>NC_057348.1:108442991-109692991 GCF_016509475.1 Prionailurus bengalensis
TACTAAAATTCATGATATCCATGAATAAAACACTGATGTATTTTTGTTCTTAACCAAAGAAATCCATAATATTCTAGAGTTTTGTCAATATGTTTTAAATTATGGAGTCAATATTTAGAATTTTCAACTAGTTTAGATAAATATTTTTTAGAGATTTGTTAGTTCAATGGGCCACTCCAATGATTCTCAAACTAGTTGCAAAGACAGTATCACATGGAAGTCTCCTGGGTAGCTCAGTTGGTTAAGTATGTGACACTTGACTTCCACTCAGGTCATGATGTTGCCATTCTTGGGTTCAAGCCCCACTTTGGGCTCTGAGGTGGTAGTAAGGAGCCTGCTTGGGATTCTGTGTTTCCTCTCTCTGCCCTGTGCTCTCTCTCTCTCAAAAAAAAAAAAAAAAAAAAAAAAGGAATCACCTGGGAAGCTTACAGAGGCCTAATTCCTATCCCAGACCAATTCAGTGAAAAGCTCAGGGAGTATAACCTAAACAGAAATAAGTAACTAGGCTTCCTCAGATGATTTCAAGGCAGGCTGGGAGAAAAATCATTGTTCTGCCCTTGCACCAAAATCTTCTGTGGAAAACATAAATTAGTGTTCTAAGAAAAACTTTCCCACTGTCAAATATTTGTGAAGTAACCAAGGATAATCATTATATTTAATGGATGTCTGAAGCATTCTTTTAATGATAGAAAATAAGGTATTTCTATTCTCATAACTACAGTTAATGTAATTGAGCAAGTTGTGATTAATACTTTCTGGAAAGAAGAAATAACATATGTTAAAGCCTTAAAGAAAGAATGAGAATGGTAATATTTGAAGACTACATGATCTGCTTACAAAAACTAATAAAATCAACATATAAACTCTTAAAAGTAATCAGAAAGTTTAGCACTAAGACCAGATATAAGACTGATTTATAAGAATCAAGAGCACTCCTCTAATTTGCCTCTAATATGTATTGAATACAGGAAGCCAGTCACAATACTAAGAAAAACTACTCAGTATGAAGGAATTTGTTAACAAACTATTTAAAGATTCCTATAGAAAAACAAATAAAAATAAAATAAAATAAAGATCCCTATAGGGAAACAAACAAACAAACATTAAAGGCCTTTTAAAAGGCATAAAGGACTGAATGAAGAGCTATTTCCTGTTATTGGAGGAGATGATTTAATATAGCCATGCATTCCAAGTTAAACTATATATTCAGTGCAGTCTCAATAAAAATTCCAGCTGCATTTCTTTAGGAATACTCAATGGTAGCTGACACCGAAACAAGTTGATCGTTATATTGAGAAAAAAATTCAAGTCTTAACATGAAAGTTAGAGTCCTGACAGATTAAATTTCTAAGGATGGAAAGTAAATCAGTAAGTTAATAAAAATAATGTAGGAGAATATATAACATTTACTACATAAGGGTGAGGAAAGACTTCTTTAAACTCCAAAAAAGTAGGGGAGCCTGAGTGGCTCAGTCAGTTGAGCATCCGACTTCCACTCAGGTCAAGATCTCACAGTTCATGGGTTCGCGCCCCACTTTGGGCTCTGTGTTGACAGCTCAGAGCTTCGAGCCTGCTTGGGAACCTGCCTTCCTCCCTCTCTCTCCCTCTCCCTCTGCCTCTCCCCTGCTTATGTGCTGTCTCTTTCTCAAAAATAAAATTAAAAACCATTAAAAAAGTAAAAAATAAAACTCCCAAAAAACAAAAACCTATATACTTTATGTGTCTATTTACAAAACAGTCTAGAAAAGGCAAAAATACTGCGTCAGAAGGTAATAGATCAGTAGTTGCCATGGATTAGAGGTGAGGGGGCATAAGGAATGCAAAGAAATACAAGAAAAGTTTCTGGGGTGATAGAAACATTTGATATCCTAATTTGGATGGCAATTGCACAATTATATACATTTGTTGAAACTCAATAAACTGTAAATTTTAAAATGTATAATACTGAATGCAAATTATACCTCAATAATCCTAACAAAATTCCCTTTAAACCATAAATTACAAAGTTGAAAACTGATTAACTTACTACATAAATATTAAGATTTATATTCAAGGAAGGGTAGCATAGAAACATTTGGAGAAAAGAGACTTGCAATGTCCGAAAAACAACAAAGAACAAATACATAAGCAATCTCTGCAAATAAAGAAGACAACAGACACCTCAATAAAATTATGACCAAGGATAAAATCAGATCAATCATAAAATGGAACTCTGTAATGATAATAAGGATTTGAAAACAGTTGCTCATTAGTGGAACATGGAAAAATATATAAAAAGTGAAGAAAGGGGTGCCTGAGGGACTCAGTTAGTTAAGTGTCACACTCTTGGTTTCAGCTCAGACCATGATTTCACAGCTTGTGGGTCCGAGTGCCTCAACAGGCTCTGCTCTGTCAGGGCAAAGCCTGCTTGGGATTCTCTCTCTCTCTCTCTCCCTCTCTGCCCCTCCTCTGCTCAAGCTCTCTCTCTCAAAATAAATAAATAAACTTAAAAAAAAAAAAGGTGAAGCAAAACATCAGTTACACCCAACAGTTACACCCAACAAAGGGTAGACTGAGGACTGTCTTATTATCTTTGTTGACTCCATTGACTTTGTCCTAACAGCCAGCTTGAATATTCATTTATTCAATTACATATTTAACCCACCTCTATTCTTAGCTTCATGAGGTTTAGGTTATATAAAACAATTTTTATTTTATTTTTTGCTTTTTGTACATAAGGAAAGACAAAATTAATGGGGTTTCATTGAATGGAGATACTGTGACTCAGGAAGTCTATGTGTTACACAGGTATTCTAATCCACATACATCTGAGGTAGAAAGTTTTTTGATGGTGAAAATGAAAACTCAGATGAAATGAACATACACCTCTGAAATACCAACAACAACCTTGACAATGGCTTAAATACTTAAGTGCAGGTTCACTGAATGGAACACTGAAAATATGCTTCTAATAAATTTAAGTGGTAGCCTGAAAACACCATCCTGATGCAACTGAGTTATACAATAACCTCAAACAATGGGAAAATGCAAAAGTAACAATTAAAATAATAAAATATCAGATAGAAAAGATGGAATGCCAGTTGAACTACTAGAAGAAATTGTTTTTCCTGTAACTATGAGTCATTCTGGACTTAAAGTTGTTGATTTTTTTTTACCAATCACAACGCCTTTGAACCTAACACCATCCAAATCAACACTCTGTCTCAAATCTAAAATTTAGTACAAAACCAGATTCTTCTTTAATACAGGCAGTTTAAAATTTTTCCATTACTTTAATTACTGGAAACATGAACTCACCAATTTGGGGGGAAGAATAATTTTACCTTAAAATTCTGAGACAAAATTCTTATGTAGGCTTTATTTAACAGATGTATCATCAGGAATTTGTTTCATAATATATACAAATCTCATGTTTTTCATAATGACTTTCTTTTATCCAAAGGAGTACAGAGGAAGAAAGGATACGATGGGGTGCAAAAACAAGGCCCCCTAAATCAATGCATGAATTACTAGTAAATTCTGAACTGCATGTGTTTGGACTGAATCAGAGCAATATTGCAAAGTATTCAAAAACTGAAATATTTATTACACAGAACATTACCCAACTCCCAGACTTGGCCATGGTTGGGAACATGTGGGATGACCTGATAACAATAGGTTTGAAAAATTAAACTGAAAATTGAAAACACAGCACTCAAGAGGCAGAAGAGAATGTGTAATCTGAAAATAATTAGATGAGTTGAATATTAAAACAAAATAAATCAACATTATTGATGGGATTTCAACAGAATATCTAATTTCATAATGCAATATTCAAAATGTACAGAATAAAAATTTTACTCAGGGCACAAAGAACTGGAAAAATCTCAGTTCTCAAGGTAAAAAGATAACCAAAAGACACCATCCTCAAAATCACCCGGGGGGGAAATTATCAGACTTTTAAATGGATGCAATAACCATGCCCCATGAAATGAAAACAAAAGCTCTTAGGGTAGTCTTGGCAAAAATACATATAAATTGCAACCAATCTAATTTAAAAAACATAAATAAATAACAACAACAACAAAAAAAAACAAGTGTAGGCAAAAATGTAGAGAAATTGGAACACCTGTGCACTGTTGGTGGAAATATAAAGTGCTGCAGCTGTTAGGGAAAAATGGTGTGGTAGTTTGCCAAAAAATTAAACATATAATTAAACATATGATCCTCCAATGTTAATTCTGGGTATATGCCCAAAAAATGAAAGCACAGTCTTGAAGAGGTACTTATGTGACAATGTTCACAGCAGCATTATTCACAACAGCCAAAAGGTAGAAGCAAGCCAATGTCCATCAATGAATGAATGGATAGATAAAACATCACATATACACACAGTGGATTTTATTTATTTATTTATTTATTTATTTATTTATTTATTTATTTATTTATTTCACACAGTGGATTTTTAAACAGCCTTTAAAAGTAAAGAATTCCAGAGTTCTCGAAAGATGGCGGCGTAGGAGGACGCTGGGCTTACCTCGCGTCCTGCTGATCACTTAGATTCCACCTACACCTGCCTAAATAACCCAGAAAACCGCCAGAAGACTAGCAGAATGGAGGCTCCGGAGCCAAGCCCAGACGAAAGGCCCACGAAAGAGGGTAGGAAGGGCGGAGAGGCGGTGTGCACTCCACGGACTGGCGGGAGGGAGCCGGGGCGGAGGGGCAGCCTGCCGGCCAAGCAGAGCCCCCGACTCTGGCTTGCAAAAGCGGAGGGCCCTGACGGACTGTGTTCCCACAGCAAGCAGGACTTAGCATCTGGGAGGTCATAAGTTAACAGCTCTGCTTGGAAAGCGTGAAGGCTGGAGAACAAAGGGAGGGAGAGTTGCTGAGCCCCGGACCACAGAGCTCAGTTTGGCGGGGAACTAGGCGCTCGCCAGCGCCATCTCCCTCGCCCATCCACCAGCCAAAATCCCAAAGGGAACCAATCCCTGCCAGGGAACTCGCTCGCTCCGCCCGACACCCAACACTGTGCTTCTGTGGAGCCACACCTCCCGCAGCTGGTCTGCCTCCCTCCCGCTGCCACAGGGCCCTTCCTGAAGCAGATCACTGAAGGAGAAGCAAGCTAAGCCTCCCCCTCCTGCCCCCGTGCACCTTGCCTACCCACCTCAGCTAATAGGCCAGATCCCCAGCACCACAAGTAGCCCAGATGGGCCACGCCACCCCACAGTGAATCCTGCCCCTAGGAGAGGGGAAGAGAAGGCACACAACGGTCTGACTGTGGCCCCAGCGGTGGGCTGGGGGCAGACATCAGGTCTGACTGTGGCCCCGCCCACCAACTCCAGTTATACACCACAGCACAGGGGAAGTGCCCTACAGGTCTGCACCACTCCAGGGACGATCCAAAATGACCAAGCGGAAGAATTCCCCTCAAAAGAATCTCCAGGAAATAACAACAGCTAATGAGCTGATCAAAAAGGATTTAAATAATATAATAGAAAGTGAATTTAGAATAATAGTCATAAAATTAATCGCTGGGCTTGAAAACAGTGTAGAGGACAGCAGAGAATCTATTGCTACAGAGATCAAGGGACTAAGGAACAGTCAGGAGGAGCTGAAAAACGCTTTAAACGAGATGCAAAATAAAATGGAAACGACTACGGCTCAGATTGAAGAGGCAGAGGAGAGAATAGGTGAACTAGAAGATAAAATTATGGAAAAAGAGGAAGCTGAGAAAAAGAGACATAAAAAAATCCAGGAATATGAGGGGAAAATTAGAGAACTAAGTGATACACTAAAAAGAAATAATATATGCATAATTGGTATCCCAGAGGAGGAAGAGAGAGGGAAAGGTGCTGAAGGTGTACTTGAAGAAATAATAGCTGAGAACTTCCCTGAACTGGGGAAGGAAAAAGGCATTGAAATCCAAGAGGCACAGAGAACTCCCTTCAGACGTAACTTGAATCGATCTTCTGCACGACATATCATAGTGAAACTGGCAAAATACAAGGATAAAGAGAAAATTCTGAAAGCAGCAAGGGGTAAACGTGCCCTCACATATAAAGGGAGACCTATAAGACTCGTGACTGATCTCTCTTTTGAAACTTGGCAGGCCAGAAAGTATTGGCACAAGATCTTCAATGTGTTGAACAGAAAAAATATGCAGCCGAGAATCCATTATCCAGCAAGTCTGTCATTTAGAATAGAAGGAGAGATAAAGGTCTTCCCAAACAAACAAAAACTGAAGGAATTCATCACCACTAAACCAACCCTACAAGAGATCCTAAGGGGGATCCTGTGAGACAAAGTACCAGAGACATCACTACAAGCATAAAACATACAGACATCACAATGACTCTAAACCTGTATCTTTCTATAATAACACTGAATGTAAATGGATTAAATGCACCAACCAAAAGACATAGGGTATCAGAATGTATAAAAAAAACAAGACCCACCTATTTGCTGCCTACAAGAGACTCATTTTAGCCCTGAGGACACCTTTAGATTGAGAGTGAGGGGATGGAGAACTATTTATCATGTCACTGGAAGTCAAAAGAAAGCTGGAGTAGCCATACTTATATCAGACAAACTAGACTTTAAATTAAAGGCTGTAACAAGAGATGAAGAAGGGCATTATATAATAATTACAGGGTCTATCCATCAGGAAGACCTCACAATTATAAATGTCTATGCGCCAAATACCGAGGCCCCCAAATATATAAAACAATTACTCATAAACATAAGCAACCTTATTGATAAGAATGTGGTAATTGCAGGGGACTTTAACACTCCACTTACAACAATGGATAAATCATCTAGACACATGGTCAATAAAGAAACAAGGGCCCTGAATGATACATTGGATCAGATGGACTTGACAGATATATTTAGAACTCTACATCCCAAGCAACAGAATATACTTTCTTCTCAAGTGCACATGGAACATTCTCCAAGATAGATCATATACTGGGTCACAAAACAGCCCTTCATAAGTATACAAGAATTGAAATTATACCATGCATACTTTCAGACCACAATACTATGAAGCTTGAAATCAACCACAGGAAAAAGTCTGGAAAACCTCCAAAAGCATGGAAGTTAAAGAACTCCCTACTAAAGAATGAGTGGGTCAACCAGGCAATTAGAGAAGAAATTAAAAAATATATGGAAACAAATGAAAATGAAAATACAACAACCCAAATGCTTTGGGATGCAGCAAAGGCAGTCCTGAGAGGAAAATACATTGCCATCCAGGCCTATCTCAAGAAACAAGAAAAATCCCAAATACAAAATCTAACAGCACACCTAAATGAAATAGAAGCAGAACAGCAAAGGCAGCCTAAACCCAGAAGAAGAAGAGAAATAATAAAGACCAGAGCAGAAATAAACAATATAGAATCTAAAAAAACTGTAGAGCAGATCAACGAAACCAAGAGTTGGTTTTTTGAAAAAATAAACAAAATTGACAAACCTCTAGCCAGGCTTCTCAAAAAGAAAATTGAGATGACCCAAACAGATAAAATCATGAATGAAAATGGAGTTATTATAACCAATCCCTCAGAGATACAATTAGCACGGAATACTATGAAAAATTATATGCCAACAAACTGGACAACCTGGAAGAAATGGACAAATTCCTAAACACCCACACTCTTCCAAAATTCAATCAGGAGGAAATAGAAAGCTTGAACAGACCCATAACCAGCGAAGAAATTGAATCTGTTATCAAAAATCTCCCAACAAATAAGAGTCCAGGACCAGATGGCTTCCCAGGGGAGTTCTACCAGACGTTTAAAGCAGAGTTAATACCTATCCTTCTCAAGCTGTTCCAAGATATAGAAAGGGAAGGAAAACTTCCAGACTCATTCTATGAAGCCAGTATTACTTTGATTCCTAAACCAGACAGAGACCCAGTAAAAAAAGAGAACTACAGGCCAATATCCCTGATGAATATGGATGCAAAAATTCTCAATAAGATACTAGCAAATCGAATTCAACGGCATATAAAAAGAATTATTCACCATGATCAAGTGGGATTCATTCCTGGGATGCAGGGCTGGTTCAACATTCGCAAATCAATCAACGTGATACATCACATGAATAAAAGAAAAGAGAAGAACCATATGATCCTGTCAATCGATGCAGAAAAGGCCTTTGACAAAATCCAGCACCCTTTCTTAATAAAAACCCTTGAGAAAGTCGGGATAGAAGGAACATACTTAAACATCATGAAAGCCATTTATGAAAAGCCACATCTAACATCACCCTCAATGGGGAAAAACTGAGAGCTTTTTCCCTGAGATCAGGAACACGACAGGGATGCCCACTCTCACTGCTGTTGTTTAACACAGTGTTGGAAGTTCTAGCATCAGCAATCAGACAACAAAAGGAAATCAAAGGCATCAAAATTGGCAAAGATGAAGTCAAGCTTTCACTTTTTGCAGATGACATGATACTATACATGGAAAATCCGATAGACTCCACCAAAAGTCTCCTAGAACTGATACATGAATTCAGCAAAGTTGCAGGATACAAAATCAAGATACAGAAATCAGTTGCATTCTTATAAACTAACAATGAAGCAACAGAAAGACAAATAAAGAAACTGATCCCATTCACAATTGCACCAAGAAGCATAAAATACCTAGGAATAAATCTAACCAAAGATGTAAAAGATCTGTATGCTGAAAACTATAGAAAGCTTATGAAGGTAATTGAAGAAGATATAAAGAAATGGAAAGATATTCCCTGCGCATGGATTGGAAGAATAAATATTGTCAAAATGTCAATACTACCCAAAGCTATCTACACATTCAATGCAATCCCAATCAAAATTGTACCAGCATTCTTCTCGAAGCTAGAACAAGCAATCCTAAAATTCATATGGAACCACAAAAGGCCCCGAATAGCCAAAGTAATTTTGAAGAAGAAGACTAAAGCAGGAGGCATCACAATCCCAGACTTTAGCCTCTACCACAAAGCTGTCATCATCAAGACAGTATGGTATTGGCACCAAAACAGACACATAGACTAATGGAATAGAATAGAAACCCCAGAACTAGACCCACAAACGTATGGCCAACTCATCTTTGACAAAGCAGGAAAGAACATCCAATGGAAAAAAGACAGTCTCTTTAACAAATGGTGCTGGGAGAACTGGACAGCAACATGCAGAAGGTTGAAACTAGACCACTTTCTCTCACCATTCACAAAAATAAACTCAAAATGGATAAAGGACCTGAATGTGAGACAGGAAACCATCAAAACCTTAGAGGAGAAAGCAGGAAAAGACCTCTCTGACCTCAGCCGTAGCAATCTCTTACTCGACACATCCCCAAAGGCAAGGGAATTAAAAGCAAAATTGAATTACTGGGACCTTATGAAGATCAAAAGCTTCTGCACAGCAAAGGAAACAACCAACAAAACTAAAGGGCAACCAACGGAATAGGAAAAGATATTTGCAAATGACATATCGGACAAAGGGCTAGTATCCAAAACCTATAAAGAGCTCACCAAACTCCACACCCGAAAAACAAACAGCCCAGTGAAGAAGTGGGCAGAAAACATGAATAGACACTTCTCTAAAGAAGACATCCGATGGCCAACAGGCACACGAAAAGATGCTCAACGTCGCTCCTTATCAGGGAAATACAAATCAAAACCACACTCAGATATCACCTCACGCCAGTCAGAGTGGCCAAAATGAACAAATCAGGAGACTATAGATGCTGGAGAGGATGTGGAGAAACGGGAACCCTCTTGTACTGTTGGTGGGAAATCAAATTGGTGCAGCCACACTGGAAAACAGAATGGAGGTTCTTCAGAAAATTAAAAATAGACCTACCCTATTACTCAGCAATAGCACTGCTAGGAATTTACCCAAGGGATACAGGAGTACTGATGCATAGGGGCATTTGTACCCCAATGTTGAGCAGCACTCTCAAAAGTAGCCAAATTATGGAAAGAGCCTAAATGTCCATCAACTGATGAATGGATAAAGAAATTGTGGTTTACATACAAAATGGAGTACTACATGGCAATGAGAAAGAACAAAATATGGCCCTTTGTATCAACGTGGATGGAACTGGAGAGTGTGATGCTAAGTGAAATAAGCCATACAGAGAAAGACAGATACCATATGTGTCCACTCTTATGTGGATCCTTGAGAAACTTAACAGAAACCCATGGAGGAGGGGAAGGAAAAAAAAAAAGAGGTTAGAGTGGGAGAGAGCCAAAGCATAAGAGACTCTTAAAAAGTGAGAACAAACTGAGGGTTGATGGGGGGTGGGAGGGAGGGGAGGGTGGGTGATGGGTATTGAAGAGGGTATCTTTTGGGATGAGCACTGTGTGTTGAATGGAAACCAATTTGACAATAAATTAGATATAATGAAAAAATAAAATAAAGAATTCCAACATGGGTGAACCTTGAGACATTATGCTAACAGAAATAAGTCAGTCATAAAAAAGATACCGTATGATCCCACTAAACTGAGGTATTTAGAATAATCAAATTCATAGAAATGGAAAGCAGAATGGTAGTTTCCAAGGATTGGGGACAAGAGGAGCATGGAGTTATTGTTTAATGGGTGCAGAGATTCAGTCTTGCAAGATGAAAAATGTGCTCTGGATGAATGGCAGGTATGGTTGGACAACAATGTGAATGTAATTATGTCACCAAACTGCACATTAAAAAGGATTTAAATGGGGGCACCTGGGTGGCTCAGTCTGTTAAGTGTCCGACTTTGGCTTAGGTCATGATCTCACAGTTTGTGGGTTCAAGCCCCACATCGGGCTCTGTGCTGACAGCTCATAGCCTGGAGCCTGCATCAGATTCTGTGTCTCCCTCTCTCTGTGCCCCTCCTTAGCCCATGCTTGCTCGCTCTCTCTGTCTCTCTGTCTCTCTCTCTCTCAAAAATAAAAGAAATTTTAAAAAATGATTTAAATGGTAAATTTTGTATTAAATTTCCACAATTTTAAAACATACTTTAAATATTATAAAAAATAAATAAAATGAAATTTTGTAATTTAAAAACAAAATACTGAAATTTGGGCTGGATGAGCTCAATTACAGATTGTAGAGAAGAAAGAGTTACTGTCAAAACAGACCATTAAAAATTGTCAAATCTGAAAAAGAGTAAATTGTTTAAAACAGTTCATCAGAAACTCAGAAATCAGTAAAACAATATAAGTATGAGATCTGATATGAGTATCCTTAAAGTTTCAGGAGGAAAGATTAAGGCAGAAAAAAAAAAATTAGGAAATAATGACTAATGTGAGACCCAAATGTGAGACCTGAAACCGTAAAACTCGTAGAAGAAAACACAGGCAGTCATTTCTTTGATATAACCCAAATAAACACTTTTCTAGATATGACAACTCCTCAGCCAAGGGAAACAAAAGCAAAATTAAACTATTGGACTGCACCAAAAAAAAAAAGAGTTTTCCACAGTGAAGGAAACTATCAACAAGGCAATCTACCAAATTAGAGAAAATATTTGCAAGTAATTTATCAAATAAAGGGTTAATATCCAAAATATATAAAAAACTTAAATACCACCAAAAAACCCCACAAATGATCCAATTAAAAATGGGCAGAGTACCTAAATAGACATATTCCACCAAAGACATACAAATAGCCAACAGATACATGGTAATACGCTCAACATGACTAATCATGAAATACAAATCAAAACCACAATGAAATATCACCTCACATCTGTCAGAATAGCTAAAATCAAAAACACAAGAGAGAAGAAGTATTGCCAAGGGCATGGGGAGAAAGGAACCCTTCTGCACTGTCAGTTGGAATGCAAATTGGCACAGCCACTGTAAAAAACACTAGGGAGGTTCCTCAAAATATTAAAAATAGAATTACCATATGATCTAGTAATTTCACTATGGGGTATTTATCAAATAAGAACATAAACACTAATTTGAAAAGATCTGTTCTTCGGGCTCTGGGCTGATGGCTCAGAGCCTGGAGCCTGTTTCCGATTCTGTGTCTCCCTCTCTCTCTGCCCTTCCCCCATTCATGCTCTGTCTCTCTCTGTCCCCAAAATAAATAAACGTTGAAAAAAAAAATTAAAAAAAAAAAAAACGGGGCGCCTGGGTGGCGCAGTCGGTTGAGCGTCCGACTTCAGCCAGGTCACAATCTCGCGGTCCGTGAGTTCGAGCCCCGCGTCGGGCTCTGGGCTGATGGCTCAGAGCCTGGAGCCTGTTTCCGATTCTGTGTCTCCCTCTCTCTCTGCCCTTCCCCGTTCATGCTCTGTCTCTCTCTGTCCCCAAAATAAATAAACGTTGAAAAAAAAATTAAAAAAAAAAGAAAAGATCTGTTCACTCTGATATTTACTGCAGCATTATCTACAATACCCAACTGATGGAAGCAATTCAAGTGTCCATCCATAAATGAATGGATAAACAAGTGGCTTTTGTGTGTGTGTGTGTGTGTGTGTGTGTGTATGTGTATGTGTGTGTATTAGAATACTCCTTAGCCATTAAAAGGAATGAGATCTTGCCACATGCAATGATAGGGATGGAGCTAGAGAGTATAATGCTAAGGAAATAAATCAAAGAAAAACAAATACCATACTTATCCATGGAATTTAAGAAACAAATGAACTAAGGGAAAAAAGAATAGACAAACAAGCAAGCAAGAAATAGACTCTTAAATATAGAAAACTATTTGTAGCCACAGGGAAGGTGGGTAGAGGATGGGTGATATAGATGAAGGCATTAAGAGTACAATTATCTTGATGAGCAGCAAGTAATATATAAATTTGATGAATCATAATAGTGTACACCTGAAACTAATATAACATTATATGTTAATTATACTTCAATAACTAAATATCCCCAAAATACACATATATAAATATAAATATTTATATATTTACAGATTGAAAAAGAGTGCCAACCCCAAAAAAGGATAAAGAAAAAAGAAGACCAGAGGCAGATGCATATCAATCTCACAGATGAAAACTAAAGATTAAGAAAACGTTTTGGTGGCATAAAAACAGACACTCAGCTCAATGGAACTTAACAGAGAACCCAGAAATGGACCCACAAACATATGGCCAACGCATCTTTGACAAAGCAGGAAAGAATATCCAATGGAACAAAGACAGTCTCTTCAGCAAGTGGTGCTGGGAAAACTGGACAGCAACATGCAAAAGAATGAACCTGGACTACTTTCTTATACCATACACAAAAATAAACTCAAAATGGATGAAAAGACCTAAACGTAAGACAGAGCGCCATCAAAATCCTCAAGGAGAAAGCAGGCAAAAACCTCTTTGACTTTGGCCGCAGCAACTTCTTACTCAACATGTCTACAGAGGCAAAGGAAACCAAAGCAAAAATGAACTATTGGGGCCTCATCAAAATAAAAACTTCTGCACAGTGAAGGAAACAATCAGCAAAACTAAAAGGCAACCGACTGAATGGGAGAAGATATTTGCAAACAACATATCAGATAAAAGGTTAGTATACAAAATCTATCAGGAATTTATCAAACTCAACATCCAAAAAACAAATAACCCAGTGAAGAAATGGGCAAAAGACACGAATAGACACTTCTGCAAAGAAGACATCCAGATAGCCAACCAACATATGACAAAATGCTCAACATCACTCATCATCAGGGAAATACAAATCAAAATCACCATGAGATACCACACCTTACACCCGTCAGAATGGCTAACATTAACAATTCAGGTAACAAGAGATGTTAGCAAGGATGTGGAGAAAGAGGATCTCTTTTGCACTGCTGGTGGGAACGCAAACTGTTGTAGTCACTCTGGAAAACAGTATGAAGGTGTCTCAAAAAAATTCAAAATAGAACTACCCTACAACCCAGCAATTGCTATATATATATATATATATATATATATATATATATATATATATAGTATATATACTATATATACATACACACATACATACATACACCCAATGGAGTATTACTCGGCAATCAAAAAGAATGAAATCGTGCCATTTGCAACTATGTGGATGGAACTGGAGGGTAGTATGCTAAGCAAAATTAGTCAGTCATAGAAAGACAAATACTATATGACTTCACTCATATGAGGGATTTAAGACACAGAACAGGTTAACATAAGGGAAGGGAAGCAAAAATGATATAAAAACAGGGAGGGTGACAAAACATAAGAGACTCTTAAATATGGAGAAAAGAGGGTTACTGGAGGGGTTGTGGGAGGGGGGATGGGCTAAATGGGTAAGGGGCATTAAGGAATCTACTCCTGAAATCACTGTTGCACTATATGCTAACTAACTTGGATGTAAATTAAAAAATACAATTAAAAAAGCAAAGAACATGTCTTGGAAGCATGCAGAGAAAAAAATGGCACATTATATGTAGGAGAACAATGAACTTAATGCTTTCAGATTTACTATAGAAAACATAGAAGCCAGATGACAGTGCAACATTATTTTATAACTGTTCCAAGAAAATAACAACACAGAATAGTATTTTTACTATTCAAAATTCAAGGCAAGAGAAAACACATTCTCAAATGAGTGAAAGTAGGAGAATTCATTACCAGCATTTCTGCTGTAAAGGAAATGCTAATGTAAGTTCTTCAGGCAAAACAAAAATGAAACTAGAAGCAAATTTGGAACTCCGGACTAAAGGAAGATCAAAAGAATCAGTAAATATCTGGGTATATATAACAAACTATTTTTTCTCTTCTTAAGCTTGTCAAGTACGAAAGACTATATAAAGTAAGAATTATAACATTGTTGGAAGGGTTTCCTTGTGTGCATGCAATGCATGTGACAACTGTAACATACAGGCTTACGGAAACAACATGGTTGTAGGTTTCTAAATTTCACTTTAAGTGATAAAATATTAACTCTAAGTAGACTAGCAGTATGTGTGTTATGATAAACCAACCAGTCAAAAATATTTAAAGAGACAGCTAAAAACCAATAAAAAATTAAATAGGGGTACTAACAAATATTCAAACAATCCAAATAAGGAAAGGGAAGCTAGAAGATTGAAAAGACAGGGAACAAACATAAAACTATTATAAGTGGGAGACCTAAATTTGCCCATGTCAGTTACAACATTAAATGTAAATGATCTGAACAAAAAAATAAAAGAAAAAATCAAATTGGATTAAAGAACTAAAATATACACAAGAAACCAATTTTAAACACAATGATATTCCTAGGATAAAAGTAATATCCTAGTAATAGAGAAAAAAACAAAAAAGACCAATCAAAAGAAAGCTGCAATGAATATTTTAATTTCAAGTTAACGAAGATTTCAGGTTAAGGAAAATTTTCAGGGATAAAAACAGCATTACCTAGTGGTAAAACTCAAATCACCAAGAAGACAAAACTATACATGTGAGCACTTCACAACCCATGAAGCAGAAATTGATAGAATTGAATTCAGACTTAAACAAATGCACAATTACACCTGAGAATGTTAAAATTACTAAGAGATTGACAGAACAAGTAAACACAGAATCTGTAAATACATAGAAGCCCTGAAAAGACAAACTCAACCAACCTGAACACTCTGCCTAACAAGAGCAGAATAGGCATTCTTTTAAGTGCACATAAATGGACCATATCCTGTGTCCTCCAACAAACCTTAACTATTTAAAAAAGTTGAAATCATACAAAGTATATTCAATGACCCTAATAGAATTATGTAAGAAAGGAACTACTGACATATACCCTGAAAATCCCCCATATTTATAAATATGGAATGAAACAACATATTTACAAATATGGAATGAATCAAAAAAGAAGTCTTACAAGGATCAGAAAGTATTTTGAACTAAAAAAAATGAAAATATAACACATCAAAATTTTTGAAACACAGCTAAGGCTGACAAGAGTTAAATCTATAGCAGTAATGCTTTTATTAGAAAAGAAGAATGGTCTTAAGTTAACCATCTAAGCTTCCACTTCAAAAAAAAGAAGTGAACTAACCGAAAAGAAAGAGAAAGTAAATAGTAAAAAACTGAAACAATAAAATTAAGAGGAAGAAATGAGTAGAAAAATAATCAATGAAACCCAAAACTGGTTCCTTGAAAAGAATAAATTGATAATTCTCAACTTCCTCAACTTGATAAAATCTTCTATGGAAACCCTACAGCTAACATCATACTTAATAATCAATTTATGAGTCCCTTCACCTAAGACCATAAGTCAAAGGATATCATTGCTGACAACTTTTTTCTTTTTCTAATTTTTCTTAATGTTTATTCATTCTTGAAGACAGACAGAGCATGAGTGGGTGAGGGGCAGAGAGAGTGAGGGAGACACAGCATCTGAAGCAAGTTCCAGGCTCTGAGCTGTCAGCACAAAGCCGGATGCGGGGCTCAAAGCACAAACTGTGAGATCATGACCTAAGCCCAAGTCAGAAGCTTAACTCACTGAGCCACCCAGGTGCCCCGTTGACAACTTTTTTTCTAACAGTGTACTGAAAGTCCTAGTCAATGCAGCAAGGAAAGAAAAAGCAATAAAATATGGAAAGATGACAGAAAAAACAATTTTATTTGCATAAAACATGCTTTGATTGTCTTTGTAGAAAATCTCAAAGAATGTATAAAAGAGATCCTAAAATTAATAAGTGAGTTTAGTAATATCACAAGACACAAAGTGAATATATAAAATATCAATAATATTTCTATGTAATAACAGAGAGTGACTGGAGAAAAAATTTTTCAAAAAAAGTACTACTCGCTACAGTATAGCTCTCCTAACCACTCCCCTCCCACCAAAAGAGAAGAAATTCTTAGGAATAACTTCAAATGATCTGTATGCTGAAAACTACAAGCCACTAATAAAAAAAAAAAAAGTGGTTTTTAAGTCCTAAGTATATGTATAAACTATGTTCATGGATTGGAATAAATGTTGTTAAGATATCAAATCTCCTCAAATTGATCTACAGAAAGCAAAACTCAAGCATGAATTTTTATAGATACTGACAAGCTCATTTTAAATTTATACAACAAATGAAAGGAAATAGAGCATTCCGAATAACTTTGAAAATGAAGGATAAAGCTGGGAATCTTGTATGAACAAGATTTTAAGACTTACTATAAAGCCACAGTAATCAAGACAGCATATTATTAGTTCAGAAATACCTACATGACTATTGTCAGTTTATATGTGAAAATAGCACAGAGGCAGCGCCACCGCAAAAGGATAATCTTTTCAACGAATAATGGTAGAATTTGTTACCTGTTAAAAACAAACCGATACTTCATGTCTTAAATAAAAATTATTCAAAATGGTTCATATATCTAAATGTAAAACTCCAAACCATGTAATTTTTAGAAGAAAATATAAAAGAAAATCTTTGTGAGCTTGGATTAAACAAGGATTTATTATTTAAAACACTCCATAAAAGAAAAAAAAAAGTTAATACATTCAGATTTCATAAAAATCAGTACATTTGTTCTGTAAAAGATGTCACTATAAAAATAAAAAGACACATACAGACTGGGATACAAACAACTGTAAATCACATATGAGACAAAGGACTTTAATGAAGAACATATAAAGAACACTCAAGACACAACTACCAAGACCACGAAAGGTGGGCAAAAGATTTGAACACACCATTCAGCAAAGAAGATATATGGATAGGAAATAAGGACATAAAAAGATGTTCAGTATCATTAACCACTAGGGAAACATCAACTAAACCCACATGAGATGCCTTTACACATCTATTGCAAAGGTTGGAATAAAAATAAAGCAAATAGCCAGTGCTAGTCTGTAAGTGAAGCAACTGGAAATCACACACTTCTGGTAGTAACGCTAAGTGGTAGACCTACTCTGAAAAACAGTTTTAAAAAAAGTCGGGGTGCCTAGTTAAGCATCTCACTCTCGATTTCAACTCAGGTCATGACCTCACAGTTCATGAGTTCAAGCCCTGCATCAGGCTCTGCAGGGACAGTGCAGAGCCTGCTTGGGAGTCTCTTTCCCTCTCTCTGCCCCTCCCCTTATAAAGTCTTATAAAGTTAAATGTCATCTTTGCATATGACCCAGTAATCACACACCCAAGTATTTACTCTAAAAACATTAAAACATCTCACCACATAAGAACCTTTACAGGAGGGGTGCCCGGGTGGCTTAGTCAGTTAAGCATCCAACTCTTGGTTTTGGTTCAGGTCATGATCTCATGGTTCATGGGATCCAAGCCCCGCATTGGGCTCTGCACTGATGGCATGGAGACTGCCTCTCTCTCTGCCCCCCACCCCCCCGCTTGCTCTCTACTTCTCTCTCTCAAAAATAAATAAATACTAAAAAAAAAAAAAAAAAAAAAAGAGCTTCTTTAAAAAAAAAAAAAAAAAAGAGGGGCGCCTGGGTGGCGCAGTCGGTTAAGCTTCCGACTTCAGCCAGGTCACGATCTCTCAGTCCGTGAGTTCGAGCCCCGCGTCAGGTTCTGGGCTGATGGCTCAGAGCCTGGAGCCTGTTTCCGATTCTGTGTCTCCCTCTCTCTCTGCCCCTCCCCCGTTCATGCTCTGTCTCTCTCTGTCCCAAAAATAAATAAATAAACGTTGGGAAAAAAAATTAAAAAAAAAAAAAAGAACCCGTTTAGGAACATTTGTGACAGCATTACTTGTTATCTGCAAAATCTTTAAACAAACCAAATATACTCCTACAGGTTCATGCAAACATCGTACATCCACCAAAACAGTATTACTCAGCAATGAAAACTTAATATAATCAGCAAAACAAATTACTCTCAAATGCATTATGCGAAGTGAAAGAAGAGAGACTCAAAAGTTTACATATTGTTTGATCCCATTTATATGACATTGTTAAAAAGCCGAAACTTTAGGCACGCAAATCTGTTGTTGCCAAGGGGTGAAGAGGTGCATGACTAAAAAGGGACAGGGTGAGGAATTTCTTTTAAGTAAGGGAAGTGTTTTGTTATCCTAATTGTGCTGCTGGTTACTGGATACATTTGTTAAAACTAATGGAACTGTATACTACAGACAAACATGAAGCTATTGAACTTAAGTTTTAAAACACAGTTAAATATCCAAAACAAGATGAAGTATGTATTATGTTCTGTTGGGGTCAACTTCATTCATTAACTTACTTTTTAAAGAAAGTGGTAATAATTCACTTTTTTTTTTAAAGCAGTCACAGAGATTTTTCTGTTCAACAGCCTCTGTGCAACATACAGAATCGTAATTCTATGAGGCAGTTAGAACTAAAACTGCAGAGGTCAGATGATTAGTGAGATCTGGAAATAATCAGTTGGAGGTCATCTTAAGGTGAATGAAAGGTATCGAAGTGCTAATTCAGAGAAGATAATAAATGTATATATTTCTACCCACTACTCTTCAACACTAACAAGTTTCAAGGCAAGTAATTAACAAATCCAGAGCACTTCATTTTGAAAACACATTCTCCCACTTTAGATGTATTCTTCACATAACCTATCTTTTCTGTTCAAATAGAAATACAGGAGCTTAAATAGCAGTAGTACATGACAGTTTTTTAAAGCTGGGCATCATTTTAGATGGGCCATCAACTGAAGGGCTACTTTCCCTTTGGAATTTTTGCAGGCTTACCCATAGCAATTGCAGTCTGTCGAAGCACTATAACTACTAAGTACATTTTTTTTTATCTTTCTGTAAACCCACTATACCAACTTTTTCCATCAAATCAAGAGCCAGAAGATAATTTCACTAAAGTGTAAATAGTACATAAAGAGATTAAGTGAGGTTTCTGGCTGTTGCCTTGGATAGGGGGGAAAAGGGACAAATGGCAGGCCCGACTGGAACTTGTTTAAGACATCTGAATGTTTTTGAAGACAGCTTTAAGGCCTTTCCCTTGGCTGCTCTTAAAGATGTCTGGCTGCTAACTTTAGGGAGAGAATGTTTATTTGGAAGATTTTGGCACCTAGGAAAGAAAGTGGGATGTATTTCAGGACAGTAAAAGACGGAAGTGACATACACAAAGAATAGTATGACACTTGTAAATGATTTTTGTCTGCTGGCATCTGGGAATAGCCAAGGATATTTAGGGAGGAACCCAAAATGGTTTACTAATGATTCCCAAACCATATGAAGTACAGTTGTCGAGCAGAACTTCTAAAGATTCATACTGATGTCTGTAATGCTTTAGAATTTTAAATAAAGACGTAATTGGTGGAATATGAAGACTAAAAAAACCTTCATGCATACACACACAAATTCTTACGTGAATTACTGGGAAGTAGCAGGGTAAATAATTTTATGTTAGCTTTAAGAAACAAATGGAGCATACATACCTCTTATCAAAAACCTTTTATCCTCCACACTAAAATCATTTTTCTGTACCTCTCTTAGAGTGCTTTTAAATTTCTTTCCTAAACAGGATATTATATATTCAGTTGAGGGCAGAATGTCAATGATTTATGTTTGTATCATCTATCTACCTCAGGACATTAATAAGAGCACATGACACATAAAAGCATCCAACGAACATACGTTCCTTGCCAAATAGATACACAAATCTACCAAGATAACAATAATTAAATGTTGGCAGAATGTATACATAGCCATTTTTTTTTACTGATAAGCAATACTACTACTAATAACTAATTTATTGTTCACTTACTATGTTGCTCTTGCTATGTGAAGAACATTAATTGCACCTCTTAGGCATCAACACCTCCATAAAGTTTGTTTAGTATCCATTTATCGATGAATATGAAGACATGAAGAGATAAGGAAATATAACCACAGTGTGTATCTTGAAAATGTCTTATGTACACACAAATCTTATCTCAATTCATACATTCTTGGAAACTCAAACTCTAGTTACATAATAAATCAATGAGAGAAGTGATATGGAATAATTAATTAAAATATTTCTATTTGATTCAAAGTCTTAAAACTCACGTTCAAGAGTTCCTTAAACAACTTTTCATTTGTTAAAGTATTCTTTTCACTGTCCTGCTTGCTTTTGAAACTCTACTTTCTTTTCATTAATTTCTTTGCAGACACTTTATTCAAGGCAAAAAAAACAAACAAAAAATTCCACATTTTAGAAAAAAATATACTAGGCCAAAGTTGTTTGTGGTAGACAAAATAATGTTTCCCTAAAAATACCCTTGTCCAAATTCCAGAACCTATGAATGGGTACTTTATATGGCCAAAGGAGCTTTTCAAGTGTCATTAAATTAAGGATCTCAAAATGGGAAGGTTATTCTGGGTTATCTTTATATGGGTGAAGCCAAAAACATCATAAACATAATTCTAAGAGGGAAGTAGGAAGATGAGAAATTGAAACAAATGTGACCATGGAAGCAAAAATTGTAGTAATGCTCTCTGAAGATGGACAAAGGGGCCACAAGTCAAGGAAAGCAAACAGCCTCTAGAAGCTAGAAAGGAAAGGAAAGGGATCTTCTCCTTGAGCCTTGAAAAAGAATAAAACCTTGATGACACAATGATTTAGGACTTATGACATTCAGAACAGTAAGAAAATAAGTCTGTTGTTTTAAAGCCACTACACTAGGTTTGTGGTTATTTGTTAATAGCAGCAATAGGAAACTAATACAGTGTAGCCTACATTTGGGCAGTAAATAGCATCTATGGCTATTTGTACATGTCTTTTTTTTTTTTTAGCCACAAACCATTCTTGATATTAATTTATATCAACAGAAACACTTCCAAAGATTGAGCAGCAATAGTAGCGATACCCCTTACATTTTGTTAGATTATATTCATTTTAGCATATATTTATATGACAAAGGCTATGCTTGCTGAACATCAGCAATGAAACCATAACAAGTCAAAAGTTTTTTTTTTTGGTTTTTTAAGAAATACATAACTCATAGTTTAAATCACATCAAATCAAACCTATGAAATGTTTGAATAGGTCAAATGAAATGTTACGATAATAGTTTGAGGAGTATCTTACACTGTATTGACATGTCTTCAAACCACACTACGCATTACACATTAGAATCAACTGGGGGATTCCACTGCCTGACCCTAACCTGATTCTGATTTCATTCGTTTGGAGTAGGACCCAAATATTAATATTTGTTAAAAGCCCTTCAGGTGATTCTAATACACAACCAGAGCTGGGAACCAGCAATACAGATATCTTTTTCCTTCCTAAAATACTATATTCTACAACCTTTAATTAGTAACAAATTAGGGAAGTAGAATGTTCACAGGCATTTAACAATATAAGAAGGCAACAAATACACTACATAAGATGGTGCCATCCTTCCTTCAAAGATGATGATAATGGCAGGTGTATTGATCAAGCCATACAAGGTTGCCTAATTTCTCTAACCCCATTGGGTATTTATGTGCCAACCATTATGATATGCATCTATTTCAAAACCATATACTTGTATATATTTTTCTAACAATATTTTCTATAACTTATTCTTAAACTGAATGAAGTTTTACTGCACAATGGCAATTCTATAATTGTTACAGTCAACTTTTTCTTTTTCTCAAGAAAAACTGATAGCTGCAAATTCTATAGTAAGTATTTAAGAAAAGCTCTCCTTCCTAAACTGGTGATGTAGCTTATGGGAATTAAGCCTACACATGATATCTCATAAAAATAAAAAAAAAACAGATTATTTCTAAAGTATAGTTTCCTGGAAAATATAAAAACTCTATGTGACTTAGGAATGCCAGGGTGTTTCAGTCGGTTGAACAACCAACTGTTGACTTCGGCTCAGATCATGATCTCACAGTTCATGGGATCAAGCCCTGCAATGGGCTCTAACAGCTTAGAGCCTGCTAGGGATTCTCTCTCTCCCTCTCTCTATTTGCCCCTCCTGTATATGCATTCTCTATCTCAAAATAAATGAACATTTAAAAATTCAAAAAGCTTAAGTGACTTAGAAGGCTGTACCTATGTCTACAAACTGCCATACTCTCTTATTTCCATTGTGTAGAAAATTTATGATATTAACTTAAAGCCTCTGATAATTTTTCTGCAGTGTTTTGATCTTCACTAAAGTCAAGATACAGAAATTCTAATTAATTCTAATACTATGGAAAGTTGAAAAAACCAAATGAGATTATTGAACAAGTTTTATTGGTTGAGGCATATGGGAATTATTTTTAAGAGAACACTACATTTAAACTTAACACTAACTTTTTCTTAGAAGAGAAAAAATAGCAAATCCTAATTATAGACCTTTAACAACATACTTTCCAAATGAATTTAAATGTATGAATATCCATTAAGATGTTCTAGTAAAATATTAGAATCTGTCCTATCATTCATTAGTTACCATCACAATCACTTTTAGAAGAATATACATATGATTCTAAACAATTCAAATTATTGAATTTTATTACTCTCTCTGTGGCTTATGTACCAAATCTCTAGCTTTAAGATATAAACAAAACACATATGTGGTACCAAAAGCACCAAAATAATAAAAAACACAAACTTAATGACAATTTTCACTGCTAAAGTCCAAATTTTACTGTCAGAGTATATTTTGTTTTTCAAAATGACATTCCCTTTGAAAAGAAAGGAACGCTTTTCAGAATTAAAGTATAAATTATTAAGTGAATGCAAAGATGTGCAACTTGGTATTCCACAACCTGTGTGTTAATTATATTTCTCCAGATATACAACAGCTTTTAAAATACTTTTATACCTCAAAATACTTAGAAATACAAATGTTAAATATTGGCAAAGAAAAAAAAGCACTGACTATATATTTTAACAATATAAATTGTTTCTCAAATAATTATATTTACAGTAAATAATTTATGCAGATTTTTTAACTCTTCCATATACAATTCATATACATATGCAATGCAATAAATACCTAATGAACAACAGAACTAGTGTAATTTTGATTATCAATATTTATTTCTCAATCTATAAACCTAATGTTCAATTGCTATTAAGAATAGTAAACATTTGCCACTTAACAGTGAGTAAAAACATACATAATTTATACTCTGAATTTGTTTCATAAAATGTCTCTTGGCATCTGGCTGAAATACATTATTTCAAATTCTATAATTGGCCAACTACTTGCTGTTAGGCAATCATAAAAGGGGTAACAGGAAAAATATTTTTTCTCGGTAAAATTTTATCAACTATTGTATACTTGACATTTTAATTAGCATTATTTTTTTAAGTTTACAACTTTAAAAATATTATGAAATACAGAGAGGTTCATTAAAAATTTTTGAGGTGGGGAGGGTAGAGTGGGGCTGTTGGTAAACGAGCCACAGTAAAATTCCTTGTTCAGACAGAAATGATTTAAGAATTACAAAAGTATAGATTGTCATTATGGTTTGTAAACATCATTTCAACTATATCATAATAAAGATATTGAGAACATCAATATTGAGAACAAAGCCCTCTGTAACAAACTGCTAAATAAATTAAGTATGTCATAAATTATCTCAGGGAAAACGCCAGTGTTAACTTGACCAAAATAATTTGGGGGGATTGGACTTTAGAGAGCATCAACTCCAATTCTCCCATTTTAAGAAGAGAAAACAGACGCTCAAAAAATTATTGCTTTCAAAGCTAGGTCATTATTAGCGAAGCATCAATCCTTGCTCCCCAATTTCCACTTCAAGACCATGCTGAGCCTCAAAATTTATAATCACTTTGAACTCACCCAAAGTTTAATTGTGACTTGTGCCAAGCTTTTATTGCTCTTACCCTGTTGGGTTTCTCCTACCTACACTCTGTCCCTCCATTTTCAACATGTTGCTCAACCTCAAGTCAACAAATCCACCTTTACCTTCATTAAGTGTACGCTCAGTGACTGCCCTCATGACATTTCAGTCAACAGGGTATGAAAAACTGCCTTTAGGTTCATTTATGCTGTCTTCAGAAATGTCCAAAGGCAGGCTTTACCATTTGTATTTCAAGTAACAGAAAATCCTAAACCACAGGAGCTGGCTCAACTTTCACAGAATGAGGACGTTATTATATCAAGCTTCAAGAACTTTACATTCAGAGCACCAGTTGTATGTCTAAAGAATGATCTCCACCATTTTGTTCTGTTGTCAACAGTATCCATTTCATCTTGAGTTTACTTTTTTGCTATTAATGTAAAAAATGGAGATTTCTCTATTTATACCTAATGGAGGAGAGAATGGTTTCCCAAAGACTTCTCTTAAGAGTGTGAAAAAAAATTTCCCAGCAGCCTCCAGAAAACTTCTGTTTGCATCTCAATGGCCAGAGTTCACTTATGTCCTGAAGCAATAATCAGCAAAGCATATGAGATTATCTTTAGACTAACCAGGATATCTCTGAGACAAAAAATGAGTTGGTTTTCTCTCAGACACATGACATAATGCAACCAGAATAGATACCACACAAAATTTAGGTTCTGTGGAAAAAGAAGAGAATCATGGTTGCGGAGTATTCAGCCATCAGTGTTAACTACTCTTTTAGCTATAAAATATCCACACACCCCTCACTACCTTATTTTCAAAGCTGCCCAGCGCTACCTATTTCTATACCTTCCCTAAAGGACTAGAACCAAAGTCTCAACCAATCACTGCATCAAGCTCCAAGTCCAAGATTTCCAGGTAAGAGCCATTATCTTCAGTAGGTCCAAACTGCTTAGTGAACTCATCATTTAGGATGAAGTATCTACTCTCTCACTTTTACACACCAATCAACAGTGGAATTAAAAAAAAGAAAAGAAAAAACAGTGGCAACCCTAAAATGTCAGAAAGGGGGCCAATAAAAAACAACTCCGAGTAATCATTGCTCTATAGCATCCTCATAGCCTACATTCTCCAACAGAGAAAGTCCCTATTTCCAGGTCTGAGAAGGGAATGTGCTCCTGGATAGCCTATGTTTCTGCTTTCTGAAAAGCTTACCCTCATCCATTTTCCCCCATGGCCACAATGAGCAAAGTCTTATGGAGAATGTCTTTTCAGGGGGCTGTATACTTACTTACTAGCACATCTCTTCGGAGGACTGGGGAGCCTAGGTATGAACTTGCTTTATGATTGAACAGCACCAAGTACTTATCAGGCCTGGCATTTCTCTGGCTACAGATTTCTCATTTAAAAATGAAGCTCCTAGTGTACCTGCATCTGATTAAACCTGTGGATTTCTAACTACAATCAATGAGTTTCTTTAGCCCTAATCCAGAAGTCTGGAAACTCTGTTCTTCCACTGGCACCGGGCTCTATTTGACAGTCCTATTTAAGAGTCTCTACCATGACATTCTTAACTAAAAAAAATGACCTCATATTGTTTGTCATGTATAATCCTGTCTGTGGTGGAACAGAAAATAATGTGGTGGAACAAGAAAAATCTCTTGTAACAAGCAAGAGAAATAGGTTTGCCTTTATTCCAAACTTCTCTCCTGCCAAGTCTCCAACATCATAACTACTGCCAGCACTTTGGCCTAAGGCACAGAATTCAAATGTTCTAATCCCAAAAGATTCAAATTTAAAAATTCTCTTTCAACTTAATTTTTTAATGTTTATTTATTATTTTTGAGAGAGACAGAGAAAGAACACAAGCAGGGGAGAGGCAGAGAGAGAGAGACAAAGAATCTGAAGCAGGCTCCAGGCTCTGCGTTGTCAGCACAGAGCCGAACATGGGGCTCAAACCCACAAACCGCGAGATCATGACCTGAGCTAAAGTCAGACTTCCAACCAGCTGAGGCACCCATGCGCCCTTCTTCAAATTAATTTTGAAGTCACATGCAGAAAGGTATTGCCTGACTCAAGTCATGTTTTTTCTTTCTATTTTCAGATAGGCTACCTTTACCCTATATTTATTTCTTTATTTTGGATTACAAAAATAGCCAATGTGATCTAGTATTTTTAATTTTTCCTACCATTTCCTTGAATTTTGCAGCATCTTTAGGCACACAGTCAACGTTCTACTCCCTCAATCCTCCATTTGTTCAAGTACATTTTAGAATTTTTGACTGGCAGTGCCCAGCTCCATAAACCAAATACTATACCACCCCCCCCCATCTGCCACAAAAATTATTTGCTGCAAAGAGCAAATATTCTTTATCCAAATCAGATTATACAAGAAAGCTATTAGGTCACCTAAAAGAAATTAAATGTAAAACATTCTGAAGAGCTGGTTCATATTGCAACCATGGGTGGTTGCTGGTTCATTTGTTTCATGTGACTATGTCATCAAGGTCCAATGTTCTCTCTCTCTGCTTTGAGACCTTTAATGTTGGCTCTATTGACAGACTGCTATCAAGATGACTATAATGGTTTTAGAAACCACATCTTGACACAATGGTGTATAGAGCAAGAAGGAAGACCTTCATTCTATGTCATTCTTTCTTGTGATCAAGGAAAACTTTCCCTTAAGTCTGTAGTAGAATTCTCTTTATGTCTCAATGCCTAGGATTAGTTTCAATGTCCATTGGTAGGCTAATTATCAGCATGGAAAACAGGATTGCCATGATTAGATTAGACTAACAACTTAGAATATATTTGATGTAGAGAGCAAACCACCATGACCATAACAAATACTTTGCTCACTATTCAATTTTAGACCTAATGAACATTAGGAGAACAATTGTGAAGCAAAAGTCCTTAAATAGCAGGGCTTATCTGCAAAATAAACATGATTTGCCTCGATCAGTAGTCTTTTCAATAGAATCTCCCAAGCATCCCTAAGAAGTATGAATTGGAGTAATATAATAAACAATTACAGTGATGGTTTACTGCTGTTACTTAGTACTGGATATTCCTCTTCTTGTAGTACAAAGCCATGGGAGGCTCCAAGAACACAGGGGACTTGACAACAAATAGACTTCAGCCTAAATTTCAACTCTTGCAGTTACTTACTGTTTGATCTAGGACAAGCTGCTGCAATTCCCTGAGGCTCAGTTTCCTCACCAGTTAAATAAGGATACTAACACTAACTCATGTCACAGGTCTATTTAGAGTCTCAAGCAAAATAATGTGCATAAAGCATCTGCACAGTACCTTGTATATACAAGATAATGTACTTTTACTTGTTTTCCTTTCCTAAACATGACTTATTCTCATGAATTCCTTCATTTTAAATCAATCCCTTTCACCCAGCATAATTACCCACATATATTAAGTTATTCAATAAGATACTAGGTTATTCTATTAGGAGGGTAGGTCCCAATCATTACTGAATTATTTAGAAATTCATTACTAATATTGTTGTTTACAGCATCTTACTGTCTTACTGAAGTGTACTTCTTCATCAAAAAAGTACTATTATATAAATATATATATATGTAGTTAAAAATATGCACAATTTTTCTATCAGTATAGTAAGCCAAATGGTAGAAATCCAAAAAAAAATCTAAAATTATCAATCTAGTCAGTAAAAAATATTATAAAAACCCTATTATGTAGTTCCCCAGTTTTGCAAAAATTAGTAGTGACTAATGCACAAATCCACATTACATAATATCAACACTTGATTATTAAAGCAACTCAAGCAACAGAAAAAAAAAAAACTCAAGTTTTCCTAAATGCTTATAGTGGTTTGCCACCCAGTACCAAACATTACCTGTTTTTCCAGTGAAATATTACATATGGCTCATGAAAGCAATGTGCAGTATTGCAACTTAGCAGGTAACACATCAAATCTACACTCTTGTAGTTTCATCTCATATTCATCTCATATTTAATTTGTAGAATAATTTTTCTTTTCTCTTAACATTTTCTTGATATCCCACCTACTTAATAAGTATCAAATTTGACAAAAAATTAAAGAGCCTCCTAAGAACTAAAAACATAATATGAATACAACCACCATATTGGTTTTAGTAGAAAGTCAGAAGATTTTGTCTAGAAAATAATTTTTTGATGGCTTCTCAATGGCAGAGATACTCTGGCAGATAAAATTAAAATATGCATGCTAGTTATTATAGATTTTCAGTAAAACAAATATAGTTTCAAGTAACATTAACTAAACACAAAGATCATACTACAGTAACTAGTAGTGATTTTATTTACCTTTTCCTCAATGCTTAGGTGGGTTAAGTGTTTTTTTTTTTAACTTAAAAAAAATTACCTATTCCTTTATTCAAGATGGCTGAGTTTGTATAGCTAGAATCTTATCTTTCCATACAACTCTGATTGTTGACTACTTTACATAATACTTCCCATGTGTCTCATATTTCTAACTAGCAATGTTTAATAAATCCATCATCTACCAGTGAGGTTATATATCATTTTACTGAACCATTTCTGTGGAGTCTTTCACATGATTTCTAACATTTGGGACATTTTTGTACATATAATTTCCTACACTTGTGATAACTAAAATAGGATAGATTGTCAAAAGGAAAGTAACTGCGTATAGATTACATAGTCAGTTTGAGACTGATACTTAATTCCAAAGCTCATTTTACTACCTCACACATTCTCTCTTAGAGTTGCCTAATTGTGGCATAACAAAGGAAGTGTCAGTAGAATATAAAGCTCAGTGCTTTTGCGTGTGGCCCCTCCTGATAGGAATATGTAAAGCTTACACTCTAAATGATAATTTATTTAGTTTGGTCTCAAGGTCAGTTGACAATTAGGAGAGTAACACTAATTGTGATATGAGAATGAGTCAAAATACTTATTTTATATTCCACTGGGGGTTGAAAAATCAGACAAAAATAAATCCTTCAGGTGACAAGTTATATACGAAATACCATTAATGGCTACCGGCACAGCTCCAAGGCATTGGGAAAGTGCACAAGCACAAGAAAGGGCAGTCACAAGAACGAGCTAGCTGTGGAAGCAGTAAGAAGGCGTCTGTGAAAGAATGCACATATTATTTACTTTAAGAATTCCACTCCTAAGAATACACTATTTCTCTTTCACAAAAATAAACACACATGAGCATGATAGCACATGCTCATATGCCTTAATCCTCTCTACAGAATCAATAGGCCATGAAACAGCTTATAGCAGTGAACACAAATGATAGACTCAAATACATTAGCATGGGAAGTCCTGCAGGATGTAAAACTCCACATGTACACATACATAAATATAGACAGACTCGATAATGCATAGGAATTTATCCCGGTACACACCCGCTAAAATGCTATCTGCCGTTTTCTTTGGAATGGGAGTGGTGGGATTAAAATGAATTTATTGGTTGATGTATGATGTGTTTATTATTTTTCGGCAAATATGTTAAATATGATAGCTTACTAAGTCAAATAAAAGTGGTAATGACTATCAAAAAAAGTCTTAGCCTTAGGATATCATTCAATACAATCGATGTTTCCTCAAACATTTTGAGGCTTGGTTTTCTAATAATAATAAAAACAAGAACAAAATGTGCTCCTGAGGTTCCTATGTACACTTGGAGGACATTTTTGGACACAGAGCAACTGTCACTCAAGTAACAGACTCAAAGAAGGGCAATACCAAAGATACGATGCCATTACCAAGGGATGCAATGTATTCAGCAATATTAGTTAACTTAGATGGTAAGTATGCTGAGAGTACTCATCAGAAAAGACCGACAAAAGATTTTTAATATTCTAATGTTAGTCTAAGGTTTTATAACTGTTTTTCATGTCCAAAAAGTTGCAAATATTTAAGTGCAAGAAAGCTCCTCTTTTTGTAATTTCCACTTTGCAGAAAAGGTTTGTGAGATGTAATTTAGAGGGGATGCTATAATCAATCAATAAAAAGAGAATCTTTCCCCTTTCAATTTTATAATGCCAAGTTAAAAACAAAATATCAAATAATCATAGCATATATCATCGAATAATATTCAGACTTACAGACTAAACCATGAAAATAAGATTTTCTTTCCCTAGGTATTACCTTCTTGGTGCATAGCTCATTACTTTAGGCCCATCAAGTGTATGTACCATGTAGTTTCCTTTGTGTTCCATTCATATGTGTCTAATTAGTCACGATAGAGTAAAAACACACACCCTGCCTCTACACAAATTTTTAGGGGATTTTCTGTTCCTAAAACTTGAACCTCACGTTAATATTTCTGGATTATGGCCCCATAAGCCCATATGTAACTTTTTGTTTCATTAAGACAGAAAGACATTTTATTAGCATTTTAATAGTCCATGCCTGCACAAGGAACGTAACAAAAAAAGCCCCACACATATAAAATGAGGCATTTTCCTGAATTCTTTTCAATTCTAGCTTCTGCTTATCATTTTTAAAAAATATTCTGCTTCATTTTTCTGTGAACCTTATAAGATCCAGAGAAACTCATTCAACAATAAGCAAGATTCTTCAGTTTTCAATACAATTATAGATACCACCAACAAAATACAGATACCTAAAACATCAGAAAAACACTAAAGCCTCCATATAAAGAGAAATATGACTATAACTTAATAGACACAATTCAGCAGTCTGGAGGGGACATATGGGATGAATAGGAATTAATTCTTTAGAAATGGGGAGGTGGCAGGGGTGCCTGGGTGACTTAGTCGATTAAGCATCCGACTTCAGCTCAGGTCATGATCTTGCGGTCCACGGGTTCAAGCCCTGTGTCAGGCTCTGTGCTGACAGCTCAGAGCCTGGAGGCTGCTTTGGATTCTGGGTCTCCCTCTCTCTCTGCTCCTCCCCGACTCATGCTCTGTCGTTCCCTGTCTCTCAAAAATGAATAAATATTAAAAAAAAATTGTTTTTAGAGTGGGGAGGTGATGATTAACATACATGAACTGGGTAAGGGGATGGAGAGAAGAAGCTTCGTAGAAGCATAGGTAGGGATAGAGACAGCCTGGGGATCATATAGGTGAAACAGTTATATTGGACACTAACAAACAATTTTTAGAAGTTGGCAAATGCAAACGCACAGGTTTAGCATTTCGGGCTGCACTGTTATCTAGTTCATGGTCTTAGATAAATGAGGATCTACCTCAAAGCTGGGACAAGATGGAAGGAATTAGATGAAGTCATTATTTCAATCCCTCAGTAATTTTGTTTTGTACTATTTCACAACCAGGACAACGAGAACAAACGATGACGTGGTGACATAAAGAGATGACAATAAGAGGGAGTGGTGTACTATAAATGCTCATCTATTAAAGGGCATATTCAGTGATAGAAATACCAGTAAGATTTCAAAGCCATATTCACAGACTGAAACATTATTTTGCATATATACATGCACACATATGTATACACATATATGCCCAAATGGAACATACAGTATTGTAGTTATTAATATTACAGACTTAGATATCAGACTAACTTGTAATTCTATTCCATCTGCCACTATTAGTTGCATAACCTTGGGCAAGATACAGAACCTTCCTGAGCTTCAGGGAGTTTGCATACCTATGGGATAATTCCCCTAGTAGGGTCATTGTAAGCATAACATTAGATAATGAATTTACAAGCTAAATTCAGTGTCAGACCATAGTAGTCCCTCAGTAAATAATAATACAATTCTTTATCATCATCTACCCAGTTCCTCAACAACAGTATAATCTTTACTATTTACTTTTACACATATTTCTTCCAAAATCAAAGATAATCTGAAGATTGTAGGGGCACCCGATTTCGGCTCAGGTCATGATGTCATGAGCTCAAGCCCCGTATTGGTAACTGTGCTAACAGCTCAGAGCCTGGAGCCTGCTTTGGACTCTGTGTCTCCCTCTCTCTCTCTGACCCTCCCCTGCTCACGCTATGTCTCTCAAAAATAAATAAATGTTAAAAAAAAAATTTTAAAGAAGACAACCTGAAGATTGTAACTCTATCATTTTCCCAATCTTAATGATTTATAAATAAGCAACCAATATACAGCACATCTTTTAGCTCCTTTACAAGTCCCTTAACAAGGTCCAATATACAAAAGACCATTATTTCACCTTCTCTAGTCAGAATGAAAAAAGAAAAACAAAAGAAAAAAAAAAGACAATTGAAATGCAGACTAAATGACTGATTCCAAGTTGTAATATCATTCACCATCTCCTGGCCCTTGATGGATAGCCACACATCAATAATCTCATGTAGATTTCACTTATGGTGATTTCTTCTCTTTGCCTAACGTAGGCATCAGTACAAGAGCACCTCCCAGCAGTGCATTGCTGAGCCTATCTCACTAGTCTCACTAATAACTGGTGTGTTAACAATGCAAGAGATTTCCTAACGGTGAATAAAACCGCTGTAAATGTAGAAACCTGAGGACTCACAGAACTGCATCAGGCATAGGAGATCCATTTTTGTTGTGGATCATTGAATATTCACAGTGATTAAAAAAAAAAAAGTACACATGAAAGCTCAGAATGTACAATGATTTGTACCTAGACAACAACTGTCTGGAAAACTGTGGCTGCATATTTACCATCTGGCAAGTGGGAAGCATTAGCAATCGAGCATCTAGATGTATAAGCAAGAACCACCACATACCCACATGCATGGAAAATCTGAATCAGCAGCAAAGCCAGAAGCATACATCCTGCCAAAGAATGAATATCCATAGTGTTGCCAGTACCACACAGGTTGAATTAAACACAAATGCAAACAAGTGTTACAATTTCATATTGATATTCTGCCTGACAGCAACATCAAAGACCAAAATATAGAATAATATAGGGTAATTCATCAAGAGTGGATATGCAGTCAGTGTGAAGAAATGAATCAGAGTAGTAATCACAAAGGAATGGCCCTTCTGAGTGGGAAGGCATACTGGAGAGGAATAAAATACAGAACACATGGAAAATCCCAAGAAAAAGTAAGCAAGGTAAACTGCAATCTTTGTAAATCCTTTACAGAGATATTGCTTGAGCCGGTCAAATCTGAATATGTTGATTTCCAGCTTTCTCAATTCTCTTAAGAAGTATTTATTGCTACTTTAAAACCTTCAATGTTAAGTCTCAGCGGAGGGAATTTTACTGATTATCAATATATATTTCCAAATATCTCATACAATAATTATTTGGCTCACCACAAAGATCAAATTAAAGTTCAAACTCTGAAAGCTAGACTTTCAAACAGGAGGCCGAAATGAAAGTTCATCCAAACATCAAAATGTCAAATTATCCTGCAGACACATAAACTAGACATGTATCTGCTAGCATGTACATACACCCTCAAAAGGGTCTGTTTTAACTGTTGCTAATGTTTCCCTTCAAGTATCCCAGGCAGGGCTAAGCTAGAAAGCTATTTTTAATTGCTAACTTTTAATAGAGGATACCTGTGCCTTGGAAATACTGCCTCAAATAATGGATACTGCAGAGAAATTAGGATTTGAAGTCCTTTTAAGCATGAGGAACAGAGATTTAAGTACAGTGAAGTCTGCGTCACTATGTTATGCATCAAGAAACTATAATTAAACTGTAAGCATTCCTCAATAGATTTATTCCATTTGACTTCCTCTGGATAACTCAAAATGAAAAGATATTTTCCAAAAAACACAGGTCTAATCACGTTCTTCCTCCAGTTGAAAATTTCAAAGGCCTTCCTTGTCTTTAGAAATAGCAAATCTTTGGTGTGGCTTTCAGAGCCAATTCAATCTGGCAAACTCATAGCATAGAGCAAAGGTTTTCAAACATTTTCAAGAAGGAGGACTCTTTTCAACTTCACAATTGCTCAAAGATAATGTACCACCCAGCATGACCATAATGGAACTTTTGGTATTTATCAGTTGAATAAAAAATGCATAATTATGAGTTGAGTAATGTCTAAATTGTCTTTTTATCAAGAACACATATGGAGCACCTGGATGACTCAGTTGGTTTAGCATATGACTCTTGATTTCAACTCATGTCATGATCTCATGATTCGTGGGTCCGTACCCCACAAAGGGCTTTGTGCTGAAGGCGTGGAGCCTGTTTGGGATTCTTTCTCCCCCCCTCTCTCTGCCCCTCCCCATGCTTGTGTGCTCTCACTCTCTTTCAAAATAAACTTAAAAAAAAATAGAATACATATGCATATATATACACACATACACAAACACATATATGTAATGTGTATAATTATTATTATTATCTACAGAAAATTTTCAGGGCAAAATATATTTGAAGACCTTTGTAATGACTTTCCTGCTCATGGGTGAGGAACCACTCCCATAATGAAAACAAAGAATTAGAAATTCCCTTGGCACATTATGTGTTTTTACTATCATAGCTCCAAAGCCTAGCACTATGCTTACAGCAAGAATGTACTCAATATCTAGACTTAAACAGTGAACAACTTAAGACCAAGGTTCTAGCCTTAGTTCCCAGGCTTTCAGGTTTCACACTACTGGCTTCCTCTAGTGGATAGGCTCTCCCAAGATATCCACAGGGATCCTTCAAGTCCCTGGTGAAACATGCCACCTTCTTAATGAGGCAAACCTCATATGAGATTCTCAGTGCCCCCTAATGTATTCTACCTATTTTTTCCCCCAAGCACTTATTACTACTATTCCCTAAATTACTATGAAATTTTCTAGTACTTTTACTATTTCATATCCACTACAATACAGGGTCCACAAGTTCAGAGATTTTCCTGTCATCTATTCCTTGGTGCATTCCAAGCTTCTACAAAAACCTGGCATAGTGCAGTTTTTTTAATGATCAAATCTTTGACAAATGATGGCATCTTATAGATCCTAACCCTTCATCTATGAAGAAGGAATTAAAACTCTCTTATCTGCCCAGTTGTTTGGACAAACACTAGATTAGCTGCGAAGAGATTTTGTTAGATAGGCTTAACATTTACAATTGGTTGACATTAAGCAAAGCAGATTATCCTCCATAATGAGGGTGGGACTCTTCAACTCAACCAAAGCTTTAAGAGCCATGACTGAGATTTCACAGAGGATCAAAGTTCTGCCTCAAAACTGAGACAAAGAAATCTTGCCTAATTTTCCAGGTTGCCAGCCTCCCCTACAGATTTCAGACTTGCTGAAATCCCGCAATCAAGTGACAATCTCTCTCTCTCCCCATATATTTTCTGTTTCTCTGGAAAACCTTCATTAATATAATAGAATTGATGCAACTCAAATTTTAGGAACAATGGTAGTAACATGCCTGCTTAGAGAGGCAAAGACAACATGCACAATTTGATAAATTATTTAAGAAGTCTACTTTTGAGACATAATTCAGGCAATCTAAAATGCACAGATGTTAAGTGTAAAGTTTAATGAGCTCTGACAAATACAACTGTCTATCCACCATCCTCATAAATGTACTCTTTCATAAACTCAACATGTTGTTTTTGAGGTTAAACTATGTATTATTTTGTGTGTATACCTATAGATTCAGTTTTAAACTTTATATTTAGGTTTCTGGTCATCTTGATTTTCCTTTTGTACCAAGCTAAAGATAGAGGTTGAAGTTCAATGTTCTCTGATAACTCTTTACAACTATTTTAGAAATAGTTGCTGAAAAGATTTTCCTTTCCCTATCAAATCACCTTGATGCCTTTGTAAAAACACAATTTATTAAATATGAGGCAATCTATTTCTAGACTGTTCTGTCCAGTTCCTATTTCTTACACCAATTCCACACAGTTTTGCTTCTTCTGTAGACTCACAAGTCTTTACATCAGTTAGAGTGAGTCATCCCACTTTGTTCTCATAAAAAAAATAATTACAGCTATTCCAAGCTGTTTGTATTTCTATATAAATTTGAGAATCAGGTTGTTATTTTCAATACTCTTGGTATTGTGAGTGGAAATGCACTGAATTTGGTATCAAATCATTATCTTGACAAACCATGAACATAATATATATCTCCACTTATTTAGGCATGAATTTCTCTCAATATTTTGTAATTTTAAGTATAGAAATCTTCAACATTTTCCTATTTATTTATTTATTAAGTAGGCTCCATGCCCAGTGTGGAGTCCAACATGAGGCTTGAACTCATGACCTTGAGATCAACATCTGAGCTGAGATGAAGAGTTGGACACTTAACCAAGCAACCCAAGCGCCCCAACATTTTTCTATTTCTAAATTTTTCATATCTTATCATGCTACTGTTTAATTACTTTTTTAACATTAGTTTCTAATTGTTTGTTGCTAGAATATGAAAATAGAGTTTTCTGTTTTGATCTTATAGTTAAGGAAATTTAATATTCCTCTAAAGTTAGTTAACTATGGCACTTTTTCATGAAATACTTACTAAAAACTTGCAGAGTATTTTATACAGCACAGTATAGAATAATTTGTTTTACTTTTAATGTAAATTTGCTTCAATAAACAACTCTGTATTTGTAATTTGTGATATACTTAATGTTCTCAACCACAGAGCTGCCTGTTAATTAAAAGATATAAACTTTAAGATAATAATTCCACTATATTTAAATTGCTGCTCATATAAGCTTAGGAAGGAACTGAATCAACACTCTAGCATTAATACCATAAATGTAAAAGGGGTTAAATATAAATCTTGTTTTAAAAAATCTTCAGAAATCAGTAAAGTAGCACTGCTTTTGCAGAGCTAGGACAAAAGTATCTCAAGGCACATGTCCTCCGTGCTTATCCTCTTATGTATGAACAGGGACAATTCACTTTGCACTGTCTTCACTTGTGTAAGATTCTCTCCCCCAACTCTTCAAGAATTTAGAACTCTCTTGACCTCTTCGCCACCCACACCAGTCTGTTCCAACCAAATAGGAGTGAGTTTGACTTTTTACATGTTGTGGCTAATTGGTTGATTTCATTAAAACTAAAATACTCAATGGAAAACAAAAAAACAAAAAAACTGACCAGGAGCAGAAAGTTTAAGCCTTAATGATAGAATTAAATACCTGTTAACCTGTGACAAAAATTTTCACAAGCAAGAAGAGAGCCAGAATGACAGAAGGGAACAAAGAGGACTTGAAATCACATGAGGATTCTTTTGTTGGCCTTTGAGGAAACCTAAGTTAGGCCTTTAAAGCTATGTTGTAAGCAGAAAGGACTATGAACATGGGCCTTTATTCCCACATACACCACCACTATCCTGAGACACACACTGTCGAAGCCTTCTACAAGTGAGTAAGACAGGGCACTTTTATCTTCGCTCCTTCTACAATATGGTGCCTACTCTGTTGAAGTAGAAGACCTTACAGAGGGCTCCTTGGAGGGCTTCCCTTTACAGACCATTCCTACTCTTCCCCTCAAGGACATGTTATATATCCACACACATTTTTTGTAGTACTTATTTTTCAGTCTCAAGTCCCTTACCATGTCTGTCCACATTCCTTTGCCTTTTAGCCTTTTTCTCAATTTGATTACAAGACTTTTAACATGGCAGTACATCATGGAGCTGAAATTTCTGTCAACACAAACCTAACAAAAATCTATCAGAAAAACCAAAGATTTATTGACAGTATTCCTCTCCCCTATTCTAGGTAACAAAAAAAACCTAATTTTGCATTCACTTCTTATATCCTGTTTTATTTTGCTAAACTGTTTTCATGAGATTTTTTCTCTTTTATTTTCCTACTCAAGTTTTATGAATATAAGGTATATTTATACATTCTCTTAATGGTGAAGATAAAGAGTACCAAAGGAAAACATGACCAGATTGAAGAGTAGTCTGATCTATCTTAGCACTGTAAAACTTGTACAGTTTTGAAAATTATGTGAGTTTAAACACTTGGTTTTCCTTTCCTTTTGTTTTCCTTTTTTTTTTTTTTAAGGGGTGGGGGGCAGTCTTAACTAAATAATATAGCATCTGACCTAAAGAGTAGAGATTTTTGCAGTTTGAAATTTCCCCAGGTCATTCTGATAGGTTCCTACACCACCACCAATTATTGCCCCACCCCACCAAGAACCATAGAAGAAAAAAAAAAAAAAAAAAAAAAAAAAAAAGCATGAAAAACACTGTTTACAATGTTCTTTGTAATATACAATTAGGAGCCCAACCCAAAACAAAGTAAGCTACACAATGATCCCTGGAAGCAAAGATAATTAAGATAAGCAGATAATTAAGGTGAGCAATATTAGAAAAACAGTGTTATGGCTCCCTAGTACTCTCTGGAATGTATCCCACCAAGCCAATTCTGGCAGTGAAACTAATCAACTACCTACGAACTATTCTTCCTGGAACCAAATATGTCACAGAGGTTTTGTCTCTTTAACAGGGTTGCTTTTTACAATTTAAACGTTTACTCTAGTTCTTTGAAAAATCAAAACTTCCCCGTCACCCCCCAGTACAGCCTCACCTGCACACATCAAGGTAGTATAGACCAGGAAACAATCTATCTGGGTCTTGATGATACCACAACAAGTGTCAGATCCAAATGCACTGAAATAGGCATTTGCTACAAGAGCAGAGAAGGGCCTCAGCCTCCCACCTCTGGAATGAACCAGAACAATTCCTGTGGAGCCCTCAGCTTCACTGTGGCCAAGAGTGAGAGACTGACAAAGTTCAGGGATACCTGAGATGGTCAGGCAACTCTACTATCTTCCTCCTCAATATCGGGGCTTGGTTATGGGTATTTCAACATAAAAGGCTCCTCCCCTTGAAAGGACTTGTTCTCAGGGGCCATCTTTGGGCTCTGTTCTCCAAGACTCCTCCCACGCTGCACACCCAGTCTTGCCACTCCATAGGAACAGACAATTTGCTTCAGATCCATTTCTTGCTGTTCACTCCTCTGTAAAAACTGATGACAAAGACTGGTTCTGGGATTACAAGTCCATCAAGGCCAGGATTCCTTTTGTTCCTCTAAGTTCCACACTCAATCATCAAGGAAAGATCCTGCCAAACTCCATACCCAGCAGCATCCCACGCTCAACAGCCAAGAAGAAAAGAATGGATCATATAACAATCTAAAGAGAAATTAAGTTTTATTTTTAGGATAAATCAGAAGTCTGCTAAATGTTAATAATATAACACAGCTTCCATTTTAGAGTAATTTTTTACAACGTTTATTTATTTTTGGGACAGAGACAGACAGAGCATGAACGGGGGAGGGGGCAGAGAGAGAGGGAGACACAGAATCGGAAACAGGCTCCAGGCTCTCAGCCATCAGCCCAGAGCCCGACGCGGGGCTCGAACTCACGGACCGTGAGATCGTGACCTGGCTGAAGTCGGACGCTTAACTGACTGCGCCACCCAGGTGCCCCTAGAGTAATTTTTTAAAGGAGCTCTTCTACTCAAGCCTCACTGAGCAGCTACACATTGTGGTACATTTTAGGTCCAAACCCAATTCAACTACTTACGAGCTTATGGTGTGAAGAGTTACTAAAGTTTCTGGATTAGAGATTCCTCACCAATATATAGTTGAGGTATTAACCCATAATAGGACTATTCTGAAATTTCAATGAAGTGTATACAAAGTACCTAGTGCACCCAGTGCTCCAAAATGTTAGTCTTCTGGTGGCTCTTTCAGCCCACGGGTCCTGTCTCTGCTTTAAGAAAACTGCACTTAAAAACAAAGTGTTAGTCTTCTTCCTACCCTCTATGAATGCCCTTCACTTAGCAGGTCACTCAACTAGACATGGGCACAAGTAGAACATAAAATAAACAATCAAAATTAATGGAGTTATCTTAAGTTAAGAGAACTAACACTATAGATACCATGATCAAGTTCATTCAAGAGAAATGCAGTGGTGTTTTCCAAATAATGTGGCTCATTAAACTTCAAAGATGTAGAGTGTCTTTGCAAACACTCAGGTGTGAGACTCCAGAATTTCAGAAGTCAAGGTCAAGAGCCACCTTCACTGATCAGGGTGAGGTCTGTTCCCTTTACATCCGATTGGTCACATAAAATTAGCTATCACTCTAGGGTACATTTTCCTTGAACAGCAAAGACAGCAAACACTAAATTACTCTCACAATTTTGCTGTTTCCATAATAATGTCTCCCTATGACCTAATGATATAAATTATTTTAGTATGCAAAGTAGGCCAACCCTGTTGATTACTCAAATGCTGGCAATCATGTTTCATTGCAATAGAAAAGCCAGTCTAGTGGTCTGACAACATAGCTGGGAAAACCCTTTAATAAAAAGACAAACACCTACCCAAACCCAGGTGGAACAGAGTAAGGAAAACATGATAAATGTGACACACCTACATCATGAATATACCATTGTGAATACGAAGCAGGCTTGAGAGCAAAGAAAGGAAAACCTAGTTATGAAATCTAATCACACACCTGTGAAGGACAGATGCTCCTGTTAGGGGAAGAGACTAGGGTCTACTTTCCGCTGTGTGCATGGTAAAATTGTACATGGTTTAAGTTTAAAAACATGTGAATTCACTTTCTCTCAAAAAAAAAAGGGGGGGGGATACATCTGTAACCCTTAGCTTGCCTCATTTGAAAAAAAAATGAAGTTTCAATTCAGGAAAACTTATTTCCTTCATTCCTTTAGGTTATAAAGTAACTTGAGAGCAAAATTATTTTTTTTTCAACGTTTATTTATTTTTGGGACAGAGAGAGACAGAGCATGGACGGGGGAGGGGCAGAGAGAGAGGGAGACACAGAATCGGAAACAGGCTCCAGGCTCCGAGCCATCAGCCCAGAGCCTGATGCGGGGCTCGAACTCACGGACTGCGAGATCGTGACCTGGCTGAAGTTGGACACTTAACCAACTGCGCCACCCAGGCGCCCCGAGAGCTAAATTAAATTAATTCTATTTTCCATTGGAAAATTTGAAAATTCTCTATTTTCTATTGGAAAATTTGAAGTATTTTTTCACTTCAATTTTATGTAATATAAAGTAACAAGAACTGCACATAAAGACTCTGCCCACAACTCTGTACTGAGATGACAAAACCCTGGCATGCCTTCTAGCAACAACAAGACCAGGTCCCTAGAATGACACCAGTCCCCTATTAAAATGCTTAAGGAAACAACATGGCCAGTCCAATTTACTGTTTGTTTTAACCAATACAAGAGGATAGGCCCCTTGAGTTTCCTTAAGAACATTTAATAAAAAGGGCTTACAAAAATAAATCCTTTCTCTGTATGTTTGGGAAGTATGTTTATCTCCTACAAGTCAAGAGTGTATTTCTCAAGTTCCTTCCTTTATGTAATCATCAGGAAGGATAGAACCTTGGTCTCCCTGACTCTGTGAGAGGACAGCATCCCAGCTTCAGCAAGACCCAGCTAGCAGACACATCTGGCCTTATCACGTTTATGTTGACATCCCTTTGTAACTTTTTACTTGAAACTCAATCTGCTCCTCCCTACTCTTTCATTGTCACCTCTTCACAAATCAGAATGGAGCTCAGCTGTTTCCCCTGCTATCATGAGTTACTGAATAAATCTGGCTTCATGACTTTCACTAACATCTGGCTTTGCTTATCTTTGACAGTAATGACTTTGGTATGTGTAAAGATTATGTCCAAAGACCATAATTTTTAAAATTCAGCATCCCAAGACAAAATTTCCTAATAAAATAGATCAGAACTAATCAAAAAACTAACATATTTAATTGATGGCCATAAATCTAACAATTCTATTAACACACACAGGCCATTTAGTAGGATCCTAATTCTGTAGAATGAGTCCAGAGAAGGAAAAGAAAAATTCTTTAAACACAAACTAAAATTATTTTCATATTACCATCAAAATAAAGTTCTCCTTAATCATAATTCCATGTAGAACTTGTATGTTTTCTGAGTGTATGTTCAAAGCATAAATTTTTTTTTAAAGTTTCAGTAAAGATCTTTCTTTCACTTGTATTATTGTACTGACTAGAGAATTCATTACAACAGATTCATTAATGAATGGTGTTTCTAGTTTCCAGATTTTGTTATTTTCATGGACCCAAATCAATCAGACATTCTATTATAACTGTAATTTATTCCAAAACCATCACCTTAAGATGTGTAAATGTCCAAAAGAAATTGATTTTATTCGATGGACATGAATATTTTTTCTATAAATAAATGAATTTCTATTACTTCACATGAGTTCTTGTGCAAAATGCATCATGGTTATGCTTAAATACTAAGAACACATTCTTCATCACTACCGTGATTTGCAGTAATTTAAATTCATGCCTCAGTGTGACTATAAATTGTTCAATCTCATAGATGTTGAAAAGTACTGTCTCATAGTAGAAATTGGTAATGTTCATCTACAAACCTCAAATCTACACATTATTTAAAAACATTTTTTACACCAAGAGTCATATTTAATCTCAATATTAGCTACATTACAATGAGCATCTGGAAATACTATAAACAAGACCTACCTTAAATATTTTCTGTATGGCATTCACATTCCTACAAATTGAAAAAGCCTATGAAGTGCTAGAATGATTCAAGATATAAAGTTTCAACTAAAAAAGTGAAGCTACTACCGAACTTGATTTCTAAAAACCATATAATTAATCCAGTGATTTACCTTATGGTATCCTAAGATGTTTTATAAGTCAATTAAAATTTTTCTTACAAAAATTTTTGAAATAAATGGTATCACAAGGCTTTTTCCAAAATGTAAGTAGTGTGTACATTCAAATTCCTAATACTGTCAAAGATTAATAAATTGGCACATGACCAATTCCCTTAAGGGACAAAGCAGCTACCTGACAATGAATGTTCACATGGTAATGTGTTAAGAAAGCATGCAGAAACCTGAAACAGAAACATCTACTACCTAGATATCAAAAATTGTTCTTGCTTAACAGTTTACCAGGAAAAAGGTAATACTGAACACTTCCCAATCAAAAAGTTATGTTCTGTTTTTAATTACTGCTTTTATATTTTTCTAATTATCTTTCTCTTGTTATTTTTGAGCTAAGAATGACAGTCATTTGAACGGAAATATAAATACACTAAAAAATCAAATTCACTCACTGTAAATAAAATAGTAATTACAGATCCTGTAAGAAAGGTCAAGACAACACACATACCCTCCACTTGGCATAATTCTATTTCATAAAAGACAGCATTTAAAATTAGTAACAATTTGTTGCTTTTGTGTTGAAGTAAAAATGTACTGGTATGTTGATTATACAGCATATATTCTTGAGTTCTCAAATTTGAAAATGTACAGATTCTTGACATTTCTACCAAGATAATCATGTTATTTACAAATATTAATACATTTCTTTCTCACTTTCCAATCCATTGACCTTTTTTCTCTCTTTTGCCTTACTGCTCCAGTAGAACATCCAGAGCAAAGTTGACCAGAATGGTGATTATGGTCATTGTTTCCTTTTCTTTATTAAGAGGCAGCAGACCTAACACACCACCAGTTGGATGTTTAATTTTTTAGGAAATCACTTTATCAAGAAACTATTTCTATTTCTAGTTAGTTAACAGCTAATCATGACTGTACTGGGTGATGAATTTTATCAGCTTTTTGTTCCACCTTGAGATATTTTTCTTCTTGTGTGAATAAATGGCAAATTGTTGCAGTGGGCTTATTAATAAACTATTTCTAAGTTTCTGGGATAAGCCAACTGGCACTCATTTATGAATGATAGTGACCTACATTTCAGCATTTATTCACTTTCACCTTTCTATAAATTTAACTGATAGCATAAATACACGGTTTAACCACCTTTCTGTTAATATTTTGTATAATTTCAGGAACACAGTGTGACATGAACAAAAACCAGAGAAATCTAGTAAACAAGAAAGGTAAGGATACTACTCAAATTTGTTATGTTCTGATAATACTTACAAGTATATGTACAATTCTGCACACTACATGTTAGTAAATCAGCATATGGGCATCGAGGGCCTACTTTGTAAGAGGCTCCATTCCGGATGGTAGAAATAAATCGGTAAGTAGAAAAAAAATACACACACATACCCTGCCTTCTAAGGGTTCCCATTTCAGGTAAGGGAGAAGGATAATAAATATACGTAAGTAAAGAACACTGTGCACCAGATTGTGTTACATTGCTCTGAAGAAAAAGTATGATGGGTGATGCACAGTACTTGAGTGGTAGAAGGACAAGGTCAATACATTTTTATTACAAATCCCATCTGGAAAGAAATCACTAGGAGAAAGGCAGTCAAAATTAAGTATTACAATAAACAGTACGAACCTATGAAAACTATTTCTTTCTGGAAAAAAAGCCAAGTATGGCAAGATTGATAGATAAATAGAAGAGTAATTTCCAACCCATTTCCTTCTACTGTAACAAAAATAAAGAATCATGCTCAGAGTGTGACCTGCTTGCCCTCTCCCTTTTCTAGGAGGGAGACTCTTCTCCCTCCTCCCACTTTCTTCCAGGAACAAGCTGGAATGAAGATAAGATGAATGGGTGTTACTATTCTAGTGGCTAATTGTTTTTATTAATTTGAGTCACTATTTTCCAAACTGTGAAACTATTTTTAGCAATGTCTTTTTCTTACAGAATTAGTAAGATACAAAACACCCCAAATAATAAAACAGCTTAGTTCAGGCTGCTATAATAAATTATCATATGCTGGGTGGGTTAAACAACTACTTATTTATCACAGCTCTGGAGGCTGGCAAGTCTAAGACTGAGATGCATGCAGATCAGTATCTGTTGAGCACCATGTCCTATGTTGCACATTGCTGGCTTCTTGTGTCCTCACATGGCAGAGGAGAAGGGCACTAACCCAATTTAGGAGGGATCTACCCTGATAATGTAATTGTCTCCCAAAGACCTCAATGTCTAATACCATCACATGGGGGGTTGTATTTCAACATAGGAATGTGGGGGAAACACACTCAGTCCATAACATTAACCGCTATGCAATTTGGGTCTGTCCAGCAACTATTCACCATGCTGTTGACAATGGCTCCAGAATTTTCTTTTGTGAATGTATCCAGTCCTTACAGTCATCCATGTTGTTTGGATAAGCTGACCTGGCTTCAGAGATGGGCATATTAACTAAGCCTGTTAAGAGAATGAACATCCACATGGGCCACAGTAATTCAGTCAGAAAATAAACAAGCTTACTGAAAGCAAGAACCAAAAGTTGTGGCAAAAGTATTGGGATAAAGACAATCTTTTCCATGGAATTTACTACACTAAAAAAATAGATAAACTTATAACAGTTGATGGTTATGGTTGATACTACTTAAAAATTACATGAGACACCTGTCAGGCTAAAATCAAAAACACAAGAAATGACATGTCGTCAAGGATGTAGAGAAAAAGGAACACTCTTGCACTGCTGGTGGGAATGCAAACTGGTGCAGCCACTGTGGAAAGCAGTATGGAGGTTCACCAAAAGGTTAAAAATAGAAATATCCCACAACCCCGCAATTGCACAAGTAGTATTCACTCAAAAAATTAAAAAAGCACTAATTCAGAGGGATATATGTACCCCTGTTTATTGCAGCATTATTTACAATAGCCAAATTATGGAAGCAGCCCAATGTCTATTGATAGATGAATGGATGAAGAAGATGTGGTGAGCATGGGCACGTGCATAGACACACACACACACACACACACACACACACACACACTCACACACAGGAATATTACATGAGCCATAAAAAGAATGAAATCTTGCCATCTGCAACAACATGGATAGAGCTAGAGAGTATAATGTTAAGTGAAATAAGTCAGTCAGATAAAGACAAATACTGTAAGATTTCACTAATATGTGGAAGAAACAAATGACCAAAAGAAAAAGAGAAAGAAACCAAGAAAGATACTTTAAAAAAAATTTTTTTAAGTTTATCTATTTTGAGAGAGACAGAGACAGTGCTAGTAGGGGAGGGACAGAGACAGAGGGAGAGAAAGAATCCCAAACAGGCTCTGCACTGCCAGGGCAGAACCTGATGCAGGGCTTGAACCCACAAAACCATTAGATCACAACCTGAGCGGAAACCAAGAGTTGGTCAATTAACTGACTGAGGCAACCATGCACCCTACAGACTTTTAACTATAAAGAACAAATTGAAGGGAGGTTGGGGGAGCAGAGGAGCAGAGATAGGTGAAATATGTGATGGAGATTAAAGAGTACACTTACCATGATGAGCACTAGATAATTGATCTAATTGTTGAGTCACTTATTATAAACCTGAAATTCATGTAACACTATGTTAAGTATGCTAGAATTATTTTTTTAATTACATGAGAATAAAGAATGAAGTTATTGGGTGTAGGCAGGGGTGGAAGAGAGACAACAGAGAAAAAGAGGTCATCTCCCTTTGAGTATCTGGGTCTAATAAACCCTAAAGTTATGAATCTTGGATTGGCCAGTTACATTAAATCAATATATATTTTGTTTCTGATATTCACCATTAAAATTTTCCAAATGATAAACCAAGTAGTTCGTCAATTAATTCAACAGGCTTAAAACTCCTTTCTGCTGTGATTTTCCCCAAGTCAACTTCCTTGAAACTGACATACATGCTACATTTTCTTTAAGTTTTGAAATAATCATAAAATTTTGTTCAGGACGTATAATACTGAAATCTGTACATTAACAAAGCTAGCAGCTTCACATCCATTTATTAAGATAATGTTCCAGATATAAAAAAATATGTATCATTTGTCAAAATTTCAAGGTAACTGGTGGAACATTTAAAGATGAAATTTAAATTCACATTTCTATTGTCTAACAAACTGTGGCAAGTGTACGTTTATTTTATAGCTCATTAAAAATTATCAGTCTGTTTACCGAAGTGATAATTCTGCAAATTGCTAACAGTCTACACTTGTGTTTTCAAATAAAAATTTTAAGGAACTTGGTATTTTGACTAAAAACCCTTGTTTCTCATCTAAAACATCTTAAGCATCTGAAAAATTCATAACATTTGAAATGAGTCAAAGGTAAGCCTGAATAAATATCCAAATGATACAAACACCAATTAAAATTCTGATTGAGAAGGCTTTAAGTTAGCAGTAATTTAGCCACCATATCTAAGCCCAACTTTGGATGCTTGAGGAGATAATTACAGAATTATTCTAAAAGTTCATTTAAATTTAGCACTTAAATGAAATGTCATGGTAAGAAAAATTCCCCTTCCTTTATAATCCTTGTTAAAGTAAGGAAACTACAGAATAAGCAAATTTAGTTCTTAAACTTTTCTAAGACTTTACAAAAAGCATAACTTGTTAACCTTTTGGGATTTTTACTCATTATTTTCCTTTATTGTACATTTTAGTCAGGAAATTTACTATTCTCCAATGCCTAGATGATATCACGGTCTACTATTTTGTCTTAGCACATATGCTTTCTTACTAAATAAAGCCCCAAAAATATGAGAGCTGAAAAGATGTGTAATTCCAAGTGCAATATACAGGGTTTTAGAAGGTAGAGGTTTCCAGAGAGCTAGCCAGGCTGACAGAAGGCAAAATAGCTATTTCCCCATCACTGATTTTCATGAATTCATCACAAGGGTCATAAGGCTCTTGCTTAACTAGTCTCTTGGAAGTAGCTACCTTTGGAAATAATTAAGCTCTGAAAAGCAAATGTTATGCATTTTTAACACCCAGTTAACCTGCTATAGTTCCTTCATTGAAACCACTCCCTGAGGGCAAGGGTCTCAGCCAAGGTTTGACTTTCTCAGTGTCCCCTACAAAGGGACTTACACATATTTAAAAACACAACTTGTCCTTCTTTTCAAGGTCTTAAAACAATCTGCATGGGGCGCCTGGGTGGCTTAGGTGGTTAAGCATCAAACTTCAGCTCAGCTCAGGTCAGGATCTCACAGTTTGTGAGTTTGAGCCCCACGTTGGGCTCTGTGCTGACACTTAAAGCCTGGAGCCTGCTTCTGATTCTGTGTCTCCCTCTCTCTCTGCCCCTCCCCTGTTCACACTCTGTTTCTCTCTCTCAAAAATAAATAAATATTTTTTTAAAAAATCTGCAAAAATTTGAGGAATGGTTGGAAGCATTCAGTTGTGATTTACTTGACTTAGGAGAGTGTATTTATGAAGAAAATCCACGTTCTTGTTATGTTGCTGGCAAAGACTGGTCATCTTTACGAGTAAAGAAAACACAAAACAGGAGGCCCAACTTTATAAAATACGAGTAGAGGCTTCTTAAAACTTATATTGGCCATATCTTTGTTGAATATCATTAAGACTCTTCCCAGTTGTGTTTCTTCTTGAATGCTTGTGCTTCTTGATCAGCACATTTTGGGAAAATTATATTTAACATCCAAACCAAAAAAATTAAACGTAGGGAACATGCTCATTCTCCATGAACCAGAACTGGTAATTCACTAGCTAGATTTTTCATAATTTCTAATGTATGTTTTTATACTATTCTCAAAAAGATCAGAAAAATACTAGGTCTACATCAATGCTGAGTTTACATTATTTTGAGAGAGAGAGAGAAAGAGAAAGAGAGAGAGAAAGAGAGAGAGAGAGAGAGAGAGAACGCACATAACCAGGGCAGGGGCTGAGAGAGAGGGAGAGAGAGAATCCACGCTGTGGAGCCCAATTTGGGGCTCGGATTCATGAATTATGAGATCATAACCTGAGACAAAACCATGAGTCCAGTTCCTTAACCAGGTGGGCAACCAAGAGCCCCTTGACTTTCTTAATATAAGAGAAAAAGAAACCGACCACCCTCCCTGAAGAGCATAAATCCTTTAATTGCAACAAAATACTTAAAAATATCAGGACAGAAATGTAATCAAGAGATAAGAGGAATAAGATGGTGATTAAGATGGTGATGAAGACGGCACATTTGATACCCATTTCAGTGTGTTATTAATCCTTTTTAAAATTCAACACTAAACACATCACGTCACAATCAGACCTATGTCCAGTAGGCAAGCAAGAAATGACCTGGCTTCTCACTGCAAAGGAACTAGAAACATATACTATAATGCAGAAGCATTAAAAAACCATAAATGCATACATTCCTATTATATGTAGCTTGTTATTTAATAGTATATATCTTTTCACAAACACAGATCTTCACTCGAGCATCAAAATGTTTTTTTGTTTTGTTTTGTTTTCTATCTTTATAGTAAGAAGAGAGCACAAAGGTGGCTCCCACTTGCAAGCCCAATATAAGAAGAGCACACCAGTAGGTGGCACAGATTTGTTTCATGGTCCTTATTGTAATACACTTCACATTGCTCCAATTTCAGCTTGCAAGGTATGTAAAAACAAAAACAAAAACAAAAAAAACCCCTACATTTTCTTTGAATAATTTTAACGGAAAATGTTTTTGTGGTAAACAAAAGTAAAACGTGTCCTACTAATAATAATTAACTTCCTTTTCTCCTGAATGATCTTTGCAAAAAAAAAATGCTCATGTAGCAGATCCGTGGCCTAGTTAAAAAATATATTTTGATTTAGACCTTTTAAAGGCCATAAATACACAATGAGAATCATTTTTAAAAAGATAATATGGTAAAAATGCAATTAAACTATGTAATTTTAGTTGAAAAGGTGGTAAATTATCTGTGGTATTCTTTGAACACTATTTCCTTACATATTTTCCTAATACAGGTTTTCAGCATGATACTGTGATGAGAAACATAAAACATAAATAATGACAGAAGCGTAATACTCATCATGCATAGTGTTTGTAAAATATGTTTTTCTTTCCATTAAAATTCGGATTCTACAGGTTAACTGTAGATATGTTTGCTACCAACTCATTTCCTAATAGCGTTAGTATATAAATTCCATTATGCATTCAGTTAGAGGAAGTTGAAGGTTAATTAAAATACATTTCCTTAGCAGTTGTCAAAGGTGAGTAATGAGATAGAAGGAAAACTAATAAACCTACCATTTTCTATACACAAATCTATTTGCCAAACATTACTCATATCTCCCTGATTCTCAGTGGAGAAGGTACCTCTGTATTTCCATTACGATCATAATCAGAAATGCTGATAGAATTTTCAGAGACAATAAAGACATATTCTAATTTTACAAACTACCCTTCTTCCTAAATAGTGACTGGGGTAGAAAGTAAGGGATTCATACCTGGTTAGATATCTTTTTTCTGGAAAAGAGTCCTCACATAGTCTCTGGTCTTACAAATATTACTCTTAATCTCAAGGACATGAAATATCTAATAGTCAATAGGACCCAAATATTTCAAAGTATTCAGAGATGCCGTCATTGGCTTAGAATGTCAAATCTTAAAATAATTATCTTGACTTCACATTTCTCTTAATTTCATTTCCCACTCTACTTGATGTCTTCAAGTCCTCTAGCATGCAGGTGAAGTTCTCCACTTGATTCAGTTAAATGTTGCAATTTTAGAGTTCTTTGTACAGCTGCTTCTGAAGTTTGGATAATTAGTCTTCCATAGAATGAAAATAAACAGAGAAAGGTATCTCCTTCCAGTGTTATTTAAGGAAAATCCACATTAAACTCAGAGTATATATACAACACACTTTATTTCAAAGGGCTGACATAATGCCATATACATTAGAAAACTCTCAATTTTCCAGGAACTAATTATTTAGTTTACTCTTTCACCCTATTTGCCATGTCTATTTTTTTTTCTATTTCATGAGTCAAAATATCAGACTCATGGCAACTAAAATTAAATCTTATTTTTGACTTTGCTTTGATATTAGTATTATAGCAGTTTTGCTGCGGGGAAGGTTTATAGAAAATCATGACTCCCGATAAAGTTTCTCAATATTTTCTGTAAGTCTACAAAGCTGTCTTCCCTGAAAATTACCAATACAATGTCAGATTCATTGGATTCCTTTTATTCCTAGTCATTTAGACTTCCTACGATACCTATCTTTTCCGGAAACTCTTCTCCAAGCCTCTACGACAAAACACTTCTGGGTTATATACTCTTAATGTAATAGGTCCCAACTTATTGAATACTACCACTTTATAGCTATTATTTTGTAATTCAAGGTTCACTCCCTAGAACTCAATAAGATAGCCTATCTACAAACATATGTTTATCTTTTTGATGTATGGATACTTGATACAGACTTGATATGAATTTGACCTAAATCAAGCTCTTGAAAAAAAAAATTATATAGATTACATCAAGGTAAGTTGCTATTTCTTTGCTCTTCATCTCTCTGCTAGACATCTACAGCTGTTATCATTCTATTCACATATCAAAAAAAATGTGTATGATATGTACATGCATATATATTACTTATTATATATATATATATATATACAACCTAGGTTTTTCATTAAAACATTTCTAGCCCTATTTAAGGTTACCAACCCCTTACTCTGCATGGGGTAGGTATCAAGAAATATTTAACCTTAATATTTGCACTCAGGTATTATTGTGGAAAACAGTGTCTGATATGACTCCTAATCATCACCACCTCCAAGTACATATGCCCTTGTGTAATCATCTCCCCAGAGGGTGCATAGAGCCTAGTAATTTACTTCTGATGGACAGAACACAAGAAAGATGATGGGATGTCACTTGGTGATTATGTTCTAGAAGACTGACTTTTTTCTTGGTCCTCTCTCTTGCATGGTCTAACACCGTGAGATACTCTATGAACAGGCCCCAACCACAAGCTTGTAAAGATCTGAGGCCTCAGTGCAAAAGGGCCCAGAAGAACCAAATCCTTCCAATAGCCAGATAAGTGAGCTAGGAAGCAAATCACTACCAGTGGAGCCTTGAGATGATTTGAGTCTTGAGAAAGGCCCAGAACAGCTGAACCCACAGAGGCTGTGAGATTATAAACATTTTTTAAGCCACTAAGTTTGAGAGTAATTTGTTATGCAGTAATAGCTAACTAATACATTATTTGAAAACATAAGTGCATTAGTTTTCCAAGGCCATTTTCATTCATAATGTTGCTTCATTTATTCCAAAAAATTAAGTTGAGATCTGTAGCAGAAGTTTGTACCTAATACACCATTTCATTTACGTATATCTAAGTATAATAGCTTATTGCCACTCTAATGAGGCTAAGTAAGCTATCCAAACTCCCTAAAAAGTGTTTTGTTTTTTAATCTCACACAATTTGGAAGATACATTATATTTTATGATCTTCCTATTTTCCCAAAGAATGACTAAGTTTAAACATTAAAAGCCAAAACAATATTGGAAGTGAAAAATATTTAGTCTCACAAACATTCCCACATCAAAACAGTCTGATTACTCTGAACAGGGTATTATGGGTTTCTGTAAACAGATTTGGTACAGCATGTGTGGTGTGCATGCCACATGATTCAGTGCCATGGAAAGAATTGTGTGCTAAGTAAATAATTCCCAGTTAAACTACAAGTAATTGCTTGCTGCGGGAAGTGGAGTTTTAAGTCTAACCTCCTCCAAGATTTTCATTAAAAATCAGTGTTCTGCTATTTGATAGCATATACCTATTCTCTAAATGATCATACTTAAAGGATGACTCATGTTAGAGGACAGAGAGCAAACGGGATGCAATTAAGAGGGAAAGACTGGTATCAACTCTAGCTTACAAATTCAGGTCTTTTGGCACAAAAGTATCCTACAGCAGTTGGACCTGTTCATAAGGTTCTCAGTGTTTCATTATGAATTTACCCGGAGTAAATGACAAAGAGATCCATCAACAAGAATGATTACTGAATGTCCTTTACCGTACATACAAGACATTGAAAACCCAGGCAGTAGAAAAGGACAATAGTATTTAACTCATCGAGTAGAGAGATCTGGCTTACACTTTGTGACAGAAAATCAATTTACACAGCTTTATTTAAGTTAATGTTGTTGTTAAAACACTTCATTTCACCATTCCATATCCTATTGTGGAGGTTTATAGAAAAATCTCTAATCTTTTACAAATAATTTTTTTTTTAAACCACAGAATTAGAAACCTGCTTTGGTAAATTTCTTCATTTTTTATATGCTTTCCAGAGCTGTAGTTGAAGAAAGAGTGACACTGATGAGCAGTGAGAAAGTAACTAAGCTCATCACGTTACCTTCTGACCTCTCCAAGACTTGGATTTTCTATTTCTGCCAATTGGTGCAGTCCTTCCCAATGGCCTCACCTTGTGAAAAATACTCAAAAAGCCAAACTTTGTTTCCAAAGACCTATTTCCCACTTCATCAAACCCAGTGGAATGACAGCCCTGAGAAGAAAGGAGACAGAGGAAAATGCATAGACTAAAATGGTACACAGTCCCTGCCATGCTAACTTGTATACTATTTTAACATTTCACTGATGGATGCTAATTTGTTTCCTGTCATAGACTGCATGTGTGTGTCTCCTGTCAAAATTCCTGTTGAAATTCTAACCCCCAGAATGTGTTAGTATTAAAAAGTGAAGGCTTTGGTTGGTGATTAAGTCATGAGAGTGAAATCCTCATGAACAGATTAGTGCTATCATTAAAACAGACCCCAGAGAGGCCTCCCCCTCTCCCTGACATGTGAGGACGCTATGAGAAAATGGTGGCCTGCAACAGGGAACAGGGTCTTCACCAGAACTTGACCAAGCAAGCACTGGGATCTTAGAATTTCAACCACCAGAAATATGAGAAATAAATTTCTGTTGTTTATAAGTTACCCAATCAACGGTATTGTTTTAGCAGAATAGACTCGGACATTCTCCTCATTGATTTTTACTTTATTGACGTAAAAAAAAAAAAAAACAAACCCACAAAAGCCAAAAAAAAAACAGTTCCCTCTCTCAATTATAATGAAATATATCAACTACAACAAATAATTTCTCAAGAAAATAAATGAAATAATATTATGGGTAAAGTTTATGGTCACATAAGAAGAGGGAAGAATATCTAGGCTCAGGTTCAGAATTTCCCTCTCAGAGTGAATAACGGTTGATGGGGTCATGTGACATTGGGGTCATGTCATACTGTCATGTGCCCACCTCCTGTGTCTCCATCTTCTCATCCAGTGGAGGCTTCAAGAGTTTCTGATTCTGCATTTTACAAATGAATAGACCTACACAAATTATATCACTTGCTCAAGCTTATATAGCTAGTTGTTTCAATTAGATGGGATGATGCTAATTCAGACCAAGAAATAATCAGTTAAATAATAGTTTTGGAAAAATCTTTAGCCATAAGCCTGTGTGCTTCTATTTCTAAATCCTTGAGCATGTAAAATGTATAGATTAAATAAAAAAACTGGTACAGGACTTTATAAATTTTACAGAGTTTACAGATTCTATTGTCATAAAAATTCAGGTGTAAAATTTTATTTTAAAAAAATTTTAAAAAAATTTATTAAAAAAAATTTAAATTGTGACATTAAAATACCACATGGAGGCCTGGATTCAGGTAAATGACAAGCCCTTGACAGTCAATATAACATGTTAAAGGTACTGTGATTTCAACCTAGGACAAAATTCTTTCACCTAGGTTGATGGGGCTAACACTGCCAAGTGGTTCAACCAATACCTTCTCCAACCATACCCCAGTTTTCGTTAATATGCTAGAGAGACTACAGAGGAAAAAAAAAACTACATTTCTTCAGATTCTGTTTTATCAAAATTCTATGGATTCTGCTATGCACATACAGGAGACTTAGAAGGTAGCAGTGAGCAGGTTGGCTTGGTTCCAGAAACAGGGAAAGTAGGTCTAAGGGAAAGACTTTGAATTTTCTGTATGATCTGTGGTACAGTTTCTACCTGTAGTTTCCTAGCATCGTATGTACCCAGAGTCAGTGATGGAAGGCACTTTTACTAGCACAGTCACAGAGGAGCTGAGCATTTCTGCCCCCTGCACTGTTCTTGACTAGGTGGTATCCAATCTTGGCTTCATGACTCTTCAGAAATTCTTTAAGATACAAAATGTACTAAAATAAAACTTTCTTTTACACAACCACTGATACATTTTGTTTACAACTAAGAACCTTAACCAGATAGTTTATGAGTGTTTAGAATGTTTGCTCTTAATGAACAAGAAGAGATGATCTCAGAGGTAGCGGAGAAACTTTTTCAAATGGTCATTCTTCATTCCCTTACTCAAGTTCATCTCCACATTCCATCATGTCATCTGGTATCCCAGAACCTCCACAGAGGTGACAGTCATAAATAACCTAAAGAGGGTCAACAGTTCATTCCAGTATGTCAATATACTGAAGAACCACTCACCTAAGTCAATCATCCAAATCTGGTTCACATTACACTTTCATCAGGGCTTGAGTTTGTGAAATATATAGAGCCCCAGGTATATGCCTGATCGATTGAAATAGATTCCCTAAGGTACAGGCTAGAAATATATATTTATTAAATTAGTCAGGTGAATATAATACTGCCAGCTAAGGACTTTTACAAGAACCAGTATTTAGAAGCCACTGGCATAGAAAATCATTCATCAGCTGGGCCTAATGTAACTTCATCAAAACAACTTAAACTTATTTCTTCCTCCCAGAATACCAGTAGAACACTCAAACAAGAGAAAAGTGTACAAATGTTAGGTCTGGACTTGAGAAAAATACATACTAAGATTTTTCATGCTATCTTTGTGAAGAAGAGGGATAAAGCTGAATGTAAAAAGCAGTGGGCACATTATTCAATGGTGCACTGTCTATACAATGACATCAAAAAAGATACTTATCATTGGAATAATATCTTTTGAACCTAGAAGCCCCATCTGTGAATGGTGAGTATGGTTTAAGTTGTATTACAGTAACAACAAAGTTTCTTTTTCATGCTACAACTCTACTGTCAACTTGCTGGAGGCTCTAAGTCACAGCATTTTCATTACCGGAAGAATGCCCACAGTTTGGAACATTTCTAGTGGTACTGGGTACATAAAATATATATCAAGTTTTATATTCAACAAATGGATAACTGTTTTTCTATTCGCAACACTTCTGATACCAAATGTTCATTATTTTATTTTTCCCACACTAAACAATTCTGACACTAACTACCCAGAATGAGCACAGACCATAAAGGTTAATGGTGCAGTCCCACAAGACTACCTTCTGGTTCAGATGGCAATCCAAGTCAGGGTCATCTGTACTCCTTACCAACAGGCTATATATAGATCAGGGGTTCCCATTACAAACCCCCCCCAACCCTTGTGTTTGATAATTTGCTAGAATTGGCTCACAGAACTCAGGAAAACAGTTTACATATTATCACCAGTTAATTACAAGAAACATTTTTTAAAAATATAAAATATTTTTATATTAAAAATATAAAAAAATTTTGCAAATGTTTGCCTTGAAAATCAGAGTTGTGACATGAAAAAAATATTTTAGACTTCAACAAAGACTGAAAGCTCTGAACTATGGTCTTGAACAGTTCACGCCAGAAATACTAAGTGTCTATAACTTCACTATTTTATCATCACATACAGATTTGAAATAATTAGCACAGGTTCCCAAAATACATAATTTATATCATGGACCTCATGACAACTTGCATCATAAACTTAGAATAATAAGATGAAGAGTAATATTTTACATATAAATGTAAAAGAACACTTAAAAGGGGGATTAAGATCCTTTATGTAGATTAAGCTATAAAACCTGGTTTTAATTATTCACAGTTATGCTTGTAAGGTTATTTTAGAAAGAGGAACAGGACTTGATTTAAATTCATCCAACAAATTTTAAAGTCTAACTTTATGCTATGTTTCTAGCCTAGAACATAAATTTCAAATCTTTCCTTATTTATTTACAACTTGAGGAACTGAGCACTTGATGATAAAGTCAGAAAACTTAATACATAAATGGTCAAGCCAGCCACTTGATCCATAAGTCTAAGTTGAAGGTACCTACAAAGAATCTATTTTCTTTTTTCCTTTTTTTAAAATTTTAATTAAATCCAAGTTAGTTAACATATGGTGTAAAAATGGTTTCAGGAGTAGAATTTAGGGCTTCATCACTTACATACAACACTCAGTGTTCATCCTAAGAGGTACCCTCTTTAATGACCATCACCCATTTAGCTCATTCCCCCACCAACCTCCTCTCCAGAAACCCTTAGTTTGTTTTCTGTATTTAAGAGTCTCTTGGGGCACCTGGGTGGCTCAGCCAGTTAAGTGTCCAACTTTGGCTCAGGTCACAAACTCGTGGTTTCTGAGTTCAAACCCAGCGTTGGGCTCTGTGCTAACAGCTCCGAGCCTGGAGCCTGCTTCAGATTCTGTCTCCCTCTTTCTCTGCCTCTCCCCCGCTCAGACTCAGTCTCAATCTCTTCCTATCAAAAATAAACATTAAAAAAAAAACTTGAAAAAAACTTTAAATAAATTAAAAAAAGAGTCTCTTATGGTTTGCCTCTCTGTTTATCTTATTTTTCCTTCCCTTCCCCTATGTTCACCTGTTTTATTTCTAAATTCCACATATGAATGAAATCATAAGGTATTTATTTTAAAGGACTAATTTTTTGAAGCTAGCAGAATATTTTAAAGTCAATTTGGGAAAAAGTTAATTTATTCTTTACTACATTGATATAGCTAAGGAACATATTCAGTAATTTACCAAATGTTATCTCTATGATCAGAACAATATGCAAAGTTATGAAGTATATCTAGAGCTAAGCAAAGCATTTGTTAACATTTCTTATATCAATAAAAAATATGGATAAATTGAGTTGAGTTGAAACATTATATAATTAGATGGCACTTGTGAGTAAGTGAATTATCAAGGAATTATCAGTAACTGATCATGGATAACATTGTAGAACATTTATACTCAAGAAGGAATCAATCCTTAACCTTTTCCAAATCAGTTTCTTCCCTAAAGATGCACAGAGACTGCAAATGTCTAATTATGAAGAAACTATGGCTAATTGATCATAGGTTATATTACAAATCCAAAAAGATAAACGATTGAAATACAATTAACAAGTTTAAATTCACCAAACACAGAAAGCCCTACATATTTATGGGGAACTCTATACAAACACAAATAGAGGCTTTACAGCATCATATGTTTAAAAAGAAAAAAAAAAGCTTGCATAATTCTATTTAATCATAATTATCATGTATGTCAACACTGTGAAGGAGCAGCCAAGCAGTCCAGACCATGCACATAACCAGAGGTACTATATACATAACAATGCAGGTCTTCTTAAAGCTAGAAAGACCACATGTACAAGCACAGATACTGAAGCCAATCGATTTTATCTTCCAAGGAGGAATTACCAGTAAACTGAAAGCCTACCCAAACAAACTGTTAATGCTATGTCTTATGAAAAATGGTTAAAAATCTTTCTATATTTCACTGATCTAGGTTTCACAGATCAGAGACTGAAAAGGACACATAATAACAATCTGTGAAAACACCCTAATGCTTATCATAGAGATGGATTTGTTTAGGGAACAAAGTTCAACATATGAACACTACAAAAAGCTATGTCTCCCGACACCACGGAAAGTACAAACCAACACTCTTCTCACTAAACAATGACAGAAGTTCCACCTTACGAAACTTGGTATTCTTAGGGTTGATATAATACTTGTCAAGTAGGCACTCAAAATTAAAGATACTGATTTAAGTAAGTGGAAAAATTAGTACTGAATTAAAAAGTCAAAGTTTAAAAAAAAATTAAAGATACTGATTTAACTAAGTGGAAAAATTAGTACTGAATTAAAAAGTCAAAGTTTAAAAAAAAAAAAAAAGTAAAAAGACTGTCCAGAGGTACTGCTTTCTTTACACGTGGGCTATTTATGAGCGCTATTCCCCCAAGTTTCATTTAGAGAATAGCCTCATGAGTTGTCTGTGCTTAATCAGGTATAGTAGAAAATGGAAAACAGCATCCAATTTGTCCCCAGTTTGGAGATATAAAATGTTCATTAGTATATTAAGCATTTGTGAAAAGCCCTTCATAGAAGACATCTGTTTAACTCTATTCACTGATGTCTCCCCAATTTTTTAACCACAGCCCTTTTTAATGGGGTATCTGATGAACATTCCAGGGTCCTTTGGTAAATGCTCTTTAAGGTAGAATTATGCACTGGACATGTGTTGAGCTAACAGCCAACTGGCACCTGTGTCTTTAAGGACAAAATTAAACACTGTATTTTAAATGTCCTCACATATTTGAAACATCTTTACTATTCTATTTTTAGGAAAACAAAAGCAACATCTACTTAAGCTATCTTTGCTTCCTAAAAAGATGAGAGACATATCTTGAAGGCTTTGCAAGGTCATCTTTTCCCCACTCCTGATAGCTAAGTAGATAGCTCGATTGACAGGTCCAAATTTGCTCAAAATAATAATGGTCAGATACAAAGTTGTAGGCGGGAAAGGTGGCTCCTTTTCAACAAGGCCACTTTTCCGACCAGGAAGCCTTCCCAGGTACAGAGTCACATAGATATGCAGCTGCATTCCACTAATGTGTAGAGCATGCCAGTTGGGAGGAAATGAAGCATTTTATTGTGAATATCAACTCTACAAGGGTTACCAGGTTTAGTAAATAACAACACAAGATGCCTAGTTACATTTGAATTTCAGGCGGGATAACAAAGAATTTTAGTGTTAAGTACGCTTCATGCAATATTTTGACATATGAAAAATTAGTGTTTATCTGAAATTCAAATTTCACTAGGCAGCCTATATTGCATTCAGACCATACTTTCCACTGGCATGTCAACTACAATGCATACAGACTCTTTGTGCTTAGCCTAAATCATAGGAAAAACAGAGTCCCAGAGAGTGTGTGCGCTCTACCAGTTCTCAGCTTTTGAGATTTTTTTCAAAGAACTATATTTTATTACCTGGATAGTATAGCGTTACTACTGTGTATCCATGACTCCTTTGCATGGCCCAAGAGAAAGAACTGATCATTCCTACCACAATAATCTGGAGTACAACCAAAGACACTCTAGTGAAGAGGAAATATTCTTGAACAAAGATACAGACCCAAGTTTTTATTCTTATTCTGCCAGTTATGCGCTGTCCCGCGAGTGTGTATCTTTAGTCCTTGACTGTTCTGACTTGAACAGCCCTTATAACACTAACATATTGCACTTCCATGATCCTAAGTAAATTCAGCTTTGCCTCGTACTTGATGATCAACTGGAAGTAATGCTTACATATTTTAGAAGCAGAGAAAACCATCTCAAAGGAAACCAAGGAACTGGCTAAAAGATGGTCCTTATATTTAATTAAAATCCATTGTTTCAAAATAAATATTGTTACCTTCAGGCTAACAAGGTACCTTAAAAATCTCACAAACAATAACTGTTATTCATCAACTATATAACTTTAAATGTCTGTCATTCCTTACATAGTCAATACCAAATCACTTTTATTCTACACCATTAAAAACCCCATGGACTATTTCACTTTCTTGATTCCTGTGGGGTACCTGTAACAAACTACAAAGCATTCTGCCATTTCAGAGAAAGCAATCTATGCACAAAGGGCAAATCCATCTTCCCTAACAGATTCTCCAAGTAGTCTGATTTAAATAGCATTTCTCTGCACTCAGAATCTATAATGCTAATTCATTTTGCCTTCAGCTTACCTAACTTTCTGTTTTGAATACAGGGACAGTAAGAATTTTTCCCTGATTAAATACCATGCCCTCTTATAATATGAATGCCAGGCACTGCTTTCAAGTAACTAAAAACCTGATCACCAACATTTTTAGCACAACATAAAAGAAACAAGCCATTTCAAACTATACAAATGGCTGAGTTGTGAACTCAGTTAAATACAAAAGTCTATTTCAATTTGAATTTCAAATTTTGAATTCCAAATTTGGGGCATATTTAATTTATTGTTTAGGAGTGCCTGGGTGGCTCAGTTGGTTAATCGTCTCACTTCGGCCCAGGTCACCATCTCACAGTTCGTAAGTTTGAGCCCCGCGTCAGGCTCTGTGCTGACAGCTTAGAGCCTGGAGCCTGCTTCAGATTCTGTGTCTCCCTTTCTCTCTCTGCCCTCCCCAGCTCATGCTTGCACTCTGTCTCTGTCAAAAATAAATAAACTTAAAAAAAAATTTTAATTAAAAAAAATAATTTATTGTTTATTTGAAATTCAAATGTATTCAGATATTCTGTATTTTTTATTTGCTAAATTTGGACAATCCATGAGGGCCACCTTGTGTAAGATATTCACCAATTTCACTTTTTTTGTTAATCAAAACATTTTTTTTTTAATTTTGGGGAGCCTGGGTGGCTCGGTCGGTTAAGCGTCCGACTTCAGCTCGGGTCATGATCTCACGGTCTGTGAGTTCGAGCCCCGCGTCGGGCTCTGTGCTGACAGCTCAGAGCCTAAAGCCTGTTTTGGATTCTGTGTCTCCCTCTCTCTCTGCCCCTCCCCTGTTCACGCTCTATCTCTCTCTGTCTCAAAAATAAATAAACGTTAAAAAAAATTTTTTTTAATAAATAAATAAATAAATAAATAAATAAATAAATAAATAAATTTTTCCATTAGAGTCAAGAGAGGTTCCACCTACTACAGAACATGAATAGATGGGTAACTTTCCAGCCACAATTCTTCTCATCATTATTGTATCTTTGCTTTTAACAACTCACGTTCTCACCCTTACAACTGTAGTGTACAGAACATAAATCTGAGACCAAAATTTTACCTACCTGTGGATAATATATAAGAAGACCACATAATAAAATATTTCTTTTTTTCACTTCCTTTGCATATTCCCTAATCTGCATTAGGTTTTCCATTTTCTGATCAAAAGGTACTGATTTATAATCAAGAAAATACACCTGCAAAATAATACAAAAGGTCACATTAGAATATAATCCTTTCTCTTTGCTTTGAAAAATATAACATTAAAAAAGCTCAAAATACAAATATAATATTATAATATTTAAAAGTTTGTGTTAATTTCTAGATAAGCATATCAAGCCATAAATGCTCAGTAAGATTCCTGTATCCTTTACAAAGACAATAAACAGTCACTGAGAACACGATGTTGAAAAATATCAAATGCCAATATTCTATTTCCAATTGTGTCAGAGTCAAATATATAAAAAAACATGATTTCCACCATTCACCTAGCTTAATTTATAAATTGCAACTAGGCTAGGTAGAAATATGATAAATTAAGCAATTACTAATATTAATAAAATTAAAGGAAGTGCTCTATTACATTCATAGTTTTTTAGAATCCCTTTCAAACTGATAATTCAAATTCTAATAAATCATCTATGTCTTAGAGTAAATCCAGAATTATATAATTTTTTGCAGTGTTAAATAATATTTTTCATGAAATTACTCCAATGACTATTTTTTAAGCATTATTTTTCATTTAAATTTTAAGGAGCTCAGGATAAGATTTCCTCCTTTCTTCATATTTGAAGTTTTAGGGTAATGTTTGTCTTTTGTGGGACATAAACTATCTAAATCACAATAATATCAAAATAAAATGCAAATGCAAACACAGAATAAACATTAAGAAATATTTCTATTTTTTTTCACAGTATCAAGAATTGTAACTCTTAAAATTTACAATTTGTTCAATTACACGTATTTATTATCTAGAAGCATTTTAAAATCTACCCCACTCAAAAACTCTTATACTAATCCCTTCCCTTTCTCATTTTTCGATATAGAAATACACTCTATAGAAAATACACAAAATTTTATTATGTTCTTTAAGTAACACAAGGGACTGAGTTTTCACCCAACAGATTGCATTTTGCTTGTCCAGGGAAAAGTACTTTTAAAATATCAATATTAAAAGAGAATTATGTTAGGACATTTATGTATATTAATTCAGTAGGTAAGGTAAGTGAAATAAGCCATACAGAGAAAGACAGATACCATATGTGTCCACTCTTATGTGGATCCTGAGAAACTTAACAGGAACCCATGGGGGAGGGGAAGAAAAAAAAAAGAGGTTAGAGTGGGAGAGAGCCAAAGCATAAGAGATTCTTAAATAAAACTGAGAAGAAACTAAGGGCTGATGGGGGGTGGGAGGGAGGGGAGGGTGAGTGATGGGTATTGAGGAGGGCACCTGTTGGGATGAGCACTGAGTGTTGTATGGAAACCAATTTGACAATAAATTTCATATATTAAAAAAAAAAAAGACATACATATGTCATTGCTTCTTCCTAAAATCTAAAGTGACAATAAAGGCTTTTTTCCTTAAAAATGCTCTACTATTACGAAACAAAAAGAGGGGCGCCTGGGTGGCTTGGTTGGTTGAGCGTCCGACTTCGGCTCAGGTCATGATCTCACGGCCCGTGAGTTGGAGCACCGCACTGGGCTCTGTGCTGACCGCTCAGAGCCTGCAGCCTGTTTCAGATTCTGTGTCTCCCTCTCTCTTGGCCCCTCCCCTGTTCATGCTCTGTCTCTCTGTGTCTCAAAAATAAATAAACGTTGAAAAAAAGTTTTAAAAAAAGAAAAGAAACAAAAATAATAGAAAAAGAAGAAAAAGCAAAACAAAACAAAACAAAAAACAATGAAGATGAAAAGCAGGAAGAAAAGGGTCTCAGGCCTTACTATACGCTGAATAGCTGAAGAAAAGACAATGTTATCCTGTGATCTTGAGCTCACCCTCCCCTAGCAGTGATTCCCTGAAAACTTATAAAGATGAAATTTCCGATTTTTTTTTTTTTACCAGGCAACATTGCTTATAGCAAATATAATTTGAGACTGGTGAACTACAGCCAGGCTGGAATAAGTGTTAATGAACTATAAAAGCTAGACCTTTCCTTCAGTGAAATTTAACTTGAAACTAGGTGTTGCCCTAGCTGAAACCTAGGAAGCTAACATCAGTTGTTACTAAAGATACTAGTTCCTATTTATAGTTTGAGCCTTTTAGAAGGATAGCTCACCCACCACCTTCTCTGACCTCCTTTCCTCACCCTTTAGAAGCCAAGGTAGGGGAGAAAAAGGGAGGGGGGGGAAAGGCAGTCCTTATAACTAATATGACATTGTGAGCTCAACAGCTAAAGCGGAAGAGACATGACCATCACCGTCTTTTTTCCTGTCCTGTAGTCTTTTATAATGTTGCACAAACTAGTGCCACAGGCATCTTCTAGTCTTCTGAGTTTATGATATCTATGTGAAGCTAAAATTGCTGGTTGTGGGCTTGCCAAAAAAAAAAAATGCAGGGTAATTCCCCAAACTCAAAAGGCATTTATGAAATTACAGTCATATTATGAATCTAAAGGTAGGAGACTGGCCAAGGCTAAGACTCTCTCCTGGGCCCATACTGCCAGATCATTACATAGCCCCATAACCATCTGGAATGATGAACAATGCTGCTGTTTGGGGTTACAAGCCTCATAGTACTATTTAACTCTTTTAACTGTGTAATTATTCTTACTATTCAGATACCATGAAATACTAGCAACCACCTTACCCAACAAACTTTATGTCAATGAAATGTCCTTGAGTTATGCAATGCACAACCCAGGAAACCTTACTGTTAGCCTAGATACTGAATGAGGCAGACAGACACTTCTCATTTAATATAAGTCTTCCTAACAAATTTTCAGTTCTGAAAAATCTTAAATTAACTAAGGGGGCCAGGGGTGGGGGAAGTACAGAAAGGTTTTCTGGAAAAAATAGCACAAGGAGCAGAAAAGACAAGACCATTCTACTTCATAATTACAGCCTCCATAGAGATTTAAAAATGCATAGAAATTAAAGAGCGGAAATGCTGGGAATGCACTAATTGGAGAAGGAATGATAGATACAACTGGGAAAGGAGCTCTGCACTGCAAAGCTGTCATTGAACTTGGCCCAGGAGGAAGTGCACCTGCCCATGGAACCTCCATGTGAAGTCAGAGCCGGGAGTGGGTGTTCATTTTTCAATTTTCCTAAAAGAGTATCCTAAAAGAGAGCCTAAGGGTAATAACTTTGGGAGCTTAAAAGCTGTAGAACTAAACTGTAGACAAGAATAAATTATACTGAAATGAAAAGGTTCAATAGGTAAAGTGTGCTGAATGTGTGTTTTGTTTTAAACCAAGGACAGAAATTAGAGACCTTACACTGAGTTAACTTACACTTAATTACGTATATTTAAAAAAAGTAATGGTATTTAATTAAAGCTATATACAACTACATTTTATAGGTTTTAGAACTAAGAAGAGGGAGAAAAGGATAATGTGTACCAATTATAGGAGTAGATTATAGGAGTAAATTAAAAGTAGCAAAAATATAAATAAAACAATTGGCCAACAGCAGTAACAAAACAGGCTTGTCAAAAGAACTCAAATATAAAGGTAATACACATAAATTAAAAACATTTAACTCTTTCATAGTATCAGATTGAATTTTTTAAGGAAAATCTAGCTGTAAGACAAATATCTAAGGCAAACTATCCTGACAAGCACATGTTAAAGTATGAACAAGATATGCCATGCAAATACTACCAAAAAGAAGGATGTAGCAATATGATTCATTTTAGCTTAAGACAAAAACCTTAATTCAGAGGAATAGGGTATAGTGAAAAAAAAAGAAAGAAAGAAAATTATAATCATAACCTTATTACTAAGAACAATTATTTGAATACACAAAGGAAAAAAAAATTCTTGACCCAATCATGAGAACAGTTTCCAAATCCACAAATGTATATGTTTTACTGCACTTCTCTTAGAAACTAGTGTATCAGTGAAGCATATTAAAAAGCAAAACAAAGTTGTAATACCTTCTGCTTCCAGTGCAGCAGCTAAATTGAGAGGTTTTTCCTCTCCTTCCTCTCCTTATTATTTTATTCCCATCTTTCTGGCTGTTCTTATCTAGAAAAAGTTGTATATGAGTTGATGCCAATTCCAAATTATATGGACCTAACTCCCTTATCTACCACTTACACAGAAGCTATTTTTTTTTTTTTACAGAAACATGTATTATAGCAAAACTGCATAGTGAACTAAAAAACAAAGCACAATAGTTTCAGTTCTCACCAAGACATGAAATGTCAGTCAAGGACTGGAGGATTTTCACTCCAGCTAAAGACCTATTAGACACAAGACACCCTAGTTCCTTGGAAAGAAAAAAGAAACGGAACGCCAAGAAACCAGTCAGCCAATGCTATTCACCAAACATTCCATGAATTAACAAAACCATTTATAGAAATGAATTCCAGGCAAGCTATTGATACATCTACAAATTGCCTATGTTATCACATCAAACCACCAAACTATACTACCCATTAAGTAACCAGTTATTTAAACTATAGGTAAACTCAAAAATGTAGTAAAACCTAAGAGCATAATAAAGGTCATTTTCGTGAATGTGCTTAATTTTGTAATAGTTGACACAATCAGCTTTTAAAGAAACAGATATGGATATGGACTTATGAAATGTAAAGAAGTACAATGCATCTCAAAATTCTCCTTGACCGGATGGGAAGACCTGATGACATCATGAGAAACAGAAGAAAATCTCTAGCATATGGATTTCCTAATATGAATACCGTGAAACCTAAGCATATACTTTACATTGTGCTACTAATTTTGAACTTCTAAAATCCACCAGTTACTATGAGTTCCAGGAAAAAATTCAGTTGGTACAATAATGCAATCAAGTTTAATTTTAAAGACAGAGCAGGTTTATACAAATACAGCAGAGGGCTACAAAATGATCATGATAGCTCAAGAGAAATGTAAATGTTTTTGCCTTAATAAAACAAACTTACAGGGTGGACAGTCTTGCGTCCATGGAAATGTAGCAAAACATTTCATTTAGGTTGAGTTCTGCAGATTTGCTTATAAGCTACATTACGTAGATATTCTTTGATCTCTTTTTGAACTATTGACTCATTTGCTACATATAAATTATAGTAACAGTATTTCTCCTTTAGGATGCCATTTCTAACAACTGTTTTTCATGCATATATAAAAAAAAGATAAGGATATCTTCCTACCCTCCACCCCCACATGCAAAGGAACATCTCATTTCATTTTCTTTTGACATAGCAAATTCACTCCAATAAACTAGTAAACTGCTTAAACATTTAACATATGGGTAGCTTCATGGCTTTGTGGGTGGGCAAGGTTTCTGGCAGAGTTTGGAAAATGCTCCTCTGTGCCTCATGTCTTCTACATTCAGTTCTACACATGCTTTATATTTGTCTGGTAACCATTTAATATATCCCTGGCCCCAGATGAATTCCAATCATTTTTTTTAATATTTTAATATGTAATTTTTCATTTGTCTCTGAGGACAGGTACATTAATTAAAGGACAATAATTAATATCAAGTATAATATTCTTTACAACATCAGGAATGTTCCATAACCCCACATTTAACACTTCTGTCTCATTCCAGACCCCATGTTAACAGGAAGGCCTGAGAAGGGAGTCAGGAATTGTGGTACGAAGAGAAATAGAGTCTTTGTTTATTTGATTAAGAAGTCAATTTTTGAAGTTTAAGTATATATCTAAATATACACTGCTTAATGCCCACCTAAGTAGAAGGAAGGTCAATCAAAATCAAAATTCTGGTAATTATCAATCAAGTTACAAAGAACTGGTAGGTGGACCAGAGGCTCTCTGAAACCACACAACAGATATTGTGCAATTATCTACCTAGAGGTACAGAAAAGTAAATTGTGGGAATTAGACCCAGTATCTAGACAACATTACTTTTAAAATAATCATGGGGAGATCTAATAACAGATGAAACTGACTAATACTAAGCAGATCAGAGTAAGAGTTTATCTTAAGGATTAAAAAAAAGTTAGGGAAAGTTTCATCTCACATCAACTATTTATGAACTACATGGATTCTATTAATGAAAATGAATAAACTATACCTTATTTTTTTTAACTATTCTTCTAAAAAGAAAAAGGAACAAGCTTTTACTGTTGAACCAGTTCATTTTGGAACAAGTTAAAATCAATGCTACCAAGAAATTCAATGGATAATTATGATGAATAGCAGCTAATTAAAAGTTATAAGCTATCATAAAAATTCAGAGCAAATGTTTAATAACTCATCTATAAATCTTAAAATACCAGCTAAACTATTAGGTTGAGAAATTATGCCATGTAACCAAAGTAGTAAACAGCATTTTGCGTTAAAATATTAGCCATACAAAAGGTTTAAATTTTTCTATTGATTCAAAGAATTAAAAAATAAAGGAGTTTTATAATGTCAAGACAAATGTTATACTTGTATACCCATTTTGTTTAGATCCTTATGTAAATAATCAAGGAAGTAATGAAAACAGAACTTCACTTTTTAAACGATTTATTTTTGAGAGAGAGTGTGATCAGGGGAGGGGCAGAGGAAGAGGGAGACAGAGAATGCCAAGGAGGCTCTGCATTGCCACTGCAGAGCCTGATGCAGGGTTTGAACTCACGAACCATGAGACCATGACTTGAGCCAAAATCAAGAGCTGAACGCTTAACCAAATGAGAAAGTGAGACAGCCAGGTGCACAGGAACTTCACATTAAACAATCAGTGGGAAAACCTAACGTATCTTGAAAATATATTTTTTTTTTCTTTTCAGATTTCACACGGTATCCTCCTAGAACAGACTTGGCCACTGTTGCATTATGGCACAACTTCCTGAAGCATTACATACATATACAAGGGTATAGCAAACATTTCACCTTTGTACAATGTACTAATGGGCTATACATATGCCTAGGACAAAAGAAGCCTGTGTGATATAAATACATTTTATTTGTTCATCATAAATCCTATTAATTTTGGGGGGGTCATTAATTTATGTGTTTGAGTTATAAAAAGAATTTTCTTTCCTGACTAAATGTTATGTTACTAGTTAAAATCCTCCTCTGAACAAATTGCATCTGGAATATGCAAAACAATAGAGAGTCTGACCTAAAACAGCCTGAGATTTTCTTATTTACATATAAAATATATTTCTGAAAATGTCGATGAATATGAATGTATGAAAATAAAATTCTTAAATTGAGAAAATTCCAGCTTCTGTTTCTGCCTACAAAAGAATAATATGGGCCAAATTTACCTTACCAGTTGAAACAGACAAAAGTATGCAAACCAAACAAAGAAATTTAAGACATGAGGCACCTACAACAAGGGACACCTCTTAGAAATGAGAAAAAATGAAATGAGCCTTAGATTTGCACCAACCTACTCTTCCTTAAAACAGCTTCCAGGCTCTGGCACACTGAAGGGAGAGGCAGATATTTGGGTTTCACAGCATGGGGAGACAAATGTGGGTAGAGTTCACAGGGCAAAGTACTGAAGAGCAAAGAGGTACAAGGAGGCTGATGACTATCAGACTAACTCACATATACAGCAGAGTACTGATCCCTGCACGCATTTCAGAATTAAAAAAAATAAAATAAAATAAAAAAGGTGATGCTGGGCAAAAACCTATTGGAGAAGATAAGAACATTGCCTGATGAACCTCCAAGGTCAGGAATAATGGTGGTAACCATTAGCCAGAGTAGAAAACTTCATAATATAGGGCATTAGGTAGAGTACTGAAAAAGAGTCTTGCCTCAGTTACAAACAATGTTTAGACCTACATTAAACATACTAGCTTGACCTAAAAATCATAAAAGCAACGCTTAAAAGGATCAAACTGTTTCTAACTATATCCCAGGAAAAAAAAGTTCAAAAATATTCTAGCAATTAAAAAAAAAATTCAGTAAGCAGAGCAAGGTAAAATGCACAAAATCTAACAGCTAATCAAAATGTATCAAATGCCCAAAAAAGCAGAAAAACGTGGTCCATAAGGTGAAAAATCAATCAAAACCAACTCAGAAGTGACACATTTATTAGAATAAAAAAGGACATTAAAACAATTTTACAATTATGTTCCATTTGTTCACAAAGCTCTAGAAGAGAATGCATGGGTTAAGTAGAAAAAAGATGTAAAAGAGACCTGAACCTAAATTATAAAGATGAAAATATCATCATCTGAGATTTAAAAAATATACACTGGGAAATATTAACAGCAGATTAGATACTGCAAAAGATTCGTGAATTTAAAATTATAGCAATAGCAACTGCTTAAAATCAAACAGAAAAAAAGACTCAAAGGAAAAAAAAAAGGAAAAACAGAGCAGTAGTGAGATAATGGATCAATTTCAAATAATCTGCTAGACAGATAATTGGGTATTCCCAGAGAAGTATGGTAATGAACAGAAAAAATTAGGGCTGAAAATTTTCCAAGTTAGATGAAAATTAAAAATCCACATAGCACACTTTAAATACACACACACACACACACACACACACACACACACACACACACACAAACTTTCCAGGCATAAAAAACAGCAGGAAAATACCCTTAAGAAGGAAATAAATACATCACTTGAAATGGAATCAAACTAATATCAAAGTACCAAGTAGCAGACTAGGATATTAAAAGTTACCATAACTGTTTCTCATATATTCAAAAGTAGAAAAGTAGAAGAGATAAAAAGGACACACACCAAATTTGCAGAAATGAAAACAGCAGTGCCTAAGATGAAAGACACACTGTATTTTTTAAAAATTCAGGCCTCTGCAAGTCTACATACATAGAATGGTGCAATGAGGTACATTCTCACAGCATATGTGTGCTCAGTTCAACAGAAGGGCCGACCAGAGGTAAGAAACATCTGCGTGGCACATGCTCTCATCGTGGTGTAAGAACAAACTGAGCAACACACGTTAACGAGTGAAATATCACATTCTGCTCATATGTTGTCATCTTAACGTGTATTACAGGTGTGAAGGTAACTTTTGTTCAATTTTATATTTGTGAAAAGGACACAAGCTATTCACTTTCAGGCTTCTGGATTCATTTAATTTAGGAAGACTTTTTTAAGAAAAAATCCTTCTTCAATTGTTAATATTATAATTCTCTAGTAGATCAATCAGTGTATTACACAATCCAAATAAAATGCAGAAATAGACTAGGAAATGAAACCTCCAAATATAATCCATAATCATTGCTTTCAAACTTTAGTCTTCATCAAATAACCTAATATTTCTTATTAAATATATAAGTAAATGCTGTACATGTGAATTAAAAGATAAGATGAATGTTCACAAATATACTTTTTAAAAATTTCTCAATATAGTAGTTATCCACTTAGAATTTATTTTGAAACAAAAAAGTAAGACTCCTCCAAAAATGTTGGAATATTACCCCTAAATTCAATTTGTAAGAGAAAAACAGATTTCCTCTTAGGAATGAGAAACACTTCAAAGGTTAATGCTATTATTTAGGGTAAATACATAAAGTAATTTAAGACATAAATGGTCATTTATAGGCACAATAAGGTATTCTTCCTAACATGAAGCATAAGGATATGATTCACAAAATCTGAAAAGATAAATATGTCAATTAGATAATTATAGTTGAAGGGAAACAAAATTTCTTCTTCTAAAAGGAATAATGGAAAAAATTTAACTGTACTAAGAAGGATAACATCAATCAAAATAGTATAATTTATTAAGTTTAAATTTATATAGTAAATAATACCCTCAGGTAGAAGTAATACTATTCTCAGTCGAACATAGCTATTACTGGAGGTGCAATTTCTATGTATTTCCTTGTACCTAGCTACCTTAATTTCTGCAAATCACTATAAAGCGTCCATTTGTGGTAGGCAACACTGAAACAGGATGGAATAAGAGACATCATGACTAGGAATCCCAAGGCAAGTTCAAGTCAATAAGCCAATAAACATTTCTGAATGCCTACACATGCTTTGGTGGGAAAGGGGGAAAAACTCGGAGCATGGAGGGATTGAAGAATGACTCCAAGAAGAAATATTATCACTCACAAATAACAGTAAGAATCGGGCAAGAAAAACGGTGTCCAAGGTCAAAAAACTCAGAGGAGACACATATATACCAAGCAATAGGGTCAACGGGCTAAAAAGTTCAGTATTACCAGAGGGCAAATTGTTTGGTGAGGAAATAAGAGTCAGGACAATAAAATTAAGCAAGAACCAGACCAGGCCAAGGCTTTGTCATATGACTAAGCTTTGTCCAGTAGGGGATGAAGAGCCTCTAGAAGGTTTTAATAAAGAGACTAGCTCCTTATTAGCAATGAGCAAAATCTGTCACAGAAGCAATGGTGAGGTCAAACTGAAATAAGAGACTGTTGGGACAGCTCTTGGAGACAAGATGATAAATTCTTTCTTTTTTTTTTTTTCCCTAACTTCATGAGCTTGAACATTCCTGCCAAAACTGAGAAGAATGATAAAGACTAGAGATAAAAATGTAGGAACTGGCACATGAATGACACTTTGAATAGTGAGACTTGATGACCCAGAGAGTGTATGCCTATTACAGAAATGTCTAAGAGGTATTTTAGGTAAAGGTACCAAGTAATGGTGGCAGAAAGGTCATACAGGATTTAAAATCTGAGCCAAAATCCAGGAGACTATAGTCTATGTGTCTAATCCAGACACATGCCTGTTTCTGTAAGTGAAATTTTACTGAAACACGGCCACATCCATTCTTTTACACTGGTCTATGGGTACTTTTGCACCAGAACAGCACAGCCGAACAGTTGTAACAAAGACCGTATTGGCCCACAAAGCCTAAAGTATTTACGATCGTGACAAGAAAAATTGGTCAACTCCTAATATAAAAAATCTATCTCAGTCCAGGCACAGAAAATGACCTGAATTATCTATTATAAATTAAGAGCATCCTATTGAGTGGTTTATAAGATCCATTTCTCCTTCAACAATCTATTTCTCTCTTACTCAAAGAGGGCCAAGTATTGACATCCCTTAAAAAAAAAAAAAGAACATCATTTGAACCACAAGCGTTATTCTTGAAATGAGCATAATGGCATCTATGATCTTCAACTCTTGGGACCCCTGTGAGGATTAAATGGGATCATTTATATTAAAAGAAATGAATGGTGATTCATTATTTCAAAGCAGTGTCTGTTATTACCACCAGTAACATAATTATACTAATAGTAAGTGTTAGTAGGCCACATTTGCAGGGGGAGAAGGGGGCCTGAGGATTATATATGTAGAGGGAGCTCCATTTCTTAGAAATGGGAAAAGCAAAAAACACAAGATCATAGTTATCACTGGTCTAGCAAAAAACTAGACATCAGTCATTACCCTGAACATATTAAATTAAAAAACTTAAATCTGCAGTTCTCTCTCCAAAGATGTAATACTCGGGTACAATACTCCAAATACTTAGAAGAAACATGCAGGTAACTTTAACTAGTCCAGTCATTCCCAAATAACAATTTTCCAGCATTTAAGTATAAAGTTTAAAATCCTGTAAAACAAAACCTCTGTTGCCTGAAAATTTAATCACACTTTACAAAAGTATCACATACAAACCTATTGCAAATAGGGTTCAAGCCAAAGCATGTTTGGATAAAGAAGTTTTTTGCACTGATTCCATCACCCTTCTACACTTTCAATAAAACAACAGTTCAGGCTTTCCAGAAAACTGCGGAAGTAATCTATTTTTAGGTGGCAAAAAAATTTTATCCTAAAGGAACACTACTTAGGCATGATAATATTCTTACCGTCTTGCTGCCTGCTAATGATTCAACCCATGAACAAGATTTTGATTTTTTTGTTTTCAGTTGCATTTTTCTTTGCATATGAAATGTTGCCACAGAAAATATTTTGTGAAACAACACGATTCATCAGACAAACTCTATCTAAGAGTCTGGGACACCTGGGTGGCTCAGTGAGTTAAGTGTCTAATTTCAGCTTGGGTCATGATCTCACAGTCTGTGGGTTCAAGCCCCACATCAGGCTCTGTGCTGACAGCTCAGAGCCTGAGCCTGCTTCAGATTCTGTGTCTCCCTCTGTCTCTGCCCCTCTGCTGCTTGTGCAGAATAAACATTTTCTCTCTCAAAATTATCTCTCAAAAATAAACATTAAAAAAATAATAATAAACAAACCTCAAATACTAAGGAAGCTGTGGAGGAATGGAATTTCTCTCTCCAAGTTGGCTTTAGGATTAGAGATTCTGCACATAAACACACACACACACAAATGAATAGAAAGATTTTGACTATGGGCGAAGTCTCTGTAAGTATCTCTGAGAACAAATGTGTGGTAATCATCTGCTGACTCAAACTTCATGAACCAAAAAGACTGTTCTCTAAGGTCCCCTATCTTAATATTATTCACTCAGTTTCACAAGATACAAAACTTGAGATTTTACCTCTTCTCTCTCATTAAAGCACAAATCTGGGGCACCTGGGTGGATCGGTCAGTTAAGCGTCTGACTTTCAGCTCAGGTCATGATTTCACAGTTCATGGGTTCAAGCCCCACGATGGGCTTTGTGCTGACAGCTCAGAGCCTAGAGCCTGCTTCAGATTCTGTGTCTCCCTCTCTCTGAACCTTCCCCACATGCACTCTGCTAGACTCTCTCTCTCAAAAACAAAACAAACATTTAAAAAAATTAAAATGAGCACAAATTCTTAGTGCTTCTACTTCTTAAATATGCCTCAACTCCAGCAATTTCTGCCCATTCACTCCAAAATGACCCTAGAAGCAGCCACCACCATTATTTCTGAGACAACTGTGATAGCCTCCTAACTACAAGAAATGCATCAAGGAAACTCTCTGATCATTTTAATCTGTTCTCCACACTGTATCCAGAATTATAATGTAAAATGCAAATCTGATCATCCCATCCATTTCTACTGAGCAGTGCTGCTTCATAGAGTTCAAACTAAGAAAAAAGGCCCACCTTGACCTTTTTCTGCCTAACCCTCAACATTCCCCAGTGTGTGGTTCAGTCAGTCTCAGATCCACTGGCTCTTTCTAGTGGCCATGAAGAAATGCTATTCTTCCTGCTCCTCAAAGATGTGGCCTGTTCAGTCTTCCAAATTTCAGGTTCCTCTCATATTCTTAAGATCTCTCCTGATCTTCTATTCCAGGCTTATTTACCCCTTTTTCAAAGAGAACTAGTTACAACTTAACCTTGGAATGGTAAATAGAAGAGTAACCAAAATTCTATGAACTCCAGCCACTGGATCACTTCCCAAACTAATTCTGGCCACTCACTTAAGCATATGTTACTAAAAAATCTTCATCTTCAAAAGAAAATATATAAATAAAATTATTTCCTTACTTAACAAGATAAAATCATCTGAAATACTCTTCTAAAGATGCAGTTTAAAAAAAACTAAATTATTAAATAGCATATGTGTATGTCAAAATGCTTGTCACGCAGATGTTCAACATATGTTCTATTTATTGACATTAAGTCATCAGTTAGGTAATAAAGAGAATAGGATAGTTCACTGTGAAGAGCAAAGTACATGGTGCCTAAAATGAGTTTAAAATGAATAGGTAGGGGTGCCTGGGAGGCTCAGTTAGTTAAGCATTCAGCCCTTTATTTCAGCTCTGGTCATGATCTCATGGTTCATGGGATCGAGCCCCCTATCCGACTCTGCTCTGACAGCTCAGGGCCCGCTTGGAATTCTCTCTCTCTCTGCCCCTCCCCTGCTTGCTTGAGCGTGGACATGCTGCTTTCTTTCTGAAAATAAACTTTAATAAAATGTGTAGGTAAAAAGATGCACTGGTACTTTAATCATTCTCAGAAGGTAGGGCCTCGGATAGACATGAATGGATAGATTCTTTGAAGGGGTGGGATAGGAAGGAGACTCATCATGCAATATTACAATGGTTTTAAAGAGACCAAAAAAAAAAAAAAAAAAAAAGGAATGATTGAAAAAAGATTTAGACTTAACCTAATAAAAATTCTACCACAAAAAGAGAAAGATAATGGATACATGCAAGAGGAAGAATCAAACAATTAACACAGAAATCTTGAATGAGGATTAAAGTATACACAATTCTCAAAACTGGTTCCTAACAGGAATACTATACCACCTGATTCAAAATTAACATGATTGTTATAATTTGAATTGCTCTATTATACCTGTACATAAAGCACATTCACAGTGGGTCATGCAACAGCAAAATGCCTTGACACTATGTATCTGGTATGAAAAATATCTTTAGAAAGAGACGTCACTTAAATTCCTTCACTAGCATCCCACTCTGTGGCCAGATAAAGACTCTGAAGTAGAGGCACCAGGGTGGCTCAGTCTGATGTTAATCTGATGTTAGTCTGATGTTAATCCAACTCTTGACTTGGGCCCAGATCATGACCTCATGTTTTCTGAGTTCAAGCCCCACATCAGGCTCCAAACTGACAGTGTGGCATTCTCTCTCTCCCCCCTTCTCTGCTATTTCTCTCTCAAAATAAATAAATAAACTTAAAAAAAAAAGACCCTGAAATACAACTGAGAGACATAAAAGTTAGTAAACACTTGTTATTTGTACCTATCTATCCCTTGTACCTTGAACCTCAGTCTTGGGATATCATCCTCACCATACCAAAGAGTTCCTAAAACTTAAAAGAACAGTCAATTCTTCTGTTTAACACCACCTTTATGACAACGTAATTTATTTTCTCCAAGGAGTAAAACCTTTTGAATAGTAAAATAAAAATATACCAAGCCTGACTTTAACCTATATAAGAAATCAACTTTAATCAATGTATATAACACATATAACATGTAATTGTCAAATAAATGATACTGAAAATATATTTGGTTCCATCTTTGTAAAGAAATAGCACAACACAATTGAGCTAAAGGCCATTATTTAAAATAGAGTCCTGCATTCAAAAAAAAAAAACTAGTAAAAGAAATCCTCAGGCACATTTTCTGATATGACAGTAAATGATCAAATCCATTGCTCAACGCCTTTTCTAAGCCTAAAATTAATGTAAGCTGCCTAACAAAAAAGGCTAGCTTCATTATTTGCCTCCTGTGCATTTCATGTTAAATTTTATAAACTGATTTATATGGAAAGCACTAGCAAATAAAATCATAAATAATTTTGTGCATCTGACCAAATTCAGTGAACTGCTTAAATTAGGAAAATAAATAGCAATTTCAAACCCTGTGCTTAATCAAGAAAAATTCATTCATTAAACTTATAAAAAGTATTCTGGAATTTATTATATTTGCATATTCCATTATAACATCACTCTATCTGAAAATAACCATAATTCATTACCAGAATGAATTAAAACTAGAAAGGTATGTCCTATAAGAATAATTTCTCTCCACAGCGTCAGTTATGTGCCCATCACAATTAATCCTAGGGAATTTTAATATCCCACAACAAAAACCTTCCAGTAACTATTTAGCCATAAGCAAAGATCTTCTAAAACTTAAAATAACAGACAATTCTTTCAATTCACCACCTCCTACAAGAATGACTTCATCATTCCTCACTTTTGTGTTAGATATGAATCCCTTCATGACTAAAATTTCAAAAGGTTCTCAAGGAATTTAAAACCAGGATTGAGATTTTATTATTATTTTAGGCAGGAAATACTTCAGACTTAGTTTATTACCAGAAAACAAATGAAAACATTTGTAGAATTTGTAGAAATGATTACATTTCTGCCACATTTCTACAATGGCCATATACAGCCATGAAAGAGAACACGTTAGTGTACCTAAAGTAAAACATGAAAACATTCAGTATACAATAAGATCATAATTTTTTGAAGGAAAAACAAAAGGCTACAGAAGCAACATGGTTGAGACTGGAATAGAAGAATGATTTGACTATTAACCACATACACACACATGCGCACATAGAGAATATCCATTCAAAAATAAAGACAGATAAAGGGCGTGAAATATACACATTGTAAAAAGTAAACCCAGTATGATGGCAGTGAGAATTACAACAGCCAGCTCTCTTTTGTTTTTTAAGAATTTGTGACCTAAACACATATTTTGTCAGTCTATTAGTAATAGGGTTAACAGAAGGAAATGTATAGAATAAGTAGTTCAGTAAAACATGACAAAGATACATGTTTAGAATCTGGTAAGAAACTTAACAGGACCACAGATTTTTATAACTTAAATTCAATAAGCCTCAAGTCAATACCTTGTGAAGCAAAGAAAGAAACCATTAGCACTTAAAAGAAGGCATCAGTATCTTCTTCCAATTGTCATTTGTTCTTTATTAGGAAAGAATATTAAATACATATATGTGTGTATGTATACTTTTAACCTTTTCCAATATTATTTAACACATCCATGAATGCATAAAAGTAACAAGTTTATATGATACAGTACACAGTGGATTGATTCTGTTCCTAGCTCTGCCATTGGTGAGCTGTGGAACCTTCTGGAAACAATTTACATTGCTGAGTTTCCCCAGATGTCACAGTATCAAGTGTCAATGGATGGTGGTTTTCTATTTTTTTATTTGCTAACATGTTCAAATATTAAACATTTTGAAGTATTTTACAGACCATATATTCTGATCTGTTATGTCAATAAACTACTTCCAGGTAACTAGAACTAAATTAGGTACTTTTGAAGGTTTATTTTTATTTTTCAAAGCATTAAAATTCCATATGGTAATTTATGTTTTTGCTAAATTCAGGAAAAGATTCCTAACACTCATAAAGCACCAATAAAATTATAGTCTACATAGTCAAAAATTAGAGCTTTTGTGCTATTATCCAGATGAATACTGTGAATTTATTTTGTAGTGGGGAAGTGATAAAATTTTCTCAAGTAAAAGAGTTTGCTTCATTTCTCAGTTTTGAATTTATGTTTTTTGCCAATTTTATTCTGCTTTTAAAAATTAAACATTTCATTGGTGTCTATTATATGAAACAGCTTTACTCACTGAAAAAGTAAGCTTTAAACAAGAATAAACTGTTCATTATATCATCTGATAATAGTAGGAACGGATGTTTTGCACAAAACTTGCCAGATCCAAATAAATGAGAACCTCTCTTTTACTTTTTGCACCTGGGAAGGAATTTTTTTAAAGTTTTACAATTAGTTTTACATAACCTTGGCTGGAAAACAACTATACTTAGTTTTGCTTCCCAAAACTCTTATTCTCCATTGTTGGAAAAAAACAGCTCCTTGATCATTAATTACCAAGCAAAGAACTCAGCCTGTAATTGAGATTCTTAGCACTTTTGCATCTTATTTAAGTAAAAGCCTATTTTTTGGGGGGTGGGGGAATGATTTTCATAACAAATTTTATGAGTTCACCTTTTACTATTTGAATATATTTAATATATTACTTTATTTTTCTAAATATTTTTTTCATAATTTAAATAGTGGGAAAAAAACACAATCAAAGTAGAAAGTAAAGAAATGAACATGCCCCATGTTGCTAGCTATAATATCAGGTGATTCCAAAGAAAGTTTTCAGTCAATCCTCTTGAGAATAGCAATCTGAAAAAGTTGCTAGCTGTGTAACCCCCCCCACACACACACCCGTACTGGTAACTGCAAAGAAGAGAAGGCTAACAGTAATTTTAGTCAACTCAAGATAAAAACTTGGTTCCTTGATAATTTATGATACATTAAACAGCATCAGAAATCTCATCTGAAAAGGGCTCTCAAAACATAACTCCTACACAATTTAACAAAAGAAAACATGGGCTTTTATGCTTATAAGGTTTTTCTTGATAAAAGACATACGAAAGAACCTACATTTTAAATATTCCTTTGTGCCAATCAGTCTCTAATATATATATATATATATATGGGGGCATCTGGGTGGCTCAGTTGGTTAAGCGTCAGACTTCAGCTCAGGTCATGATCTCGCAGTTCTTGAGTTCGAGCCCTGCGTCAGGCTCTGTGCTGACAGCTCAGAGCCTGGAGCCTGTTTCAGATTCTGTGTCTCCCTCTCTCTCTGCCCCTCCCCCATTTGCACTTTATCCCTCTGTCTCAAAAAATAAACAAACATTAAAATTTCTTTAAATACATATTTTTTCTTTCAGTTAGGAGAATTTTCCTAGTACAAGACATGCTTCTTATCTGATTACCTGTTTCTAAAGGCTCACAGTTAAAAGGCTACATAGGCTAACAAATGTCATCCTAACATAGATGCAGACTCAATGAAAAACAAAACGCTTATAAATTGAGCCCACTCAACTACCTCTGCCTACTTTAATGCTGCATCTATGTAGGCCCAACAGTCAATAGTATCAGTCTCCATCTAGTCAAACCAATTTTAAAAATTCTAATGGTTTAATATGATTACAACAAAATTAAGTTACAACTATCAAAATTTGGGATTTTATTAAGTTGAACAAATTAACATTGGTAAACTCCATAAATCCTACTCAACACCATTGACAAATGAGAACTTGGCTAAATTAAACCCTTAAAAAGAAATAAAATAAGAATCATGACCCCAAAGAGAATTTTGAACAAGGTATTAAGATATTTTTACAAAATTAAAAATGTCCAAAAATATTTTTATAAAAATGACCACTTGAAATGAAGCATGTCATAGCATATTATCATGCAATGTTCACAAGACTAAGAAAAGATGCCTCTTCCAAACACTCTAATTTTTTAAACAGATAAAATTATTTTGATCATTATCTTAGTTATTTTAAGATAAAGTCCTAATTATTTTTTCTACTTTTCATGGTGAAATTTTATTTCTTCTTCTAAGCAGATCTTAAGGCAGTAGCATCTTTCCTGTCAGTTTACCTGAGATCACAAAAACCTCCTACAGTCAGTATTTCCTAACCCATTTCAGCTTCATAAAGGCAGAGAGAAGTTGATCTTCAGACAATCAACACCCTGAAATAAAATTTACTTTAGCTAAATACCTGTGTGTGGTGAATAAGCTTAGGAATTCCCTGAGCTTGCAATGATGGGTTAACAAGGCATAAAGAATTAGAAAGCCATAGGATGCTCACACCCAAGTTTGGGTAAAGATTAGGGAAATAGGTATAGATAGGGCAGGGAAAGGCCCCAGTATAGGATAAAGGTATATGAGATAAACCATATTAGGTATTCAGGGCAGAAACGCCCCCCAACTTAGCACAACAACAGAAAGCTGCTTTCAAAAAAAAGGAAGGAATGACCAAGTTAGGTAAACAGGTAAATAGGGCTATAGACAGCTGCTGGGGGAAGTAGCCCAGTGCAGGGGGAAGTTGCCCAGAGCGGAGTTGATTAGCAAAAGAAAGGTACCATGTTGACCCTGAGGTGTCTTGCCCTGTCTTTCTTGTCCCCTAGACCAGTTTAAGTAAACACAGTTGGTGCCTCAGGTCTGCTGTAAACAACCTTCCACCCACCGCCAGGATTTTGTTTTAACCCAAACCCCTAATGCTGCATATCTTCAAAAACCCCTTTCCCTCACATCCATGAGTTCATGTTCACAGTTTCATTGTCTCTTTGTGCCCATCCATCACCATGTTTATAAGCCTTCTGATCCTAATTAAAATGGTGCAACGACCTCTAATAGGGGCTCTTGTCTTCTCCAGAACATTAGCCATCTCTCGCATTTTAATCCTGCATCCCACTTTCTTGCTGGACAAGAAAAAACTCCAGACCCAGAGTCTACAACACCTGTGTACCAAGAATCTAACACCATTAACCAGTCATTCCTTCAGTGCTTAGCTCTCCCTCCAAGGGATTAAAGTTTCAGATGAGGTTGAAGGTCCGATGTACCACTTAAATGACTACCAAATGACATTTAATAGCAAATTCCAAAATATTTTTCTGCATCTCCTTGAAAATTTAAGACAAATGTGAGTTTCACCAGCATGGCAGACCAGACACCAATTTCCAACACTTAAAACCTGATCAAGTGTTGGGGCACCTGGCTGGCTCAGACAGTTAAGCATCTTATCTTATTTTCAGCTCAGGTCATGATCTCATGGTTCCTGAGTTCAAGCCCCACATGGGGCTCTGTGTTGACAGTCTGAACCTGCTGGGATTCTCTCTCTCTCCCTCTGTGCCCTTCCCCATCCTCTCGCTCTCTCTCAAAAATAAATTAAAAAAAAAAAAATTTAAAACACAAACAAACAAAAACTGACCAAGTGTTACTTTTGCCAAACAAAATGCCCCAGCTTAACATCAGCCCCATTTCCTCTGAAAGTTTGTCCTTGTAGAGTGAATCATGGTAACATTGCAAATGACCACCTTAACTAGTCTCTCAGTTGAAAAAAATCCTCACTAACACCTCATCAACCACAATTTTACTTTGCAACTGGGTGATTCCCAAGTCCTCCTCTCTTCAGATGGACTGAAATTGGAAGTTGATAAACCCTCACATAGGAAAAAAAGGACCACTGTACTACATCTCAGTCTAGACAAAATAGGGTTTTAAACATTTACAATACATGCATTCAATAACTACCGAATCACATAATTCCAAAACAATAATGCATTTATTTTTCTATGACCTTGAAGTCATTTTAGATTTATTTTCTGGTGAATAAAACCTGCCTGCTCAGGGAAGGAAATAAGCAAATTCTTTGGCAACTCTTCTGAGATTTTAGAAATGTTTAAAAGCCTTATTTAAAAAAAAAGATATAATTTAATCTTCTAGCAAAGTAATTCAGATAAAAGTAAAATACACATACCATTCTAGACTGGTATGACCTGCCTATAGTAACATCTTTCCAGTTACATACATATGGATCTATATCTTCATGTGTACTCATACTTCTATCTCCAGACACTGCATGCATTGTTTTTTTTTCTACTTACTCATGTATAACTTATGTCCCCAGATATTTAGACTCAAATTTAAGTTTTTATCTTATTCATTTTGCAACTAGAATGATATTTTCTACACAACTACTCATTTGGGGAATATTTGAATGAATCTGCCAAAGATTAAGTCATAGGAAAACTGAAATGGCCTTTTGGCCATTTGGGGAAAAGTACTATCAGAAAGAAATGGGATGAAGCCTTTATTGAATCATTTACAGGACAATTCAAAAATCCAGAAAAATTCATGAGCCTCTCAATCCAAGAACAGAGCATTCTTTATTTTACCTTTCCAGTGATTTGGTCCATCCTAAGGATACAGACTCTAGATATGTTCTATTGACATTTTACTATTGTTTAATAATAACTTTCATATCCCTACACTGAGTCTACCTATTCACTGAGAAAATAATGGGTGAACAAACATTAATCATGCAGTAATAACAACTCTCCAATTTAAACATTTTCCAATGTTTATGGTATACAAATTTATAATAATACTATCCTCAAACTAGTTCTAGGAGACATTTACTCTCTAATTAGAGGACTATCCATCTTTTTCCTTGGTTTGATATAGAACACCAGGGAATCAAAAATAAATAAATAAATAAAATTCTAGCACTTACTGGGATACATAAAATAGAACTCAACAGAAATAAACAGAAAACTAAATTCAAATATTTATGGAAAAATACAAAAAAAAACAGGTTGACGTGCAATGAAAGAGAACAGTTAAAAACTGTGTGTGTGTGTGTATGTCCACACACACACGTGTGTTTGATGGTGAGAGGCAGAGGAAAAAGGTAGAAAGGAAATTCAAAGCCTAAGGCAGATTCCCACCTGAGTCCCAGCCACAACTTCTGCTGCTAAGAGAAATCAGCTTGTAGGAAACATGTTTTTGTGATAGATCTGATACAACACACTTAAGATGATAATGAAGTACTCAAACTGAAGTACCTAATAGAATGTTGAAAAATGTATGATTCAAACTCAGCATTCAGATTAGAGAGCAGTGGAAGTGAACTTTGAGTCATCTAATCTAAATGGGAAAGAAGAGGAGCTAAGCTATTAAAGCTTTTTTTAATTTATTTATTAAATGAAACACTACATGCCTCCCAAAGAGATACCAACTTCAGTTTGCATTTATGTATTCATTCATTTTTCTTAATCCTTACAATGATTTAAGAAGTAGGTTTATTAGCCTCATTTCTAAATGAGGAATGCAAATGTCAGGAAACTTAACCAAGGTGACCAAGGAACTGAGAAATTCCAAGTTTAAAGCCGTTGCTCCCTTCATAATGTTGTATACACTTTAGAGTATTATCTGGGGACATGGAAAGAAGGAGATTTCTAAGTAACTTAACACAAAGGGAGGAATAGAGGGCTGTACACAGGACTTTTAACCTAACTGTACCCTACAGAGCCTTAGAGCCTTCCAGCATTAAGTAAATTTCATGTTTCCCACAACACCCCCAATGAAAGGCACTGATACTTCTGTTAAAATCAGTCGCTTGTGGAACTTGATTTTCCATAATCAGCAGGATCCATGGAACTTACCATTAGAATATATGCCCACATACAATAGGACAGTAAAACCAATCTTCCCAGTTGCTAATTTGGATGTATTTGCCATGCTAGAGTTATATTCATTTGTATTACAAATTTTCTTTTTGTATTAATGATCTTACCTACCATGAACTAAATTCTAAATTCCCACACTATTGGGATGGGCCCAAGATTAGAAACTTGGCAATTGTTAAGCAAATGATTGGAGAATGTCACATTTAGAACCCCTTCCCACAGTAAAATATCACAGACTACACTCTACTCAACTAGTCTCTGATTTTATTCCTTCCTGGTTGTGCTGAGATCTCCCTCTTTTGTACAGTTTAATAGACCAATCAAAAAAAAATGCTGTATTAAACATGTACTTTTAGTCTTTCACAGGAAAGACCTTCCCAAAATTTTCATGGGCCATCTCCAAGGAATTCTCTTTCATCTGTTTCTCCTTCTACTTTGCTGTCCAAGTGACAGAGAAGATGATACAACCTAAGAGACAATTTACTTCCACATGCTATTTTCCCTCTTTTTTTTTAACCTCAGTATTTTTTCTCCAATGGTGTTTTGCTAACATGCTAATAAGCTCTTTCATATTCTCCAAACAGCTAGTGAATTCAGCAGTATACTTTGCAATTTTAATGAAGAAAAAGAAATAAAACTGGTTGCTAGATTAATTTTTTTCCCTAAACTTGTCAATTCAAACAAATAACTACAGTAATAAGGGAACAAAGTCATGGAAGTCATAACAAGAAAGAAAGCTCAGGAATCCATAAAAGGAGTTTCTTCTGGGCTTGGGTAGATTTCCTCAATTGGATGAAATTATGTTAAAAAGGAAAACTGAATCCTAAGGAAGGAAGCCTAAGGATGAGGAGTTAAATCTGAATTAAATCACTTACTGAAATAACAACAACAGGATATAAAATGGAAAGATTACTCTCTTCCAGCATATTCACTAACTTCCGGATTTCCTCAAAATCAGAGGTCATAACCTGAAAGACCAGAAAATAAAAGGAAGTGAAAAGAAGTTCTTAAATGATTTAAAAGTTAATTCAAGAATTAAAAGTTAATGAAGGAAAAAATATGGAGCTTTTACATACACATCCAAAATATTTATCAAGCTTAATTTTCACTTTTTGAAAATTTGAAAATTTTTTGAACAACTTTCAAGGATACCCATACGGTCATATCTATTAAAAAAAATTTGAATTCTTCATTAATTCAAACCTGTGTCATCTTATCCGCTTCATACCAAATAACTGAAAATGGCATCTACAGAAATATCACCTTCTTCTCATTATGGGAATTAACTTGTGAGAAAATATTTTTTTTTATTTCAAGAATTAAAAAATACAACTTCCAAATACATACTGAATAACACAGCTCATCACAAAAACTTAAATTCAAACAATTAAAAATCAAGAAATAGTTATCTTGCACATTACATTTACACAGATCGTCAAAGGCTTTGAACCATTTAAGGTCACTACTTACATTCACACAAACGTAACTGTAGCACTGCTCTGACATGATTTGATCAAGATCTCTGCCAGTGTGACATGGAAGTCGAGACGTGACTTTTACATGCTAGGAGAATAAATAATTAAGAAAGAGCAGTTTATAAACTAGATACAAAGACCAAATCAGAACCTAAACTAATGTTACAAATGAGCATAAAATTTCAACAGACACAAAAAGCCAAAGACCATAAAAAGTCAAAATAATTCAGTCTAAAGTTTATGAAGCTTCCAAGAAAAAGACATCTGAACTACTCTATGACTGATGAATATTATTTTGGTGAACAGAGATACAGATAAAGGAAATAGTTTCAAATAAGTAAAGGTACAGGATATATGCAGGGACAGGCAGTACCTGTTTTTTTCTTATACAAAGGATGTATTTCAGAAAATTCTGGATTATAATCAAATGGTTGGTTAGATGGGAGTTGTTGGATGATTCTGTAAACATGTTAAATTCTACAGTTAGATAGATTCTGCCAAACCTGGAATGACTAGAAGCAGGAAAAGCATTAAGAAATTATTAGTGAGGGAGGAGTCAACATGGTGGACACAGCACTATCAACAGCCAAAGTATGGAAAGAGCCCAAATGTCCATCAATTGATAAATGGATAAAAAATCTGAAACACATAGATATATATACACAATGCAATACTACTTGGCAATGAGAAAGAATGAAATCTTGCCATTTGCAGCAACATGGATGGAATTGGACGGTATTATGCTAAGTGAAGTAAGTCAGTCAGAGAAAGACAGATAATGTATGTTTTCACTGATAAGAATTTGTGAAACTTAACAGAAGACCATGGGGGAAAAATAGTTTTAAAGAAAACAAACCATAAGAGACTCTTAAATACAGAGAACTGAGGGTTGATGGGGTGGGGGAGAGGGGAAATGGGTGACAGGCACTGAGGAGGACACTCGTTGGGATGAGCACTGGGTGTTGTATGTAAGCAATGAATCATGGCAATCTATCCTGAAGCCAAGAGTACCCTGTATACACTGTATGTTAGGTAACTTGACAATAAATTATATTTAAAAAATTATTATAATAATCTGAGAGAGAAATAAGACTTGAACTAGGACAATGATAATAAAACAAGAGATGAAGAGATTATTACTAGAGGTGGTCCCAGACTAGATTTAGAATAGCACATATAATACAAAAATTCTCCTAATGAGACTTTTATTCCATAAACTCAATATTCTAATTAACTTCCATTGTTTCCCTCTAATAGCAATAAGAACAAAAACTTAATTATTAAACAAGAGGTCTTTTATGTATGTTATTTTAATTCCCCAGAAAGCCACATTTCAATGGTTAATACTGGCATTACATTTACAGTGCTTTACAATTTACGATTCTAAAACAGTAGGCCAGTCCCTTAGTAAAACATTAAACTGTGTACTTCCAAGAACATTACAGAGTAAGTAGGATTCATCTTAGTTCTATGTAATTTTGACAGAATATTAGAGAAGGGGAAGTAAATGTTTTGAAGTCTTAGCACTGCTACGAATTCATTGGCTTGCAAATTTCAAGACTTTTTTCATTTTAAAATTCTTATTGAGTACCAAGTTCGAGACAACATTAAAAAAATTAACAAAATAGTTCCATTTGCACCAGCCACATACTGATAGTTAAACAGAGAAGAAATTATTGGCTTTCACTGTGCAACATTAAGTTTGTTCAAGGAATCACATCTTCTAGATATTACAAGGAGATAATTTTCCAGGGATGTCTTATATACCGAAACATTTTCAAAGACATTAATAGCTAACGCACTCCAGATGGACTTTTCAAAGATGTCTGCATAACAGGCAGATTTGCAAAGATAGGGATGTCTCTTCCTGGAGTATATTTGTGCATATTCCAAAAAATAAAGGTAGCCTCCTCTCTCTCCCTGGGGCAGATCCGCTTGACATTCCAGAGGAATAAAGACAACATCTTTTTTTTGCCCATGTTCCCTGAACAAATTAAGTGCTTCCCAACATCAACATCTTTAATTTACCTCAACTAGAACAGCACCTAGTGGTAACAGCATTCCCCTGTAGGAATTGCAATGTAGACTATCAGTGCAATGCTATATTCTCCTTAATGCTACTGCTGTTAACAAATAGTCTTTCCTCTGACCACAGAGTTAAGGTCTTATGCCAGTATTTAAGATATTAGTGTGAACAGGGGCACCTGGGTGGCTCAGTCGGTTAAGCATCCGACTTCGGCTCAGGTCATGATGTCACAGTCTGTGAGTTCAAGACCCGCATTGGGCTCTGTGCTGACAGCTCAGAGCCTGGAGCCTGTTTCGGATTCTGTGTCTCCCTCTCTCTCTGACCCTCCCCTGTTCATGCTCTGCCTCTGTCTCAAAAATAAATAAACGTTAAAAAAAATTTTTTTAAAAAGGTATTAGTGTGAATGTCTGCATACAAGTACTATAAAATTCCTTAGATCCTGCCAAGTTTGACTTAACAGATTTAAAATAAAACAATCACATCATGAGATAGTAACTTCAACAAATGTGAAATGTGAATTTTACAAAATGATTTCATTTAAAATTTTATTTTGCATATACATAAATAAGGTCTAGGATGAGAACATGAGAGACTGATTTAACTTCTGAAGTACTGAAATGGATAAAATTCTTAAGGAAATGATATGGGGTCCTTGTGCACAGAAACACGAATGTTCTTCCCACTAGCAAATACTTGATATATAGGTATTTTAAATTTAAAACAGTTTCAAGACAGGGAGGGGGACAAAACATAAGAGACTCTTAAATATGAAGAACAGAGGATTACTGAAAGGGTTGTGGGAGGGGGGGATGGGCTAAATGGGTAAGTGGCATTAAGGAAATCTACCCCTGAAATCATTGTGGCACTATATGCTACCTAACTCTGATATAAATTTAAAAAAAATAGTTTAAAAAAAGTCGTTTCAAGAAAAATGGTGTATTGTTCTTAAAACCAACTACTTGAAAAAGGTAAAAAAAAAAAAAAAAAAAAAGATCCAAAAATACCACTACCTAGTAACAATTACCCCGAACATTAGCTAAACATCATTCCAACAATACTCTATTAATTCTATTAATATATGCAGTAAGATTGTAGGACAAAAGGATGAAGAAACAAAAGCAATATGGCATTCAAATCAGATAACACGAAGGTCTTTTTTTAGCTAGTGAGGAAAGAAAATTCAGTAGAGTGAAACTGAAGCAAATGCTGCTAAATCTCAGGTAATTTTTCACTTTCAGAGCCCTAAACTTCTAAACGTTAGGAAGAGGTAGTATGGATAGGATTAAAATACTGGATTTTTAATGGCAATGCATTTTATTTGTCGGCATTAGCTGTCCTCCTTCTATGAAAGAAATAGCACATTTTAGCTTCCACCTAGAGCCTAGTTCTGGTAATCATGTGATTTTTACCCATTTAATAAGATTAAATTCACATCCTATTCTAACACCATAAAACCCACAATCTAGACTTATCTACACTCAAAAGCATTGACTTTTTAAATTTTGTTTAACAATTATTTATTTTTGAGACACAGAGTGCAAGTGGGGGAGGGGCAGAGAGGGAGACACAGAATCTGAAGCAGGCTCTGGGCTGGCAGCACAGAGCCCGACAGTGGGGCTCGAACCCACAAACCATGAGATCATGACCTGAGCCAAAGTCAGAGGCCCAACTGAGTGAGCCACTCAGGTGCCCCCCCAATCATTGACCTTTTAAACAAAATTTCTCCATTTTTAAGCTCTTCATTTTAATTCCCTTCTTTATTTGATAAACTTTATCTGCAAGTAGTTTCTTTAGTTGGTGTTCCTTTTTTTTTTTTTTTTTTTTTTTTTTTTTTAAAAAAAGCCTAAACATCTTTATGTTCCTTGAGTTTTGCTTTTACATTCAAAGAACCTATTACCCGGGAGTCAAAGTTGGGTTCGCTCTTCTCTCACAGATTTGTAGTCACTGTTCCACCATCTCCAAGAATTATATACTTATCCTAAAGCTTATAATCCATCTGTCAGTCACTTACTCTCCATTCATTATGTCACCGGGTAGATTCAACATCAGTAGTTCTATTACGAAATACAGTAGGCATTATATTTGGTTTTCCTCCTCAATTTTGACTGAAAATTTGGCTGGTGGTCCCATTCTTCGATTCTATATGCATTCCCTCTGAAGTTCACAGACACTGTTTCTTTTTATTTGGATAATGAATATTGTGGAGACGCAAGAGGTCAGGCAGAGTATCCTTTTTTCCTTTAACTTTTGATTTTATTTTCTTATACCTAGGTCCCTATGTGAAGAATTCTTTATGAGGAAATTCAAAATCCTAATCAGAATCAACATGTGTTTAATTGTCAATTTTTATACCTCAGTTTTTCCCAAGTATGCCTGTTAGGTCTTACAGCATCAGTTAGTCATTTCAAGAAAATTCTCTTCAAGCTTCCCCAAGAAGCATTATCCTATGCTGAATGCCTTTATCATCATTCACATCTATTCTCTTTTAGTTATCTTTTACTTAGAACACACTCTAATTATCTCAAGTTTCCTACTATTATAATAACCTGACATCAGCTGTAGTCTATTTTTAATCCATTATTTTGTTTTAATATTGATTCTTTGAGAGAGAGAGAGAGAGAGAGAGAGAGAGAGAGAGAGAGAGAGAAAGAGAGACACAGCATGAGCGGGGGAGGGGCAAAAAGAGAGGGAGACACAGAAACTGAAGCAGGGTCTAGTCTCTGACGTGTTAGTACAGAGCCCCACACAGGGCTCAACCCCACAGACCCCAAGATCATGACCTGAGGCAAAGTTGGACTGCCAACCAACTGAGCCACTCAGGTGCCGCTCTGATCTGTTAAGCAGTTCTAAAACAGTGCTGCTTTAGTCTGAATTTTGTTTCCTCTGATAGTTAATAACTGTATTCATCTTTTGGCATGCCATCTTTGAAGTTTGTCTTTAACCTTTGTGAATTCATTTTTTTAATCTTTTTATGTTTATTTATTTTGAGACAGAATTCAAGTGGCATAGGGGCAGAGGGAGAGGGGAAAGAGAGAATGCTGGCCAGGTTCCACACTGTTAGCGCAGAGACCAATGTGGGGCCCAAACTCAGGAATTGTGAGATCATGACCTGAGCTGAAATCAAGAGTCAGATGTGTAACCTACTGAGCCATCCAAGTGCCCCTTGAAGACAAATTTTTACTGAATTGTACCAAAGAAAAGGTATGATAACATTTTAAGGGGTGAGCTGTGGGGTTTCTTTCCTATTTTTAAAATCTGATTTGCATGGAGTATGATTTTTTGGTATGAATTGCAGAGTTCCCTAATTATTTTTTCTCACAAGTTGTAGAGTTAAGAATCAGTAGGCACTGAAAAATTTCCCTGCCTCTGCCGCTGTACTACAAAGATTTAAAAGGTTTTCTCTGACTTTTCCCTGAACTTCATTTCAGCACATCCATCGGTTTCTCCCTCAATTAAAATTTAAGAATTTTCGGGGCGCCTGGGTGGCTTGGTCGGTTAAACATCTGACTTCGGCTCAGGTCATGATCTCGCGGTCTGTGAGTTCGAGCCCCGCATCGGGTTCTGTGCTGACAGCTCAGAGCCTGGAGCCCGTTTCAGATTCTGTGTCTCCCTCTCTCTCTGCCCCTCCCCTGTTCATGCTCTGTCTCTCTGTGTCTCAAAAATAAATAAACGTTAAAAAAAGTTTTAAAAAAATTTAAGAATTTTCTGGATAATCACCATTTGCCCTTTCACAGAGTCTTACAGACCCATGGGTGGGGTTTAGAAGACAAGACAAATCAGATAAAGGTGTAGGTAGATTCACTGACTGATAAGAGTCCCCTTTGTGGTTCAAAAACAACAGTCTTTCTACTGCATCATCACATGATGGCAAAAGCAAGGGAGCTCTCAGGAGTCTCTTTTGTAAGACAACTGACCCCTTCATGAAGTCCCCATCCTCATGAGCTAATCATCTCCCACAAGCCTCACCTCTTAATACCACCACACTGAGGTTAGGATTTCAAAATATAAATTCTGAGAGAGAACACATTCAGTCTATAGCACTTATGCATCATACATTCTTTAAAAAAAAAAAGTATTCACTAAGTGTCAAGAGTACTTGAAGATTAATATTCCTAAAACTGAGTTTCATTTTTTCGATTCAGAATATTTAAGAACATATAGTTATATATAGAACATGTTTGTGTTTATTTTTTTTTTAATGTTTATTTATTTTTGAGACAGAGAGAGACAGAGCATGAATGGGGGAGGGTCAAAGAGAGGGAGACACAGAATCTGAAACGGGCTCCAGGCTCTGAGCTGTCAGCACAGAGTCCGACACGGGGCTCGAACTCACGGACCACGAGATCATGACCTGTGCCGAAGTTGGCCGCTTAACCGACTGAGCCACCCAGGCGCCCCAACATGTATGTGTTTAGATTGAATCTCCAATTGTGAAATTGTCTTTAAAGTACTCCATACTCTAATTATATTCAACTATTGTCTTTTGTAATGTTAATTTTTGAGAGAGAGAGACTGAGAGAGACAGACAGTGTGTGTGTGTGAGAGAGAGAGAGAGAGAGAGTGGAGGTGGGGCAGAGAGAGCGAGGGAGACATAGCATCTGAAGCAGGCACCAGGCTCTGAGCTGTCGGCACAGAACCCAACGTGGGGTTCAACCTCAGAAGCCCTGAGATCATGACCTGAACCTAAGTCTGATGCTTAACCGAGTCACCCAGGCACCCCACTACTCAAATGTTATTAACCATCCAACTCGACTTATTAACTCTTCTCATCAACACAGGTATTCTTAAACTCCAAGGCCATTTTCTACTATTGCCACAAATACTGGGTTCATTCTTGCCTGTGAGGGTTTTAGCTGATAATGATTTCAATATATACTTGTTTCCTTATTAAAGCTTTTATTTCTTAATTATTAACAGTTAATAAATACAACAAAAGCTGCTCAAATACAGGATATAGATATATGGGAAGCATAGTACCCAGCCAATGTTAATTGTTGTTGTTATTATTAAAATATATTTGTTCTACTATTACTTAGTGAATTAAAATTCCAATTAAAAGATAGTCATTCATTAACTAGAGCCTACAAACTAATAAATGGACACACAATATTCTTACATAAAGTATTAAATAGTAGCATTTTTTAAATACTTTTAAAACAAAGCAAAACAACACTGCCACTTATTCCTTCCTGAAAGTGACATTCTTAAGAACTGTTTCTAGTTAAGTGTCTTTTTTCTTTTTCTTCTCTTCTCTTTTTTTTTTTTTTTGTCACACTCCTTTTCCCAACCAGAAAGTATTTTCCATGCTTGAGTAAAAAAAAAACAAAAAAACAAAAAACCTTAGATTTACCTAAATATAGCAAAGGAGTCTTGGACACCTTTGATAAACAAAGACCACATTAGACAATGCTATTAAGTTGTTTATGAAAATGCTCTACAGTATCATCTTATGCTGTCATTCCTAATGTTTCCACACTCAAACACAACAAACGCAACAATCTCCTGGCTAGAAGAACTCCTTGTTCTGTAAATATTTTGGTTCAAAGAACATTTAAACAAAATTTAAAACAACCTTCCATTATGTTCAGTAAAATTAAAGAGGTATACCAAAAAAACAAAACAAAAAACCATGAAGTACTTTCCTTACATCATGACAAATAAGAATTTAGAAAAGATTTACCATTAACTAAATGCAACCATCTGCATACTAAAAATACTATTTAAAGCATGGCTATTAGGAAGGGAGATGCTTTGTCAAAAAATGTTTTCCATCTCAGGAAGAGTTAAGGATTAACTAAGGCTCAAAGACTTTGGTTCAAGTCCCATGAGTCAGAGGTTCAAAAATGTGTTTCTGAAAAGCCAACCTTCTTTTTACAGAACATGTTGGCTGGATCATGTCTGAATCTGATTCCATTAAATTCTCACCTCCCTCCCGTTCAAACATGGTACTCATGTGGTCATAAACAAGAAATCAGAGCAAGATGCACTTTTTCACTCTGTAGACAATACTTACAATTAAAAGTCTTGTGTTTGCCAAGGGCTATGGCGGGGGTGCGGGAGTGGGGAGATACTGGTGTAAGGGTACAAAGTTTCAGGTCTACAAGATGAATAAGTCAGAGATCTAATGTACAGCACAGTGACCGTAATTAACAATATCGTATTATATACTTGAAATAACTTACTAAGAGGGTAGACCTTTAGAAAAAAACAAACAAAAAAACATACAACAAAGTGGTAATTATGTAAAATAATGGATATATTAAACATGATGACCATGGGGTATATGTGCATCTTATCATCAATAGATATAATTTTATATATGTAAAAATAATTTTTATTCATCAATTATACCTCAATAAAGCTTAGGAAAAAGTATCTTTGTATACTGCAAATCCTCATTTTTGAAAGGCATCTTCTGTAACTATGACTCCTGCCAAATGAAGGCTGTGACTGGTCCGTCAGTTCATCCGTCACTGTGTTTATCAGTGGAGTCACCTCTGGTCTGTGAGTGCTGTGTCTGGACCTTCAGTCAGAGGTTAACAGCCCAGAGCCTCTCCTTCATATTTAGTAATCTTCACCTCAGTAACTGCTTTATTAAGGATTTATTATTTTCTAATTTTCAATTGCCAATTCAACTTTACTTCATGGTTATTTTATTCTTTTGTGGAGGTTTTGTCCACTGAGCATTTACTATTTTTTAATTTTTTAAGAATCAGCTTTAAAGCCCGTTTTTGTAGTTAACAGCATGGCCTCTGGAGCCAAGATCCCTGCCTGTAAATCTAGCTGTGTCACTGGCCTTCCGTATGACTTTGGGTAAATTATTTAAGCTTCATGGCTCAGATGAATCATCAGTAAAATAAACACTTCATTCAATGAATTGATAAGAAAGGTGATTAAATTAGTATATGAGAGTTAAGGTTTAACTTTTCCAGAACTTCTCCCCTATGGTTGGGGTTCCTGGAAAGCTTCAGAGGAAAAAAGCTATTGGCCAGAGCTTTAAACCAATAAATCTTAATGCACCTTTGAGGTGATAAATGATCCAGGTTGCCGTTCTCCCATGTTACATATGCTATGGACCTCTCAACATGAACAGTGAGCTGGTACATCATACTAGACTCCTTGTACTTCACAAGCTGCAACCATAAGCCTCAAACTCTAGCCTGTTAGATATACCAAAGAGAGTCTTGACCTTCTGTTAGCCTTAAGTGCTGGGCAGGCAGGATAGCACTAGAACCATGGTTCTACAATGCCAAAATGATATTGGACCCCAGTACTTTATCACACCAGGGGAAGGGCTGGTACTCCCTTAATTATGCAGCTTAAAAGCCACACTATGCAAAGACTGGAGTCTAACATGAGCCTTAAGATCCATTTGCAATGCTACATAATACAATGGACAGTGCCTCTGTTCCTGAGTCCATGGACTTTCCCCACTAATCACTGTTCTAGAAAATCTCAAGTCTAGCATGAGTGTTGTCACGTCATTCATCTTTGTTTGCTGGTATATATTTAAAGCATTAATAACTATCCCTGCACCTAGTGCTTTATTAAATGTTTGCTATGATTATTCCACTCCAGATTTAACTTACATATTTAAAGAGCACTTTAACACATCACCACACCTCCATTACCCCTTGACATTTTATGCTTTACGTTTAAAGTGTTACCATTTGTAAGAATCTACACTAAATACTTTGAGAAATTATCTTATTGAAGTCACCAAGTACACCTGTGCCTATATTATCATGATCCTTACGTTAAGAAAACTGAGGTACAGAAGTCTATTTAAATAACGTGAGATCATAAAACCAGTACATAGTAGTACTCAGACTAAGATCTAGTGGATTTCCAGGCCCATTTACTTAATATCCACAATACATTGGGTATCAGTTTACTCCAAGTGACTATTACCTTATCATGAAAGTCACAAGGCCTTTCTTCAGAGAAAATGATACTATAGATTCCAAAGTCAAACCAAAAGAAATGCTTCATCTAGAGAAAATAATCTGAGTACTAAGAAGTTTATTTGTTGCCACACACAATCTCCTAACTTAGATCATTTTTCTGGGTCCTGCACAGCGAACTAAGTATCTAAGAAAGGTCCTCCAATGCAAGTTCTTAGATTTTATCCTGGAAAAGAGTCAAGTAATTCTGGACCACTGCATTCAACACATGCTGAGTAGTTGGTGATGGTAGCAGAAGGAATTATTGTGGTAACACTCCCTTAATAAAAGTCTACCATTATACATCCCCTCTACTAAAATACTCTTCAAAGGCCATTACTGTTCTGATTCAAAACTACAAAGATTGAAGGACAGAATATACAGACCCTCATCTCAACAAACCTGAGCATTATCACAACAAATTCAAGGCTCCCATTTTTTTAATGAAATTTACTGTCCAATTGGTTTCCATACAACACCCAGTGCTCATCCCAAAAGACACCCTCTTCAATACCCATCACCTACCCTCCCGTCCCTCCCACCCCCCATCAACCCTCAGTTTGTTCTCACTTTTTAAGAGTCTCTTATGCTTTGGCTCTCTCCCACTCTAACCTCTTTTTTTGTTTTTCCTTCCCCTCCCCTATGGTCTTCTGTTAAGTTTCTCAGGATCCATGTAAGAGTGAAAACATAAGGTATCTGTCTTTCTTTGTATGGCTTATTTCACTTAGCATCACATTCTCCAGTTCCATCCACCTTGCTACAAAGGGCCACATTTCATTCTTTCTCATTGCCACGTAGTACTCCATTGTATATATAAACCGCAATTTCTTTATCCATTCATCAGTTGATGTATATTTAGGCTTTTCCCACAATTTGGCTACTGTTGAGAGTGTTGCTATAAACATTGGGGTACAAGTGCCCCTATGCATCAGTACTCCTGTATCCCTTGGGTAAATTCCTAGCAGTGCCACTGCTGGGTCATAGGGTAGGTCTATTTTTAATTTTTTGAGGAACCGCCACACTGTTTTCCAGAGTAGCTGCACCAGTTTGCATTCCCACCAACAGTGCAAGAGGGTTCCCGTTTCTCCACATCCTCTCCAGCATCTATAGTCTCCTGATTTGTTCATTTTGGCCACTCTGACTAGTGTGAAGTGATATCTCAGTGTGGTTTTGATTTGTATTTCCCTGATGAGGAGCGATATTGAGCATCTTTTCATGTGCCTGTTGGCCATCCAGATGTCTTCTTTAGAGAAGTGTCTATTCATGTTTTCTGCCCATTTCCTCACTGGGTTATTTGTTTTTTGGGTGTGGAGTTTGGTGAGCTCTTTATAGATTTTGGATACTCGCCCTTTGTCCGATATGTCATTTGGAAATATCTTTTCCCATTCCGTTGGTTGCCTTTTAGTTTTGTTGATTGTTTCCTTTGCAGTGCAGAAGCTTTTTATCTTCATTAGGTCCCAATAGTTCATTTTTGTTTTTAATTCCCTTGCCTTTGGGGATGTGTCAAGTGAGAAATTGCTGCGGCTGAGGTCAGAGAGGGCTTTTCCTGCTTTCTCCTCTAGGGTTTTGATGGTTTCCTGTCTCACATTCAGGTCCTTTATCCATTTTGAGTTTATTTTTGTGAATGGTGTGTGAAAGTAATCTAGTTTCATTCTTCTGCAAGTTGCTGTCCAGTTTTCCCAGCACCATTTGTTAAAGAGAAAGGCTCCCATGTTATCAAATTATATATCCAATGCTGGATACTGTGTCTATAAAGAAGAGAAAGCTATCAAATACACATCTGCTCAAGTTTATCTTCCCATTGAGTTTTACTACATAATGTTATACTACATACAACTAGGGGTGCCTGGGTGGCTCAGTCGGTTAAATGTCTGACTCTTGGTTTCAGGTCAGGTCATGATCTCAGGGTTTCATGAGCTCAAGCCCCACATTCGGCTCTGAGCTGGCAGCTGGGAGCCTGCTTGAGATTCTCTCTCTCCCTCTCCCTCTCGCCCACTCACACTGTCTCTGTCTCTCTTAAAATAAACAAACTTAAAAAAAATTTATACTATGTGTAACTAATAGACAACTTTGTAGTAAATGAGAAATTATTGGCTTTAGCTCCTAACTATTTTTTGGCAGGTATATCATGTAAATATATACATTTTGTCATTTTATAAATGATAAAAAAATATGTTAAAAAGTATGTACAGTGGGGGCACCTAGGGAGCTCAGTCAGTTGAATGTCTGACTTCAGCTCAGGTCATGAATTTGGGGGCTGTGAGTTCGGGCCCCACGTCAGTCTCTATGCTGACAGCTCAGAGCCTGGAGCCTGCTTTGGATTCTGTATCTCCCTCTCTCTCTCTGCCCCTCCTCTGCTTGAGTGCAGTCTCTCTCTCAAAAATAAACATTTAAAAAAATTTTTTAAAGTATGTACAGTCATTTGACCTCTTTCTTCTTCCTAGTAATGCATAAAATATTTGGAAGGTGAGAACTGGAAGGCTGACACCAACAAATCTTCTGCTTAATAAAATATTTAACAAACATAAATAGAGTAGCCTATCCACTGATGGATTTGCATTTCATTCACTCAACGAGTATTTATTGAGGGCTCTGAGCCAGACCCTAGATTGTACATTAAGATCATAGAAATGAACTACACAAAGTTTCTGTCCTTATGGAGCTTAAATCATATTGGGAAGATGAAATCAAGTTTAGACTTGTATTTCTCCAATTTATTAAAAATACAGATTTTTATTCCATTATATGCGTAGTGGGGTTTAAGAATCTCCATTTCTAACAAGCTTCCAGCTGATGTTGCCTTAACTGGTTCATGGATCACACTCTGAGGCAAAAAGAGGTTAGATAATTTGAATACCATTTAATCTAAAAGCCTACTCTCATTTTTAGTTAAGAGTGTGCCCCCATCTAGCAATCAGAAGATCACTTAGCTTTGACTCTACTGAAGCCACTGCCTTTCTGTGTCATCTAAAATAAATTACCCATATCTTGGGGTACCTGATGGCTCAGTCGGTTAAGGGTCTGATTCTTGATTTTGACTCAGATCAAGATCTCATGGTTTGTGAATTGGAGCCCCCGTGGGTTCTGTCAGCACAGAGCCTACTTAGAATTCTGTCTCTCCCTCTCTATGTGCCCCTCCCCCATATGTGTGTGTGTGTGTGTGTGTGTGTGTGTGTGTGTGTTCTCTCTTTCAAAATAAATAAACTTGAAAACATTACCTGTATCTTGATTAAATCTATCACACTATAGCAAATATACATGAGTAAAATTGAAGAATTATTTCAACTGTTTTATCCAATTTCTTACCAGATTTATAGCATCATCTAATTACTTTTACAAAATTTTAACTTTTTCTAAGTACAGAGACATTGCCAAAAGTGTTACATAAGTATAATTAGAGCCCATTTTCTATATAAGTATACACTAATAAAGTACATACAACTTATATTCTAGTCAAAATGTCATTGATTTAATTAGAATCAACATGAACAAAAAGTTCCTAATCAGTTTTAGAGATGATTTAAATAGTATACTGAAGACTATAGTTTATTACGTTTAGCTATGCATTCCCTGGAAATTACAAATACATATATGGCTTTACTCCCAACGCACTGTAAAATCTGAGCATCCATGACACATAACAGGTTGTATTAGCAGTTCTTAACTTTAGGCAACCTTGTCCTCAGAGGGAAGTCAGCAATGTCAGGAGACATTTTCAGTTGTCACATGTGGGATAGGAAACTACTAGTGGCACCTAGTGGACAGAGGACAGGAATGCTGTCAAATATTCTATCATGCACACACAGGTCAACCTCCAGAATTAAAACAAAACAAAAAAAAATACACACACACACACGTACACACACACACACAGACGGAAGGCAAAAGCAGAGCTACGTTGAAAATTTTAATATTAAAGATAATTTACATTTTAAGCAAAATTAACTAAAACATGCTCATGTGACTTATTTCAAAAGTGTGTGAACATGTGTTTACTTCAGGATATTTTTTAAGCTGTATATGTCCAGATAATGAAGAAAGATAGATTCATATCTTGATGTAGCATCAGAATCATATTACACATTCTCAAGAACAAACCTTAAAAGTGTTGCTTATGGATCTATTTCTTCACCCCACTTCAATTCCCCCTCTGCAAAGCTTATTTCTTCATCACTCCCTCCTTCTCCTTTCCTGACAGAGGCTGCTGGACACCAACTTCAACCTCATCACTCTAGCTGACTCCAGTTCATCTCATCTTTGCAACATCTGCTCTTTGCCCTTCCTTTCCCTCATTTTGTGAAAATAGTTGTCTTCTGGCTGGGAAATCAATTAGAGCTTTTTGGGCGTACTTTGTGTTCTAAACTCCTCTCAGCGATTCCCGTGATTGATGGATGCCTGGCGGCCACCTCTTTATCTCCAAAAATATATTTGGCTGATGTCCAGATGGAGAGGTTTTCCATAAGCTTGCTTGTTCATCATCCTATCACCATTAACCGCAACTATATATCTAGCTCTCACTGTGTGCAAGTCTTGTGCAAGGATCAGTGATAAAAGATATGGTCAAAGAGATAGATGTAAGAACAAGTAACAATATAAAGCAGATCATGCATAATAACACCACTGCTGTTAAGTAGTTTAGGAAGTCCAAGAACTGGAAAAATGAAGACAACTTCATGAAACGAGTAATATTAAACTGAGCCCCAAATGAAATCTGCAAGTGACAAGCAGGGATGGCATATAATTAAACACAATGCTGAGTAAAAAAGAGAGAAAACTACATAATTTCAAGGCATGAGCAAGACAACATTTTGGACTACCATAGAGATAAGTGAAAAGTTCAATATAGACTGCAAAAGAGATCAAATAACTGGTCAAGCTGTAGAGACTTGGACTCACACACAGTGAACAGTCATTCAAAGTATGTGATATCAATGCAAGAGAAAAAGAGACTTTAATTTAAGCAGATAAGTACTTCTAGGCTTTGGAAACAAGATGCCATGGATAATTTATTATGACCACAAGCTCAAATGGATATATTTTGCTCAGTTTCCCTGGAAAAACAAAAACCCTAGAGCCATTATGTAGCAAAAGTCATGAGAACAATATATAAATGCCTTTATGGTGTTACAAAATAGAATTATAATGCATGCAAATAATTGAAATGGAATGCATCTCTCAAATCATTAGGGGAAACACAATAATTAAAAATATAAAATTGTATTTTTAGAACAGGTATGCTCTATTTGGAACCAAAGAAAGTCAATAAAATGAAATGAAATCACAATAAATAAGCTCTAAAATGATACCACACTTTAAATAGCATTAAGATAACTAGTGAATTCATCAAAATCAACTGATGAAGGATGGAAACTAACATACATTCCATACAGTATTTTTTTCAGCTTTTTATGAAGACTCCCCTCCTAAACATACTCACCAGGTATGTGTGTAAAATTAATTAATTTCCTGAATTAGAAGTCCTGATCTTTACAAATATATGCCCAAAGCTAAATGTTGGGTATTCTTTTGGTTTGTTTTGAACTCAGCATAACAGTTGTCTAGAATTTGTGAAGAATGACCTCATTCCTAAGCGGGCAAGGATACAGAAAGCATTGTTCCAAATTAACCATCTGGTTCCTTGAGAAAGAGTAATATTTCATTATGTCCCTGCAACTCAAAAGCATAAATGGATACAAAAAATGAAGATATGTATATAAAGTAAACAAAGTGGTATGTGAGGAGGATTGTACTTAACCCCTCATTAATAATCATCCTAAAACTATGACAAGTAGTTATAATTGTAAACTGTTAATTTTACTAAATACAGCATGAATATAATTAATACCATCCCAAGCAACTAGGTGGTCCAATAATTTTGATTTTTTTTTTTCTTTTTTACCTCTGGAAAACTGATCAGGAAATCTGGCCAACATCCCAAACAAACTAAAAGAATCTAATTGGATGGTCTTCAGCTAGTTTCTGTAGTCCTATATACACACTAAAACCACATACTCTAAGTGAAGCAATTATGCTGGTATTGTTCAGAGGTCCCATTGTAGTGTTTACAGTGTTATTTCACTGTACTTCACTGCAGTCAGCTTCAAAAAATGAACCAATCTTTTATCTTTAAGCTAAAATATTATGCTATGTGTCAAAATAAGCATAAAATAACCCCACTTTGCATGGGCCTAACAGTGCTGCAATGGCTTAATTTGTTCTCTTTCCTATCTGCTCTTATTTCATTTGCTATTTGTGATGTTTTGTTTAACTAGTATGTCATACACTGGATCTAGTTAGGTCTGTAAGAAAAGGAACAGATCCATACACTCACTGGAAACAAACTTGAGGGCAGCAGGCAAAATGAACTAGGTATCTCAGACAGCCTCCACAAAACCAAAGCTTGCTATACACCCAAGAAAACAAACATGCTTCAGTTATATCCTGCCCATCACAAAATGGTGGTTACACAAAATGATAATTAAATTAAAGGCTCCAGGAAACAGGAAGGCGTTGATAAGCAAATATGTGAAAATCTCCTAGAGTCCCTGTTTGTTCAAAATACAAAATAAGCATTATTTAAGAACTTTGTTTCTTCTATTATATGAGTGAAAAATGGATTAAAAAGACCTGTGCTTTTAGAAGTACACGTGACATAAGAAAACATTAAATACTATGTGTCTTCCATAGAATTTTACTTTAAGAACCAATATTCAACATAATCTCTTTATAGATATAACTGGTTTATGCCATTTCCAGCTCAACGTTTCTATCAGTTCGTTTTCCTCTTAGGACAAATTATTAGTAACAGTAGCAGCAGCAGCGGTGGTGGTGTTAGTCACCTTCACACAGTGTCCCCACACCCGCACCTTCCACCACACGTCTTATTTCAGTCCACTCAACAAAGCTCTTTGAATGCCTTGCATGTGCTCTTTTCTCCTGGATTTCTCCTTAAATAGCTAATTCCTGATTACTCGTTTTGGTGTAATTAAATGTCCTATGTGCCTTCCTTCTGCAATTTAAATCATTTTCCAGGGCTCTCTTACATTAGCATACTTTACTTTTGGCTTAGAATAGTCATCGCCATTTGTAACTCAACATGTTTTTGTGTTCATTTACTGTGTCATCCCCAACTGGGAGTATGTTCCAGATAACCCCTGAAGGAACCATACTTGTTTAGTTCAACTCCATATATCCAGTGACTAAATCTTGATAGGCAAGTATTATTTGGCAAGTAAATTAGGAAATTAAGGAACTAATGAAGAATGATCACATCTTCCTCCTTACAAATCCCTAACTACTCAGCCCAGCATATAGCATAAGCTATTAAGTTAGCAAGAAATGAGAGCAGACTCTTCCATCACTGTCTCTTGTACCTTGAGAGAGCTCTATCTCCAAAGTAATTGTGGTGCATGAAATACCTCAAACTCCTTAAGAAATCAAGGAAGGAATGTAACAAGCCTAATAATAAAGCCTTGAAATTCAAGTCTGAGCGAAATGTTCATGTGTATGAAAAGTGGGAAGGGTGTCCCTTACTTAGTTTCTTATTTTTTTTTTTAACCAACTTCCTTCATGGATATGGTGTGTTCATCACTGGAGTTTAGGTATTCAGTTCACACCCTAAGGTATGTTTCAAAATCTAGCACGGATAATGACAACAAGAATACCCAATCTCTTCCTTGAGTTTCAATGAGAAACACTTTTTCTTTTCATGCCAACAAGACAATCCTCCCATTGTGTACTGAGCAGCTCCACACCCACACCTATCTGCCCAGCAGGTGCCTGGATTTCAACCGTGGTGACTTCAGTGTTTTTAGATGTTCTTTTCAAAGTAAGAAAAAAGCTCTGAGAGGTAAAAATGTCAGAAAGTGTGACATTTTGTGTTTGTCTTAGGTTATGAGCTGAAAAATGACACAAGGTAAATTTGCCCATATGATGGAGAAAGACATTACAAAACTAAGTACAGTAAAACCTTGGATTATGAGTAACTTGTGCTATGAGTGTTCTGCAACACAAGGAGACATTTCTAATAAATTTTATTTTATTTTGTTTTTTTAATTTTTTTAATGTTTATTTATTTTTGAGACAGAGAGAGACAGAGCATGAACGGGGGAGGGTCAGAGAGAGGGAGACACAGAATCGGAAACAGGCTCCAGGCTCTGAGCTGTCAGCACAGAGCCCGATGCGGGGCTCGAACTCATGGACCGTGAGATCATGACCTGAGCCGAAGTCAGACGCTTAACCGACTGAGCCACCCAGGTGCCCCTCTAATAAATTTTAACATGATAAACAAGCAATGTCTTGCAATATTAGTACATGATGCCAAATGTCAAATGACTACAAGTGAGCCAATGGTTCTTCTCTCTCTAGCTCTATGTCTCTCTCTCACCGCACAATTGTGGGTGATTGTCTCCCATGCTAGGATGCTGGGTCTCAGGCCACAATATTTGGCAGAAATAAGTGTTTTTTTCAGAATGTTGGAAGGTGCCCACCACTGGCACTAGTGTATTTTTTGTCACTTCAAAGCATCTACATTCCTTTGCTTTTCCATTTAACAGTAAGCTTAGGAATGCTTTGCTTCATTCTATTTTATTAGATAGGTTCCTTGTTATTAAACTTGCAAAAAAATTAAAAGATTCCACTGAGCTAATAGCCTCATTGTGATTCAGTTAGTGATAGTGAAAGTCATCCTACACACTAACTCTCCTCTCTCTTGTCTCCCTCACAACAGCCATGAGGGTTTTCAAAGGAAAGTGCAAGTTAATTTAGCTTTCTTTATATTTTGTATTTTATTATTTTGTGTTATATTACAGTAATCATTTTTATATGAATATTTTTGGGTTTTGGAACGAATTATCTGGGTTTCCATTATTTTTAGGGGGAAATTTTGCTTTGATATACAAGTACTTTGGGTTACAAGCATGTTTCCAGAACAAATTATGCTCACAAACCAAAGTTTTACTGTAATTCTTTTCCCAAGGGGACCTTCATCCTGACTTTAGGTATAAACCCTATTAAACATCTGTTGTTGTTGTTTTTTAATTTTCTTTTACTTTACCTTTTCTTAAAGGAATATTTAGTAAAGTCACCATGAATCAATTAGCGCCTACACTCATTACTTATGTAATCACAGGCAAATCATTAAACCATAGTTTTCCTATTTCTATTTGTAAACTGAGGGGGAAGTTGTAGGATTATTTTAGAGGATTAAGGTATATAGCATAGTCCCTCTGGCACATAGAAAACACGCTAATTGTTAGTGTTGTTGCTGTTTGAGAGAAAACATTTTGTTAATTCCTTCTTTGGTTTAAGAGTTTTTAGGTAAATTTAGAAACCAGGACAGATTTTGCAGCTATGAATGACATCTCCTTCCAAGATAAACCAAGATTGTCTAAGTTCACAGCACACACAAAGCTCATTCTTCTAAGTTCTATATTAACTCCTAGTGTTAAAAAGTCCAACATATTGTCCTCAAAGGAGTATATTAAAGTTAAGAGATGTTTGATAAACAGTGGTTCTTCTTTCTTTTGAACATCCATGTACTTCTTGACTTTATAAAATCCTTATGAAATCCTTAACTTCAAGTCAAGACTAATTTTTTAAAGTTCCAAAAATGCCATGTATATTTATAGATCAATTAGATACTTGAAAATCAGAGAGAAATTCAAGTGCTTAAAATTACAAATACTAGGCGAGTACACATAAATAAAGGGGAAGAGGATTCTGGAAAGATAGTTCTTTTAGTCTTCAAGTGTCTGTTGATCTCTCCTTAAAAACAGACAGTACAAGAAAGACTTCAAAACCAAAAATCTGTAGATAATATCTACCACAAAACCAATTGTCAGTGGGTAGAGACAAACTGCCAGGATCTATAAAGACCCCCACCATTTAAGACACTGTGCAGAAGAAAGCAGAGTGGGGGGGAAGAGCCCAAAGAAAGTAACTCAAAACCATCATCGGGTACTCTCTGGATAGCTTAGCAAGCCATTCTGGAAAGAGCAGCAAAAACTAAAAGAGGTTTTTCTAGTCTCTGAGTTGAAAACAAAGAAGCTACATAAAGGTTCTCACTCTGCTGGGGATTATTAGGAGTCGGGACCCAAATTAAGAAAGCACCTTCAAAGTCAAAGCATCAGGCAGAGAAATCTAAATTGTCAGAGGTGTGCTAGGAGTGACAGGGAACATCCAGGCAAAGGAGAAAGGTAACAGAGACAGAAGCTGAGAAAGAGCAAGGCAATCTCTTCCATCTTTTCCTGAACAAGTGAATAAGAAGCATATGCCACTTATCTATAAAACTTATTATGACCCACCCTTTCCTCCTAAAAATAGATTTAAAAAAAACCCTCTTACTTAAACAGTAGCAACAAGAAAGGACCTCAAATCTCATATAAGAAATAAAAGAATAAAGAGCAAAACAATGTCCCTACAGACAATACACATACATCACAAAGATATTCACAAAGCAGGTGAAAGCTGCAATCCAGCATTTAATAATAAGCTAAAACAAAATGAAAAACTACAAAAGTGAGAACTGGAATAAATCAGAAACAAGGTGACTAGAACAAGAAATTGGGGAAATTAATTTGAGAAAATAATTTGTTTCAGAAATGAAGGGTAAATTACGAAGAACACCAAAGAAAATAAATATGACAGACAACTCCTGAAGAGAAATATAAAATTGAAAGCATGAATTGTTTAAATTAAAAAAAAATCCAAAAGAAATTAATAGCTACAAAGATGGGTAAACAATATGTAGCTTTTATGCAATAGTAATCCAATAGCAAGAGAAAACTAAAGTGATGGAATGCAAATATACTAAAAACAACAATGCTATAAAAGTTTCAGGAAATAAAAAGATGTGAAATTACACAATAATAGACACATTGTGTACAGAGCAATATTAACCTAAAAGGACCAACACTGAGAAAATTCTAGTACAAATGGACTTTAAATAAATAAAAAAAAATTCAGTGAGCATCCAAGCAAATATGCCAAGTCATTTATAAGACAATCAGATTTTAACCACACTTGATCCAAAAACTCTATGATAGAAGAAAATACCAAGCCACATTTAAGGTGTCCAAAGAGAAAGTTTTGAACCAACATTTTTTTGAGCCAAAACCAACTTGCAGATTTTTAGCCAAAGACTAATTTTATTCATATGCAAGAACATGGAATACTGTGTCTGTCGAGGAACCCTCCCTAGTGAATCTACAGGCGCATTATTTTCAGAGAACCAACATATCTGCAAAATATCAATGTAAGTCTTCTTAAAATAAGACCAGCATTTATTATAGAACTAAGTATAAATAATGGTTTTGAGGGAGACAATATAATATGTAATCACATATTAATGGGAGAGAATATAAAAAAGGTGTTAAAGTGGTAGTTAAAGACATTAATTCAGATTAGGTAGCAGGAAGAAGGCACTAGTTAATTTCAATGTCGCTCAGAAAAGAGATCCATTAGACAGACAACAGCCAAAAGAATTTAATATTAGTAAAAGACAAAGGTATTTCCTAAGAATTTTAATAGGAAGGTAGTCATCAAAGGGGGACAAGAGGAAAACTTTATAAATGCAAAACAATACTTACTATACAGAAACTGATAAGGAGGGTAAGGAATAAACCATAAAACTTCAAAAAACTGGTTACTCGTAGAAGAGGAAGGCAATAGGCACAGAAAGCAGAGACAAAAGTTGGACTTCTTTGAGTGTAATTTGCTTTATAGATTTTATTTTGGTACAGTAGAGTTTCATACAAATTTATAAAACATGTTTCTTTTAAAAAATCAACGTCTAGGGGCGCCTGGGTGGCGCAGTCAGTTAAGCGTCTGACTTCAGCCAGGTCACGATCTCGCGGTCCATGAGTTCCAGCCCCGCGTCAGGCTCTGGGCTGATGGCTCAGAGCCTGGAGCCTGTTTCCGATTCTGTGTCTCCCTCTCTCTCTGCCCCTCCCCCGTTCATGCTCTCTCTCTCTGTCCCAAAAATAAATAAAACGTTGAAAAAAAAATGAAAAAAAAAATCAATGTCTAAAAATAAGATAAGCCGAATGATTTTGTGTATCCAGATAGTGTCATAATCAATTACAATTCCAAATGGCTGGAGAAAAATTAATGTGATTGTTCATCCTAAATAGGATATAGCCTATTTAGAAAATACCTTACCTATTTTAGAAAATACCTTACATTGTTCACAGGAATGGACTGATGACACAGTGAAATTGAAAGGTCAAGACCACCTTGTGGTATGTGTATCATGAGAGAAAGTAAATGTGTTTGTTATGTTGGAATAATGTAAAACAGTAAGTTTCACTATTGGCGAAAGTAGAGCTAAAATACATTAAAAAAAAAATTCTGCAACTCCAATTCTAATTCCATTTGGAAATATCATTGAGAATTCAAGATGTGTTTTACGTTTAACAAATAAGGGAAATAGTGTTTTCTACCTCTGTTAACAAAATAAAAAGTGAAAACAATGACCAGTCTAGCAGCAGTCAGCTAGAGAACTAGTTGATTCCAGTTTTGGTCAGGAAATGCACAAGATGAATCTAGAACATCTTGTCACACCAGAAAGCAGGAGTTATCAAAGACTATTAGACTAATGCAAAAAGGATTCAAGCTAACTTGAAAATGCTTCACATGGCCAAACCTGGACCAATTGAACATCAGTAAAAAATAACTGCTATGGATTGAATCCCATAAATATATTTTAAAATCATGATTCTATCTATAATCTTTAAGGGAAAAAAAAACCATTGATACTCTCCAGAGGAGAGCCACAATCTCCACCTTTCTTGCAATGCACTTTTTATCATTTTGCAACCTTCACGTAATAATGGTTCTAGACAGTAGTGTCTGTCTATACCACAAAAATACACAATACTAGACTTATGTACTTCTTGGGAGAAGTATACATCGCCATGAAAAAAGTAATTTATTTTTGCCAAAGAAAAACTTTAGTCAAAATCTGAACAAACCTCTAGATCTTATTAACAATTTCTAGGATATACAGGGGACAGAGAGACTTGTTAACTGACACCACAGAGTCACAAACAATAAAAGCCACACTATGGGCATTTCTAAAGGACAATTTACTCTAAAAAATATGAAGATAAAAACTGTAGATAAAAATAAATTTCAGAAACATATTAACTGATGGTTGTTTGTGGACATTCTTGAAAGAGAATGGAAGGCTCACTGAAAGAGACAATGATTCAAATAAATGGAAAACAAAAGAATAAAATACATAAGAGAATTGGAGAAAGTGAATAACTGATGGACATTTGATGATATTAGGGCACAATTAAGGATATTTTGGAGTGTGGTTATTGTATTATAATAATAGCATAAAAATAAACTTTTTTTATACAGGTACATACTGAGATATTTACAGATGAAATGACAGGATAGCTGAGATCTTCTTTAAAATAATCCGGGGATAAATGAGTATAGAGAAAACAATACTGGCCATGAGTTGGTCATTGTGAAGCTAGGTAATAGGTACGTGAGAATTCTTAATAGTATTGTCTCTTTTTAGGTATGTGATTGAAAATTTCTATCGTCAAAAGTGAGAGAGGGAGGAGCACGGGAAAAGAAAAAATATATAGAAAAGAAGATGAGTAGAAGCTCAAAAACTATCTCTGAAGCTGTGAACAATATGTTAAGACCATTATGTCTCTCTTTTGAAGGCTCATTTCTTCTAAGATTAATTCAATATTTAGTATGTTTTATCAGATTATACAATAGGTTACCTAGGGTTATACTATGGACTAATCAACATAAAATTCTCAACAAATTAGTCATTGACTCTTTTCTCTGTTGGAGTTTGAAAATTTGTTAGACTGGTTTATATGGAAAAAACTGCATTTAATTCAGGAGATTACAGTCATTCCTGCTCAGAGTACATCCTGAGGCTTTTGGTTTAGGCTAGTTAGCTCCTTTTGTCTGTCGTTGATTTGACAACTATTCAGATGTTTCTGATTAACTCTGGTGTGAGTCATATAGAATATCTGATGAACTCAAGTACTAATCCCTAGTTTTCATGTCAAATAGATTGTGCCTCCATTTATTTAACCAAGGAATTATAGTTTGGCTGGATAATGATTTCAATGAGGAAATTTTAGGTAACATAAGGCAAATTTCTAATAGAGAAGACTGAGACTTATATACAGTACTGCTTCACATACCGCAAGAAGCTAGATGGGACACGTTACTGGGTATTTTTTTTTTCAACTTCATGATGAATATATGTTTGTAGCAAGCAACTTCTAAGAGAGGTCCACTGGGGCATCTGGGTAGCTCAGTTGGTTGAGCATCTGACTCGATTTTGGATCAAGTCATGATCTCAGTCATGAGATTGAGCCTCATGACAGGCTCCACAGTGACAGCAAAAAAGCCTGCTTGGGATTCGTTCTCTCCCTCTCTGTGGCCATCCCCCACTCAAGTGTGTATCTACTTGCATACTCACTCTCTCTCAAAACAAACATCTTAAAAAAATAAGAGAGGCCCACTAACAATCACCCTACCTCTCAATATTCACCATCTTGTATATTCACTTCCTCTAGAGTGTGGGTTGGATATACTTACTTCCTTCAAAAGAAGCCAAGAGGACAGAAGTGAGGGGATATTCTTGTAAGATCAATTTACAAAGACATGCCTTCAATTCTGAATAGCATGTTGTGAGGCAGCTCTGTGGAGAAGTCCACATGGCAAAGGATTAAGGCCCACCAGCAACTACTTGAGTAAGCTTGGGAGCAGATCCATTTCCATGGCCTCAGCCTACAGAAAACAGCTTGACTACAACCAAATTGAAACCCTGAACCAAAGCCTACTGGCTGTGCTGTGCCTACATTCAGGTCTCGCAGAAACTGTGAGATAATGAATGCTCATTATTTTAAGTCATTAAATTGGGGGTAATCAGTTATGCAGAAAGCACAGTACAATACATAATACAATGTTCAACTTAGTGATAACAAGTCATGATCATTTATCCATTTTGTTTATTTAACATTCAATAAATCTCCTCCTAGAATCAAGATTGCACTAAGCTCCGGGGAGACTTCAAATTAGTTCAGATAGCAACCTGGAGAATACAACAAAAGAGTATGTAAACCAGACTGTAAAAAAATAGTGAGCAGGAAAAGCTCCCTGGGGAAACACTATTGGGGACAAAGAGTGAAGAGGTAGGAAAGTGCTATCCAATTTGAGAAACTCAAAGAAGTAGAGCTAGCCTGAATAGTGAGCAATATGGAGAAGCAAGGGTACCACTTTAAGAGGATAGACTTTGGTATCACATAAATCCATATTTATCTCCATGTTCCTGCTTTGCTACTTCATGGCAATGTTAATAAGGACAATTTAGGCATGCCCCTGTGCCTCAATTCTCTCATCTGGAAAATAAAAATAATACTACCTATTTCAGAAGGTTATTAACAACATATGCTATGGTACCTAACATAAAATAGGTGCTGAAAAATGTTTATTATTATTGTTGCTGTGTCTGTCGTCTTTAATAGCATCATTAGTAACATGAGAGATCTTATAAGATTGGCAAGGAATTTTTACATTAATTTAGGATCAATGGCAAATCAAGCAACAGTTTTGAGTGGAGAGTAACATGGTAAGGCGTAGGAGTTCTAAAAATGCATCTAACAGCCATACCAAAAATAGATGTGACAGAATCAAGACTGGAGGCAGGATATCAGTTAGTAGACTGTGTGATAATCCAGACAAGAGCTGGGGTACATAGGATAGCGACAGGGTTGACGAATACAACACAGTTGAGAGATAATGAGGTAAAATGAAAGTGTTTCAGAACTTTATTTGCTTCAGGGATGAGATAGAGAATGGGTGAAAAATTATACCAGGTTTAGGGATCTAGGAAAAATATACGCAGGTCAGATGAAGGAAAATTGGAACAATTTGTGAAATGTGAAATATTACTAATATTCAAACTTGAGAGTCTGGGAGACTTCTAATTGAATTTATATCTCTAAAACACAGGATAGTGATCAATTAAACACAGGGTCAGAGACTGATTTTGTCCCTAACATTTAGAGGATATATGAAGCATCGGCATAGTTTTTCCAGAGAAAACCACTCACCTGTGTACAGGAACCAGAAATTATAAACAGTATCCTATAAACAAAATTAAGAGGAAGCCACAAAGAAAACAAAACAAAACAAAAAAAAGGATGTTCAAAAAAACAAGATTTTACAAAATGGGATGAGATTCCTTATAGAAGAAAGTATTAGACAAGAGGGTCAAATGCTGCAGTAAATCAGGGTAAGGACTGATGAGGTATTGTGGATTGCTCAAAGGGTCATCGAGGACCTCACTGAGAGTAGTTCCTTCAGAAGGTGGGACTAGAAATGAGGCTATAATATATGAAGGAATGAGAAGTTACATTACTCTAAATAAGTACAGCTTCAGGTAACCTGAGTTGAGAGGATTTTTTTTTTTTTTTTGCTCTGTTTCCATTAATGGAAGGAACTTGAATATGGTGGAATGTTGATGGCAGTGGGGAGAGTGGAGGGAGGGGAACCAGAGCTCAGAAGAGAATACAGTCTTAGTAAGAGCATGACTACAGATTGAAGACTCTGCAGAAGTTTGGTGCCAGGACGATAAGGAGTTCCCATGTGAGAGTATAAAATTATGCTCTGAAGCTGGAGACAATTTCAATATAACTAAGAATAGGGGTCAATATAGTAGAATTAGACCAACATTTCTCAACTAAAGGGGGATTTTGTCCCCATCCAGGCACCATTTACTATATAAATGCAGATATTTTGGTTGCTACAATCAGGAGCTGGGAATGATAGTAATATCTGGAGATAACTAGGGACATCCAGTGGTACAGACCAAGGATGCTTCTAAATAGTGTACAATTCACAAGAGAGCTCTAATAAAGAATTATCCAGCTCAAAATGCCAACAGTGCTGAGGTTAAGAAACCCTGGGTTTGGCATTTGAGAGAAGTGCTGGAGGTCTAAAATATTCACTGAGGAGGATGGGAGCTCACTATGCAATCATGGTATGTTTGCTCTAAAACATTCTGTGTCCACTGCAGATGGAGACCAGTATTTTTTTTTTAATGGCAACAATCTGAACTGTATAATTTCCTCCAGCAGTATTGTTTGAGTCAAGGCTAAGAAAGGTGAAAGTTAGACTAATACATGGATACAGCTTTAACCAAGGGGGTGAATTCCAAAGAACAGGGAATTGAGGCTATCAGTAGAAGATCCATGATCCACTGAAGTGATAGAACATGGTATGTGAGCGAGGCAAAGAAGGGTATAAGATAAAATGTAGCCAAAAGGGACAATATAGGGGACCTAGAGCTCCCTATAAAATTCAAAAATGTACAGGAATGCATTTTGTAAAAGTTATAGAATGACAAAATCTGTGATCAGAGGTTAAGATATAGCCTTAGTACTTATTTTTCAGCCCAGTGAAGATGACGGCAATATCCAGACAGGGTCCAACAGATAGGTAAATCAAGGTCACTGAAAATGAGAGGGGTAAGGTCTTGAGGGGCCACAGTGATGAATTAATCACACAAGACCAGTAATGAACCATTGTGTGTATCCCCACATCTCATGCCGTTTTATCACTAAACATGAACAGAAAAAGAAGCAACAAAAAAATACTCTATTAACAGAATACTGCATTAACTGTGACTTGCTTAGATTTATTCCTAGGTGTTTTATGGTTTTTGGTGCAACTGTAATAAATAAACTGTAATAAATAAATAAATGGGACCGATTCCTTGATTTCTCTCTCTGTTGCTTCATTGTTGGTGTGACCCTGAGAGAATATTGTTGGAACTCTGGCTATTCTTCAAGTCTGAGTTGACAGAGCTGGGTTTTTATACTCTTGTTGAGTACCCAGCTGTAGTGACACAGAATATAACAGCTGGGTACTCAACAAGAGTATAAAAACCCAGCTCTGTCAACTCAGACTTGAAGAATAGCCAGAGTTCCAACAATATTCTCTCAGGGTCACACCAACAAAGAAGCAACAGAGAGAGAAATCAAGGCATCAGTCCCATTTACAGTTGCACCAAAAACCATAAAACACCTAGGAATAAATCTAAGCAAAGAGGTGAAATTTATACGCTGAAAACTGTAGAAAGCTTATGACAAAAATTGAAGAAGACACAAAAAAATGGAAAAAGATTCCATGCTCCTGGAAAGGAAGAACAATATTGTTAAAATTTTAATACTACCCAAAGCGATCTACATATTCAATGCAATCCCTATCAAAATAACACCAGCATTCTTCACGGAGCTAGAACAAATAATCTTACAATTTGTATGGAACCAGAGAAGACCCTGAATATCCAAAGCAATCTTGAAAAAGAAAACCGAAGCTGGAGGCATCACAATCCTGGACTTCAAGCTATACTACAAAGCTGTAATCATCAAGACAGTATGGTACTGGTACAAAAACAGACTCTCAGATCAACGGAACAGAATAGAGAACCCAGAAATGGACCCACAAATGTATGGCAAACTAATCTTTGACAAAACAGGAAGGAATATCCAATGGAATAAAGACAGTCTCTTCAGCAAGTGGTGCTGGGAAAACTGGACAGTGACATGCAGAAGAATGAACCTGGACCACTTTCTTACACCATACACAAAAATAAACTCAAAATGAATGAAAGACCTAACGTAAGACAGGAAGCCATCAAAACCCTCGAGGAGAAAGCAGGCATAAACCTCTTTGATCTTGGCCACAGCAACTTTTTACTCCCCACATCTCCAGAGGCCAGGGAAACAAAACCAAAAATGAACTACTGGGACCTCATCAAAATAAAAAGCTTCTGCACAGCGAAGGAAACAATCAGCAAAACTAAAAGGCAAGTGACAGAATGGGAGAAGATATTTGCAAATGACATATCAGATAAAGGGTTAGTATCCAAAATCTACAAAGAACTTATCCAACTCAACACCCAAAAAACAAATAATCCAGTGAAGAAATGGGCAAAAGACATAAATAGACACTTCTGCAAAGAAGACATCCAGATGGCCAACCGACACATGAAAAAATGCTCAACATCACTCATCATCAGGGAAATACAAATCAAAACCACCATGAGATGCCACCTGACGCCTATCAGAATGGCTGACGTGAACAACTCAGGCAACAACAGATGTTGGTGAGGATGCAGAGAAAGAGGATCTCTTTTGCACTGCTGGTGGGAATACAAGCTGGTGTAGCCACTCTGGAAAACAGTGTGGAGGCTCCTCAAAAAATAAAAATAGAACTACCCTATGACCCAGCAATTGTACTACTAGGTATTTATCCAATGGATACAGGTATGCTGTTTTGAAGGGACACATGCACCCGAATGTTTATAGCAGCAGTATCTACAATAGCCAAAGCATGGAAAGAGCCCGTATGTTCATCGACAGATGAATGGATAAAGATGTGGTATATATATACAATGGAGTATTACTCAGCAATCAAAAAAGAATAAATCTTGCCATTTGCAACTACATGGATGGAACAGGAGGGTATCATGCTAAGTGAAATTAGTCAGAGAAAGACAAATATCATATGACTTCACTCATATGAGGACTTTAAGAGACAAAACAGATGAACATAAGGGAAGGGAAACAAAAATAATATAAAAACAGGGAGGGGGACAAAGCATAAAAGACTCATAAATATGGAGAAGAAACAGAGGGTTACTGGAGGGGTTGTAGTGGGATGGGCTAAATGGGTAAGGGGCATTAAGGAATCTACCCCTGAAATCATTGTTGCACTATGTGCTAATTTGGACATAAATTTAAAAAAATTAAGTATTATGTTGAAAAAAAAAATTCTCTCAAGGTCCCACCTCAGTGGCTTCTGCATTGATTGGAAAAATAATAAACGAGATTACCCAAGAGTAAAAGACTATTTTTGAGGCAAAAGGGCGCTTCAGTGGGTTAGACAGTGGAAAGTTATCTATAGTTTAGGATTTTTTTTTTTTTTAAAGAGAAAGATTGTGAGAGAGCGAGCGCGCGCACACACACTCAAGCTGGGGAGGGGCAAAGGAAGAGGGAGAGAGAGAATCTCAAGCAGGCTCCACACCAATGGAGAGCCCAACTTGGAGCTTCATCCCAGGACAGTGAGATCATGACCTGTGCTGAAATCAAGAGTCAGACTCAACTCACTGAGCCACCGAGGCTCCCCAGGAACAGATTCTTAACAAGTGAACTTGAGACAGAAAGCAGAGAGCAAAGTGCTAAAATTTTCAAAGATGGGGGGAAAATCCCCAGAAAGTCAATGGATAGAAGTAATACAGAAGACTAGATTATAGTATGACCTTTCCACCTAAGAAACAGTGGAAATGGTAATCATTTTTTTTTTTTTTTCAGCTTTGGGTCATTGGTGCAAACACTACTGGTAGAATTTGTCACTGATTGTCAATACCACCTGGGGGAGCTTGTTAAAAATTTGGATTCCAGAACTAATCCCAGTGTACGGTTCACTCAGTTTTTACATATTCCAGGGATCTATGTTCTTAACAGTTCGTGTACCTAATTCAGGACTAAATTTTGGGAAACCAGTAGTATTTACTACTTAATATATATCTGTGTCATCATTGAAAGTTTAATTATTATAACTCATTTTCACCAAAAACTTATTACAAGCCAGATGCTTTTCTAAGTACTTTAAATTTATTTAAACTTTAAATTCAAACTTTTAAGTTATTTTACTCAACCCTCTTAATAATTTCACAAAGTGGATATTATTGACATTTTCAATTTAAGATAAGGAAATTAAGCAATAAAGCTGCCATCTGAGTACAGACAGTCCTAACAGAGCTCATTCCTCTTCTAACTATGCTATTGTAATAAAATTAGCTACCTAAAATCAACTTTTTCCTTCAGCTTTTAAATAGAATTTGATCATGTATATTGTTAACAAGTTATCACATGTTCACCATAAACTTTGATAGGTGGTAAACGTTTTAACAGAAACAGGGAAGTTACTTACAGTTAAATAAAATCATTCTGTCAAAACATTTCAAGACACAAAGTTGTCATAGAAATAAATAATTGAAGTCATTAGTGGTAAAACTTACAAATAATTTCTATGGACCTCACATTTAATTACTACTTTCATTTCCTTAGCCCAATTAGATATGAATTTAACTAGCAAGTTCATCAGCTCAAAAAGAGGTATAGAATGAACTCAACTCTTTGAGATCATGAAACTCAATCTTTGAATACTTACATTTAATTCGTCTTTTAGTACTTCTTCAAGACGATGACCTACATGATTCTCATCTTTTGTGTCCATAACCAGGCAAATGTGCTGTGAAATTCTTTCTGAGATTTAAAAAAAAAAAAAAAAAAAGAAAAGAAAAAAAAGTAAGTTTCTAAGAGAAAATGGAACAAAGCCCTAGTATGCTAAAACCTGGATTAACCTGTTGTTTGTAACTGTCAAACTACAAAGCTTTTACCTGCAGGCCAGTGAAGTCACTTGGAATCCACACTGGTAAGTCCTCCACTCTTTACCACCCAAGTCAATAAAGATAGGGATTCAGTGCTGTGTAAGTGGCTAACCAGAACATCGTCTAACAACAGAAATAAGACATCATAGGATATATCTAAAAGGACTAACTGAAGGTGACAGCTATTTGCCTGACAGTTCATTCCTTCTCTGTTTATAAAGAGTCCCCTAGAATCTGATAAAATCCCATCTCATGCAGATCCCCCACTTCAGGCTAGAAAGTACCTTCCGTGTGCAACTCACTGTGCCACCTAGTGTCCTGGATGAGCACAGAAGTGTCCTTGGCATTCGTCTTAATTCAGTCAATTCAATACAATTAAGTTCTGGCCTGTTTAACTGTTACAAGTGAATATAATAGCCAAACTATTTTCTTCAAATTTGTTAAGTGTCTTCGACATGATCCATTTTAAAAACACAATTCAGGGGCGCCTGGGTGGCACAGTCAGTTAAGCGTCCAACTTCAGCCAGGTCACGATCTCGCGGTCTGTGAGTTCGAGCCCCGCGTCAGGCTCTGGGCTGATGGCTCAGAGCCTGGAGCCTGTTTCCGATTCTGTGTCTCCCTCTCTCTCTGCCCCTCCCCCGTTCATGCTCTGTCTCTCTCTGTCCCAAAAATAAATAAACGTTGAAAAAAAAAAACTTAAAAAAAAAAAACACCACAATTCATATGACATAATCACGCTCACCTTTGTAAACCTTGGATGCACTCTCTCAAAAGATACATAATCCTACTCTACACTAGCTAGGTCTATAATACTAAGAAATAGCTATATTGCTGCCAATTAAGAAGACAATGCATGGTATTATGTCAAAAACTTCTACAAAGGCTTACTTTTAAATAAGAATCCTAAATCAAATTAGTTTAACATTTAACCCAGCTGCTTCTTCAAGGAACAACTTTATATAACATGATATATATAAACGTTAATCTAGTAATAGTTAATCATTTTTCCAAGCACAGCTGGGGACAACAGACATTTAAAATATTAAGAAAAGCACCAATTAATAGTGCTCATTTTACTAACTACCTCACATCTATCAAGAATATTGTATGGTGCAAGAGCTCTATGTTCTATTATTACCAATGTTCATGATGGCCCTGCAAACAATATTATTATGAATCTATATATAATAGAAACCAGAAACCTGAATTCACAGAAATGAGCTAACTTTTTCATGATCACTCTTGCTGAGGCTTTACAAAGGAGAGATAATGTAAAAAAAAATGGGCAAATGGTATACCTAGGCAAAAGACAGAATGGAAGTTATATGTACTATTCTTTCATCTTTTGTTTGAAATAAAAAATATTCTGCCCCCAAAAACACATAAGATACAATAAAAAAATACATGAATATGTGTGTGTTGCATATGTATGTATATAGTAGGAGATCTTAAAATTCATCTTTAAAAAAAATTAACTATTGGATGTAATGAATATATTAACCTTATTGTGGTAATCACTGCACAATATATACATACATCAAATCATTACATTGCACACCCAAAACTTGCATGATGTTATATGTCTTTTATATCTCAATAAAGCTGGATTTAAAAAAAAATCACCTATTTACCGAAGATCAACGAAAAATAAATACGAGAACCTAGATTCAAGGCAATATAACAATAAATAAGGTGAATCTTCTATCACGTCGATTTCTATACTGTCTGTTTACGCCTTGTAATTCCCAGGGATTTATACTCCAGAGTAATCTGTGCCAGATTGACCATTTTCTTTATAGTGTCAATTGTCCATACCAATATGTCCTTTTCCTAGTCATATAAAATTCTCTACCTGTCCAGTGGCATTCACAGTCTAGACCAGGTTAAATCTTCATCAGTTCCCCCAATTCAATGGTTCTCAACTTTGGTTGCACATCAGAATCGATTCTGAGTAGGTTTTGTTTGGCTTTCGTAGTTTTCAAATACATACTTTTAAAACCCACCCAACAAGATTATTGCCTGTATTTTTTTTGAAGCTCCAAAACTGATTCAGATGTTTAGTCACGTTGAAAACCTCTGCTTGTTCATTGCCTTGATTTTCTATAATGTGGAGTTTATACAAGTTTTCACTTTGAAAAAAAACAAACAACAAAAAAACTAATTGTCTATGATAGCTGATTAATTCCCCCAAAATGGTATAACTCTTTTTGAATATAATCCTTTTGGGATAATTCTGCAGTTTTCTCTAATCTACTCCATATTGTAGCAATTGGAGCATGCTGAGAATTGTTATTCAATTCCCTTTGAGATTGCTAGCGTCAAACTGTTTAAAAAAACCCAAATCCATCCACCTACTCTGATCTTCATGGCTCACTAGAGTTTACAGTTTAGCCGTTTCCTGGCCAGTATTATAAAGGCAATCTAAGAAAAAAAACACACAATAGTTCATAAATTATAGATATAAGGCACTTCTTGGGCATTTAATAATGTTTGTTAAGTTCATGAGCAATGTGCAATTTTTTTAAATGCTACAGGAATCCAGTATCCAAAAAATTCTATAAATAGTATATTCATGCTTTATCAATATTTTACATGTCTGAAATATGCAAAGACTAAAAATCAGTTTCTATGTAGAAATGACAAACTTTCTACACAGAATTTATAAATATACGAGAAATGAAGGAAACATGGGATAAAAGATCTAACATTATGACATTTTAATGAGGATTAAATGAGGATTTAATATACCTAAAGTTACATAGAGTGTCTGGTCCAAGTAAATCCCTAATAATTGTTCACATAATTGTCACTTCCATGGTTACATGGATCCAACAAAAATATAAATTAAAATTAGTTTTGTCTACTCAAGATACGAACCATCTGTAACTACAAATGGCCCCTGGTCTCTATGGTCTTAATTATTTCAGTTTGGTTAAAAAAAATCCATTTCAATTTTGTCCCACTAATCCTTTTCAAATTTCAAAGTTACACCCAAAAAAGCAGTAATTATGTGTAATAATAAAAACCACATCTTAAGTAACAGTCCTGTGTTTTCAACCCTGCACTTTGTAAGGTTTTTGTTTGTTTGTTTGTCTGTTTGTTTTTTGAGACAGAGACAGTGCTAGTGGGGGAGGGGCAGAGAGGGAGAGAAAAAAATCACAAGATTCCACACTGTCCGAACAGATCCTGATACATGGCTCAAACTCATGAAACTGTGAGATAGTGACCTGGGCAGAGATCAAGAGTGCAACACTTAACAGACTGAGCCACACAGGTGTCCCTCCCTGAACTTCTTTATAACTAAAGTGGATACATTCTGATCATTCTTATCTTGGTTTATCCGTTAGATCTAGGTTGAAGCATCTCATGTGGTTTCTACTGATAATCCCACACACACTGACAATCCTAACTGGGAATACTAATGTACGTAAGATCTTTACCAACAAAAGACAATAGCAATGACTGCACTCGGGCCATGCAGCTGGAGGCTCAAAATGGTGAAGAATGCAGCTATGGAAGCAGGGCTCCAATAGATTGAACCTCCTCAATGCCAGTTACTCCAGTACCCCCAACTCAGAAAAAAATGTACATTTAAAATTCAGTTTTTCATGAAGGAGAAAATTCCTTCCAAACATAATATAATTAATACTTACTATTTCTCAAAGCAAACAATTTAACAACTTCTCTGAGGTTAATAATGAAATCAACAAAAACAGGGGCCTTTAGAGTTGTTAATCTGTTGTTCTAACTATTAATAAAGCGATTCTTAGAAATTTTAGACATTAAAATCAACACAACAATAGAATGAGGGAAAACCATAAAATCATTTTGTTTCCCAGAATCATGAAAAATATACCACAAGAATGTAGTCTTTGTTCTCTCCCTTAAACAGACCTAAAGATAAATTAGAAAAATAATGCAGTTAAATTTAGCTCATACCTGACCTGTCAACTTTATTACTAATATTATTTTTTTGAGTTTACTCATTTACTGTAAGACAGTGTGCACGCATGTGTGCAAGTGGAAAAGGGGCAGACAGAGAGGGAAAGAGAGAATCTGAAGCAGGGTCCGCACTGTTAGCTCAGAGCCCGATGTAGGGCTTGAACCCACACACCGCGAGATCATGACCTGAGCCGAAATCAAGAGTCGGCTATTCAAGTGAATGAACCACATACCCACCCCCAACTAATATTAACTTGTTAGTTTTAGTTGTCACGCTACCTTTTTTATAAAATATTTTTTTAATCTTCCTAAAAGGACAATTATGACACATGAAGTATTTTAATATCTAAACCTGTAGGGTATGTTCTCCACCAAACATCGTTTTTAACACATATTCTCTGATCTACACTGAAAAACTCTTTATTCACGTACAGCATCTAGGTATCACAGAGCTCAACACAACTAAAAAACAGAAAAAATTCTAAAGGAACATTACGTATAGTCTATACATTAGTTACAAGCTGTAAGCGTTAATAAATAAGAACCAATTTTTCAATTAATACCTCATCCTTGTGTGCTAGAACTTTTAAATGGTCAAAGTATGTGCACAATTGCCAAAAGTATTATGCTAAAAATAATGTACAATTTGATTTTACTTTCCTGGCTGTGATGGATAATTTTATGTCAACTTGACTGAGCAATGGGGTGTCCAGATACTTAGCCAAACATAATCTGTGTGTTTGTGTGGGGGTATTTTTAGATGTGGTTTACATTTAAACTGGTAAACTAAATAAAGCTGATTGCCCTCCCTAAAGTGGATGGGCCCCCATCTAAACAGTAGAAGACCCGAATATAACAGAAGTTTGACCTCCCAGGAGTAAGAGAGGAACCTGCCGCTTAATGGCCTTGGATACGAAACACTGGCTTTTCCTGGTTCTACAGCAGCCTACTGGCCTGAGGACTTAAACTGTGACACTTGCTATGGAGATTTTGGACCTGTCAACCTCCATAATCTATAATCACATGAGCCAATTCATGTGTGTATCCTGTTTGTTCTATTTCTTTGGCAAACCCTGACAAATATGCTAGCAAATAAGCCTAATTCTTCAGATAACTAGTAATTTCCCAGTCTTCATCACAAAATTCCCACCTCCTGCAATTCTATAAAAGGCAACATAGAATCACCCATGCCTTGAGCAACACTCCTTACTCCTCAGCCAAATCATACCACCTATAATTCCCTGGACATATCTTGATCTTTGGACTAATATATGTGTTCCCCCTACCTGCAAATGCCATTCATGTCCTTGTCTAGTTCTCCAGAAAGGTCCACCTCAAACCATTTGCTTTAATAACCACAGGTCGGTGTTTTAGATGCATTTTGGTCAGGGGTGGGAACAGGAGGAGAGGAAAAAAAAGGAATAGGGAGGTAACCTTCACCAAAGAGACTTTTTTGAAACTACAATAAACCCACATCTCCAAATTCCCACTTGTGATACATAAAGCTATCTCTCTCAAACATGTGTAAGCACGCAGCCAGGATTTTCCTTATACCCAGATATGAATTACTGTGTTACTAATCTGCCAGGATTTTCCTTATACCCAGGTATGAATTACTGTGTTACTAATCTGAATGGTTCTAAGGCAAGGCCCTGCAGTGTAAAGTTTCAGAAACAGAAATTTACACACACTTTGGCTGTAATAAGCCACTCACAAAGCTGATGTTCAGGCAGTACCCAGCAACAGAGTCCATATGGTCAGCAATCAATCTGGTAGTCAGTGCATTTATTCTAATTAATCCATATGCATGCCATACTAAGTAAGTGGCTTTAATATTGTCTTTACTTTTTACCAAGGTAGACAGTTTTAAACATCATTTCTCTCAATCATAACAAGCAGAAATTATTCTCCCCATTTTATAGATTGAGTCTATACAGCCAGTAAGTTGCCTAAAGTCACAGAGCCATGAAATTATAAATTTCTGTTCGCTAACTCAAATCTATGTGAAGTTAGTATCCTAAAGGGTATTTTTTTTCTTTCACATTGGTCTGCATTTTTATTTTGCTTTTATTACAAATTTTACATTGAATTTTATCCTTTGTTTTTCTCTACCATAAAATCACTGACTCCTAAACTCAGTAAACTCTAATTTATTTGATAACTTCTGATTTCCCAACACCACTCCAAAGTTTTAGCACAGGGCGCCAACAAGAAGGTATTGACAGTCATTTGTTTTGAGGCTGTGTGCTAGGATCATGACTAAGACAGATTTTGATGGGCTGAATGAATTTTGTCCCCTATCAAATTCATTGTGGTATAGCAGGATTCTTGCACAGAGCCATGACACTGAGCCTTTTCCTTCCAGGAACATACTGTATTCCTGCCAGCACTGCTCAGTTGGGTTGGTACCCCAAGAACTGAGCCCTGAACTCCATGTGGCATTTATTTTTTTTTTGCTTCTTTGTCCCTCATATATGGTAAGATACAAACATGTAGTCTGATTAAGTGGTCCCATGTTACAAGGTTGTGAGGGATGTTGTTATGTATGGGTATAATTAGGTTGCCTTGTTTTTGTTTTTTGTTTTGTTTTCCTTAGGGAGGGGACGCTTCCACAGTGGGAGCTCTAACCCTAAGCATCCTCAGAATGTGACCATATTTGGAGACAAGAGACTGTAAAAGGTCATCAGGTTAAAATAAGGACAATTAGAGTGAGCCCTAATCCAACATGACTGTTTTCTTTATAAAAAGACAAATACAAATTAACGGAAAAATTATCAAAGTCAAGCACCATATAAATTTTTTATAAGAGAACACTTCTAAAAATAATGAAGGTGTGCCAGAAATATGTGCCTATGAAGCCAATCGAAATTGCAATCTACTATTTTACAACAAGCTACAAAACATACAGGTAATGAAACCAAACATTAGAGAACTATATAATTTAGAATTTACAAACACAGAAACTAGGTGGTAGTCCTCAGTAAAGAATGTAAAGTAAAACACTATTTCAGAAACAAAGACCATACAAATATGACATAGGTACTAAATTAACAGATAATTTAAGATAAAAAGTTAAAAATGAAAAATAGTTTTAAATTAAAAAATGAAGAGATAAGGATCCACTAAAGTTACATATATTGAAGTTGGATAAAGATGATCCAACATAAATGTAATAGGAATCCATGAAGAATACTGACATTTTTATTTACACACACACACTCAGATCATATATAAATATCCTCAAAAATTTACCAAGAAAAAACATTACCAAGACATTTTCTAGTAAAATTACTTGACTTTAAAAAAAAAAAAACATCACTCCTTTGGTCACCTAGACAAAAGAATAGAGATAATAAAGGTAATGAAACAATCATCAGAATGTATTCAATAAAAACAAAGGAACATATTTAAGTTATTCAAGGAAAAAATTATGAGCCAAGATTTTATATTCAGCAAAAATGACTTTCAAGTATAAAGCACACAATTTTCAACTTGAATTAAGAAAATGATTTTCCTGTGAATATTTTAGGGAATGTACTAGAGCTCAAGTTTCAGACAACCAAAGTCTAGAGACACATATATACAATGACTGAGGAACAGCATAAAACAGTTACTTGCAGAACTGTGACTAAATAATGTCTAAGATTAACTGAATACAGTAATAATGGCTATATAATCTGAAAATATACAGTATCAACAAGAAAATGCAACAGGAGAATGAATGGAACATATAAAAAAAATATGTAACTTTTTTCAGAAATAGTCTTGGTTGATAGTACCTACACTTTGAGACCTGGAGGGTACACTGTTGAATAAAGTATCTGAATGATTATACAATATTCTGTTAATTCCTGTATCTTTAAAAACCAAGGTTCTTATTGGGGTGGAATGAAAATAGAATAATAAACTGGAAGTATCATATAAATTTATGAAGTATTTCATCTTTATGTAAACACACACACACAAAATAATTGGTAAGTTTAGAGAATGAAGAGAATAAATTTATTCAGTTGAATACTAATAAAAGAAAATAACCACTTACCTTTCTACGTAAACTGTACACTGGGTAAATAAAGTATAGATGAGAAGTGTTTATGAAAGTACCTCAACTAATAGATGAAAACTAATTAAAGGAATTAAAATGTCATGATTTTTAACACCACCTCCACATATTAGGAAATCTAGTCACTGGATATCAATGGCTGCTATCATCAGAAAATAAGAGGGGCGCCTGGGTGGCTCAGTCGGTTGAGCATCCGACTTCGGCTCAGGTTGTGATCTCACAGTTTGTGAGTTTGAGCCCAGCGTCAGGCTCTGTGCTCAGAACTCAGAGCCTGGAGTCTGCTTCGGATTCTGTGTCTCCCTCTCTCTCTCTGCCCCGTCCCCACTCATGCTCTGTCTCTCTCTGTCTTAAAAATAAATAAAACATTTAAAAAAAAAATACAAGAAATAAGAGATTACCAAACATTTGGTGTGTAATAAAAAACTCACACCACCTCTCATCTTACCAAAGAGATGAAACTAAATCTTATTAAGTTTCTAGAGCCAGCTAACACTTTGTAGAAGACAGAAAAACATACAGAAATATGCATAATTGAACCATGCAAGAATATACACTCATCAAAATTCAAAATAGGAAAAAATCTACACATCGCATAAACTGGGTTCATCAGGCAACAAAGTTTAAGCAAAATAAAACGATGGGGAACCGGTAGGGTAAGTGAGATTAAACAGGTCATGAAAACACACACACACACACAACTAAACCAAAGTGTCTAGAAATGTACATTTGAGTGATAAAGCTCAGAAGAAATATGGGGAAATTGCTGTAAAATCTGGATAGAGACAGAACAAGTTGTAATTGCCTAAGAATACAAGAAAAAGTCTCTGCTGTGGGTGGGAAAGTTTTATTCTTGATCTGGGTGCTATTACACAGATATGCACATTATTCTTTAAGGTACAAATTTGGTTTGGATTTATTTGGTAATAAAACGTTTTAAAAAACATATGCAAGTGTACTACTGTTTTCATCCATCCTTCTTTCATTCAGAAAGTATCTTTATATATGATCAGAGGACAGGATAAAGGTCTGGAGTGTATCACATAAGGAAATCTAACCAACTGTTAAAACAACGTGTCAACTTTGAAACGTTTAAGAGAAAAGCTAAAAACATCTAGACCCAGGAGCATTATTTTTATTCACAAGGCACTAGGCATTAAAAATTCAAGTTACCACAGAGAGCCCTTTAAATTCTAATTCATGAAAGCAATGTTACTAATAAATAAAAGATATTAACACCCTTTCAGTAAAAACAATTGAGGCACAGAGTAACTCAGCCAACTCACTGGATAATTTCTCACTCGGTAATTTACAAATCATATTATGTATAATATAATAAATGTATATTCTAACCAAAGTCGTATGATGCAGGCAAAACCATTATGTCGTTCTTACAGGTAAAGATTTAAATGATTTTCCTGGGCTTAATTTGGCTAGTGACCTGAGGAGCCAAGATTCAAACCAGGTAAATTAGTCTAGAATTGAAGCCCTCAACCATTGCACATGCTGATAAAACATATAAGGAAGATAGGAAATTTCCTAATTCAGGAATCCCCCCACACACACACTTTTTTTTTCTAATTGAAGCCACACATGTCAAATGGTAGTCTCACAGATGCATGGAGTAAATAAGATTCTCTGCAGTTTCCAACAAACCTTTGCAATAGAAAATGACATTAGCAATTAGAAAATTGCAATAGAAAATGACTAGGGAAAATAGGAAGTCTTCTTTCATTGTTTTTAATTACATAACTAGCAAACTTCCAACACTTTATTTAATAAGTTAAAACTCCAATGCTACCTCTATGTAACACTCCTAAAATAGAAAGAGCATCTTCCGGGCCATGTGAAGATATACTGATCTCTAGCTTTCTCTGCATTGGTATGCACTAAAATTACCTTTATGTCATCTCCCTAATTTTAATACATTATAAGTTTGTGTAACCACAACATCAGGATACAAAGCAGGTCAATCTCTCATATCATCTCTTTGTTCTCACCCCCTCTGAAGCTCCTTACTACAGGCATCCTCTGTGCTACAGTCCAAGATAGGGCTCCATCTTACGAACCCATGTTATCATGATCTGAGCTGAAACCAAGAGTCAGGCACTTACTTAACTGACTGAACCACTCAGGCTCCCCTCTTCAGGGCTTTTGATCCCCTTGTGTAACATGCTTTGCCATCTAAAATTTAGCCACCTTTGGTTAGGGTATGTGGTTTAGCAAAATACATTCTTGTACAACATGCTGTCCAAAATGTTTAATTCCAGGGGCACCTGGGTGGTTCATTGAGTTAAGCATCTGACTCTTGATTGCAGTTTAGGTCATGATCTCATGATTCCTGAGTTGGAGCCCCACATCAGGCTTTGTGCTGACAGTGCACAGCCTACTTGTGATTCTCTTTCTCTCTCTCTGCCCCTCTCCAACTTGGGCATGCTTTCTTTCTCTGTCTCAAAATAAGTAAATTAACTTTAAAAAAATGTTTTATTCCAATGTTATTCTGAAGTCCTTCATAGGACGTAGGAAATATTATGTAGACATTCTTAAGTTTATGAATGAGGCCAAACACTAATTTGTAATATACTCATCTTTTAAAAGTTCATCTTATTATCCTTGAACACTGGACTTCTTGGTAGACATGAAATATAGGGTCTTCCTTCAAGGGTTAGAAAACACATATAATTTGGGGTTTTTGCATTCAACTTCAGAAAACAGTAAAATGAAAACTTTCTAACATGCGCAACCTTCTCTTTACCACATGAAAACCCAATGACACATTAAGAGGAGCACGGGAAAAAAGTTTGGGGGGCACCTGGCTGACTCAGGTAAGCAGCCAGCTCTTGATTTCAGCTCAGGTTATGATCTCACAGTTCATAAGGTTAAGCCCTGCATTGGGTGACAGCACAGAGCCTGCTTGCAATTCTATCCCTCTCCCCCCACTCTCTCTCTCTATCTCTCTTTCTCTCTCTCTCTCTCTGCCCTTCCCCCACCCCGGCTCTCTTTCTCAAAGTAAACAATAAACATTAAAAAGAAAAAAAAGAGGAACAAGGAGTATCTAGACATGTGCCTGCAACTAATAACCAGTAAGAACTCAAGAGTGCTCAAGATTGTATTAATTTTTACAAGAAGGTTTCAAAACATCTTTCAGTAGAGACAAACCTAAATACTAAGTTATTAGTAAGTTCCACAAGTGAGCAAAAAAATCCAGGCCAGCCTTCAATTTTCTTAGAAACATCCAATACCATGACTTCATCAAGCCTCATCATTCACTTTGCTGACCTCTTCAGCCAAAATGTTAGTGTTCTTAGGTATATAAGAAACTATCAAATCCAATACTACTCACCTCCAAAAGATACATCTAGCCCTAACCCATTCAAAATGAAGGAAGTCCTCTTCCATTCCCCTGTTGAGTTCCTTGAATCAACAGCAAATCATATTTTCTGTCTTACAGCAAGGATTTTAAAATAGTATTAAACAGAACCATCACTGCTGAGCCCTGATATCCCTGTTTTCATTTAAACTACAGGAAGAGGCTTCAGGTTTCTCTAAACACCTTCATAGAGGAAGCTATTAGAACAGGAAAAGGGCAGCATACAATCGATAAAGGAAAAAAAGCCAATAAGTCATGTCTCCAGGACAAGCAGAAAATAGGGATGGTACAGAGAGTCTTGCAAGAAAACCACACATACCCACTTTAATAGGTCAAACTGATCTTCAGAGAAGTTAGTTCTATTTTTGACTGTACCTGTTTCAACTGAAGGGCAATAGTACACAGGCAGATACTTTTTTCCCAAGATTTGTTATGTCTGATCTTAACCACATTTTTGAATTAGTCATTGAATACAGGATGAAGTTTCCTGCCTTTCCTACTTACAACTAAAAGTAAGGAGCAGACATGTGATATCTTGTCCCATGACATGTTTTTACATGTAAGATATTACTGTTTTCCAAGTAAATGATGCCATATATTTATATATATTGCTTTTCAAAGTATATATATTCTGACTTAACAGAAATGTGAAAGAAATACATTTTTTAAAATCTAATGACTCACCAAGATATTTACAAAATGTATTATTGCTTTAAGCATAAACGCTCATTTAGAGTTTTTGTTGTTTTATATCCTACCTACATCAGAGTCAAGTATAACTGTCTTTTGTCTTATCAAGTCTTATTTAGCTAATTGCTTGATAACTCACTGTGACCTTAGAAGTTTTTGAATATGACAGATTTACTTCCCTACGCTTTAGTGAGCATCTCACTAATGACAAATAAATTATAAAATTACAGTCAACTCTACTTTCTCTAATCTTCACCCAAATATTTAACTTTCCAATTTACATTCTTTTACAGTAAGATTCCAAGGAAACCAAACTGCTATTAAATCATTTGCAACCCTCCTGTTCTAACTAATTAAAGTTTGACGCAAATGTTCTTACAGATTCTCGTAAGATACAGTCACAGTACTACTTACAAGACAGTGAAGAACAAAAACTATTATGTATAAAGGAGTTACAGTATTAATGTGAAAATGTGGAAAATGAAGAATGACAGTGAAAAGCCAGATACATCAAAAATTACAGTTTGTATGTAAGTCTTAGCTGTCACTTTGCATTGTACAAAAGCATGGTTAATGACATAAATGGTGCCATCACTGGGTATTTAACAAGAAAAACCTGCTGAAGACATACTACAGATGCAGAGCATTGTCCTCTTACAGATGTAGAAAACCTGATTTAAAGTTTCTCATTCTTTCAATTTGATTTAAAAACCTAAAAATACATTACACTTAAGATGCCATGACTTTAAGGGTAAATATTAAAAAAATCAAAAATATATTGACATGAGTTTCTGCATATGCATAAAATACATATTATCACAATGAGTCTCCCTAATTCTCAGTAACACTGAATTTTATTCACATGTAATTTTACCTTGTTCCATGCAGTCAAATCCAGTTTTAATGTATAAGCTACTTTCAATGTGTAAGCGCAAGATGATTCAACTGCTTGCCTACTGGGATAATTTTCTAAAACACTGTATGAAACATAAAAAAGCAGACTTATGGGTTTTATAGCTTACGTGTTAAAAAAGCACAACAGTAAAAGAATTGCCTCTATCAGTGACGTTGAAAAAAATGTATTTTCAGAATAAAGTCTGTTTCTGAATAGATGTTTTCGAGCAATCAAAGTCAATTTACTTTAACAAATGGAAAACACTAGATAATGATTGGTAAGACATGAAAATTTAGGTAAACATTAGCTATTTTTAATTAATATTAACTGAAGCCATGTAAAAATTAAATTTTCCTTTTTTATTATTTTGTTTTTCCATGTTTACATAAACCATCTTATGACAAGAGGCACCATGAGGCTTTTTTTAATAACACAAACTTACTTAGGTTTGTACAATTATAACCAAGAAAGAATAAAATACTATTTTTCAACAGTTGTTAACCACAAAATTAAATATATTCAAAGATTAGATAGGTTATGATAGATCAGAAAGATTATGCTACAAAATAAATGCAATCTCTTATTTAAAAGTTCTATAGGAGAGGTGCCTGGGTCACTCAATCGGTTAAGCATCCGACTTCAGCTCAGTTCATGATTTCGCAGTTCATGGATTGGAGTCCCACGTCAGGCTCTGTGCTGACAGTGAGGAGCCAGGAGCCTGATTCGCTGCTTCGGATTCTGTGTCTCCCCCTCTGTCTCTATCCACCCCTCCCCTATTCATGCTCTGTCTCTCTCTCTCTCAAAAATAAGTAAACATTAAAAAAAAAAAAAAAAGTTAAATATAAATAAATAAATAAATAAATAAATAAATAAATAAATAAATATTCTATGGGTTATTTTCTGCGAAAATCTTAGAATATTGCTCCTTTTGCCAAGATAAGGTCACTCAGCCTATTAAATTAAGTGTTGGTTGGGATTGTCTGTATGTCATGTAAATCTAGATTAAGTATGTTACTGCTGGCATCTGTTAACACTAATAGTTTGGGGACATCTGAGCAAGCAAAGCAGGCTTGGGTGGGCTTAACCAGCTTCTGTAAAGTGTAATACCTCTTCATTAAGAAGATGTTTACAAACTTATCGCGTAAGTTCAATGTCTTGTTGAGTTTAATGACTCTACTCTAGCAAAGTTTGTTTTAAATTTCACTCTTTACGTCAGAAAAAGGAGCAGTAAAATGGTGATGGGAATCCCTATAGCATTTGGCCTGGAAAGCAAGAGGGTCCAATTTCCTGACTTCTGCAAACCAGCTTAAACCAGTTTAAAGCCTGGAGTTTTAAAGGTCAGAGGGTGTGGCTGACGGCTTTGCTCTGCTTTTAGAGAGAAGATTAGCAAACAATACATGGATAGGCATCTTGAAAAGAGGGACCAGAAGAGTGCCTGGGGCACACAGTGGGGAGGTTAATTGCTCATCTCAGAGCACTACCTAGAGAGGCAGCATTCAGTGACAGACTCCTCCAGGAACAAAGGAACTTGGAGGCATCACATTCCTACCGCATCACTCAGCATAACCACAGAGCCACTTGCAGGAACTAAGGCAACACCTCCACCTAACTAGCTTACACCAAGCTCTACCTCCCCCATACTCCCATCCAACTATACTTCCCAGTCTCACTTGCCTGAGTCCCAGCACAGCAGGTCTCATCCCCCAGAAGACCAGCTCAAATCCCTGCTCAGATCACACCTCCTGATTCGAGGGTTGTGCAGAGCCTCACTTCTGGCAGTGGTGGCAACAGATCTCATCACAAGCAGACCAGAACACAGCTACTTAAAGCACCACATTCTGGAAAGGGACCAAATCTTGCCCACATCAGGCAAAGAAAGCCTCCACAGATGACCGGCCTGAAGGATAAAGTGGCCAGGACAAAATAGCAGAGTGCACAGAGCATACAGTGGAGACACTCCCGGAAACATTAGGTCCTAGAAACAGGGGGACTGCACTAAAGGGCACTCCTGGACCTCTTCTTCATAAGGCCATTATCTTCAAGAACAAGAGATGGAGCTGACTTTCCTAACGCAGAGAAACAGGCACAGAGACTTAGACAAAATGAGAAGACAGGGAAATGCATCCCCAGTCAAAGAACAGGACAAGGCCATGACTTATAGTTAAGCAAAATAGATATAAATAACACGCCTGAAGGATTGTGTAAAGGATCCTAAGGATTCTCACTAGACTTAGGAAAACAGTGGAAAATATCAGTGAGACCCTTAACACAAAGGAATAAGAAAAGAGATATAAAGGGCTCAATACAAGAAATGAGAAATACAATTGATAGAATGAACAGCAGGATGGAAGAAGCAGAGGACCAAATGAATGACAAAGACAACAGAGTAATGCAAAGTAATAAAATTTTAAAAAATAGACAAAAAAGACTTATACCACATGAGAATAGACTTAGGGAACTCAGTGATTCAATCAAATGTAATGACATTAATATTACAAGAGTCCAAGAAGTAGGGAGAGAAAAGGAGGCAGAAAAAATTATTTGAAGAAATAGTAGTTGAAAACTTCCATACTCTGGGGAAGAAAACAGATTATCTGGATCTAGGATGCAAAGAGAACCCTCAACAAAATCAACAAAAGCAGATCCACAGCAAGAAACACTGTCATTAAATTCACAAAATATAATGATAAAGACAAAAAATTAAAAACATCAAAACAAAAGAAGACAGTAACATAGAACAGAAAACCAATAAGGCGAACAGGGACTTTCTGAGCAGAAACTTTGCAAGCCAGAAGGGAGATGCATGATATATTCAAAGCGCTAAATGGGAAAAATCTGCAGTCAAGAATACTCTATTCAGAAGGACTATCATTCAGAATAGGAGACACAAAGTTTCCCAGACAATCAAAAACTAAACGAGGTCATGACCATTAAATTAGTACTGCAAGAAATATTGAAGGGGACTCTTTGAGTAGAAAGGAGACCAAAGTGACAGTATGAAGGTAGGAAACAAAAGAAGTAAAAATGAATATATTTGTTTAAAAAATTCAGTCAAGAAACTCACAAAATAAAGTAAAATATGACAACATGTACCCAAAATATGGGGAGGACAAAAGTAAAAATAGGTTCAACCTTAAGCGACCACCAACTTAACACAGACCAACAAATGCAGGAGAAGTCATACACAAATCTAATGGTAACCATATTTAAAAAACCACTAATAAATATGTAAAGAATAAAGACAAAGAAATACCAATGGATCATTAAAGAAAATCAACAAACCATGAAAGAAAGGATCAGAGAAAATCTTCAGAAACAACCACAAACACAAATAATAAAATGGAAATAAATACATGTCTATCAATAATTACTTTGAATGTAACTGGACTAAATTCTCCAACCAAAAGATACAGGGTGACAGAATGGAGTTTTTTTGTTTTTTTTTTTAATTTTTTTTTCAACGTTTTATTTATTTTTGGGACAGAGAGAGACAGAGCATGAACGGGGGAGGGGCAGAGAGAGAGGGAGACACAGAATCGGAAACAGGCTCCAGGCTCTGAGCCATCAGCCCAGAGCCTGACGCGGGGCTTGAACTCACGGACCGCGAGATCGTGACCTGGCTGAAGTCGGACGCTTAACCGACTGCGCCACCCAGGCGCCCCCAGAATGGAGTTTTTAAAAACAAAACAAAACAAAACAAACATTCATCTATATGCTGTCTGGCAGAGTCTCATTTTAGAGCTAAAGACACTTGCAGATTGAAAGTGAGGGGGTAGAAAAACACCTATTATGCAAATAGGTGTCAAAAGAAAGCCAGGGTAACAACACTGTATCAGACAAAATAGACTTTAAAACAATAACTGTAACAAGAGACAAATAAGGACACCTTCTATAATAAAGGGAACAATCAACACAAGGATATAACAACTGTAAATATTTATGCACCCAACATAGAAGCACCCAAATAATAAAACAGTTAATAACAAAAATAAAGGAATTAATCAATAATAATACAATAATAGTAGAGGACTTTAACACCTCACTGATATCAATGGACATATCATCCGAAAAGAAAATCAACACCAATGGCTTTCAATGACATACTAGAATAGATGAATTTAACAGATATACTCAGAATACTGCATTCTAAAACAGTAGAATACAAAATATTTCCAAGTACACATGGAACATTTTCCAGAATACATCACATATTAGTCCACAAATCAAGCCTCAACAAATTCAAGAAGACTGAAGTTATACCATGCATCTTTTCTGACCACAATGTTAGGACATTAGAAGTTAACCCCCCCCCCCCACACACACACACAAATAAATAAGTATATATATATATATATGGAAAGACTACAAATACATGGAGGTTAAACAGCATGCTACTAAACAATGAATGGGTCAACGAAGAAATAAAATAATAAATTTAAAAGTACATGGCATTGGTGGGGAACAAAGGCGCTCGCCAGCGCCATCTCCCCTGCCCATCCACAGGCCAAAATCCCAAAGAGAACCAGTTCCTGCCAGGGAACTTGCTCGCTCTGTGCAAAAACCCAACTCTGTGCTTCTGCGGAGCCACACCTCCGGCAGCGGATCTGACTCCCTCCCGCTGCCACAGAGCCCCTCCTGAAGTGGATCACCTAAGGAGAAGCAAGCTAAGCCTGCCCCTCCTGCCCCTGTGCACCTTGCCTACCCACCCCAGCTAATACGCCAGATCCCCAGCATCACAAGCCTGGCAGTGTGCAAGTAGCCCAGACGGGCCACGCCACCCCACAGTGAATCCTGCCCCTAGGAGAGGGGAAGAGAAGGCACACACCAGTCTGACTGTGGCCCCAGCGGTGGGCTGGGGGCAGACATCAGGTCTGACTGCGGCCTCGCCCACCAACTCCAGTTATACACCACAGCACAGGGGAAGTGCCCTGCAGGTCCTCACCACGCCAGGAACTATCCAAAATGACCAAGAGGAAGAATTCCCCTCAGAAGAATCTCCAGGAAATAACAACAGCTAATGAGCTGATCAAAAAGGATTTAAATAATATAACAGAAAGTGAATTTAGAATAATAGTCATAAAATTAATCGCTGGGCTTGAAAACAGCATAGAGGACAGCAGAGAATCTCTTGCTACAGAGATCAAGGGACTAAGGAACAGTCACGAGGAGCTGAAAAACGCTTTAAACGAGATGCAAAACAAAATGGAAACCACCACGGCTCGGATTGAAGAGGCAGAGGAGAGAATAGGTGAACTAGAATATAAAGTTATGGAAAAAGAGGAAGCTGAGAAAAAGAGAGATAAAAAAATCCAGGAGTATGAGGGGAAAATTAGAGAACTAAGTGATACACTAAAAAGAAATAATATACGCATAATTGGTATCCCAGAGGAGGAAGAGAGAGGGAAAGGTGCTGAAGGGGTACTTGAAGAAATAATAGCTGAGAACTTCACTGAACTGGGGAAGGAAGAAGGCATTGAAATCCAAGAGGCACAGAGAACTCCCTTCATACGTAACTTGAATCGATCTTCTGCACGACATATCATAGTGAAACTGGCAAAATACAAGGATAAAGAGAAAATTTTGAAAGCAGCAAGGGGTAAACACGCCCTCACATATAAAGGGAGACCTATAAGACTCGTGACTGATCTCTCTTTTGAAACTTGGCAGGCCAGAAAGAATTGGCACGAGATTTTCAGGGTGCTAGACAGAAAAAATATGCAGCCGAGAATCCTTTATCCAGCAAGTCTGTCATTTAGAATAGAAGGAGAGATAAAGGTCTTCCCAAACAAACAAAAACTGAAGGAATTTGTCACCACTAAACCAACCCTACAAGAGATCCTAAGGGGGATCCTGTGAGACAAAGTACCAGAGACATCACTACAAGCATAAAACATATAGACATCACAATGACTCTAAACCTGTATCTTTCTATAATAACACTGAATGTAAATGGATTAAATGCGCCAACCAAAAGACACAGGGTATCAGAATGGATAAAAAAACAAGACCCATCTATTTGCTGTCTACAAAAGACTCATTTTAGACCTGAGGACACCTTTAGATTGAGAGTGAGGGGATGGAGAACTATTTATCATCCGACTGGAAGCCAAAAAAAAGCTGGAGTAGCCATACTTATATCAGACAAACTAGACTTTAAATTAAAGGCTGTAACAAGAGATGAAGAAGGACATTATATAATAATTACAGGGTCTATCCATCAGGAAGAGCTAACAATTATAAATGTCTATGCGCCGAACACCGGAGCCCCCAAATATATAAAACAATTACTCATAAACATAAGCAACCTTATTGATAAGAATGTGGTAATTGCAGGGGACTTTAACACCCCACTTACAGAAATGGATAGATCATCTAGACACACGGTCAATAAAGAAACAAGGGCCCTGAATGAGACATTGGATCAGATGGACTTGACAGATATATTTAGAACTCTGCATCCCAAAGCAACAGAATATACTTTCTTCTCGAGTGCACATGGAACATTCTCCAAGATAGATCATATACTGGGTCACAAAACAGCCCTTCATAAGTTTACAAGAATTGAAATTATACCATGCATACTTTCAGACCACAATGCTGTGAAGCTTGAAATCAACCACAGAAAAAAGTCTGGAAAACCTCCAAAAGCATGGAGGTTAAAGAACACCCTACTAACGAATGAGTGGGTCAACCAGGCAATTAGAGAAGAAATTTAAAAAGATATGGAAACAAACGAAAATGAAAATAAAACAATCCAAGTGCTTTGGGACGCAGCAAAGGCAGTCCTGAGAGGAAAATACATTGCCATCCAGGCCTATCTCAAGAAACAAGAAAAATCCCAAATACAAAATCTAACAGCACACCTAAATGAAATAGAAGCAGAACAGCACAGGCAGCCTAAACCCAGCAGAAGAGAAATAATAAAGATCAGCGCAGAAATAAACAACACAGAATCTAAAAAAACTGTAGAGCAGATCAAAGAAACCAAGAGTTGGTTTTTTGAAAAAATAAACAAAATTGACAAACCTCTAGCCAGGCTTCTCAAAAGGAAAAGGGAGATGACCCAAATAGATAAAGTCATGAATGAAAATGAAATGATTACAACCAATCCCTCAGAGATACAAACAATTAGCACGAAATACTATGAAAAATTATATGCCAACAAATTGGACAAACCTGGAAGAAATGGACAAATTCCTGAACACCCACACTCTTCCAAAACTCAATCAGGAGGAAATAGAAAGCTTGAACAGACCCATAACCAGCAAAGAAATTGAATCGGTTATCAAAAATCTCCCAACAAATAAGAGTCCAGGACCAGATGGCTTCCCAGGGTAGTTCTACCAGACGTTTAAAGCAGAGATAATACCTATCCTTCTCAACCTATTCCAAGAAACAGAAAGGGAAGGAAAACTTCCAGACTCATTCTATGAAGCCAGTATTACTTTGATTCCTAAACCAGACAGAGACCCAGTAAAAAAAGAGAACTACAGGCCAATATCCCTGATGAATATGGATGCAAAAATTCTCAATAAGATACTAGCAAATTGAATTCAACGGCATATAAAAAGAATTATTCACCATGATCAAGTGGGATTCATTCCTGGGATGCAGGGCTGGTTCAACATTCGCAAATCAATCAACGTGATACATCACATTAATAAAAGAAAAGAGAAGAACCATATGATCCTGTCAATCGATGCAGAAAAGGCCTTTGACAAAATCCAGCACCCTTTCTTAATAAAAACCCTTGAGAAAGTCGGGATAGAAGGAACATACTTAAACATCATGAAAGCCATTTATGAAAAGCCCACAGCTAACATCACCCTCAATGGGGAAAAACTGAGAGCTTTTTCCCTGAGATCAGGAACACGACAGGGATGCCCACTCTCACCGCTGTTGTTTAACATAGTGCTGGAAGTTCTAGCATCAGCAATCAGACAACAAAAGGAAATCAAAGGCATCCAAATTGGCAAAGATGAAGTCAAGCTTTCGCTTTTTGCAGATGACATGATATTATACATGGAAAATCTGATAGACTCCACCAAAAGTCTGCTAGAACTGATACAGGAATTCAGCAAAGTTGCAGGATACAAAATCAATGTACAGAAATCAGTTGCATTCTTATACACTAACAATGAAGCAACAGAAAGACAAATAAAGAAACTGATCCCATTCACAATTGCACCAAGAAGCATAAAATACCTAGGAATAAATCTAACCAAAGATGTAAAAGATCTGTATGCTCAAAATTATAGAAAGGTTATGAAGGTAATTGAAGAAGATATAAAGAAATGGAAAGACATTCCCTGCTCATGGATTGGAAGAATAAATATTGTCAAAATGTCAATACTACCCAAAGCTATCTACACATTCAATGCAATCCCAATCAAAATAGCACCAACATTCTTTCTCGCAACTAGAACAAGCAATCCTAAAATTCATATGGAACCACAAAAGGCCCCGAATAGCCAAAGGAATTTTGAAGAAGAAGACTAAAGCAGGAGGCATCACAATCCCAGACTTTAGCCTCTACTACAAAGCTGTCATCATCAAGACAGCATGATATTGGCACCAAAACAGACACATAGACCAATGGAATAGAATAGAAACCCCAGAACTAGACCCACAAAAGTATGGCCAACTCATCTTTGACAAAGCAGGAAAGAACATCCAATGGAAAAAAGACAGTCTCTTTAACAAATGGTGCTGGGAGAACTGGACAGCAACATGCAGAAGGTTGAAACTAGACCACTTTCTCACACCATTCACAATAAAACTCAAAATGGATAAAGGACCTGAATGTGAGACAGGAAACCATCAAAACCCTAGAGGAGAAAGCAGGAAAAGACCTCTCTGACCTCAGCCGTAGCAATCTCTTACTCGACACATCCCCAAAGGCAAGGGAATTAAAAGCAAAAGTGAATTACTGGGACCTTATGAAGATAAAAAGCTTCTGCACAGCAAAGGAAACAACCAACAAAACTAAAAGGCAACCAACGGAATGGGAAAAGATATTTGCAAATGACATATTGGACAAAGGGCTAGTATCCAAAATCTATAAAGAGCTCACCAAACTCCACACCCGAAAAACAAATAACCCAGTGAAGAAATGGGCAGAAAACATGAATAGACACTTCTCTAAAGAAGACATCCGGATGGCCAACAGGCACATGAAAAGATGCTCAACATCGCTCCTTATCAGGGAAATACAAATCAAAACCACACTCAGGTATCACCTCACGCCAGTCAGAGTGGCCAAAATGAACAAATCAGGAGACTATAGATGCTGGAGAGGATGTGGAGAAACGGGAACCCTCTTGCACTGTTGGTGGGAATGCAAATTGGTGCAGCCACTCTGGAAAGCAGTGTGGAGGTTCCTCAGAAAATTAAAAATAGACCTACCCTATGACCCAGCAATAGCACTGCTAGGAATTTATCCAAGGGATACAGGAGTACTGATGCATAGGGGCACTTGTACCCCAATGTTCACAGCAGCACTCTCAACAATAGCCAAATTATGGAAAGAGCCTAAATGTCCATCAACTGATGAATGGATAAAGAAATTGTGGTTTATATACACAATGGAATACTACGTGGCAATGAGAAAAAATGAAATATGGCCTTTTGTAGCAACGTGGATGGAACTGGAGAGTGTGATGCTAAGTGAAATAAGCCATACAGAGAAAGACAGTTACCATATGGTTTCACTCTTATATGGATCCTGAGAAACTTAACAGGAACCCATGGGGGAGGGGAAGGAAAAAAAAAAAAGAGGTTAGAGTGGGAGAGAGCCAAAGCATAAGAGACTGTTAAAAACTGAGAACAAACTGAGGGTTGATGGGGGGTGGGAGGGAGGAGAAGGTGGGTGATGGGTATTGAGGAGGGCACCTTTTGGGATGAGCACTGGGTGTTGTATGGAAACCAATTTGACAATAAATTTCATATATTAAAAAAATAAATAAATAAAACAACCAGAAGGTCAAATAAATAAATAAATAAATAAATAAATAAATAAATAAAAGTACATAGCAACAACTGAAAATAAAAACTCAATGGTCCAAAACCTTAGGGATGTAGCCAAAGTGGTTCTATGAGAGAAGTTTTTAGCAATACAGGCCTACTTCAAGGAGCAAGAAAAGTCTCAAAAAACCTAACCTTACATCTAAAGGAGCTAGGAAAACAAAAAACAAAAAACCTAAAACCTGCAGAAGGAAGGAAATAATAAAGTGTAGAGAAGAAATAAATGATACAGAAACTAAAACAATAATAAAAGAGATGAATAGAACCAGGAGCTGTTTGTGAAAGAAAAAAAAAATAAAATCTATAGTAGTCTTCAAGATAAAAAAAAAAATCCTAAAATACTATCACAACAAAGCAAATAACAACCAACACTACAGAAATACAAACAAGTTTAAGAAAATATTATGAAAAACTATATGCCAACAAATAGGTTGACCTAGAAGAAATTGAAATTTCTAGAAACACATAAACTACAAAAACTGAAAAAAATTGAACAGGCTGATAACCAGCAAATAAGTTCAATCAGTAATGAAAATACTGCCAAAAAACAAAATTCCAAGACCAGATGGTTTCACAGGAGAAAACTACCAAACATTTAAAGAAGAATTAATACTTACTCTTCTCAAACTATTCAAATAAATAGAAAAAGAAGGACAACTTCCTAATTAATTCTACAAAGTCAGCATTATCCTGATATTCAAACCAGATAAAGAAACCAAAGAAAAGAGAACTAAAGCTAATATCTCTGATGGACATAGAAACAAAAATCCTCAACAAAATGCTAGCAATGATTTTAAAAAATCTTTCACCAAGATCAAGTGGTATTTATTCCCGGGTTGCAAGGGTGGTTTAATATTCACAAATCAATCAATGTGATATATTACATCAATAGTAGAAAGGATAAGAGTCATAAGATCATTGTAATTGATGCAGAAAAACACACTTGACAGAGAACAACATCTTTTTATGACAACCCTCAAAAAGAGGTTTAGAGAGGGGCACCTGGGTGGCTCAGTTGGTTAAGTGTCCAACTTTGGCTCAGGTCATCATCTCACAGTTCATGGGTTCCAGCCCTGTGTTGGGCTCTATGCTGACAGTTCAGAGCCTGGAGCTTGCTTTGGATTCTGTGTCTCTCTCTCGACCTCTCCCTCGCTTGCACTCTCTCAAAAATAAATAAAAATTTAAAGAATAGGTTTAGAAGGACCATACCTCCATATAATAAAGGACATCTATGAAAAAAACTGAGCTAATATCATCCCTAGTGGCAAAAAAATGACAGCTTTTCCCTTAACACCAGGAACAAGACAAGGACATCCTCTCTCAACAGTTTTATTCAACATAGTACTTCAAGTCCTAGCCTCAGCAATCAGACAACAAAAAGAAATAAAATGAATCCATTTTGGTAAAGAAGAAACCAAACTTTGCACATGACATCATAATATATATAGAAAACCCTTAAGACTCCACCAAAAAACTGCTACAACTGATAAATTTAGTAAAGGTACAGGATACAAAATCAGTATACAGAAATTTGTTGTATTTCTATACACTAACAATGAAGCAGCAGAAAGAGAATTTTTTTTAAATCCCATTTATAACATCACCAAAAAATAATAAGATACCTAAGAATAAACAAAGAGGTGAAAGACCCATAGTGTGAAAGCTATAAATCACTGATGAAAGAAATTCAAGAAAACACAAACAAATGGAAATATGTTCCATGCTTATGGATTCAAAGAGCAAAAGTTGTTAAAATGTCTCTACTACCCAAAGTAATCTACACAATTAATGCGATCCCTATCAAAATACCAACAGTATTTTTCACAAAACTGGAACAAACAATCCTAAAATATGTATGGAACTACAAAAGACCCCTAATAGCCAAATCAGTCTTGAAAAAGGAAAGCAAAGCTGGAGGTATAACAATTCTAAAATTCAAGTTATATTACAAAGTTGTAGCCATCCAAACAGTATGGTCCTGGCACAAAAAGAGACACATACATCAATACAAAAGAAAAGAAAACCCAGAAATAAACCTACAAATATATGGTCATTAATGTTTGACAAAGGAAGGATATCCAAGGGGGAAAGACAGTCTCTTCAACAAATCGTGCTGGGAAAACTGGAAAGACACAAGCAAAAGAATGAAACTGGACCATTTTCTCATACCACACACAAAAGTAAAATCAAAATGAATTAAAGACCTAAATGTGAGACCTGAAACCATAAAAATCTTAGAAGTGAACAAAGGCAGTAACCTCTTTGACATTGGCTATAGCAACTTTTTTCTAGATAGGTCTCTTGAGACAAAGGAAACAAAAGCAAAAGTAAACATGGAAGTACATCAAAATGAAAAGTTACTGTACAGTTAAGGAAACAATCAACAGAACTAAAAGGCAACCTATGGAATGGGAGAGGGTATTTGCAAATGACATGTCAGATGATGGGCTAGTATGCAAAACACAGAAAGAACATATAAAACTCAACACCCAAAAAACAAATAATCCAATTTAAAAATGGGCAGAAGACATGAACACACACTTCTCCAAAGAAGACATTCACATGGCACATGTGAAAAGATGCTCAATATCACTTATATTCAGGGAAATACAAATCAAAACTACAATGAGATATTATGTCACACCTGTCAGAAAGGCTAAAATCAACAATACAAGAAACAACAGGTGTTGCTGAGGGTGTGGAGAAAGGGGAACCCTCTTGCACTGTTTGTGGGAATGCAAACTGGTGCAGCCACTCTGGAAAACAGTATGGAGGTTCCTCAAAAAGTTAAAAATAATATTATCCTACGATCCAGCAATCGCACTACTGGGTATTCATCCAAAGAATACAAAAACAATAATCCAAAGGGATACATGCACCTCTCTGTTTATAGCAGCATTATTTACAAGTGTCAAACTATGAAATAGTCCAAGTACCCATCAATTGATGGATAAAAATGTGGTATATATACAAGAGAATATTATTCAACCATAAAAATGAATGTAACCTTGCCATTTGCAACAACATGGTTGTAGCTAGAGAGCATTATGCTAAGTGAAATAAGTCACAGAAGGACAAATACCACATGATTTCACTTTTGTAGAATTTAAAAACCATAACACATGAGCAAAGGAAAAACAAGAGAGAGACAAACCAAGAAACAATCCCTTAATTATTATAGAGAACTGATGGTTATGAGAGGAGAGGTGAGGTAGTTGGGTGGGGGATAGGTTAAATAGGTGATGGGGATTAAGGATGGAACTTGCTGTGATGAGCACCGGGTGTTGTATGGAATTGTTGAATCACTATATTGTACACATGAAACTAATGGTCACTGTCTGTTTAAATGGAATTTAAGTACCTTTTTTTTAAATGTTTATTTGTTTTGAGAGACACAGTGCATGTGTGAGCAGGGGAGGTGCAGAAATAGAGAATCCCGAGCAGGGTCTGTGCCGTCAGTGTGAAGTATGACATGGGGCTCGATCTCAGGAACCATGAGATCATGACCTGAGCTAAAATCAAGTCAGACACCTAACCAAGTAAGCCACCCAGATGCCCCCTACCTAAATAAAAACATTAAGGGATGCCTGAGTGGCTCAGTCAGTGAAGCGTCCAACCTCGGCTCAGGTCATAATCTCCTGGTCACTGAGTTTAAGCCCCACATCAGGCTCTGTGCTGACAGCTCACAGCCTGGAGCCTGCTTCAGATTCTGTGTCTCCCTCTCTCTCTCTGCTCTTCCCTTTCTCGCTCTCTGTCTCTCTTTAAATACACATTTAAAAAAATTGTTTTAGGGGCGCCTGGGTGGCGCAGTCGGTTAAGCGTCTGACTTCAGCCAGGTCACGATCTCGCGGTCCGTGAGTTCAAGCCCCGCGTCAGGCTCTGGGCTGATGGCTTGGAGCCTGGAGCCTGTTTCCGATTCTGTGTCTCCCTCTCTCTCTGCCCCTCCCCCGTTCATGCTCTGTCTCTCTCTGTCCCAAAAATAAATTTAAAAAAAAAATTGTTTTAACTATAAAAAACAAAATACAAAAAACGATGCTTTGTTTTACCTCACAGTAAATTTGTGATTAACTATATGATTTTCAACACACACAATTGTGTGAACAAATAGAACACTTTATATACACATTTACTATTATCAAATACTTCACTATAGATGCAAATCTATATAAATATACTGATGCTAAAATAAACCTCAAAATACGACTTATCTAAAAATACAAAAATAGAAGTCAAATTTCTAGACGCTACAAGCCACAATTTTAGTCAAAAGCTTGGTTAAGGTTAGTTACATCAAAATTCCCACACTGAACAACAACAACAACAGCAACAAAAAATGGACTTTAACAAACATTCAGATGGACCAAAACATGGATGTTATTCTAGTGAGAAATAAATTGGGGAGTACAAAATGCACTTGTGAGACAGGCCATAAAACAAGAAATGTTTTATAGAGTCTTAAAATACCTATACAAGAAAATGCTTTCATCAGAAGGTAATTTGTTGAGCAGCAATGATTGGAATTCAAGTGAAAAAGCAGCTGGGGAAGGACGATTTACAGAATGAAAACTTCCAACCTTCATCTTGGAAATGGACAACTGGTATGGCTAGATGAACATTCAACTACCAGAATTAACAAAGAACAAAACTAAACAGTAACCAACCAATCATTTTGAAACTATTGCTTTGAGTTTTTATTTTTACTTATCCTTTGGGCATGTCTAGAAATCTACTATTTTAGTATTATGTTTTATGTTTTTCCCACACTCTCTAGAAGAATACACTGTGTGGTTAGCGCAGCACTATAAGAGAACATGTCCACCTTCGACTGTGTGGTTGGACACTCTTCATCAGGCCACAGTCAGATTCGGATAGGCTGAATTTTATAAACCCTAGGCTATCCTGGCTAAAAGAGCACTAATGAAGCTAATATCCACTACAGTACTCAGCATGAGTAACTCATGAATCAGAGGTGCCAAGTGGCCACGCCCCGAGCAAAGTCAGACTTAAAGACAAGAAGAGAACTGGGTTTAAATTGTGCATCTTGTTCTTACTGTGTGACCAAGAGAAAAGTACTAAATCTAAACATCTGTTTAACTCATCTCCAAAAGGGGAGGAATATTATCTCTATTATAGCATTATAGTTAAAAAAAAAAAAAAGAGGTAATGTATTTAAATGTTATAAGTGCCATCTATTCCAAACCCTGGTTTTCAACTTTGACATAAAAGTCATACATGTGATTTTATATCATCTTTTATATCATCTTTGAGAAAATATATATGTAATATAGGGACTGATACATGGGGGTCTCAATATGCACCTGTCAGAAGCAGGTAAAGTGGTATGGTTGGAGAAAAAGGCCACTTGTCCCCATCATTTAAATATTTTCGACTCGAAGGAACAAAACCTTGCCATAGCCTACAACATACAAGTCCATTCAGTTAAACTCAGTGTTACAGGCTACATAAGAAAAAAGAAGAGACATCCTCTCATCTTCACAGAGTCAATCTAGAAGCGTATGACACCAAGTAATGGTCAATGCTGAAATCCAAGATTGCCTTAAAATAGCAAATTTAATCATGGTTTTCCTATATAAATTTGGTGGTAAAATAAGACCTGAATTTGGACTAGATGCGTCATACTCTTCACTCCTGTACTAGATATAAACATTCTTGCATCCTAATTTCCATTATGTGGCAAGGTCCTTAATCTCCACTACTGATGTGACTTGTTGGGTGCTGCATGAACTTCTGAAAAAAAATCAGTATTCCAAATTTCAAAACACATGCAGTCCAAGAATTTCAGAGAAGACAGTTTTAACAATCTCTGCATAAGCAAAAAAAGAGGCAACAGCTGCATTAAGAGATAAACTACTGAAGATAGAAACTTGTGGTTTAAGAATTTATTTTCTGTCTTAAAGCAGTACTTGCTTAGAACCCTTGATTATTTATTCCAATATGGACACAGTGACACAACTTACATCATTAAGTTCTTGGAGAACCAAGAGATGATACCCATGAAATGCTTTAAACATTGTCTGACACAAAGTTAGTACCCAATAAATGCCATGTTATAGTAGTGTCTAGAAAAATATTTTGAACATTTACTAGGAAAAGGCAAAGAGATGAGTATGTAGCTCACTCTACTATATATCATATTTTATTTAAACAAATCCAAGGGTATTCGTTGGCCTATGTCACACATGTTTGTTTCTCCTATCAGGCCTCAGAACTAGAATTAGTGCAAGTCACAAAGGTACGTAGCCATTTCAGGTATGCAAACAAACATTTGGAGCTGATAAAGTACAGTAAGACTTCAAGCTCTTAATGCAGTAATAATATTATCTGAAAAGAAATGATCTATGAAAGACTCAAGAGCAGCCTAGAGGAATGTTTCCAGAATTTAACATACAAACTAATGATCCAGAGTTTTTGTTAAAATTCATATCCTGATTTAATGTGGTGGGGTCACACATTCTGCATTCGAGTTTTCAGGTAACCTCAACTCTGTTGATCTAGAAGCCCACACTTAGAGTAGAGGAGGCCCCAGAGCAGTGGCCCTCCCAGTATATCCACAACATCACAATCTCCTGGGAAGATAGAAATGCAAACCCTAGAGCATAAGGAAAACCTTGGAGATCATTGATGAGCTCTTTCCATCCAGTCATATTAGTTACTCTGAGAATAAAAGACTACTTTTTTAAAAAATACTTTACAAATAAAAATAAGGGCACCTGGGTGGCTCCAACAGTTAAGTGTCCGACTTCAACCCAGGTCATGATCTGACAGTTCATGGGTTCGAGCCCCATATCAAGCTCTGTGCTGACAGCTTTGGATTCTGTGTCTCCCTCTCTTTCTGCCCCTCCCCCATTCATGCTGTGTCCCTCTCAAAAATAAACATTAAATTTTTTACTGAAAATAAAAATAAAAATAGCACACTAAAACATGTTGTGTAAATAAGAAAAGCAATTTATCTCTATACAATTTCCAAAAGTATAATCCCTACAATTATACTTCAAATGTAGACTTTTATAAGAATCCTGATCTGATAAACACTAGGCAAATATAATTTGTAGAATCCTCAGTAGGACCACTTATCAACTACTCACAAAGTAAGTCATGTCCATTTTACCTAGGTAACAAAGGTATGATTGTGTAAGGAAACCAGACTAGTTTTCTATTTCCATGTGCTGAGAGCATAAGTAACCACATCATGGTTTAGCCAACTTGTCCACAGTAATGTTTACATAATGCCTGCTTATTGTGTAAATACATGTGGACATTTTGATTTACAGCTATAGATGATCTGTTTGCATACACAGATACACAGATGTATAAATAATGGTACGTTAATGGTTTGAAACACAATATTCTTGAAGGACAAAAACCTTAAGGGTAAATTACAAACATACAATGTCATGACCAGAGAAAAGATTTCAGTTTTGTGAATGGGAAGCCAATTGATAATTCAAAATTTGGGGAAAACCTACTTAACATAACGGATGCATTGAGAATTCAGATTCGGCATTTTTTTTTTCAACTTCCAAGCATGAATACAGACATTCAGCTCTCAGTCAAAACCTAAGCACACAGGTCAATCCTTTATTTCAAAGGAGTCAGTAACAGACTGTAAAGCACCACACCTGCTTCAGGATTAGCACTGTAATTTTTGCTAGGACCACAGATTTTTTAATTTGTTTTAACATTTATTCATTTTTGAGAGATAGCGCGTGTGGGGGGGAGGGGGCAGAGAGAGAGACAGAGACAGAGAGGGAGACACCGAATCTGAAGCAGGCTCCAGGCTCTGAGCTGTGAGTACAGAGCCCAATGCAGGACTTGAACTATGAGATCATAACCTAAGCTGAGGTTGGACACCTAACCAACCCAGCCACTCAGGCACCCCTTAGGACAACGGTTTTCTAACAGTGATTCTCTCAAGATACATCTTAGATGTTGCATCCAGGGGAAGAGTACCTCAGGTGCCTAGTGAATACAGGCCAGGCATGCTGTTCAACAACCTACCACGGATCAAACAGTCTCCACCACAAAGAATTACCTGACGTCAAATACCAAGGGTGCTAGGATTAAGAAACACTGATTTAAGTGACAGAGGCTGCCAAGATACACACTCAACGTCCTTGGTGCATCATCAGTGCATTCCCAGCACGGTGTTCAGCACAACAACAAATATTTGTTGATAATCAAATAAACTACCTTGGTGTAGATGGGAGACGAAAAACAATGATAAAGGGGTTATTACACGTGTAGTATCTAAATTCCAAAACAAAATCACAGTTATTGTCAAAACTGAAATTTAACAAATCATCTAGCTTTACTTCTCTAGTTGGGGGAAAAATAGCTTCATACGAACATGATATACAGTGTACTAGTGTGGCAGTGTTCTAAGGGGTGCAGTGGAAGCTGGCCTCTTCATAAAAGTAAGTATCCTAAGTTAATTAAAATTAGTTTTTACTTCTAATAGTATAAGGATACCATCCTTTTCTTTTTTTTAATTTTTTTTTAACGTTTATTTATTTTTGAGAGACAGAGACAGACAGAATATGAGCAGGAGAGGGACAGAGAGAGAGGGAGACAGAGAATGTGAAGCAGGCTGCAGGCTCTGAGGTGTCAGCACAGAGCCCAACGCGGGGCCCGAACTCACAAACCGCAAGATCATGACCTGAGCCTAAGTTGAACGCTTAACCTACTGAGCCACCCAAGCGCCCCAGGGTCCCATCCTTTTCTAAGTATTTCCTCTATAAAAATTAAAACTAATGTGACATAAATAATAAGTGATATTTCACAAGCAGGAAACACAAAATGTAATTGTTTTCCAAAAACACCAAATCACAGACCTCTGTGGCCTACAGGCATTTATACTTCTGAGAATTCTGGGATTTAAAATGTCATGAGAAATTCTAAACTGGCTTACATTTTTGAAACACAGGAACTGACAGTCACAAGGCCAAACATACCCTTAATAATCGATTCAGCTGCATACAGGTCTCGTTTGTAGGTCACCTAAAGGACCAAAAAAAAAAAAAAAGTCATTAGACTTAACAGACCAGGAAGGAATGTGAGAGCAATAAAATTATGCCCCAAAGGAAATTATTATGGAGAAACTATGAACACATACTATGGACAATTTATAAATTATAACAACATTACCAAGTTCAGAAAAATATATTCTATTTCTGCAAACTGCTTAATATTGGATTTTAGATCTTTAAATTGAGATATTATGTGGCAGTGGTTACCAAAATCTTATTAATATAATTCAAATACTATTTCCAAGACAACGTGGTAGTGTTTAAATAAAAGCACCAGCACTGGAGGTTATTACTGTTTCATAGTAAAGTTTTATGGTGTAAGGAAGGAAGAAAAGTATGTGTAACAAAAAAATCACAAAATTGCATTTTTAGTTCAAATGAGATGATTCTCAAAGATTCATTCACATTAAGGGGTGCCCGGGTGGCTCAGTCAGTTACACGTCTGACTCAGCTGGAGTCATGATCTCGCGGTTCACAAGCTCGAGACCCGCATGCGGTTCTGTGCTGACAGCTCAGAGCCTGAAACCTGCTTCTGCGTGTCTCTACCTCTCTGCCCCTCCCCCACTTGTACACGTTCTCAAAAATAAATTTTAAAAAAAGATTAATTCACATTAAGAGAGACTTCATTCTGAACGGAGATCTTTATGTAGACAAGGTTCACGTTTCAAGCTTTTTATTGACATATGCATCTAATAGAGACTAGATGGTACCATCATGTACATAAGAACAATCATTATCTTTCCTTAAGAACATATATACATCCTCCTTCTAACTGTAACCTGCTTTAGTCCAATGGCACATACTTCCCAGAACACAGCCATGAGTTCAAATAGAGCCTGTCAGGTGTATGGGTCTGCAGAATTAGTTCTCACATCAGAATTGAAAAACCTAGAAGCTAAGTACTACATTGATAAGTACTATAAGCTTAGGAGTTAGTTTACCATTAAAGTACCCAGATGATTTTGATGAAAAGGGTCTAAAAACACACTTTGAAAAATCCTTAACAAATTAGTGTATTTCTGTATCTGTTACTCATACTTCTTTTCCTTCAGATTATCTCATAACTAGACTTCTATAGAAACTGTGTTCAGCCCAAGTTGCTCAGGGCACTTCTACTCAAAATAGACTCCCCTGCTATGCCTTTATCCTGGTAGGTAAATCCCGATGCAAAACTATACCCTAAAATTCAAAATTAAAGTAGTAGCTAACAGGGGTGCCTGGGTGGCTCAGTCAGTTGAGTGACAAACTTTGGCTCAGGTCATGATTTCATGGTTCGTGGGTTTCAGCCAGGAATCAGGCTCTGCACTGACAGCAAGCAGCCTACTTGGGCTTCTCTCTCTCTCTCCCCCTCTCTCTCTTCCCCTCCCCCACTGGCTTGCCTGCTCTCTCTCAAAATAATACACTTAAAAAAACAAACAAAAAGTAGTAACTAACCTAAGATAGAAAGCTGCTTGAGCCTTCAACTAAACTATTAAAGTCAAATATGGCATTGCTACATCATTGCCAAAACAAGCATATACCAACCAAAACTAGTACAATAGTTCCTGATCCACAATATAATTCCATTATCTGGATACAAAACAGATGTATTCACCAAATTAAACACTATATTGATCTCATTCATTCATTCAACAAAAGTTTATCAAATAACTACTATGTTCTAGGTCCTATTCTGTTTTGGGAATAGAGAATGAAAAGAAGGAGCAAAATGCCTTAACCTATGAAAACAACATTTTGGTGGAGAAATTTTCTTAGAAGAAATGCATCAAGTAAGTTCTTCTTCTGTGTTCTTGAAAAACCAAAGTCAGCTAGGTATCTAAAATCAGGCTTCAATATTTGTAATTCAAATGAGACACTAGTGTTTTTCTGTAATAATTTTCTGCTGCGTAGGGCAAACTTAGACCTGAACGGCCTAATTACCATTATTCATTTTGTATTCTTTCCTGCTATAAGGAATAAAACTGCATTCAAAATTAAAATAGAGGAACTATGAAAGTACCTTATACTGTTTTTTTTTTTCAAGGAGATTTTGACACATTTTTTTAACTTACAGAAAAATTGGTCTCAAATCCTAAAATCCCTTTTCTAGCATTCTTGCAACACTTAAAAGTTTTGCATTGCAATCAATCTTAGTAAGACACACATTTTTATCACCTAAAGGTCCTTTCTCCACTATTATTAAATCATTAACCGTATAAACAACAAAGACTCCTCCATTTCCTTTTGTCTACTCTTTCTTGCAGGCTGTAGATACTGACTATACACAGATTAAAGCTTTTATTTTTTACTAATATCTTCTACATAATGCCTTACATCTACTACTTGAACTCCACTTCTCACCAAACACAGATTTAATGAAAATAAAGTACAAAATGTTTCTCACAAACTCGTAAAATACTGCATTTAAAAATAGCTTTCTTTTTTTCCTAATTGAAAGTTAACGTACTTCAAAGGGAACAAACAGTACTGGAAAATGCTGTAATTCTGAACTGATGAGTTATACTTTTTCTGTCAAACTTTTACCGTAATATGGGTTGCCCTTGCCTTATTTTTTTAATTTTCTAAAGTTTATTAGATCAGTTTTGAAGTTGATTTCCTTCTGTCAGCATGATCTGTAGTTTTCCTTTGACCTTGCACAATGCATTATGAAAATTCGTTACTTTAAAACATCAACCCTTAAGTGAATCAGAGGATTGAGGCTCTCTTCCATCACTCATTTTCACACCACTCAGTAGAGGCTCAGGAGCCGCCTGAAGACCAGGGCAGGTGCTCTGTGCGCCTGAGGCTCAGGGCCCCGAATGTGCCCCACAGCTATCCATTCTGTCTCTTTTCTTTGTGCTTCTGTGCAGTATTTCATCTGAGCTAAGTGTGTAACTGCAGGAAAAAACTACTCCATGGAAAAGAAGCTTGAAACTCAGAGCCAGAGCGGTGGTCTTCTGGTTCCGTGGCCAGGGCTCCCTCAGCTGCCTCAGGGTGGGTCCCCAAGACCACCACCATCACACCTTCTTGTGTTGCTCGGTGTCAGCACTCGATGTAGGAATTTAGATTTCTCAGTGCCCAGTTCAGTTGGCCACCGTCTTCGGTAAATTAGAGAACACGTAATCCCTATCTTTCCCATCTTTTACCTTGTAAGAAAATGAATATGTCACTGCAATGATTAGAAGCCTGAAAACAATAAATTTTAAAAATAGAGTATGGTGTGTTATTAGACACAAATTTGGATTTGGGGATATATTGATTTTATTTATTTCATCAATTGGATCTATCTGAAGATATTCTTTCGTCTACACTGGATGACTAGATGAAAACCTCTGAAAATAAACAAGGTCACCACATTGCATTTTTGAAATTAAGAAGTGAGACTATTTTGTTTCTTCTGTTTTAAACAAAGATGGCAGAACACTTGGATCTTAAAAAAAAAAAAAAGGTAGTTCTCATCAAAAGGATTCCTGAAAAGTCAGTTATTCCAGTAATATGTGATGACTCAAACAATTCAGAAGCTCCTCCTAAACAAGTATTTTCAGACAATGGAACACAGTTGAATTTCTTTAATACCTGGTTATAAATCTTTTATGCCTTAAGGATAGTTCTAACATTTAAAAACAAAAAACCTATTCAATTAGTCTGTATAGTGTAGTGAGCATGTATTTAAATATATTGGGACAAAAATATGGTACAATTATAAACTAAAGGAGAAGTTCTTATGTCTACTAGATGAAACTTTGTAAAAGTAATAATGTGTTCACTAAGGCCTCGCAAGGCACAACCCCTCAAGGGAAAGGAAGCGAGCCAATTCCTACTCCAGAAATCAGTCCTGCTCTCTTCTTTGTCCCAGGGAGTGGGGGACATCCTCTACCCTGCACGGTGATTTAAATGTTTCCTCCAGGCCACAGAGGAGCTACTCCAAGAGAGGTGGCCTAACTCTGAGCATTTACTTCTTGCATTTACTTTTACAAAAAAGTATGTAAAATACAAAATGTCCCTCTTGGGATTTCTGGTGGCAGTTCAAAGAGTTCTACAGGCATGAGACATGCCTAGTCACTCCTCACATCACGGTGGGAGACAACTCCCTGACTTCTGAGGGGTAGGGAAATGTATCCTGGATCCATGTTTCAGAATCCTCCCTTGCCTTACTTTTTTATGGTTGTAAAATGACTCCTGAAATGCATTTTTCAGCCTGTCAAGATTTGTGAATCACGTGCCAGGTACTTGGCTCAGCCATCTGATTCCAGTATCAGTTTTAGCCTCCTTGTACTAAATATTCTTTCAGATCTATATTTTTAAAAAATGGCAGCATCTTTAGTGCTAGTATAGAATTAGAACACTAAGTTCTAAGTGTAGATTCCATTGCTTTGGTTTAAAGAGAAACTGAAAAACTTTTACGCAGACAAAATGCCAGGACCTCAAAATTAAATGAGAAGCCTTTATACTGAAGACAGTTCACACAATGTCATCCAGATGCTCAACAAGGTGATACCAACAGCTAGGAAAATATCAGCAACAAGAAAAAAGCTGCGGGTGGGGGTTGCGGAGGAAGACAATGAGAGACAGGAGGAAGAGGAAACATAGAAGCTGCAACAACTACAGTATTTGTACTCGAAATAATTTCACATCAACAGAAGAAATGTGGTATCTATAAAAGACATCCTCACTGACGTTAAAAGACTTTTTGCCCAATCCATTGTGTTAAGGACCCTTTTAGAATCCAAGATCCCATTCTTCAAACATTGTAAAGAAAACGGGCTTCCCCCTATCCCTTCAGGTTTGTAAACTGATACTATAAGGCTGATCCCTCTGGGCCTAAGCTTGTGGAATGTTTATTAGTTTCCCAGGGTTACCATAACCAACCACAAACTGGGTGGCTTTGAGACTATTCTCTCACAGTACGGGAGGCAGGAAGTCCCAAATCAAGATGTCAGCAGGGCCATGTCCCCCTCTGAAAGCTTGATGTGTCAAAGAATGCTTCCAGGCCTCTTCCCACTTGGCTTTCCTTTGCGTGTAGAGGCAGCACTCCAGTCTCTGCCTCCATCATTAGTCACTGGCATCCTCCCTTTATCTCTCTCCCCCTTTGGCTATTCTTCTCTGTTGAATTCAGGGCCTACTCGATGACACTAAGACCTCATCTTAACTTCATTAGATCTGTAAAGATGTTTTTTGTTTTAATGTTTGTTTATTTTTAGAAAGAAAGAGAGACAGCAAGAGCAGGGGAGGGGCAGAGTGGGGGGGAGGGGCGGGGAGAGGATCCCAAAAGCAGGCTTTGTGTGGTCAGCGCAGAGCCCAAAGCAGGAATCGAACTCACAACCATGAGATCATGACCTGAGCTGAAATCAAGAGTTGGATGCTCGAGTGACTGAGCCACCTATGTCCCCTGTAAAGATACTTTCCAAATAAGGTCTCTTTCTCAAGTGCAGGAGTTAAGTTAAACTTGAACATAAGTTTGTGGGGGACACAATTTAACCAGTAACAGCATCATGAAATGACTCACAAGGGGAATGATGAGAAGCACTTGGCAAGGCCAATCCCTGACTCTGGGCACAGACATTGGTGCCCATGAAAGGGAAGCCAAGCACCAAGATGTGAGCGCTAAAACTGTGTTGCTGGAGAAAGCAGTGAAATATGAGATTTCACAATTATTTTTTTTAATTGAAATAAATTGGTGAGGAACAAGTGGAAAATTTCAAGAGCAATGTGTTACTTTACTTTCATCTGCAAATCTCAGGGCACTTGACAAGTTTCAAAAAGGCTCTGAACACCCACAGAGATAGATCACCACACCCCCTAAGACATCAAAAATGAGGTCAGGGAGTGTTATGTTAACATGTTGTCTGCGAGTTTTCACTCCCTTCTCCCTCTGCCTACAAATTTATTTAGCACACAGTCAAAAGGGGCCTTACAGAGATAGGAGTCAGCATCTTGAACAAAACATCTACTTGGTAAACACCACAGTCCTCACAATATGTTCATCACCATCAGAGCCACATATAGAAAAGAATACACAGAATGAATAAAATATTTGCCTGCTGGATTGATGACATTTGGATACCCTTAAAAAAAACAATAATATTGCATGGATTTTCTTCACCAGCCAATAATCCAGACATGCCAATATTTTGTAATTTCAGAACATTTCAAGTGTGTATGAGACAATCTTAGAATGCAGCAAGGCCCTTCAGTTTAACATACATAATACCTAATGAACTTAGTAGGTTTGCTTTCTGGTTTGTTTTCAAGTCAATGGGGAAATATGCCTTTGGATTCATAAAATCTTAGAGTTAAAATGAATCTTTCCTAACCAGATTTAGATACAAATATCAGTATGACATTTATAAATTTTCATCCCATATTTCAAAAGCAGCAATACTTGAAAAAAGAAAACAACCCTACCCTATTCCAGAATAGATCGTTCAGTTCGACACATTTCCACCTTTATACAAACGAAAGCCACACTGTGAAACACTCCATCCTCCACAGGAAGCTTTAGTATGAGAGTGTTATCACTTCATTCCCTCCAAAACAAATAATTTGTCATTATGAGTCAAACCTTATTACATTCAAGAGTCCAACTGCTCACTGGGGCTATCAAGTGGGTCCAGTCATCCAGTCCACAGAGTCAGAACTATGGCCGATATTTCTTTAACCCAGTCAAGTTGGAGCCACCACCCCAGGGACCAGAAGGAAATGTTGCCACTTTGGGAAGCAGAGTTGCATCCTTAACCCAAAGCAGTATAAGGCAACAGAATAGAACGATATAGGGAGAGAGAAGGAAAAACAATGAGTAAAACCATCTTATCAGCTAAAATGGAATTTATTTGAATAAATTATCTCCAAGTGAATTTTCTTAAAACAAGGAAATAGAAATGATACCATACTTTGATGGCTCAGATAACCCAGTGAAACTCTGAATGCCTTTAATGTATACATACATACATACACACACATACATACATACATTTTTTCCTCAAAATATTCTTTCAGTATGAAACCACATATTTTTATACCACTTCTCCATTTCCTGAAGCAGCCAGAAAGTGTTTACACTTACAGAATGGGTTTTAGGAATGATATACAAGCATAGCCAAGACCCAGAGCAAAACACCAACTCCCTTACCTTCCAGAGGTCAGGTGATCCTTCCACAAGTTTGGCTTTAATGCGACCATATTTTAGAGCCAACTGTAAACATTCAGTTCCAAATTCCAAGTCATAGTCACTGCACTGGATAGAAAAAAAAAAAAAAAAAAAAGGAGAAGTTGTTTCAACATATTTTAAGTACAACTTTTTTTTAAATTACATAATCAATACAGAAAAGATAGGGCCTAGAGAACTCATTAACTCTTTGATTAGCTACTTATTAATTGATTCGCTACTTATTAATCACAATACACAATACACAATAATTTTACCTGTGCCCTAAAAGTCAAAAAATATATACAGTGTAGGAAAATTGTAATCCCAAGTTTTAAACTTCCTCAATAGTTTTATGGGTCAAATAAACATAATGCTTTGCTTCCTTTGATTATAAGCTACCTTTCCAAGCATGTTTCTAAAATGTCTCAGAGTATGGCTGAAGATCCCTGTATCAGAATTTTATTTAACAAATACATGTATCCATCAAACTTCAACTCTGATATTTATATCAACATATTTGCAGGTCACAGCTCTTGTTCATTTTAATATTTTACTTGTCAACATATCATTTTTAAAAATGTGTATTTTTATTCTTAACTTGAAAATATTTCAGTATTCCATTATTAAACAGGAATGGAAAAGCCTCTCATAAACTTAGCAAAATACAAGCAACATTTTTAAGCATTTCAGGCAAAACTATTAAAATGACTAACAATTCAGGTGAATAATACTGGGTGCCAATTATGTCCAAGCTCTGTATTACATACCAGCACATAAAGATAAATGAGACATGTATTATGTCCTCAAGGAACTCACCTCTTAAAAAGGAGGCTGATCTAAAACAAATATTTTGCAACAGAATGTGATAAATGCAACACTAGAAATATATCTATAAGTAGACCAGGAAATAAAATACTTAATTCTGTGTAAAGGCATCAGAGAAGGCCTTTCAAAGGAAATGGTCTCTGATCTCACTCTAAAGACTGAATACAATTGGAGGAGAGAGGGATACCTTTAAGAGAAAAGGTGGCATAAAAACATACCAAAGTTTCAGACATCTGATAGATTTGGATTTTAGAATGAACATACCCATGTAAAGAAGACCAAAGAAAGGCCACAAATATCAGTATGAAATGCAGCACTTGTTGCCAATGTTGTACTGTTGTACTGGCGATTCCAAAATCCTAGCTACAGTGGTTTGGGAAGGTAACGGCGAAGAAAATAGAAGCATCAAATATACATAGTCCCAAGTTGACTAGAAAAGTATTACCAACATTAGTTATATGCAAATAAATGAATTTGTTAAACCTCTTTGTAATTCCAGCATCTGGTCTCATTTAGCAGTACGTGAGATGTATGTACAGTCAACAGAATGTTCTCTTTAACACACGGTTAAATCTGAAAGATGACCAGTATTAGCCCTTTTCTTGACTCTTTTCAGAAACAAGATATTTACCACATTTGTGGGAAGACTTCAAAGTGCCCACGAAGTGCATACTGAGAGGAGACCATAGGAACAGGTGTTCCCTCCTGTCTTAGGTGGTACAAAGAGAATTACTGGATGCTAGACTCTTGCCGGCCACATATTGTACCATGAAAGATGGCAACAGCCTACAAAGTGTATGAAGTCTTTAAGATTCCAGCCACTAGGGCCAATGAGAAACACAGAAAATTCTGGTCAGGTATATAGGAAATATATACTAGAAACAGAGGCTGAGCCATCTTGACAAAAAGAACAGCCCGAATTTGTCATTCATTGTTATAGACTAATAGTACAACTATTTATAAGGCTTTTGGTAATCTTTGCAATAAAATTAACTGTGGGGGTAAATTCAAAACTACACATGTTTAATGACCAATTAAATTTTGAATTTCTACATTTCTCGCTAACACTGATTAGGATTTCTATTTTTGTGTAACATATAGAAAGCTGGAAGAAGTCATGTTCTTTTCTGAAGAAAAAACAGGTAAGTTACCAAAGCAGAACTTTTCTTGAATCCACCAGAGCCAAGGTCACAAGAGGACCAAGCATCCTTAAATCTAAGAAAAGGCAGGCCTCCCCCAAGGACAGAGAGAATGCCATCACCAGCTTACAGACAGTACAACAGAAGAACAAGAGACATCAGGTGTTATACAAGCAGCTAAGAAGAAATAAGTAGAAAATTTCAACACATTGCTAAGTACTGAGTGGAGGTGAGTAGGAGAATATAGAACTTCTGGGAGCCACATACTCAACAGGAACTTTTACACCCCTGCAGGCTCCCCTTGTGCAACCTACTACTTTGGGCTCATGAATACTATATTATTATTTGAAGGTGACCGTGACTACACATACATTCTGAAGTCAAGACATGCACTAAGTATTTTTAAGTTAAAAATAAGAAATCAACAGTGATAAGACAGAATCTTTAAAATAAAACAATTCATATAAAGGCAGGCAGAAAAAGAAACACAACAGATGGAACAGAAAACAACTACCACAGTGGTAGATTTTTACATTAAGAAAGTTAATCAGTGTGTAATTGCTGAAAATTTAGATCTTTATGATTCAGCATAGGAATCATAGTGATATCACTGGTCACAAAAAATACACATACACACACTGACGCTAAGAACCCTCTGCCTCCATCAACCTGCAGCCCAAAAGAATGTCAAACAATATTCTTCCTAGGCAGAAGCCCTGAGGACACTGTCAGAGATCCCCAAATACGGTCCATCTCAGTCATGGTTATAATGAAACTCAAAGTCAACAAGCTCCACCTACAAAAGCCAACACGTACAGTCACCCAACAGATAAATATGACCAGAAAAAACAGATTTAACTGAAAACCAAGACTAACATGAAATCTAAAGTCAAAAAGGCAAAAATTAAAATGTTTACAGAAATTATGCAGTAAAAAAAAAAGGACTAAAGCATGATAAGGGAGAAAGTGTTTATAACTATAAAATAGGGTAATATTTAAAAAGCAGAAACAGAGAAAAAAACAGTGACCACAAAGTCCAATATGTTAAAAAAGAAAGAAAAGAAAAAATAAAAGTCAGAAGGGAAGAACACAAAAGAGTAGGAGAAAGATCAAGTGTTTCAAAAAAAATTACAGTAATGAAGAACATGAGTTTCCAAATTAAAAAGTTTCAAGGAATGTAGAAGCTCATGAATGAAAATACACCAAACTCAATTAACAGCAGCAACAAAAGGTCTCCTATAAAGCAGGAGCCCAAATTGGTTGAGACATAATAGCAAGAATGAAAATTAGAAAAACAAAGGGATAGTTTCTCCATAACTTTGAAGGTAATGATTGTCAACATAAAACTGTACTTCAAAAACACTTTTTCATCACATGTGAGGAAAGGATATGGATTTCTACAAACACTGAGGCTCTCAACAGAATTTTAGTTCCTCTGCATTCTCTTTCATTTTGAGTTTCATAGGCTTTGTCTTTTTAGAGCAATTTTAGGTTTGCAGCAAAAGTTAATAGAAGGTATATGTATTTCCTATATACCCTCTACCTCCACATACTCACAGCTTCCCCCATTATCAAAATTCTACACCAGAGTGGACCATTTGCTAACATTGGTGAGCCTACACCAACACATCATTATCACTTCAAGTCCACAGTTAACACTAGGATTCACCCAGTGTTTTTACATTTTATGAGTTGGCACAAATGCGTAATGTATTTCATCATTTTGGTACCATAAAGAGTATTGTCCCTGCCTTAAAAATTCTCTGCACTCCTTCTATTCATCCTCCTCCTTGCCTCCAACCCCTGGTAACCACTGAATTTTTCCTGCCTCCATAGTTTTGCCTTTTCCACAAGTCATATACTTGCACTCACAGTACGTGGCCTGTTCAGATTGTTTTGTTTTGTTTTCACATAAAAGCATGCATTTAGGTTTCTTGTATGTCTTTCATGTCTTCTTCAATCATTTTTTAGCCCTGGGTAATATCCCATTTTCTGGATATACCAGTTTATGTATGCATTCACCTTTCTGGCTTGCTTCCAAGTTTTGGCAATTATGAAAAAAAGCTGGTATAAACATTCACATGTAGGTTTTTGTGTGGGACATAAGTTTTGTACTCGTGTGAGTAAACAAGAAGTGCAATGCCTGGACCATATGGTAGGAGTATGTTTAGTTTTATAAGAAAACTGTCAAATGGTCTTTCCAAGTGTATATGCTGTCCTACATTCATTCTTGCCAGGAATGAATGAATTCCTGTGGCTCTGTATCCTCACCAGCATTAGGTGTTGGCATTCTAAATTTTAGCCACTCTAATAGATGTACAGTGATATCTTAATGCTTTAGTTTGCATTTACCTAATAACTTAGAATGTGGAGCACCTTTTCATATGCTTATTTGCCATTTGTATATTTTCTTGGTGAGATGACTATTGAGGTCTCTTACCATTTTTTGAATTGTTCTTTTTCTTCTTGTTCAGTTTTAATAGTTTTTTTTTTAATGTTCTGGATAGGAGTCCTTTATCACATGTGTCTTTTATAGGTATATTCTCCCTTAATTTTAATAAAGTCCAATTTACCAATTTTTTCTTTTGTACATTATGTCTTTGATGTTGTATCTAAAAAGGTATCACCAAACCCAAGGTCAGCTAAGTTCTTCTCTCTCCCAGGAGTTTTATGGTTTTGTGTTTTACACTCAGGTCTATGATCCCTTCTGAATTTTTGTGAAATGTGTAAATTACATCTAGATTCATTTTTCCATGTGTATATTTAGCTGTTACACCATTTATTGAAAATATTACCTTTGTTTCATTGTATTTCCTCTCCTCTTTTGATGAAAATCAGCCATTTACATGGTCTATTCCAGAGCTCTGTACTCTGTCCACTGACTGATTTGTCTGTTCTTCCACCAGTTCCAGACAGTCTTGATTACTATAGCTTTATAGTAAGTCATGAAGTTCAGTAGTGTCAGTTCTCCAATTTTATCCTTCTTAAATAGTGCACTGGCTGTTTTGAATCTTTTGCCTCTGTATATGAACTCTAAAATCAGTTTACACATACAAAAAAAATGCTGTTTTTTTTTAATTGGATTGCTTTGAGTCTACAGACCACATAGGAAGAACTAACATCTTGGTAATACTGTCTTCCTATTAATGAACATGGGATAGATCTCGTTTATTCAGCTCTTTAATTTTGCTTAGAGTTTTGTAGCTTTTCTCCTATGGATCTAATACATATTTGGACAGATTTTCAAGTATTTTATTTGGGGGGCACTACATACAAATTGATGAGGGAGCATAATGCAAGCTGAGGGCAAAGTACAGGCTAGCGCCCTTCCCTGCAAGTGAAGTATGTGTAATATTCCTTGGACACTCCAGGCTACCAAAGAACAAAGCAAAGGGGTTTAAGTGCTTGCCATGGTGATGCAGGAAACTAAGGCAAATGAAAAATTCAATTCCCTTACTGTCTACTGCCCATTAAACAAGTCCTTGAAACCAGCAGAGTGACCTCCCTGTAGGAGCTCAGCTGCCTTGACGATGACACTTTTCTAGGAGCAAAAGGGAATCCTGGCTTAACATTATCCTGACCCCCCCCCCCCAGGATCCTGCAAGTCTACTTTAACAAATAAAAATTCTCTTGGAGGGGCGCCTGGGTGGCTCAGTCAGTTAAGCGTCCGACTTCAGCTCAGGTCACAATCTCGCGGTCCGTGAGTTCGAGCCCCGCATCGGGCTCTGGGCTGATGGCTCAGAGCCTGGAGCCTGTATCAGATTCTGTGTCTCCCTCTCTCTCTGCCCCTCTCCCATTCATGCTCTGTCTCCCTCTGTCTCAAAAATAAATAAACTTAAAAAAAATTCTCTTGGAAATGTCCTTTATCTCAATTCCCCCAAGATATACTCTAGCAACCATACTCCAGGTTTATGGCCCCCTGATAGATATCTGAAGGGTCTCATTTTACTAAATGAGATTTTACTAAATGGTTATAAATGGCATTTTCCTAACACCACCTAGCTCCTCAAGGTCCTGGGAACCTTGCTTCCCAACTAACTGAGAGACTTCCTCTAACCCTAACCCCATCCCAACCTGAGGGTATATAATCAGTTACCCGTCACAAGCCTATTGCATCTTTTTCTGCCTATGGGCTCTGTCCCTGTGCTTACTAACATCATCTTTTTGCACCAAAGACATCAAGAATTCTTTCTTGGCCATTGGCTCCAAACCCCACCATCACCCCCAAAATCCATCACAGATGATGTGTTTAATTACAAATTTCACCTGTTGATTTATTATATAAGAAAGCGATGGACTGTTGTATATTAACTTTGAATTATGCAACTTTTCTACAACCACTTCCCTCCAAGAGTTGGTTCCTTCTTCCAGATTTTCTACAAAGACAATTTTGTCACCTGCCAAGAGTTTTATTTTACCTTTCCCAAAGTACTTACTTCCTTTTCTTACTAAGAGTTCCAGTACAATGCTGAAAATGAATGGTGAGAGGGTACATTTTTGCCTTGTTGCTGATCTTAGCAGGAAAGTTTCTAGTTTATCATTAAGTGTGATGTTAGCTGTAGGTTTTTTGTACATATCATTTACCATATTGAGGAAGTGCTACCTCTATTTCCAGTTTGTTAAACTTTTATCATTAATGGGTGCTGGATTCTGCCAAATTCTTTTCCTGCAAGTAATGAATTATTTGATTTTTTCTTCAGCCTGTTGATATATTGTTATTGATTTCTTTTTAAGAGGAGCTAGCTTTGGATACCTAGGATAATTCCCACTGAGCTCAAGTCTTTAATTACTCACATACATTGTCAGATTCTACTTGCTATTTTTTTTTCACTTGTGTTCATGACTTAGTGCTCTGTTGTTTTCTTGTAATACCTTTGTCTGTTTTTAGTGTTAGGCTGGCATCAGAATGAGTTAGCAAATCATCCCCTCAGCTTCTGTCTTCTAGAGGAGAATTGGTATAATTTCTCCTTTCAACATGTACTGGACTTTACAAGTGAATGCACCCAGAATTGGTGCTATTTTGGAAAATTACTGATTTCATTTCTTTAATAGATATTAGACTACTCAGACTGTCTTTTCTTATGTGAGTTTTGGCAGATAGTCTCTCTCAACTAATTGGTCCGTTTCATCCAGGTTATCATCCCCTTGAGGACGTAGAGGTGTTCACACTATTCATTTATTATCCTTTTACTTTCTGGTGGTTCTGTAAAGATGTCCCCTATTTCCTTGCTGGGTTAGTAATTTGAATCCTCCTTCCTCTTTGTGTGGCACAGTTACTTTATTAATCTTTTCAAAGAACCAAGTTTTGGATTTGCTTTTGATCTTACTGTTTCCCATTTCATTTGTTTCTGCTCTAGTTTTCATTATTTCTCATCTACCTATTTTGGAATTTATTTGCTCTTTTTCTAATTCCCTAATATAAAATTTTAGATTATCAATTACAGGTTTCTTCTTTTCTGGTATGTATATTGAACACTATATATTTCTCTTTAAGCACTGCTTCTGCTATATTCAAAGGTCAATGTTTTCATTTGTATTTAGTTCAAAATACTTTAAATTTCACCTGTGTCTGCAATATTGAGGACAGTATTTTGCCCTGTGACTTCACCGCTGATGGATCTAAAAAGAGTTAATTTTTCACTTTGCTCAAATTTTTGTTCTTCTTGGAATAGAGTGATACCTTCTATGCTCTTTATGTGCATAGGAAAGCAGAGAATCCCCCATGCCCTCTTTTCTCAGGACATGGTGCTCCACACAATTGAGGACTATACTGCGTAAACTGCAGACAAAGGATATGGAAAGCAAGATATCCCCACACAGTAGAAACAAAAGGCAAATGCTAGCAGAGTAGTGAAGTAGAGTCTCCAGGTGACCGTTACGCAGACAGAATGAGAAACTAAGTGAAAGAAGGCGTTGTGCCTCCTTAGGAAGGGGTGCCTATAAATGGGAAGAGATTCACAGACCTAAGTTAAGAATGAATAGAATCTCTTTGAAAAGTCTCAAGAGAAACTGCCTCTAAGAAGGAAGAACAAGGGACAGAGTTGACATGAAGGCTCTTGTTAACCCTTGCTACATGTACATTGTCCTTCTATTACCTAGTGGAAAAAAATTCATGTAACATTTATATAGTGTAATGTAAGAAGCAATGTCAATATTATATCCCCAAGAGATAGATGCTTCTGGATTAAGGATTGTGTTTCAAAACACATGTATTTAATACTTTAAACAAATGAATCTGATATTCTGGTGATAATTAAGGTCAAGAACATTTAAAAGTCTAAACAATGAATTTGAAATAACAGTCCATGTGAGTTACTCTATTACAAAATATGAAATCTAGTCATTGTGATAAATTTAAGGTATTGATTTTCAATTTGTTGTTCTTTAACAACTTACAGAAATTTATAAATTATCTGTTAAAATTTATCACAAGTCCTTAAATGTGGCTGGCTCACCTGATAGCAGTATATATATACTCTCATGAATTTGAGACCCTGTTACCAAGTGTTTAAGAGCATGGACACTGAAGTCAAATAATTTTTCCACGTGACAAGTTGGACAGAAAATATTTATGTAGTCTGTTCCTCAGTTTCTTCCATTTGAGAAATGGAGAATGAGAGTTATTTAAAAAAAAAAAAAAAGTAAACAGACACTGGAGACGTCTGGTGTAGTGAATAGTTTATGGCTATTCCTTGATAAAGTCTGGATATTGGTTATGCATTTAGATAGTTAACTATACAAATTGGGGTTTGTTAAGTAGCCAGAAACTGTATGATAACATCTAATGTTTGTGTAAAATTCTGTTTCCTCTGTACCCATATTGGAATAGCTCTGACCATGTTTATGAATCTTTGCTTCTGCTTTCCCTGACAGCCAGTTTCCTTCAGGAAAAAAAATGAGAAAAATTAGTGTTGCAGTTGGAAGAATAAAAATAGAAAATGAAAAGAAAGGTGTATGTAACTATTATGAATTCTCAACTGTTACCATTAGAGTATTGGATTTTCTCTTCCCATTCTATAATTAGATTTTTTTTTTAATGTTTATCTATTTTTAAGAGACAAAAAGAAGCACGATTGAGGGAGGGGTAGAAAGAGAGAGAGAGGTAAAGAATCCTCAGCAGGCTCCACTCTGTCAGTGCAGAGACTGATGCGGGGCTCAGACCCATGAGCCATGAGAGCATGACCCCAGCCAAAACCAAGAGTAGGATGCCTGACTGGAGCCCCATTCTCTTCCCATTTTAAAGTACTCTGTAAATCACACATAGCTGAAGCTTTTTGTTATGTATATCTTGCTTTACTGTTTTTTCCATATGCAGGAGTAAAGTTATATGACTAACATCAAAGTAATATCCCTCCCATACTTTTGGGTCCTTCTTCATGGATCTTCAACCCATAGTTAACCTCCTTCCCTACCCTTTCTACTGTACCATTCTGTTATGCTGTGGTACACTCAATCTCATTACATAAACAGGTTCTTCACTACCTACAGCGGAAGGTACACCAACTGCTTGACATCTTTCTCATGTGGTATCTACTGCCTTTCCCAACCATCAGTTACTAAAAAGGCTTGAAGTCAGAGTTAATATTCCAGATCCCCACTGTTCTTCCATAACAAGGAATTTTTTTGGAATCCTATCCTTCCATAATTCATGTCATCTGGTAAAATCTTCCCATCTTCATAGTACCATCATGTCTCACTCCTTCACAGGCTCTGCAGTTTTACGCACATGGATCAGTCTTCCTTTTTATTCGAACTACTGACACTACCTTGGCTGAATTCCAAGCCCATATACAAAACTTTCAAATCCCCTAGAACTCTGTTTCACCTTTTGTCTTCCCCTGAGCAACTACTTTTCTGTAATCCTCCTAGAAACTTTTTTTTGACAATTATTTAAGACCTTTATTAACAGATGCTTGTCATTTGACTTTTTTGAAAAAAGTTAAGCCGTAAACTTTTATTACAAATTGAAAATGAGGTTCTTAAAAATCTCAACTTGACCAGGTATGAAACAATTTAAAAGCCTGTAAAAGGGTGTTGAGGGGGGCACCTGGGTGGCTCAGGTGGTTGAGTGTCAGACTTCAGCTCAGGTCATGATCTCACGGTTTGTGGTTCGAGCCCACATCTGGCTCTGTGCTGACAGCTCAGGGCCTGGAGCCTGCTTCAGATTCTGTTGTTTCCTTCTCTCTCTGCCCCTCCCCCACTCACACTCTGCCTATCTCTGTCTCAAAATAACCATCACGAAAACCAACAATAAAAAATAAAGGGGTGTTGAGAAAAAACAGTTTTTAAAAAACATGTTTGTCACTACCGAAATGAGATGTCTTTAGGTAAAAAATAATAATAATAATAATAATAATAATAATAAAATTAAAACCCCATGCTACATAGATAATGCAGATCATTCTATTTATCTGGTCCAAGCACTTAAAAATTTCAGCTCCGATCTTTTTTTTTTTACATTTCTTATTGCTGGAATTTCATCTTCATTTCTCCCTGTTGGATGACTCAACTGGATGATGGTGGAGACGGTAAGCCCACATGTGCTCAGACCCACCCTTCTCAACCTCTGGAGCTAACGAATTCTCAGCTTCTGGTTCGGCTGCTTTTGTCTCTTGCCCATCTTATGATTTAGGGTTTTCTGGGCACCTGCATGCATAAGTGAAATTGTGGCAGCACTGACAACGAGATGGCTGCTGACTTTGGGTCTCATCTCCTTGATCTTCCCTATCTTCTTCAGTGCTATCCTCCAAAGACTAGGCTGTCTTTGGAGAGGAGGACCCCTGTGCAATGGTGATCTATAAGCCTGATGCATATTTTATCTCACGGGTCTACCCTGAAGTCTACCTCAGAAGACTGTGGCCAACAACCACCGGTAACCACCTGTAATAAGATGGAAATCATAGCCTGCATGAGGCCAGGCCTTTAGGAGCAAGCTCAGTTCCCACTCTTTCCCCCACTCTCACTATACTGGGTATTTGCTGGGAGTCGCGGGGATGACACTGGCCAAGGGGATAGCATGGATAATGGTTATGATCTGCTGCTTACCTACTGCCTGTCACTGAAATGTGACAGAGCCTGTCACATTTGCTGCCTGCATGCCCTTTCTTCTTTTAACGTCTGACTCCACAGTTCCTCCAACTCACATACTGCGAAGGTACTTCCTGGGATTATTCTTCTTTACAGCAGTCTGGGGCATTCCAGTTGATGAAACCATATCAGTTTCTTATACTCAGTCATTTTATTGTTCCCAAAACCTTCATCAGGATGACCTTGTTGTCCCCACAGGCAGATGCCACCACTCTGTGTGCCACTGCCCATGGGGCCACGCTTGGTGTCTTCAGTGGCTGCCGGGTCTCGGCCTCACTGCTCCAGATTGCGGTCATGGTGACTGGGATGGTCAGAAAGCTGTGGCTTCTCCCAGGGGGGTGGGTGATAGTAACTAGACTGGGGTCTGCTGTCCACTCTTGCCACCATTCCAACTCTAGAAACGTGATTTTTTTTTTCTTTTTCCTTCTGGATCCTTTCATAATTTCAGTTGTTTTTTGAGGTTTTGTTTTGTTTTGTTTTGTTTTAATTCAAGTATAGCTGCCACACAAGGTTACATTATTTTCAGGTACCCAACAGTGACTCCACAAGTCCATAAGTTATGCTGTGCTCATCCTAAGTGTAGTTACTATTTGTCACCATATGGTACTATTATAATATCTTTGACTATCTTCCCTATGCTCTTTCATCCTGGTGACATACATTCCATAACTGGAAGGCTCTGCCTCCCACTACCCCTTCACCCATTCTGCCCATCCCTCAACCTTTCCCCTTTGGCAATCACCTTCAAACTTGATTTTACCTCTATCTGTTCCTCGTAAGACATTTTTAATTTCCACAACTCAAGTCTCTGACTAAAACTTCCAATCCATCATTTCTCTTACTCTCTCCTAACATTAATCTTGCCATTTTAGCTCAATGAGGCATTCGACACTATATTAAACAACATTTAAAAAATCAGAAGACTATAGTTGAAGGCATTTGAGCTTTATTACTGCCTTGATCTATTGGCTATCCACTAAATCTCCATTATGAACTCCAACTACAAATCAATCATGCTGTTTTATTCCCTTAATTTTCTATTCATATGTTTTATCAGTTTTTAGTGTACATACTTTGAAGAACCAAATATCCCTACAAGATTTGTCACAAAAAAATTTTACCTAACCCCCTTCACTCTAATTGGTCTTCCCCACACAATTATTTTTCCTTCATTCAACTATCTCTTCTATTATTCACTTCCATGTTTAGCAGTCAACTATTGCTGGAAAACAAATACACAGGCTCAGTAGTAATAAGCTTATTTTTCACTTGCAGAGCTGTGTGATGGCTTACATGGTTGTGCGGCAAGCTGCAGGGCTTTGAGTTGGCTGCAGCAGCTAGGACCCATTGGTCACACTCTGCAAGACAAACCGGAGGGACTACAACCAACCAGTATATGCCTTCCTAGCGGCAATACTAGAACCACAAGAGGGCAAGCCCAACAGCACAGGCACACTTAAGCCTCCATCTCTATCACATCTGCTAAAATCCCAAAGCAAGTTAAGAGGTCCAATTCACAATCGATAACCAGGGAAAACCCTTCCCTCACCAAGAGGCCATGGCAGGGGTGCAGAAGTAGAACAGTGTAAGAGGACTGAAAATCTGGGGTCAACTAACTTATCACATTGTGATCTCTGAACATACTGTGATACTACCTCTTTATCTTCTGAACTGTCTATCTACTGAAGAATTCTGTCCCTTTCCTTCCAACCTCACCATGATATACACTAATACTTACCAATTCCCCACTCCTTCAATGTCATAATTTTGGTTAAATCAGTATTGAGTGTTTACATCACTGACTACGTAAACATTCTTCTGAGCTAAGTCATTTATTATAATTCCTTTCTTGCACAAGCCTTTGTCTTCCCTGGAATTAAAACCTATCTTCCAAGTGTATAGTTTTCTATATACTTAATGACTCATTCAACAGCTAACACTTAGCTATTTGTTTAGATCTACTGTCAAGACGTTCACACACAGGCACTTCACCACTTTTATATTCCTGAATTAATCATTCTTGGAGTCTTCTGAGGTTTTTCAACAGGGACAAGTTGTCTTCTTCCACTCACACGTTTTGTGTATGATGTGGTTATTTTTCTGGGAAAGGATTTTACCAGTTTGAACTTTTATAACACACATCGAAGTTAGGATCCATTGTTTTATGGTAATTGTGTCACAGTCCACAGCTACAGATAATCCAGTTACCTATCTATCCTTTCAGCTTTAACATCATTCACAGTATTATTTCTGCAAGGCAGCCTGGGAAGTTTGCCCAACAAAGAACAATATATACATTAGAGAAAAACTAAATCAAAGGCATGCATGCACAGGTTTCTCACTCTGTAGTTACAGATCCATGCTCAGAATGTTTCAAGTAGAAACAAAATAGGCTATCTTACAATTAGGTAAACAATGAACACCTGCATTCAATTTATCATCTGAAAATCAAACTTTAAGCAGTTTGCATACATTTACATTGTCTGAATTATGCAACATATTCTAGAATTGCACGGGAGACAGTTATCCAAGAAGCTTGGTTCTTAAAATTTATCAGATCATTTTATGAATAAACAATTTCAGACTAAGTCCATAGGAGGCTGATAATTCAGAAGCATCTCTCATGCTTCAGGAAACAAAGCACAAATGACCTGGCTAAGGACAGGATTTCTTTGTATACAAGTTTTTTTAATGTGTTTACATAAATTTGTACTCAGAAAAGGTTTTCAAGTGCCTATCAACAGAAAACAAAACTGTCAGTTTATCACATTTTTGCCAACCTTACCCAACCAAAATTCGTTATGAACCTAGAGAAAAACACCATCCATGTGTATCAGTTCACCATTACCTAGAAAATGTTATTTCCTTTTAGGTCTCCAGGTAATTGGGGAGAAAAGTTATCATGGGAAAATGAATTTACCAGTAATTCTAAAACTGCGTTTTTAGTCCTTCTGTTGACTTTCACAATCAAATATTGTCAAGCACTATTAAAAAGTAAGACTTTCACTGGAATATCTTACTCCACTCTCTCCTGGGCCATCATTGGAAAAGTAAACTGATCAAAGGTTAACAATAAAATTAAGAGTAAAATATTGCCAAGAAATATATTGAATGGACATATTATATATGCATTATCTAGCCCTAATATAAACTAAGGGGAAATGGAAACCCTTTATCACCATCCAACCCCAGAGACAAGGCAGCTTCAAATTTATTTACAGAGATCTGTTAAAAGGCTGTTGCCAGAATGTCAAGAGATGATAAGTATCTGAAATAAGTCCAGGAAATATTGAGAAAGGAGGATCAAAAGTCACAAGTTATTTCAGTAGCTACAGGACTGGTGACATTATTATCTAGGCTGAAAGATGTAGAAAAGTGAGTAGGTCTATTGGTTAAGCTCAAGGCATCATTTAGATTTAAGTCACCTATAGGACATCTAGTAAAATTACTCTTAGGAAATTGTAAATAAATACCAAACATTCATGGGGAAAACACAGAATAGAATTATCAGGAAAGTTGAGGAACATATGTATTTACTAAGCAAATATTTAAGGATAATTTACCAACCATTAAAAACTATAGGTACTCATGGGGAACCTGGGTAGCTCAGTTGGTTAAGCGTCCAACTTCAGCTCAGGTCACGATCTCGTGGTTTGTGGGTTCGATCCCTGCATGAGGCTCTGTGCTGACAGCTCAGAGCATGGAGCCTACTTCAGATTCTGTGTCTCCCTCTCTCTCTGCCCCTCCCTCATTCATGTTCTGTCTCTTTAAAAAATAAACATTAAAAAATAAAAAATAAAAATTACAGGCACTCAGAAGGATGAGTAAGGCTGGGGAAAATCATATAGGCAAATTTAACACAAGGAGATGACAGGTATATCGGAGGTATGTTCACAGGCTGAAGGAAATAAGAGAAGCACCAATCCTTTCACAATATTAGTTACTATTTTTTTTAACTGACACATTATGTAAGTTCTACAAAATTTAACCTGAGTTCAGGGCAATTCAAACTTTATCTGCCTTACACCTAAATTAGACATTATCTGAAGTCCTTCATTGACCAGAAGTATAGTTTTAATATTAATCCATCTTCTACACAACTTACCCAGTAGCCTCCTTCTAAAACACATTTGTTGGGGCGCCTGGGTGTCTCGGTCTATTAAGCGTCCAACAAGCTCAGGTGATGATCTCACAGTTTACAAGTTTGAGCCCCACATCAGGCTCTGCACGGACAGCTCAGAACCTGGACCCTGCTCCGGATTCTGGGTCTCCCTCTCTCTCTGTTCCTTCCCCACTCGCACTCTGGCTCTCTCTCAAAAATAAACATTAAAAAAAAAATACACTCCTTGTAATTTATTATCTTTAGTCTTCTCTCTAGTTCGCTCTTATCTCCCATGATAGTTTCACCCCTTTACAGTCTTTCACTTTGCAATTTAGTTTCCTCAGCACTAACTCTCAACTGACAAATGATCTAGGAAACTACCTGTGGCATTTTTCATGAACTCTGTTCTTTCTAATCTACATCCTTCGATCATGAAAGAAGTCATAACTAAGAGTAGGAATGAAATCTGCCTCAACAGTAGGCCAAAGAGATGGAACAAAAAAATGATCTGTTCAACAATGTGAATGAATTTCAAAATCATTATGTTTTAAACTAGTAAGCCACACACAGAAGACTACACCTCTAGGATTCCATTTGTAAGACTGCTAGAAGGTGAAAAACTATACAGGCAGAAAACAGATCCATGATGGCTAAGCCTGGGAATGGGGAAAATGAATTCACTACACATTTGGCCACGTGATTTGTACTATCCAATAGGAGAAGTGACAGTGTCGCAGTTGCAAAGGTTGTAAATCTAACCTTTAAAAAACCTTGCAGCTTACCACTCTCTTATACCTTTGTCACTTCCATAAAAGAACATACCTGGAATAAACTGCTGATCAAAGAAAGGCAAAGCATGGAAAATTGTCCAGTGTATATACACCTGCAGTGTGAGGCAGAGCTACCCCAAAACAGAGCTATCTAGCCAAGTCCATATCAGAATCTCAGCTAACCCACAGGCACATGAGCATAAATTAATGTTGAACTACCATGTTCTTGGATGGTTTATTACCACCATGGATATAGCTATGGCAAACTAAGTTGTTGGAAAAGTTTTCTGAAATTTACCGACAACTAGGAAGACTTTAATGACTATTCTCTAATACAGCAAGCAACTCTAAGTAATAAACTACAAATATATGCAGAAGGAGTCTCAATAATGTCTACCAAAAGTCATGGAGAAATATTACCAGTAAGACTCTCTTCATAGATATATTCATAACCAAGTAATTTTAGGAAACTCTAGTTATTTGTTAAGATTGTAGAGGTAGACAAGAAAATTATTAGCACAAAATTAAAATAGGAGTGAAGGGAATGCAGGACAAGGATGAAAACAAAAAGGAGAATACTGAAGACATCAAGTAAAATACCAGCAATGTTTTATTTCTTAAGCTGGATGATAAAGACAAGATTAAATACCTATTTTCTTTTAAAACAGTCTATCAAATATATGTAATACATGCTAAGGAATATATTTTATCAAACATGCATATTAACACACATGTACACAAAAGCCTTGCCGCATAGAGAAAGAATTAAGACCTGAACACCTGTCCCTCATGCACAGAGAGCTAAAACTGTGGTCCCTAGACAGGATGAACTTCATAGTGCAGTTACAGACTGGTGAGGATCCATTATAGCAAGATGATCTGGATACACTGGAAAGTTATCTAGGAACACCTGGATTTCAGTATTTCTTCTGTAATAGGTAACAAGGTATTCTGAGGAACTTAATAAATCCCATTAGCTACAAGGAGGGTTTTTTTGTTTGTTTGTTTTTGTGTTTTGTTTTGTTTTTTAATCAAAAAGTATAAAGCAAGTGAGTGAGAACACTGCCCAATAGATAGGTCACTTTCTGCACGTCCTCTGTATGTTGTATGAATTCCATCCTGGATGAGTAGAGTATGCCCCTGGCAAACAACAACTGCTCCAGACCATTACACCTAACTTTGGCCACCAGCCTTTGATGTACTGAGACCCTTGCATTTCATATACTACACTAGCCCTTGTCTCTAGCATAGATGGAGCAAATAAAATTTGTACCACTAGTAAAAAGCCTCAAAGTACACTAATACACAATCTCTAACCTCATTTTCCTTGAGTAAACTGTCCATGATACAACAACTGAGTTGTCAAACAACAATTTTAATGTCATACTCATTTTTATCTTAGTAGTGAAAATACCTACAATAGAAGATTTTCAGTTTTTGCCTGAATTTTTCTGAGGACATCATCAAGTAAAATACTGTATACTTGAAATTGTTTTAAGATTTTTATTTCATTCTTAATTTTAGGGAGAAAGAGAGCACAGGAGCAGGGGAGCCAGGCAGCAGCTGGGGGGGTGGGGGGGGGAGGGAAAAGAGAGACAGAGAAAGAGTATCTTTTGTGCGTGTATGTGGAAATAAGATGAAACGTTTATTTTTGGTATCACACAAGAACACAGCTAAGTAATCCAACTCTACTGCAGCATTATAAAAATCATCCCTTCACCACAGGGTAAGATTTAAATGCATCTGCACAAGTATGCATGCTATATTAAAGGAGAAAGGTTGCTGCTGTCCTGCCAAGAACTTACGGCCCCTATCCAGGTCCTACTCCAATACTGGTGGTCCCAATGGTTTTATTGAAATAAATCATGTTTAAAAAATAAAGCATTAAAAAAGACAAGTCAAAATGTCTCAGTAACCATATACCCATCTCAAACTTCATCTATTTAAATGTTATATTTGCCTCTCGTTAATAAGCTTTTATTTCACTCAAACTGAGCAATAAATCTTCCATACTGACATATCTTCCTTGCCCAATTAGTCCAAAGGAAGAAAAAAACTGCAATGATTAATAAAGAAAAATGTAGGAATTAACACACCCTTTTGTTTTTAAATCTTTTTAAGGATTAAAAAGTGTTTAAAGTTTGTAATTCCTAGTAGGAAAACATCATCTGAATGAAAACCCTAATGGTAAATCACTGTAAAATGTTTCAGTTGCATGTGGGGCAGAGGGGTAGGGATTATCTTCACAGCACCCCAGCTTTCTCCATGAGAACGTCAGAGATACGCTGGTTTGTATTACTGTGACATCCAATAGGTGATCGAAGTTGCTTTTCCTTCAGCAAGGGCTTTGTTTGTCAGAAAGGCATTATGCTTGACCTCCAAATTTGGCTGACAATTTACAATGAGATTCATAACCTTTGGGCTACTCTGATATTTTGACGTATTTGCTGGGTTCTGGGCCACATCCTGGAAGGCCACCATAACTTCTGGATCCTGCATGGCTGCAAGAACCTTCTGGGTCACTAAGAATTTCATTCAGCCCAGGCATTCCTGCCATTCCAGGCATTCCTCCCTCCCCCACCCCCATTCCAGGCATGCCTCCAGGAAAATTACCAGGCATTCCCCCAGGAAAGCCACCTGGGAAAGAGTCATACTGAGCTCCTGATCTGTCTGCCTTTTTCCTCCCTCTGGGCTCTCATGTTCTTCCGAGCCTTCTTAACCCTTTCTATTCTTCCTTTGATCTCTCGCTCTTCACGTTTTTGCTCACACTTTCTCCAACGTTCAGCAATTTTCTGGGCCCTTGGTTGAACTTTTTCCAACATTGCACGAGCATCTTCATCATAATCCAGTTTACAAGCAAGGGCAATATCATGTGCTGCTTCTTCCCAATGGCCCAGAAGTCAGTGTGCTTTCCCTCACCCCTTGTAAGACTGAGCTGAATCAGGATTTATTTCAATAGTTCTGTCACAGTCTCAGATGGCAGCATTTGGCTTCTGTAATTTGATGATGACACTGGCTCTCTTGGCATATAGAATGGCCAAGAGAGGATTCAGTTTGATGGCATCCATGAACAAGTCAATGGCATCCCGTAGTTCACCATCATTTAGGGCATCAATGGCAGCCACTTTTTTATCATTTGCCTGATCCATCATTTCCTCAGTTATCTCTACATTTTCATCTCCCATTTCTTGATGGGAATCAGTATCTGGCTCAATCACACCTTCATTGTCAATTTCTAGATCACTTTCCTCACTTGATGGTTCATCTGTCTTTATGTTTTCCTCCACCTTCTTACTATCTGTTTTTTCTCCCTTGATATTGTCTTCTGATTTAGTTTTATGAGTAACAGGTGGTATTTTACCCTCCATGCTCTCTACCCACTCCGGCAGGAAGCACATTTCCTTGGTGTGCAGAACGCTCGGATCCTGCTTACACATTTTCATGAAGGCCTGAAGCTCACTCACTTTGCAGGGGTCCATGGTCCAGAGGCGGTGGTGGGTGGCCGACGCAGCTAAGGTTGTGGCCCCATTCCAGGCGCAGGTACTAACTTAGAGTGACCGTGTGGAGAAAGAGAGTATCTTAAGCAGGCTCCACACTCAGCACAGAGCCTGATGCAGGGCTCTATCCCATGACCTTGAGATCATGACCCCAGCTGAAACCCAGAGATGGACATTCAACCAACTGAGCTACACAGGTGCCTCTACTTGAAATTGTTTTAAGTTTATAGTACATGTATTAGATGCTTACCCTGCCTACCCACCCCCCCCCCCGGCCTTTTTTTTTTTTTTTTTTTTTTTAAGGAAAATGCCTAATCTACAGTCCATGGTAAAGAGGCATCAACCATGTTTTATTTCCTGTCATTTCTTCCCTCTCCAACCCCATTCTGGTGTTTGGTCTATTGCATCAGGACCTATCAACAGAGTAGCCAATCTACCAGATGATCTGTGGCTTATGGTCTGGATGAATAAATAAAGCAGAGTAAATCACATTCCATCTGCAAGAAATTTGAACTACGACATAACAAAACAATCTGCAAGCTGTGAAAGGAAGCCAAACTTACAATGGCACACATTGTTCTTACAGCGGAAGAGATATGGCAAGTAAAACTCAAGTTACAGGAAACAGAAATCATAAATTAAGCAGAGGAATAGAAAAAATGGATTAATCATAAAGCAACAAAAACCCTAGTTCTAACAAATGTGTCAACAACTTGCCAGTTACCAATTCCATTTCTCCAGAAACTTAGAGTCTGTCTTGGAAAACCTGAAGTCTCCTTTCTTTGCAAAACCAAGAGATAGTCAAGGAGATACCCTGAACACTGGAAAGTTAAAGGAACAGGAAGAATTGTTAATAGAGGCAATTCACCTCAAAATTCTCCTACAAAGCTGGTGACTGTGTAATTGTAACAACATCACTGCTGTTTGTAAATATGGTCACGATCCAAAAATCTTTCCCTAAACAATATTTCAAATATCACACTGAAACCCTCCAAGAGTGAACTCTGGCAACTCTTTCACAATACATGTGAAATCCGCCATATCAGCTTAACTTCGGCATGAACTTCTAGAATCTTCCACCACGCTAAGTGGTTTAGAGTGCCTTATATAGTCTCAGGTTCAAGGATTTCATTTTTAACTATAAATACGTGTGTACAATACATCTACTATATAACCAACATCAAAAGGAATGGTACTTACTCTTTTTAGAACACTATGTTGGTAACATATGGTGCATAGGAAACATAACGGAAAATGATCATCTGTCCAAAAACTGTTCGAAATTTAGTCTTTATGCTAAAAAAAAAAACATGGTCTAAGAGTAGTCTTTCATAAAAAAGATGTGGAATATATTTTAACTAAGAAAAACTAAAGGGAAAAAAAAAAGCTGAGAGAGAATACTGAGAACAAAACAGAGGACTCCTACCCACTGCCAGGTATCAGTCTTCTGAAGGAAATGCATTCCCTCCTTGATTAATAATCATTATTTCCCGAGTGTTGACAGTTATTCTCTGATATTCAATGTGAGCAAAAACACACTCTCTCCCCCAAAAGGATTTTCATATTAAACAGACATCTAACAGACACAGGCCTAAATTAAATACAAAAAAGTAAAAAAAAAAAAAACAAAAAAGCAACTAATTAGTTTTCATTGTGAAAATATCAAGAGAAGGAAATATATGTAGATACTAAAGAAAGAAATGTCTCTTAAAATGTAGATGTCATGGAATCAAGAAAAATCATCTGCCCTACTCATCACTCATCACTCATCACAGAGGTACTATTTCTCTACGGAATTCTCACATGGGAAGATTTAAGACCAATCAAGTCCTGTATGAGCTAAAATTATCTTAATTTTTAGGCACTGGGATCACAGAAAAGATGAAAAAATATTCTCAGAATAAACTTACCAATCTTAATATATGTCACTTATATATTTTTATACATTTCATTCATTACATATTCACTGTTTTATGTGTTATGTTTTGAGGTTAGGAGAGAGAGAGAAACAAATTCAAAACATACCAGAAGAGTTCTTACCCCAATCTTGAGGAGTTTATGTTGTGTGATCTTTTTCCATAAAGTGTGCTTGTGAAAGATTTGAGTGATTTCCCTGAAAACTAGAAACTATCTTACTTGATCATGCAAATGCACAGCAAAAAGATATAGAACTTTCTTCCTGATGAAACTTTAAGTTGGACCAACTGGGAACTAATTTTGTCTAGTGCCTGAAAACTACCAAATCATGAAAAAGCCCCTATATTTCCCCCAGCCAGTGCCATTTCTGATTGCCTTGTCACAATGTAAAAGAAAAATAAGAGTTAGAATCTTTTTGTCTTTCTAGGTTGAAATAAAGTCAAAGTAAGTGCCAGGAGTAGGGCATTCCAATTCATTTTCATGTTTTTAACTTTGTCCCTTTTTTCCGCAAAAAGTAGAAATATGTCTATGCACCCTTTCAATCACCTCCCTGAGAGAAATAGTCTTCCTTTCTCATTTCCAATAGTGGGGATGTAGCAAGATTCTCACACAAAGTTGTGACATCGAGGTTTTCCTTTTTCCAGGAAGCAACTTTATTCGTGCCAGCACGGCTCAGTCGGGCTGAGCCCTAAACTGAGCCCCGAACGCCATATGGCAGAGTTTTTAATATATTTCCTAGTTCTTTGTCTCCCATATATGGTAACACACACAAACATGCAGTCTGATTAAGTGATCTCATGTTACAAATCGTGAGGGATGTTGTCACATACACACATAGCCAGGTTACTTTGAAGTTTCTGTGTGTGTGTTTGTGTGTGTGTGTGTGTGTGTTTTCTTGTCTTAAGGAAGGGACCCTACCAAGGGAGGGCTCCAATTCACTCCACATGAAATCGGCTATCTTCAAAAGGATCACAGCCTTGGAGAAAAATAAGGGAAGGTGGCTAATATAAAAGGTGTCAAGTAACCTTGAACACTGGGGCTCAGAGCACATGTTGTGCAGACAAAAAAAAAAAAAAAAGTAACTCAAAGGAAATAGCTTCTGGAGACCAGCATTGCTCTCCACAGGGTAAAATACTCTTTCTTTCATACATTCATTTCATTGAAACACTTCCTAAGGTAAACGGTGTATTTGTCTTGAAATTTTTATGTCAGTATATTTATATCAATGTGTACCCTTATCTACGTATAATTTATCAATACATGCACTAAGGAGGAAGGGGAAGCTCCTTGGCTCAGCAATAAAGGGGCAATGTGCAACATACACTCATTCTACCCCACCTTACACAGAAGTGGAAGTTCAACACAGCTAACAAGGGTGTGTTCCATCACTGACTTGCTACAAAATCCTAGGCCATATTCACCACCACACATGCCTTTGCCCAAGGTTAATGCACACTTGGCCTAATTTTAGTCTCTTTTCCGTTTCCATAAAGCTCAAAGAGGCTTCCTGTTACAACTTCTCTCATCTATTTTCAAAAACTACATACATGTTGTACCTTAGGACAGTAATTTTAACCACACTCACTGCACGCTTAGTGGGAGAAAATGTCTGCCAATTTGTCCAGGATACCTTGAGGGTTTTTGTTTTGTTTTTTGTTGTTTGGTTTTTTGTTTTGTTTTGTTTTGTTTTGTTTTTTACTTTACTGAGTCTCCTGAACGATTCTAGAATCCTGCCTTAATTTCTAACTGAAAGTTTATATATCCTGGACATTTCATCGTGCAAATACTCTGATCAAATGCAGAAAAACCTAAATAGACTACATTCAAAATACCACCAATCTTGTTTCAAATCTTGTTAGAAGTACTATAGAGTACTGCACCAAGATTATGTCATAATAGTTTGGAAACAAATTAAAAAATTGTTGCTTTCTTTATAAAAATCACACATGTGTAACTCTCCACCTACAATTTTGTTGATGAAATCCTCACTACTGTGTTTTGAAGGAGAAAACAGTAATCTGGGGTCCTTTTTAACATGATAGCCTGCCAACCCTCCAATAACACAGTACACACTGCAGGCCACAGAAGGCCAAGTGGATCCTTTCCTACTAGCTTTCTAGACAGCTTGTATAAAATACCTGCACTTCAATCATTAAAATAATTAAGACACACTATAACCCCACTATGGCAAACTTCAAAAAACTAGAATTCTAGCCAGAAACATTATCATTCACAAAATCACTTAAGGTTCAACTTTACAACACAGGTTTTTATATTTTTTTATGTATTTTTGTATTTTTTATATTTATATTTTATATAAATATATATAATCTGAGGTTCAAAAGAGTCCATTTTTAACTGTAAATAATTGTGTACAATACATCTACTATTCAACCAACATCTAAAGGAATGGTACCTACTTTTTTTGGGGGGGGGCGGCACAAGTGAGCCAGGGGCAGACAGAGAGAGAAAGAACATCCCACGAGAATCAGAGGGAGAGAGAAAGAAGCAGGGTTCACCTGAAGCAGGGCTCAAGTTCACAAGCAGGGTTCAAGCATCTGAGACAAAGACAGATGCTTAACCAACTGAACCACCCAGGTGTCCAATACTTACTCTTTTTAAAATACATTGGTAATATATGGTGGACTTGGCAGAATAGAAAATGATCATTTGTCCAAAAACTGTAAAAAATTTAGTGTGTGTGTATGTGTGTATATACACACACTAGTGTGTATAGATATATCTATATCTAGATATATAGATACCTATATATATATATATATATAGATATAGATATATCTATAGATCTGTATAGATCTATAGATACATCTATACACACACACCATTTTAATCAGCAATTAATATCTAAGAGACAAGTCAGGTTTATTCAAGGTCCAGGCTATAATGAATTTAGCACTGGGAGTGATTAGACACTTGTAAGATCATGATTTTAGTCTTTTACAGATTACTTCCTTCCTTATGTTACTATGAATTTGAAAAAAAGGGGCAAGAAATTTTGAATACTAAACACCTTCAAGAAGTAATCTATTTTCAAAGTGTATCTCAAAAACATCAAACATATTCTTACTAAAATTTAGTATAAATCATATGCCTTTGAAATGCAAAATTTTTACCCTTTGGATTATCTGACAACTGTTTTTCTGCAGTAATTTTTTTTTTAAATTGTAATTTATCATGGCTTAGGAAATCAGCTAACGAAACATTAGAAAGATATATGGAATCAAATTAAGGACTTCTTGTACATGGATTCGGTGATGTCTATTTTGGGTGACTGGAGTTTTTTAATTTTTTTCTTTTTACCTTTTGACCCCCTTTACTCATTTCTCCACCCACCCCTCACTTCCTACCTCTGGCAACCACTAATCTCTTCTCTGTACCCATGAACTTGAGTTTTGTTTTTAAGACTCCACATAAGAGATATTTTCTTTATTCACCATCTATTGGCACTTTGGTTGTTTCCCTATGTTGGCTATTGCAAATAATGCTGCAATGAATGTAGGTGCACAGATATCTTTTTGAGAGTTTTCCTTTTCTTTTAATAGATATCCAGAAGTGGAAGTGCTGAATCATGGCAGTTCTTTGAGAAACCTCCACACGATTTTCCAGGATGGCCGCACCGAGTTAGACTCCATCAACACTGCAGGATGGTTCCCTCTATTCCACATTCTCACCAACACTTGTTATTTCTTGGCTTTTTTATACTCTGCCTTCTGACAGGTGTTGAGAGGAGATCTCATTGTGGTTCTGATATGCATTTCCCTGACTGGTGAAGGTGAGCAGGTTTTTATGTACCTGTTGGTCAGCTGCAGGTGTTCTTGAAAAAATGTATTCAGATTACGTGCCTGTTTTTTAGCTATTTCTCTATTGACTTGTAGTTCTTTGTATACTTTTGACATAAACCCCTTATCAGAAAGAAGATTTTTAAGCATGTCCTCCCATTCGGTAACTTGTATTTTGATTTCTTTCCTTCAGAATGTAGATACAGATTTCAGTCTGATGTAGTCTCACTTATCTGTTGTCCTTATTTTTGGTGTCAGATGCAAAAAAACAAAACAAAACCAAAAAAACCATCATTGCCCCGATCAACGTCAAGGAGCCTACCACCTATGTATGGTTGAAGTTTTATGGTTTCAGTTCTTATGTTCAAGTATTTATTCCATTTTTAAGTTATTTTTTGTGTATGGTGTAAGATACTGGTCCAGTTTCCTCCATAAACACATGGCTGTCTAGCTTCACCAACACAATTTATTGGAAAGACTGTCCTTTTCCCATCTGTTCTTGATTTGTTATAAAGTAACCATATACCTACGTGTTTATTTCTCAAGTGTTCAAAAGAGTTCAATACCTTTTCCTGAATTTACCAACCTAGAAATGGTTGCATAACCAAACACAGGAGCTCAAAATTCTATTTCAGTTTCCTATAGCTTTCTTTCTTCCCAGTGATAAGCTCTATGAAAGTTTATAAAATGCATTAATCCGTTACACACACACATTAACAGCTGCTGTATGTGTAGAACTGTGCAAAGCATTAAGAACAAATTGACTGCATTCTTAAAGTTCTATAGCACAAATAAACATTTAATTTTGTCAACTTATTGGGGCGCCTGGGTGGCGCAGTCGGTTAAGCGTCCGACTTCAGCCAGGTCACGATCTCGCAGTCCGGGAGTTCGAGACCCACGTCGGGCTCTGCGCTGATGGCTCAGAGCCTGGAGCCTGTTTCCGATTCTGTGTCTCCCTCTCTCTCTGCCCCTCCCCCATTCATGCTCTGTCTCTCTCTGTCCCAAAAATAAATAAACGTTGAAAAACAAAATTAAAAAAAAAAAAAAATTTTGTCAACTTATTAATTCCTCATTATATATAAAAGATATGGCTGATGATACAGCTTAGTAAAACTTAAGTACATTTCTATTCTCCAGCTAAGTATGCAAGATTGCCTTCGTCGTTACTTGTCCCCACTACTCACCTCTGCGTATCTTGTCTGTAACTAGCTGAAATAAAAAGTTAAAGTAAATCGATAAAATTATCTAGAGGTCCATTGGTTTCTTCTGCAAAAATGTACTTGTTTCTCACGATAGTACTAGCTATGATCCACAGAATATGCTCCTCATGCAAATAAGTTTGGGAAATGCTAGCTTAAAGTTTAGCAACTTTGCATCAGGCCTTGGTTACTAATATCCACTTTAAATATTCAAATGAGGACTATTATGCCTAGAATTTCCCAAATATATTTTACCATATATATTGGCCTTTTCCCAAAACTTACTATCTTCAAGAATATTCCATGATACCCAGTTTAGAAAATTATGATTTAACATTTCTGAGTTCAGCTTTTTCACTCATTCTCTTTCTGCAGAATATACTCACAATCCCACCCTCTCAAATCAGGTAAATCATATCTACTTTATGGTAATTAAAAAGCAGAGGCAGGCACAAATGTACATGTTAGAGAAGTATGTTCACAACTTACAGAAAAAGACATTTAAAAGACATATATTTAGGGGCGCCTGGGTGGCGCAGTCGGTTAAGCGTCCGACTTCAGCCAGGTCACGATCTCGCGGTCCGTGAGTTCGAGCCCCGCGTCGGGCTCTGGGCTGATGGCTCAGAGCCTGGAGCCTGTTTCCGATTCTGTGTCTCCCTCTCTCTCTGCCCCTCCCCCATTCATGCTCTGTCTCTCTCTGTCCCAAAAATAAATAAACGTTGAAAAAAAATAAATAAAAAAAAAATAAAAGACATATATTTAGTATCAGAATATTATTAATAAGTCACATATTGGTTATGGCAAGTAAATAGCATATGGTCAAGAATCAACTTGTGTATATGGGGCCCCTGGGTGGCTCAGTCGGTTAACTGGCCAACTTCAGCTTAGGTCATGATCTCACTGCCCCTAAGTTCAAGTCCCGCATCAGGCTCTGTGCTGACAACTCAGAGCCTGAAGCCTGCTTCAGATTCCATGTCTCCCTCTCTCTCTGCTGCCTCTCTCCCATTCACACTCTCTCTCTCAAAAATGAATACATGTTCAAAAAATTAAAAAAAAAAAAAGAATCAACTTGTGCATACTTGGCTCTTGCATATTTGACTTGACAGTCCTACACTCAGACATAACTGAGAGTTACAAATGTCACATAAAAAAACAAGGAATATAGTTACTTGTTGAGGGCACCGAAATTCTTTTCTCTGTAAAAACAACAAGAACATTGACAGGTATTATGAAAATCACCTTTTTCACAACTCTGGAAGTTAATCAAACCCATGTGTCAGTCTACAGAATGTTTGCTGAAGTAGGTAATGCTAAATCTTGGTATAAAAAAAAAAGACAAAACCACAGTGAACGTTGTAGCATTTTAATTTATCCTGTTTCCTCCACCTCATGCCCCACAGTCTCTTCTGAGTATGATGGTTATCCTGAACACCAACAACCTACAGCTACAGTGAAAAACAGAAGCCTAACAGCCACCGGATAAGACAAAACAAAGTTGGAGTTTCTCTAAATTCCAGTCCCCAGGTAGCTGCCATAGTTTCACCTGTCTCCTGAAAACCCTGAAAACCTGAGTTCTAAGGTTTGTTTTTGTTTGACTTAAGTCAGAGATTTCCAGTATAGTTTCCCTAGGAGCATGTGCTAAAAATTATCAGCAGTAACTGCTTACCACAGCAGCTGCCTAATGTGATGGTAACAACTGAGGCAAACAATAAGCTAAGCTAAACCATTAAAAGGAAAAGCTGAAGAGTAACATGTCCAAACAAGGCTTTGAAAAGCCCAAATGCTATTCCTGGGTATCCAGTAAAGACCATGAACATACATAGAGCTGTCCACATGTCCAGGAAAGACCTGACAAGGTCCCATGCTCTTACTTCTGACTAATCTTGTGCTTCACAAACAGGAAGTGAGAAGGAAGCCAGAGTTGTAAACTGCTTTCCTGAGCATAGCCAAGTGTGTCTCTACACACAGAGACAACAGGCAAAACTGGGAACATGGTTTGTTCCAGATACTTAAGGAAATCTCTTACCATTAACTGACCACTAAACTATCCTAATAGAGACCTCAATGGCTACATAGGACATAATAGACAAGAATACACATACTATAGAATTCAGGTAAGTCATTTAACAAATCAAAAGTACCAACAAGTGGGGCAACTGGGTGGCTCAGTTGGTTAAGCGTCTGACTTCGACTCGGGTCATGATCTCATGGTTCATGAGTTCAAGCCCCGCGTTGGGCTCTGTGCTGACGGTTCAGAGCCTAGGGCCTGTTTTGGATTCTGCGACTTCTCTCTCTCTCTCTCTGCCTCTCCTCTGTTCATGCTCTGTCTCTGTCTCTCTCTCAAAAATAAACAAACATTTTTAAAAAATTTTAGAAAGTAGAAACAAATGTTTTCAACAGCAAACCATAGAGGTGTGGGTTCTTATTTCCAAAGTCGCTCTATTACTAAAAAAGTTAGTTTTCAACAAAAATTAGCAGATATGCCAAGAAACAAGAGCATATGTCAAGAAAATCATACAACTGTCCTGAGGAAGACTAGACTTTGGACTTACTAGATAAAGACAAGTTATTTTAAATATATTTAATGAACAAAAGGAAACCATATCTGATGAACTCCTGAAGGCAGTGGGAGAGCATATTCTAAGCGCTGATAGGAGAAAGACCATGAACCAAGAATTTTATATCCAGCAAAATAATCCTTCATAAATGAAGGATGACATTCTCAAGTAAGCAAAGAGTGATAGAATACTTTGCCAGGCAGCATGCGCTACTAGAAACACCAAAGGGAGGCCTTGAAGCTAAAGTGAAGTAACATTAGACAGCAACCTGAATCTACATAAATAGACACAGCCAATAAAAGTAACTACATACATAAGTTAACACAAAAGGCAGTATAAATATCTTGTAGCTCATTATCTGATTTAAAAGGCAATTGAAAAGAATAATTATAAATGAGTCCTGAAGAGTATACAGTGTATGAAGATGTCATTTGTTTGACAATTTAGCACAAAAGACTATACGGAGAACCCAGCACTGCTGAATCTTATGCTGTTGACAAAGGTAAGGTTTGTTTTTGTTTTGGTTTGCTTTTAATGCTAAAAATATATATAATTAAAATAAAATGAAGAAGAGACCCACACCTTTGCAGGCAGTACTCAATTTTCAAATCACCAGTTTGGGAACTTTAGTGTCACTTTCAGCCCTATAAGAAGTATAAAATGCATAGAATTAGTCCACTTTATATATTGGAAATGTACTTTATAACAGTATGAGCAACCTGCTGCTGGAGCTACATTTACTTAGGTTATTACCTTCCAGAATCCAAACAACTTCCTTGAATACTCTGCATCAAGATATAAAGATTTTGTTTAGGTGTTGCTAAATTCAGTACCTATAAAAATTCCGACTCAAAACCCATCAGATCAGTGTTCTAATGTGTTGTTTAATAAATGCTTATAGTAAACTGTCATACCAAAATGAGATACAGTAAAGATAGCTGATTTCACCTAAAAACATAAACTTGTTCTAGCTTTTCTTCCATTTATTTTATTCTTACTGTTTTGTACCAGTCTCAGCCTACTGATAGGAATGCTATCAGCTGCAAATGTCCAGGGGCACTCACGTGGGCCCCAGTCAGCCTCCCAACAGGCATCTCCCATCTCCAAAACAATGTTTTGACTGAACTAACCCTGGTTGTTCTTACTGTGATTCCCAGATACCCTTCAACGACAACCATCAGGAAACTTGGAAAACAAAATAAAGGTTTATTGCTTACAAAACTTGGAAATGACACAGCATAACCAGGGATACACAATGAGCTCCCAGGTAGAGAACACACATGCACAGGTCAAGGGTTCTGCTGTCCTGGGGTCAAGCATGGGGACCTACGGTTTGGGAGGCTCAGTCTTTATTGGTGAATTTAAAATGTACAGGGAAGAATTTAAGGCACAGGAAGTGAAAAGTGGTCCTAATGGTCAGTTGTCAAAATCAGCTAACATCTCTGAGGCAAACACAATGAAGATGAAATCCCTGCCTTCATGGACTGCATATTTGCAGGGGATAAACATAAATAAACCAAATAATTACAGATCCAACTAAGTACTACAAAGGAAATTAAAAAGGGAATTAGAAAGAAGGAGAAAAATAGACAGGAAGGCTTCATAGGGAGTTGGTATTTAAGTCGTGACCTACAGGATGAAATTAAGCCAGAGCATGAGAAAAAGCACTTGTGTCAGCAGAGAAAATGATATATGACCAGTCAGGTTTGTAAAGCTGTTAATACCTCAATAATGTTACAGGTTCAATACCTACTTTGTTCATGTCAGAAAGTACATGGTAAGAAGAAAAAGGAAAAAAAAAGTTAATATTTTTTAAAGGCAAAACAGAAACATCTACTATTTGTTTACTACTGATCATAATTTTTTCATTACCCTGTAGTAGAATGATAATACGATTTTCTTGCCACCATCACAAATGTGAAGTGTACCTGCTCACTAAAGTGATGTTGGGATTGGTCACATGGCTTGATTTGTCCAATGGAATGAAAGCGAATGTGTCAATGTGGTAGGCGCATGCTTATCACTTATGAAGAATCAGAGTTTTCCACTTGTCTTCTAATTTCTGCCATTACGGTAAGAAGTTCTCCAAGATAGCTGCTGGCCCTTCAGTGTGGGCTCAAGAAACACACAGAGAGCAAACCTGAGCATAGCCCTCAAGCAAGGAACCACATACAACAAGCCAGTCAAGCCCAACCTGGATCAACCAACTCCCAGGCAATCCACAAACAAGAGTAAACAATTGTTGTTTCATCCTGTGAGTTTGGGGGATATCTGTAACAGCTGACAAACACTTCTAATACCAAGCACTGAACTAGAAAATTTCATATTTCATCCAACGTTCTCACTGACCCTTTGAGATAGGGCTTAAAGACATACCTATGTAACCATTAAGAAAATGAGGTCATGAAACAGACGGATAGGTTAAGAACCAATGTTCAAACCCAACAAATGCAATTTCAAAGTTCTGTGGCTTTTTATTACTGTGATAGCCACGTTTCTCATCATTAGCTTCAGTCTACTAACAACAGCATCAATCAACACATAGATTCTTGGCCTGTTGCTAGTCTAGGATTTTCAGATGTGAATTACAAAAGATAAACTAAGAACTCTAATTGGGGTTTCCTGATTTGTTTTTGTTGTTGAGTGAATCTCAGGATTCACTTTACCTGGGTGCAAACTAAACAGAGTCCTACCAAATCTTAATACCACTTTAAATAATATCACTATTTTATCTTCCAAAAAATAGAGTCAAGAAGCAAGCTACACCAGGGGGAGAAAGTATATATAATTATACTATTGATCATTGTCATTTGATTAGAATAATTTATTTTTTGTTTTTTAAAATTTACATCCAAATTAGTTAGCATATAGTGCAACAATGATTTCAGGGGTAGATTCGTTAGTGCCCCTTACCCATTTAGCCCAACCCCCCTCCCATAGAATATTTTTTTTTAATTAAATTAAACTTTTACCACAATGTGTTCATGAAAACAAGAAGACATTTTAAGTACACAATTTGACAGTGGTAACCCCTCTTCAAAAAGAACTTATTAAAGAAAAGATGTTCCTTTTAGAATTAAAACTTAATAAATTAATAAATTCCTTCATCTTAATGAATAAAGCCATGGTAAAAATAAAAAAAAATAAGTTTATTTAACTGTGTGTTCAGTGCTGCATTTTAAGGGTCCCCCCCCCCATATTACACTGCTTTATATCCCACTAGGACAGGATCTAACATGATTTAGAATAGGGTTGAAAACAAAGGGCATTTATGCATTCCAAAATACATCCAAATCAAGTTTGCAGTAAGTAGGCTAACCTACTTCTAATGAAAGGGGAAAAGTGTAACTTCCTGATACTCTTAATTCCATTTAGTACTTTGTGGTAGGGAACACACAGACTGCACCCATGTTGCAACCTATCTTCATCAGATTAAGGAAGGCTTTGGACATTTAACTTATAAAGAAACTTCCGATTACCTTAAGAAGAAAAAGAAAAAAAAAAAAGCCTGACCAAAGCATTTTACAAGTTTTAGTTATTTTTAGAATTACAGGATAAAACATTTTTCCTGGCAGTTTTCTCATTACCCTACAGACTACTATGGCTAAGAAAAAGGTGTGTTTCCAAGAAAGGAATTTAGAATCATTAAACACAATTAAGTAGGATGTTTCCTGAACCTCCTTCACTGAACTCGATCAGAAAATAATGGAGTTAGTCATCCTATTTTATTCCATTTCAAATACACTTATTCCCCTCGGGCATATATATAAAAAAACATATTCAACATCAAGACTAACCCACAAAGTTAAACCAAAAAGATGAAAACCAGAGATAAAAAGACAGACAATATGCTAATAAAAACTGTACTGAATATACTTCCAATGAAGTAGGTAAGGAAATACTCCAGTCTTTTCATTCTGTGTTGCCAAATCTTATTGAAAAAATATTTGTATAAGTAATTATACTTTTTACAAGTGAGTATCATCAAGATGTACTAGAATAAAGCATGCCATTGTTGTAACAATCAATTTCAGGAAACCTAACAGGTATTGTAACGATACCACAATTTTGATCTTGTTTTTGTCATTTAACAGATAGATACTGTCCAAGTACCTTAACCTCTTAATTATAAAATAGGAATCTATCACATACTATTTATTCTGCCTTCCATAGAGTGGATAATCTGAACTAGTAGTCTGCCTTTCCCTTTGCATGAATGGGTAGTTCCATGTTAATTTAACAAATTAAGTTAATTTAACAAATTAACAAATTAAGTTAATTTAACAAATTTAACAAATTAAGTATTCTAAGATGAGGCAGAAGAAGACATTTTCAATCAGTTTCAACTGACGATCTATAATAATCTTAAAAAAAACATGTACACTCCTCCTTGGTCAATCCTCCTCTATATAAACTCCCAACCAACCGAGCAATGAACAGCAGCTAAAAATACCTGCTGCTTAAAATAGACACTTAGGCACAACAGACACCAAAAAGACAATTGAAATCAAAAGGGCAAGTGGTTCTATATTAAGTGATAGGCATTTACTTTTGTTCAATGAATACTGCATTTTATTATTTAAGTACCATGTATTTTAAAGTAAGAAATCTAACAATGAATAGAAATATGTGGCCAAATCGGTTTTAATTGTGTAAGCTAAAAGATCAGTTATTACTGGAACGCTGCAAACTGAGGCCAGTATTTCTATCACTGAAATTAATCTTTTGAAGTTAACAGTTTGAAATGAAGTATGAAATCTCTTTCAAGCCAACTGTTTATTTTCTAACCCAACTTGAAATGCCCTTGTCGTGATTCACCTGGCCAATGCCTTCACTACTGCAACCTCTTATATGCTTTGAGGGCATCATTCCATCGGCTCAGTCTCTGCTGCATTAATATCTCATGCTTACTTAGGCTTATATCACCAACCAAATGACCACTGAGTACCCTGTCAACCTCTACTCAGAGGTAATCTTTGCCATACCCAACTCTTTACCTGTTTCTGAACCATAAAATGAGGGGCAAAAAAATTTTAGACTTTCAGGTACAGGGGTGAATATAGGCCCAGAAATATTTAAGATCGTGCTCATTACTGTTCAAGTTCACGGAACTAGAAATAAAAGTAGGGTATTTGGGGGTCCCAATGTAATCACTATTCTTAACTTCTTCCATCACTGGGAAGGCGAACAGGCTTAAGAAAGGTAGTATATTAGGAGGCCTGTCAAGACAGGCAAGCCCCCCAAAGGGAATACTGACCAGAACAGTGGCTTTAAGTCAGTACCTGCTCAAAGTGGAAGTTCATTTATTACTACAGTATCAAGTATAGTACCCTACTACTGCCTCTATTATTTTTTTATTACATAACATATAGCCTTAGATCAAAGTTCCTGATTTAAGTTATAACGGCAATACGTAGCTGGTTCAACAACTTATATACTTTATTTATGCTCAATAAAACATTATTGGAAATAGGAAAAAATTTAACACAATTCTACATTACTTACAAATCTATCTCAAAATGATGAAACAAAGAAAAAAGTTCATATAATTAACCACATTTACATATAAATGTTACCAGGGACTGAAGTGATTGAAATGAAGAACAATAGAATTGTTCATAATACGTAACTTTAATTGTATACTATTTAGAGACATTTCTTTCTCAATCCAGCCAACACTGTATTATCCCCTTTCATGGACAAGAAAACAAAGACTCCAAGAAGTCTAAGAGTAAGTTGCTGAAACTAGCAGAAATTCAGCTATCTTCCCCATGTGTTACTCTTAAAACAGAATGATTGTGAGAGATAAAGAGCTTCAAATTCTTTGAGGAAGGCAATCTGTTTTCTACTGGCTGTCTTCTAACTACTCCGACCTACATAGTCAAAGAAAAGAGATGGGGCCTAGGCACAGACCCGGAACCTAACAAGACTGGCCACTTCCCCCTTAGACTCATAGAACATAGTCTATTTTCAAGTTCACCACATTCTTCAATTCACTGTTGATCACAGACAATAGATTTCAATATTTTTTTTTATCCTGGATGTTTTTTCAGTTCTCAGTTTTCAATGTATTTTTTTTTTTATATATTTTCTGTATTTGTCTTGAAATTCATCAGGTCTCATCCATTAAGTCAATGTTTTCTTGTATATTCAACATTTTTTTCAATATTCTTATTTTGAAACACTACTGTTTCCAACATCTGGGTTTTTTTTTTCTATTGACTCGTTTTCTTAACATAAATCACCTTTACTTTTTTTTTTTTTTTGAACATACAGTAACTTTCAACTGAGTGGACACTGTAGATACGTGTTAAGACAAGTCTTTCTTCTTTCTCTGAAGAGAGTTGACTGTTGCCTGTAAGCGGTCTCTACTCTTAAGATGTGGTCCTTCTGGATTATTAATGAAAATCCAAAGGTGTTTACTCACTACTTTTAACATGACAGGATTCCAATCCTCAACTCTGTTTCCTTGGGGGTGAGTACCTGCTTCAGTCTCTGGTCATCTTTCAGCCTTCCAGTTGATGTCTTCACACTGCCTTGGAGTACTGCCCCATACTGTACAGTTCAGGAGTTAGCAAAGCTTTCAAGATGTTATAATCACATATGCCCCAACTGTTCTGTAGCCATCCCAACTTCCCTGGGAGTCCCGTGCTCTAGACTGTGGCTTCTCAGGACAAAAGTCATAGCTTTCTTCCTTGCCACTACAGGAATGGAGAAGTGGCCTCAAGATAAACAAGGAAAATGATATTGTTCACTCTTCAGTAAGGACTTGTACACTACACATAATTTGAACAAGAAAGGTTTAAACCTCTCTTTAAAGGTCTTTTTTTTTTTTAATGACTTGAATTTAATCATCAGAAGCAAACTAAGTAGCAAGCTTACAATAAAGAAAACTCTCATGTGACGCCACCCAGGCACCCCTGTCCTTATTTGATTTTAATACCAACACTATATTTCATGAGGTAGGTCATTTTTCCTAATTCTCTGGAACGGTGTGTATAAGAAGCATGTTGAATCTTCAAATTCTGTTAGAACTTCCTACTAAAACTGCCTAAGCCTGGAGATTTTTTTTAGGGGGCGATAGGTTAGGAAGATAGCTTTTTGGTAGCTGTTGAATTAACATAATTTCTGTAATGGTTATTGAATTATCTAGGTTTTCTCCTTTGAGCTATTTTTGACACATTTTTTTTTAGAAATTGACCAATTTCCTTGATATCATCACTTGTTGGCATATTAATTAAAAATCTATAGGAAGCCATTGGTTTACGAATTATATATTTTCTTTCAAGACCTGTTTGCCTTTCGCAAACTGAGCTCAGACAGAAAGGGGGTGGGGCCACCCCTCAATCTGATCCCTTCCAAACAAAGACATCCACAGTGTCCCTGAGAGTCTAGCTCAAGGAAGAGGGAGCCTCTGCTGGCTCTGTACACTGAGGTCGCCTTGCCCACTACTCACTCCTGGCCAGCAGTGGAAGCCCACCTTGCTATGGTCATCACCCTTTCTTTTTTTTTTTTTTTTTTTTTGTGGTTGGAGATGAAGTCCTCAATCCCCAGTAGCAGAACTGCTGTCTTTTATGTTTGCAGCTTGACAGCCAGGGGCGCCCAGATGCCCACCTCTTTCATGTCCACCAAGGTACTGGTTTCAAAGCTTTCTGGGTGTACTTGGCCCAAAGGAAAGTAAGCAGATAGATGGCGCTGGCCTCATAGTTCTGGATAAGGGTACGAAAAACGACCTCTAAGGCCTGAACAACAGCCTTATGGCCTGTATGGCCATTGTTGCACACCAGTCACAGCCTTGGACTTTTCTGTCAAAACATGGGCCACAGCTATTTCAGAGGCCCCACCTCCTGGAATCATCCGGGGGTCCAGAAGGACATGGGGACATACTTGTATGGTATTCTGGAGGTTGCATTTCACTTCTGAGAGATTCACTTTGCTGGCCCCATGGAGGAGAATGGTACACGCCTTGGGGTCTTTACACTCAGTGATGAATGTAAAATACTTATCTCCAATTTTCTTGATATCCAATACACCTGCTGCCACTGTCCCAGCATCTTCTCTCAGCTCCTCTGGCCAGCTGACTATCCAGGCCCCACAGGCTCTGACAATGCCATTATTGCCTATCTGACAATGAGTAAAACTCTAAAAAGTCTGAGGAAATATACCCAAGAAAGGAACAAACTTAGAAAAAAGAGGAACCCCTCTCCACAGCTGAAATTGAGAGCTTAGACCTTTAAAAAGGTCTGGCTGTGGTGCCCAGATGGCTCAGTTGGTTAAACATCTGAGCTCCTGATTTGGGCTCTGGTGGTGAGATGGAGTCCTGCAACACGTTCTGAGCTGACAGCGCTGAACCTGCTTGGGATTCTCTCTCCCCATCTCTCTGCCCCTCCCGTGACTGCATGTACTCGCTCACTGTCTCAAAATAAACATTTAAAAAATTAAAATAAAAAAAAAATAATAATAACTGCAAAGGCCTGGCTGTAGCCCATTGGATGGTCAAGAAGTTTAGCAGCCTGACCTGGGCCAGAGATGGTGCACCATCAGCAGGCCAAGGCTGGGATGTCAGAAACCATGGGCTACGATACATGGCCAAGAACTCAAGGCGGCTGAACAGGGTACTGCCCACAGGGCCCAACAAGATGGAGCCTTCTACTGTGCCAGGGAACTAAGGCTAGCAGGCACAGAACCGCAGGCTGGGGCTGGCCAACATGAAAACCTTCGCTAGGGTGTCAGCAAACAAAAGCTGCCTGGAAGGGAATGGGGGGGCAGAACTGCCATTAAAAACTTGCTAGAGAATAAACAACACTCCAAGTTGCACACCCATGCTAATGGCAGCTGTGGACACGGCAGGAATGCAAGCATACCACAACCAGGAGGAAAAACCCCTTCCTCCCACACTATCCCCTCAGCACCCTCCACTGAGCAAACTAAAATTTTCTTGGCAACGGAGAGATGTCCACAGGATCTAGCAAGACAGCAGTGACAAGTAGATTTAGACATGAGAGACAAATTAAGTGGCATCTCATGTAAATGTGGGTTTTATCCACTGTTGATTCCCATCAGGGATTGAATCTCTTTCATTTTCTGCCTACTTTTAGTTGGTCTTTACTGCCTTCACCATAGATCTATTATACAGATATATAGAACATAAATAGATCGTCTCTGTATTTCTGTCTTAATACATATAGGTGGCATAACTTTTATTTTTTATCTACTTCAAAGTCGGCCATTCGAGCTATTGTGTCATCAGTAGAAGTCAAAAGCTGTGGATGATGATTTGATTTAGAATCTAGAGAATGCTTTGAGCAGAGAACTTCCACTCATTTAATGTTTCAGGCTACTTACTGTGAGGTTTTATCAAACATGGCCATGTTGGCATTCAACAGTACACCTAAGTGTCACTGACAAACCCTTATCCAAGATGTCCTCAGGGGAAAAAACAGAATTTCACTAGACGTCCAACAAAATTGAATTTACTCTAAAGCATATGAAATGGTATCCTCAAATGGACCAGATAAATGCCAAAATCACATTTATAGCTCACAATTTGAAACATTCTCAAGATGTCAAGGCTCAAAAAAATCCTGTCCACAAAATGCAGCAAACTTGGAAATGACATGTCAATATTTTTATGTGTTAAAATGCATAATATTTAAATACATGTTAAGAGACATGTAGTTTGGAGGGATAGATTACACAAAATTAACTCGGATCGGGGTATTCTCTACAACAAAGGTTGTTCCTAAACATGCCAGCTTTAATATTATATAGTTAGCAATTTTTTTTATGTCATTATATAGGACTTTAAAGTTCTAGGCAGCAGACCAATAAACCACAATCCTGTGGGAACCACTTAAAAGCAAAACTTTCCTTCTAGTTCTTGTGGTAATACTTTGTGAAACAATAAGAAAGCTGTATTACAAAATCAAGTAACATTGGCACCAAACACCACAGAATATTTTTATGCAAGAATTGTGTGTCTTCCAAAATGTATTCTTTTGTAAACAAAGTAAGAAAATTTAGCAGTGCTCACAACTCAGTAAGAGCTGACTATACAGGATTTATCGGTCTGGGGAGCGGGGCTACTGTAAGTGATCTAATCCCTTGTCACACAGGAATCAGACCTCACACAATTGTCAGAATTACTAGGGAAGGAGCAGAATAAAGGATGCGTTGAAGGATCAGAAGAGTCATCATTGATTCATCAGTCTGACAAGCCAAACCTACCCAGACACCTAAGGGGGACTTTGAGGACAAAGTTATGCTGAGATCTGTGAACAATAGTTGCCCTCGTATAGTTCCTGCCTCAGTGGGTCCCCGGCCCAGTGATGAACCAAGGCTGGTTATGGTAAAACAGTAATGATGACTAGCCATCATTGGGATCAGTTAGATGGCGGAACATGATGGGAAGGACAGGTTGGAACCCGCAAGGCACCATTTGTCTGTCCGTCACCTAGTCTGAAAGCACAAAGACCTTAGGAGAAAAATGGCTTCTGTTTCACTTCAGCATTCAAAGTCTCACTCTTGCTCCTTTGATAAATTTAACCAAAAAAAAAATAATAATAATTAAAAAGGAAGAGGAGGAGAATTCCCAACTTAACAAAACCAGCATATGGATACCTGCCATGGATGAATATTATGTAATTCAGATATACACAAAAATGAATTTATTAAGCCTAATTTTTCTTAAGTAAAAGAACCTCAAATAGGACTCAAAGTTCTTAGATCTGTTTAAGAAGTCGGTTTTGTTTTGGCTACCAACTGCTACTCTACCATCCAGATGTTAATGCTCACACTACACAAGTTAACATAATAGGTTGAAGGACTAAATGTGATTGAAATGTATTTCATTATGTGACTCTAGATGAACCCATACCTAGTTGAACAGGAACAATGCACCAATCATCCTTTTATCGGATGTCCTCTGCCATCCTCTGATGTCCTCTGACCTGAGTCCTCTGCCTCTTTTTTTGTTGTTGTTATTCTTACTGACACTTGCAAGTGGACTCCATCTATGCTACTTTTTCAAAAACTCCACAACACAGGTAAAAACAGATGTTCTTATCTTCAGACACACTTCTTAAAGAACAACTGTGAACTAATGAAGAGTAAGAAAAAATTTGTTAGTATCATTCTTTCAAGTTTCTACAGTAAGTCCAATTTTCTACTCCATAATATTGAAGGAAAAGAAATTCACTATTCTGTAAGAACATTCCGAATCTTATACTATAAAAAACTCTCCCAATTTTTTTCAATTCTCACATTAATACGTATTAAATATCTACTGGGTTTGAGGCACTATGCTAGATAATGAAGACAGAAGAATAAAGAGAAATTGTTAATGTCTATAATGTTAGAGAGCACTTTCTCACTCTGAATAGCCAAAACAATCTTTAACTAAAAAAAGTTGGACATCTCACACTTCTTGATTTCAAAGCTTACTGGGAAACTACAGTGACCAACTCATACAGTCCTGGCATAAAGACATATATACCAGTGGAATATAATAGAGTACCCAGAAATAAACCCCTGCTTACATAGTTCATTTCTTGCAAGGATGCAAAAAACATTCAGTGGCAAAGGACAATCTTTCAACAAATGACACTGAGAAAACTCGATATCCAGATGCAAAATAATCAAGTTGGGTTTTATTTAACATCATATACAAAAACTCAAAATGAAACAAACACCTACCTCTAAGAATAAAAATTATAAAACTCTAAAGAAAATGTAGAAGAGGGGCACCTGGGTGGCTCAGTCAGTTGAGCATCCGACTTCAGCTCAGGTCATGATCTCAAAGTTTGTGAGTTTGAGCCCCGTGTCGGGCTCTGTGCTGACAGCTCAGAGCCTGGAGCCTGCTTCAGATTCTGTGTCTCCCTCTCTCTCTCTGACCCTCCCCACTCACACTCTGTCTCTGTCTCTCTCTCAAGAATAAATAAATATTTTACAATTTTTTTAAAAAAAGAAAATGTAGAGGAAAGCTTTATGGTGTTCACTTTGGCCATGATTTACTGAATGTAACACCAAAAGGACAGGCAACAAAATTAGAAATAAATGAGGCCATATCAAAATTAAACTTTCATATATGAGAGGACAATATCAGAGTGAAAAGGCAATCCCTGAGATAAAAGAAAGAATTTGCAAGTTATTTATCTGGTAAGGGGTTCATATCCAGGGTATATTAAGAACTCTGAAAACTTAATAATGAAAAACCAACCTATTTTTGTTAATGGGCATAGGACTTGAATAGCAACACATCTTCAAAGAAAATATATACTTTGTAAACAAATGGCCTCCTATAGATTTTTAATTCATATGCCAACAAGTGATCATACCAAGGAAGTTGGTTAATTTCTAAAAATTTCTCAAAAATAGCTCAAAGGAAAAAACTTAGGTAATTCCATCATCATTACAGAAATTATAATGGTAACTCAACAGCCACCAAAAAGCTATTTTCCTACCATTATTGCCCCCTAAGAAAATATCCAGGCTTAGGCAGTTTTACTAGGAAGTTCCAAGAGAATTTGAAGATTCAACATGCTTCTTATAAACACTGTTCCAGAGATTAAATGAGGAAAAATGACCTACCTCATGAAATATAGTGCTGCTATTAAAATCAAATAAGGACATTAATTTTGTATCCTGTGACTTTGCTGAATTTATGTATCGGTTCTAGCAGACTTTTGGTGGAGTCTATCAGGTTTTCCATGTATAATATCATGTCAATCTGCAAAAAGTGAAAGCTTGACTTCATCTTTGCCAATTTTGATGCCGTTGATTTCCTTTTGTTGTCTGATTGCTGATGCCAGAACTTCCAACACTATGTTAAACAACAGCAGTGAAAGTGGACATACCTGTCGTGTTCCTGATCTCAGGGAGAAAGCTCTCAGTTGCTAATTGATTAGCTAATAGATAGCTAATGCTATCATCATTGAGGATGATATTAGCAGTGGGCTTTTCATAAATGGCTTTTATGATGTTTAAGTATGTTCCTTCTATCCCGACTTTCTCGAGGGTTTTTATTAAGAAAGGATGCTGAATTTTGTCAAATGCTTTTTCTGCATCAATTGACAGGATCATATGGCTCTTATCTTTTCTTTTATTAACGTCATGTATCACCATGATTGATTTTCGAATACTGAACCAGCCCTGCAGCCCAGAAATGAATCCCACTTGATCATAGTGAAGAATTCTTTTTATATGCTGTTGAATTCGATTTGCTAGTATCTTATTGGGAATTTTTGCATCCATACTCATCAGGGATATTGGCTGTAGTTCTCTTTTTTTTGCTGGGTCTCTGTCTGGTTTAGGAATCAAAGTAATGCTGGCTTCATAAAATGAGTCTTGAAGTTTTCCTCCCCTTTCTATTTTTTTGGAACAGCTTGAGAAGGATAGGTATTATCTCTGCTTCAAATGTCTGGTAGAATTCCCCCAGGGAAGCCATCTGGTCCTGGACTCTTATTTGTTGGGAGATTTTTTATAACTGAATCAATTTCTTCACTGATTCATTTCTTCTATTTCTTCCTGTTTGAGTTCTGGAAGTGTGTGGGTGCTTAGGAATTTGTCTATTTCTTCCAGGTTGTCCAGTTTGTTGGCATATAATTTTTCATAGTATTCCTGACAATTGTTTGTATTTCTGACGGATTGGTTGTAATAATTCCATTTTCATTCATGATTTGATCTATTTGGGTCATCTCCCTTTTCTTTTTGAGAAGCCTGGCTAGAGGTTTATCAATTTTGTTTATTTTTTCAAAAAACCAACTCTTGGTTTCATTGATCTGCTCTACTGTTTTTTTTTGTTTGTTTGTTTGTTTGTTTTTAGATTCTATATAGTTTATTTCTCCTCTGATCTTTATTATTTCTCTTTTTCTGCTGGGTTTGGGGTGTCCTTTCTGATCTGCTTGTTTATCCTTTAGGTGTGCTGTTAGATTTTATATTTGGGATTTTTCTTGTTTCTTGAGATAGTTACATTCTCATACACTAATAATGAACCAACAGAAAGACAAATCAAGAAACTGATCCCATTCACAATTGCACCAAGAAGCGTAAAATACCTAGGATAAACCTAACCAAAAATGTAAAAGATCTGTATGCTTAAAACTATAGAAAGCTTATGAAGGAAATTGAAGAAGATACAAAGAAATGGAAAAACATTCCATGCTCCTGGATTGGAAGCATATTGTTAAAAAATAAAAATAAAAAATAAAAAGCAATCTACACATTCAATGCAATCCCAATCAAAATTGCACCAACATTCTTCTCAAAGCTAGAACAAGCAATCCTAAAATTTGTATGGAACCACACAAGACCCTGAATAGCCAAAGTAATATTAAAGAAGACGACCGAAGAGGGAGGCATCACAGTCCCAGACTTTAGCCTCTACTACAAGGCTGTAATCATCAAGACAGCATGGTTTTGGCACAAAAACAGACACATAGACTAATGGAATAGAATAGAAACCCCAGAACTAGACCCACAAAAGTATGGCCAACTCATCTTTGACAAAGCAGGAAAGAACATCCAATGGAAAAAAGACAGTCTCTTTAACAAATGGTGCTGGGAGAACTGGACAAGAACATGCAGAAGAATGAAACTAGACCACTTTCTTACACCACTCACAAAAATAAACTCAAAATGGATGAAGGACCTGAATGTGACACAGGAAACCATCAAAACCCTAGAGGAGAAAGCAGGACAAGACATTTTTTACCTCGGCCGCAGCTATTTCTTACTTGACACATCCCCAAAGGCAAGGGAATTAAAAGCAAAAATGAACTATTGGGACCTCATGAAGATACAAAGCTTCTGCACTGCAAAGGAAACAATCAACAAAACTAAAAGGCAACCAACGGAATGGGAAAAGACATTTGCAAACGGCATATCAGATAAAGGGTTAAAATCCAATATCTATAAAGAATTCACCAAACTCCACACCTGAAAAACAAATAATGCAATGAAGAAATGGGCAGAAGACATGAATAGACACTTCTCTAAAGAAGACATCCAGATGGCCGTGAAAAGATGTCAACGTCACTCATCATCAGGGAAATACAAATCAAAACCACACTGGGACATCACCTCATGCCAGTCAGAATGGCTAAAATAAACAAATCAGGAGACTATAGATGCTAGAGAGGATGTGGAGAAACGGGAACCCTCTTGCACTGTTGGTGGGAATGCAAATTGGTACAGCCGCTCTGGAAAACCGTGTGGCGGTTCCTCAAAAAATTAAAAATAGATCTACCCTATGACCCAGCAATAGCACTGCTAGGAATTTACCCAAGGGATAAAGGAGTGCTGATGCATAGGGGCACTTGTACCCCAATGTTTATAGCAGCATTTTCAACAATAGCCAAATTATGGAAAGAGCCTAAATGTCCATCAACTGATGAATGGATAAAGAAATTGTGGTTTATATATACAATGGAATACTACTTGGCGATGAGAAAGAATGAAATATGCCCTTTTGTAGCAACGTGGATGGAACTGGAGAGTATTATGCTAAGTGAAATAAGTCATACAGAGAAAGACAGATACCATATGTTTTCACTCTTATGTGGATCCTGAGAAACTTAAGAGAAACCCATGGGGGAGGGGAAGGGGGAAAAAAACGTTAGAGAGGGAGGGAGGCAAACCATAAGAGACTCTTAAAAACTGAGACTAAACTGAGGGTTGATGCAGTTGGGAGGGAGGGGAAAGTGTGTGATGGGCATTGAGGAGGGCACCTGTTGAGATGAGCACTGGGTGTTATACGGAAACCAATTTGACAATAAATTTCATATTAAAAAATTAATAAATAAAATAAAATAAAAATAAAAGACAGGGCAGGCTGGGTGGCTCAGTTGGTTAAGTGGCCCGATCTTGGTTTCAGCTCAGGTCATGATCTCATGGTTCATGAGGCTGGAATTCTCTCCCTCTCCCACCTCTCTCAAAATAAATAAATAAACTTTGAAAAATCAAATAATGACAGCACAAGAAGCATACAACAATTTCACTTATAAAAAGAAAAACAATTCCACATAAAATACCAAGTAGCTAAGTCCAATAATATAAAAAATACTATTAAGTATTGTTCATCCCCAAATCATAAAGACAACTCAAAATCAGTATGTCTATTATGTAAATTCACCATATTAGCAAGACTGAGAGAAGTCACAAGATGATCTCACTACATAGAGAAAAATTTTCTCAAAAAGCAAAATAACTTTTTTCTGAAGTTTTTAAAGAAATAAACCATCTTGGAAAAGAATTAATCTGTTAAAGCCTTTCAAACAAAAAACATAGAGCAAAGATTTTATTTAAGAGTCCATTTAATGATAAAATCCAGAAAAACTTAACTCCATTTTCTTTGCTGTCCTACAACATAACACCAGTGATCCTGGCAAAAGGGACAACAAAATTAAGGATTCAAAGGAGAAAGACCTATTTGTCATCACTTGCAAATAATATCATTTATGTAAAACACTTTAGAAGACTTTACAAATTTAAAACCAGAGGTCAATAAAACTATTATAAGCTCAATCTACCAAAAGGGAGTATGGGGAAACTTAATGCCCAATAGCAAATAAAAATTAGAAAATAAAAAAGATGGATTATATATACATTAGCTGTAATAAACTATGAAATTACTTATAAGGAATACATGATATATAGCAAAGTAAAAAACCTTCAAACAACATAAAAGATCTGAATGAGCTACATTATGTTCACGAGTGCAACAGACTACTGTTTAAAGCCATTAATTTGGTCTGTAAACTGATGCACAATTTCCAAGAATTCCAATAAAAACATATAACTGGTGGAAACTTTAAGTTTCAAAGTTATATAAAAGTAATAAACGTCAACAGATAATTCATCAGTCCCATCCTACACCTTGCCTCAGATTCTCTTAGTCTCACAGTCCTAGGTCACCAAAGTAACTACATAGGGAGCCACATGGTCCTCTATCAGAGGCCACAAACCAGAATCTCCGATTTGTCCCTATAGCTACCTCTGGACAGAGTTATGGTATTATGGTATGAGTCATGGGATCTGCCTTCCCTTGGAACTGAATGAATGAACTAGGTGGTACAACCAGGAGTTCAATCCCTGTAGGATTAACTGTAACCCAGAAGAAGCTGGAGAGATAAATTGTCTCCTAGAAAGTCCACTGTCAGGAAGAACACCGACAGTTTTGTATAAGCATGTCAGGTCATGTCCCATGTGATAACGTGGCCAGCTATGTTTGTGAAGCAGCAGCCAGGTTAGTAATGCATCCCCTTACACAGCAGTTAAGCCTGTCTAAGGCTCTGTTAGAGATCCTATGCAGGAAAAGACCAGTTTAAAAGTAAAATTTAAAACAATATGGTAGTTCACAAGAAAGCATTTATTAGTACATAAAGAGCTCAGAAATACACACACACATATATATGAGTGTACATATATATATATATATATATATACACACACACACATATATATGTATGTGTATATCTACCTATCTAAATATATCTATATATAGATAGATAATTTCCAATATAAAAGAGGCAGTTTCTCAAGTTCAAAAAAGAAAAATAAGTTATTTACTAAGTGAGGTTGGACAAACTAGCTCACTTTATAAGGATGACAAAAGCTGTAGTCCATTATCACAGAGTATTTTTAAATGACCTCACAAGAGATCAAAGACTTAAGTATGTGGCACAAAAACAGACACTCAGATCAATGGAACAGAATAGAGAACCCAGAAATGGACCCACAAATGTATGGCAAACTAATCTTTGACCAAGCAGGAAAGAATATCCAATGGAATAAAGAGTGTGCAAACTGTGCTGGGGAAACTGGACAGTGACATGCATAAAAATGAACCTGGACCACTTTCTTACACCATACACAAAAATAAACTCAAAATGGATGAAAGACCTAAATGTAAGACAGGAAGCCATCAAAATCCTCAGGGAGAAAGCAGGCAAAAACCTCTTTGATCTTGGCCGCACCAACTTCTTAGTCAACACGTCTCCAGAGGCAAGGGAAACCAAAGCAAAAGTGAACTATTGGGACCTCATCAAAATAAAAACTTCTGCACAGTGAAGGAAACAATCAGCAAAACTAAAAGGCAACTGAAGGAATGGGAGAAGATATTTGCAAATAACGTATCAGATAAAGGGTTAAAATCCAAAATCTATAAAGAACTTATCCAAATCAACAGTCAAAAAACAAAGAATCCAGTGAAGAAATGGGCAAAAGACATGAATAGACACTTCTGCAAAGATGACATCCAGATGGCCAACCGACAGATGAAAAAATGCTCCACATCAATCATCAGGGAAATACAAATGAACACTACAATGAGATATCACCTCACACCTGTCAGAATGGCTAACATTAACAACTCAGGCAACAGATGTTGGTGAGGATGCAGAGAAAGAGGATCTCTTTCGCACTGCTGGTGGCAATGCAAACTGGTGCAGCCACTCCTGAAAAGAGTGTGAAGGATCCTCAAAAAATTAAAAATAGAACTACCCTATGACCCAGCAATTGCACTACTAGGTATTTATCCAAGGGACAGAGGTATGCTGTTACAAAGGGGCACATGCACCCGAATGTTTATAGCAGCACTATCAATAATAGCCAAAGTATGGAAAGAGCCCAAAAGTCCTTCGATGGATGAATGGATAAAAAAAAAATGTGGCATGTGTACACAATGGAGTATTAGTCGGTGATTCAAAGGAATGAAATCTGGCCATTTGCAACTACATGGATGGAACTAGAAGATATTATGCTAAGCAAAATTAGTCCGAGAGAGACAAATATAGGACTTCACTCATATCAGGACTTTAAGACACAAAACAAATGAATATAGGGGAAGGGAAGCAAAAATAATATAAAAACAGAGAGGTGGAGAAAACATAAGAGATTCTTAAATATGGAGAACAGAGGGTTGCTGGAGGGGTTGTGGGAGGGGGGATGAGCTAAATGGGTAAGGGGCATTAAGGAATCTACTCCTGAAATCATTGTTGCACTATATGCTAAGTAACTTGGATGTAAATAAATAATAAATAAATTAAAATAAATATATATATATTTTTTTTCTGAGTAGGGTTTCTCTGTAACCCTACTCAGAGACTTCTATTTTGAGAAATAAGAAAAAAAAAAGACTTCAGTATGAAACAGCAAACTAAAATGAAATAGAACCACAACGTAGGGACAAATTTCATAAAACTTTAAATGCACAAGATTTGGCTGCATCGCAATGAAGAACACTGAGAGATTACAGACTAGCAAAATATGTTTGTAATGTGTACAACTAGGAAAGGAATAGTAGCTAGGCTATACAAGAAACTCCACCAAATTAAGAATTAAGAAACCCAAATGAAGATTGACAAGTAGTAATAAACATTCAGATAACAAGCACAGAAATGTACTATGCAGAAAAGTTTACCCTCACTAGAAATCAAATAAAATCAAGTTGCAACAGAGATGAATACCTATCAAATCAAGAGTAATTAGAAAGTTACAAAAGGTTAAAACTGCAGAAGATGCAGCTAAAACTAGAAACATGTCCTCACACTTCTGTTAGGAGGTTCTCAAACACACACAGCTGTTCTGGAAATCAATCTGGTAATAGGTTACTGAAGCCAAGGACGCATTTACCTTATGACCTGGTAATTAATTGTACTTCTCGACACATACCTCAAAGAAACTCTTGCACCCAAGCCCACAAAGTGACATATGCCAACATTCATTTCTGTTGTTTGGTAGAAGGCAACGTAGGTGTCCACCCTAAGACACCAATAAATAAAATGTGGTTGGTGCATGACTGAAAGTTATCAAATAATCAAACAAAAGTTTTGGATGCTTCAGCATGGATGGTTTCCTAAATAATGCTGATAAAAAGTCACCGTCTTCTGTCTGAATTTTAAAAGCATAACAGGATACATTTTAAGAATATATATAGTTATTAAAACGAAAATCATTTAACAGAATTTCTTCTGGAATCTCGAATAAGATTTTAGATTGGAAATGGAAAGAAAAAATAGTTTACAATAAAAAACAGCTAGCAAAGGTAAACAGCAGCAGCAAACTATAAACCAAGAAGGATCATCAACTCAATTCTATGTATCAAGGTTCAAAACCAAACAAAAAGATGGAACAAAGAAGCTTGCACTTTAATGTGCCTCTAAATACCTGTTAAATACTACTTTAAATGTTCAAATGTGTTGTGGTGCACGGGGACAAATTTCAATGGTTTTAATACGTGCAGAAACTATCAGGAATTCAGGAGGTTCAATAAATAAGGAGGAGCAGAGGATGTTTGAGCAGAAGCCCCAATTAGAACTCTTTTCTCTGTTTAATGAAAACTGGAAAGAATATACCAAAAATAGACATGGTGAGATAAAAGGTACATATACAGTGGAGAAACTACAACTCATGATACCCATAGAAGGCAGTTCTGAACCATCAAAGATAATTGCAGGCCATGTGAAGGGATAGGTACTTTATGCTGTGGGCCATCGAGGGCTATGGACCAACATGGACAAAGTTGCACATTATAAAGATCCTTGGGGTGCTTGCTGATGTTAAATGTTCATGCACATGGACACGGAAGGCAGGAGGAAAACCATCAAGAATTTCTCCCCTACCCCCCAAGTCCACATGTAAGATGCTAAGAGCTAAGTCAAGATATTTAACAATTAAAATTTCATTCAACAGTTCTAAATAAAAGGAAGATACAGGAAAGACCAAGTTTACGTAGCATTTATACATTGGTCTCCACACATATAAAGAAAAGAAGACAAATTAGTTTCAGGCTAATTCCTAAGAAATTAATTTCTGGGGGTAAAGAGGTTAATCTTCTCAAAGGAGGTCCCAGAGAAGGTCACAGAGTAACTTTTCCAACACTTTCGAAGATTCCCCAAATAGGACCAGTAAAATGACAAGGCTTACATGAGCCTATCTAGAAGAATTGGTAGAAGAAAAAAAGATGTGAGAAAGAGACAATCAAAGATAAAAATCAGGAGAAACAGGACAAAGAGAACTCTGGCAATGTTTGTTAACTGTCCAAATACACCAGGATTGTAGATTTACTTTATCTTGAGTACTATACCACACAGATTGTGGTTTTACTAGTCACTAAGATGTGCAACTTGCTACTGTGGTTTATAGTGAGCAGTCATGAGGCAAACTGATGGATGGCAGTAATTTTCAGTGAAGTCAGTTCCTTCCAATTCCAAACGCTTCATCTTTAGATCCTTTCCCTCTCACTCCCTTTTCTTTCCATTTTCTTCCACCTTTCACACACTCCTCCTCTTGAGGATCTTTTAATTTCTATCCCTTCCTCAGTTTTCCATTTGTTAAACAATTTATGTCCTTTTCTTATCCCTTTCCTTTTGGAAAAGGTTTTTCCTTTTCAAAACCCCATGTAATATGAGGTTTCTTCTGAGACTCTTCATTCTGAGGCTCTTCCTGACCATCTCTTAATTCAATCCAGGCCTAAGTCAACAACTACCAAAGTCCCCCTCCTTCAGCACACTAGAAGTGAGGGAGAATGAATGGGAAACTCTACTCTGAAAATAGCAAACTTCTTAGAACTGCAATGCTTGTAGACACAAAGACAAGACAATCTTAGTAAAATTCAGTCTTCTTGACAAGCTACTTGTCAATTTAGCATTTAAAGCCCACACTTATTAGCAACTAATACAAGATACGGTCTTATTTTCTCTAATGCATATGGGGTATATGCACAAGATATGTATTAAAAAAAAGGGAACTCCTGCTATATTCTCTAATTTTATGGTCATTATATTCCTGTACTTAGAGCCTTAAAAGATTTATTTTTAAAATTGAACTTTCTTAAAGGTGTTTTCACCTTTTCAAGATAAATAAGCCCTTTTTAAAAAGTGTTTATTTATTTATTTTGAGAGAGAGACAGAGAGCAGGGGAGGGGCAGAGAGAGAGAATCCAGAGCGGGCTCCACAGCTGTCAGTGCAATAAAAATTCTCTGGACCAATCTGAGATTTTCATCATATACCTAAAGATAGCATAACTTACTACTGAATTTCTTTGTTCAAGTTACCAGGTTTTCTTTTTTCCTTTATCAACCTAATTTGTCATTAAATACTCCTAAGAAATAGATTTTAGACCATAAGAATCAAAGAGAAAACACCTAATTACATGGAAAAGTAATAATGAAATACGTAAGTATTTATCTTTTTTTTTAATGTTTATTTATCTTTGAGAGGGAGAGGGAGAGCAAGTGGGGGAGAGCCAGAGAAGAGGGAGACACAGAATTTGAAATAGGCTCCAGGATCTGAGCTGTCAGCACAGCTCACACAGGGCTAGAACTAACTCATGAACCATGATATCATGACCTGAGCCAAAGTCAGGTGCTAAACCAACTGAGCCACACAGGTGTCCCAAGTATTTAACTATCTCATACCTATAAGTTTTTATTAAGTTTTAAATTAATACTAACCCATGCACACATTTCAGTATTCACAGATAAAACTAGTTTTTTTTAATTCTATGCACTCATACATTTACACATAAGCATAAATATGTACCATATGTAGCCAATATACCTTTATATCCTGTTCCATTAATATCCAATCATGAGCATTTTCATGCACCAATGAAGTTTTCAAAAACATAATTTTCGGTGATCTTTTCAAGTTACTAAAAGATGTCACTATCTGATGTCTAGATATATAGACTGAAAATCACACACTTATAAAAATGCTGCTAGTCACCAACTTTAGACACAAATATTTGCCAATATTTCTAATATTTTCCTATTAATTTCTTAAAGGTTTCCATAAATATTTTGAAATATACAAATATGTACACATATTTTCCCCATGCTCAACTCATAATTTACATTAGTGTCAACATAATATCTACATATAAATAGCTATGTGCATGAAATTCTCTCATTTGACAGTATTAAGAATCTAGGGTAAACCATCAAGTCTTCCAGATGCTAAAAGAAAAAGTCCATGCATTCATGGAACAGACATGGCATCATCAGGGAGCCATGAATACCTACCAGAAATACAATTATGTAACCTAGTGAAATATAATGAGGAAAACTAAAATAGAATCAAGAAATATGATAGAGGAGGTTATTATACCTGACATTATCAGTGAAGGATTCCTAGGAGGTGACATCTATACAGGGAGGTAATCAACAATGGAAACAACGTTCATAACTAGACAAAGTGGCCTGGAAAAAACAGTACATAGGCCTTTTTTCATGTACTTATATGCACATACACTCTTAGATACTCTTTCCATTCAACAAATACTTACTTGGGACTAATGTATCAGTCAGGTGGCTATGAACTCAGATACCATCCTGCCTATACAGAACTCAGTCTAACAGGGGAGTTAGACATGTTATGCACAACTTACCAATTATTCCATTTTGATATTAATTCTGGGCAAGAAAAACAAAACAAAACAGGGCACTAGGAAACTTGTAGGGAGTTGGCCTAATCTGGTTGAGAGTAGGGGAATGGGGGAGATAGGAAAGACTTCCCTAAGTGATAATTTAGGCATTATCTAAAGGGTACATAGCAAGATAGGAAGAAAGTCAAGTTCCTGAAAGGAGAAATCTTCTTTGTGAGGAAATAAGGTCAGAATAAGCTACAATATAAAGAACGTTAAGTATGAAGGAGAGCAGACAGCAGAAAGGATAGGGGAAGTAACAGGCCAGCAAGTCAATATACATAATGCCATCTTGACACCTATGATCTCTCAGTACCATTTCATAAGCCATGTCATCTATAACCTCAACCTTCACATCTCCTACTTTTTTGTGTGTGTCATATTAAGATGTGTTTCTCCCACATGACCTTACTACCAACATCCCAATTTTTGTTCAACTCTCCAGGTATAGGGAAGAGTATGTATTTTCTGCACAAGTTCCAAAGACATAAGTTAGACCCTTGATAAAGGAAAAAATAATAATAATGTCAAAGTCTCTATCTCAAAACCACATGAATGATTAAGCCATTCAAGGTCTTTTACTTTTTTTCAGAATTTAGTGATTCATCACTTACCTATAACACCCAGTATTCATCACAAGTGCCCTCCCCTTAATACACATCACCCATTTAGCCCATCCCCTCATCAACCTCCCCACCAGCAATCCTGTTTGTTCTCTATAGTTGAAAGTCCCTTGTGGTTTGCCTCCCTCTCTTTTTTTTTCCTTCTTCTATGTTCATCTTAAATTCCACCTATGAGTGAAATCATATGGTATTTATATTTCTCTAACTTATTTCATTTAGCATAATATACTCTAGCTCCTCCGTATCATTGCACATAGCAAGATTTCATTCTTTTTTATGGCTGAGTAATATTCCATAGCATATGGCCATTCCACCATGAATGCACCTGATCTCCTCTTTTATTACTATTAAAAAAAAAAGTTTTTAATCACTTTTCCAGGAATGCCCAGAAATAGCACTGGAAAAATATAACTTTTTTTTTTCAGGACAATTTTTTGTATTTTAGGCTACATAGAAGAGAATAAAACTAAGTATTTAGTATTCCCAACTTTCTTTAAGACTTCACACCTCACCCACCTCCCTGTCAGCTGATTATTTGCTTCCTGTAACAGTAAGACAATAAAAAACCAAGAATAAACAAACTTTATATCCCCCTACCACATTTACTTATACCTGTGCACACACACACTCTGTATTTTTCCTGTCCCCATGGGTGACCTATCCATCCTCCTTGTCAAGGTCAACTCCAAAACCATGAATACATTATATCCCAATCTCCTTTCAATATGGCATCACTTTTTGTTTCCCTTTACTAAATCATATTAGATACCAATATGCTATTGTACCATCCATCTAAATTTCTTAATCCATAACGTCCTTCAGCCACCCCCTCCATTTTTCTGCTCAATATTAATGGAAACTTCCCCAAGGGGAAGCCCTCCTTTTCTCTAGTAAATAAATTCTATACGGGTTTTCATATTCACCACTCTCTTCCAACAGCAGTAGACTCTCACTGCCAAGGCTAATAATTAGGGTTTTTAATTTTTTTTTTAACATTTATTTTTGAGAGAGACAGAACATGAGAAGAGGAGGGGCAGAGAGAGAAGGAGACACAGACTCCAAAGCAGACTCCAGGCTCTGAGGCACCAGCACAGAGCCCAAAATGGAGCTTGAACTCACGACCAAAGGGATCATGACCTGAGCTGAAGTTGGATGCTTAACCGACTGAGCCACCCAGGAGCCCCCAATCAGTTTTATTTTTTTAAACGAATATGTAGCATTTCCTACAATTGCCCAATTCTGAAACACATTCTTCCCTAGGCTTCCATGACATTACCCTGTGGCCAACCCTTCTTCTATCCCCTTAGCTAATTGAGGCCCCTCCAAGATGTCTGTGTTCTCTTTCTCCAAATCTGAGTACATTAACTTATATGACAAATAGACTTTTCAGGTATGATTCAATTAATGATCATGATGGGCCTGATGTAGTAACTATGATTCTTTTAAGAGGAAAGCAGGAGAATAAGAGTTGGGAGTAATGTAACAGTAAAAACAGGAATTTGGAAAGATTTAAGGACTAAGAGACAAAGAATGCAGGCAGACTCTAGAAACTGGACAAGTGAAGGAAGCCATCTTCTCTACAACCTCTAACAGTTCTGACAATACTTTTATTTTAGACTTCTGGTCTCCTAAATAAAAGAATAAATTTATGGTTTTGCAATTCACTAAGTTGGTGGTAGTTTATTACAGCAGCAATAGAAAACTTACATACTTCCTCAACCTGATAATCTTGGACTGCCCCCGGGTTCAGACTGAAGTCTATACCCCCTCATTCTATAATCTCAAATCAACTCCAAGGTAGTCAATACTTGGATGATGACAACTGTTTATCTGGACCTCTCCATTGAATTCTAGATTTGTATCCAATTATCTCCTTGACATTTTTAAGGTGCTTAAAGAAAATTGTAGACTTAGTGTATCAAAACTAAACTCTTCCTCAGCTCCCACAAAACCTTCTCTTCCTTTAACATTCTCCATCTCAATAAAGGCAATTGTATCCTTCTAGTTATTAAGATCACGCCTTTATCTAAGACCCCTCTTATTCTGAAACCCCACATACAATCCATTGGCTAATACTCTTCATTTTACCTTCAAGCATTCAGAGCATAAGCACTTCATATCACATTGTCTACCATCTCAATTGTCCAATTAGTCATCACCACCTTTTGCCTTCAGTATCACAAAAGCTCCTCCCTTCTTTCCCTTATACAATCTATTCTGCCTCAACTGACAGGGTAAGTCCTATTCTCTTTCAGTGTAAAATCTGAAGTCTGTGCCATAACCTTTAGGGGTCTACATGCTATGGGACCCAAATACTCTCCAACCACATCCCTTCCCAATCCTCCTTACCAGCATCACTGTTCCATAGCCAGACTTTCTTACACTGTGTCCTGTATCTGAAATGTTGTACTCTCATTTATCTGCATGACTCATTCCCTTCAGATCTTGCCTTGAATTTCGCATTCTCCCAGAGTACCAGTCTGATTACTTAATAGGAAACAGCAACTTCCAACCCCTGGAGCTCTATCCTGCTTTTCTCTTTAAACATTTATCACTATTTGATTTATCATGTAGTTGATTATTCTCTCATTATGAAAAAAAAAAAAAAAATCCAGAATGTGGAAGTACGGCAAAAGCCACCCAAGGACTATTTTTCAAGAACTTATTTCACTTTTTTAAAAGACAGTCTTAAGTTAGTGTTAACATCAATATTTTTCTCCTATTAGTGATATAAATAATTTAAGTAAAATGGAAAAAAAAAAATGAAAAGTATGTGACCTGGTGAGACATAAACCAATTTTTCATCCAACCTGTAATCTTATGCTAACAGACCTTGTTAAGCTGCCTACACATATTTAACTTTTCGAACGTCCTCTGAGTGAATACTATCATCATACTGGCTCCTCCATGTGTTGAAAAAAATTTTCATGTGCTCATTTTGTATTTGAATGTCGCAATTTTGTCTTTTTAAAAGTGTCCTTTAGTCGACATCTGTCTCCCCTATTAGGATGCAATCTTCACAGAGGAAGTCCAACAGGAAAGCAACATGGGAGACTCCTCAATTTCCCTCCTCTCACAGATGTACTGCCACACCAGAAGCACTTTCCTTTGAAACCCATCTAGAACCCAGCTGAGTGATTTCTACACACTAGGCAAACAAGAAAAATGCCTACATCAAAAAAGTAAAGGTGAAAACTCATCCTAAACATCCCCAACCCAAAACAGCCTCATACAATCAGGAGGAAACTCCCAACTCAACAGCTTCTCCGTGATAAGCAAGGGTTTTTACCACGTATCTATACTCCAACTTTAAGATTCCCATAGTACAGGTAGGATCCTGAGACACCTAACTCTGCAAGTCCATTAGGCTTGTGGTCACAAGACCCAGAGGGCTGCAGCAAACTAAACAGCAGTTTCTTCAAACAGGCGTGGACATGTGGACATGAACTGCAGCTATCCCTTTAGGAATCAAAGCAGGGCAGGAGGCAGTTGGGGGTGGCAGCAGTGTGTGGAGGAGGGAAGAAAACAAGTCATTTCAAGGACAACGGAAGACAAGAATTCACTGCAAACTTTATAAGCTATGCCTAAGGACTAAGGATCTGGCTTCTAATTTAGCACACCTCTACAGAGTGGCTGCTCTTCTCTGCGGACTGGGGAAGCCAAGACACATTTCCTTTGGTCCCTCCTCTGGACTGTTCTAACACTAAAATCAAGTCACCAGTATCTCCTTGGAGGCAGCCTGTACACCTATTTGGGTTCCCGAACTTTTGTAGCTGCTATTTGAGACGGGACCCCAAATCACCTAAGAGCTCTGATACCCAACAGGGCATTCTTGAGTCCCACAGGACTATAGCAAATCCAGTAATTATTAAACACAGCAAAACTTATGGGATGTAGCAAAACACAGTTCTAAGAGGGAAGTGACAAGTTCCTATATTACAAAACAAGAACCTAAGTCAAAATTTAAAAAATTTTAAAAAGGAATAAAGAATAAAGAACTATTTAACTTTATACCACAAAGAAATAGAGAAGCAGAATAAGCTTAAAGTTACAAACAAGTAACAAAGATCAGAGTAGAATTAAGGGAAATAGAGTACAGAGACAATAGTTAAGATCAATGAAAGAGATGGTTTATAAAAAAATACAATAGACAGACCTTTTGTTAGGCTTATTAAGATAAAAGTCTCAATTTTAAATGAAATATCTAACACTATAAATGGTAACACACAACTACCAAGAATCACTGCCTTGAAAAAACATATATCAATAAATGGAGCAACCTAAATGAAATGGTTAAGTTTCTAGAAATATATAATCTTCCCTATGACCCAGCAATAGCACTGCTAGGAATTTATCCAAGGGATACAGGAGCACTGATGCATAGGGCCACTTGTACCCCAATGTTCATAGCAGCACTCTCAACAATAGCCAAATTATGGAAAGAGCCTAAATGTCCATCAACTGATGAATGGATAAAGAAATTGTGGTTTATATACACAATGGAATATTACGTGGCAATGAGAAAAAATGAAATATGGCCTTTAGTAGCAACGTGGATGGAACTGGAGAGTGTGATGCTAAGTGAAATAAGCCATACAGAGAAAGACAGATACCATATGGTCTCACTCTTATGTGGATCCTGAGAAACTTAACAGGAACCCATGGGGGAGGGGAAGGAAAAAAAAAAAAAAAGAGGTTAGAATGGGAGAGAGCCAAAGCATAAGAGACTGTTAAAAACTGAGAACAAACTGAGGGTTGATGGGGGGTGGGAGGGAGGAGAGGGTGGGTGATGGGTATTGAGGAGGGCACCTTTTGGGATGAGCACTGGGTGTTGTATGGAAACCAATTTGTCAATAAATTTCAGAAAAAAAAAAAAAAGTGAAAAAGGAAAAAAAAATGTTTGTGTAAACACAGCCTTAAAAAGAAAAAAAAAAAAAAAAAAAAAAAAAAAAAAAAAGAAATATATAATCTACCATGACTGAATCAGAAAAAGACAATCTTAACAGACTCCTAGTAAGGAGAATCAGTCAGTAATCAACAAGGTCCTCCTCTAACTATAAAAAACAGAAGTTAATACTTACAATCTTAATTTTTTTTAATGTTTGTTTATTTCTAAGAGAGACAGAGACAGAGTGCAAGCGCAGGAGGGTCAGAGAGAGAGGGAGACACAGAATCCGAAGTAGGTTCCAGGCTCTGAGCTGCCAGCACAGAACCTGACTCAGGGTTTGAACTCACAAACTGTGAGATCATGCATGATCTAAGCCAAAGTCTGATGCTCAACTGACTGAGCCACTCAGGCACCCCCAATCTTACTTTCTAAGGCCAGCATTACCCTCCACCAAAACTAAACAGGACACTAGCATAAAATTACACAACAATATCCATGATGAACACAAATGCAAAATTCCTCCAAGTATTAGCAAACCAATTCAACAGTACATTGAAGGATCATACACCATGATCAACTGGTGTAATTTATCCCAGAAAAGCAAGAATGGTTCAGTATATATATATATGTGTGTGTGTGTGTGTGTGTGTGTGTGTGTGTGTGTGTGGAGGGGGGTGGGGGGGAACAATGTTGTGTAACACATTAATAAAATTAAGGATTAAATAGATACAGAAAAAGCATTTTACCAAATTCAACATCCTTTCACGGTAACAATTCTCACAGTGGGTATAGAGGAAACATACCTCAACCATAATATAAGCCATATAAGACCAGCGCACAGTTAGCAACATACTCAGTGGTGACAGTTCAAAAGTTTTTCCTCCAAAATTGAGGAATAAAACAAGGGTACCCACAATCTTGGCACTTTTACTCAACATAGTAGTTTTGGAAGTCTTAGCCAGTTATCAGGCAAGAGAAATAGGGCATCCAAATTGGAGAAATCAAACTGTTATCATTTGCACATATTATATACAGAAACCAAAAAACACCTATGTGAGTAAATAAATTTGGTGAAGCTTTAAGATACAAAAAGCACACAATAATCAGTTTTTTCTATATACTGTTAGGAAGTATCTCGATAAAAAAAAATTACAATAGCATCAAATATAAAATGCTCTGAAATATATTTAACCAAAGGTAAAAGATTTGTACACTGAAAACCTTAGGACATTGATGAAAGAATTTGAACACAAATGTTAAGATATTCTGAGGTCATGGGTTAGTATGATTATTAAAATGTCTATATGACCTAAGCTGATCAAAAGATTCAGTGTAATCCTTCAGAATTCCAAAGGCATTTTTAACAGAAAAATAACAATGCTGACATTTATATGTAACCACAAAAGACCCCAAATAGCCAAAGCAATCTTGAGCAAGAATAAAACCACAGGTTCATTCATTTCCTGATTTACTACTGCATTACATAGCTATAGTCATCAAAATGATATGCTATTGGCATAAAAGCAGACACATATCAACAGTCTATAAATAAACCCAGGTATATATAGAGAGAGCCAAAAATATGCGATGGGGAATGAATCTCTTCAAAATAGTGGTCCTGAGCAATGATTGGACAATTTATTTTTACTTCAGCTTTAATAAGGTATGTTTGAAATAAAAACCTTCACAAAAGATAGCCTATTTAGTCACTATTGTATCCCAGTAACAAATATATATTCAATATTCACTAAAACTTTTCCATGAAACATGTTCTTAGTTGAAAAATAGTTCAAATTGTTTATCCTTAGTAAGCTAACTTGTATAGAAATCATAACTGGGTGAGTTTATGCATTCAAAGTAGTTTTTTCATGTTAAAACCTATTCATTTTCATCAAAAAGACAAGGTCACTTTTTTGGTAAGGTTGAGTTTTTTTGTTTGTTTGTTTGTTTTTTTTGGTGGGGGCATAAGGGGTTGCTTTTGTTTATTTTATAACCTCAAGCCTTTTTTTTTTTTTACTTTCACTTTCTTCCCTAGTGTTTAGTATTGTTTTATTGGCTTTTGAAAATCAAAACATGTAAATAAATTACATCAAGAGCAAATTATTTAATGTATTTAAGTTTATTTGTGGGTCCTTAGGATCAATTTTCTTAAAAACTTATAGCTAAACTGCTCTGCCAATGCTGCTTCTCTCAGGCAAGTGTACCTTAGTCTCAGCATGGCAGGCCCCTTCCTGAGAAGACCAGCAGAAACCCCTGGCACAAACCATGCCTCCTGACCAGAGTTCAGCAAGGCTTCAGCTCTCGTGGAAGTAGCATCAGGTCTCATTTAACAAGCAGTCCAGAACACCCCTAGTTAAAACTCACCACATTCAGGCCAAGGACCAAACAATGCTCACAGCAGGCAAGGAGAGCCGCTGCAGATGACTGGCCTGAAGAATAGAGTAGCCAAAGCACAAGAGCACAGGGCATGCAACACACACCAGAGATACTCCCCCAAGTGCCAGGTTCTGGACACTATATTCCTGCTTAATCATAAAGCAATTATTCTAAGGAGCAGGAAAGTTAACAGCCTTTTCTAACACAAAGAACAAGACAGAGGCTTAGACAAAATGCCATGACAGAAGAACCCATTCCCAAAAAAACAAGATACAGTAACGGCCACGGATCTAATCAAAACAGATATAAATAATATGCCTGATGGAGAATTTAAAGTAACAATCAAAGGGATACTCGCCAGGCTTAAGAATGAAGACTTTAGGGGTGCCTGGGTCGTTCAGTCAGGTACATATCTAGCTCTTGATTTTAGTTCAGGTCATGATCTCATAGTCTGAGAGATTGAGCCCCACATACTGTGCTGAGAGGGCATAACCTGCTTGGGATTCTCTCACCTCCCTCTCTGCCCCTCCCCACTCCTGTGTGCTCTCTCATTCTCAAAATACATAAACATTAAAAAAAAAAAAAAAGAATGGATGACTTCAGGGAGGCCTTTACAACAGAAATCAAAGAACTAAAAAGCAACCACTAAGAAATAAGAAATGTAGTAACTGAGGTGGCTGGGTCAGTTTAGCGTCCAACTTCAGCTCAGGTCATGGTTTCGCTGTTGACGAGTTCCAGCCCCACAACCGGCTCTGTGCTGACAGCTCAGAGCCTGGAGCCTGCTTTGGATTCTGTGTCTCCTTCTTTCTCTGCCCCTCCCCTACTCATGTTCTGTCTCTCTCTCTGTCTCAAAAAGAAACATAAACATTAAAAATTTTTTTTTAATTAAAAAAGTTAAGAATTTTTTAAAAATTTTAAAAAATAAATGCAGTAACTAAGAGTCAAAAAAGACTGAATGTAATGACCACAAGGATGGAAGAGGCAAAAGAATGTTTAAGTGATATAGAAGGATAAATAATGAAGCTGAATAAAATAGAGAAAAAAATTATGGAACACAATAGACTTAGTAACTCAGTGGGTAACATTTGTATTACAAAAATCCAAGAAGAAAAAGAGAGAGAGGAGGGGACAGAACATTTGAGGAAATAAGAGCCAAAAATTTCCATAATCTGGGGAAGGAAACAGATATCCAAATCCAGGAAGCATAGAGGACTCCCATTAAAAATTTAAAAAGCAGGCCAACCAGCAACACATATTGTAGTTAAATTTGCAAAATATAGTGGTAAAGAAAAAATCCTAAAAGGCATCAAAACAAAAGAAGTCCCTAACTTACAAGGGAGACATGTAAGACTAGCTGCAGATCTCTCCACGGAAACTTGGCAAGCCACAAGGGAGTGGCATGATATATCCAACATGCTGAATGGGAAAAACTGCAGCCAAGAATACTCTACCCAGCAGCCTATCATTCAGAATAGAAGCAAAGGTAAAGATTTTCCCAAACAGAAACTAAAGGAGTTCATGAGCACTAAATCAGCCCTGTAAGAAATAGTAAAAGGGTCTCTGAATGGAAAAGACCAAAAGTGAAAAAGACTAGAAAGGAACAGAGAAAATCTCTACAAACAATGACAAAACAGGTAATGAAATGGCACTAAAAACTTATCAATAACTCTGAATGTAAATGGACTAATATCTCCAATCAAAAGACATAGGGTATCAGAATGGATAAAAAAATAAGACCCATCTAGATGCTGTCTACAAGAGATTCATTTTAGAACTAAAGAAATGAACAAATTCAAACTGTTAGGATGGACATTTACCATGCACATGGACATCAAGAATGCCAGAGTACCAATACTTATGTCAGACAAACTCGATTTTAAACCAAAGACTGTAACCACAGATGAAAAAGGGCATTACAACACAATAAAGAAGACTATCCAACAATAAGATTTAACAGCTATAAATATCTGTACCCTCAACTTGGAACACCAAAATGTATATAACAATTGATAACAAACATAAAGGAACTCATTTATAATAATAATAGAGGACTTAACATGCCATTTACATCAATGGACAGAAAATCAACAAGGAAACAATGGCTTTGAATGACACACTGGACTGGATGCACTTAACAAATATATTCAGAATTATTTCATCCTAAAGAAGAATACACATTCTTGTCAAATACACATGAAATATTCTCCAGAACAGATCACATACTAGGTCAAAAATCAAGCCTCATCAAGAACAAGAATGAGATTGTACCATGCATATATTCTGACCATAATGCTATGAAACTTGAAATCAAAGTCCAGAAAAAATTGGGGAAGACCTCAAATACACGGAGGTTAAACAACATGCTACTGAAGAATTAATGGGTCAACCAAGATATCAAAGAAGAAATTTAAAAAGTGTATAGAAACAAATGAAAATGGAAACATGACAATCCAAAACCTTTGGGATGCAGCAAAAGCAGTCCTAAGAGGGTAGTATACAGCAATAGAGGCTGCTGAAGAAGGGAAATAATAAAGATTAGAGCAGAAATAAATGATAAAGAAACTTAAAAAAAAAAACTTAAAAAAGAATGTATCAATGAAACCAGAAGCTACTTGAAAACATTAATAAAATTGATAACCCCCTAGACAGACTTACCAAAAAGAGAAAGGACCCCAATAAATAAAACCACAAATGAGACATGAGAAATAACCAATACAACAGAAATATAATCCATTATGAGAAAATAGTCTGAAAAATCATATGCCAACAAATTGAACAATCTAGAAGACATATATTCCTAGAAACGTAACATACCAAAACAGAAACAAGAAGAAGTAGAAAACTTCTGCAGACTGATAACCAGCAAAGAAATTGAATCAGTAATAAAAAACCTCCCAACACGCACAAGTGTAGGGCCCGATGGCTTCCTAGGCGAATTCTACCCAACGTTTAAGTAAGAGTTTATACCTATTCTTCCCAAACTATTCCAAAAAATAGAAATGGAAGGAAAACTTCCAAACTCATTCTATGAGGCTAACATTACCCTGATTTCAAAACCAGACAAATAATACACTAAGAAAGAGAACTAGAGGCCAATATCCCTGATGAACATGGATGTAAAAATTCTCAATAATATACTAGCAAATTGAATCCAATAGTACGTTCAAAGAAGCATTCTCCACAAACAAGTGGGATTTATGCCTCAGCTGCAAGGATGGTTCAATATTCACAAATCAATCAACATAATACACTATGTTAGTAAAAGAAAGGATAGCAACCATATGATCCTCTCAGTAGATGCAGAAAAAGCATTTGACAAAGTCCAATGTCCATTCATGATAAAAACCCTCAACAAAGTAGGGTTAAAGAAAGTACACCTCAACATCATAAAGGCCATGTATGAAAGATCCACAACTAATATTATCCTCAATGGGGGAAAACTGGGAGCTTTTCCTCTACTGGCAGGAACAAGAGAAGGACGTCCACTCTTACCATTATGATTTAACATAGTACTCCAAGTGATAGCCACAGCCATCAGACAATGCATCCAAATCAGAAAGGAAGAAGTTATTCACTCTGCAGATGACAGGATACTCTATACAGAAAACCTAAAGGACACCAGTAAAAGAATGCTAGAAGTGAAACACGAATTCAGTAGACTCACAGAATGCAAAAATCCATTTACAGAAATCAGCTGCATACAGCAATAATGAGGCAGAAAGAGAAATTAAGGAACTGATCCCATTTACAAATGCACCTAATACCATAAGATATGTAGGAACAAACCTAACCAATGAGATAAAATATCTGTACTCTGAAAACTATAAAACACTGATTAAATAAATTTAAGAGGACACAAAGAAATGGAAAAACAGTTCATGCCCATGCATTCAAAGAATATTGTTAAAATGTTTTTGTTACTCAAAGCAATCTACATATTCCTATCTTAATACCACCAGCATTATTCACAGAGCTACAGTCCACCTTAAAATTCGTATGGAAGCACATAAGACCCCAAATAGCCAAAGTAATCTTGAAACAGAAAAGTAAAGCTGGAGGCATCACAATTCCTAACTTCAAACTGGATTACAAAGCAGAAGTGATCAAGACAGTATGGTACTGGCAAAAAACAGACACAGAGATCACTGGAACAGAAGAGAAAACCCAGAAATGGACCCATAACTATATGGTCAACTCATCTTTGACAAAGCAGGTAAGAATACCCAGTGGAAAAAACAGTCTCTTCAACAAATGGTACTAGGAAAACTGGACAGCAACATGCAGAAGAATGAAACTGGACCACTTTCTTACACCACAGACACACAAAAAAAATAAACTCAAAATGGATGAAAGACCTAAACATGCAACAGGGACGTTGGGACTACAACATAATAAAAAGCTTCCCCATAGTGAAGGAATCAACAAAACTAAAAGGTAACCTATGAATGGGAGAAGGTATGTTCAAATCACATATCTGATAAAGGGTTAGTATCCAAAATCTATTAAGAACTTATCAAACTCAACACCCAAAAAACAAATAATCCAATTAAAACTGGGCAGAAAACATGAACAAACACTTCTCCAAAGAAGAAATCCCGATGGCTAACAGATACATGAAAAGATGCTCGACATCACTCATCATCAAGGAAACATGAATCAAAACTACGATGAGAAATCACCTCACACAAGTCAGAATGGCTACAATTAACAACACAGAAAACAACAGATGTTGGCAAGGTTGTGGAGGAAGGGCAATTCTCTTACAGTGCTGGTGGGAATGCAAACTGGTGCAGCCATTCTGAAGAAAAGTATGAAGGTTCCTGAAAAAAGTTAAAAACACAACTACCCTACAATCCAGCAACTGCACCGCTACACGTTTACCCAAATTATACACAAAATACTAATTTGAAAGGATACACCTACCCTGATGTTTATCTCAACATTATCAACAATAGCCAAGTTATGGTAAGAGCCCAAATGTCCATGGACTGGCAAACAAAGAACATGTGGTATGTACATGTAGATAGACATACATATATATACACATACATACATGAAATGGAGTATTACCCAGCCACAGAAAAATAATGAAATCTTGCCAGTGTCCTTTGCAATGACAAGAAAGGAGCTAGAGAGTATTAGGCTAAGGAAATTTAGTCAGCCAGAAGACGACAAATATCCCACAATTTCACTCATATACGAAATTTAAGAAATGAAACAAATGAACAAGGGGGTGGGGTGGAAGAGGCCAACCAAGAAACAGAACAAACTGAGGGTTACTGCAGGGAAAGTACTTGGACAGGATGTCTTAAATAAGTGATGGGTATAAAGTAGGGCACTTGTGATGAGTACCAGGTGTTGTGCTAAGTGATGAGTCGCTAAATTCTACTCCTCAAACTAGTATTACACTGTATGTTAACTAGCTGGATTTTAATCAAAACTTGACAAAGGGGGGTGGGAGGGAGGGGCAAGTTGGTGATGGGCACTGAGGAGGGCACCTGTTGGGAGGAGCACTGGGTGTTGTCTGGAAACCAATTGGACAATAAATTTCATATTAAAAAAATAAATAATAAAATAAAAAATAAAAAGTACTTATAAAAAATTAATTAAATAAATAATTAAACCAAAAAAATTGAGGAAAAACCAAAAGCTTATAGCAAAACCTTCAAACTGATTCTGTAATTCAAAATTCCTCACCTGAACCACAGAACACACGTAATTATTGTCATGTTACTATTTTCTGAATTCTCTCAAGAACGCAGTAGAAGAGTGTCTGATTCATTACATGGTGTGAATGCCTTAGGGTGGTGGTTCCCAAAATTCAGTGTATTAGGATCACATGGCAGAGTTGTTTGTTGAGACACAAATTGCTGGGCCCCATTCCCACAGTTTGTAATTAAGTGGATCTGAGGTGGAGCCCCTGAATTTGCATTCTGACAAGTTCCAAAGCATACCGATTCTGTCTGGGAACCACACTATGAGAACCAATACTTCAGTGCATTAGCACTTAATTCTCCAGCAAAAACTGGGGGGGGGGGGGGGGGGGGGGGGAATGCTTCTTTAATGTGAGGAAATGAAATTATATTCATTTTATCTTCTAAAATATACTAGGAAGAATGACATGTGATAGCTCTAAGTGCTTAAGGATCAACAATTTCAGGTGGTAAGGCAGATGTGGTCTAGCTCTGCAACATTTAGGATGTAAAAGAGTATTTGAATAAATATTTATAATAGCTTACCCTTGGAATAATTAATAGCCAAATATAGGTAAATTCCTGTACTCCAAATTCATTTTAGGGAAATAATACAAACCGTGGCATACTGTTTATATCACTAAAATGGATTCTTATTTACATCCTCTCATTTTAAAACTAACCAACAGAGATTGAGCCATAATTTATTGTGTTTGTGATCACCTTCTATCCGAAATAGGAGGCATTCTTCTATTTTAAGTGTCAATAACCCTATTACCAGTACCTCATATTCCTCAAAGTCCGTCTATTCAAACTACTCTTCATAGATTATTTAACATCAGTCAAGCAATGAGTTACTGTAGTCATAACTTATTTCATGGGGTATTTTCTGACAAGCATAATACCTAATATTCAGTAAGTATTTAATCCATTAATATGCAATGAAAGCCAGGAAAACTTATATGGGCCCCAAAACATTTTTAGAACATGAAAAACAAAAAGGTAATCCGGATCATCTAAACATGAATGAATTATGTGAGATTCTAAAACAAGTTATTTTGTTAATTGAAATTTTCAAGGTATCAGTATAGCTGTGCAGGAAATTTATCACACAAGCCTAAAACGGCTGTCCTTACTTTTCCACCTCAATATGGGAAATTGGCTCTTGCAGTATTCTCACTGAACAGTTAACCACTAAGTATGGCTCACTGTGCTCAGACTATCTGCATAAACAATATGGTTGAGGTTGGACAGCTACCTTCTTTCTGGGAATCTGGAATTTTTATACATGCTAAGGCAGAGGATCCCTATATGACCAACCCCAATAAATACCTTGGACACTAAGTCTCTGATGGTCTTCCCTGAGAAGAACCATCACACACATGTTGCTAAATTTTCATTGCTGGTGCGAGGAAGGGAGTGCTCTGTGTGACCCTTCAAGGGAAGGTGAGAACTTCAGAGTACACATGTATACTTCCAGACTCTGCATGTGTTTCTCATATGACCCAGCTGTGAATCGTCCGTACCTCACTGTTGTCCATTTTAACCATGAGCCCAGCTATACACGGAATCACCCAAGTTCTTCCAGCAAATCTCCAAATAGACGAGCATTCTTACAGACCCCCAACACAGTCGTTTTCAGAAACCCTGATTCTTACCTGCTGATATGCTTCATAGATCACATCAAATAGAAAAGCCTGTGGCATTTCACTTGCTCTGTGTCTGGCACGTTCTAGTGAATGGTCTAAGCAACCATCAGCAGATGGACTGATTACAGTAGATACAAGAGGTCGAATTGCTCCTGCTGCCTGAAAAACAGAGATCAAATTAACATTTGTTTCACCTAGAGCATATTTCACAATCAAACTCTCAACTTCCTCTCTTATTTTTCAGAGGTTCTATTTCTAATTTTAACAAGCAACCTCAAGAAAATATTTGAACAAGTGTTAATTTGGTTAATAAAACAGTATTTCACATCAAAAAAATCTATTTCTTAATATTACAGTTCCAAGTAAGAGGTACAGATACTCTTTTCCATTGTAAGTTCGTATTTGTTTTTTATCACTAGCCGTGTAAGTCTTATACTAGATCAGAATGGTAAGATATAAGTGGCTGTTCCATGAACGAGAGAGGGAGAAGAATGTGCCCTCATGTAAAGCAGCCATTGATTTCAATAGCTCTAATTAAACTGTCTCATTTATAGATGCATTTAAACATTACAAAAAGACACCTTCATATCTGACAATTTGTCCCCTTTATCTTTAAAAGTGTTTCATCGTAGTCTTGAAAGTCATTCCCAGACAACTGCTTTGGAGAAGTTGCTTTAAAATATAGTTCCTGTGGTAGGCCATTAACCAAACGTCCTCCGCAAGTTCCTATCTTCCACGTGACTAATACACAGATACTGCAGGCCATCAAATTGATACACCAACATATTTGGACTTGAGAAGACTAGTATTTGTGCAAGATAAATAGTCCGTAAACTGGCTTATAAAATCCAAGAGACTGGCTGAAAATAAAAGCTAATGTGTGAGCCAAGTAGACAGTTTATAAACTGTCACAATTCCCAGAGACTTAAGTAGAAATTTGGAACTTTGGAATAAAAGCAAAAATGAGCACATTGCCAGGGCTGACAGGAAGGCAGTAATGTCCAAGTAGGTGCAAGTTCAGTAAGGAGCAAACCCAAGTCCTCAAGCCCAACACCTGTCAGTAAAGGCTAGAAGGCAAGAGAAACACATACACGTGTGTGAGCACACACACAACTTTTTACAGGAAAAGTTCTATTTACGTTCCAACTACGAACAAATAATCTTCTACACCAGGCCATGAAGCAAAAATTCTATTTAATATACAACATGAAACACAAAGCGTGAGCAAGAGGACCTCACCAGATTCTCTCTCCAGCCAAAGTAGTGAAAGTATTTTACTGCAACCATTTAAAGTCTTTGAAGGGCATGCAGCAAATGAACATTTTTTTAAGAAAATCAACTAAATCTTGCTAAAAAGAGAGAGCTTTTGGTACTCAAGGCAAGATCTATTTCTTCCTTAATAATCCACCCAGCTTAGTGTGACTGAAGTTCCACTCGGAGTGGTATGGATGAAAAGATGGGGCTCCCTCTCCCACTACCTCCCAGAAGGAAGGCAGAGTGTTAGAACTTCCCATCCCATTCAGCCCCAGGTCATAGAGGCTAAATTAAGGAAACTGCTGACAAGAGATTGCCGACTCCCTTCGACCACATAGCCACAACTTGTGAATGGATTATCTACCCCAGGCACAGTAGGTAGACAATGAATATTGGGCCCTGAATACCCTTAACCCCCAATCTCACTTAGGGCAGAGTTTTCACACCAGAAGAATAACAAGAATCTTTGAATGTCTCCATGCACCACCCTACTTGTGAAATAGAAGATTCACTTAAAGAAACAAGACATCATGCCCCCCACCCCCTACTCAAGTAGCAGTACAGGGATTTTTCATGGGACAGACAGGCTTTAAGAACAGAGCTATCAATCTCTCCCAAAAGGGAACTCACCTTATATGGAACTGACTGTGAGCAAGTTTAAACCTTAGTGCACTCTAAAAAAAAACAAAAAACAAAAAAAAAAAACAAAGACTATCATCACACTAAGCTATTTAGACTGGGGTGGTAGCTACAAGAGAGCAAAAAGCTAAATTGTTGGCAAGCTAGTTTACCAGGGACACCTTGGAAAGAGCCAGGTAACAGCAGCTGGCATGAAATCACAGCAAACTTCCAACACTGGCCTCAAAAACTACCATTGCAGAGGAGGCAAAGTGTAACTGAATCACACTGTAGAACATTTTATAACTCAGGCATTGTCAAGCGAGGGAAGGAAAGACAAAGAAATAGAGGAAGAAATAAGGAAGAAAAGAAAAAAGAAAGCAATTTGCAGGCAATGAATAGACTTTATCAGTTGGGTGTGATATCAGAGACAGACAGTAAGAGATTACAAAACAAAGACAAAAAGAATCCTACTAAAACCACTGTCATTCCAGGGTGACTATATCCATGCCCAAGATTGCACCCTCTGTGAAGTGATTTCAGAGACTTCACCTGGTATGGGGGGAGGGGGAGGGGAACATCACTGAAATAGACCAGCAAAGTCACATACAACAGCAACAATAAGCCCTGAGGAAATGGGAGGGAGACCATCACCACCTAGAACTGATAAATTATCTCAAGGTCCACCACCCAATGACTGGATAAAGGAAATGTGGTATACACATCCACAAGAAAATATTTTTCAGCCTTAAGGAAAGGAAATTTCTATTTCTAGCAACATGGATGGACCCTCAAGAGCAATATGCTAAGCGAAGCAAGTTGGAAAAAGACCAATACATACGAAAAGACCAATCTCACCTACACATATAACCTAAAAAAAAAAAAAAAAAAAACCTCAAAGACACGTAAGATTAGTGGTGGCCAGAAGTGGGGGTACAGAAGGGCAAAACAGGTGAAGGCAGTCAAAAGGTATATCCAGTGACAAAATAAGAACTAGAGGTGTAATGTACAGCATGGACTACAGCATCAAGTTGCTGAAAAATCTTAAAAATCCTAAGGATTCTGTAACCATGTGTGCTGACAGATGTTTACATTGCGAAATGATCACCAAAATAAAGTTAACAAATTTGAAACATTATCTTTTACCCCTGAAACTTATGTTGTACATCAATTATACCTCAAAACAAAAACAAAAACAAAAACAAAAACAAAATCTGTCAATAAATTTTAAATGTGAGAATTTCAAAAATGTGGAAGGTGAACATACTAAGAATGAATGCAAGAAGAAATTAGGAAAACAGAAGACACAACGAGATGAAAAGATACAATACGAAACAGAGCATGCAGGAGAAGCAATCCAAAGAGGGAAATTTATAGTGTATGTCTATACATAAAGAGATATTCTCAAGTCAAAAATGTTCTACCTGAAGACTTAACACTTCTAAAGTTTTTTCGGGAAAAAAAACTTTAAGTATAAGTAGTAAATAGAGACTAGGGAAGAAATAAATGAAATAGAAAGTAGTAAAATAGAAAAAAAAATCAATATCCAAAGTTAGTTCTTTGAAAGGATAAAGAAGATTGACACATCTTTTGCTAGACAAACCAAGGGAGAGGGAAGATTCTAATTAGTGTAATCAGGAATCAAACAATGACATTCTACCAACCTTACAGAAGAAATATAAAACTATGAACAAGTATATTTCAGCAAAACAGATGAAATTTCAGTTTTCTAGAAAGACATCAACTACAAAAACAGATTCAATAACAATTTTTTTCCAATATATGAAATTTATTGTCAAATTGGTTTCCATACAACACCCAGTGCTCATCCCAAAAGGTGCCCTCCTCAATACCCATCACCCACCCCCCCTCCCTCCCACCCCACATCAACCCTCAGTTAATAACAAACAATTTAAATAGACCTGTACAATTAAGAAAGCTGAATTAGAATTTTAATTTCTCACAAAGAAAAGCCCAGGAGGCTTCACTGGTTATACAAAAAATCTTGAATACCCATTCCTCACATTATTCCAAAAAGTGACATAGGAGAGAATGCTTCCTAACTCACTCTGTAAGATGAGTATTGCCAAAACTAGACAAAAGACATCACAAAAAAGAACGACAGACCAAAACCCCTGATGAATTCAGATGTCTAAATCTTCAACCAAATACTAACAACCAAATTTGGCAACCAAATGGGATTTATCCCATGAATGAAAAATTGATTCAATATACCAAAATATCAATGTCATATATCATATTAATTAAGGGCAAAAAAAATAATAAACACCAACATGTCAACATATGCAGAAATAGTATCTGACAAAATGCAACACTCCTTTGTGAAAAAACCATGCAACAAATTAGGAACAGAACTTCCTCTAGCCAAAAAACGGCAACTGTGAAAAACCAATAGGTAACATCGTATTTGATAAAAACTCTGGATTTTCTCTTTAGCATCAGGAACAAAAATATATCCACCATCACCACTTCTGTTAAACGTTGTACTGAAAGTTCTCGTCAGGAAAATTAGACAAGAAAATCCAATAAAAAGCATCCAGAAAGAGTGAAACTATCTCCATTTGCAGACAGTATGAATTCCCTATAAAACTAGAAATAGACATATTTGACAAGAAAGCAGAGGACAAGATCAACATTAAATAATCACTTCTATCTCTATCTATACTAGCAATAAACCATCAAAAACAAATACTTAATGTTTAACAAAGGAAGTTAAAATTTATCTTCTGAGAACTACAAAAAAAATTTCCCAAGCTCCTATGTAAAAGCCAGTGTCTGAACCTATCCACTGGCACCCATCCCTTTCTCAAGTCTTTCGCCAACAGTGTGCCTTCTATCCTGCTTCATCAATTTTTATTCCTTTACTGTCAACTATCTTCAGTAGCATCCAAGCAATCTTTGACATCTCCCGTCAAGTAAGTCTTTCTTTGATCACACCTATCTTCCAGCTATAACCAAATTACTCCTAGTGAGGTTCAAACAAAACTCCATTAAAGTAATTATCTGTATTCCTTAGAATCTGCAATGTCTGTCTCTTCTCCTGTTCTCTGCAATCGACTTCAAGGAGGATTTTATCTCCCCCAATCCACAAAAATACATTTATAAATATCACCCATGACCCCCACGTGGCCAAATCCAATGGGTATCTCTGTCTTCAAGGGTATCTATTCACCTGGCTTTCAGAAAACCTTCTCAATCATCTCACAAGCAGAGACCTCAAAGGTCTCTAGCTACCCTCATTCCGTAAGTGACTTCATCAAGTCACAACATTTCACATACTATCTACATGAGAACTTCCAAAACTATACCTCCATCCTCAAACAATCTCTTCAATTCCAGACTTTCAATATCTGAATACCCTATTTAACTTCTCAGATCAAGAGCTACCCCTCAACTTTAACATACTGAGATCAGTTTTGGTTTCACATATACCACACAGTCCATGTCTGCTTTTCCATACACTTCCCATCTTCATAAAAGTCAACTCTATTCTTCTAGTTATTGTCAAAAACCTTGATCATCATTAATTTATCTCCTCTCATACTCCATTTGAATCAAATCCATGAGCAAGCCCATCACCTTCAAAATATACCATTTCAGCACAGTTCTCACTTTCTGCACCACCACAATCTGAACCCAGCACCCATTCTCCCTCCCTCAGATCTCATACAGAAAATGAAGATCATAAGAGAAGACATTTAACTACATTAAAACAAACTGGAAGAAAATGATTACAAGGCATATAATTGGCAGAATATTTGTGTGCCTAATATATAAGTAATTTCTAGAAATTGCTTTTTACTTAAAAAAATAAAAGTAGGGACAAAAGACTTTCATGGGCAATTCAATGAGAACTCATAAATCCTGTAAATACTGGGGAAAAAATGCCAAACCTATTAACAAAATACCAAATTAAACCACGAAGAGAAAGCATTTGCCACTAACTGGATTAGAAAAAAAGACCATTAACAATATTAAATGGTAAGGATATGGTTCTAGCTCAAACTCTTTTTATACCCTAGTGAGTAGAATTTATCCAAGTTCGGTAAGTAATTGAGCATCATCTGGTAAAGCTGGTGACATGCATATATCTTGACTGTAATGAAATCCTTGGGTCATGTGCTTAAGACATTAATAGTAATGTTCATGCTAGCAATGCTTGCATTGGCAAAAATTAAAGAAAACATAAGTTCATCAACTACAAATAGATGAACTGTGATATAAAACAGTGATCATGAACATGTGATAGCTGCACAGATTCACATAAATACAATTCCCTAAATTTATTTGGGGGGGACAAAGTGCTGTCAAAATAAGCAAAAGTTCAATCATACAAATAATTATTTTTTTACAGGGATATGAAAAATCATACAAACCTACAATGCCCTTTAGGAATACATCCGACAAAAATGAAAACAAAAAACAAAACAAGAAAATAAAAACAAATTTCAGGATAATGTTTATCCATGTGGGGGAAATAACTAAGATCAGGGCAGGGATATGGTTTAAAAGTGACCAGTAATATTCAGGGTGGTAGATACCTAAGTGTCTAAAGTGCTTTTCAAATTCTCCCTTTTTAATTTCTAACAGTACATTTGTGGACTCTCATTCTGACTACTAAAAACTTCTGAAGAGAAAAAATAACATCCATATCTGGGATGTAATTATGGTAGGATCGGGATACTCCAAGACTCAGTAAGGTTTAACTGGAAGCCTAGAGATCAGCTGTATAGTAGCACAATAGGAAGACCATTTAAAGCACAAAGTGACTACTGGTTTACTGAATAAAATACCCATAAAAAGGATAACATGTGGAAAAAAACTACCACTCACTCAACTATCTGGTTTAAACAAAGATGCTAATCCTGACAGGCATGCACTCCATAGCTGTTTCCATAGAAAGGGATGTTTGTTCAGAAACCTAACTCCTCATTTATGTGAATCTTTTCCGAAATGTAAAGTATCAAAATTAAGACACAAGTATGAACAAGGTCAGTTAGGTGCCTCTAAAATAGAGCTATTTGGGTAGTTTGTTACATGAAGCATAATTCCCAAGTTATCAACTACACTGCCTCATTGGGAATTAGCCTAATAAGCCCTGAATGGAAGCTTAACAACTCAGCACCACAGTGATTACTTGCCTCTCACGCTAATCTATCCAAGTATTTCCACAAGTCAATGCATGGAAATCACAGATACAAATCACACAATGTGGAAAAATGAACCCCACCTCTTCTGTTTACTTTTAGAAGCAAAATTCAACAATACTTATCCATACACAGAGCAGGTGCTGACATGCATTCCTACTCGCCTATCTTCATTCAGGCTAATTATGACAACATACTATAGAAATCCTGACTATATAATTACAATTTCATTTAGCTGAGTTGTCTCTATTCTGAGACTACTTAATGAATGTTTACACAATCACATCTTCAAAGCTAATCATTGGGCATTATGAGAATGTATTTCATATTTTGATAATACAATAACTCCAATATCCTTTCATAAAAATAATTTATTCAATACAGAAATACCAGTATTTTAGAAAAACTTATCCAAATTGCTCTATCACTCTATGTACCCCTAAAAAAAGGATATGTAGCATGAAGAAATAAAGCCCCCATTTGATATACTCAACTTTAATTCCTGAAAATTAAAGCAGTACCATTTAACTTACATGTAATTTGATCAAAAGTATTCTGCTTGGATGTCCTAGGTGTTTAATAAGCCTTACTACATTTTAATCCCTAGGTATACCACCACCCCTTGATCTGCCTCCTTCTCCAACTTGATTTAGAGGTAATACATAAAATATACAGGAGTCACAGTTTTAGCTAAAGAAAACAAAAGCTTTTCACACAGTAGCCTTTTCACCATCAGTAACACATCAAGTTTTACCTCATTCCATAGTCAGGGAATAATTCACTACCTGCCCTGGGCACTTCAACTTTGTTAAAATAAGCCTCAACTTGGCCACTAAATACTCAGAAATCAGGCTTTCTCACATATCAAACTGCTTCTTTTAGACCCAGGTCTTAATACCAATGTTTCCCTCCAGTAAGATACAGAATCCAATGGCCCGGGAGCGCTTATTACCTGACCCCCCACCCAACACTGAATGAACTCTGACCTTCAATGCACTTGATCATGATCAAAACTAACCAATAGAGATCCAGTACAATTTACTGTTAGCCATGGTCAATTCTACCTAAGATTCTTTGTTTGGAAAATAACATCTGTCGAGTCATTTAGCTCTTTAATAACAAGCCCAAAATACTTTGCATAAATATCCAATACTGGATAGTCAAACAGTTTATTTTTCCTGATACACACATATTAGCTTTTACTTCTCAAGTTTTCCTTAATCGTTACTGAGTACAGTCCTGCTGTAAAATACAAAGATTGCCCCCCCCGCAAACACACACACCGCCCCCCACCCCCGTCAGAATTTCTGTTTATTAGGTTACACTATTTCTCTTCAGAAAGGGACTCAACATATTTTCTAACTAATGATGCTAACCATCCTACAGGGCATGGGATAGCTCCCCCCCAACAGAAAGTACCTTACGAAAACATGAAAGATTGTGCCAAGTTTGAGAAATGCTGTGCCACTTCAGTATTCAGATACACAAAGAAACTCAGGTCTGGAAGTCTACTCTCAGATACAAAAATACCTGTTGCCTTAAATACTGGAGAAACAACCCAATATAGTAAGTGTAGGGTATTTTTTATTAGGTAAGCAGTAAGATGTACCTAAGGGTCAGGAGTTGATAAGATCACAAGCAGTTAAAATTCTTTAGGTAATTAATATTAACATGGGTAGGTCTGCCAAATTCTGGAAAGCAATTCAGTGTCTGAAAAGGATGCTGAGGTCTGGGAGGGCAGGAGCATTTTAGAAGAGACGATGAGGTCTACTGTCAGGGAATGGCAAAGAAAAATTAAAGCATTCACAAGTACATGTGTCGTATTACCCCTTGGCTCACATCATCCAATCAGGTCCAGCCAATCCAGTTCCTTAAACTCTTCCCCTGGCCCCCAACCTCTACTTCTTTCTCTATTTCAGTCTGCTTAAATAGACTTTGACCACTTCGCTAGATCATTACATAGATCCCAAACTAATTTCAGTCCCCTCAACCTCCTGTACTCCATCTATCTAACCAGGGAGATAGCCATCTTTCTAAACTTCAAGTCTTAGGTTTTTTCCCTTGGATGGGGGGAGGGGGAGATTTAATGGTTCCCCCCTGGTCTCCAAAAGCCAATTCAAGGAAAGAAATCAAGGAAGATTAACGAGTTCAAACCTACAGATTATTCCAGAGATGCTAAAAAAGGCAAATTTAAATGGTTCTGTTCAGTTGGAAGCTTAACATACCAGGTCTGCAATTATAGCAGAGAAGCTATAGCATGAGAGATTTCAGAGTAAATATGTCAATTTGGAGTTAAAACGGGGACATGCAAATGCTTTGTACCACGTCAAATAATCATCTCACAAATTTGCATGTTGTAGGATTCTTTTTATACAGTACTCTGGAAGAGACAAAAACAAAGGGACAGAGCACCTATCAAGAATTGACCTGGATTAGGAAGAGAGCAAGGGTCTGAGTACCAGGCAGCAGCAGGAGGGAATTCTTTGGCGTGTTACAAAGTTCTGTTGTGATTGTAATCATCTATACAGGTATAAACACTCTGACTGTATACCCTCCCAAAAGTGAATTTTACTGTGTAACAGGTTTTCAATTAAGTAATGTGAGCATGATTTTGATTGCTCAGAAGTACTTTGTTCAGTTATAAAAGAAGTTAAAGGAAACATTTCGAGTATGGGAAGATGTATCTGGAAAGAGTGGTCAAAAAAAAAAAACAGCAAAGATTGCAGTCACAGAAGACAAAGCAGAGAGAGCTGCAGAAGGAAGGTCTGGTTAACGCTGTCAATTTAGCTAAGACATTCTGTATAGGCTGCTTTGGTATAATATGATTCTTTCTAATGTCAGCCACCTGGACTTAGCACAACCCCCACAGCTCACAACCAGAATGCCCTTATTTTAGACACCAGACCCAAGTGGGATCCCCACATCACCAGCTCTGCTGACCTACTGGCTGCAAACCCAGAAGGTTCTCACAACCTCCAATGAAGTTTACCCAAAACTCCTAGAACTCAGGAAAATGATTAGAACTACATTTTGACAATGATTATTTATGATCACATGTGTATGACCAGGGATATGTATCAGACCAGATAAACGTAGAGAAACATGGGGTGAGGGCCTGCGAGTTCAGAACACAGCCTCTGCGGTGCCCTCTCCCCATGCAACCAGCACATCGCTGCTCAACCAGGTCGCTCCCCTGAGCTTCAGTGCCCAGGGTCTTCAATGGGATATCATTTTGTCAGTGTGAGTCACTGAATCATTGACCATGTGGTTCAACTCAGTCTCCAGCCCAATTACTCTCCCCCAGAGGTTGGGCTGGTTCAAAGTCTCAAACCTCCAACTGCCATTGGTAATGAGACACCATTAGTATTTCTGACAACCAGCCCAGATCCTGAGTGATCTCATTAGCATCATCTCAGGGGAGAAGGAAGGGGATCATGAAAAACAAAAACCCTCCTCTATTACTTCAGAAATTCTAAATACTTCAATTCTTCCTTCAAGGAACCAGGTATAAAAGCCAGTCATCTTACTTATTTTATAACAGACTAAAACTGCACATATAGTTTGGGAGCTGAAAAATTACAGGTGATTTTGGACAGAGTAGTCAGAGGAGAAGAAGCCAGATCACTGTGCACTGAGGAGTCAACTTTTGCACTGAGGAGGTGCAAAAGAAGGAGCAATAAATGTGACCTGTTACTGTCAGAACTTTGACAAGGGAGGAGAAGATAAAACATGATTAGAGATCCAAGAACACAGGGCTTTAATATGTGCAAGTAACTATGGAAATGTCTTCTCTCAGGAACACATTTTGAGGAGGTTGCCTTTCTGATGCACTATCATTTTCAAATTCATGTTATTACTGGCAGTTTTGTGCATATAACAGCTAGCTTATTAGTCCTAAAATGACTCTCTCACATTTCTATGTTCCAACTTATTTTACCCTGTCCAGCATCTCCCTTATAACAATGTCCTCGTTACTACTTTTCCATCTCTGGACTTTTAATTATGCAGAAATATAAAAATAATTTATACTTAGTAAAAAAACCTTTTTTTTAAATTTTTAACGTTTATTTATTACTGAGAGACAGAGCACAAGCACCACCAGGGAGAGAGGGAGACACAGAATCCAAAGCAGGCTCCAGGCTCCGAGCTGTCAGCACAGAGCCTGACGCGGGGCTCGAACTCACGAACCCTGAGATCATGACCTGAGCTGAAGTCAGACGCTCAACCGACTGAGTCACCCAGGTGCCCCAGTAAAAAACTTCTAATTTCAGGACTATGGCTGACAAATTATCTTGCAAAACCTCTTGCAATGTAAAAAAAAGTTCAGGAGAAAATGTTATTAATAGCTTTTTTCCCCTGTGTGACTCTTAAGGTTATTTGTTTTTAGTAATTTTTTAGGGGTGCCTGGGTGGTTCAGTTGGTTAAGCAGCAAAGTAGCCAACTCTTGGTTTCAGCTCAGGTCATGAACTCACAGTCATGAGATCGGGCCCCACATCTGGCTCCATACTGAGCATGGAGCCTGCCTTGAAATTCCGTCTCCTCTTCTCTCTAGGCTCCTCCCCTTCTCTCTCCCTCTCTCTCTCAAAATAAATAAATAAACTTTAAAAAATCATTATTTTAGAACCGTGACTCATGAGATAACTACCTAGGACTAACATCACATACAGAATCCAAGGAAGACAGTGGAGATGCGTTGGGTTATTAAGAGGATTTAGTATAAACAAATGACACAGAATGAGGAATTCTGTCCTGAGACTATGCTACCTAGTCCGCAAGAACTGTGGTCCTCACATTAAGATCCAGGTAACCATTTAAAAGGTAAGCCGGATAAAGCACAATAACCAGTGCATTAAGATTATACAAAATTGTCTGTATCCTAGCTTGTATTCTGATGGGGAGGGGAACCTTCCCTGAGAGGCCCTAACTGTCATCTAGACTTAATGGGAGTTCAGAGTTTGGTTTAACATGACCATAAGGTGGATAAAATCTCAAGCCAAAAATTAACATAATGTGAATCCAAAATGGTAAAACCCTCAGAATCCCTGGCAGAACACAAATCTGCTTCAAAAACACATCTTCATCCCATGCCCAAAGGATTCCTACTGATAAAGTCCTGCCAAACATGGGACTACAATACAAACTGCTCAACAGAGGAAGAAACAAATCTTGAATAAAAGTGGAGAAATGAAGAAGTTAAGAACTACGAAGAATTAGCTACAATAAATTAAATATTTATATTTAAGTACTGAAAGAATATAAAATTGTGCAAAAAAGGGGGGGGGAAGGCAATGACAGCTGAAAAGGACCAAATCAAACTCGTAGGAAGTCAAATTTTGATTGTGACAATACTTCAACAAGAGATTATATTAGGACTAATATAAATGAAAACCAAGGCTACTCAGAAAACACCACCCCCCCCCGCCACATACACGCACACACGCGTGCACCAGAAAAAAAATGATGTTATGAGGACAGGGGAAGGTTTACCACACATACAGTGATGCAGAAGTAGAAGGGAGAAAAAGCTGTAGGGTCAGAAATGGGGCAAAGTCAATATTTAAAAGTTAATGATATGGAAGGCTCTAGAATTGATAAGATATTAATCAAACTGCATGAATAAATCCTAAGCAAGGGAGGAAAAAGATATTATCTAGTCACACCATAGAGACAATGCACAATACCTTTGAAAAATAAGTGACTTTAAAATCAACCTGGCAGACACTATGCAGTTAAGATGCCAACTTAGCAGGAGGACCCTAGACTTGACTTATCCCTTGAACACAGCTACATTATTGTCAAATCATACTCCGGAAAGTGACTTGAGTACTGACAGAACAGACTGTACAACTAGAAGGATAGAAGAGGCCACACAGAGGAAGGTATGAAGTATGGAGACATGGTTTGGGGAAGAAACCTATCATGGGTGCTGCAGAGGGAAAGGAGTCCTGGCCACAAAGAAAGCTAAGAGAAAGAGAGAGATCAGAGTGCACGTGGGTACACTCAGAAGTCTTCTCCAAAGCCATTGGCTGGGAAAAGGAGAGAGGCTGATTTTCTTGAGTTTCACCAGCAGGTCTCAAAGCCAGGAGTTTTAGCGGTTGGCGGGCTTGGCTGGGAAAGAGGCCTGACAACACTGCCCTGCTCCTGGAAAGAAGGCAGGCGAACCATCCGAGAAAGACTGCATGATCTGAGGGTTGCCTAAAGTGCTTGGGAAGAGACCGTTCACTCGTCCACTGTCTCTTAGAGGTGGTGTTCACAGAAACGCCTGTCTGGGGACAAAAGAGCGGGCAGGCAGCACTTCCCTCCCCTGCCCCTCAGCATAGGCACAGAGACACCTGCTGAGGGCAGCTAACCCAGACACTGGCTGCTTCGCCTGCGTCGCTACAAACCCCATGCCCCTGTGCTCCGGCTTACCTGCCCTTCTCAGTCAAACCTACATCTGTCCCAGAGTGGCGAGACCCTCCCCAGAAGACTAGTGCAGGCCCCCTAACACGGCACATCCTTAAAGTTTGCGGTTTAAAAGTCATCATTAAAAACAAATATTAAAAAAAAAAGGCATCAGGCTTGACTGGGATAGAGCCCAAAGGACAATGTACTGTTCCAGGTGGGCAAGCAACCTGGAGACAGACTGTGTGACATCAGCAATCTGAAAGATGCCTGGGACGCTTAAGGGGAAGTTACTTGATATTCTGGGGGGGGGGGGGGGGGGGGGGGGGGAGGGTAGTTCCCTGACAGCAGCAGGCACAGAGACTCCTCTCCATGGACACAGGAACTGGCTGGTGCCATCTCCCTCCATGACCCCTCAGCATAAACCAGCTTCACTAAAGAGCACAGGGCCAGCCAGATTCACTCAACAGCATACCACTGGCAGCCTCACCAGCTTAAACCAAGTCCTGACACGCCAGGACTCTGCTGGTCCTCCTTTTCTCAGACAAGCATGCCTAAGGCCTAGCACAGCAGACCCCTTCACCAGAAGATCAGCAGAAACCTGCGCTCACACCATGTCTTCCAACCAGAGAGTTCTGCAAGGCTTCAAGTCAAGAGGAAGGAGCATCGAATCTCATTTAACAAGCAGACCAGACCACACCTAGTTAAAACTCACTACGCTCTGGCCAAGATCCAAACATTGCATGCTACAGACAAGGAAATCCTTTGCAAATGACTGGCCTGAGCAATAGAGCAGCCAAAGCACAGCAGCAGACTACATGCAGCATACACCACAGAGAGGGCCTGAAGCGCCAGGCCCTGAACACTTTATGACCTCTCCTTCATAAAGCCATTATTCTCAGGAACAGGAAACCTAATAGGATTTTCCAACACAGAGAAGACAACAGAGACTTCGACAAAATGCCAAGATGGAGGGGAACTCATCCCCTAAGAAAGAACAAGGAAAGATCCAGACAGAGATCTAGCTGATACAAGTAATGTGCCTGATGGAGAATTTAAAGTAGCAACCACAAGGACACTCACTGAGATTGAAAAGAACAGGAGGACATCAGGAAGACCCTTACCACAGAGATAAAAGAGCTCAAAACCAATCAGGCAAAAATGAAAAACTCCAACAACGGAGATTTGAAACAGACTGGATAGAATGACAAGGATGCAAGAAGCAGAGGAATGAGTAAGTCATATAGAAGAGAAAATTATGAAAAATAATGAAGTGAACAAAAGGGAGAATGAATTATGCAACACGCAAGTAGACTTAGGGAACTCAGTGACTCCATCACATACAGTAATATTTGTATAAAAGGAGTCCCAGAGGACGAGAGAGAAGAGGGGGCAGCAGGTTTATTTCAGGAAATAAGAAGTAAAAACTTTCCTATTCTGGGGAAGGAAACACATAGATATCCTAATCCAGAAGGCATAGAGAACTCCCATTAAAATCAACAAAAGCAGGTCAATACCAAGACATATTGTAGTTAAATTTGCTAAATATAGAGAAAAAGAAAACATCCTAGACGCATCAAGACAAAAGAAGTCCTTAACTTCCAAGGGAGACCCATAGCGCTAGCTGCAGATCTCTGCACAGAAACTTGGCAAGCCAGGAGGGAGTGGCATAAAATATTCATTGTGCTGGTTGAGAAAAATCTGCAGCCAAGAATACTCAACACAGCAGGCTATCATTCAGAATAGAAGGAAAGATAAAGAGTTTCCCAGACAAACACAAACTAAAGGTGTTTGTGACCACTAAACCAGCCCTGTAAGAAATACTGAGTCGAAAGTAAAGACCAAAAGTAACAAAGATACTTCAGAAATGACAAAACAAGTAATGAAATGATACTAAATACGTATCTATCAATAATTACTCTGAATGTAAAGGGACTCCAGTCGAAAGACACAGTGTGTCAGAATGGATTAAAAAAAAAAAAAAAACAGAACCCATCTGTATGCTGCCTATGAGAGACTTATTTTAGACCTAAAGACACCTGAAGATTTCAAGAGAGGGGCTGAAGAAACATTTACCATTCAAATGGACATCAAAAGAAACCCAGACTAGCCATATATATATACAGGTAAACATTTTTTTTTTTTTAATTTTTGAGAGAGACAGAGAGACAGAGACAAAGCACAACCAGGGGAGGGGCAGAGAAAGAGGGAGACACAGAATCTGAAGCAGGCTCCAGGCTCTGAGCTGTCAGCACAGAGGGCGACTTGGGGCTCTAACTCACAAGATAAAGACCTGAGCCAAAGTTGGATACATAACCAACTGAGCCACCAGGTGCCTCCAAACAAACTACATTTGAACCAAAGACTGTAACCAGAGATGAAGAAGGGCACTACATCATAACAAGCGGAACTACTGCCAACTGTAAATTGAATTCCAACATGGAATGCCAAAATATATAAAACAGTTAATGACAAACATAAAGAAACTCATTGATAATAATACAGTAATAGCAGGGGACTTTAACACCTCATTTACATCAATGGAGACATCATCTAAGCAAAAAATCAACAAGGAAACAGTGGGTTTGAATGACACACTGGACCAGATGCACAAAACAAATATATCAGAACATTTCATTCTAAAGCAGCAAAATACACCTTCTTTTCAAATACACATGGGACATTCTCCAGCAAAGATCACATACTAGGTCACAAATCAGGCTTCATCACATACAAAAAAAAGTAAGATTGTACCATGCATCTTTTCTGGCCACAGCACTATGAAACTTGAAGTCGATCTCAAGAAAAAAATTGCAAAGACCAAAAAAACATGGAGATTAAACAACTAAAAAATGCTACTAAAGAATGAATGGGTCAACCAAGAAATGAATGAAGAAATTAAAAAAATTAAAAAAATAAAAAACACGGCAACAAATGAAAATGAAAACACAATGGTCCAAAACTTCTGGGATGCAGCAAAGGCAGTCATAAGAGGGAAGTATACAGCAATACAAGCCTACCTCAAGAAACAAGAAAAATCTCAAAAAACCTAACCTTACACCTGGAGGAGCTATAAAAAGAACAAATGAAGTCTGAAGCCAGTAGAAGAAGGGAAGTAATAAAGATTAGAACAGAAATAAATGATATAGAAAGTGAAAAGAATATTTAGATCAATGAAACCAGCTGTTTACTTGAAAAAATAATACTGATATGCCCCCTAAAAGAGAAAGAACCCCAACAAACAAATAATAAGAGGAGAAATAACATCCAACACAATAGAAATACATACAATTACAAGATTATAGTATGAAGAATTATATTCTAACAAATCAGACTACTTGGAACAAATAGATAAATTTCTAGAAACATAAAATATCAAAACTGCAGCAGGAAGAAATACCAAATTCGAATAGACTGATATCCAGCAAAGAAACTGAATCAGTAATCAAAAATCCCCAACAAACCAAATCCAGGGCCAGATGGCTTCCTGGGGGAATTCTACCTAACATTTAAAGAATAGTTAATACCTATTCTACTCAAACTTTTCCAAAAAATAGTTATTTCCAAAAAATAACTCTTTCCAAAAAAGAGTTAATACCTATTCTACTCAAACTTTTCCAAAAATTGAAAGAAAACTTCCTAACTCATTTTAGAGGCAGCATTACCCTGATTCCAAAACCAGACAAAGATTCCACTAAGGAAGAGAACTAGAGGCCAATATCCCTGATGAACATGGATGCAAGAATTCTCAATTATATTATATATATATATATATATATGCAAATTGAATCTACAGGATGTTGAAATAATCATTCATGGGGTGCCTACATGGCTCAGTCAACTGAGCACCCAACTCTTAATTTTGACTCAGGTCATGATCCCAGAGTCTTGGGATCCAGCCCTGTGTTGGACTCTACAATGAGCATAGAGCCTAAGATTCTCTCTCTCTCCTTCTCTCTCTGCCCTTCCCCTGTGGTTGCTCTACCAACATAAATAAATATCAAAAAAAAAAAAAAAGTATTTCACCTATCTGTATTAAACTCATTTCCTACTTTCTTGAAAATTATTCCTTAACACCATCCAAATAAGACATCACTTCCATTGTGTTAAATGTTTATTTTTGAGAGAGACAGAGAGAACACAAGCATGAGCCAGAGAGGAGCAGAGACGGGGACAGAAGATCCCAAGCAGGCTCTGTGCTTACAGTCAAGAGCCCCATGTGGGACTCAAACTCACAAACCGTGAGATCATGAATTGAGCCAAAGTCAGACGCTTAACCAAATGAGTCACTCAAGCGCCCCACAAGACATTATTCCTAGAAGACATCAAGTTCCTGAAGCTTCAAAATAAACAGTGAAGATTTTGCTTAAAACTAGCTTCTTAATTCAAAGTTTCACAGATTTCATTAAAATATCATGTATGATTTAATCATGTGCATAATACATAAAAGTTATTCTATTAACATTCATTATAAAGAGTCAAAGAATTCCAACACATCTGCAACAACAACAACAAAAAAAACAGTAAATGCTATGAATGTTTATGTTTCATTAAGTCACCAGTTAAACCAGGATATCTTAGCTTATTATTAACTGCAGCAGGAGAGTCCTCTTAACTTTCAGACCTATTACCACAAGTATCACTTTATGGACAATCTTAGAAATAAGATCTCAAAAAAAAATAATCAGCAAAAAATTCCAAATGTGTAATTTGTATTGTGAGCGTGAATGATATTTTTCCAAAAGGTAACATAGCCAAAGATCTCTAATTTTATTTTCCTTATAGTATAAATTTTTCATTATCTGCCCCACCTATACAGTGCTCCCTAGGAACTTGCTCAAATTTGTCAAGTTTCACTCTAATTCCTCAGTGTTATAAATCCTGTGCCCTTTTCTTCCTCTTCATTTCACTTCTAACTGATCACCTTGCATCTACTACAGTAAAGGAGCCTGGAGAACAGGAAGGAGTCACAGAAGAAATAGGAGGGCCCTGACCAAGTTTTGAGGTCAACTAATGTACCTCTATGATCATTTTCACTCCATTAACACTACATCAAGCTACCATTTTTAAGTTACACTGAAGAAAAATGTTTTATTTGATTGATGGAATTCTTATACAGATTTAAAAGGAATTCATGCTGCAGGGAGATGAGATAAAATTACCACCAATTTCCTGACAAAATTGCAGTTACATATAGATCACTGAAGACAAATCAAATACTATCTTTTCCAGATTGGTATTTTTTAACTCACCACCCATATGGCTAAGAAGGCTTAGAGGACTCTTTCCATTGGTCTACAATCCTACATGTTGTAATTCATCTTAATACCTTTTTTATTTTTAAAAACTTAGCACCTAATTTCCAATAGTAAAAAACCCCACAGGTATTAGCACCTGCATTGTTTTAAGTGTTTATTTAAAGAGAGAGAGAAACAGAGAGACAACTAGAGGAGGCACAGAGAGACAGGGAGAGAGAGCATCCCAAACAGGCTCCACACTCAGCACAGAGCCTGACTCAGGGCTCAAACTCATCACTGTGAGGTCATGCATGACCTGAGCCAAAATCAAAAATCAGCCATTCAACCAGCTGAGCCACCCAGGCACTCCATTGTCTGTATTTTTACAAGTAAGGAAAGTAAAGAAAATGGGCTCGACGAGGTTGAGAAAGTTTCACATACACCATTAATTAAAAAATGTTTAAGAGGGGCCTAAGCATGTCCAGCTCCATAGCTTATTGCTATTATGCTATACCAACTGTGTACAACACGTCGCACTGTCTCAAATTTAGACTAGAAAACTATTACCTTATTTTTAGGATTTTTATCTACTAATATAAGAACAAAACAAAGATGTTCTAGACATTACCAAAGGTCTTTTGCTATCCTGTCTTCTTTGGTGAAATATCACACAGAATTCTGTGTCATCTTAAAATGTTTCACTTTAAAGGGTGTGAAAATCTTGCCTAGTTATTCGTGCTGGAAAGTAAACCAGTTCCGGAAAGTCAAAACACAATGTGCATGTGATCAGCCAAATTTTTGATAATCGTGTGTCCTAGACTTGAGAATTTTCTTATTTTCAGATAAGTGTACATTGATTCTCATTTATTCAAGGTGCATACATAGCCATACTCTGAAGACATTATTACATTTTTCTCCAAAAAGCTCATGTTATGATGAGGCACTGGACTGTAAGAAAAAATAAATTCCGGTACAGTCTCATGACCTACAACACTTCAAGCTTCCTGAAAAAAAATTTAGCATGATGCTTTTTAGTCATCATGCCTGTTTCATATAGACATTTAAATAGGATTTCATCAAAATCCAGCAATTCAACATTTGCTATTGTATTTGCATCTTTTATCCACCTTCAGAAGTATAAACACTTACCCCATATTCCTTAGCAGCTGTGACAACCTTAAGAAGGACATCTTCTTCAACAAATGGTCTCACAGCATCATGGATTATCACAACTTCTGGCTTAGATAGTTTAGAGTCAGGCTGGTCCTCTGCCAGTGCTTTGAGTCCATTGAAAATTGACCTGTGACGGGTCACTCCAGCTTCAACCAGTGAGATGCGTTGATGCTGGTACTTCTGAATGATACCCTTCATTGCTTCCATGTTCTCTCTAGTTACTGCAACAACAATGTCCTTTATCCAACATACTCTAAAAGGAAAGAGTACATACATTTAATATAAATAGAGCCTTATACAAGTTAAGCTAGTAACAAAACTGAATTAGTAAGCACTACTGTAACTTCATAGGGCTATCAAAAACTGAAAGTTAAATCAGTTTTATGCATTTTATTGTGTCTAGTAAAAAGATTGTTAATCAGTGAATATTTCACATTATAGATAGTAACAGATGTAGTTAATGTTTTATACTCCATAGTCAAATTTTATCTATATAAATACTATACAATAGATATGGATTCCAAAGTTTGGATTCTATTATCAGTACATTGAGATAAAAGAATGCAGTAATAGTCCTTTAAATTGGTTTTTTCCCAAATCATTTGTTCAATAAAATAGGAACAAGTCAAAGCAGTTTTGAATGCCAGAATTTCTGTCTCTCTCAAGAAATCCATCAAATCACTAACACAGCTGCATAACTTTGCCTACATCCAAGTGAAACATCATGTCTTAAATGGGATACTAAGATTATATCAAGTTCAAAATGATAAACTTTGTAATAAAATATTTAATGAATTGACCTATTGAGTCACACAAAGTATTAAACAATTTTTCTGTTGTAAAATATTTTTTAAACACTTACTGACATTTTGCACTGCATGCTCCATAGCATTGAGTGGCAACTGGATTAGATTTTGGCAGACTTCTTGAACACCAGCACTAACAGAGCTTGAGGTCATTATAGACTCTATGTTCCACATAGAGCCAACAGGCTCAGACCAGGCAAACTGCCTCTGACCCACGATACCAACTCTGAATAAAGGTCACTTTAAAATTAATTATTATTTTTTTTAATTTACATCCAAGTTAGTTAGTATATATCGCAATAATGATTTCAGGAGTAGATTCCAGTGATTCATTCCCTATGCATAACACCCAGTGCTCATCCCAACAAGCGTCTTCCTTAATGCCCCTTACCCATTTAGCCCATTGCCCCTTCCACAACCCCTCCAGTAATGCTCTGTTTGTTCTCCATATTCAAGGGTCTCTTATTTTTTGTCCCCCTCCCTGTTTTTGTATTGCTTTCGCTTCCCCTCTCTTGTGTTCGTCTGTTCTGTGTCTTAAAGCCCTCATATGAGTGAAGTCATATGATACCTTTCACTAATTTAGCTTAGCATAACACCCTCTAGTTCCATCCACGTAGTTGCAAATGGCAAGATTTCATTCTTTTTGATTGCCGAGTAATACTCCACTGTGTATATATACACCACATCTTCTTTATCCATTCATCCCTTGATGGACTTTTGGGCTCTTTCCGTACTTTGGCTATTGTTGATAGTGCTGCTATAAACACGGGGGTGCATGTGTCCCTTCGAAACAGCACACCTGTATCCCATGAATAAGTGCCTAGTAGTGCAATTGCTGGGTTGTAGGGTAGTTCTATTTTTAGTTTTTTGAAGAACCTCCATACTGTTTTCCAGAGTGGCTACACCAGCTTGCATTGCCACCAACAATGCAAAAGAGATCCTCTTTCTCCACATCCTCGCCAGCATCTGTTGTTGCCTCAGTTGTTAATGTTCGCTATTCTGACAGGTGTAAGGTAGTATCTCATTGTGGTTTTGATTTGTATTTCTCTGATGATGAGTGACGTTGAGCATTTTTTCATGTGTAGGTTGGGCATCTGGATGTCTTCTTTGGAGAAGAGTCTATTCATGTCTTTTGCCCATTTCTTCACTGGATCATTTGTTTTTTAGGTGTTGAGTTGGATAAGTTCTTTGTAGATTTTGGATACTAACCCTTTATCTGATAGGTCATTTGCAAATATCTTCTCCCATTCTGTCACTTGCCTTTTAGTTTTGCTGATTGTTTCCTTCACTGTGCAGAAGTTTTTATTTTGATGAGGTCCCAATAGTTTATTTTTGCTTTGGTTTCCCTTGCCTCTGGAGACATGTTGAGTAAGAAGTTGCTGTGGCCAAGATCAAAGAGGTTTCTGCCTGCTTTCTCCTCAAGGATTTTGATGGCTTCCTGTCTTACATTTAGGTCTTTCATTCATTTTGAGTTTATTTTTGTGTATGGTGTAAGAAAGTGGTCCAGGTTGATTTTTCTACATCACTGTCCAGTTTTCCCAGCACGGTTTGCTGAAGAGACTGTCTTTATTCCACCAGATATTCGTTCCTACTTCGTCAAAGATTAGTTTGCCATACTTTTTTGGGTCCATTTCTGGGTTCTCTATTCTGTTCCATTGATCTGAGTGTCTGTTTTTGTGGCATTACCATACCATCTTGATAATTACAGCTTTGTAATACATCTTGCACTCCAGACTGTTATACCCCCAGCTTTCATTTTCTTTTTCAGGATTGCTTTGGCTATTCAGGGTCTTTTCTCGTTCCATACAAAGAACTCTCAGCCTCTGAGACACTCTATATTCATGCTAGACAGTGAAAATCTTATATACATTTTTACAAAGATGGAAAGTTCTGAAAATTACTGAGTGAAATAAGTTTTATTTATATGAACATTTGGTTGATTTACTTCATTATTAACCTCCAACCTTCTGTAATTGAACCAACCCTTTCCAATCCCATTCTTCCTGTCGCTACAACAGTAATATACAGATGAGCAACACAAAGAGCTACTTTATAGGCACACTGTCTTTCTAAGTCCATTCCTTTAACAGGTATTTACTGAATGAAGATGCTGATAAACTAAGCATTGACAACACAATGAAAATAAATACTGCCTTAGCTGAGGTTACAGATCAAACAAAGAATCCCAAGGAACAACGGCAATCTGTGATCAAGTGTTATGAAGAAATCCAGGCTCACATGCAAGCAGATCATCTGACTAGCACAGAGAAGACCAAGGTGATATTCCCTAAGGAACCAGAATTTGCTATAGGATCCAAATGGTGAGTGGCAGGGGAAAAATAGCCAAAGGAGTATGAAGGTCTGCTGTAAGTAAAAGCCATTACAAGGTCCTGAGGGCCAGGAAGCAAATGGAGTCAAATTGTTTCAGCAATGGAATGGAATGAGAGCCTATGAAGAAGCTGGAGGTCAAGGCAAGACCCAAAATAGGGTAAGCCATGGGGCCTCACAGACCATGTGATGAGTTTTAATGTTATAATACAAAGCCATAAACAAAGCTTTATGCAGGAGAGGACATTTCTATAAAAAAATAAAAAAAAAATTAAAAAGTGCTCACTTACCCAAATGTGTATCATGTCATAAAACAGTGCCTAGAAAACTCTAGGAGTCAGAAAAGCCCCTAAGAGAAGACTACTTCCTAATTTCCCAAACCTGTGAAGGGACAACCCTACATGCCAAAGGAACTTTACAGATGTGGTTAAGGATCTTGAAATGGAACGATTTTCCTAGACCATCTAGGTATGTCTAATATAATCCCAGGAATCCTTAAACGTGAACAAGAGGCAGAAAAGTCAACGCAGCAGATGAGTTAATAGAAACAGTGGCCAGTGTGATACAGGACCACAAGTCTAGGAATAGAAGCAACCTCTAGAAACTAGAAAGTGGCCAGGAAATGGACTGTCCCTTGAGTGTCCAGAACAAACATAGCATTGCCAACACCTTTATATTTTAGTCCGGTGATACCTACTGTAAACTTCTAACTTCCAGAAGTTGAAGGTAGTAACATGTTGCTTTAAGTCACTCACTTCATGGTTTTTTTGTTTGTTTTTGTTTTGTTTTGTTTTAACAGCAGCTAATTTAGTACACTCAGTTTTACTCTTGCTACAAGGTAGAGAAGACATCTGGTAGAGAAAGAGGGAAAGCAGACAGACCAACTAGGAGATGACTGCTGCTTCATTCTGGGAAAGACGATGACTGTAGCCTCGCTACCAGATGGAGCTTGTAGATGGGGTTTAAGAGATAAATTAGAGAGCGTAACCTTTGCAAAATTGGCAAAAAAGTTTCATTATGACATAAAATAACTAACATTAAGCATTTACTATGGCTTAAGCCTTAGTCATGTTCTAACTCCTGTAATCCTCATTCTCTACGGTCTCTCTTAAGTGGGAAACAATTAAGAGGTGACATATACATTCTACTTAGCTTTCCCAAACTACCATCTTGTACCAAAAACTTCTTAAAATCGTTTTACCAAAATACAATACCATATTCCATCTTCTAGCAGGTAACTTCCATGACAGAAAGGACAACATTTGTTTTGCCCATTGCTTTTCACATACCTGGTATACCCTCATTTATTTGTTGAATAAATGACCTTGGTCAATCTCACCTACCAGCAATGGTGTAGTATCTCTCAACACAGCATCATCTCAAAGGTTATAAAAACAAAAGAAGCTCTTCATTAAGCTGATCAGCTACAAAAACTCAAAAAAAAAAAAAAAATAGTATAACCTTCCCTATGTGATGTGGTTTTGTTTCAAGCATTTGACTCCTTACCTTCATTTCAATAACTTTAGGCTCCTAGAAAGCCATAATTACTTATGTTTTGTCAGACACTGGGGGGAATTCTAATCACAAGCAAGCTGAAACAATGCAGAAATATTCACAAAGCACCTAAGAGTAAGATATGTATTATGATGTGCAGTCAATAGAAAGTATTAGGGAAAATTCTCAGTGTTGGTTGCTCTGCTTTGTAGACCATCGATCCCCCATCCCTTTCATTACAAACTTAATTGATTACAGTGTACTCACACAGTTTAGAATTTATACTGTACTTAAAGCGCCCACTCCACATGCGCTCCCCCCCCCCCCCCGCAACTGACAAGTGACAGTCCGTGGTCTCTAAATGTGAAGCTTCCCAAGGTTCTGTCTTCACTGACACAAGCTGTGACCAAAGCACTCATCTCCTCCACTATTTATTGCCCCAGCCTCTTAGCTGGTCTCTTTCTACTTTTTATCCCACCATAACACATTCTCACCACTTCTAGAGGATTTTTCTCAAGTGCAAACCTAAAGTTACCCCCTGCTGCTTCTTGAGCAGGACCCTTCAAGGTCAGCCTACTTGTCCCTATGCCACTTCATCTGTCCCATTCCCCTCTTATTTAGGAGGACATTTTCTCTCCCATCCAGGTCTTTGCTTATGTTACTTCCTTTGCTACCCAGCACACCTACCCCATCTTGGGGTGGGGCAAGATGGGAAGCCCAGTTCCACCTGTTCAGCTGTCAGTTCAGATATGGCTTCCCCCAGGAAGCTTTCCCAGGCATTTTGGGAGCAGCATCCCTGTTCTCCACTTCCAGAGTACTCTTACTGCTAGAGAGATTTACCATCATACTCCATGGTTTCCTTTTCTATCTCCTTCACTAGGCTGCCAACTCACAGAAAGCAAAGTCTACACTTCAGAGCTTGGCACATTCTAAACCAAGGAGTATTAGTAATATGAACAGCAACTAAGATTGATGGCTCGCTCAGTAACATGTGCTATGTACAGCACTTGCCTGCAATATCTCATCCAATATATCAGATCGCAGGAAATCACTATTATCACTTTACAGAGGACATGGAAGCAGTGACCTGCCCATGATCTCACACTTAAGAAATGCAGGGACCTGGGTGGAACCAAGTCTGATTTGGGAGCACACTGTTAACTTCTACAAATGCACTAACAGTCTGTGAGAAAGAAGTGGTAAAATTATGTCAGTATCCATTGTGTCTCCAGCACATCATTTATATTCTTAGTGATGAGCCATGTAGTACTGCTACATTTGTGATCAAAATGACTAGTTTCCTTCATTTCTCGTAATTAAAGCAAAAATAAACACCTAACATTTGCCAGGCAGTATGCTAGACACTTGTTATATAATAATGAACCAAGACTGGCAGAATTCCTGACCTCATAGACCATATGTCAATATCTGTTAAATGAATCCATGAATAGGAAAGATTTAAATAAGTAGAAAGGAATAAATTATTACTTTTGTAATTGTTTAAGCCTTTTCTCTGTTCATGGATTCAGTTAACACTTTTGACATAATGGTCTGTGATTTGCTCAAGTTTATAGGAAAGAATTATTAACAGTGATCAAATATATTTCAGTTTATTAATAAAACATCATACTAAGGTTTTTTATTTTTTTTTTTATTTATTTTTTTAAAGAGGGAATTTTTTTTTTTTTCAACGTTTATTTTATTTTTGGGACAGAGAGAGACAGAGCATGAACGGGGGAGGGGCAGAGAGAGAGGGAGACACAGAATCAGACACAGGCTCCGAGCCATCAGCCCAGAGCCCGACGTGGGGCTCGAACTCACAGACCGTGAGATCGTGACCTGGCTGAAGTCGGACGCTTAACCGACTGCGCCACCCAGGCGCCCCAGGTTTTTATTTTATTTTATTTTATTTTTTTTTACTTTTTTTTTTAATTTATTTTTGGGACAGAGAGAGACAGAGCATGAATGGGGGAGGGGCAGAGAGAGAGGGAGACACAGAATCGGAAGCAGGCTCCAGGCTCCGAGCCATCCGCCCAGAGCCCGATGCGGGGCTCGAACTCACGGACCGCGAGATCGTGACCTGGCTGAAGTCGGACGCTTAACCGACTGCGCCACCCAGGCGCCCCCCCAGGTTTTTATTTTTTAAAAACATTTTAAGTACATGCTCAACTAAATCAATAGGCAAAACTACTCTATAATCAAGAATTTAACTTTTACTCTAAGCTATTTATCTCTTCATAGTGTATTTTATCAGAAAAAAAAAGTCACTTAAAAGCAACTTTTAAAGATCTTAAGTTGCTATTTTTTCATAAAAATTACTTCCAATTAAATGTTAATACTGAACAATTAAGAAGGAGAAAGACAAGGCATTGCTAGACTTAATAGTCATTCAAATACCTGCACAATGAGTCAATGAATTAATGAACTCCCCAAGATAGTTACTAGAATGCCTTCAAAGAGCTATAAAATAATTGTTTCAAAGAAAGTCAGTCAAAATAGATGTAAATAATTAAATATACCCAAGTCCTTTGATTATTTCCAAAAGTCGTAAGAGACTCTAAGCAGCAAAGTCTTTTAAGTCTTTTATTCTTTCTCAAACTATAGATTAAGGCCTATTAGAGTATCAATTTAGGGAGTTTAGGTTAACATTTTTGGATGATATAGAAATTAATAGAAGGGTAAAGTTAGAATGCATAGCAAATAGGACAGGTTTTCTTGAAATTCAAATACGTACATATTGTGTATTTATGTGTTTGATGGAGTCATAATGCAAAATATTTTTTTAAACAAGTTACAATAAAAAAATTTAGGAGACATGGTCTTAAACCACTCTTAAAAGATAACGGAATTATGGTATTTTGTTCAGCAACCAAGCACTTGCAATCCTTTTTAAGTACTATTTATATTTCAAAGGATTTATTCACATTCTTTTCTAGTTGTAGAATTAAGAGACTTTTACAGTATTAAAGTTAAATAATGTAGAATCATGGGACTGAGAAAAACCTTAACTACCTCACACAGTGCCTACTGAACAAGTATTTGCTGAATAAATGAATCTGGCTGACCTCCTTAGTGGAAAGCATGTCCACACTGAATTGCTATACCCAGATTTCATCAAGTTCTCTTGACTAATTCCTTTCTAGCACATTCCACCGGCAAATTACAAGGCTATCACCTATAGACATTTTGAGGAAAAATTATCATTTCTCATATTTTCTCCCACAATGCTAAAAAATCACTTACAGTATTCTGCTTGGGAAGCTTAATATGATCAGTTAAAAATGACAGATTTAAACACATGCTTTTTAAATAAACAGACAGGGAGGGAGATGCCTGGGAGGCTCAGTTGGTTAAGCATTGACTCCTGGTTTTGGTTCAGATCATGATCTCAGTTTGTGAGTTTCAGCCCCACATTGGACTCTGTGCTAACAGTGCAGAGTCTGCTTGGGATTCTCTCTCGGTCCCTCTTTCTGCGCCCCCCCCCCCCACCACTCATGCTGGCTCTCCAAATAAATAAACTTTATAAATAATAAGCAAACAGATACATGGAGTGCCTGGGTGACTCAGTTAAGTGTCCAACTCTTGATTTCGACCCAGGTCATGATCTCATGGTTGGTGAGTTTGAGCCCCACGTCAGGCTCTGTGCTGACCACGCAGAGTCTCCTTGGGATTTTCTCTCCCTTGCTCTCTGCCCCTCCCCAGTTTGGCCCCAAGGGACAGTGGCAGCTAGGGCTGACTGCCATGACAGTCTTCATAGAGATTAGGCTTGTGGATTGTACTGTGGCCATATTTGGTAGATTTACATCTCCCCATACCTACCCTGCCATTTTAGCAGCAGCATTGTTGAGTTGGTGTGAAGGGGATGGCTCCCAATTGCCCCCACAATGTCAGGTCTCCTTATCAGGTCTCATTACCCCAGACTTCCTACTTGAAGTCCAACCTACCAGTCCTAATCTCTCCTTGAAAGAGTCCCATGGGGGCCTTCCCACTGGCAATTTGACACAAACATCTAGTCATACAAACACAGTCTTATTGTATTTTTAGTACATAATGTAGGCCTATTGTTTCCCTTAACTCAGATTTGACCCTTAATGATGCATTAAGAAAATTAAAGTTCAATTCCTGTATTTGAACATGTTCAACTGAAAGTAACTTAAGTACCTTTTTCTTTCTGAATCCTTAATTCAATTAGTCACTAAAACCAGTCAATTCCTGTCTAAACATTTCTCCTGTCTTCCCTACTCCAACTTTTAGTTCAATTCAAGCAATCAACATTGCTCATTTAAATTAACATTTATATATGTACATATATATTTCTATCTTGTTTCAATACAATTTCCAGGGTTTTCAGAAAGAGTAAGATAGAACAAGTACACAAGAAAGCAAAAATTAGAGACAATCTATTAACTCAGAAAATCTAATAAGCCATCAGTGCATACACACACTTCAACACATACACCTATCAGCTGGGAAGATGGTGGAGTAGAGGACATTAAGCTCACCTCACCCCATGGTTACAACTAAATGACCATATCAGTATAAATAACCCAGGAAACGACCAATACACTAGTAGTACAAACTCCACAACTAAGGGCAGGGAAAAGGTCACATCAAAGGTACAAAGGGCTGAAATGTAGTCTGAGAGCAAAACAGACCATGCCATTCAAGCTGGCAGCACAGTAAAGGGCAGAAAACACATTTTCACACCAGGAGCCCATGAACTGGGAGAATGAATCTCTAGTATTTTCTTTTGAGTGAGTTGAGTGAAGGCCAAATTTCATGAGTTCCTAAAACAAGCAGGACTTAAAGCCTGGAATTTTAAAAATCCCAGGCTTGGCTCTAGGAAAACCCAGAAAGCTTTAGGAAGCAGAATCCCCATCCTTAAAGAGATAGCAGGATAAACAGCCCATGCAGATACAGTGTAGAACCAGCAGTTTGAAAAATGCCCAGGGTAGACTGCCCCCTCCCACCCCCCCACCAGATAAGCAGTTTGCTCATCTCAGAACACTGCCTGGACAAACAGATGCCACTAGGAGACACCTCCAGGAACAAAGAAGCTGGCAAATGCTATTTCCCTCCCCAGCCCCATAGCATAAACAATGGTTACCTGTGGGAAGCAGCACAGTACTGACACTCATAGCTTAACTTGCTTTCACAAAGCTCCACCAGGCCATGCCGCTCCCAAATGCTTCAATGGATCCACTCCTTTCCAGTCACTCTTGCCTCCATCCCCCTGCTCTGGGCCCTCCCCCAGAAGACCAGCACAAACACTGCCAACGCCACATCTGACCTGAGCATTTTGTAGGTCCTCAGTTTACATAGTGGTGGGGGCAAGTCTCAGTTCTCAAGCAGACCACTGCACACCTTGCTGCCCACAACAGGCAGAGAGGGACTGTGCTGACAGCTGAACTGAACGAACAATAGGGCAAGACTCAACAGCAGAGCAGACACAACACACATAGAAGACATTCCCTGAAGCTCCTGGCCCTGGGTAACTACAGAGCCCTGAAGGACCTCTTCATCATAAGGCTATTATCACAGGAAAGTCAGCTACTTCTCTTGCTCTTAACAGAGAGAAATAGATATGCTAAGTCAAACAAAATGAGAAGACAGAAATACATTTACCAAATGAAAGAACAGGACCAAATCACACCATCTGACCAAAGCAAAACAGATGTAAGTATTATGGCTGATAGAGAATTTAAAATAAGTACCATAAAGATACTCACTGGACTTAAGAGTGGAGGACATCCGTGAGACACTTAACAGAGAGTAAAAAAAAAAAAAAAAAACCAGAGATCAAGAACACAGTAAGTGAAATTAAAAATATACTTGATGGAACAAATAGCAGGCTACATAAAGCAGACAAATTATTTAATGACCTGGAACACAGACTAATGGAACATAACCAATCTTAGCAAAGTAAAGATAATTATGCAAATTGAGAATATTCTTAGAGAACTCAGTGACTCCAAGCATAATATCTGTAGTATAGGATCTCAGATGAGGGGCAGGAAACTTATTTGGAGAAATAATAGTTGAAACTTCCCTAATATGAGAAAGGAAACATATCCAGATTGAGGAGACACAGATATCCTTCCCCCCACCCCCCCAAAAAAAATCTCTACCCAAGGAGGTCCACACCAAGACATATAGTAATTAAAATGGCAAAAAGTAGTAAAAGGGGAAAAAAAAAGTAAAGCAATAAAAGATGACAGTTACATTCAAAGGAACTCCATAATACTAACAAGGGATTTTTTACCAAAACTTTGCAGGCCAGAGGGAATGGCAGGATATATTCAAGGTGCTCAAAGGGAAAAAATCTGCAACCAAGAATACCCTATCCAGGAAGGCTATCACTCAGAATAGAAGGAGAGAGAAAAGTTTCTCAAACAAAAACAGAGCTCATGACTACTAAAGCAGTCCTATAAGAAATATTAAAGGGAATCCTCTGGGTGGAAAGGAAGATCGTAAGTGAGAACATGAAAATAAACAAGCAGTAAAAATAACCTTTTCTGTAAAAACCAGTCAAGGGATTCATTAAAGAAAATGATGTAAATTATGATGCTATACACCTAAAAAATGGGAAGAAGAATGAACTTAAGTGACCATCAATGTCATATAGACTGCTTTACTAGAAGATGTTATATACAAACCTAATGGTAACTACCAATCAAAAACAGGTAATAGATATGCAAAGAATAACGAGAAAAGGTTTGAAAGAGATCACCAAAGAAAGCCAAAAAATTATGAAATACAATCAGGGAAGCATCAGAGAAAATATACAGAAACAACCACTAAACAAGTGACAAAATGGCAATAAACACGTATCTATCAGTACTTACTTTGAATGTGAATAGACTAAGTGCTCCAATGAAAAGACACAGGGTGGCACGATAAATAAATAAATAAATAAACAAACAAACAATCAAGACCCAACTATATGCTGAATAAAAATAAATAACATACAGGCGCCTGGGTGGCTCAGTTGGTTAAGCGACCGACTTCCGCTCAGGTCATGATTTCGTGGTCCGTGAGTTCAAGCCCCGCGTAGGGCTCTGTGCTGACAGCTCAGAGCCTGGAGCCTGTTTCGGATTCTGTGTCTCCCTCCCTCTGACCCTCCCCCATTCATGCTCGGTCTCTGTCTCAAAAATAAATAAATGTTTAAAAATTGTTTTAAATAAATAATATAAAAACTAAAAAAGCAATAGAACAGATCAATGAAACCAGGAGCTGATTCTTTGAAAAAAACTCAACGAAATAGATAAACCTCTAGCAAGACTCAAATAAGAAAATTTTTAAAAATTAACAAATAGATGACCCAAGTAACAAAAATTTACAGAAAAGGAGAAATAACACCACAGAAATACAATTTTAACAGAATATTATGAAAATATTCATCAATATCAAATATTAATATCAAGTAGAAAATTTGAACAGACCAATCACTAGCAATGAAATTCAATCAGTAATCAAAAAACTTCCCAAAAATAAAACTCCAGGACCAGATGCCTTCACAGGTGAATTCTACCAAACATTTAAAGGGGAATTAATATCTATTCTTCTCAAGCTATTTCAAAAAATACAAGAGGAAGGAAAACATCCAAATCCATTCTGTGAGGCCATTATCACTCTGATACCAAAGCCAGATACAGACGCCACAAAAAAAAGAGTACAGGCCAGTATCTCTCATGAATATAGATGCAAAATCCTCATAATATTAGCAAACCATATCCAACAATATATTTAAAAGATCATACACCATGATCAAGTGGGATTTATTCCTGGAATGCAAGAGTGGTTCAATATCCACAAAATAATCAAAATGATATGGCACATCTGTAGGACAAAGTATAAAAACTGTATGACCATTTCAATAGATATAGAAAAAGCATTTGACAAAGTACAGCATCCCTTCATGATTTAAAAACAAAAACAAAATCTCTGCAAAATAGGCCTAGAGGGAACACATCTCAACATAATAAAGGTCTTGTATGAGCAAACATCATACTCAATGAGGCAAAACTAAGAGCTTTCCCCCTAACATCAGCAACAGGGATGTCCACACTCACCACTTTTATTCAATGTAGTACTAGAAGTCCTAGCTACAGCCTTTAGACAAAAAGAAATAAGAGGCATTCAAATTGGTAAGGAAGGAGTAAAACTCTTTGCAGATGACATCATACTACACATAGAAAACCCTAAATATCCCACCAAAAATCTACTAAAATTGGCCAATGAATTCAGTAAAGTCCAAGGACACAAAATCAATGTATAGAAATCTACTGCATTACTATACACTAATAACGAAGCAGAAGGTGAGATTAAGACAAAAATCCCATTCACAATCATACCATAACAATAAGGTACCTAGGAATAAATTTCAATGTGAAAGACCTGTACTGCGAAAACTATAAAACACTGATGAAAGAAATTCAAGACAACACAGAAAAAGGCAAAGACATTCCTTGCTCACAGGTTCCAAGAAAAAAAAAAATCGTTAAAACATCTATATTACCAATGCCATCTACAAATTTAATTCAATTGCTATCAACATACCAACAGCATTTTTCACAGAACTTGAATAAACAATCCTAAAAATAGTATAGAACCACATACACACACACATACACACAAAACCTCCAATAGCCAAAGCAATCTTGAAAATGAAAAACAAAACTGGAGTTATCAAAATTCCAGAGTTCAAATTATATTACACAGTGGTAGTAATTAAGAGTGCAGGGGCACCTGGCTGGCTCAGTCAGTAAAGCATCTGACTCTTGATAACAGGGTTCTAAATTCAAGCCCCATATTGGGTATAGAGATGACTTTAAAAAATAAAATCTTAAAAATAAAATAACACAGTATAGTACTGGAATAAAAATACACATAGATCAATAAAACAGAAAACCCAGAATTAAATGCACAATTACATGGCCGATTAATCTTTGACAAAAGAGGAATGAATATACATACAAGGGGGAAAAGACAGTCTCTTCCATAAATGGTATTGGGAAAACTGGACAGATATGCAAAAGAATGAAAACGGACCACTTTCTTTCACAATATACAAAAGTAAATTCAAATGGTTTAAAGACCTAAATATGAGTCCCGAAACCCTAAAAAACACTTCAAGAGAGGGCAGGCAGTAATCTCTCTGACACTGACCATAACAACAGTTTTCTAGATATATCTTCTGAGGCAAGGGAAGAGCAAAAAATAAACTACTTGGACAACATCCAAATAAAAAGTTTCTGCACAGTGAAGGAAACAATCAACAAAACTACAAGTCAACCTACAGAATGGGACAAAGTGTTTGCAAATGACATCTGTTAAAGAGTATCCAAAATATAAAAAGAACTTAGAAAACTCAACTGAAAAATAAATAATGCATTTAAAAATGGCAAGACGTGAACACACATTTCTCCAAGGAAAACATACAGATGGCCAAGAGACACATGTAAAGATGCTCAACACCACTGATCATCAGGGAAATGTAAGTCAAAAATACAATAAGGTATCACCTCAAACTTGTCAGAATGGCTAAAATCAAAAACACAAAAAACATCAAGTGTTGACAAGGACGCAGGAAAAAAAAGAAGCCTCATGCACTGTTGGTAGAAAAGCAAACTGGTGCAGTCACTCTAGAAAACAGTATGGAAGTTCCTCAAATTCAAAAAAGAACCACCCTATGATCCAGTAATCACACAGCTGGGTATCTACCCTAAAAATACAAAAACACTAATTCAAAGGTATGCACGGACCCCTATGTTTATTGCAGCTTTACAGTAGCCAAACTATGGAAGCAGTCCAAGCGTCCATCAACTGACAAATGGATAAAGAAGTGGTACATATATGCAGTGGAGTATTAGCCATAAAGAAGAATGTAATCTTTCCATTTGCAAAAACATGGATAAATCAAGAGAGTATCAGTGAAATAAGTTAGTCAGAGAAGGGCAAACACCACATGACTTTAGTCATATGTGGAATTTAACAAAACAAGGGAAAAAAAAGAGACAAACCAAAAAACAACTCTTAATTCTACAAAACCAACTGATTATTACCTGAGGGGAGTTGGGAGAGAAGAATGGCTGAAATAGGTGAAGGGGATTCATCATGATGAAAAAGAAGGATTTAAAAAGTAAATAGAACACAAAAACATATATACAAATACAGAATCACTACGTTGTACACCTGAAACTAATATGTCGATTATGCCTCAATTTAAAAAAGGCAAGCAGACAACACACACACACACACACACCATGGAGTCTCAGTTTCTAAAACTGGACTTCCATTGATTTTCCAAGTGGCAAGAAAGCAACCCAACTTAACCACAAAAATCTACTTTCCTTAAGATCAACACATACAAATCCACAAAACAGCTTTCTTTGAAATTCATCTGACATTATCACATTTATGTTGACTAACTTACATTAGCCAAACTAAGAGTGAAACCTGAATCAGAATGCCAACACATTAATAAGGATATATATTAGTATCCAAAGTCTGCAATGCTTTTTATTAGTGGGACAACCCATTTCCTTCCTAGGGGAGATTTATACTGGCTGCCAGTTTATAATACAGTTTCAATGGGCAGTGAACCCTATCGAGGAACAAGTCATTTTAGGCAGTGTCCTCTACCGCAGAAAACTTGAGAAACTTCTCCAACTATGCAGAAGGCTGTGCCAGACTTTGTTCAAATGTTATCAGCAGAGGAACTCCCACTCCTAGCCCACCATCACCATGAATCTGAAGAAGCATGGCCAGTGTTTGCCTTGTATTTGACAGTGTTTGTCTTACTTTTCTTGTATTTGTCATTTTAGTTATTCAGCTAAGCCAGATTAACCATTCTTAATGAGTTTCTTTCCTTAGATATTTGGAACCCGAAGTAAGCTTAACGGCAGGGGTTTTTACTTCATACATAAGACCTGGGAACACATTTTTTTAGACAGCAAAAGAGCAGAGTTGATCTGTAAAGTGTATTTTACAACTTAACTGCCAGGGCTTTATGCCTCCACCACTACCATGGCCACCTAAGTTTTCTTAGAGCAATATTTCTTTTAAAAACTCTGGTCATACATAAATCAATAGTTACATAAGGCGCTAGTACCCTTGATCTCAGTTCCTTGTTAGTATGCTGAGGGGCAAAGAAAAAGCTCTCTTCAAATTATAAATCTTTGGTTTAATAAACTTCTATTCCCTCTACAAGGCCAAAAGCAAAGTTTCAAAATCCTAGAAACATTTTTAATCAACTTCTGAAAGACTCTTGTTCCTAATACAACCTACCAAGTAGTTTTGATTGTTTTAAACCCAAATGCACAGATCCAAACGACCAGCTATATCATCTTAATAGAGGTGGCATATAAACATGTATGAACATACATACGTTTATACATACACATGCAATGTTTAATGGAAATATATGCACATACAACTGACTGATAGACTTTGTCCAGATAGAGCCATAGCCAACGTCTCCCAGATTTGGGAAGGTTCAGAGAGTCTTTTGAATGTCATTTAATAATTAAGAAATGTCAGGGTGCCTGGGTGGCCCAGTCAGTTGAGCATCTGACTCCTGTTTCTAGCTCAGGTCATGATCCTGGGGTCTGTGCTAGGCTCTGCACTGAGCACGGAGCCTGCTTAAGGTTCTCTCTTCCCCCTCCACTGCTGGCACTCTCCACCTCCCAACACACACACACACACACACACACACACACACACACACACACACAAAGGTATTTCAATGGCCTACCAGAACTTGACTAAACTAGAAAAAAAATATTTTCCCAATGTCACCTGAATTGAAAACAATCCTGAGTCTCAGTCAACTCACAATACAGACTCTCTGAAGGTCCCCTCTAACTTTTCAGTCATTTAAGAACAGGTGCTTTAATATGTACCATGTTGTTTAAAAAGTAAAACAAACAAACAAACAAAAAAACTCAGGGTGCCTAGGTGGCTCAGTCAGTTAAGCATCTGACTGCAACTCAGCTCATGACCTCACCACTCAGTGAGTTTGAGCTGGTGTCAGGCTCCATGCTGACAGCTCAGAGCCTGGAACCTGCTTCGGATTCTGTGTCTCCCTCTCTCTCTCTCTCTCTCTCTCTCTCTCTGCCCCTCCCCTGTTTGCTCTCTCAAAAATAAAAATTAAAACATTAAAAAAAAATGGGGGGGGGGGCTCCCGTGAGTTGACCTTAGAAGCTAAGGATCTCATCACCACAAAGTGCAGTCTTCCTCTCAACTCCTCTATGGCCATGGAACCTTCACTCAGCCATTGGCTGTGCTGAGTCAGAGAATAAGCTTCAAGTATTTTGATAGTGAGCTAGGAGTTTAACTGTTTCTTTTTAAGGTTGCAACCAGTTGTTTTTATTTTGTTTTGTTTTGAGCTGTCTACCCCACCTTCCGAAGCATCCTGTACCTCTGATTCCTGAAACATTCCAAGATCTGGGGACTTCAACCAACTTGCTTCTCCACAGCTGTTCCCATTTTCTTGGGGACTGTTAAGTCTGATTGATTACCATCCTGTTCTTCCAATGTTTTGTTGTCATCTTTTATCTACTCCAGCTCTTCTTACATTCATTTTCCCTTGTGTGACTATACTGTTTTTAGTCTCTTTGGGTGGATAAATACAACAGTGAAAATAATGCCATTTAAACCTGTATTTAACTAAAACAAAGACGAGCCACATTTCTTTACATTTCCCTATCCCAATTTAAGAGCTGTGGACCAAACTTCAGAGGTGAAGTCTCTCGTATGCCATAGTTTTTTATCGGTTCAAAATTCCAAAGGACAGATCAAACTATGAGGGTCATTTTTCAGTCAGTGAGTATCTTTAATTTCATAGTCAAGATCAACTAATAAAGATTATTCACAACAACCTCTCTATTAGTGAGATGGAAAAAGCTTGAGAAAATAAAGTCTTAACTTCTGCGAGACAAATGAACTTTGAAATCAAATTAGAGGGCAAGGAGAACTGACACTATCCTAAAATAATCTAGATGATTGACAGTGGTGACACCCAATTACATCTTTTCTGATCTGATGCATTAGAGTGATGCTTCCCCTTTAATATGTGGTAAGCATGCATCATTTTGCCAAAGAGCAAAACGTAAGAATTTCATACAACATTTTATGCTTCCATCTCCTTTCCTTAATTGAACTTGCATAATTCAAGAGGGTGAAATAACCTAGGCTTTTTAACACCATGCTCTAGGAAGTCTATTAGCAGTCAAGAGAATGCCCTTCCTTTAGCACATGGCTAAGAAGCACCCATACCTAAACCCCTGTAATGCAAGATTTCCAAGGATTTCCTGAAACATACCCCAAATGCAATCATCCCTTAAGTTCTTCAGGGATTTTAATAGTGACAAAAATGATCTCCGATGGATTTCAAAATGGAGGTTTCTTTAGCTACTATTAGAATTTTATCACTGCTGTTAGCAATACAAAACACATGTTCCTCATCTTCCATTAAAAAAGGCATTCCCAGAACATTTTTACTTCAAAAGATTTTTCCAGTAACCACCTATCTCAGTCTACCCCAGAAGATGCAAACGTGCTAATGATGTTAATTTGCTTCATAGGAAAGAAAACTGAACGTACAAGAGACTATATTCCCTTATACCCAGTTATTAAGCAATTAGGTTCTGCTGGCCAAAATCCATTATGTCCCTTAATATAACCTACATAAAGGAGTTATGTTGTCACGGGGTCTAACATACTGTAGTACTGTAGTTACATGATTCATACACAGAGAAAAGGTGGGCTACAAGAGTAGGGAAAGCACCTGAACTGTTTCCATGTTTGTTTGAGTTTCAGATGTGACCACTGGCCTGATTACCCTAATCAAGGGTGGTTATGACTCTTCACGCTTCCATAACCATATCCAACACAACTTGGGCCCTTTGGCTTCTGTGATGTGTGCAAGCATGATGGGACAGGAAGAAGAGCTTTGCTGGGTAATAGGCTAACAGCCTTGAATTAGCAGCAACTCATTAGCTTGGTCTTCATGAAAGCCACCTGCAAAGGATATACTAAAATAATGTTATCCTTCTTGAGACACAAAGGACTCACTTCAAGGTTTAACATCCCATCACAGCACCACACTGGCTTCAACCCATAGCAACTCATCTAGGGACCTGTGCAACTGTCCAATTCCTACCCCTCCAGACTCACCCCACGCTCAATCATACTACTATGCGCTGAAACAATTAACAAACCCCCTCTCTCACTACTGCGCCTCTAGTCCTCGCCCCAATTCTACACGTATTGGCCTTAACAATTTCGCACCCTTAAATCTATATCCACCGGTGAAAGCCTCGGATTAAGTTTTGTCCCTCCGTCCACCTCGGATTAAGTTTTGTCCCTCCGTCCACCTTCAGCACTTCGTAATTAACATAGGATCTTAAGAGATATTCAGTTAATGTACATGAATGGATAAAGTGAACAAAGGCCCGTGAAGTGAGATGGGTGAGTAAAACTCCAATCCACGCATGCACGGAGAGCACAAAACATTAACAGAGATTGAGAAAGAGGCAGACGGGCAGGAAGACTCCTGAAAGAGCTTGTCATTAGGCCCCAGTGGGGCCACTGTCAAAACTAAATGCCTTTTAGTTCCAACCCATGCTCTCCTTAGTCCAGCTCCAGGAGCCGGGCTCCCCACCACCACGTCGACTGCCCGGGCACCGAAAGGGGTCTGTGGGGCAGCCCCCTCTTGCGTGCAGGTCTGTTAGAGGTTCAGAACCACCGGTCCCTGAATTGCAGGGGAGGACGCAGCCCAAGCCAGGGATTGAGCGGGCGGAGTCGGGCCCGCAGTCCGCCGAGAGAAGGCGCCAGCGCGAAAGCAGCACGAGGGGCAGGTGCCGCGGGCCGCCCTAGGCGGGCCGCACCAGGAGCGGAAGGCCGGGCCGGGGACCGGGGGTGCGCCTTGCGCCGCATTACCTCTCCAGGGCCTGCAGCGTGTAGCTGATGAGCGGCCTCTCCAGGACGGGACAGAACTGCTTCGGGGTGGGGACGCCCATGCGCTCCCCACTACCCCCCGCCGGCAACACCGCAGCCACTGCGGGAGCGCGGCGCCCAGCTGGCCGAGCCTCGGCCCGGGCCGCGTTCAGCGTAGAGGCCGAGGGTGTCTGGTCCGCGCCGAGAGAGTCGCACAAGCGAGGCCGCGGCGCGGCGGGCCTGGGCTCCATGGCGGCGGGCGGCGCGGCCGGCCGGCTGGCCTGGTTCGCCCCGGGCCACAGCGCCCCGCTGCGCTCGGGCCCTCGGCTGGGGTCACCGGGAAGATCGGGGGGGAGGGCAGAGGAGGCCTGACGGCGCCCACCGGAGCTGCGGAGTCCGGGCTGCTGCGTGTCCCCAGGGGACGCTCCAGCTGCCGAGCTTCCTCCTTTGGCGTCCGCGGCCTCAGCGACGAGCCCAGCGCCCCCGGCCGGGCTGCGTTTTCGCGCCTCCTCGCTTCTCTGGCGGGCCCAGCGGTCGCCTCGGGTGGAAGTGTCAGCCCTCCGTAGGAACCTGCGGGTCCCATTAAACTTAACAGTTTTGCATAGGCTGTAGAGGTCAGGACTCCCTCCCAGTCCCTCTCCCCTTAAGGATATTTGGATTCAGGTCACAGGAGGGGACAGAAAGACCTCGATTTCTGACTTTGATTAAGCTCGTAAGATTTCCTGGTTCCACCTCGAAAAAGACAGGTGGCCGGGCAGTGTTATTATGAAATATTAACCCAAACTGCCACGGATCCCAAATTTGTCTGCAAATTGGAACTACCTGGGGAGCTCAGAAATTGCTGACACCTATGTCCCACGCTCAGAGACTGGGATTTAATTAGTCTGGTGTGTGGCCCGAGTTTGGGAATGTTTTTAAAGACCCCCAGGTAATTCTAATGAGCAGGCACGTTTTGGACCCACAGAGCCAAAGCAGTAATACTAATAATTGCTGAACAAGCGACACACATTAGCTCATTTAATCTACAGGAGAACCCAGCTATTACTGGGGTTTTGTTGGTTTGGGTTTTTTGTTTTGACACAGAGAAAGAAAAAAGGTTGTAATGTTTAAGTAACCTGTGTAAAATTACACCTCTAACGGCAGAACTGCCGTAAGGCCCTTGCACAGAAGCACAGCCAGAGTTGAAGAATTCCAGGCCTGGAGGTATACTGCCCTTAGTACTATTCTTGCTGGCAATGTTTACCATAAAAATGTATCGAAGTATTTGGAATGTCAGAGCCCATCGTATTAGGTCCCTGGAATGTAAGCTCTAGGAGAGTCGGGTTTTTACTTTTTTGGTGTGGGTTCTATGTCCAGCACCTGGAATATAATAGAAGCTTAAAAAATATTCGATCAGTAGTTCATTCAATACATAAGTTAATGATAATTGAAGTATATACTAATAAATATTTCCTAATTCATATTTATCAATCTTCAACCAACAATAGTTAATACAAGATTCATAAAAATTGAATCTTTTAAGCGCTGAAAATATTATCAGTTTATAATATCCCATCCAACTCAGTATTTTTACTAATTTTTCCAAATTGAGATTAAAGCATACACAATTAAAATATGATTTTCCCATCTGTTTTTATCAGTGATTGAGCATGTTTTTAATATATTCAATGTACTTGTATTTTCAATACTCAAGTTTCAATGCAGAAGTACTTTCAATACAAAAGTAACAAAAAATTACTGTTATTATAATTAATGTTTAACTCCGTTACAGTTTCAGTTTGTCAGATCATTGACTCTTAGCTGAAAAATAAGCACCATAATACACCTGACTTTGTACCATCACCACCACACCTGTGTCTGGCCTGTACTAGGAATTCAATTAATACCTGTTGACTGGACGGATAAATGAATAAAGGAATCTATACAGAGGCAGGAAAACAAATCAAATAATTGTTCCAATTAATATTGATCTTAAACTTCCCTTTTTAATCTAACAGTGGAGTTAAAGCTAGTTTTCATTTTGTTAATCTTCAGCAAAAAAAAAGCGTAGTAATAAGTCTTAATTGCTATATAATTATACATAAATCTTAATAAATTTTAACAATAATCTTGTTTTATTGATTTGATTGTTTTAGAGCAAATATATTAATTTTGCTGTTTGCTATGAATCCTTACATATTTTATACTTTATGTTAACAATATTTAAGACTTGTATTGAAAGAAAAGGACAGACTGTTCATTTGTCTATCACAGTATGAGAAACATTTTTCTGTATCTTTTTATACAGGTATAATTAGTTTCTTATTATGCGTACTTTGGGTAAAAGATATAGTTTCCATGTAATTTTATACCAAGTTGTAACAGCCACATTACGAAAATACTTTCTCTGAAATGAGTAGCTAAAAGTGCATACCTTGGAAAGTAAGATCCTCTGTGACCCGTTGGTAATAACCAGTCTGTGATATCAGTTGAAAAGTTTAGAAAAAACAAATCCCAACTGCATTACAATGCAGGGCATGCAAAGGGGAAAGTTCTGGAGTGGTTTTTGATCTGGGTTTCTGTAGTACGTAATACTGGCTTCCCAAAGCTGCCCATGTTCTAATCCCTGAAACCTGTGAATGTTACCTGACCTTCTATAAAAGGAACATTTCAGCTGTGATTAACTTAAAAATCTTGAGATGGGGAGCGGAGCCGGGATCATGCAGGTGTGCCCAATGTAATCACAAGTGCCGTTATCAGAGAGTGATCAGAATTTAAAAAGTACGAGGATGAAATTGTAGGTGAGAGTAATACAGAGCTATAAGTCAAGGATTCCAGGAATTTCTAGAAACTGGATAAAGGAAGGAACCAAAGTCTTCAACTAGAGATTCCAGAAGAATATAGCCCAGCCAATCCATTTTGAAATTTCTCACATCTATAACACTAAGATAATAAACTTGTATCGTTGGGCACCAGGTGGCTTAGTCGGTTAAGCGTCCGACTTTTGATCTCCACTCTGGTCTTGATCTCACAAGTTTTGAGTTCAAGGACACATAGGACTCTGTGCTGACAGCTCGACGAAGGCTGCTTGGGATTCTGTCTCTCCTCTCTGCCCCTTCCCTGCATGTTTCTCTCTCTCAATCTCTCTCTCGCTCTCAAAATAAACAGACAAGCTTTAAAAAATAAATAAATTGTATTGTTTTAGGCCACCAAATTTGTGATTTGTTGTAACAACCATAGGAAACTAAAACAATTTCATACACAGGAAAACCTTCAAATTTACATGTCAACCGTAATTTCCAAATGAAGTTAGACATAATTAGAAATATATTCATGTGACTAACGAAAGAAAACACTGTTCATTTGACTTCACTTATGTCCCATAACTACACCCACAGTGCACTGTGATTTTTAAAATACCCTTTATCCTGTGAATAATGAAATGTGTTTCATTGTACTGTGACTGTTCAAAGCATAGCTTTGTTAAATGTATGCCACAATTTTATAAACTCACTTTGACATGTCTTTTTTTAATGCTTATAGAAGTGCCCATTAAATGGAAGTGGCTCTCATCTGTATATCTGAAAGACCCAAAACTACCTTTTGTTGTTTGTTTCTACATGTCAGTGTACCCTGGAAGATTATCTTGGGGATATTATTATTATTACTGAATTTTAGATCAAGTTGAGGTTTATTTTTTTTTACTGTTAACTCAAGTATAATTGTCACTGCCAGTCATTCCCCTCCTCCCCAAACACACTTACTATTTAATAGCTATTCTAGAGGTTATTTGGGGTGTTGCTCACAAATGCTAATGAACAGCTTAATGGTTTACCCTTTAATTCTGTTGGAAGAGGGGCCAAACAAAATATATACTTGTTCTACCAAGAGCCAGCCCCAACATTTCTGTCAGCCTATGAATTCTCTTTTGCCATTGTGTCTTATGAAAATGCTACAGTCTATTAACCCCTGACCTTTACCTCATTTTTATATGTAAGAAAAATGATGCTCTACAATGAGGTCTTTCTGTGGGTAATTCAAACTAAACACCACATGACAACAAGATTATCATCTTTCATTTTCTCAATATATCTTACAAAGTTAATTATCAACTGTCACAACTGTCTACTTTGTTTTTCCTATTACAGCTAAAAAAGGAAACAATGATGAATAGCCTTAGGACTGAATGATAAAGTTGACATCATTAATATTACTAAAGTTTAATTTGTCATAAGAATCAGTTGGGGACAATTGTGAACATATATAGTATTTCTTATGTATTTTATATAATGCCATTTGCATATTATATATTATATAATAATCTTAGAAAACATATTATTGGCACCTTATGACAGAAAATTAGATTCAGTAGACCTGCAGTATGTCCAGAAATCTGCCTTTTTTAATATGCTTCCTTAGATGATTCCAATGTTAAGCGTGAAGCAGACTTAAATAAACATTGAATTAAAAAAAGAGTGACACCCAATTCACTTTATATTCAGTGCATTTAATTTCAAGACCTAAAGCAAAAGGCATGTAGTATATTAAACATGCCACATAAAAATTGCATAAGAAATCCATTAAAACAGTTATGTCTTATTTCCTTGTTAATTTAAAAGGAGGAAAACACAAGGAAAAAATATTTAAGTACCGGGGAAAAAGAGACGTTTTAGAGAAATAGAGAAATGAATCATCCCCTTGTATTTCTACAGAACTGTCATTTAAAAACAAATCACCTCTGAGAGCCCCCAAAAGCCATATCTTGGACCACAACTTAAGCAGAATTGAAATTGTTCCCTGGAATTCTGCTTCTGTGCATAGAACTAAAGGGCACGGTTCTACTGTTGGATGCCACACAACTTCAGAAACTAAAAGAGGGGAATGACTTCTATGCAGAAGGAATGTGGGAGGGGTGATGTCTTTGAAAGTTTGTTTAGAAAACAAATGACTAGTCTAGAATTGGTGGTGGCTAGTTTTCATAATCTGTTGAAGGGAAGAATAATCAGAATGATCAAAGAAGAGAACAGTTAGAAAAGGAAGATTTGCTTTTGTGCAAGGTCAGATATTGGCAGCAGCTATCCCTATGCATTTTAACTACAACTCAGTACTAAAACAAGATTTAAAGAAGAAAAGAAATGCTTCCAGAAAATGCAGTCATTACTGTCTTCTGCACAATAAGAAAGGAAGAATGTGGATATTTGAATGTGACATTATGACCACAACCACCATCACCATGCAAAGCACAGAATCAATATAAGAAGTGAACTGTCCATTAGAGTCTGAATATGGGACATCGTTGCCTAATAATACTTTAACCATGACGATAGCAAATCTTGACCTTAAGTGGATCAAAAGGGACTATGGTGGGGTAGAGGTACAGAGAGGCCAATGGGATAGCTGGCATGAAGAGAGAGAGAGAAGACTGAGAGACAGGTAGTACAGTCTCTTCATTGACATCCAACGGATGTGAGGATATAAAAAAGTTTCTAATTTTTATAAAAAATAAAATTAAATCAAAAAGTGCTTCATTGCTCTCTAGCATGGGTATTCACTGGGCTAGCAAAGAAGGAGGACAGGGAGGAGGAGGAAGAGAAGGAGAAGGGGGAGAAGGAGAAAAGGAAGAAGAAAAGGAAGAGGAAAGACAAGAAGCAGGAGAAGGAAACATGAAGAGGAGGAGGGAAAAGAGGACGAGGACAAGAAGAACACAGAATTCGGACAGTGCTGGAAATTCTAGTTAAGAGAACAATAGACAGGCTTGGACAAGAAGTGTTTAGTGGTAACAGAAAGACAATGTTTCATGTAGAAGTAACTTGTGGCAGATCGCAAAGAGGTGGAAATTAGGTCACTGTTGTTTATGCTTTATGTGAATAGAAATAACTTAAATAGAAAAATTAAATATTTCCATTTGTGACCATGGCTACCACTAATTGGTTTAAGACGTAAGTGAAAGAATGGATAAATGAAAAAAGGTTAAATGTGCCAATGGCTATAAACTTAAATGCATGAAGACCAATTTTCACTTAGTCTTCAGAAACATCTGAATGCTGAAAAGTACTCCCAAATGAAAAAGTTTCAATTTTAAGTTTGCACTAACCCTCCTCACCCCAACTTCATATTTCTTCTACCTCTCCTATCCTGCTCCTTAAGAGAACTCAGGACTTTGACAAAAGATTAAAAAGAAAAACACTTCCCCTTTTTGTCAAATCTTTCTTTAGCAATTATTCTATTCTAACTTCAAAAATATATATGATTATTATTAGCTGCTATGGTACAATGATAAAAATATGCACAAACTAACCAGCACTGGTCCTGGGCAAATGTTCACATTTCTGTTTGTCTTTGGCCCTCCTGGCATCTTGCCTTCCTGACTCTTTTCCCTTTTTCTCCCATCTCCTGAATTGGGTGTCTCACTACCAGCTCTGCTGACCAGTAGTTCATCTGTGGCTTTCACCTGTGGAGTTAACTCTACTAGTCCAGAGCAGAACAAGTAGCTCCATCGTGTTAGAGGGTTCCATTTTTGAACTTGTCTCATTGCCTAGAACTGCCTTAGTGTTCACAGGGTGTACCTACCTTCTGGAAACCTTCTTCTTGAACTCCACACCCATTGACCTAGGTCCTGGGACTGACCTCTGCTTAGAATTCCACATCTCTTTGACATAAGGTGGAAGAGAACCCCAGTTTGACTGGAAGAGCTTTAGTAACCAGAAGGCTGATCTCCATTTAATGGATGGATAACTTCTCTGGAAAAATTAATCACATAAAAACAGATGTAATCACAGTGCTAGGCCTGTGAATTCTGATGCCTGGATCTCCCTGGAATATTCTGTAACCTGGCCTTAATTTATTTCCCATTTCCACTGGCTGCTGCTAACATCTGGGATTATTCGAGTTATGACACTAAGGCCCTTCTACCCAACTAAACCTGTATCTCAAAGTGATGAAAATCCAACCAACTCTTTTATCCTGGGGAATAGCAACTAATAAAAGCTGAGATATTTCCATTTCAGCAAATATCAGAATCATAATCTAAAAACATAATATTGTATCTCTGGAAATTCCCAAGGCCTGGAAATAATAGCAAGTCAAGAAATAAACCATACACATGAAGCCAGTGAGAGTCTAATCTTAAAAATGGTACACTTTCTAGTCCTTATTTTGAATGGATGGTCAAAGATAAGTGTGCTATGTTATTGCTAAATCATATTAAAGTCTGAAGAACAAGAACTATGTTGTTTTATAACTTTTTTTCTAGGTGTCTATTGATTTACAACAAACCATTCCAAAACTTAGTGTCTTACAATAACACCATTTTATTTCTCTCAGTTCTGTGGGCCAGGAATTGGGTTGGGCTGAATGAAAGCAGCTCATCTCTCTTTCCTTTAGGGTTGACTGGGGAAGTTCAACTAAGGCTGGAGAAGGATTCAAGATGGACTCATTCATATGTTTAGGGCCTTGGAGCTGGCTATTGGCTGGGCATCTCATTTCTCTTCGCGTGATCTTTCTCCAACAAGATACCCTGGCCTTCTTTCTATACCAGATGGGTTCTAAAAAATCAAAAGTAGATGCTACTAGGCCTCTTTTTTTTTTAATATTTATTTATTTTGAGAGAAAGAGAGAGCACGTGTGCATGTATGTGTGTGTGTGTGTGTGTGTGTGTGAGAGAGAGAGAGAGAGAGAGAGAGAGAGAAGGGGAGGGGCAAAGAGAAAGGGAGAGAGAGTATCCAAAGCAGGCTCCTTGCCGTAAGCACAGAGGCAACACAGGGCTCAGGCCTTGATCTTGTGATTCATGAGTTCAAGCCCTGAATCCAGCTCTATGCTGACAGCTCGGAGCCTGAAGCCTGCTTCGGATCCTGTGTCTTTCTCTCTCTGTGTCCCTCCTCCACTCATGCTCTGTCTCTCTCTCTTACTCTCTATCTCTCTCTAAAATAAACGTTAAAAAAAAAAAAAACTGTCAGTCGCTTAACTAAGCCACCTAAAATCAAGAGTCAAACACTTAACTGACTGAGCCATCCAGGCGCCCCTCCACTAGGCCTCTTGACTCTATGTCCAGGACTGGCATAGCATTACTTCTGTCTCATTCTATTGGTCAGAAGAAGTCACAAAACCAGCCCAAATTCAAGAAGAGGGGAAATGGCTCTACACCTTGAGGCAAAGGATAGCACACACAGGGAATGGGGGAATTAGTAATGACCATCTTTGCAGACAATCTTCTATAGGCAGCAATCACCCATTTGAGGGATTCACATGTCTTTAGATTAGAGCAACATCTACTCAGATTTATAGACCCCATAGATTCCTGGCCACACCAGGGCAGATTCAAAGAGTAATTTCTAAAAGAGAAAGTGGTCAAAGAAATGCACAGTGATGTGTATGACCCTATCTTCTCTTTGGAATTTGTTTTTACAGATTATACTATAAGCTATCAATAACTGTCCACAACCCTCTTCTTTGCCCTCATAAAAGCCAAAACTAGGGCTGAAATATTAGCAAAGTGTGTATATGTCTAAGAAATTGTTTCTGCTACGAAAGGCCCTATTGTTACATATACCAAGTGATCGTCCAAAAACTGATTTCCAAGATGTGACAACCTTTGGGTCTCTCTTATAAGTGAAGGTTTCCTCAGAACTATACTGTGTGCACTAGCATTTTGTTACAGGGAAAAATGGTAGTGGTCCCAGTTCTTCATTATTTATGTTTTCTTTCAATTTTTGAATTTCAATCACAAGTGTTAAATTCAACTTTAATCATTTAAAACTATTTCAAATGATGTTCCTAATTCAGAATTCAATAAAACTAAAACTATGAGGACGTAATTGCAATAACAGCAATGAAAAACACAATTCTTTGAAAGTCTATAAACGATTTGAAAAGTGACTTTTCTTACTCCAAAATTGAAAATTGTAAGCTCTGTTACAATTTGTGCTGGTCATTTATTCTACAAAAGAGCCATTTCTACAAAAATTATATGGACTTTTATTTTCTTCACCTACAAGTTATAGACTCAGCCAACCAGGGATTTCTGAATGCTAAACGTACAGGATCTTGGAAAGGGAGCCAAAGCGTCCAATATCCATTACAGAGATACAAACTTGTTTCAACAGAATGAAACATTCTGGTTCCCATTTTCTTTTTTTTTATAAATAACACCTTGGTGGTAACACTTGGAGAAAAATAATGCAGTTGCCTAATTTCTTTCATATGGACATGGGGTCCTGTTTCAACTACCCTGTTTGTCTGAATCAGGCCTCTCTTTTGAAATCATGTATGCCACGATTAAGCAGTTTTGGGAGTATTCTCTCCAGTTCCAAATTTTGCAAAGAGTAAGTGACACGTTTATACGTAAATGTGTCAGCCAGAAAACAGTGGAAGGAAGTATCAACAGATAGGGAAATCAGATGGTGTGGGAGAGGCAGGTAACTTTTTCTGCCTATGTATTTGAACTTCTGCTCCCACGCAAGTGGAAGCAGAGACCCCCATAGTAATAACAGCAACTAAGGCAAAGGCAGCTGATAAGCTGGAAACTTGAGAGGTTAAAAGCAGGTCCAGGACCTTCTTGGAACATAATATAGATTAGTAGCTCTCAGACAGGCTACCCATCAAAATCGTCTGTAGGGTTTTTACTGGTGCAAATGCTGAATCAGATACTGAGGTGAGAGCTTGGAAGTTCTTATTCTCAAGAGCCCCTCTGTAGGCAGTCGCTATACTCGACTATATACAACGAAAATTGTATATAATTTTTCGAAAATCTGGCCTGGTTTGCATAATGGATTGAGCACTGAATCAAGGGATAGGTGCACCTTTCCTCTGTGGTTCTATAGACTTGATGAATAATTATAGTTAATTATATGGATTACATGCAAGGCACTGTATTATGCGCTTATATCAATAATGCTTTCAGACCTCACAGCTGCTTTTATGAAACAAAGCTTATCACTGCTGTGTTGCCTTTTTACTGATGCGGAACCTAAAATTAGTGACTTGACAAAAGAAGTGGTGGGCTATAAAAAAAATAATAAATAGGGGCGCCTGGGTGGCGCAGTCGGTTAAGCGTCTGACTTCAGCCAGGTCACGATCTCGCGGTCCGTGAGTTCGAGCCCCGCGTCGGGCTCTGGGCTGATGGCTCAGAGCCTGGAGCCTGCTTCCGATTCTGTGTCTCCCTCTCTCTCTGCCCCTCCCCCGTTCATGCTGTCTCTCTCTGTCCCAAAAATAAATAAAAGTTGAAAAAAAAATTTTTTTTAAATAAATAAATAAATAAATAAATAAATAAATAAATAAATAAAATAAGTGGTGGGCTATAATGCCAGGTCTGTCTAAACTCTGCTGACCTCTGAAGGAGAGGCCAAAGTTTTCAATTTGTGTTCAGTATTCTTCATAGTGCAGTTTGGTTCCTTACTGCCAATCTTGACAAAAGGCTACGATAAACATTCACTTCAGTGAACGGTGAGCAGTATCTCCCACAGCAAACACTCCTGGATACAATGAGATGAGCTAAGCAAAGAAGGCATTGAAAACTACAATATGCCTTAGAAATCAAGATTTCTTTTCGTCACGAATGATGGCTCTTACGTTGTCATTCTAGAGCACAAATTACATTTTTTTCCCAAATATTACCACTTCCTCATTTTGATACCAGACTTCAACATTTTCTATTATTTCTTAATTGTCATGTCAAACACTTTCTGACCTAAGCCACCACAACTCTCCTTGAACAGAGGTGTAATATAAACAAATTGAAAGTGAGCTCCCTCATATGATGAACTATTCCACCAAATTTCACCGGGACTCCATTTTTAACGGTCTTTGTTGTCGAAATTTGAACAAGTTTTTTAAAAGTGTTTAACATGTTTGGGGGCACCTCGGTGGCACAGTCAGTTAAGCGTCCGACTTAGCTCGGGTCATGATCTCACATTTCCTGGGTTCAAGCCCCATGTTGGGCTCTGTGCTGACAGCTCAGAGCCTGGGGCCTGCTTCAGATTCTTTGTCTCCCTCTCTCTCTGCTCTTCCACTGCTCATGCTCTGTCTCTCAACAATAAATAAATGTAAAAAAAAAAAAATTAAACATGTTTGTTTTTTCAGAGATCCCTGGTATAAACGCAAAGACATCATTACCCCTTGCAAAAAAACAAAAAAACAAAAACAAAAAACAAAAAAAAATACCCATATATATATATATATATGGCTTGTCTTAGATTAATCACTTGCCCCAGCATAATACCAATGGAACAAGGCCACTGTTACTGAACTCCAGGAGACACCAAGCCTAGAAAATATACTGCAAACTTTGCCTCCTAAATTTGGGTAATGCAACAATACAGACAAAAACTTTCATTTATTATTCCATCGCTTGTTGTTAACTAATTTTAGAAGACCGTGAGGGTTTTTGTGTGTGTATATTAGGTTTGGGATTTTACAAAAATGATTTTATATGCCTAACTGGCATGTTTTAGATCCCTCAAAGGATCAATTAAAATTTGCTTTTTTTTTTTCCTGGTAAAACCTATTCATTGAGCTAATATCTAAAAAAATTGAATTTTAGTCTTACCATAAGTTTGAAGTGGAAAATTGCTTTCTGTGAAGGAAGAATTTGCTCAAATTATTAAAAAGTAATTAAAATGGAGCTCTACTAAGGAGTTTGTTGTGGGAGAGAAAGTGATCTCCTCTTCATGAATAGTAGCTAAATGTTTTCACAAAGTGGTATAGTTATTGCAACAGCACAAATTATATTAATAGCTGTTTGGGGATTGAAATAAAATGTTACTGTTTCAAAGTTTCCCCTTGTAATTAAGTTTTATGTGATTGTCACATGAATGGAATAAAATCTAACTATTTCTCCTTTTTGTGCTTGTGGGGAAGACATCCCTTTGTTCAAAAATTTTTTTAATTTATTTCTTTATCTGTTTATTTATTTTAGTGAGCGATCAGGGGTGAGGGGCAGAAGGAGAGAGAGAGAGAGAGAGAGAGAGAGAGAGAGAGAATCTTAAGCAGGCTCCATGCTCAGTATGGGGCTTGATCCCATGATCCTTGAGTCATGACCTGAGCTGAAATCGAGACTCCAACACTTGACCGACTGACCACCCAGGCGCCCCCAAAATTTCCTTGCTTATAATCATTAGCACTCAAACTTGTTTTGTTGTCACGTTGTCAAAAGCTGAAAAGCACAACCTAGAAACAAAGTAAGAAAAGTGAACGTGAAAAACTTGCAACTCTCTACCGTTTGACAGAGACCTTCATGACTGGAGTGTGAAGATCAGATTTTTTTAGAATGTGGATTATTCACTCATAGCTTAAAAGACACCCAGAACTCAATACAATACCACCTTCACTGGACCACGAACCCACATTGACCGCCCCCTTTGCCACTTGTGTATAATCATCTATAATAGTGTACTCCAAAGAAAGATATGTGGACCCTTAAAGGTGTACAAGATCATCCATTAGGGTACAGAAAGTATATATTACAGCTTCTATTTGTATTTAATTTTCATCTTTTAAATAAATTTTTGCGGGTTTTGCAATGTATTAACATTAGTGTAACAGCAAATGTATACTACCTAAAATGCTTTTTTTTTAATGTCTATTGCTAGTACACTCTCAAAATTTTTTAGTGATGGAAATACAGGTCCAACAATTTAGAGCCAATGTTCTATAGCTCTGTACTTATTTTAGTGCTCAAGTAATGACTGAAAGTTCCTGGGCCCTTACCAACTTTTTGACTTTAGGTGAGTTACTAAATTCCTCTATGTGCAAAATAAAACAAATAATGACATATTACAGAGGATGTGGTGATGATTGTATCCTTTTTATGAAGAGTCTTGGAAGAGATAAAGTGCTATTCAAATGTGGGTGAACACCTTGAGAGCAGACAATAGTTCATTTTTATATCCCCAAGACTTTTTACAGTGGCCGGGAAATAAAATATGTTCAATAAATATATGAACAAATGAATGAATGAGGGTCTATGTATCATTAACATTCTTATGGGAAAGAGCAAGATGTCATTTAAAATATAAATGGTCATAAAAAAAAGAACAAACAAGTTAAGTCTTGCTCCACCCCTGGCTCTTTGATTTTTGAAAAAGTCATTCAATTTTGCTGAGCTCAGTTTCTTCCATCATAAGCTAGCCATAATAATACCATTTTCCTGCCTTACCTCACAGGGTAGTTTTCAGAACAAAATTTATGTGAATCATATAAACGAAATTTTGTCATAAGCCCTAAAGAAAACTCCATACTAACGTGTGATTATTTCTTGTGGTTCTATCATCTTTTCCCGTTAAATTGTACTAGACTGGAAGGGAAGGTTCCTCCCACCTTATGTCTTTGTTGCATTCACTTTAGGGTCTAACAATGCTTTACCCATAATGAGTTCTTTAAAAAAAAAAAAAAAGGCAGGGGGTGGGGGTGGGGGTGGGGGGAGGTTAAAGAATGGTCGCCTTCTGTTTTGAAATCTGCCTGTGCTTTTCAGCAAAAAGACCGTGGTGTTTGAGGGGTTCCAACCAGTACCAACTTGTGTCCCCCCCAAGCACTTTTTATCAGTAAAAAGGCAAAGCATGTACTGAAGAGAATGCTTGATTTATACCTGCCTAGGCAATCAACCTGCCACCCACAGAAGTGTTGGTAGTTTGGCAGTCTATCAGCAAGGCAATTTTTGTGCTCTATTCTCTGTTGATGACCCTTGAGTCTGTTCCATAATGGTACTTCTTTGTTGTTTTGTCCCATAATGAAATCTCTGTGGAAAGAGAATTTGTCTGTATCTCCACATCATCTCCAGAACAATGCCAGAAATATCCAGGTCCTCAATAAATACTTTTTGGATGATGAATTCAACAACTTATGGAAATGAAATATGTGTACTCAAATTAAAAATATGAAGTATTTACCCAACCATTAATTGGCTTTAATTCAGCAAAAGTTTCTCCCAACTTCTGTCTTTACAGAAAAGATTAGGAGCAAAACCAACAACAGCTAGAGTTTGCGCTGAATTCTTTTTCCAGTGTTTTAAACTCCCTCCCATATTCAAATTACATTGTAATTACTCTCCTGCATTTATGTGCACGCATATTTGTTTTAAATGTCCATAAATTATGGGCATCCTTTCAATTACAATCCAGTTCTATCTAAACTTCTGTGTTTTTTTAAGGACTATAATGTTATGTTTGAGGAAAAGAAAAAAAAATCACTATGTTTAAACATCCATTATCAAGGATATACATTTCTTCGGACCAATTACACCTTTCCCCGAATATATAACACAAGAAATTATTTTATATACAAACCAGAGAGGTTATAGAATGAATAAGTTTCAGCCACTGAAGATATCATTCTTTTTTACTTTCAGGAACTGAATCATGAACGTGAAAATTCTCAGTACTGTTTAAATGTGCTTTCTTTAAGACTCAAAATTCAGATACAGTATTTCTCTGCTAAATAGCAGTTTTCTGAACCATTTAACATTATCTCTACAAGTGTTATGGAATAAGATTACTGAAAGGTTCAGAGCTGCATATAGTTACTCAACTGACCAATTAAATTCCTTTCTCTTTTCTCACCCTGCCCACCTCTTGGTCAATCAATTAATGAGGAGTGGATTGGGTAAAAAGCAAGGAGTGAGAAGAGAGCCAAAGTCCTGGATAAAGAGAACTAGAAAATTAAATCCTGTATAGTCGAGAATGGACTTAAAACAGCTCTTTTCAAAGAGGACTTTAAATTGCTGTCTCCTTACCAGTCTGGAGAATTCAATTTGTCAAGATCAGTTGATTCACACACAGATAATATAAACTGACAGCAAGCAACATGTAGGGGTCTGGTGACCAAGCCAAGAAATTTGGTAGCACAGGGTAAATGGAAATGAATCTTTTTCTAATCAGGATTATATTTCTTAGAGGTTGCTTAGCCTGTTACATATTAACAGCATGTTTTAAACAGACTTTGTGCTTTTTAAAATTGTTATAATTATAAAAAAATAGATTTTTCTGCTCACACATTAACTATGCAAAAAAAAAATGATGATGAAGGCTTACTTATTGACCCGGGTTCATAGTCTAGGATGCCAGGGATTTTCACAGGCCGATTGGCATAATTGAACTTCTTTTGGGTGGATGATTAAATTGGGCTGGAAGAGAACTTAATTTAGAGTTTAATCTATAAATATTCATTTATTACAGTACTGTGGAGCTAATTTTTAAGTGACAGATGCTACTCTCATTATTAAATATATGCAATAGATTTTGCAGATGCCTAAAAATATAGCCAAGAAAAAAAAATGCTTTTGAAGACAGAAGAAAGCAAAATTCATGTAATATCTAGATCTCAGCTAACAGAAATGAATGAATGAATGAATTAATGAATGAATATGTCTAAATTATGTTTGTCTACAATGAAGGCAAAGTACCAGCTTCCCAGATGTTTATTAATGTCACCCATCCCGTTATAAGTCCTCAAATGCTGACTGTACCTCCTTTGGGACAAGGGAGACATAAAAGAGAACAGATGCTAGTGGAATGGGGAAGTCCAGCCAGAAGCATATTGGACAAAATAAATGGAGTTCTTAAGCAAGAATGTGCAAGGAGCGTTGCATAACTGCACATTGCTGAAAAAGCACAACAGTCAACTGCCCAGTCTGTGACATCCTCCACCAGAGATAGGGCACCTCCTTTTTAATGAGGACTCTCAGTCCTGGAAGGCACATGGCAGTTTTGAACAGCCAAGTGTTCTGCTTATGTTGACTTCGATTGTCAAACACCGGGTCATCAACAAAATAAGGGATCAGTTGCTTTGTTCTGTTTTATTTTGTTTTGCGTGCTTTCCCCATTGTAGATACTTGATTAATATTTGCTACACACCCTTCACTGCCTTCACTGCACTTACTGAAAACAGATAAATATCTATTTTCTTATTTCCTATTTGCCACTGTGAACTGTAAACTACCCATGATCAATTTTTGTAGGAAGGGAAAAAATTTGCTTATCGAATTATAATATTCATGCATAAGAGTACACACACCCTTAGTGTAGAGGTGGACAAATTTTCACACATCGAGCACAATTGTATGACAAGTACCATATTAAAACAGTGAAGATTAGCAACATGCCAGAACTCTGGGTACTATGTTCTAAGTTTGTTACACTCCAAAGGTAAACATTTTCTGACATCTTAAAGGCTAAGATTTCTTTTGCGTCTTCTTGGACTTGATATAAATAAAATTATATGGTGTGCGCTATTTTGTGTCTGGCTTCTTTTGTTCAACATGACTTTTATCAGATTCATTTTGTTTTGTGTAGTTGTAAATCATCCTTACTGCTGTATGTTATCACTTGTGTGAAGACACCACAATTTATCCCTTCTGCTGATTTGCATTTAGGTAATTTCTATTCCAAATAATACTGCTATGTGTCTTTTGGTGAACATATGTACATATCTCTGTGGTATTTATACCAAGCACTGCAATTGTTGGACCACAAGATATGTTCAATTTCAGTGGATGTGCCAGACAAGTTTCCCAAAGTGGTTACACCAATTTCCACCTTTACCAGCAGTATGTGAATGAGGAATCGTAACTGGCTCATTTATCAATGTATCTCCTACACCTGTCATAGTGCTGGTCAGTTTTGGCTGAATAAATTCAATTGATGGTTATTAGAAGTAGCTAAATGACTATTAACTTTTCATTCATTTTTAAGGTTTGTAAGAAGCCAAAACTAGCCCACTTTATACTTTTGCCCAAAGCCACCCACAGGTAATCTGTCCCTGAAAAAAAAGATCTCTTCATTGAATGCTGTTCTCCAGCACAATTAGCTGATGCAATATCGCTCTGACAACGCAACAAAATGTGGATACGTTAGCACAAGAAGGCATGTCAATCTCAACTTTTCCAACTTGTCTTTATATAGTTAAAGACACAGAGGCCTAAATAAACCAAATTAGGTTCCCTAAGATTAAGAAAACATTCTTGGCATTTATAAATGGACATATGTTTTGTTTCTTTAAAACTTTGGGTTAAATGATTATTTGACATGTATAAAATGTGTTTGGCCAAGAACAGACTGGAGATTTTATTTCATTAGTATAAGATTCATATTTTTACTGTGATTGCCCTCCAAGACCCTTTTCTTCTTTTAATTACTTAAATAGAAGAAATTATTTTTGTAAAATTGCTTAGATTGTCCTTTGGGATGAGGTTTGCTCTCTTTTTCACATGGTCTGATCAAAATCAGTTTAAGGATTAGTGGGGTTTTTTGGATGAACTTTTTATTTGTCCATTTCTTTTTGCCAAATGTGTCTAACAAATCAAATCATGTTGAAGAATAATAAAGTTTTCAGTCTTTCATCTAAAGAATCGGCACTTCATAGTACATGCAATGAAAATGGAGAGAAACTCAGTTCCACATTTACTGTGGTCTTCCTCAACAACTATAAATACACTGAGGAGGGTGGAGTCTGAAGGGTTTCAAGTTCTGGGACAAAGACTGAATGTGGATAAAGATACACGTAGTATATTCTATTAATTGCATCAGAACTTTACCCCTTCTAGAGTATCAACGCTCTTTGGCATGTTACCTGCAGTTTCTTCCAGTAAAGAAACAGAGTATACTTCCCCACTCTTTGACTTTAAATTCAGTTATGTGACTTTCTTTAGAAAATGGAATGTTAAGGGACATGAGTGACCAAATTCTTAAAAAGCACCTCTGCTACTAGGCTCTCTTGAGCCTCTCCTATAAACCTCTCCATGTGACAGTGGAGGGTGAGGGGGAGGAAAAAACAAACAAACAAACAAACAAACAAACAAAAAACCTCTCCGTGAGATACCCTAGCTAGCAGGCCAGTTCTTGCAGGAAAGCAAGAGGCTGAGCTTAACTGCCCCAGCTGAACCTAAACTATATCACCTGAACTCCAGCTGTCCTCCAGATTTATAAATGATTACCCTGATAGCAACCAGGCTAATCCAAAACCCATCTAGATCAAGTGACCCCCAGGAAACCCTTACACCTATGATCTAAATAAGTACTTATTATTTTATGCCATTGGAATTTTGTGGTTGTTGTAAAGGAGCGGCATTGAAGACAGTTAACTGACACAGTATCATTAGGTAAGCACAGCTTAATTATGACCATGTTTACCAGAAGACGGTAAAAGGCACGGGTGCCACAGCAAGGCAACTTGTCAGTAAGAGACTTATGTAAGTAGAGAGAATCTTAAAAACGGGACTACAGTTCAGCATATAGAGTTTAGAGGTCACATTCTGTTCTAACAACAAGTAAAAACACTAAACAAACTGAAAAATCAACAACTCTTCTTAGATCTTTCAGAGAAATGAGATCATGAGGCATACCACCAGCCCCAAAGTGATTTTTATAACGTCTTATAGCTCTGAATCCTTTCCACCCAGCTAATCTTATTACTAACACATTTTATGTGCCATGTTTGTTTTTCCAGAAACATACTAGATGCTGTGTAAGAGTAAACTACTGACTCACCTTAGGCCATTACTAAGGCCTATTAAATCTCAGGTCTTGACTGTAGCAGAAAAAAACAACTTTTTCAAGAAATAACAAATTGCAAAAATCAAGGGCTAAAGTCAAGGGCTGTCTAAGCTATCCCAAGCTTCATCAAGTTAAAAGAGTATGTCAGTACTGACACTTTATTTGATATGGTTTGAAAACAGATTTTTGTATGAACATCCTTAAAAGAAGTTTAGGACTAAGAAAGAAGGAACCAAACAATTAAAATACAACTGACTGATTCAACTAACCCTATTTTGATATAGAAAACCATATCAAAGAGAACATGCATCAGTTAGACTTGCACAAAAACCTACCTTGTTTCATCCGCATTGCTAAGATTTTTCTGTTTTATTAGACAATGATTCTTTGTGTTAAGGGCGGTGCATATACACTGTAATTAGTCATCTGTCTGGGCTTCAAAAATCTGCTTGAGATGCTGATTTCACCTCCCAAAAGGACAGAATTATAGAATCAAGAAACATAGAAGGGAACTGGGAGTGTGGAATAATAAATTGAAGTAATAAGCCTGGGAAAAGTTGGAAGAAAATAAGAAACATTGGGGAAAACACCATCCACATGAAACAGACTTTCCATCAATCCTTGACAAAGGCTGGATCCAATCTTAGCATTGAACCGCCTCTTCCAGCAAGCCTCACCAGCACTTTTTGTTTTTTGTTTTTTTCTATCGTTAATTTACAGCTGTCTGTAGCATTCATCTGCTCAATGAGATCCCAACCAGCCAGGAATCCGGGATTGTGCAAGGCCTACCATCAACAGGAGGGTGGAGTCTCAGCCCTCATTTCCCATGGCGGGAAGAATATGAGGTGGCAGCTCTGGGCATCTTGCTGTCTCAACAGGGTCTCAACAGCCTCTGCCTGTCTCATAGCAACAGTCAGTCCCAACTCCCTCATCCACTAAGGGATTCTCTGGTTTGGGAAAAACTAAGGAAATTGTTCCTCCCCAGGAGGCTACCAACTTGTTACGTAAGAGCTACACAAATGATACAAAACATCGCTTACCTCTCTAAGAGACTTCAGTCTAATTGAAGGGTAAAAAAACGATGTACACAAAACCTGTGCGAGGAAGTGGTTGATTACATGGTTGCAACAAATGAGACAGACATCTGATATTATTTCTGTTTCCATTTCAAAAGAATTTGATTGTTATTCCAAGGTTTAGGTGTTATAGGGTAATCGAAATAGCTTACTAGTCACAGCTGCTATACCTTGTATGTAATTTCTAGTTTCCCCTATGGAAAGCAAATACCAAACAGGAGGGAAAAAAAAGTGATTAATAGCCAACTACTATTTCAAAATTACCAAGTCATACCCTATTTCTAGTATAGAATAATTAAAACATGAAGTTTTTTCATCTATAGAAATGAAAATTCTAATGTTCCTAGTGTTCCTTCCTTTTCTAATGTAAAAAAGACACCAATGGAGAGTTAATATCCATATTAAATGCAGGCATTAATTAGGAATGTAAGGTTTCTAAAAGATATAAAACAAATTTGCCAAGTATATTAAGGTTATACTGGTATAAAAAAGTTTCATCACTTTCTTTATGCCAATAAACTATGTTGAAAGAATCTTTAGTAACAAAGCCTCTATTGATACCTTCTAAATATCTTCTTGTGAGGCCAAGGATAAGATATACTTCCAGATACAGCAGGCACATTAACCTGGAATTTTGCCATTACTTTTTAGAATGATGTTAAATGTTTTACTTCTATTTATGTCATTGTCTTCTGGATTTCTCTTCATAAAATCATCTTGGAATATAAAAGAAAATATATATGACACAGAAATTAGTAAATAAGGGAAAGATTAATCAGGGTGTCAAAGAAGACTATAATTTATTTGTAAGGCATAACTACTGATAGCATAGAGCATTTTAAGGAGGTTATAATAGAAGACTGAGAATGTGCAAGAAATACTTAGAAGTGTAGTTTAAATAAACTATAAAATTTTGCACAAGTTTTCCAAAATTATATGACGTTTACTATTTTCAGAGAATATACTCAAGTTCATGTGTCATTATCTTATTTTGCATTATTAATTATTGTTAATGTTATTAAGCTTTAATGATCCATTGGAATACAGGAAAAATAATTTGTATTAATTTTAACTCATTTTATTCTATTCCTGTTTTTAAATTTATTTCATAATGTATATAACACATTAATATGGTTATATAATTTGTAAGTAAATAAATAAATGTGTATTGGAAAAAGGTAATCATAGTTTGCTTTTTTTTCTTGTGGAGAATATGTTCAAAAAATTTAGAGAATGACTTTAGAGGGTTATTAGCCATCAGTTAACGCAGATTATAAAAAGAAAAAATAGACTAAAGCAATAGTCTGAACATTTAAAATTAGATTGATACATTGCATTGGAATTATGAAAAAGCAGAAATGAAGCGAGAAACTACTATTTCTGTTGTTGAAGAAATGAATAATAAAGTGTGAGCCTTTGGTGACCTATTGGTAAAGTAAACAAATAGAATAGTTTTCAGGATTAAGTATAGGGGTGAAAGGAGCATAAATGCATGAAAATACTTCCTACCTCAATTTTTGTATCACAAGATACATGAAATAAATAGGAAATGACAACATAGCCAAGAAAAACAAACTTAGGATGATTCAAAAAGGCAATGGATAAAGGCATTAACTGTGTGTGTGTGTGTGTGTGTGTGTGTGTGTGTGTGAGAGAGAGAGAGAGAGAGAGAGAGGAGATTTCCTTCCTTGAAAGATGCCAAAGCTTTTCATTTTTATTTTAAGTTAAATAAGATCAGCCCAGGGGTGCCTGGGTGGCTCAGCTGGCTAAGCATCTGACTTTGACTCAGGTCATGATCTCACAGTTTGTGTGTTTGAGCTGTCAGCACAGAGCCTGCTCCAGATCCTCTGTCTCCCTCTCTCTCTGCCATTCTCTATTCGCATGCTCTCTTTCTCATTCTCTCTCTCTCTCTCTCTCTCTCAAAAAAAAAAAAATTAAAAAAATAAAATAAAATAAAATAATAAAAGAAAATAAAAGAAAATCAGTTCAGAATATCTTCCAAAAATATTTCTGTCCTCCATCTTGCATTCTCCAATCTTGCTAACTCTTCCTTCTTTGATGTGCTTCTCCCCTTCTTCCTCCTAGTCTACTTTCTGGATCAAGAGCTTGGAGAAGAAATCCCTACCCAAGTCTACATTCTCCCCCACTCAGCTAGCTGGTCTTAACAAAGAAACACAATAATAACAATAACAATAGCAGTAACCACTAACACTGTCAGCACTTACATTCAGAATCTCGTTTAAGCCACATATAATTACCCCATTTTATAGGTGAGGAAATTGAGGTACATGTTGTTCAAACAGTACCTAAGCACAAGGCCAGGATTCATACCCAGGTATTATAGCTTCAGTACTTGTACTCTTGACTACTATTCAATACTAACAGTATGCCACATAAAATACAAGTGGTTTGAATAGATTCCACATTTAATCTTTTCCTTGTCTTCCCACTCCTAGGATCTTAACATTTTAGAACCTTTGTTTGATCAAGTAATATTATCATTAGTGGATTAAGCCCAACATATGGCCTTTCAAGTATAAGGGAATGGAAGAAGAGGAACAGGGAACTATTCCACTTACAGATGTTATTGCTATGCATTCAGATGTAGGTAAAGAAGAAATTGCAAAGTTGGCAGTACTTCTTATCCTTTGTACATCTAAAGGCTCTGCTCGGCAGTGTAACCACTAAGCAAAGCCTGGCACAGCTGTTCATTCTTTCTCCTCATCTTTTATCTGTGTAGTGCTTCCTCTTAAAGTGAGTCTTTGAAATTCTGAAAGCCGAGTGCTTCATTTCCCATCATTCCACACCTAAGCCAACTTTCAAAATTGGCTTTGATGTGTATTTAAAGTGTCTTGGCATTCCTCTGCCATCATTCCCTGGATCCGTCCCACTCTGTGAAACTGTGATATGATCGTCCCAGTCCCAAATGAAGAAGCCAGCTGCATATGGAACCATGATGATAATCTATAACTTCGTGTAGGTCGTGGGTTACACTGATGAGTGCTGGACAGTATAGCGTGAATGGGTAAGGGTTACATGTTTTGAAATCATGCAGGAGTAATGTAGCCACCCTTCTTTTAATCTGGAGACCTTCAACCTTGTGGTTTTAGATCTTAAGCTTCCTTCTCACCATAGATCACGACAGCTACCAAGCTTAAATGCTGCCTGATTCAAATGCTTTATTTTCTAAGGTTGTGGAACAACCCTAACATAGTATATATTTGTATTCTAGATAATGCCTTTTAGTGAGCATTATCATATTTGGTGAATTGTTCTCATTTGATTTCCAGGGAATTTATGGAACAGATGGTTCCTTCTTCTTCCAATGAATAGACTATTTCAGAGCTTGAATGGCCTTCATGAAATAAACTTTCAAATAGAAATTGATTTGTAGTTAGTCATTCACCTGTGACTGCATGTCTAATGACATGGTTGTTATTAAAATATGTAACAACAATAATAGCAAAAATAAACACCCAACTACTACCTCCTACATAGAATGTAAGTGTATGAAAATTTCTCAGAGGCTATAGGAGTCTACAGTATACATGGCCCACTTTTTCAAGTGCTACATGAGATATTGCTCAAAATATTATCTCAGATTTTGCCTTTTTGGCCGGTTTCTTGAATCACATGATATCTAACCTTAAGGCAGGGCATCTAAAACTCTCAGAATTTCTGGGGCGCCTGGGCGGCGCAGTCGGTTAAGCGTCCGACTTCAACCAGGTCACGATCTCGCGGTCCGTGAGTTCGAGCCCCGCATCAGGCTCTGGGCTGATGGCTCGGAGCCTGGAGCCTGTTTCCGATTCTGTGTCTCCCTCTCTCTCTGCCCCTCCCCGTTCATGCTCTGTCTCTCTCTGTCCCAAAAATAAAAAGAAATAAAAAAAAAACTCTCAGAATTTCTCCCAAATGTCTCTTTCAGATTTTTGCCTCGAGTATAAAATAATGAAGTGGGGAAGACTAATGAGGGAAGGGAACTTGGAGAGCATCTTAGTACAGTAAAACCTTGGCTTGAGAGCATAATTCATTCCGGAAACATGTTTGTAATCCAAAGCACTTGTATATCAAAGCAAATTTCCCCATAAGAAATCATGGAAGGTCAGATGATTTGTTCCACAATCCAAAAATATTCATATAAAAATGACTACAATACTGTAATCTAATACAAAATAATAAAGAAAATACGAAATATAGAGAAAAATAAACAAATTAACCTGCACTTACCTTTAAAACCCTTTGTGGCTGGTTTGAGGGAGAGGAGATACAGGGGGGTTATTGTGTAGGACGACTTTCACCATCACTAACAGAATCACTGCTATCTATGGGTTCAATGGAATCTTTTTCTTTTCGTGCAACTTTAACAAGGAACCTATCCAATAACACTTTTGCCTTCTTTTGAGGATTTCGGGGAAATGGGACATTGCATTGTCATTAAACAGACTCGCCCCTTTCACTGCTACTGCCTTATTTGGGTGGTGCTTTTCTACACAATTTTGCATTGTTTCCTACATTTTACACATCTGCCTAATCTCATTTGAACTGAGTGATTCCTCCACCTTTTTCTCTTCTTCCTCTGCAGACGAGATTTCCTCCATAACCTCTTGCTGTTGCTCCCGATGCAGATCCATCAGTTTGTCAGTGGTCACCTCAGCCTGAGGCGGAGCATTGGAGCACAGGAGATAATCACCCACAATCCTGTAGCACGTGAGAGAGAACCATTGGCTCAGCTGTGATCATGTGACATTCGGCATCACGTGCTACTTGTATGGCAAAATGTTGCTCGTTTATCAAGTTAAGTTTTTTGAAACGTTTGCTTGTCTTGCAGAACGCTGGCAGAACAAATTCCTCACAATCCAAAGTTTTACTGTATCTACATTCTAGGAATTAAAAACAAAGAAAGATTCTATAACAACTCAGTGCCTACTTAATGTAATACACTGTTCCAGACATTGTAAAGAAAAGTATGCTAGAGGAGATTGTGCCAGACAACTTAGGTTTTGCTCTCCATATCCACCCTCTACTCTTCACCCTCCCCTAAGATTAATCTATATGGATTACATCCACCACTCCCAAGCCCACGGCCTCTGGTGGGGACTGCCAACGGAGAGACCGGCCAGGGGATCCATCAGAGGAGGAAGGAGAAAGGAAAGTGAGGAGGCTATTATTCTCTTGGTTCCCTTGATTTGCAGGTTCCTCTAAATGACTCCTCAAATCGACCATAGCCCTCTGCTCCATTTCCTGGGTGCCCTTGCCTGCCAAAGTCCCATACCTCATCCTTCCCTCTTTTCTTATGGTCTCAGGCTGTGACAGCTTTGCTGTGCTCCTCTGCTGCTCCTCCACCATTGTCTTGTGTTTTCCTGACATGCCCACCCCCACCCCAGACTTGTATAATTAATCCCCCTGTAAATAAATCCTCCTTAACTTATTCTGAGTGTGTTGTCTGTTTTCTTTTGGGGATGCTAACTAATACAGAGATGTCAACTCAGATCTCGAGAGGTTTATACTTTAGCTGAATTTTCTAAAGCCATTCAGAAACAGTAGACTTGAGATTGGAAATAAGGTCTCCTAACTCCTGAGGGAGAAATCGTTTAAGTAGCCACATGTGGCCCACAGACCAGTTTAGCCTAATTTTAAACAGCTTTAAAAACTTAAACCCAATAAGTAGATTGGTATGCAGAGTTCAGTAGGTACAGGGCTGTTGTTGTTGTTTTTAAGTCTACTGCTAATATTTAAAAATTAGGAAAGTTCATACAAAGTATTTGGACTTTTGGTGGAATTTTTGCTACTGTATGGCAGAGCACTCTGTTATGCAGGGTTTTTTTTTCTATCATCCTCATCATTTTCCCTTGTCTTACTTCTAAGCTACTGGTGCTAGTAGCCACTGACTTTGCAAACCTTCCCTTCGTGTACTTTCTCTTCCAGACATGTTTGTATTTGAGAGGAATCAAAAATGTTAAAAAATGGAAATGACCTAGTGTAGGATACTAGGTCTTAGTAGTTTAAAAAGAGCTGGAGAGAGGATTTTTGTTGGTTTATATTTGTTTTGTTTGTTTGTTGTTTTCACCAGGGAAGGAGAGAAGCAGGTCATCTCATGGCCTTGAAATTGAACAGCATCTGAAAATTCCTCTTCTGGGCAGCAGTCCTGAGAGACTGTGGCTTTTCGGAACTCATTCCAAAGCTGTGTTATGGTGTTGATTGTGTGCCCTTACAAGCCTTTTTCCCCTGTCATCAGCATTTTCCAGCTCTTCATTTCAACTTAACACACAGCTCTTCTGGTACTGTGGTCATCCTCCCATTGCATATACTTATCACGACTACTGGTAATAAAAGAGACAATAAAACAAAACAGAAAATCCTTAACCCAGAAGGTCCAGAAAGCACACCTGTTTCAGTTTAATAATATTACTGAATCATAAATGTCTTAACTCCAAAGGAACACTATGATCAAAAAAGAGCCTTCTTCCAGTTCCAACATCTGCCAGAGGCATTCTCTTGGCTTTTCTTTCCCATTATATGGATTGAAGAATGGGGATATGATATAAATTTACACAAATGCAATTCACGTCTTTAAAAAAGTAGTACCCTCAAACATAAGTTAATGACTGAGAACCAACTTAAGTTACGCAAAGCAGTATGGTTTGCACGGTATCACTGCGACCTACTGCTGTAATCTATAAACATCTCCACATTTGGGGAGATTACTTTGCTGGGAGTTTACCCTACTCAGCCAGCCAGATCACCCCACGACTCCTCTCCCAAGCAAATTGATTGCCATGACATTATTTCTAAAGTGTACAATTATTTTAAAATATCTATGTAAATGTTGGATACAAGCAATATTTGGTGCCCTAGATGAACAAATACCTAAATATTTTGTTTGCTAAGGTGCCTGGGTGGCTCAGTTAAGTGTCTGACTTTGGCTTAGATCATAATCTCATGTATGGCTCATGAGTTCAAGCCCAGAGTCCAGGCTCTGTGCTGACAGCCTGAAGCCTGGAGTCAGCTTCGGATTCTGTGTCCCCCTCTTTCTCTGCTCCTCCCCCACTTGCACTCTGTCTTTCTCTCTCTCAAAAATAAACAGTGAATTTTTTAAAATAAATAAATAAATAAATAAATAAATAAATATTTTGCTGAAATTGTCTATAGCTGTTGCCTTTAGTCATGCTATCATCAGCAAAATAAAATGATTCCATTTAATATATGGAAGCTATTAGGAAACAGGAATTTTTATATTTAATATTGTTCAGAAAAAGATGGTCTTTAAAAAAACAATTTATTAGTATATCTAAATAAGGAGAAAATTCTGTATAAAATTGATAACAACTTTGTACAAAAAGATAGGTTCTTTTCAGGAAGTTAGTGCTAAGATTATGTCTGCTTGAAAATAAAGGCTTCAACTCAATTTGGCCGACCTAAAAATCATAAGGAAAAAACAAACTTTTTTCCAGTATACGTTTATTGTTTGTTATAGTCTACCTCAAATTTTTATGACAATGTTAGTGTTCCCTTTTTAAATATTTTTTTTTTCTGTTCTAAGTCCAGATAGTGCAATTTAGATAATGGATCATAGCAATGATGTCCTATGAATCTTGCTCAAAAACGAGATTATATGTAATTACTTTTGCATTTTGCAGGAGGGCATTTTTTTATCTTCTTAATTGGATTACCATTTGTTTACCAATATGTTCTTAGAACCTAGTAGACACAGACTAGATTTTCAACAAATATTAAACAAATAAATAGATTAATGAATGAATTCCAAATATCACAAAATATTTTGACCACTTACATAATAATATGTATTTGTATTTAAGGTTTTCAAAATGAAAACTGTCAACAGAACATAACGTTATTATTTTCCAATAAAACCCATTTCTCTGTATTAGATTATAGCTGCTTTCTCTTATTATTTTTCTAGAAATGAGTAGGCAATAGAGTAGCAATACTATTTTTTATAGAGAAAATTTCTAGTCTGTTTTGTGCAAAGTTGCCTCACCTGTCCCTGGTCTTTAACATGTTCCTGGTGTTTGCTCAAGTTTAGACAAAACGTGAGAGATGTCCAGTAACAGGCTATAGTTTCAGCCCTCCTGGAGCTGGGTCTCCAATTTTGTTTTATATTGCCTACCTTAACAAGGTATTGATTATGATGAAGTATGTCAATTCCATAACAAGTCTGACCAAAATCTTACTCTGAAATTTCACAATTGAATGAACTGGAAACATCATCAGAACCAGAGAGTAGCATTAGTCAATTCTGCCTTTGTGGGTGTCAGTGAGGTTGAAAATATGGCCTAATTTTGGAGGATAACAGAATGTGAATATTTTAGGATAACAGAATGTGTGTTATCACATTATATGATAACAGAATGTGAACATTAGACATTATCTGGTCCACGTCGCTTATTTTATAGATAAAGTAATTGAGCATTAGGAACATTAAGACACAAATATAATTTCACCCCACTGGCTAGCAGCAGCAGAGTTTAAACTATATCCCAGATCTTCTGTTTACAAGTTTACGTCAGCATTTTTCACAGAGTTAGGAAAAACAAACATAAATTTATATGGAACCACAAAAGAACCCAAATAGCCAAAGAAATCTTGAAAAAGAAGAGCAAAGCTGGAGACATCACAATTCCCAACTTCATTAATCCCTGACAAAGGAAGCAAGGATATCCAATGGGGAAAAGACAGGCTCTGCAGCAAATTGTGTTGAGAAAACTGGACAGCAACATGCAAAAGAATGAAACTGGACCACTTTCTTAAATGATACATAAAAATAAATCCAAAATGGATGAAAGACCTAAGTGTGAAAGCTGCAACTATAAAAATCCTAGAAGAGAACACAGGCAGTAACCTCTTTGACATCGACCATAGCAACATTTTTCTAGATATGTCTGTTGAGGTAAGGGAAACGAAAGCAAAAATAAACTATTGGGACTACATCAAAATAAAAAGCTTCTGCACAACAAAGGAAACAATCAACAAAACTAAAAGGCAACCTATGGAATGAGAGAAAATATTTGCAAATGATATATCTCATAAAAGACTAGTATCCAAATATATTAAGTATGTATGGGTGCCTGGGTAACTCAGTTAGTTAAACAAACATCTGACTCTTGATCTCAGCTTAGGTCTTGATCTCAGGGTCATGAGTTCAATCCCCATGTCAGGCTCTGCTTTGGGCTCTGCATTGATCTCCACATTGGACATGAAGCCTACTTAAAGAAAAAGAAAAACTTGTAAAAGTCAGCACCCAAAAAACAAATAATCCAACTAAAAATGGGCAGAAGACATCAATAGACATTTTTCCAAAGAAGACTATAGATGGCCAAGAGACATGATCATCAGGTAAATGCAAATAAAAAGTATAATGAGATATCACCTCACACTTGTCAGAATGGCTAAAATCAACAACACAAGAAACAAGAGGTGTTGGCGAGGATGTGAAGAAAGGGAAACCCTCCTGCACTGTTGATGGGAACACAAATGGTACAGCCACTCTGGAAAACAGTGTGGAGGCTCTTCAAAAAAGTTAAAAATAGAACTACTCTGTGATCCAGCCATCCACTACTAGGTATTTACCCAAAGGATACAAAAATACCCATTCAAATACACACCTCAATGTTTATAGAAGCATTATTTACAGTAGCCAAATCATGGAAATAGCCCGTGTCCACCAACTAATGAATGGATAAAGAAGATGTGATATGTGTGTGTGGTGTGTGGTGTGTGGTGTGTGTGTGTGTGTGTGTGTGTAGCCATTAAAAGAATGAAATCTTGCCATTTGCAATGACAGGGATGGAGCTAGAGAGTATTAAGATAAGCAAAATAAATCAGAGAACTACAAATTATTTCACTCATATGTGGAATTTAAGAAGCAAAACACATGAGCAAAGGAAAAAAAAGAGAGAGAGAGGTAAACTAAGAAACAGACTCCTAACTACAGAGAACAAACTGATGTTTACCAGAGGAGAGGTGGGTGGGGTGAATGGGTTAAATAGGGAAGGGGATTTAGGTAGGCACTCCTGGTGATGAGCACCGGGTGTTGTATGGAAGTATTGAATCACTATATTGTACACTTGAAACTAATATTACACTGTATGTTAACTAACTGAAATTTAAACAAAAACTTAGAAACAAGACAAGTTTGCATGTCTTGAAGTCACTTGTATAAAAAGACTACATAAAAAAGCTGCACGGGGGCCTGCGTGGCTCAGTCAGTTAAAAGTCCGGCTCTTGATTTCCTCTCAGGTCATGATCTCACAGTTTCATGAGTTCGAGCCCCGCATGAGACTTCGCACTGACAGTGCAGAGCCTGCTTGGGATTCTCTGTTTCCCTTTCTCTCTGCCCCTCCTTAACACTATCTCTGTCTCTCTCAAAATAAATACATGTAAAAAAAAATTATTTTTTAAGCTGCAAATAAGTTAAATTGAAAATTTCATTGTTTATTACTTTTTTAGAATGTCAAATTAAGGGGTACCTGGGTGGCTCAGTTGGTTAAGCCTCCAACTTCGGCTCAGGTCATGATCTCACAGTTTGTGGGTTCGGGCCCTGTGTCAGGCTCTGTGCTGACAGCTAGGAGCCTGGAGCCTGCTTCAGATTCTGTGTCTCCCTCTCTCTTGGCCCCTCCCGCACTCACGCTCTGTCTCTCTCTCACTCTCTCTTTCTCTAAAATAAACATTAATGTCAAACTAAGTCACAGATTAAATGTAAAACACTTCTTAATCAGTATACAAACTTGTCAAAATTAACCAATTATTAGGAAAGACAGTATTGAACAAGCAAAATGGAACTTCATTTGATTATTAAATGCATCTGGCACGTTTTATCTTTGGATTGCAACAAAGAAATTCATAGCAAGGAAGAGTTGGTTATTTTTTTTACTTTAAACTTGAGGAATTAAAAAAACTTGAAATATTTTATAACATATAAGCTACATATGAGAAGTAAGAGAGGAAACAAAGCAAACAAATATATTGAAAGCTCCAGCTGGTAAAGATTGTCAGTCAAAGCTGACCCTTGAACAACATGGAGGTTAGGAATACCAACCTCTTTTTTTTTTTTAATGTTTTTTTATTATTTATTTTTGAGAGAGAGAGAGAGACAGAGAGAGTGAGTTGGGGAGGGGCAGAGAGAGAGGGAGACACAGAATCCAAAGCAGGCTCGAGGCTCTGAGCTGTCAGCACAGAACCTGATGTGGGGCTTGAACACATGGACGCCAGATCACGACCTAAGCTGAAGTTTGATGCTTAAACGACTGAGCCACCCAGGAGCCCCTAGTGATACCAACCTCTTGCAGTCAAAAATTCATGTATAACTTGTGACTCCCCCCAAATTTAACTACTGATAGCCTACTGTTGACCAGAAGCCTTATCAATAACAAAAACAGTTAACACACATTTTTATGTTATATATATTATATGCTATATTTTTAAAATAAAGTAAGCTAGAGAAAAAATGTTAAGAAAATCGTAAGAGAAAGGCAACTGACAGAATGGGAGAAGATATTTGCAAATGACATATCAGATAAAGGGTTAGTATCCAAAATCTATAAAGAACTTATCAAACTTAACAGCCAAAAAACAAAGAATCCAGTGAAGAAATGGGCAAAAGACATGAATAGACATTTCTCCAAAGAAGACATCCAGATGGCCAACTGACACATGACAAAATGCTCAACTTCACTCATCATCAGGGAAATACAAATCAAAACCACAATGAGATATCACCTTACACCTACCTGTCAGAATGGCTAACATGAACAACTCAGGCAACAACAAATGTTGGTAAGGATCTGGAGAAAGAGGATCTCTTTTGCATTGTTGGTGGGAAGGAAACAGTATGGAGTTTCCTCAAAAAACTAAAAATAGAACTACCCTATGACCCAGCAATTGCATTACTAGGTACACTTTATCCACAGGATACAGGTGTGCTGTTTCAAAGGGACACATGCACCCCAATGTTTATAGCAGCACTATCCACAATAGCCAAAGTATGGAAAGAGCACAAATGTCCATCAATGGATGAATGGATAAGAAGATGTGTGTGTATATATATATATATATATACACAATGGAGTATTACTTGGCAATCAAAAAGAATGAAATCTTGCCATTTGTAACTACGTGGATGGAACTGGAGGGTATTATGCTAAGTGAAATTAGTCAGTCAGAGAAAGACAAGTATCCTATGACTTCACTCATATGAGGACTTTAAGAGACAAAACAGATGAATATAAGGGAAAGGAAACAAAAATAATACAAAAACAGGGAGGGGAACAAAAGAGAAGAGACTCATAAATATGGAGAACAAACAGAGGGCTACGGGAGGGGGTGTGGGTGGGGGATGGGCTAAATGGGTAAAGGGCACTAGGGAATCTATTTGTGAAATCATTGTTGCACTGTATGCTAATTAATTTGGATGTAATTTTTTTTACAAAATTAAAAATTAAAACAACAACAAAAAAAGAAAATCGTAAAAGAAAATACATTTATAGTACTGTACCATAACAAATCCATGTGTTACTGGACCAACACCTTCCAACCCATGTTGTTCAAGGGTCAACAGTATAGACATAGAGTGCAAATTAAAGATTGCATGGATTGTCAAAAAGTTCTGGTTACTAGACTGCTGGGTTCTGTGTTTTAGTCTGTGTCTCAATGCCAAATTTAGATCAACACCTCAATGAATAAGAGGACTCAAATGATCACTGTGTGAAAATTAACCAAGATTCAATGTAAAAGAGTTTTAAATTTGTGTGAATTTAATAACAAATTCCCGAAAAAAGGCATTTATTCCTGCTGAAAAAAAAGTGATAGTTATAGTTTTAACAGTGAATAAATAAATATCTTTAAGCCTATCAAACCCTTGATCAGTTTTAATAACAATGAATTTGGGTTGAATATATTTATATCACTGATGATACCATTCAATTTAGACACTCTGCCTCAGATTCAAGGGCCTAATCCAATTGCTAAAAAAATGAAATCACTAATATAAGGTAATCCTTAGCGTGTAGTTACTAAAATTCAAAGGAAAACATCAAGGTTTCTTCATAAATCTCCCAAACTGTTTCATTCTTCTTTGTTTGTGACAGAAAACAAATCCTTCAGCAAACAGGTCTGCCAATGTGGAGGATGAACACTCAGTCTAATTTGCACTGGAAATAATTATGCAGTCAGTTTGGCATTCATTTTAAACAATTCTTGAACCAGGAAGCTAAAACATCCTTCCATTGGGATTTCTGCGGTACTTGCCATCCTGTAGCTCGTCAAGACAATTTACAAACTATGCAGGTAATGGCACCAAATGCAACGTTAGATAAAGAGTCAGGAAAAATGGATAAACCAATGGAATTGAAAATGATACTGACAAGGAGAATGCCTTTTGCAGTATCTATTCTAGAAGGTCTCCCTTTGTGAATGTAATAATAGTAGCCAAATGTCTACTTAGTTCACAAGTCTCAACTCATTTAACACAACACAGAGCTATATTTTAATAGGTTTCAATAGGACCAAGATGGAAGTCACCGGTCTACACTTAAAGGAAGTAAACATCCTAACAAGAGAATGCACTCTAGCACTGAGGATCCTAAATCATTTTCCCTCTGAATTCCTTCTGAGTGTCTACAAGGATTTCATCAAAGATTTTCCATGCATTTCACTTTCCATTAGAACTGTATGACTACAGGAAGTATATAAATGCTGAATTTAAGGTATGCAATGAGTTGCCACTTTAGTGCTAAAAAACATTTTCAAGAGTTACATCAAATTCAAATAATGTTTTAAATCCAACTATAATGAATTTGATTTTGATACCTAAATTTCATAGTGATTGCAAAAAAGAGGGTATTTCACATGGCAAATTTAAATGTTCAAAGACTTTATTCAGCTGTTAGGAAGTTTCCTGGTTTTGCTTTGACAGAGTGCTATTCTTTCCACCATAACTACCTAGTTTAACCATTCTATTCAATACCTATTCAAGTAAATATCATGCTAAATAGATATATCAGGTTATGTAATTAAAAAATAATAATTCTAGGGGCGCCTGGGTGGCGCAGTCGGTTAAGCGTCCGACTTCAGCCAGGTCACGATCTCGCGGTCTGTGGGTTCGAGCCCCGCGTCGGGCTCTGGGCTGATGGCTCAGAGCCTGGAGCCTGTTTCCGATTCTGTGTCTCCCTCTCTCTCTGCCCCTCCCCCGTTCATGCTCTGTCTCTCTCTGTCCCAAAAATAAATAAACGTTGAAAAAAAAAATTTTTAAAAATAATAATTCTAGTAGCAGATAGAATGAATGATACAGTAAGACCGTCTAGTAAAACCTTATTAATTTGATATTGAGCTGGAATAGATTAAGTTTCTTTTTAATATTAAAAAAAAAAGCAGGTCACCTGGATGGCTCAGTCAGTTAAGAGTCCGACTTTGGCTTCGGTCGTGATCTCACCATTTGTGGGTTCAAGACCCGCATCGGGCTCTGTGCTGACAGCTCAGAGCCTGGAGCCTGCTTCAGATTCTGTGTCTCCCTCTCTCTCTGTCCTTCCCCCGCTCACACACTCTCCTTCTCTCTCTCTCTCTCTCTCTCAAAATTAAATTTTTTAAAAACTTAATTTTCATTGCTTTTCAAAAAATACACAGTAAAATAAACATGGCTGATAGAATATTGCCAATTAGCAATTATTTGTAATTAATGTAAATGAATAAATAGAAGTAATTTGTAGAAAAATGTTAATTCTTTTGTAAGTACGTATTTCCAAAGGTTCTATGTGCATGTTTAACTAGGGTAGAGCACACTATCTGTATTATTTATTTGTATATGTGCTATTAACTTTTCTTTCATTTTTGTTATTAATATACACATCTATCTATATATCTAATGTATGTATAAATATCAATATTAGTATCTATAGTCTATCTACGAAGCCTCTTGAAAATGTCCTTGTTCACAGAAACAAAAATAAATTTGACAAACAAATCCTTAATGGATAGATATTATGAATGTGAACTAGAGGTCAGAATCTGCTGAAATTATCACAATTCACCATTTTGAAATGATAGCTACTAAGGTGAGAGGACAATTACGCATAGTTTAATCAGAAAAAAAAACAAACCCTGAAATAAAATCAGCAATTCAGATGCAAGTGCTTTTTCGCCTTTTTAAATAACTGTAAAGCTACTCTTTCTGTTGACTTTTAATTTGCACTCTTCTCTGGGAGCTTGATTGTATCCTAGGCCTTTCTTATTGATTGCTGACCTTTTCCTCTCATTTGATGTCAAATTCCACACAATGGATGTATCATCAATGTAACACCGCCAGAAACAGATCAGTAAATTAAATGTGACCATGAGAAATTGATCTAATTCTTGACTTAGCAGAGACGAGAGAGGTCTTATAACCTTTTTACTCCATTTCATTTTTCCTAGTACATTTGTTTACTAATTCACATTAGCAATCAAATCAGTGATGATTTTAGCATTTTATTATCACCCAAACTTATGTTTCAACATTTTCTTATTAAAAGGTAAACAACAAGGGCATCTGGGTGCCTCAGTGGGTAAAGCAACCAACTCCTGATTTCAGCTCAGGTCATGACCTCACAGTTTGTGAGATCAAGCCCTGTGGCCCTGTGTCAGGCTCTGCGCTGACAGCTGGGAACCTGCTCTGGACTCTCCTCTGTCTCTCTCTCTCTATCTCTCAAAAGCAAATAAATAAACTTTTTTTTTTCAAGGCAACAGCAGAATCTTCTTGATTATGAAAAGCCATTGTCAGGTCCTTTTTATGCCTCAGATCTTGGAACACACTAATTTTTAAGATTAACTCTAAGGCTATTAAAAGTGCCTTCTTGTTGGGACAGAAGAAATGGCTACAGTGTCTTCAATGTCTGTTATATGAAATATCCCATATTGAGCAATGTTAAACCACTGAAATAGACATATGAAACAATACATTTTTGGTATATCCAACCTGTGATATAATTATTATAAGTGTCTCAAGTATTAATATGATATAATATGAGATAGTTTAATATCTAGTTAGTAAGACTGGAAGATAAATCAATAGTGGACTATGAATTGTTACATTATCTGATGGTATAATAGCATTATTATAAAATCTAGAGAGGTTTTCTGTCTTCATATAGGTTGAGACTCTCCTACCTCTCATAGGAAAGGGACAAAATGTCCTTATTTAATTTATAATGCCATGTGTGATACGCATGTGATGTTTAAATTCGCAATTACAAAAGCACAACCTGCTACAGAAGAGGACCAAGGACCCCTTTGTGTTCAAAATCCAAAAGGGAAAACCCAGAAGATCTTATCAGCCCATAACCAAGCCCCTTTGGTTTTCATGCGGAGCGATGGGCTCAATCATTTGATTGAATTGGCACATCAGTTATATAACCGTACAATCTGGTTCAAGACTGGGGCTAGGTTGCTTAATGTTTCAACATGTCAGACTCGAAAATACTGAAAAATTAGTTTCCTAATGTTGTTTCCTTTGTTGTTTTTATTTGGTTTTATTTGTTGTTTGGGGGTGGGGGAGGGGCACACAGTAGTATTCAAAATTCCCCTAACAGATGATAGTAGTTTTTTCACAAGTCCTTTCTCAAACTTAGCTGCATGCTGGAATCACCTGGAAAACCTTAAAATCTGCTGATATCTGAGTTCTACCCCCAGAAAGTATGATGTAATTTGGATGCCAGCCCGGACATTGGGTCTTAAATTATCTCCTCCAGGTGATTATAATGGGCAGCAGACTTGGCATCCCAGGTGTATATACATATGATATTCTCATTACAACTCACTACAACTGGATTGTCACCCAACTTTTTAAATCATCCCTTTACTGAAAAGATTGTCTTTCTTTCTCTCCTCTGTTACTGAAGAACTTTTTTTTTTTCAAAACTTGAATGTGCCTTATCAAAGAAATCAATTATTCTGATACATAAATTCTAATTTTGGTATACGTGCACCTTTTTCATACATGTTAAAGGCAAGGACAACAACTTTTAGCAGTGTTTATTTTCCTTAAAAGAAACTGATGGAATTGAAGGTTAAATCACCTTCGGATTGCACAGATTAAACAAAAAGGTATTACATATTTCAGTTTTACAAAGCATCTTATTGATTTAAAAGGATCCATACTATTGATAAAGTTCATGATAAAACATATATGTAAAAAGGAGACTAAAATATTTATTTTACATATCTACATGTATTCTCATATTTCTAGATCAACCACAAATCATACAGGAAAATATTTAGATACATGGAAAAGCTTCAAAACATAAAAAATTAACAGTTTGAAAAAAAATCACATGTGAAAGCTCATTAAATAATAACATTGACAAATAAATAGTTCATCAGTTTTACTTATTAGCTGCTGCCATGCATTTCTGGCATTCCATTGTAAGCAAGGGTCAGCATGCAGGGTATAATTTCATACTATGAGACTGTAAAAAGCTACAGGGCTTATTTTTGAAGTGAAATGTCACAATATCTTTCACTTTTTCAAAGGAGATCACTCATGGCTGCTAAACTTCCCATGAAAATTACCAAAAAAAAAAAAAAAGCACCTTTCTGAAGTGTTACTGTGAAGATTCATGGCAACAATTTTTTTTAACTCTTTAATTATGAAAGGGTTTTGCTGGGGATGGTGTGGGGTGGGGGATGGGCTGGGGAGTGGAGGATAACCAAGAAGCCCTTTTCTGCTTTAAAAAGTAATGATTCAGTGATGTATATAGTATCACCACTCTTTCGAGAACCATGGGGAATTAAAACTACAGGTTGCATGGAATTTAAATGCAAATTGCACTCAAGGATATGCATACATCTTGAAAAACTTGAAAAAGAAAAGCTATTCCCAGAGAAGGTCCTGATACTTAGGACAGCTTGGTGGGTTTGATCAAAGCACAAAGCATCTATTTTCAAGTAAGAAAATAGCAATGGCAGGCTTGAGTCTTCCAAGCAATCAGATCTGTAAAGCAGATGGTTACTAGCCAGTCTGGTGTCGAGAGTCTGAGTTCTAACTCAGGCTGTGCTTGCTGGATTTGCTGGCTCTTTTCCGCTCTCTGTGATGCTGGGCTGGCTTGGCAGGCGACATGCTCTCAAAGTTATGACTGGACTCATTGTGCTGCCGAGTGTACCTCTTGCACTTGCAGGCGGTGACCACTGTGATTTTGTAGGTGCGCGTGCTGCCATCTTGGCACTGAAGCTGGATTCTCTGGGTACGTGTTTTGTCATTGACACACCTCCATTCCTGGGAGCTCCTCCTGCTCCAGTACTTGGTTCCATAGCCTCCCCCTATCCAGTTGGGCAGCACCGGCAGGGGCAAGCACTCACCAGCACACACCAGCTCTTTCAGGGGGCTGATGCTGGTGCACTGGCCATCGGAGATGTATTTGGTGGAACGCAGCTCCCGGCAACCCACTTGAACTCGACCTACAGGAAACGGGAGAGCGTGCATTAAAGAGAAGAAACAAATGAACGCTTCAAAAACAACAACAACAAAGACATCTGCAATGGCAAAAACTGTATCCAAATGATAGCAAATTGTTAAATAGAAAGGGAACATCTATTTCATTTTCACAGTGCAAAAATCTGCCTGGATGAGTGTAGAGATAACTCCCGTGAAAATGATCAGTTCATATGGCTGTACATTTTTGAAATAAAATGAACTAGGCCTGATTTTTGTTTTCATGGATAACATTAATTAATTGCTTACTGAAGTGTTTGAAAATCCCATTGTTTTTTAGTGTTACTCCCCAGTAAGGGTTAAACAGTTCTTACACTTGTGTAAATATTCCTTCTTCAGTGAGCTAAGAGACTATAATGTTCTTTTTCTCACAGGTCATATCAGTTAATATCTGCAAGTGCTTTTAATTAGGTTTTTAAAAAAAATCTCCTGGGAAAATGTGAAAAGTATTTAAATATTGTGTACAATGTGTATGCTCTCTCTATATTTTGTTTCAATTATAAAATTCAGCTGCAGAGAATCATACATACGTGTGTGTACAAAGTCTGACATTTTGCATATCAACCTTAATAACTACGTTTTAAACCTAAATTCCCAAGCTATCTTTTAAAAACAAATATTAAAATGTTTGAAAGGCAAAATGTCACTACAACTCAAAATTTGAAGAATATAAAAGCCCCTAAATCAGGAACGTATGGTTGCCATAACAACTTGGCTACATTTCCATGAATTTTATGGCAGAAAAATGCCTAACATGTCTGATTTACAACTGCAAAAGGAACCATGGTGTTCGTTTCCTGAAGGCTGGTCATGGCAAACTTTTTGTTTAGTTATTTGAATCTGTTAAGTATGTTCTCTAATCAGCTGTTTCTTGTTACATGCCTTATGCAATTAAAGCAAAAATTAATCTTGAAATGTTTGAGTGTTCCTTTCCATTGCTTTGTTACCCAAACTTGAGGAAAATTGCCTGTAACAATCTCGAAAAGAAATCAAAGTTTGTTAACCAGAAAAAAAAAATGTTTATAAGGATAGACTGCTGAAATTTAAAAAATAAAAATGCTAAGGACCGGTGAAGTAGTCTTGCCTTGAAGTGGAATCCTGAAGGCTAATTTGAAGTAGATCCTGAATGAGGAGTTGGACTTTGTCTCTCGGCCTCAGTAGCTCTGAGGTGGGAGACATAGCCTAAAGGGATGCAGTAGCTGTAAAACAATTTATGTAGACACACATACATCCGTATAGAGCGTAGGATTAAAGTGAAAGGGTAAACTAGCTGACTGGTCAGTGTGCTCTGCCTGTCTCATTCTGATTCCAGCTTCCCTTCCTGCATCTGCCTTAGGAATGCACCTGGAAAGAGCCGGAGATGGATTTGACTTGCCTAGCTTTTTGTTCCCCAAGTATATACCGATTTGGCATTTTTGCAGTGACAGTTCATTGACCATGAATACCCACCACATTGCTCAGTAATCTAATAATAATCAGATACCGCCTTTGTACATAAGAGCAACTATCCTCAAGAAAGTGAAAACACCTTGGTTTTCTTAGAAAGACATTAGTAGCCCTATTTGCTTGGACTTCTCAAAGGTCAAAATTACTTCTAGCAGTTGAATGGAATTGAGGTGGAGCAAAAGATTTGTGTAAGATTTCCCGTGCACTGTTTTTCTGTGTCTCTATGAAAACCTGTTTGTTAGCATGTGAACTTTTCTTGAAAGGAGTGAAGCAAAAGTTAGGAGAAGAAATTTGAATCCCTCTAAGTAATGTTTGATTAGTGTGTCAATTCAGCAAACAGAAAAGAAAACAAATACTCCCTGTACAAAATATTATTGTACTGCTATTATTTTAAATCTCTAAAGTTATAAAAGTTTCCCCACTCTTTCACAGAAGTATACAATTAGCCCAATTTGGATCTGGTTAATAAGTAATTATGTTGGAAAAATAGGATTCTCCAATATTTTTAGTTACATCTCTCTTTTACATTGGTCATCATCAAAACTTTCAACCATTTCACTAGACATATTTTAGAAATCCTTGTGAGCCATTTTTTTTTCCCGGAAAGCTTGTGATTTCCTATACATACTTTGGTTAGTCACGTTTATGCACTTTACCACAATTGTACACGTCCTGAAATACACAGAAAACAACCCGAATGTACACTACGTAGAAGAACACTTTTTTAAAAACTCTCGTTTTGCATGATTTTTAAAAAAGCAACAGTTTAATTCCTAGAAACATTTTCTTTTTTGGATGTTTGATAGAACTTAAGTCCTCGCCTGCATTATCAAATCACTGTTTTAGTTACATTAACTTTGTAGGGAAGAATGCCAATCTACACATGCAGTAGATTACTCCCAGATTGTTTAGCAAAATATACATGGTTCAGGTTAGTTAGCAATGAAACATTCTATAGGAATGTGAGCTAATGCTACCAAAAGAGAAAAAAAAAAAAAACAAAATCCATGCAAGTAAAACACACTTACTGTTCCGATCCAGTCCAGTGTTACTGAAATGCCTGCCTCCATTTCTGGCTTGATTCATCGTGCTGTTGCTGCTGGGGTGTGCTGGAACAGGTTTAACCACATGTGAATAAAGGATTTCTGTGGCATCATTTTTAAAAGCCAAACAGCTTTTCATTAGGATGCATGCAAAGGGAATGAGATAGAAATGAATGGCAGGAGGAAGCATGGTGAGGAGAGGATTTGCTTGGCTGGAGAGCTGGTTAATTCCTTTCCCTCTGCTTCTGCACTGTAACTGTGAAATTCCTCTTCAAGGTTCCCTTTATATATCCAGTGAGGTTTGGCGTTCATTCAGGTGTAAAGTTGTATAGAGCTTCAGAGTGAAAACACAGAGAAGGGGTGGGATCCCTACATGACCCTGCAAAAGAATTTTACCAATAGAAGAGAAGACTACAGAAAAGGAGGAGCTTGGTATACAAATGGCCTGAAATTTCAGAGTTGCGCTTCATCAGTTGTCTGGGAGCTAAAGCAGCCAGGCACATTCTATAGCAACTCCAGACTATCTCCCTCTCTGCCATTTCCTTTCCTGAATCTAGTTCACATTCGGGTTTAATTTAAATGAAAATACACTGCTGTTCATTTGAAGAGATTTACATTCCCACAATTGTTCCACACTCCCCCCAGATTTTAGAGTATTTAGGGTAGGGAGCGGGTTCTTCCCAGATAATAGGAAGGAGTTCGGGTGAGTTTTGCTAGACTTGCAGTAAGCACCTATTAAACATATTTTGTTTCTCAAGAAGCAAACCGATATATTTTTTTTCCTTTAAAGTATAAGACATATGGAGCTAAAATCTGCCCCCTGGACACACTTAAATAATGCAGCTTTGATCTGCATGAACTGCTGCTCCGCTAGGTAAATTATTGCCAGGGGTTCTGTGTGGAGAATAATGAGCATAGCTCTTTCTGCAGTAAAGAAATACTATCAATTTTCATCTTAAAAATATGTCACAATTGTGAAAATTCATAGCATTTAGCATAAAAAAAAAGCCATTCCTGACAGATCATTGTTTAGCAAATTCAAAATAATTTTTTCTAGGTTTTTCATTAGCTGCCCAACACATGTTCTATCTGTATTTACTAAGCATTTTGTTCATTGCTGCCTTTGACTCTGCTGCACACATAAGAAACATACTTTCCTGACTTTCTTTATCCACACCTGCAACAGATGTTTCATTAATATTACTTACCATTCTCCATTCTTTTAAAAAAAGTCACGAAATTTCCTCTGGTTTATGGGATATTTTGATTAGAATAATTACACACTCTGAGTCATCTTTTCAATTTTAGATCTATTTTTGCCTTCTGTGCGGTTACTGACATGACCTGATAGCATAGATATTTTGTATCTCTCCCCTTTATAAACTTGGGTCTGTTATAGCTGCTATTCCTATCTATCTACCTACCTACCTGCCCACCTACCTATGTATCTATTCAGCTATCTATCCATCTATCCATCTATGTTTCTCCAAATGGCACTATTGACACTTTGAAATAGATAATTCTTTATTATGGAGGGCTGTTCTGTGTATTTAGCAGCATACCTGGCTGGCTTCTCCACACCAGATGCCAGTACTATATCCCCACCCCCTCCATTATAACCAAAAATGTCTCCAGACTTTTCCAAATATCTCCTGCAGGCCAAAATCATCTATCCATCTATCTCTCTCAATATAAAAAGAAAGTAAAATTAAGAATAAAGACTAATTATTTAATAATACTAAGAAATTACTGAGCTTTTCAAGAAGGAAAGTATTATTATGGTTTTGTTTAGAATCAGCATCTACTTCTCTGTTAGAGGTATATGCTGAAATATTCTTAGACAAAATGATAGGATGTCTGGAATAAACTTCAAAAATAATTTGGGAGGAGGTTAGTTAGAGGTGTAGGTGGGGCAAGACTGGTCATGGGTTAAGGGTTCAAATGTTCAAAATTCTACATAATCAAAATTATAAAAACTAAAGTAAAAAAAATCAATTTAATGTGTATGTCTGCTTCATAACAATCAGATCTCTATCCTAAGGTTGTATGTAGTCATTTATTCTAACATCCTTCCTGAAAAACAATATATCAGTTTACTGTATGCACATGGAAATTATATACTAGGCATCCTCTTAAAATACTAACTGAAGAAGTTTTTATCCTGCTAATCAGAGTACTTGATATCAATTACATGAAGGATGTTACTATTAACCATTTACCAGTAGACCCAATGCCTAAATGAAGCAAGGGGGTCAAAAGAATCTCATCTCTTCACCATTACTCTGTTGTGTGTCTGTGTGTCACAGTAAAATAAGATATTTTAATTTGCAGTTTAATTCCTTTTTTCTGATTTTTTAAAGTTTATTTATTCATTTTGAGACAGAGAGAGAGAGACAGAGAGAGACAGAGCACTAATGGGGGAGGGATACAGAGAGAGGGAGACACAGAATACAAAGAAGGCTCACACTGTCAGCACAGAGCCTGACGCGGGGCTCAAACTCACAAACCATGAGATCATAACCTGAGCCGAAGTCAGATGCTTAACCAATGGAGACACCCAGGCTCCCCTTGCAGTTTAATTATTACGGCGGATTAATCAGATTGACCAAATTTATTTATAATTGTTAACTCTGTTTTGCACCTGGTATTCTGCAGACTCAGCCTTAGGATATTACCTCAGGGAGAAGCAAAATTGCCAGGATGAGGGCAATATGGTTGGTGCATGTGGACAGGAAAAATTTAGAGTTCTTAGATCCAATACATCATACAGGATCAAATTAGAAAACTACTTTGATAAAATAGAAATAATCACAAATTTGCTATTTAACAGTTCTTCTGAGCAGTTTAACAGTACTTCATTAAGAATAACCACAAACTCTAAGATTATGGGTATAAATGTTTGACATAATTGATTAAGAAAGTATTCCCCTGAACAAGCTATGTTCTTTCTCATCTCCAAAACTTCATGTGCACATGGTTCTCCTTCTATTTGGAAAATCTCCCTCTATCACTTTCCTCATTCCCTTCCTCATTGGCTAATACATATCTTTCCTCCAAGACTCACTTTAGATAGAACTAGGAGTAAGGAAAGTCCCTTGCCCTCTACTTCCTCAAGTCTGGACTCAGCACCCCATCCATTGTATCAGAGTGGCCAATTGTCTGATGACTTTGAAAGCCTTGTGATACAAGAATGATTTTTATCTTACGAATAATGTTCAACAAGTGGATAAATTATTTAAGAAATATAGAAAAACTGTCCTTTCACATATTCAAAAATTGGTTAATATTTATGGTAGGCAATCAGAAAGATGGCCCCTAATAACCTTCAACTCATGATATTCACACCCCTGAGGCAATCTGCTTCTCTTCAGTGTACATTGGACCTAGAGACTAACTTCTAATGAATATAATATCGTGATGAGATGTGAATTTCATGCTTAGGTTATACCAAAAGACTGTGACTTCTGTCTTCCTTACCTGCTGTAGCTCCCTCCACTTGCTTTGCTAGAAACCAGCTGCCATGTTATAAGTTTTCCTATGGAGCGTTGGCCCAAGTGGCAAGGAATGGATGTCTCTTGCCAACAAGGAAGGGGAGCCTTCCACTAAACAAACCATGAGGACCTGAATTCTATCAACAACCACATGGATAAGTTTGAAAGAAAATCTCACAGCGCATCTTTCACGTGAGGCCTGCAGCCCCAGCTTCTACCTTGTGGCCTTATGAAAGACTTTAAGCCAGAGCCATCTCAGCAGCTATGAGATAGTAAATGTTGTTCTAACTAAGGTTTGGGGTAATTTGTTACACATCCATAGATAATTAAGGCAATATTATCTGTTTGAAAATGAAGATACAGTAATTAAGCTATTAATTTTGTGAATAATGCTAGAAACTTGAAAGCATTAGATGTGGCACCATTCAATATGGTGGTTGGGCAACTTCTGTTTTTAGGCTTTGAAATCTATTTTCTGGTCCTCCATTGAGTCATCGATGTTGTTCTATTATTAATAATCAAATAATGGTATAGAATTACCACTATTACTCTGATGTGCAAAAGCTGGAATTTAAATGCTCTAATAGTATTGTTGATCATGTGACTCCTAGCACTGGAATCAGAAAATCTGAATTCGAATCTTATTTCTGGCATTTGTAATCTGTATGAACTGGTTATATTTCCTGAAACTAACTTAGTTGCTTCATGTGTAAAACATCACCGAACTTACCTATCTCAATAAGAAATTAAAAAAAAAAAAAAAATGAAAGTGTCTAGCACAAAACCAGGCCCAAAAGAAATGGAAAAAATAGTCATTGAATATGAGTTTAAAAGTCCTGTTTCTCATTAGAGTCTTTGAATTTAAAAATGATTTTTCAAAGATTAGAGAAGTCTCCAACAAACACAATTATTCAATTTAAGATGGAGAACAAAAGTTAAAAGGAAAGAGATTGTTTAGTTTGATTAAACACTAAAGAATGTGTAAATGTTCTTTCGTTAAAAATAATTAGACTGACCAATTGTTTTTTATCTCTGACAGGGGAAGAACCAGAATAAATATAAACAAAATATGTTTACTGAATGCAATAATGAGCTATATCTCGTTCTCTATGGACTTAAACTATGTTCAGAGTGTTCCAATTAATAATAGAACTTGTGGCATTGACCACTGTTAGTTTAGAAGAGAAAGAAAGCTACTATAGAATCTTCATGCATAAAAATCCTTAAAAGAGGATGGATTAACATCTTTCGTTCATTTCATGTCAATATGTGTCGAGTCCAGTATGTGTCAAAGACGCTGCAGTTCAGGGTCTGCAAAGCTGAATGAGGCACAGCACTTACCCTCTTGCCTTTTCCCTAAAGCTCCTGTTTAGAATTCCACTAAAGGAATTCCCCTTAACTTGATCCTTCTGTAGGATTTTCTTCCTCCCTCACCACCGTTATTAGTTGTCTCTTTACTTTTATTTTGTTTAAATGTTTTTTGGTTTTATTTGTAGAATAAATGTGTTTTTGTTGTTGTTATAAGCATCCCCAACACAGATAATATTAATTTACATAGTGCTGTTTATAAGGCGCTGTGTAGCCTGACACAAGAGCCAAGTGGAAATTCAAAATCCAGTGGATACATCTCTAGATATAGTTCTCAATCTTGGCACTAGCGACATTCTGGGCCAGATCATTGTTATGGGACCTGTCCTGTGTATTGTAGGGGGTTTAGCGGCAACCCTGGGTTTTCTCCGCCAGATGCCACTTGTACCTCCCTCACCCAGCTGTGAACAACAAAAATATCTTCTTCAGACATTGTCAAATGTCCCTGATGTGAAAAACGGTCCTGGGTTTTAAACCACCAGCCTAGGCAAATTCTCCAGGAAACTTCCTAAAAATGCCAGCAAGCTGCTATTAAGGAAAACCTTATATGCAAGCTCTAGGGAACATGTCAAGACAGTAAGAAGAGGGCTTCTATATGGTTGTAAAAATTAGGGAGACTAGTAAGTTGTCCTTCTCACTGGCGTTTGCTACCTTGCACAGTAAGAACTGATCTCTTCACCATACATTCAGCTCACACAAGTCCCTGAACTCAGTGTAAGCATGGTTGGTAGCATATTAAATATCCTGTCCCCAATAATGGGAGCTAGAATTCGTTTTGTTCCACACAACCCTGATAGTTCTTCTAAAACCGTATTTTAGGGGCACCTGGTAACTCAGTTGGTTAAGTGGCCGACTTCGGTTCAGGTGGTGATCTCGCAGTCCATGGATTTGAGCCCCACATCCGGCTTTGTGCTGACAGCTCAGCCTGGAGCCTGCTTCAGATTCTGTGTCTCCATCTCTCTCTGCCCCTCCCCACTCATGCTCTCTTTCTCTCTCTCAAAAATAATTAAGCTTTAAAAATGGTCCTCAGACCTTGAATCAGAACCCCCTGAGGTAGAATCCAGGAACCTGTGTTCTAACAACTCTCCCAGTCCTTGTTCTGCGCGCTAAGGTGTGAGATGCACGACAGTAGACTGCGCACATGCCCTGTCCCCATAGTCTCCACCGCAGTTACCTCATCTGTTTAACTAGGACTCTGCTCCAGACTCTTCCAGTTTGTACAGTCAGATGGAAGCCCTGCCCTAAAGCTCAACTCAGTTGGCCAAAACCCGAACCCATTTCTTTTTCCTGTATTTATTTCTCCCTAGGGCCTGGATATTCTTGGTGTCTTCCAGTGACTGATTAATGATTTGTTCCACAGAGAGGGACACAAAAATTACCACCTACGGTGATACCATTGCTCACTAGAAATTTTGGCAGCCATATCTGATTCTCACAGCTATCAATGTTGACCCAGATTTTGGCAAAATACTTTGATCATTGTGGTTTTGATTGTTGTCCACCAACCTCAGGAGCATTCCACAGCCAAGTCAGGCTCCTAGCCCCAGCAGCATGCAGTCTCGTTTCACTCTTTCCTGAGGAATCTCTTATTCAAGTACCAATGGGTTTCCTGGCCAAGCCTAAACCTATTAGGACCTTACCTCACCAGTAGTAGAGGCCTAACAGTCTGTAGTTCCCTGGTATGTCAGAAAACTGGAGGACAAAAAGAACGTAGCAGAGAATCTGGCCCAATACCACTACAGCTTTTCTGGGAAATAAAGTTGCTGCAGAAACTTCCTAATTTCAATTCTGGTATGTTTTAATGAAGTAATTTGCTTCCAAGTTCTGTGTAGATGGGAGGTGTGGTGTAGGGGTCCCACAGCTACTTTGTAGCTGGAATGAAGGATATGTGCTAGGGAACATGGAAAACAATTGTGTCTACATTGATTGGAAAGGCAGATTGGAGCAGATCATTAACTACAGTCCTGCTTCGCAGGTTTAAAAGTTTGGAGATAATTTGGTAAACAGTGAAGAGTCACTGAAGGATGTGAATGTGAATATATGTGTTTGTTTTTTATTTTCACAAAGTAAAAACACCATGTAACTTACATACAGGTAAAGTGATAGAAAATTTCCAGTACCCCAAAGTTTCTCTCCTGTCCCCTTTCCTAGTAACCACTTTCTTCCTCCTCCCTAAAATAAAATTACTATTCTGATTTCTGACACCAGTTATTAATTTTGCCTGTTTTAGAATTTGATATAAGAATGACTTTTTTCATTGTTGTAAACTATTGAATTGCATTGACATCCACAATTCATTTATCCAGTCTAGATTGGATTGGTTCTAGCTTGTGGCTATTATGAATAAAGTTGTTATAAACATTCTAGTGCCTGTCTTTTGATGCATCTATAGATATATATTTTTGTTAAATATAAATCTAGTTGTGAAGTGGATGAAATAGAGAATTTGTATATTCAACTTTAGTAGATAATAACAAAGTTTTCCAAAGCAATCTCATTAAATGAAATGTTCACTCGCCCTGACAGATTATAAGCAGGGGAAGGTCAAGAGCACACGGTTTCAGAACACTGATTCTAGATGCAATGTGTGATATGGGTTAGGCAGAGTTACACTGCAACATAGGAAGGAGGCACATTATTTCGAGAACTTAGGTGAAAAAAAAAAATCCTGAACTTGAAAGAGAGAGGGAAGGCTAGGACAAAGATCAGAGACACTGAGAATAGGTTGGCAGTTGATTGGAAATGAAGGCAAAGGTGAAAATAAAGTTGTAAAGATGGGTGACTAGGGAAATGGTGGGGTCAGGGGAACCAGGCTGGAAGAGCTTAAAGTTTAATAATGAGTTTAGACTGCATTAGGATGTGGTTACGGTGCTGGTGGAAAACCAAGAGAAATTGTCTAAGAGACAGCTAGAATCAAAGTTCAAGAAATTTATCCAGCGAACGGTAGCAAATTTAGTCGGATGCTTTCTTAGAGTAGAACGCTAGAACTTGGTTTAGAAACCTTTTGTCAAGTAACACAAACACTTTCATTTACATACCTACTGTCATGTAATTCTGCCCCTAGATTTTTTAAACCTAATTCCCTACTTTCAGGAATTCTCAAGTAGTATAAACTACTGTATAGACATATTTGTATAAGCTTATAAAACTTATGCCCTGTGTTTTTTGCAAAACCATAAATAACAAACATCTCTCAACATTCCTTCTTTTTTTATTACCCAGATAGCAACTGGCTTAGTTCAAGTTTTCATTATTATTTGCCTGGGCTACTGTCATTAACTACTTAACTGATCTCTCATCTTACAGGCTCATCACCTTAAAATGCACTCTCCAGAAAAAGATACAGCAGGATCTTTTATTTATTAAAAAAAAATTAATGTTTATTTATTATTGAGAGACAGAGAGACACAGAGCGTGAGCATGGGAGGGGTAGAGAGAGGGGAGACACAGAATCTGAAGTAAGCTCCAGGCTCTGAGCTGTCAGCACAGAGTCTGACCTGGGGCTTGAACTCATGAACTGTGAGACCATGACCTAAGCCAAAGTTGGTCGCCTAACCAACTAAGCCACCCAGGTGCTCAACAGCAGGATCTTTTAAAAATGGATATCAGAGCATCTCATTTAAAAATGTTAGTCGAGGCGCTCCTGGGTGGCTCAATGGGTTAAGCGTCTGATTCTTGATGTGAGCTCAGGTCATGATCCCCATGCTCACAGCACACAGCACAGAGCCTGCTTGGGATTCTCTCTGGGCCCCTCCCTGGCTTGCGTGCTCTCTCTCTCTCTCTCTTTCTCTCTAGAAAAAAAAAAGTTAGTCAGTTAGATCCTTTTACTTGCAGAACAAACATCTTCATGAGCCAGCTCTCCTCCTTCCTTTCCATTCCTTAGATTTATGTTTCTATAGTAGTTTCTCATGCTCACCATTCAATTTAATGCCTTTGTGCCTTTCATTCCTGCAAATCCTCTTTTCATTATTCAAAATTCTGTTCTTGGAAGCCTTTATTGAAAACATAGACTAATTTAACAAATGACGAAATACAAAGGAAAGGACAATTGGGGGAAAAGGAAGAATATTTGGGAGATTGAGGATTAGGTATTACAATTTAGAATAATATAAAGACATTTATTTTTTATTTTTTAGTATTTATTTTATTTATTTTTTTAATTTACATCCAAGTTAGCATATAGTGCAACAATGATTTCAGGAGTAGATTCCTCAGTTCCCCTTACCCATTTAGCCCATCCCCCTCCCACAAACCCTCCAGTAACCCTCTGTTTCTTCTCCATATTTAAGAATCTTTTATGTTTTTGTCCCCCTCCCTGTTTTTATATTATTTTTGCTTCCTTTCCCTTATGTTCATCTGTTTTGTATCTTAAAGTCCTCATATGACAAAGACATTTATTTTAATCTCAGTAAAATCAGGTGATTTACATTTCCAATCCTAATATACAGCACAATGTATTTAAGATCAGTAAAATTATTTAAAATATAATTATTAAAATAGAGAAAAGGATATATGCAGATTTTCAGCACAGAATATTTTATTTATGAACCTTGAAAGAGAATACTGCTTTATATTTTTAAATTTTCTAAACAAGTGTCCTTCTTAATGCTCTCATACGATTAACAAGAAAATTAAGCTGATTACTTCACAATATTTAAGCTTATTATATTATGGAAAAGAGTTGCATCATCAGATTTCTACCTTTTTAAGAAATAGGATTATAAAATTATGAAAAGGATACATGCATGTTATAAACTGTGTCAATAGTTCATTAAGTAGGATAAAGTCACGTCTTCCCATTTCTCCTCCAACCCCACTACCCAGAAATAATCAGTTAGGAGTATCTTATGATGTTTTCCAACATCTGCATTTATAAGCTAATTTAAATATGATATGCATATACATACACATATATATTTTTAACTTTTGTCATAAAGACAGGAACATGCTATACATAGGAGTTCTCAAATTACATTGAGTATTTAATGACCTATCTTGGACATTTTCCTGTATCAGAACATACAGGTTTGCCTCATTCTTTTCAACTTTAGCATTGGATGGGCTACATGGATCTTATATAAACTATCCATTAATTCCCTTCTGATAAAATATTTAGATTGTTTTTAGATGATCTCCTTTATATATGTTACAGGATATTTGTTCTAGACAATCACTTAGCGTCCATTTTTTTCCTTTGCCTTCATCCAGGAAGTTGAGGAGGAGGTAGAATTGGGAGGGAAGGACTGGGGTTGGGTATATGTGCTTCATGAAAGACCAGAGGCCAAGCCCTACTCCCTGACAGTGTCCCAGACAGGTGGCTAATATTCAGAAAGGCACGATAACCACCTTCATTAAAGTTCCAGTAGGATATGTAATTTCAGAGCCTCTGTACTAGAGGCTAAAGTCTGGGATTGTGATGCCTCCTGCTTTGGTCTTCTTCTTCAAAATTACTTTGGCTATTCGGGGCCTTTTGTGGTTCCATATGAATTTTAGGATTGCTTGTTCTAGCTTCAAGAAGAATGCTGGTGCAATTTTGATTGGGATTGCATTGAATTTGTAGATGGCTTTGGGAGTATTGACATTTTAACAATATTTATTCTTCCAATCCATGAGCACGGAATGTTTTTCCATTTCTTTATAACTTCTTCAATTTCCTTCATAAGCTTTCTATAGTTTTCAGCATACAGATCTTTTACATCTTTGGTTAGGTTTAATCGTAGGTATTTTATGCTTCTTGGTGCAATTGTGAATGGGATCAATTTCTTTATTTGTCTTTCTGTTGCTTCATTATTAGTGTATAAGAATGCAACTGATTTCTGTACATTGATTTTGTATCCTGTGACTCTGCTGAATTCATGTATCAGTTCTAGCAGACTTTTGGTGGAGTCTATCGGGTTTTCCATGTATAATATCATGTCTTCTGCAAAAAGTGATAACTTGACTTCATCTTTGCCAATTTTGATGCCTTTGATTTCCTTTTGTTGTCTGATTGCTGATGCTAGAACTTCCAACACTATGTTAAACAACAGGGGTGAGAGTGGACATCCCTGTCGTGTTCCTGATCTCAGGGGAAAAGCTCTCAGTTTTTCCCCATTGAGGATGATGTTAGCTGTGGGCTTTTCATAAATGGCTTTTATGATGTTTAAGTATGTTCCTTCTATCCCGACTTTCTCGAGGGTTTTTATTAAGAAAGGATGCTGAATTTTGTCAAATGCTTTTTCTGCATCGATTGACAGGATCATATGGTTCTTATCTTTTCTTTTATTAACGTCATGTACCACATTGATTGATTTGCAAATGTTGAACCAACCCTGCAGCCCAGGAATGAATCCCACTTGATCATGGTGAATAATTCTTTTTATATGCTTTTGAATTCCATTTGCTAGTATCTTAGTGAGAATGTTTGCATCCATATTCATCAGGGATATAGCCTGTAGTTCTCTTTTTTTTTGCTGGGTCTCTGTCTTGTTTAGGAATCAAAGTAATGCTAGCTTCATAGAATGAGTCTGGAAGTTTTCCTTCCCTTTCTATTTTTTGGAACAGCTTGAGAAGGATAGGTATTATCTCTGCTTTAAATGCCTGGTAGAATTTCCCTGGGAAGCCATCTGGTCCTGGACTCTTATTTTTTGGGAGATTTTTGATAACTGATTCAATTTCTTCACTGGTTATGGGTCTGTTCAAGTTTTTTATTTCCTCCTGTTTCAGTTTTGGAAGTGTGTGGGTGCTTAGCAATTTGTCCATTTCTTCCAGGTTGTCCAGTTTGTTGGCATATAATTTTTCATAGTACTCCCTGATAATTGCTTATATTTCTGAGGGATTGGTTGTAATAATTCCATTTTCATTCATGATTTTATCTATTTGGGTCATCTCCCTTTTCTTTTTGAGAAGCCTGGCTAGAGGTTTACTAATTTTGTTTATTTTTTCAAAAAACCAACTCTTGGTTTCATTGATCTGCTCTACAGTTTTTTTAGATTCGATATTGTTTATTTCTGCTCTGATCTTTATTATTCCTCTTCTTCTGCTGGATTTGGGGTGTCTTTGCTGTTTTGTTTATTTCCTTTAGGTGTGCTGTTAGATTTTGTATTTGGGATTTTTCTTGTTTCTTGAGATAGGCCTGGATTGCAATGTATTTTCCTCTCAGGACTGCCTTCGCTGCATCCCAAAGAGTTTGGATTGTTGTATTTTCATTTTCATTTGTTTCCATATATTTCTTAATTTCTTCTCTAATTGCCTGGTTGACCCATTCATTCTTTAGTAGGGTGTTCTTTAACCTCCATGCTTTTGGAGGTTTTCCAGACTTTTTCCTGTGGTTGATTTCAAGCTTCATAGCATTGTGGTCTGAAAGTATTCGTGGTATGATCTCAATTCTTTTATACTTATATAAAGGGCTGCTTTGTGACCCAGTATGTGATCTATCTTGGAGAAAGTTCCATGTGCACTCGAGAAGAAAGTATATTCTGTTGCTTTGGGATGCAGAGTTCTAAATATATCTGTCAACTCCATGTGATCCAATGTATCATTCAGGGCCCTTGTTTCTTTATTGATCCTGTGTCTAGATGATCTATCCATTGTTGTAAGTGGAGTGTTAAAGTCCCCTGCAATTACCACATTCTTATCAATAATTTTGCTTATGTTTGTGATTGTTTTATATATTTGGGGGCTCCCGTATTTGGCGCATAGACATTTATAATTGTTAGCTCTTCCTGATGGATAGACCCTGTAATTATTATATAATGCCCTTCTTCATCTCTTGTTACAACCTTTAATTAATTAACTAATTAATTAGTTAATTAATTTATTTATTTTAATTTTTTTTAATGTCTATTTATTTTTGAAACAGAGAGAGACAGAACATGAACAGGGGAGGGTCAGAGAGAGAGGGAGACACAGAATCCGAAGCAGGCTCCAGGCTTTGAGCTGTGAGCACAGGGCGCGACATGGGGCTCAAACTCACGGAGTGTGAGATCATGCCCTGAGCTGCAGTCGGACACTCAACTGACTGAGCCACCCAGGCGCCCCTACAACCTTTAATTTAAAGTCTAGTTTGTCTGATATAAGTAGGGCTACTCCAGCTTTCTTGTGAGTTCCAGTAGCATGATAGATAGTTCTCCATCCCCTCACTTTCAATCTGAAGGTGTTCTCAGGTGTAAAATGAGTCTCTTGTAGACAGCAAATGTATGGGTCTTGTTTTTTATTCATTTTGATACCCTATGCCTTTTGGTTGGAGCATTTAGTCCATTTACATTCAGTATTATTATAGAAAGATATGGGTTTAGAGTCATTGTGATGTCTGTAGGTTTCATGCTTGTAGTGATGTCTCTGGTACTTTGTGGTCCTTGCAACATTTCACTCACAGAATCCCCCTTAGGATCTCTTGTAGGGCTGGTTTAGTGGTGATGAATTCCTTCAGTTTCTGTTTGTTTGGGAAGACCTTTATCTCTTCTTCTATTCTGAATGACAGACTTGCTGGATAAAGGATTCTCAGCTGCGTATTTTTTTCTGTTCATCACATTGAAGATTTCCTGCCATTCCTTTCTGGCCTGCCAAGTTCCAGTAGATAGGTCTGCCACTAGTCTTATTGGTCTCCCTTTATATGTTAGAGCCCGTTTTTCCCTAGCTGCTTTCAGAATTTTCTCTTTATCCTTGTATTTTGCCAGTTTCATTAAGATATATCGTGCATAAAATCGATTCAAGTTATGTCTGAAGGGAGTTCTGTGTGCCTCTTGGATTTCAATGCCTTTTTCCTTCCCCAGATCAGGGAAGTTCTCAGCTATGATTTGTTCAAGTACACCTTCAGCCCCTTTCTCTCTCTCTTCCTCTTCTGGAATTCCTATTATACGGATATTGTTCCATTTCATTGCATCACCTAGTTCTCTAATTCTCCCCTCAAACTCCTGGATTTTTTTATCTTTTTCTCAGCTTCCACTTTTTCCATAATTTTACCTTCTAATTCACCTATTCTCTCCTCTGCCTCTTCAATCCAAGCTGTGGTTGCCTCCATTTTATTTTGTACCTCATTTATAGCATTTTTTATCTCCTCCTATTTCTTAGTCCCTTGATCTCTGTAGCAATAGATTCTCAGCTGTCCTCTATACTTTTTTCAAGTCCAGCAATTTGTTTTATGACTATTATTCTAAATTCATGTTCCGTTATATTGCTTAGAACGTTAAACGTTTTTGATCAATTTGTTAGCTGTCTCTACTTCCTGGAGTTTCTTTTGAGGAGAATTCTTCCGTTTTGTCATTTTGGGTAGTCCCTGTGGTGGCTCCAAACTTAGGGCACTCCCCTGTGCTGTCTGGAGTAACTTGTGTTGACGGGCGGGGCCGCAGTCAGATCTGATGTCTGCCCTCAGCCCACCGCTGGGGCCACAGTCAGACTGGTGTGTACGTTATCTTCCCCTCTCCCAGGGGCAGGACTCACTGTGGAGTGGTGTGGCCTCTGTCTGGGCTACTTGCACATTTCCAGGCTTGTGGTGCTGCTTTGATGGGATCTGGCATATTAGCCGGGGTGGATCCGCAAGGTGCACAGGGGCAGGAGGGGCAGGCTTAGCTCCCTTTGCCATCGGTGGTCCCCTGTGGGAGGGGTCCTGCAGCACCAGGAGGGAGGCAGGCAGACTCATTGGAGGGATGGATCCACAGAAACACAGTGTTGGGTGTTTGAGCGGTGCAAGCAAGTTCCGTGTGGGGAACTGGTTCCCTTTGGGATTTCAGCTGGGGGATGGGAGAGGGAGATGGCACTGCCCAGAGCCTTTGTTCCCTACCGAGCTGAGCTCTGTCTTCCAGGTATCAACCCTTCTCCCTCCCATTGTCCTCTCGCCCTCCCGCTCTCTGAGCAGAGCTGGTGGCTTATAACATTCCAGATGTTAAGTCCCACTGGCTGTCAGAACTCATGCAGTCCGGCCTCTCCACTTTTGCAAGTCAGACTCGGGGGCTCTGCCTTGCTGGGTGGGCTGCCCCTCCACCACCCTGGCTCCCTCCCACCAGTCCCTGTAGCGCCTACCGCCTCTCCGCCCTTCCTACCCTCTTCCGTGGGCCTCTTGTCTACGCGTGGCTCCAGAGAGTCTGTTCGGCTAGTCTTCTGGCAGTTTTCTGGGTTATTTAGGCAGATGTGGGTGGAATCTAAGTGATCAGCAGGACCCAGTGAGCCCAGCATCCTCCTATGCCGCCATCTTCCCCCCCAAAAAATGTAATTCCATAGCCTCTGAACCTGAAGGGAACATGTAGCCTAGAAATGGGTATCCAGTAGGGAATGACTGCTGATGACCACCAGTGCCTAGAGGAACCTCCCCAGTGCCTTAGCCTTATGGAGAAAACTCTGCAAAGCCCTTGATGAGGGGCAAGGGAAGGAGCGAAAGGAAAACGAGGGCCAGGTTTTTAAATAAAATTGATTTAAAAATATAAAGAAATGCATACATGTATATATGCATTATATACATATGCATATGTATATACATACATATATATCACAATATATATATTTTCATATCTAAGCTTCTACACCAGAATTCATACCATCTTCATAAACATTTGCAATTTCCAAAACACCAAGTTATTTTATCTATCTTGATATTTTAAAGTTGCATGTCAATTTTCGAGACTTTTTATCCATAAGAAGATAGTTCTTTTACATTGATTAATGAAACAATCCCCACTTAAAATAGTGTTCCTTTATCTCGACATAGTTACATGTGGAATTTTCTGACATCCATTTGCTCTCTTAAAATGTAATTCCAACAAAAATAAACCATGCCTTTGCTACTTTAAGGATTTATTATATCACTTTGATTTCATACTGACATCAAGCATGGCTTGGAACACATAATATGAAGAGAAAAGATTTAATAGTTTATTTTGAAGAGAAAAAAATAATTTCTTTATGGAAAATCCATGTCTGCATTATGATCATTAATTTTTTTTGTTTGCCATTGCTTTTACCTTTAATTGGTACTTTTGCAATCTTTATTGAAGGCTTTAGCTTCGTTTAAGGTTGGCAAAAGATTAAGTCAATTAAAAATCTCATGGAAACAATTTAACCATTATTCTCTGATTAAGAAGCATTGATTAAAATTGCTTTCAACAAGGAAAGACAGAGAGGATCCTTAAAACGTCTTACGGCTTAGAATTTTATTATGTCAACTAACAGTTTAGATTGCCTTCGGGCCTAACTCTCCAGCCTGTTTATATAGCAGTTGGGGCTGTTGGCCTGACGGTGGTCGGGGAGACAAGGCTCTTCTGACAAACAGCCAAAGAAGAAGTTAAAACAGACTGGGGAAAGTCCGCTCCTGCCAGGACATTGCAAGCTGTTTAGTGACCATCGAAATGTTCTGCTGGTTTTGTTGCCATACTTGGTAGTCCTGGGAATCTTGCTAGTCTCAGAAGTTGAGCAAAACAAAATACAACTGTGCACAGCCACGCCCTAGGGTGACTGTCTCCAAATACCATACAAGTCCGAGGCTGAAGCACTTGAAAGGCTTGCGTCCCTCCAGATGAAATCTTCATAAGATTGAGCCTTTAAAGACAACCCTTAAGCACATAAATGTTGTCATTTACGGCACGATCTCAACGCTATTTTCCCTTTCCAATTATAAAGGTGGCTAATGCACTTGATAATTACAGTTCCTTAAAATTTATTCACTCTGGAGTAGATCAGCTCAGAAATGTTGGCACTGTTTCAGTGTTCCTTAACAACTGCTTGCCAAACCACTCTTTGATCCAGTGAAATCATCATATGATTCAAAACAAGGCCTACAGCCTTTCAAGAATTCACATCTTAAATCCTCATCTTCATTGCTCAACCTCTCCACGTTGGACCTAAAAATTGATTTTTCCTTATCAATGCCAAAGGGATACATTTTTTTCACTGTGGGATTTATAATATGCTTTCTTTGTTGCCCTTCATTTATTTACCACTACAGCTAACACATACTGAGTACTTAGTATGTACGAGAGATTGTGGCTTGCCCTGCAGTGATAGAATAAACTACCTCCCCTAAATTCACTGCACAAGATTAAGACAGTCAGTTAAACAGATAATTACAGTATAGGGCTAGAAGTCGGGGCAGGAGAGAATAAAAGAATTGATCTAGAGCTCAAAGTCACTGGTGAGGACCAGAAAGATTTCCAGGGGGTGTGAATTCCGAGCACAGTATTAAGGATAAACAGAAGGAGGCAGATTAAAAAGCAAGTAAGTTGCAGTATTCTAGACAGAAGAAATAGTATGTGCTCAAAGATCTGGCAGTGACAGAAAGCACAGCAAATTTTAGAAACTAAACCCGTCTTGCTTGCCTTGAAATGCCTCCCATGGAGTAGTTAGAAGAGTCCAGAGAAATAAGCACTGGAAGAATTTGAACAACATTTTCTCAGCCTAAGGAGTTTTAATTTGATTCTTTATTTTGTTTATTTTTTGTTTGAGAGACAGAGAGACAGGGTGCAAGGGAGTGAGGGGCAAACAGAGAGTGGGAGATAAAGAGAGAATCCCACAAGGGGCAGAGGAAGAGAGAGAGAGAGAGAGAGAGAGAGAGAGAGAGAGAGAGAGAGAAGCAGGGCTCCGAATCACGAACTGTGATATCATGACCTGAGCCAAAGTCAGATGCTTAACTGACTGAGTCACCCAGTCCCCCTTTGAATTTTACTCTAAAATCAACGTGAACTCCTAGAATTTTGAGCAAAGAAGTGACATGAGTAGTTTGGGGTTTTGGACAGATAACTCTGAGGGGTTGTAGAAGAAATTTAAATTTCAGAAATATTTAGCATTGGGTGAACATAACTCTAATCAAATGGAGGACTGAGGAGAGAATCCAGGCCTGAAAACAGGGCTGGGCTAAAAGCTGAGGGTTGAACCATCACCTCTGTAGGTCAGGAGTATCATTAAGAAAGAAAAACTAAAGAGGGAAAACTGAAAAGGACGGGGGGGGGGGAAGGGAAAATGAGGGGACTGAGGAACTGGAGAGAGGAGAAAAGAAAAAGAGGGAGGGAAAGTGGAGGTGATTTGGAACAAACTCTGGCTGCATAAATCATAGCTCTCCTACTGGCGACAGACAAGGGGCTGGGAGGGCAAAGTCAGGATATTCCAACGGTGTTCTATGTCTTCAAAAAGACACAAATTATTTTCTTTTAGAAAAAAACACTTTATTGAGGTACGATTGACATATAAAAAGCTGTACATACAGAATGTACACAACTTGGTGATTTGAAGATAGATGCACACTGTGAAACTATCACCCCAATCAAGGCCATAAACTTATCTAATCACCTCCAAAGGTTTGCTCCCACTTCCTTTATTTTTTCTTAAGTTTTTGTCCATGTGTTCTGTTTATTTCTGTCCTTTATTCAGGTTTTGTAGTTTTATTTGTATCTGTCTATACATTTTTTAAGTTTAATCAGAACCATATTTTATGTTTTAGGCTGCTGTTGAAATGAGAGTCTCTTACATCATATTTTCTAAATGTTCATTGAAAAGCTAAAGAATTGGATAATTGATCTTGTAACTGACCACAGTACTAATGCTGTTCAATACATTTTTAGTTAACTATCTCAGTATTTCCTGATAATCACATCATCTGGCAATAATGATAACTCTGTTCCTGTCTTTTCACTATTTTGTGCTTTTTTTTCTCATCCAATGTTGTCATTTATGCCTCTGGTTAAAACTTTCCACCGATGTTAATTTAAAGCAGCGATGATGGGTAGGCAATCTTAGATTGTTCCTGACTTAACATGGAAAGATTCTAATATTTCATCCTTAGGTTTCATGTGGATAGATATTTCAGTTGTCTCTAATTCTTTGACAATTTTTTTTGGTTGTCTCTAATTCTTTGACAATTCAAACATACTGAAGAAAACATCTTTGTGCATCAATATTTGTATCTCTTATCATTTCCTTAAAATGGGCTCCATAATGTTTGGTTCCGGATACCCAATTGTTTCCAACGCTTCATGTACAAACTTACCTACACTGTAGACGTCCCATCTTTTTTTTTTTTAATTTTTTTTCAATGTTTTTATTTATTTTTGGGACAGAGAGAGACAGAGCATGAGCGGGGGAGGGGCAGAGAGAGAGGGAGACATAGAATCGGAAACAGGCTCCAGGCTCTGAGCCATCAGCCCAGAGCCTGACACGGGGCTCGAACTCACGGACCGCGAGATCGTGACCTGGCTGAAGTCGGACGCTTAACCGACTGTGCCACCCAGGCGCCCCAAGACGTCCCATCTTTACAAGCATTTAGGATTGTCAATTTTTAATATTCTCGTGATTTAATTGATAAAGAATATTTTTAAATTAAATAGGTAATAAACACTATAAGTTTTCATTTCTTTGCTCATTATTGCATTGGTTCTTTTTTCATTTATTAATTGGCAATTTTAACTACTCTGAAAATTAATCCATATTTTTATGTAGTTTAAGTTCTGAAAACTATAGTAAAAAAAATGATTCCTTGATTATTCTGTGTGCTCACTTTAGCCTATTTGATAATGCCAAGTTGCTCTTCAAAAATATTCTATTGGATAAGCATCAGCCATAAGTGAAAGGGCCCATTTCTTTCGATCCACCCTAAACCTGAGAAGAATAATTTTTTATTGAATTGCCAATTTAATGGGTGAAAATTGTGTATGTTGAATATTTCACTTCATCTCTAAAATTGTTCATGAATGGGACCATTTTTCATGTCTGCCATCAGGTTTTTTCTTCCTTTATAACTTGCCTCTTCATCTTTAAATTGTATTTACTTTATTCTTTCAATGTATTTGTAAGAGGTCTTTACCTATGAAGTTATTACAAATGCTTTATCATAAATAGACAGTGTTTTGTTTGTTTTTTTTCTTTTCAACTTAATCATGCTGGTGGTCTTCCTTGTTTGTAGCATTGAGCATTTCGTGGGCACTGTCTCAGGCTCCAGCCTCCTCTCCTATTCCCAGCACTGTTGTGAAGTCCATTTCCCTACTGGCTTCACTCAGCTTCCTTTGGGTGCAGCCTGAGAACACTCACCTGAAGACCTTGTCCCTGAACCTCTTGCTTCCTGCTCTGGGCTGTCTTTGCCCTGATAGTAGCACACCCCCAGGAACTCACTTGTGCCCAGTTTTGCAATGTGAAAACATGGCAGAATCAATACTCTCTGGTTACTGCCACCGTGGACTAAGAAGGTCTACGGGCAGTGGAACTTCTTCCTTGTGCCTCCAAGCACAATGATATTTGTAGTGTTCTCAGAACATCTCTAGGTACAGAGTAATTTAACACACGAAGAGGAGCAAACTGAATAATGTATCCTTGTATTGACTTTTTCTGCTTCTGTCACTCACTGCTGCCATCTGGGATCACATTTCTAAAAAAAACTCACACATGAATCTTTGTCTTAGACTGCTTAGAGGCTAAATCATATATGGTTTTTACATATAAGACTTAGTCTGTCTACGCGTGGCATGGGTATATATGATGACATATATAATTCATTTATTTTATAGTTTCTGATTATATCTTCATGTTTACAAAAGCTTTTCCTATCACCAGGGTCAGGTATACATATATGCACATTTTACTTCTTTGTGATTCACAGACTTTATTATATAACATTTATTTGATAGGGTGCAAGGTAGCGAGCTTATTTGTTATGCTTCCCCCCCAAATTTTTAAGTAAATTTTTAAATAAAGTCTTACTGAACATCTAAACCTTTCCCACTGATTTTATCCATTAACATTTCAGACTTACAGAGAGTTACAGATTAACAAGAAGAAACGAAGCCTCTCATGCCTACTCTACTTCATAATACTAGAATTATGATTTAATTAGCCAAATATACATAAATGCAAAGATCCACACAACTGGAGCAGATGTACTATATCTTGGTGCTTTTTCTTGGTTTCCACAGTGGACTCACAGCTACTGGTGACCTACCACACAGACGCTTGTCACAGCAGAGTAAACAGCCGACCTACAGCTTTCTGTAAGTCTTAAACATTTGGGGTTTATATCCTCAACTAAGAAGATCTTACATCAACAACCTAATTGCCTCCATTTATGGACATTTTTATGAACATGAAATTATTGGGGTTTTCTTTTTTTAAAGAAACCTGATTATCAGCAAGGTCACTACAACATGGAGGTCGACTGTAAGAAATGGACAGTACCCTGATATTCATGATATACATCATTGACTTAATCTGAGTATCTCAAAAAAAAAAAATAACTAAAAATAAAACAAAAAATGAACTGCTGTCCCACAATCACTCACTAAATATTCTGGTGCAGGTGGTTGTTTTTGGCCTTCAGACCTGTGTCACTGAGGTTTCAGTCTATTCCTATGACAAGGATTACTGAGGCTTTTAAAATATGTTTTAATACCTGAGAGAGCAAATCCTTTCTCACTATTCTCCTTTTTCCAAAACTTGTTGGGTGTTCTGGTTTGCTTATGCTTCCAGTTGAGATTTAAAATTACTTTGTCAAGTTCTCTTAACAATGTGGCAGATGCAGAGGTGCAACCCTCCACCCTGATGCCCTTTCAAGGAAGGGCTTGTTGTCCATCTGTGGGGACTGCATAGACACCTTCCAGATGTCAGCAACTCTTCCATTGGCCACTTCCATTGAGTAACTGGGAGAAGTACTAGTTGTCAGAAGTTCAGAAATAGTCACAGTGAAACCGATGAAGCACTGAAGTAGTAATTAGTGAAATTTTATTGTGCACACACCAAAAAAAAACAGTTTGCAAGTGAGAAGCACTCAAACCAAAATGTCGAATGAGGCTCAGGGGTATTTTGTTATAAAGCAGCTTATATAATGAGAAACCAGTGACTTTATTCTTCACAGTGATTGGTCATAATAGTAGAATTTTCTTAAATGATAGGGAACTGGTCATGGGTTACCTCATATCAACCTTGAGAAACAGTTTAAGTTTTGCTTTTGATTTTCAGAGGCATAAGCAAGAAATAGCCCAGGTCAAGTCAGTCTTGCAAAATATGTTAAATTAAGCTTTGCTTGAAAGACTAAACCGGTTTTGTCTGCTCAGGGAATTTTCAAAGTCAGTCTCTGTTTTTTATTTTAACAATTCTCCCCTGTTGGCAGGCTGAGAATATGACCAACCAGAAGAGCATTAATAGTTCTTCTCGGTTAGCACCGTTGATGTAGTCAGACTGAAGAATCACACATTCGCTGTTTCCATTAGTTGAGTCATCAGGCTGGAGGGTCATGTAGTCACCGTCTTCATCATTTATGTGGTAATTGTTGATTTCATCCAGTTGTTCAATCCTGATGGACACCATTTGGTGCATGAGCAGCTGACGAGAGGCATGTAAAACCCTCGAGAGTATACAACACACCAGAGAGGTTAATATGAGGACTATAAAAACAACAGCCAAGGATTAAAAATTGCCCAGAGTAGAGATTCCCAGGAGCCAAGATTTAAACAAACAACTCAGATGAATTATAATTTTTAAAAGTTTTTGTTCTACATTGGCATAACATGATATATTAGCAATCATATATCCCCATGATTATTTAGGACAGAATGAATGGGAGGATATTTTATTTTGGGAGATGGTAGTACATAGATTAGGCCTCTCTGTGATGTGAGCAGTCAAGTACTTTAATAAGATGCCTTCCTACGGAAACAAAAAGAAAACAAGTGTTCATAGTTTGAACAAATTATACATTCAGTTTCTGAGTATGGACAGCAATCAGTTGAGAAAATTTCTAGATGTCGGTTCAAAGCATGTTCAGATAGAGTGAGGGCAGACAGTAACAATCAGACAGATTTCCCTAGTTTGCGGTGTCAACGTCTCTGGTGCTCTTTCTAAGTGGTCACAGAGCAACAAGGCATGGAGACTGTCCACACATAAGCTGTTGTGATTTCCCTAAAGTGTATATCAAGCTGTCTAGCTTTACCTTGCCTGGATTCAGGGAAATGTCAGTTTTAGTCTTACAGTGATTCCAAGTCAAAAGAGTAGAAGAAATTTGGAAATGCTATTTTGGAGAGTTCTAGGCAGATACTGGAGGAAATCAGAAAAATTAGGATTTGGTCCATTTTATGGATGGAAAACAAAACCTCAAAGATAACTAATAGCCCTAGATCTGGTATCCACAAAGGAGTATTGCTAAAACATATGTTTTTCTCTTTGTAATCATCTCCTTTCTATCAAAGATAACCATAGTAAAACTAATTTGTTTGCAAATCAAGTCTAGTTTCCAGTTTCAATAAACTTGGCCTGAGCACATAAACACAGAACAAAACAGGGTAGGGGGAGAGAGAGAGAGAGAGAGAGAGAGAGAGAGAGAGAATACTAAGCAGCCTCCACACTGTCAGTGAGGAACCCTACAGGGGATTGTATCTCACAAAATGTGAGATCATGACCTGAACTGAAATCAAGAGTCAGTCACTTAAGTGATTAAGCCACACAGGCACCCCAATGTTTATTCATTTTTTGAGAGAGACAGGGAGGGAGAGAGAGAGATGGACAGAGAGAGAGAAAGCATGCACATGGGTTCTCGCACAGGAGCCTGGGAGGGGTGTAGAGAGGAGGACAGAGCATGAGAAGGGGACAGGGAGGGGCAGAGAGAGGGGGACAGAGAATCTGGAGCAGGCTCTGTGCTGACGGCAGAGAGCCCAGTGTAGGGCTCAAACTCACCAACCCTGAGATCATGACCTGAGTCGAAGTTGGAAGCTTAACCAACTGAGCCACCCAGGCACCCCTCATATAGGTTCTTTTAAATATTTCTTGCTGGAACTTTTAATAAGGAATCTCAGATGGGACTTTCAAAAGCCTCTTTCGGCTAGGAAGCCAAGCCAAGGACTTGTTCAATTGTGTCTTGTTACAAGAAAAACAGATTCTTATTGAACATATGTAACATACATACATTGTCATGATAAATAAGAATATTTAATAAGACTTTCTGAATTCTGGAAGAATCAGGTAGGGAAAAAAGATAAATACTTTCTTTTTTTTATGTTTATTTATTTTTGAGAGAGAGCACAAGCAGGGGAGGGGCAGAGAGAGAAGGAGACACAGAATCCAAAACAGGCTCCAAGCTCTGAGCTGTCAGCACAGAGCCTGACACGGGGCTCAAATTCACTAACCACAAGATCATGACCTGTGCTGAAGTCAGACGTTTAACTGACTGAGCCACCCAGGAACCCCTAAATACTTTAGCTTTAAAGTATTTAAATACTTTACCAAACTACATTAAGTTGCAGACAGCTTAAAAGAGAATAGAAAAAGCAGTACTTTAAATCTATAAAACAACACATTAAGAACCAGCAATGTTTTAAATGAAGTCATATTTCCTTGTGTCTTCTTCAATTTCCTTCATAAGCTTTTTATAGTTTTCAGCATATAGATCTTTTACATCTTTGGTTAGGTTTATTCCTAGGTATTTTATGGCAAAAACATCCCATGCTCGTGGATTGGAAGAATAAATATTATTAGAATGTCAATACTACCCAAAGCGATCTACACCCTCAGTACAATCCCAATCAAAATTGCACCGGCATTCTTCTCAAAGGTAGAACAAACAATCCTAAAATTTGTATGGAACCACAAAAGACCCCAATAGCCAAAATAATATTGAAGAAGAAAACCAAAGCAGGAGGCATCACAATCCCAGACTTTAGCCTCTACTACAAAGCTGTAATCATCAAAACGGTATGGTATTTGGCACAAAAACAGACACACAGACCAGTGGAATAGAACAGAGAACCCAGAATTGGACCCACAAATGTATGGTCAACTAATTTTCTACAAAGCAGGAAAGAGTATCCAATGGAAAAAAGACAGTCTCTCTAACAAATGGTTCTGGGAGAGTTGGACCACAACATGCAGAAGAATGAAACTAGACCACTTTCTTACACCATACATAAAAATAAACTCAAAATGTATGAAAGGCCTAAATGTGAGATAGGAATCCATCAAAACCCTAGAGGAGAAAGCAGGCAACAACCTCTCTGACCTCAGCCACAGCAACTTCTTACTCTACACATCTCCAAAGGCAAGGGAATAAAATGCAAAAATGAACTATTGGGACCTCATGAAGATACAAAGCTTCTGCACTGCAAAGGAAACAATCAACAAAACTAAAAGGCAACTGACAGAACAGGAAAAGATATTTGCAAATGGATAAAGGGCTAGTATCCAAAATCTAAAAAGAACTCACCAAACTCCAAACCCGAAAAACAAATAACCCAGTGAAGAAATGGGCAGAAGACATGAATAGACACTTTTCCAAAGAGGACATCCAGGTGGCCAACAAACTCATGAAACGATGCTTCAATGTCACTCATCATCAGGGAAATACAAATTAAAGCCACACTGAGATACCACCTCATGCCGGTCAGAGTAGCTAAAATGAACAAATCAGGAAACTATAGATGCTGGCAAGGATGTGGAGAAATGGGAACCCTCTTGCACTGTTGATGGGAATACAAACTGGTGCAGCCGCTCTGGAAAACAGTGAGGAGTTTCCTCAAAAAGTTAAAAATAGAAATACCCTAGGACCCAGCAATAGCACTGCTAGGAATTTACCCAAGGGATACAGGGGTGGTGATGCATAGGGACACATGTACCCCAATGTTTATATCAGCACTTTCAACAATAGCCAGATTATGGAAAGAGCATAAATGTCCATCAACTGATGAATGGATAAAGAAGATGTGGTTTATGTATACAATGGAAAACTACTTGGCAATGAGAAAGAATTAAATCATGCCATGTGCAGCAACATGGATGGAACTGGAGGGTATTATGCTAAGTGAGATAAGTCAGTCAGATACCATATGTTTTCAATCATATGTGGGTCTTGAGAAGCTTAACAGAAGACCACAGGGGAGGGGAAGGGGAAAAAAAGTTACAAACAGAGAGGGAGGGAGGCAAACCATAAGAGACCCTTGAATCCAGAGAAAAAAACTGAGGGTTGATGGAGGCTGAGGGAGAGGGGAAAGTGGGTGATGGGCAATGAGGAGGGCACTTGCTGGGATGAGCACTGGGTGTTGTATGGAAACCAATGTGACAAAAAATGATATCTAAATACATAAAAATAAATAAATGAAGTCATAAAAATTATAATCATTTTTATAGTTCATTCATCTTATGTATATAATTCTTGTTTTGTTTCATCTTGGGTTAACAGCTTTATGTATCAATCAGTTTTCCATTGGAGTTTTAGAAACTCTTACTCAGTTTAATGTTATAATCTTAAAGTTATCAGAAACCTGTATTTTAGAGTATATGTCAGGGTCTTTTCCATGAATCTCTTTGAAGATGAAGCATTTTTTCAGGAGCACTTTTGCAAAAGCATCAGAGTAAAACAACTGTAAATGGCAAAAGGCAAATAGCTGTGGTAGGGATCTGCTGAAAGTTTATACACACATACAAAAATGATGCAATTGACAAACATTTTTATGACATATTCTTAAATTATATCTGATAATGTTATACTAGAACTCATCAGATTTTTAGGTATTTTATATAATTTGTGATATTTTAATTATTTTAAATTAATCTTAAAATTATTTAAGTTATTGGTTTAATTTATTTTAATAATTAATCGTAATTATTTGTTAATTTAGTTGTTAGCTTTAATGATTAATTAATTTTAATAATAATTAATTTTAACCCATATATATGATCTAAGATGATTAAACATTACTTTTTATTTGATCTTCCTTAGATAGGGTTGACAGGGTTTAGAGTCTTTTTGGTTCCCTTGTGTTTGCTGCTATTACTGATTTCTTTATTATGAAGAGAACTTTTTCATTTTATCTTCTATGTGATACATAAAATTATAAACTAATTTTATTTTTTTAAACATTTATACATTTTTGAGAGACAGAGAGAAACAGAGTGCAAGTCGGGGAGGTGCAGAGAGAGAGAGAGGGAGACACAGAATCTGAAGCAGGCTCCAGGCTCTGAGCTGTCAGCACAGAGCCAGATGCAGGGCTTGAACCCAAGAACCATGAGATCATGACCTGAGCTGAAGTCAGATGCTTAACTGACTGACCCACTCAGGTGTCCCCTAAATTAATTTACAAATAGCATCATATGTATTATAAAACATTTAAAATTTTTTTTAATGTTTCCTTATTTTTGAGAGACAGAGAGAGAGAGAGAGAGAGAGAGAGAGAGAGAGAGAGACTAAGTATGAGTGGAAGAGGGGCAGAGAAAGAGAGGGAGACACAGAATCTGAAACAGGCTCCAGGTTCTGAGCTGTCAGCAAGGAGCCCAATGAGGGGTTCGAACTCACAAACTGCAAGATCATGACCTCAGCCAAAGTCAGATGCTTAACTGACTGAGCCACCCAGGTGCCCTGTTATAAAACATTTTTAATTGTAACTTTACTGAATTCATTTACGAAGTATGCTTATTTAAAACATTGCCTACATTTTTCCTGTCAAGCTCTGTCTTTCCCTACATCATAATTTTTTTCCTGGCTTAATGAAATTATAACTATGATGTATCAAAAACGTTTAATTTCAGTTTTTCACACTTAAGAATAATCTCAGTAATAATAGCATCCACCGAGTGCCTCTAATGTACCAGTCGATGGTGCATGAATGATCTGGTGATATTACCTATAATACTAACAGCCAGTCTGCAAGGTTACATTATAACCTATGCTTTTCAAATAATGCATTTAACTCACCCATTAGCTGTTTCCAGCAAATTATTGAATGAGAAGTCAAACCAGGGATGATTTTACTATGAAGTAAAAAAAATCTAAAATCTTTTTCCACAAGCAAAATAGTTAAACTAAACCTTCTTGAGTTTGCTTTTACTTCTATCATATATAAATATATAAACATTTAATAAGTAATATGATATATATTTAACTTTGATGATACATATTTTTATTTCACTATACACATACATATAAATAGAAAATCCCCGAGTAATTTCTAAATGCATATTCATTATACAGTAGTCAAACAAACGAAGCACAGGGACTAAAAAATTATGTATCGCCTTCACCTAACTCCCTTCCCAATGCTTGCTCTTCCACAGAGGTAACTACTATTAACAATTCTCCATATACTGTTAAAACAGTTTCTATTAATTTATACATTCACATGCATACAAACACCCACACATACATACACTCATATGAGTTGGCATATATGCATGCCAAGCTATACATAAATTTATTTTGTACTTGTTATTCTACTGGATTTATACTTTATTCATTATTTTGTAACTTGCTTTTCTCACTTAACATTGTCTCTAAGTCTTTCCATGTAAGTATAGGAAATCAACTTTATTTTTTTTTAGCTCTTCAGGACCACCTTACTGGCACTCAATCTCCTCGAAAGGCCAGATGAAGATGGTCCAAGCAAGTATTTGATGAAAACTGGAGCTCCAAAATCGAGAGAATTATGGCAAATTATTTGGAAAATAAATATTTAATTATTATAACTAGCATATACATACACATACACATATGCATGTATATATATAGGTCAACGATTCCCATCTTACATTAATTTGTTCACTGAAAAATTAATGAGTCCTTACCATATTTTTGTCCAAAAACATTCTATCTTGGGCATTGCATTATTTAGAACCAAAATTTGGCTGTATGTACTATAAATCCCAAATCACAGGCACTTTTCTACGATTAATTTTTAATCTTTTAACAGTGCCATCTGAATTGTATATGTCACTTCTGCTCATATCTCATTGGTCTTAAAATCTAGTCACATGGCCACATCTAGCATCAAGAATGTCTGGGAAATTTAACATGGGTCATCATGAGGTCAGCTAAATTTTTTTTTTTTTTTTTTTTTACTGAGGATTAAGGTAGAGCTGGTGGAGTATCAATGTTGTGCTCAATAACTTCATGATTCCGTTTAGAAAAGCACCCACACAACCACTTTTCCAGAAAAGTTTCTTACTCGTTTTCTTTAAATTCTTGATCTAACCCCTTTTAAAAAATTGTTTTAAATGTAATTGAAAATGCTAGTAATGCAAAATGAGAAACCTAATTTTGTGAAGTTTCTTCATCTAAATCTATTATCCATTCTGAGGTGAATTAACATCTTCATGAGAATGCTCGTAAGTTACTCACAGAGTCATCTGTCCTAACAAATATTTATTGAGCAATAAGTTATGTCAGTTCTGAAAAACACGTCAAAAATAAAGTAACAAAGTAGGCTCCCAGTGTGCCGTGTGTGTGTGTGTGTGTGTGTGTATCTGTATTATATATTTTCATCCAAATCATCAGAATTTATAAATTTTAGTCATGAAATGGAAGCCAGATTATCTACAGAAAAAAAGAATTGTGTATATCTGACTTAATTTAACACTTTGTTACAGCACGCAGAATGTAAGGTCTTTAGAGTAGTAAAATAAAACAAAAAGGAAGATTTAATATTCCAACAATCTTATAGCCAAGAAATTCTTTACAAAATCAGTAATACATCTGATGGAGTGAAATATGCAACACATCAAAATTAACGTGTCTTAAAATGAAAAAAAACCCAACAAATTTTAATTGAAAGGATAATAGAAGTTTAATAAAGAATGAAAAATGAGTTTGAAAATGAATTTCAAGAATTCAGGACACCCTACCATGATGACTTTACACATTCAACTCCAGTTATTAGAGGGAAGGCATTTCTTTTATTTGAGTTCAGCTCATCAATATTGAGGGTACATATTGATGACAGGTCACAAGAGAAGATCCCTGGGAACTGAGTGAGAGTATATCTCTGTATCAAACCGACTTTATGAGATAACACAGGTAGCTTAAGCTACTGTACATTTTTCCAATAGGGATTTGTTTTTTTTTAATTCTGGATCATAAATCTGAGTCTGTCAGATGACATTTGTCATTAAGTTCTCTGCACCTAACAGGACAATGATGAATTTATACACACATTTCTTCTGCTTAGTCTCATGTAGCCTGATGTGCGTTCCTTTAAGTAGCATTTACTTTCTTGGAAAAGAATATTCAGACAGTAAAGTATATGCCTTCCTAAATTAAAAATAAAATCTTCAGGGAATACCCCAACCAGGTTATGCTAAATGTAACAATTTGCACAGTATTTGTTTCTGACCTAATTCCTTACCGCCCATCTGCATATAGCATTTAGTGACCTGTAAGAGCAGCATTCCATAGACCCGCGATGTGTAGGAGCCCAGCAAGGTTCAAAGCAAGGACAAAACAAATGTGTTCATGTCTGCTACGGAGTGACAGGTGTGGGGGTGGGAAGCGCCGACAGCCCTGAGAAGCCACACTTCCCCATTTGAACCAGATCTTGCTTCCAAAACAGAAAAAAGACAATGTCGTTCCAAGAAACACAAACAACCAAGGAACCTTCTCCTAGGTCTTCTCACTCATGTTATTCCTCTGCAGTAGCCAACTGACAGAACTGTGACAGAAGAAAAGGGACAGATGGGGCAACCCAAGTCTCCTTTTCTTGTCAGTCCTCCCTGCTTATCAGGATGCCTCACAGAGTGAGTTTTGGTAGAATGCCCACATATCAAGAAGTCAAATAAAAAGTTAATTTGGGGCAATGTTTCTACTCCTCTGGTAAGAATGAAATACATATGCAGGTACAGATTATGATAGATGAATTCAGATTTCAGTAATTCTGCATATAGGCTAAATGCTCCTATATCTGCATTTAAGATTGACATGGTACAACATGAAGATGAATAAAACTCATAGTAATTTTTTTTTAATTTCACTTTTCTTTGCTTTGAACAACGTGAAATAGCAAATAAAAAAAAAAAAAAAAACACCATGACAGGTGGTGAGGGAGCCTGCAGGAAAAAGGAGAGAGCTCTCTATCTCAGTGTCTTTAAATGGAAATTTTCCTACTTTTTGAACAAGCGGCCTCATATTTTCACTTTGCATTGTGCTCCACGATTTATGTAACTCCTGTGTGAGCTCCAGTATATATGCCCCTTGGCAGCCTCGTCAGAATGACTTAGGCATTGCCCGTTTCATATCACTTCCAAGTCAGATTCTCTGTACCTTCCACTTCCAAAATGTATGAGCCATTTGGTCTCCTTTAATACATTTTTTTCCTAAAAAATAAATATATAAATACATCTTCTGTTTAATCTAGCCAGGGTGGGTTCTTATTCTTCCTTTTTTTTTTTTTTTTTTGCAGCTAAGCACACTAGTTAATAAGAATGAAAACAATAGCTAAAATTTCTAGCTTCTTTATGGTCAGCATATTTTTGCATAATAATAAGATAAACACTAGTATCCACATTATACAGATGAGAAAATTGAGGGTTAAAAATCAAGTAAGTTGTCTGAATTTCACCATCTAATACACCCAGGGTCAGGATTTAAACCCAAGTAGTCTGATCCCAACCCTGTGTGGAGCCACATTTATATTACCATTTGTCCTTTTAAATATTGTTGATCCCTATGGCAAGAAGTTGACTAAGTTTTAAATAGGCACTATGCCACCTAAACAAATAGCCATTGTTAGAAGCAAAGACAGTAAATGTTTAAATCAAGTCTTATTGCTGAACTCATAATTCATAGGGACAATCCAATAAACTGTCTTTTCTGAGAATCACATTGGTGGTGATTAAGAATGTTCTATGACTTTTATGTTTCTGGGATTCACTGTCTCTGGATTTTATTTCCCTAGATTTTACAAGATTTTATGAGCATATGATTACTGATTAGGAAAGACAGACAATGTGAGGAATTTGGATGGCTTTAAATAGAACTATTCACCTCTTCTGTTAATCAGAAGTGTTAAAATAGCTTTCTCAGTAAGTTGTTTTCATGCTGATGGTGATATTTTTGCTTTTATTGAGGTTCATGCAGACATCCTGGCAGAATATAAAATTACGCAATTACAACTGATTCTTGGAAGGTTCTGCACAAATAAATGAGGGACAAAAAGGTTGAAATGTTTAGAATTTGGAAGCTTACACAACACCTGCCTGTATGAAGTTTACCATTCTACCATGGGCCCCCCCCCCCAATCTGAAAATTAAATCACCCTACCTTAGGACACAGGTCATTTCAGTTTTTAGATGTCTCTAATTTTTGCTGATACAAGGAAACACAGGCATGGCGTTTTTTAAAAAGGTATGTAACTTACTGTTAAAAAAAAAAAAGACATGTAATGTGGGCTAACCTGTGCAAGTTAAAACACTACAAACCACAAAAGTGAGGATCATAGGACAAATATTTCTTTACCAGCTATGGGTGGGATGGTGTCTTTATGATTTATTCTAAAATAACAAAACAATCTGAAACAATGAAGTGTTTCTCTGGGCCTCATGAATATATATGAATTCAGTTCATGACAGAACAAGTCATTGGCTGTCTCTGCCAAACAGCCAACAGGGGATGATTGATTGTTTTATGCACAACCTCGCACAGTCTAAAAGTATTGGAAAACTGTGATGAAGTGCAAAACAGTGCCAAAAATGAATGTAACTCTTCAATAGTAACACAATATTTATACTGATGACCAGAAGTACTTGAGAGCTAATAATCGCAAACTTCCCAACCCTCTACAGACACCCATACAAACTGTTTTTTATCACTTCTTTAAACAAAACTCATATTGCCTTCAAAGTGCATATATTAGAAAATGGATTTGCTTAACTTCACTTGCTCCCTTTTTACATACTTGTGGGTTACTGTTTTCATGAGAATTTTTTTTGACCATAAATTAATGTGTGGTTTATTTTATTTACAGCCAAATAAGGAAAATGGTCTTCCTGAAAGGCAAATTGCCTTATTTTTTATTTACTAGAATCTAAAATTATATCTTCATATAATTAGGTGACCATCTATTTATGCAAACTCATTTTTCAGCTTTATGAGTGCTTGGAATTATTTTTGGGAAAAGGGATTGCATATACTTGCCTAATGCATAATTACGTTGTCTTAATTTAGATCCCTCCAAATGCAGATCCTAAGACATGGAATTATATTTATCAGAAGGACAATCACAGGAAGCAAGAGAGGTGAAGCAGGGGGAATAAGAAGGCAAGGAGATGCCAGTATAGTCTTGTGTTACTGAGATTGCTGCTGTAGGAAACAGAGACTCGATATTGCAGGGACATCAGAAACAGACACAATGCCCAGTTCTCCTTTGGAAGGACAGGTTGCTGAGTATTGATCCCTTAGCTTCAGTTCTCCATTAGTTGAGGGTTACTCCTGGGACATTAAATCCATTTCACGGTCAGGCTGCATCGGTTCAGGGTGAAAGAGCTCCCATGGCCTCAAAAAAAGCTCCAAGACAGAAAAGTGGAGACCTTCCTGGCTAGGAGTGCCAGTAAGATACAAGATTCCAGGTACATTAGGACTTCAGATAAATAGTAAATATTTTTTCAATACATATATTACATGAGACATATTTACACTAAAAATTATTCATTATTTATCTGAAATTCAAATTTAATTGAGTGTCCTATATTCCTCTTCTTCCTCTCCTTCTTCTTCTTTATTTTCTAAATCTGGTAACTCTTCTCCTGGCATGTGCTTGAGGTAGGATGCTGTCGTCACAAGTCTGAGTCTGTCCAGAATTGTCCACACCTGCCACAGCTAAAATCAGAAATGGGCCGAGGGCAAGATAAAGCAGGGCACCAAAAACATCTGCTATATGTGAGTATTCTTTATTTTACATGACTAAATGTACCTAACTTTATCAGACAGACCACGTACCCCCATCCTTATGTATCTTCATTTTTTTTGATCAACAATTCTATTGTTAATAGGGTTCCTCTTAACTTCCCCATAAATAATCTTTGATTTGTTTCTAAGCACAGCATGAGTTTTGCTTAACCAAAATTATACAATGTGTTACTTATCTTTTGAATCCTCCCCAAGTCCTTTTAGGCTTGCTCATGATATCTTCTTATCACATTGTCACCATAGATGCTTCATGTGCTACCACTACGAGCCAGTCCATGCCTTCTAAGGAGCAAATGCCAAGACAGAACTAAATATGCAGGAGATAAATTTGAGGCAACCACACCTGTGAGAGGCCTAAGGAGAGGGAAGGGGGAAAGGGGTGCTTTTTAGACCGTTATGCATGTCCAACCTCAGGTGAATGAGAGAGGCAAGGAGACAGGATGGGTAGGAGAGTATGAGACTGCAGTGCAGTCGTGAGAGATTTTGGCAGGACCATCTGGCATCAGCCTTCAGAGGAGCCCTGCATCCCACAGAACAGGAATGTATTGCTGACCCTGCCAACTCAATCACTGGCCAGGAATGGCTCATGGGAAATAGGAATTCAGTGCAGACAGGGATGGATGGAGGAGCACAGCAGCTGGCACCCTCGTTCAGCTGGGCTCCCTGAAATCGTATGCCTTGCTTTCCCGGGCAAGGGCCACACACCCATTTTCCCAAGAAGGGGTATGAAACACATCTGCTAAACATATATCCATGAAGTGACCAACTACCCTATTAAGAGATTATTTTGAAAAACATTCAAGGCTCGTACTTATGAAATAGAAGTAACTGTGATGTGTGATTTGTACAGATATTTGGGGGCAGAAAAGTCATAGAGCATTTTTTAAAAACTCACAACTACTTAGACATCAGCTTACTTCACCAGATCCTTAGAGCTGTCTTGCAGTAAACTGGAAAATAAGAACAATAATAGCTACCTCTTAGGGCTATTAGGAGGATTATATGACGATAACTCAGGCAGAACTCTTAGCATAATGCTGCCACACAGTAAAAGTTCAATTAATATTAGCTATTAAAGAATGATAATTAAAAGCCAGTGTGACATGGGAAAAAATATGACATGGATCCATGTAAGATCACCATGCTTTCTACATGATCTCTAGCTTCCATTCCTGAGGAAGAACAAAACATCTCTATCCCCATTGCCAAAGAAACTGAGAGGGTAAATCAGTCAATGGATGTGTTAACTCTTACTGTGGCCATAGTTTCACAATATGTACATATATCAAATCATCATGTTGTACACCTTAATATTACATAATACTATATCAATTATATCTCATTAAAGCTGGGGAAATTTCTTTTTTAATTAATTAATTAATTAATTTGTTTTTAATTAAAAAAAATTTTTTTAACATTTTTATTCATTTTTGAGAAACAGAGACAGAGCACGAGCAGCGGAGGGGCAGAGAGGGAGACACAGAATCTGAAGCAGGCTCCAGGCTCTGAGCTGTCAGCACAGAGCCCGACTTGGGGCTCAAACCCACGAACAGTGAGATCATGACCTGAGCCTAACTCGGACACTTAACCAACTGAACCACCCAGGTGCTCCAAGTTTATTTATTTTTGAGAGAGAGAGAGAAAGAGAGAGCAAGTGTGCGCACAAGTGGGGGAGGGGCAGAAAGAGGAGGTAGAAGCCTAAGCAAGCGCCACGCTGTCAGCACAGAGCCCAATGTGGAGCTCAAACTCACAAACCACGAGATCATGACCTGAGCCAAGGTCAAGAGTCAGGCACTTAACAGACTGCGCCACCTGGCACTCCAGAAAATGTTGTTTAAAAGGGAAACTGAGAGGAATGGGTCACCAGGATTGATTGTTCTACTCCTTTTAAGTAATAGATGCCTGCAGTTGTGGATTTACAGCTCTAAATCCACCAGCTTTACTTGTCAAATTATCTATTGCTGCCCAGCGAATCTCCTCTAAAACTCAGTGGTTTAAAACAATACTAAGCATTTATTACACATCAGGTTTCCATTGGTCAAGACCTCAGGTCTTTTGTGGGCAGAGCTCACCTGAAGTCTCTCATTCAGTTTTAGTCAGCTGTTGGCTGGTCTCATAGGCATTTGAAGGGTTGGTTGGAACTGGAGGATACATTTTCAAGACGGCTTACTCATCAGAGTGGCAGGTTAGTTTGGGCTGTTGGTTGGAGGCCTCATGTCTTTCGCACAGGGCTGTTTGAGGTTCCTCACTGCACAGCTGTAGCTTCCTCCAGAGCGAGTGATTTAAGAGACAGAGGGAAAGCTGCTCATGACTTACATGACTTAGCACTTGAAGGTATGCATCCTCATCTCCAATGTATCCTGCTACTCACACAGGCCTAGCACATAAGGGTATGAACACCAGGAGACAAGGGCACGGAAGGCCATCTTGGGGCTAATGCATACATTAAAATCTCCTGCAGAAGATATGAAATCTAGACAAACATCTTTCACCAGAGTTAAACTAAGACTTGGGTATTCCACTGTATGCACAGGCAAATACAACCTTATTAACATGTTCTACCCTGGTAGGAAGGCCTATAGCAAGGATGGAAGTGGGCAGCTCATAAACAGAATTCACCCCAAAGTCTTCATTGGCTTGTCCTCACCAGTGCATAAAATGACGATGCAATTAAATGCCTTCGGAGGAGCACTGACTCTCCACTTTGCCACCACTCCCTACAATCTCAAATCCGGTAAGTTATGTATTATCCACCTAACCCCTAAGGCATTGCAATCTTTGCCTTAAAAGATGGAAATTGTGAGTATAGAAAAAAGGAGGCCAAGGGGAACAAAGGTACAAAGATCTCCTGAAGACAGTCGTCTGCCTCCCTTCCCTTAGAGGAAATTATACGAACAAAATCTTGGCAGTACCATGAAAGATTTAACACAGGCGAAAGAGCAGTATTCTTGAGCGTGAAGCCTGTCAAATACTAAAGTAAGGAAATGGAAACTCCTTCTCAGGAGGTCTTTGGAAATAAGAAAGATTCTAATCTGTCTGGAAGAAGTTAGGTGTGGTTTTTCTTAGGGGTAAATGGGTTGGTTTACATAACTCACAAAATTTTTTCTATGTTTTTTTTTTTTACCCCCTTCTATGACTTTTTAAAAAGTCATTCCCCTTCCCCTCCACCTTCCCCCCACACAGAGGACCTTTTGGTGCAGAGTACATCATGACTATCATGAAACTCAGTGATTCTCTCTTCTGGGAAATGGGAGACCACCCAGGCAAGCAATGATAGGCTACTGCCGAAAATCTATGTATTTGGCATGCTGTAAATTCTCTGTCATTTTATTCTTCTTCCATTGGTAGAATAACTGTCAGAGTCTGGTCATTGGTATTGTCAACAAAATGTTCCCATTATTTTGTATCTTTTTTTTTTCCTCAAAAGTATTCCCTATGCAAAAATATTCTGATTTTTAGTATTCCCAATAATATATGCATATTTTTTAAAGCTCAACACTTCTAAGAAAAAAAAGAGTCTGTAATTTATGCTTTATCCAAGCCTCATCATTTTCAATGTGTGTGTTCTCATGTGAAGAAATCCAATGCTTCCAACATATTCTTTGAATGTTATGTTTTCTTTTCTAAACAAACAATGTGATGATCAATTTCAACCTTATGCCCAGGCTTCTATACAAGTATGTTTCCCATTAAACTTCATCATAACTTTTCAAAATGTGTTTCTCAAACAAATCAAGATTCTTTTATCCCTACACAGCTCAATAGTCTTGATTTAATTTGAGAAAAATTTCACATATCAGAGGTCAACAGACATTGTAGAGGTCTGAGTGCCACTGTTCGAAATTTCAATGCACTAATGGAAACGCATACATCTCCCTTTATACTCAAAATCTAAAAACACTTTCACTCGTTTTTTTCTTGTGTTATGCTATAATTTTCAATGTGTTCACTAAAGGATGCTTTTTTCACCTTTATTGAGGTATGGTTGATAAACACAATTGTACAATATTTAAAGTGCACATCATAACAATTTGACATACATATATATTTTGAAAGGATTCTCCCCATCAACTTAATTAACAAAGCCATCACCTCACATATTTACCTATTTTGTGGCGGTGGAAGGGCAGAGAAAATCTAAGCATTCTACTCTTTTAGCAAATTTCAGTTATACAATACAGTGTTATCAACTATAGTCACCATGTTATACATTAGATTCTCAGACCTTACTCATCTTACAGCTGAAAGGTGGTACCCTTTTACCAACATCTCCCTATTTCCCTCACCTCCCAGCCCCTGGTAACTACTTTTCTACTCTCTGTTTCTATGAGATTCCACATATAAGCAATACCATGAAGTATTTGTCTCTCTCTGTGTGGCTTATTTCACTTAGCATAATGCCCTCAAGGTCCATCCATGTTGTCACAAATGGCAGGATTTCCTTTTTCCTTGTGGCTGGATAATATTCCTCATCTTCTTTATCCAGTTATCTGTTGACAAACCCTTAGGTTGTTTATATATCTTTGCGATTGTGAATAATGCTGCAATGAACATGGGAGTGCAGGTATCCCTTCGAAATCCTGTTTTTATTTCCTTTGGATACATACCCAGAAATGGGACTGCTGGATCATATCGTAGCTCTATTTTTAATTTATTGAGGAACCTCCATACTGCTTTTCCATAGTGGCTGCACCAATTTACATTCCCACCAACAGTGTACAAGAGTTACCTTTTTTTCATGTCCTCACCCACACTTGATATCTCTTATCTTTTTGATGACAGCCATTCTAACAGGTGTGAGGTGAATCCTCATTGTGGTTTGGATTTGCATTTCCCTGATGATTAGTGCTGTTGAGCACCTTTTGATGTACCTGTTGGCCATCTGTTTGTCTTCTTTGGAAACGTGTCTATTCAGCTCCTCAGCCTATTTTTAAATTGGATTATTTGGCTTTCTTGCTATTGAGTTGTGTGAGTTCTTTAAATTTTTTTCATATTCACCCCTTATCAGATATATGAGTTGCAAACATTTTTGCCCATTCTATAGGTTGCCTTTTCATTTGTTGATGGTTTCCTTTCCTGTGCAGAAGCTTTTTAGCTTGATGTTGCCCAACTTGTTTATTTCAGAGACTCTTAACTTAATATCCAAGTTCTTTATTTTTTTTTTTACCTGTGAAAAATTTCAAACTTACAACAAAGCTGAAAGAATTTTATGGTGAATATGCATATATCCACAACTTTTTATCAAAACCTTATCATTGGTCTTTTACCATACGCACGCCAATTTTCATAAACATAAAACAACTATCAATTCTTACTCATCAGAGTCTGACACACAAGTCACCTTAAGAATTTCTGCTCTGTCATCTGTCTATGCCCACCAGATAAGAAAATTTGGAAAAGCTTAATATTCTGTTATTTGAACTACAATGACAGTAGATGAAAAAAATAATAATGACTATGATGGATTGAAACACATGAAAATCCATGAATTCATATTAAAACTTTAACAAAAATTCATTGGTCATCCTTGGACATTTCTAATACCAATCCACCATTCTGAAAATGAATCAATACACTGAAAAAAATAAAGCACTTGTTCTGTTGTGCCTGTACAAACTGTATTTCTGGGTAATAAATTGCTGACAAGAGAAAGTTCTTTATGGAGAATCGATGGCTAATAAATACAGAGAGACTGCAAGAAAACTCACCATTTTGCAACCCCTAATGAAATAAAGGAATTCAACAATATTAAAGGCTGCTACACCTTTAGCTAAAAAGTGGATAAGAATGTTACAATGTGATAACCTGGCTGGTATCTCCTGAATCTGTGGATCCCTCTTAGTATCACCAAAACCAGGACAGAAGACCTTGTGGGTCCCTTCAATATTGTAACAAGACATACAAAATGCCATCTATAATGTATTTCTCCCTAAAAAAAAAAAAGAGAGAGAAAGAAAAGCACCAAAATTTACTCAATCCTCTGAAAAGCTCCAGCTCCTATTTATAGGAAAAAAGAGCTGACAGAAGCATAAGATAAATACTATCATTTAGGGAGCAAACAAGTGCAGAAGACGAGCTATTACCCAGGACCAGCGAGTTAGCTTATCCAACAAGTAGAAAATATTAAAGTGGGGGGACGCCTGGGGAGGCTCAGTCAGTAAAGCATCTGACTTGGTTTCGGTTCAGATCATGATCTTGCGCATTTGTGAGTTCAGACCCCGCATCAGGCTCTGTACTGGCAGTGTGGAGACTGCTTGGGATTCTCTGTCTTCCTCTCTCTCTCTATTCCTCCTCCATTCATACTGTCTCCTTCTCTCTCAAAATAAATAAATTGTAAATTAAATTAAATTAAATTAAATTAATTAAATTAAATTAAAAAGTGGGGAGGGTGGTAAGTGAAGGTAGCTTGAAGAGACCGAACAAACACATTAACTAAATTCTAACTGAGGACTTTACTTGGATCCTGATTGAAACAAATCAATCATAAAAGGCTGTTTTTGAGAGAGCTGAGGAAATCCAAAGATGACATGAATATTAGATGACATTAAGAAAGGATTTAAATTATTTAGTTGTTTTAACCACATTTGTACCTAAATAATTTAAATCCTTGCTTAAGGTCATCTAATATTCATTTCACGTTTAAAAGTCCTTACCTCTTACAGTTACCAAATTTTACCAAAGGTAAAATAATATATTTGGGATTTGTTTTCAAATACTCTTTAAAAATATATAGAGATAGATAAAACAAGATTGGCAAGATATTCTCTCTACAGGTATGTTTGAAATGTTTTGTTAAAAGAAGTTGGGGGGATGCTGGGGAGGCTCAGTTGGTTGAGCAACTGACTCTTGATTTCAGCTCAGGTCATGATCTCTCAGTTCATGAGATAGAGCCCTGCATCAGACTCTGCATTGAGCATTGAGCCTGCTTAAGATTCTCTCTTTGCCCCTTCCCCACTCATGGATGCACACACATGCTCTCTGTCTCACACACACACACAAGAAAAAACAAAACAAAACAAAAAAACATTTAAAGAAGTTGAGAAAGAACAGGAAAAAAAATGTCACCAGTAGTGATGATAAAGGAATGCCATAAGGGAAAAAGAATAGAGCCAGGATTCATTAGTTTAAAAATATATGTTATACTTAAAAAAATTTAAGTCAGTACATAGGAATACGCTGGAAAATTATATTAAGGGCATATTGAATATGTGAGATGTGGAAGTTCTTTAATAGGACATTAAGAATTTAATGATCTAATTTGTAACAAATGTGAACCAAATAAGGAATTTTACACTGAGCAGTAAAAAAATTGACCCTATTATGAGAAAAAAAAAAAAAAGATTCCTTTAAAAATGTTTGCAGTTAACCAATATAAAGTCACTGGAGCATAATTTTTAAAAAAGCAAGACTTTTTGTTTCTTATAAAAATATACAATAATCTTATAATAGTGGAAAAGTTTTTAAATTATTTCCCGCCCCCAGAGATTCTGAGATGTTCTGTACTTTTTCTCTCCTACCCCACTTTTCCCCCTTAATGAAGTTAAAAATCTCCATTTAGGGGCGCCCGGGTTGCTCAGTTGGTTAATTGCCCAATTCTTGATTTTGGCTCAGGTCATGATCTCATGGTTCATGGGATCGAGCCCCCTGTTGGCCTCTGCCCCTCCCTGGCTTGCGTGCATGTACGTGCATACACTCTCTATTTCTCTCTCTCAAAATAAATAAACATTAAGAAAAATTCCATTTAATGGCAGAGGTCAGGGAGATAGTAGACAGAGCAGAGAGGCAAGTGGTCCCAGGCATCAAAGAGTAAGACACAGAGGCAGAATGAACGTGGGAGCTACCACCAACATCCTCTACACAAAACCTCATCATTTTTCTCACTGCAAAATATAGAAACAAAGCATCCAGGAAATCATGCCCAGACAGACTTCTGGCAGTCTTCCTTTTGTTGGAACAGACAGAACAAGGAGATGTTCTACTAGATCCAAAGCAAGAATATCAAGGAGAGGACATAATGACACTCTCAACTGAGGGTTGCAGACTTCAGGTTCAGGGAGCATTCGGCCACTCAGGTAGGCCTCCTCAGCTTTCTCTACTCATGGAGGGCTCAGGTGACTCATTTCTCGGGAATGCTAAACAAAGCTTCACTGGGTACGTTACTGCACATAGTCCTGGAGAGATTTAGCTGAGCTTCAGGCTTCTCAGGGAGCTCAAGGAAGCAGCAGAGAAATGAAGTCACACAGTTTAGAAAAAGCCTCCTGACAGAGACAAGAATTTGAGATTAGAGAACAGACACAAGTGGCAAGAAAGAATGGTACTGATGAAAGGAAATACCAGAACAGAAGGGAGGGCAAGAACCTCCCAGGGTGTTGATCTGATGGGTGGAGTCACTGTGGCAGGCAGGGGATCTCCTAAGTGCAGAAGGCTAGAAAAAGATGAGAAAAAGAGACAGAGAATGTAGGAAAAGGATGTTAGAAGGAGAAGGGAAAAGCACGTAAGCAAGGAAGTGGGTGCCAACCCAGCCTACAGAGTATCTTTCTATACCTTTAAAGTGTAAAACACTTACCCCTAACCCACCCTAGTAGAATTATATTGAGGTACAAGATCTAGGTGAACACAGGTTACTTTCTGTCTAAGATGTGTCATTTATATGAGACATTCAACTGCTGGAGGTTTTTCCTCATAAATGAATGATTTTCTTTGCCTAAAAAAATGTTAATATAGCCCTATTCTATTATTCAAGAAGAATAAATATAGAAACAATTTTGCTAAAGTCAGTTTTTATTACTTGCTAAGGATTGGCTTCTATTTCAAAATATGCCACATGCCATCTGCTCTTTCTTCCCTGCCCAGGCTCACCGTGCTCTTTGAAGGTGGCTGCCCCAACAATGAAACTAGGGTCCCCAGCCTCATTGTACCATTGCGTGTAAAAATCCACCCTTCCTTCTCACCTTTGCTCAACCTCCTGACTCCATTCTGGTGTATTCCCAATTGTTTTTTTTTTAATCCTTTAGGCGTTGCCTCTCTCTTAATGGACTTTGCAATATGATTCTATTCGCCTAGATTTGCCTTTTAAATATTTGCTACCCTAGGAGTAGCTTTTCAAGCTCTGGCTGGAGGAGAAGAGAGAAGGAGAAGCCGGCACAAAATACAGAATCCTGGTAGACATCAAGTGTGTCTAAGCCCAACTTTGATGCACGTCAGGAATAAGATGTATAGCATGTCAGTATTCACTGGGAGGCCCTGCAAGACTTTATCTCCTAGTCCTCATTCTCCTCTGTGTCCTTCTGCAGCTAGTTTCCTTGGCTACCTGTCCTCACCTGACCCAGCACTAATGTCTACAAGAGTGACTCTCAACTTCAACTGCATATTGGAATCAACAGGAGGGGAGGGGGGTTAAAAAATACTGATGCCAAAGTCCTGGCACAGTCATCCCATTGCAATTGGTCTGGAGTGCTGCCTGGGTCTGGTGTCTTTTAGAGCTCTTAATTCTATCAGAGAACCAATGTTGAACAATACTGCCCTATCAACATATCCCACAGTTCTAGTTGCCTAAGTGGTTCTCCAATATTACCAATCCTCATTCATTTAAATTTGGGAGGAAAATGGAATGGGCATAAGAGAACCAAAATGTCATTTACTAATAAAGTAATAATGATGAAAATAAGAAAGTCAGCCTAAGTGTATCAACATGCAATGGAACACTGCATCATTACCTTGGCCCTCTCAAACAAATTAGCATATCAGCCAGACCGAATGACCTATTAGGCTGCAAAGAAGATGTTCATGTTTGTACTTGGCACAATGTAGAGTATCGAATGACTGAAACCAGAAATATGTGGTATCCATAATAAAAGGTCAACGCCAGCTCCAATTCAACAGCATCAGAGAGTGTATGAAGAGAAGGTGCCAGGCACTAAATAGGGAATGAACCAGAGCTGCGGGCATGGAATGTGGGGCCAGTGACCAGAAACAGGAAAATGGAAAAGACGACGAGAGACAGTTAGTAGAGGATTCCCATGGATTCTAGTGGAAGGAATATTGTACGAAACCTGATCTATATCTGCCTACTTGTGCTGTACAAGTATAATTTGGCACCTTACTGCTCACAAATCCTAATATAACATGTTTCATTTTGCTTTCCTTTAAACGTGTTATATCAGTGAGCACAGGCTGAGCTATCCTGCAGGAACAAACAATGTGTCCCCCACAAAATCTCAGAGGATCAATATCACAAACTATCTCAGTCATTCAGGAGCCCAGGCTGATGAAGCAGCCACCATCTCCTATGTTGCCCACCCCCAGATCAGAGCACAAGAAGTGTCCCAGATTATCTTACACTGGCATTTCAATGCTCCCACCCAGAAGTGCCCCAAATTATCTTTATTTACAACTCATAAGTAATAATTAGTTATCTGGCCCCACTCAATCAAAAGAGATCAAGGAAGGGCAACTTAACCACGTGCTGGGAAGTGGGAGAGGCCAGAAATATGACACATAGCTCAAATTAAATACATCTTCATCGAGCGTCAACTTTTTCCTATTTTCATGGACACACCTCTGGCCAAAGATACATCATGTTGTATAACTGAGTTGTACTCACTAAAACATAATCTTAATAAGGGCAAAAGATTTTGATTTTTAATTTTTCCTGGTTAAGTCACTAGGGCTTAAAACAGTGCTTATAAAATAGGAGACTTTAAGCAAATACATTCGGGTAAATAAAATTCTTGTGAGGAGTAAGAACAGACAGAAAGAAGAGAGCTAATAGTAATGTTAGAATATTTAATGTTAAATATGAAATATTAAATGTTAAAAATGTTAAAAATATTTAATAGAATCACTATGGCTAACTTGCTATTCATTATATCAAAAATCACTAAGGAAGAACCTTCCATAGTCAAGCGATTCACCGAAGATACTGGAATAATGCTGTCACCACTTCCTCATGCTGCTCCTGAAGGCTTACTCCAAGATCAAGTACAAATTCTGTCACAGACCATGCCCAATATCACATATTTAACCAAAAATAGCCAAGTCAGGGGGCACCTAGGTGGCTCAGTCAGTTAAGCATCCAACTTCGGCTCAGGTCACAATCCCATGGTCTCTGAGTTCGAGCCCCGCGTCAGGCTCTGTGCTGACAGCTCAGAGCCTGGAGTCTGCTTCAGATTCTGTGTCTCTCCCTCTCTCTGCTCCTCCCCCACTTGTGCTCTCTCTCTCTCTCTCTGTCTCAAAAATAAACATTTAAATTTTTTTTTGAAATAGCCAAGTCAGCCTTAAAAAAAAAAAAAAAAAAAACAGAAAAAAAAGCAAAAAAAAGATGATCTTGCCCTCTCAGATACCAATCTCAAATCAAGTAAGATTTCATGCTCCTGCATCTGTATTGGAAATCTTAATAATTTATAATGATCTGAATTTTCCCTAAATTAATCTATAAATTTAATGAAATCCCAGTTGAAACTCCAGTTGGACTTTTTTCTCCATAAAATTATTTCCATGTTAATTTCATCAAGTTCCTAACTTCCACAGGTCCCCAAATGTTACCCAAAATGTCTCTGACATTTGCTAAACAGAGAGCTCTAATACCCTTGAAACTGTGCAGTGAATTTGTAAGAAATGAAACCATATGCGGATAACCACTATGCCATCTTAGGAGAAGCCTTGGAGCCCTATTCTCTCCCATCCTAGGGCGAGCTTCAGAGTGTAGCAATGGAGACATCAAGCATGGGGACCTTCCCCCCTTATGAGGCCCCAGGACTCTCTCAACTACCCAGTGGACCTTGTGACTAGTTACAGGGAGCCAGCCAGAGGCGCCAGGCTGAGTCTTCCCTCTCTGATCCTGGGTTCAGGATCTGGGCTGCATGGAAAGATCTGCCATTGTGGAGTTTAACTCCAGCAGGGAAGCCCAGTGTTACTCATATGTTGACAAGTAACATCATGCAGTGACAGGTATGAAAACAGAAGAAGCCACTATGACAGAAGGGCTCCAAGTCTCCTGGCCTTACCCATTTGGCCTGACATTCTGGAAGTGGGTCCTTACTCAATGTCAAAAAAAAAAAAAAAAAAAAAAAAAACACTCGAATGGAGTGACACAAGATTCACAGGCAACAGACTGGCAAATTAACCCTGGCCACTCACCTCCCCAGGCCAAGAACTGAGTCTCATTCCTGTGTGTAGCTCCCCTACCCTGCACCAGCCACGTGTTCAGAACATGATGGAGGTTCCTGAACTTCCCGTGAAGGGAGTTAAACAGAAGCCAGGTCAGGATATTCTGAGTAGACCATTCATGAGTAAGGGCTGCTCAATCCCCAACAGAGGCTCCAAAAGGGACACCTGAGTCTCCTGGACCCATCTGAGCTTTTATTGTCTCGTGAGGGACCCTCCATGAACCCAAGCTCTTTGCAGCATTTACCTGAGAGACACTGGTAGGCACAGAGTGCCTGTTAGCCCTGAAAAGATGAAGGATCTAGTTGAGCACTCCTGGCCTACATATGCCTGACATCACCCTGGAGCTGGTCTGGGCAGGTGATGTCCCTGCATGAAACTGAGAGAGGACAAGCCCTTGCTTCCAGCCTGTGGGGTCCACCCCCACCTCTGGACAGTGTAACCCTCTTGAGCATTCCTCTTCCTCAGGGGATGTGTTTGACCTTTCCTTCCTGCATCATGTTGATATACCTCTACCCCCTGAGATTCCTCTTCTCACATCCCAGATCCTGCTCTTCTCCCAACTGACCCTGAGGACAATTTGCCTGGAATCTTTCCATCCTGCTTTGGGCATTTATAGGTTTACACAACTACTCTCCCTATAATCTATAGATGGTCTTACTCAGTGTTTACAGCAAACATTGGGTGATAAACTAAACACCTTTGCTTGTCAATAAATGTGACTTGGTTGCATCATTCTTTAACAGCTGTTTAATTTCCACAGAACAGATGATTCATTAACCTTTTCTCTTCTATAGTTACTTCCAAGCTTTCTCCTATTAAAGATAATACCGCAGTTGGGTATTTTTCCCACAGGTCAGCAGTCGCTATAGAGAAGGGCACAGGAGCCAGGCTGCATGGGAGTGGGTCCTGCCTGTTCCGCTTGCCTGCTGTGTGACCCTGGACTGCGTACTTAACGCTCCATGCCTCGGGCTTCTCATCTGTAAAATGAATATGCTGTGGAAATCTTGCAGCTAAGATAGCAACATAAAAGGTTTATTTTATTGCCACTCAAAGTTGCCTTCTTGCAATGCAGCTGTGCTGGGGACTATTAAGTACCATGACATCAACTCTGAAAAAGCAACTATTTTATTCTAAATTCATTTCTGGGAAAAATAGGGCCAGGTTCTTATTCTTATTTTTCTAACTGTCAAGGGTTGCTACACAGTTTTAAACATTAAAATGTTATTTGAGGCGCACTTGGGTGGCTCAGTCAGTAGAGCATCCGACTTCAGCTCGGGTCATGATCTCACGGTTCATGGGTTTGAGCCCTGCATCTGTCTGGCTCTGTGCTGACAGCTGAGAGCCGGGAGCCTGCTTCGGATTCTGTGTCTCCATCTCCCTGCCCCTTCCCCACTCACACTCTGCTTGTCCCCCCGCCACCCCCCCCCAAAAGAAAATAAACATTTAAAAAAATTTTAACAATAAAGAAAAGTTCAAATGTCATTTTAAATTGCTATTCTCTGTATCTCATCTGCAACATGAGATACTGCTGATGGGTTGGAGGGAATAGTTATATTTTTCTTATTCTATGAACACCATACGTATTAGCTGTATGTCTTATAGCAACAGTATACATGCACTATCACAGCTTTCTATTCTGACAACTCCTTTTTTTTTCTGTGAGTGGAAAAATCTCATTGCTTTCTTTTATTTTTACTTTGTACATAGCTATTTGCCATTCTTTAAATAGATAGCTATTTGTTATTCTTTAAATAGACCTCTATAAAAATTGCATCTGAGCATAGTTTAACTCTTTCTGGAACAGAACACGGCTGGGCAAGCAGTCAAATCTCATTGGTATGAAGGAGGTCACAGGCGTCACAGCCCAAGCAGATGAGGAAGGCGTCCATGCACACAGTGCGTCCATACAGGGAACTCAGCCTCAGCACACTGGCAGAGCAGCTCCCCAAGAGTAGGGGGAGCATAGATGGATAGACAAGTGGATATAGTGTCAGAGTTCAAGCCACATGAGGATCACGTCCTTGGGGAAGGAGGACACTCCATTGGGTGGTGTAGAACTCTAGCAGGTGGAGGAGGGCATTTATGTGGGAGTTCAGGCAGATGAGTGCAAACTATCATCTTCCCAGTTCAGTGAAGGGTGAGTCCCCCTGGCAGATAGCATATCAGAGAGGATCTTGATTGTCTACCAATCATAGCAATACCACTCTCCTTGCCAGTGATTTGATTTGATTTTTTTTTAGAGAATGAGAGAAAGAGAGAGCCAGGGAAAGGGCCAGAGAGAGAGAGAGAGAGAGAGAGAGAGAGAGAGAGACTTAAGCAGACTCCATGCTTAGCACAGAGCCTGATGGGGGGCTCAATGCCATGACTCTGGGATCATGACCTGAGCCAAAATCAAGAGTCAGACACTCAACCAAGCCACCAAGGCACCGAGGCACCCCACCAGTGACTGATTTTAGGTGGGCATGTAACTCCATTCTGGCCAAGGATACATGGAAGGGAAGCATTTAGGGAAATGTTTCCCCTTCCATAAGGTGATAAGAGAAAGTAAGCACTCTTCTCAATAGTGGCATATCAGAAGTAAAACCTGGAACTGCTAATACTGTTTTGGGATGGGAAAGGCTAACTGAAAACCTGAAAAGAAAATCAACTTAGAGGAGTATAGGACTTAAAATTAGCAGAGGGGTGTCTGGGTGACTCAGTCGGTCTCTTGACTTCAGTCTCTTGATTTCAGCTCGGGTCATGATCCCAGGTCGTCAGGTCTGCACTGAGCATAGAGCCTACTTAGGATACACTGTCTCTCCCTCTCTTTCTCTGTCCCTCTGCTCCTCTCCCCTGTTTGTGCTCTCTTTCCCTCTAAAAAAAATAAAAGATAAATCAACAAGTAAAAATAAATAAAAATTAAAAAATAGAGTTAGCAGAGATCTAGAGAAAACTGGGTGGCTCAGTGGGCTAAGCGTCTGATTCTCGATTTCAGCTCTGGTCATGATCTCGTGGTTCATGAATTTGAGCACTGCATCAGGCTCTGCGCTGACAGTGCAGAGCCTTGATGGGATTCTCTCTCTCCCCCTCTCTCTCTGCCCCCACCCCCATACTCTCTCTTTCAAAATAAATAAATAAACTTAAAAAAATTAAAAATAAAACTAGCAGAGATCTAGAGTTCTGACCCTGAGAACTGATCGCCCTTTGGATTTCTTATTAATGGACACAAGATACTTCTTTACTCTTCTTTACTGTGTAAACAAGTAAAGCTTAGTGTCCTGATATTATAATGAAAATTCCATAACTTAGGACAACCCCTTTACTCCAAAGTTAGCACCTATCACTGACAATGAATCAGTTAGTGACTCTGTACATGATAAATCACAGGGACTTATACTCAGGGTTGTTGGAAACAACAACCGAGATCATTTATAGATAAACGGAATATGATCCAGGTTATAAAAGCCACTGTAGGAAAAAGCCGTAGCCAGACTGTGTGATTTTCCAATGGGTCTCCTCCAATGGAGCTCCAGACAAGAGCCTCAGGATCATTCTACCAGTTACAGAAAGTGTCTTAAATTATCTTAAGTAATACAAAGTGTTAAGTTATCATAGCTATACAGTTTAAGTATGATCCATATCTAAGTAACAAAACGAAGTTAATAAAAAAGTTTATCCAAACCACAATAGTATATGAAGAAAATCATGCGAGAGGAAAAAAATAGCTGTAGGGTAAGAAGTTAAGCTATGGAAGCTAGAATTTGTTAGCAAAGAAACTGTCAAGTTTACCAATCCAGTAACGTTCTTAGTAAATTTTCTTGTCAAGGGATTTCCGACAAGCAATTCCTGACTTCTAGAGAAAACATAACCAAAAAATACCAAGAGATCAAGTCAAAGAACAAAATAATTTTGATAGCAGAAATAATTTTCAGCATGGGCCACACCAAGATAAACAATTATGGGAATGCACATGTAATACTTTGAGTCACTAATTTGTAAATGACAAAGATCGGAAATAAGGGATTTTCTTCACCCAACGACATCCTAGTTACCAAAGCTATGATACAAAATATAAGAAAAGTCAACAAAAGGGAATTGAAAAAGAATGTATAGAGACAGGATGCAGGACATTTTTCACCACCTAATATTACAATAGGTAGATGGATTAACTAACTATACAATCTGACTTCGAAAATATAGAAAAGATTATTTAAAATAATGTTATATAAAGGGCTTAGTTGACTTCCTTTTGTTGAATGGTATTCACACTTCAGTGACAGAATTTTTAAAGTTTATGGGTAAAATTAGGAACGCAGTAAAATAGTCTTTAGACCACCTACATTTAGCATACATTAAATTACACAACACATTCCTTTTACTAAATGCTCTTTCTATAACATTCATTCTAGTTACTGATAGAAACTGCAAACAGGATTATGATATTTAATTAATTCAAAAATGCAGCTGTACTTCAAGCTCTTGGCAGCTATCCAACTACAGTAATGTAAATTTTTAAAGAGAAAGAAAAAAGATACAATTCTACCAGAAATATTTTCACATTTTCTTATTAGTTCTTAATTTGGTGGAGGGGAGGGGCAGGGATATCAGTAGACAGAAGTTCTGGCAAGCATTATACTAGAAATTAGGGTCAGTTTGGGCCAGATATAGACCCAAGACACGACACATGCATGTGAAAATGCCAGGGTATTAAGAAGTTCACCTCTTGGGGCGCCTGGGTGGCTCAGTCGGTTGAGCGTCCGACTTCGCTCAGGTCACGATCTCACGGTCCGTGAGTTCGAGCCCCGCATCAGGCTCTGTGCTGACAGCTCAGAGCCTGGAGCCTGCTTCAGATTCTCTGTCTCCCTCTCTCTCTGGCCCTCCCCCCATTCATGCTCTGTCTCTCTCTGTCTCAAAAATAAATAAATGTTAAAAAAAAAAAAAGAAGTTCACCTCAAGATAATATTACCACATCAACTAACTTGGTCAGACTTTTGATTTAAAGTAGAGAAATCTAATGTCAAGTGGCTTGAACCAAAAGGAAACTATATTAACTTCCATAACCAAACTGCAGTGAAGTAAAGCAGGAGTAGAACTAGCTAGAAGGAAGAACTAACACCATTAAACTTGACCTGCTCTTGCTCTGTATGTTACTTTCATTTTCTTCTATTTTAAGTCCACCTTCTAGGTAGAAACATGGCTAACAGCAGCTTCTAAGATCATACACTAACAGTTTAATGATAAGACAATGGAAAGATTCTAGGCAAAAACTGTACTAGCTTCTGTGACTGACCAATAGTTGTGGCTAGGGTTGTGAAATCCAGTTACATTTAGGCTGCCACATTTAGAGAATAATTTGATGGCACCTCCAACAGTTAACCAGAATTGGCATATAACCCAGTAATTCCACTCTTAGGCATATACCTTAAAAAACTGAAGACAAGTGTTCTAACAAATAACAAAGCGTTCCAATAAATTTACCTAGCAGCACTATTCACAACAGCTAAAAGAAAAAACAACCCAAGTATCTATCAACAGATGAAAGAATAAACAAACTGTGGTACATTGATACAAAGGTTCACTATTTAGCCTTAAAAAGAATGAATTGCTGAAGCATGCTGAAACATGGATGAACCTCCAAAACATTCTGCTAAGTGAAAGAAGCTAGACATATATTCCATTCATATGGAACATCCAGAACAAGGCCGTTCATAAAGATAGAGAGTAGATTAGTGGTTGCCAGGGTTGGGGTGGGGGAGGTTTGGGTGGAGGGAGAAATGGGGATAGGGATGGGATCTCCTCTGAGCATGATGAAAGTGTTTTAGAACCAGATAAAGGTGATGGTTGCATTGTAACTGTACTAAATGCCACTCAATTGTTCATTTTTAAATGTTTTCTACGGGATGTCTGGGTGGCTCAGTTGGTCAACCATCCCACTCTTGGTTTCGGCTCAGGTCATGATCTCATGGTTTGTGGGTTCAAGCCCTGTGTCAGACTCCACAGGGACAGCCCAGGGCCTGCTTGGGAGTCTCTCTCACTCTGTCTCTGCCCTTCCCTGCTTGTGCTCTCTCTCTCTCTCACTCTCTAAATAAAGAAACTTAAAAAAATCAAAAAAATGCTTTCTATGTGACTTTCACCTCAGTGAGAAAAAAATTTTTCTAATGTTCATCAGCATATAAACTTTAAGATTCCTTCATTTTCTAGACAGAAAACTGTGGGCCTTCAAGAAAGAACTTCAGTGATTTCAAATATAAATCCTGAAAAGTAATATTCTAATTTCTTTATACTTGACTTTCCACATGGGGTGATATCTTCCTTATCCCACTATAGAATATACCTTATGTGTCTGGAGATATTTTTCCCTGTTCATGATATTGGACTATAAGCAGCCTTCTACACCTGTTATATATGTTCTCATTCTACAAGAACTGTACAGGTCACACAGTTAGGTACTTAGTAAATAAAAGGCCATTAACTTCCATTCAAATGAAGGCAACCAAATATTGACTTCACTGATTCACAGTGAGGTGACTGTAGCTGGTTCTCGATTCCGACTCACCATGTACAACTTTTCTTTCTTTACTTTTCCTTCTTTCCCCTCTTTCCCCTGGCTGCCTACATCCATCTAAACTCTTGGACGCCATTGAAAGAACCCCTCATCAAGCGATAAGAAGTTAACAAAAAAAAAAGGTGGAAAGCTGCTGGAAAGGCAGGACCTCAGTGGTGACTAGAGCCAGGAATTCTAAATCAGCCAGTGTCCCCCTCCCATTTTCTCCCAGTTCTGCCACTCTTCGTGAACTACCTTTTCATTCTCAGCCCAGCTACTATCCATGGCTGGAAACATGCCCAGCAGCCCCCGGTTTATATCACGGCTTGTTTTAATTGCCTTCTCTTCAAATTATTGGTAAGGGCAGGATCTTCACCCCAGGCTCACAGGGATGACCAAATGCACGACACCTGACTCTGGAGAGATACGACGGGTAGCAGTCTATTAGTGCCCTACTCTCACAGCCCAGGGGAGGACGCTGCTGCATAACATGCAAGACCACACAGGGGGTGTGCTCTGGAACAGAGTGAATAGCCAGGGCCTGTGGGAGACAGACTCTGTAGTGACAAGAGAGTGAGATGCCTTCGTTCCCACACGAGGATGTGATTGGATTGTTTGAATCACTGTTTGGGCTGGCAAGGAAGTGAAACCTGCCACTCAGGGACAGGCAGCAATTGTATTCATTCTGTTGGATAAGGACGGTTGCTTGGCTAGGACACTCACTCTGCCTGTGGGAAGAGAGTGAGGAGGGGGACATGCACTTAGGTCATTCTAGGCCCTCCCAGGTTTGGATATTAAGGCAGTACGTGTAATATTAACTTTAGGTCTTACACCACATAGCTTCACCACCAAGAAGAGACACCCCCCCCCCCCCCGTCTTTCCCCTTAGTTACAACTTGAAAAATCTAGGAGTGATTATTCTACTTAGCCTATCTTGGATTATGTGCCCATTCTTGATGCCAGGAGTTTAGAGAGCTGTAGTTACCAGCCTCCCTGGGCCATGAGATCCAGAATGAAGTAATGCCTCTCTTTTCAAATGGTGAGGGTGATCAAGAGACAGTATAATTCCTGATCATCTTTCCTTTCTCTCTCTCCTGTTTCTCTAGATTTCTGCTCTCTTTTTTCTTGTCTTGACTCTGTCTCCTCTCTTCTCTTCACTCCCTTTCCCTTATGTTTTTCTCCTCTTTTGTTCTCTCTCCTTTGTTTTATTCGCTCACTCTCCTTCCCATATTTCCCCACCTGTTTTTAATAATCTATGCCTGCAAAAGTGACATGAAGCCATCACCTATACAAATGGTAGGGATCTGGTGGCCTTTAGCTTGATTTCTGCTTCTTCCTGCATAGTCCAGATCACTAGGGAAAGGCTAAATTGGACAGAGCCTAAATGAGCTGTTTGTCTATCTTTTCTATCCGAATATAAGGAAAATTGCCAAGCATCTTGGAAACCATTCCCCAATGTGGAAACACATTTTCTTTCTTCGTTATAACCTAAAAAGGATTCATGAAACAAAAATTATTTTCTAAAACTTTAGAAGCATTAAACTTGAAATGCAAAAAACCTCTCAATGTCTTTGTACTTCTTCTGAAAAAGATTTCTTCTGAACTACTTTCCAAAATGTAGTGTCTATAATTAAAATGATTATTGAACCTTTGTGTCCTACTTGCTTTGTGTGAAAAGTTGGTAATGAAAGCATCTTTAATAAGAACCTTACAGCTGAATAAAGGCAATAAAGAGCACACAGTTATTACAGTCAATAAGACAGTTTGGAATTATGTACAAGGGTAATTGAAACACTTCAGGCTCTGAGAAAATAATAGTAACATCTTTAATAATCTATTTGAATACCAGCCAATATCAAGCAGAACCAAACATAATTAAAGTATGTTTAGAGCTATGGGTACTAATACTATTTGCTTCATAACTCCTTTTCTTTGGAGAGTGCCTTATTCACATTCTCCAGTCCTTGGCAGAGTATCTGATTGATGGTAGGGATTCAGTCAACTTCAATGCCTGACTGAATGAATGAGTGCATAAAGGAAGGATGTTGGGTCATCTCATGCAGAAAGAAGACTCCTTTAAGTGGCTTGATGGCCCAAGCTGGCCACACACGGTAACCTAGGCTTCCTGGAGCTAGTTTGGGAGTCTCTCCCTGTCACTTTAGTATGGAAGGAAATAAGAGCAACAAATAATCTGTCCCCAAGAATCCTGGATGCCACTGCTAACAATGATCTTATTATGCAAAACTAATCCAAGCCATAAAGGAAAATGACTTCCAAGCTGAGTCTTCATTCTGAAATTTACTTTAAAATCTATGGGAGTATAGAGAAGAAAATCTTAGCAGTTTCGGATCCCTGAGCCGCTGAGATGGGGCGCCTGAGTGCCCCACTCAGTTGAGTGTTCGACTCTTGATTTTCTCTCAGGTCATGATCCCAGGGTCGTGGGATTGAGCCCTGCATTGGGCTCCACTCTGAGTGTGGAGCCTGCTTAGGATTTTCTCTCTCTCTCTCTCTCTCTCTCTCTCTGTCTTTCTCCTCCTCTGCCCCTCTCCCCCCACTCTTTCTCTCTTAAATAAAGGGAAAAAAAAAACTTTAAAAAAGAGTTTCGGAGAAAACAATGTATTGAGACATAAAACATCCCCAATATAATACCCAAAATTTGACAAAACAATAGTACTCTATTCTGTCCCATTTTTTAAAAATATATATTGCATTTAAAAAGTTTTCATAAAAAGATTTTAAAAAATTGTTTATTGACTTGCCACTAGTATTATTTGGATAATGATTTTTTTTTTAATTTTTTTTTTCAACATTTATTTATTTTTGGGACAGAGAGAGACAGAGCATGAACAGGGGCGGGGCAGAGAGAGAGGGAGACACAGAATCGGAAACAGGCTCCAGCCTCCAAGCCATCCGCCCAGAGCCTGACGCGGGACTCGAACTCACGGACCGCGAGATCGTGACCTGGCTGAAGTCGGACGCTTAACCGACTGCGCCACCCAGGCGCCCCGATAATGATTTTTTTTAAAGTCAACACAACACAATTTAGATTAAGTTGTAGTTTAATAAAAAAAATTTTTGAAGTTATCCTTCAATTAAATTACATTATGATAAAAGAGTCAAATTTATTTTTACATCTAAACATGTGGTTGCATGTAGCTAACATTCCAAGAGTAAATTTATCTTTCCAGATTTAAATATTAATCTGGAAATTGTCAGGATGAGAAATTTTGTCAAATATTTACTACATATGGTAACAGGGACAAGGATTCTTTTGAAAATAACTGAATTGACTAGAGAAATGTGACTTTTTGGCCTTCCTTGTACTTGTAATTTAAATTCATACATACATATAATACAATAATACACATATAAATGCATTAGTTATCTATTGCTGCATAACAAATTACTTCAAAATTTAGCAGCTTCAAATAGTAAACATTTATTATTTCCATTTTGAGTGTCAGGACTCTGAGTGTGGCTCACCTGGGTGCCTCTGGGCCAGAATCTCTCAGAAGGCAGCAAGCCAGGCCAGGGCTATAGTTATCTCAAAGCTTCAGTAGAGGGGCATCTACTCCCCAACTGACTCACACAGCTATTGGCAGACTTCAGGTCCTCTCTCCGGCTGTTGGCCAGAGACAACAATACCTTGTCATGTGGGTCTATAGGTCAGCTCACAACATCATGCAAGTTTACCTCAGACCAGGCCACAGAACAAGACAGAGGGTGCTCAAGACAGAAATTACAGTCCTTTTCTAACCTAATTTCAGAAGTGATATCCCTTCCTCCTGCCACATTCTATTTACTAGAAGTGAGTCCATAAATCCAGCCCATGTGCAAGGGGAGAGGATTACACAAGGATATGAAAACCACGAGAGAGAGATCATTGGGGGCAGTGAAATGTTGTCTACTAGTAAGTGTGTGTGTGTGTGTGTGTGTGTGTGTGTGCGCACGTATGTGTGTGAATGTATATGTATACATAATACATGCATGCATGTACATACTCCCACACATGTATAGAGAGAGAACTTATGCTTCAGATGTCTGATTGTTAAATCATATATGTGACAAAATACAGTATTCTGACTAGCATTTATAAGACTTCTCTGCCAATTTAGGATAAATTTCTCTGTATCAATAACTCATGAAGTCTAAATTGAACAAAGTAAGGGAAGGATTAGTTATTTTAATGACATCACACAATGAAATCCTATAATGGAAATTCATTTTAAAGAACCATATGACTTCTCTACCCAGTTACCATGCTAATTTTAGGTAGGAGGTCTTCTGTTCCAGGCTCCATGATTTAAAATCCCCTGCTCTCAGGATGCCTGGGTGGCTCAGTTGGTTAAACAATTTACTTTTGATCTCAGCTCAGGTCTTGATCTCAGGGTCGTGAGTTCAAGCCCCATGTTGGGCTTCATGCTAGGCATGGGCCTACTTAAAAAACTAAATTAAATTAAATTAAATTAAATTAAAAGATAAAAGCTCCTGCTCAGGTCTTCCTCTGGCCTCCCCACCCCCTGATCCTGCCCACCCCATGGGACAAGTGGATGAGCTCACCAGGAGTTCTTGTCCCCTCATCTTTTCCACACTCTATACCTAGAACCCTGATGGGCATGTTCTCCTCTATTCACAAGGGATAGTCAAAGGGTGGCTTTGTGAGGGCATAGATAGAGAGTAGACATGGGGTCCACTGATCTTGGGAGAAAATGTAAAATCACACTGAAGCCAGCACAGGTTTAGAATTGAAAATTATATTATTTGGTTAAGCTGGAGTTCTGTCTAGAGGTTTTTTAGCTGTCCCAGGTAGTCTAGGAATGTTTCCAAACTTGAACCACCTCCTGTTCCTATTAAGGTAGCTATTTGGAGGATTGTGTGTGAATTTTGGGAGAAAATGGGTTTATGTAAGTAAGCACTAGAAATGACTCTTTTCCTGAGAGACTTCAAGAAAAATACATATGGGCAATGTTCCTTTAGAACCATGATCACAAATGTGTCACAGGGTTGGCAAGAGACTGATGCTTCTCTATTTGCTCAGAACCCACAATCACTCTGACAATTTAAACAATGGCAACACTTAAAACATCAGGTGATAGCATCTTGGGCATAGATTCTGGGGATCAGTGAAGGGGTACTTTGAGGACAGAGAAATAGTTTATCTCAGCAGTCTTCTAGGCAGCAGGCATTAGCCAGGAAGAGGAAAGCAAGGGAAGACAGTTGTACAGGATGCTACAAGATGACCTGAATCACTGGGTGACTTTAAGAAATAACTGGGGTTGGGGGGGAGGGGGTGGTGGCGGCGGAGAGGCCTGGGTGGCTCAGTCGGTTGAGCGTCTGACTTCGGTTCAGGTCATGATCTCGCGGTTTGTGGGTTCGAGCCCCACGTCAGGCTCTGTGCTGACAGCTCAGGGCTTGGGGGCTGCTTCGGATTCTGTGTCTCCCTCTCTCTCTGCTCCTCCTCTGCTCACACTCTGTCTCTCTCTTAAAAATAAATAAAGTTTAAAAAAAAATTTTTTTTTAAAAAGAAAGAACTGGGAAGCTCTATAGATCTAGCTTGTAGGGCTTAAGTCATTTCCATCTGCATGTTAAAAGTTAAACAACATGAAATGAAGATTCACAGAAATGAAAGACCTAAGCATGAGAAAGGAAGCCATCAAAATCCCAGAGATGAAAGCAGGCCAAAACCTCTTTGACCTCAGCCACAGAAACTTCTTATTCAACACATCTGCAGAGGCAAGGGAAACAAAACCAAAAATGAACTATTGGGACCTCATCAAAATAAAAATCTTCTGCACAGTGAAGGAAACAATCAGCAAAACTAAAAGGAAACCTAAGGAATGGGAGAAGTTATTTGCAAATGACATATCAGATAAAGGGTTAGTATTCAACATCTATAAAGAACTTATCAAACTCAACACCCAATAAACAAACAATCCAGTGAAGAAATGGGCAAAAGACATGAATAGACACTTTTCCAAAGAAGACAACCAGATGGCTAACAGATACATGAAAAAAATGCTCAACATCACTCATCGTCGGTGAAATACAAATCAAAACTACGTGAGATACCACCTCACACCAGTCAGAAAGGCTAAAGTTAACAACTCAGGCAACAACAGATACTGGCGAGGATGTGGAGAAAGGGGAACTCTTTTGCACTGCTGGTGGGAATGCAAACTGGTGCAGCTACGCTGGAAAACAGTATGGAGGTTACTCAAAAAACTAAAAATAGAACCACTCTATGACCCAGCAATTGCACTACTAAGTATTTATCCAGAGGATACAGGTATGCTGTTTTGAAGGATCACATGCACCCCAATGTTTATAACCGCGCTGTTGACAATAGCCAAAGTATGAAAAGAGCCTAGATGTCCATGGACATACAAATGGATAAAGGAGATGTGGTCTGTATATATATATATATATATATACACACATACAATGGAGTATTACTCGGCAATCAAAAAAAAAAAAAAAAAAAAGAAATCTTCCCATTTGTAACAACGTGGATGGAACTAGAGGCTATTATGCTAAGTGAAATTAGCCAGTTAGAGAAAGACAAATATCATATGACTTCTCTCATATGATGGAATTTAAGATACAAAACAGATAAACATAAGAGAAGGGAAGCAAAAATAATATAAAAACAGGGAGGAGAACAAAACATAAGAGACTCTTAAATACAGAGAACAAACTGAGGGTTGCTGGAGGGGTTGTGGGTGGTGGGATGGCTAAATGGGCAATGGGCATTAAGGAAGGTGCTTGTTGGGATGAGCACTGGGTGTTATACATAGGGGATGAACCACCAGATTCTAGGCCTGAAATCATTATTACACTATATTCTAACTTACTTGGATGTAAATTAAAAAAGAAAAAGAAAAAGAAAAAAGAAAAATCAAAGAAAAAAATACAGATAACTAATAGGCATTTCAAAGCTACTCATCTTCACTAAACAAATTAAAGCACTGAGATAAAATTTTTCTCCAATTAGTTTGGCAAAATTCAATAAAATGTCATCCTATAGAGATAGGAACATTCCTAGATATGACTCATTAATACCATCAAGGAATTTCACCTGATGTAACATCCAGAAGCATTTATTACAGCATTGATTATCACAGCAAAAAAGAAAAAAAAATGGCCCAACATAAATGTCCATCAATATAGTAATGAATAAATAAACCATAAGAATAATTACAATGGAATATAATACAGAAATTCAATTCAGTAGTTGAGTTTAAAAGACGGAAGTTCATGAGATGGTAAAGAGAAATATGAAGGCTGAATAAATTATATGGACACTTTTCATTAAAAGGAAAAAACCTACATAGGCAGAAGCAAGTGAGTGAGCCACAGTTTCATAGAGGCTGGAAGATGATATGAGAGTTCTGGGTCAGAGACTAGGGACAGTTTAGTATTCACAGTAACAAGCACAACCAGAGTATGCGTATTTGCACCAATTCCTCCAGCCACAATTTCCAGAGACCTGAGAATCAGGCCAGATGATGTGGTCACATATAATGGGTTGTGTTGGAGGAGAGGAACCCTGAACTTAGAAAACCCAAATATTTTATACTAGGCAGTAAAAGCCTGCCTGGTCTCATCTTTATCATAAGGGAGACATTACATTTATTATGCTGCTTAGTAAAAAACCAAAAATGCACCTACTCTTTGCTCAGGAGTCAGACACTAGATATTCCAAGGCTATTCATTATAAAAATTTTAAATATAGTCCTGAATAAAAGCAGTCAGTGCCTCTTCCTGTAAGACTTGCAGTAACATGAAAGACTCACGGAGAATTCCATGAATTCTCAATATTCTATTTCATTCTCATTTTGTGTCAACAAACAAAAAATTGTAGCTGTCAATTAAAATGATATATCATTTTACCAAAACTTAAAACAATGAAAATGTTGATACTCTGCTTATCAAATATCATAAAAAGATATATTTATACATATAAGAATATGCTTTGATTGTGGGTGATTATGTTGCTCATTCTCTGTACATTCTTTACAGTAGAAAATGACAGATAATGATGATTTTATATAATAAATATTTTTTACTCACTTGGAAAAATAGCATCCAGACTTATTACTGCCCTAATTACTCAGGGCAAAATTAGAAAGATAATATTTAAAAAAATTATTTAGCTTTAAAGATAACCATCACATGCATATTTTTTTCTCACATATTCCACTGAAAAATGGTTCTTAAAAAACAATTATATATCAACAACTCAACAAGAATCTTTCCTTCTGAGAATAACACACATTACCTGTCTAGAAGAATGTAATTAAATAATAGATTTTTGTGCTAAACTTTCAACTTCTTCGTTTTACTATTAAAGGAACACTTAATGTGCAGAGACATTAAGTGACCTGACAGTGGCCAACAACTAGTTAATGTCAGAGCTGAGACCAAACCCCACATGCCCTGACTTGGAGCACAGGCTCTTTCTTCTTATCCAAAGCCACATACATGATACGATAGAGCTTTCAAACTGGGGTATGCATACCCCTGCAGGCAATGGCAGCGTGCCAGGGAGGTAAAGCCACAGGATAAACACAGGGTGTCTTGCCTCAATGTAAATATTACTCAAAGATTTGAGGGAAGTTAGGAGGAGCAACTTTATTTTTATACTAAAACAAGATTGATTGTAAAGCAGAATGTACATTTTACATGGATTTTTCAAAATTCAAGCTGAATTCCTCAGGCTAGACTCCCATCTCATGGAGGTTAAAAAATCTCTCTGCTCACTCTGCTAAGGATGCTTTTTTTATAAAAACGTGATACCACCCATGTGAGGATTTCTATGATGTTCCTTTACCAAAAAAGTACTTCACTAACCTCCATCTTTGACATTCCATAATTAAATTTGCATTATTTTAGTCCTCATGATCAGTTAAATGGTGAATTTTTCTCCAAGAGAGAACACATTAAGACCCTATAATAAATGAGTTCCTGAGTTCCTTTACTAAAATAGATTTTTTTTAATTTCTTTTTTCTTCTTAATCAACATTAAGTAAAAAGATTTTTTAAATAAGGATAAAATTTTTCAATGTAATCTTAGTAGAAATTATCTGCTTAGTAGTTTACTTATGTGAGATGCTCCATAAAAGTATTTTGCATATGATTCTAATACTCGCATGTGTATAATGTACAAAAGCAAGCAAATAGTATGTACTCCCATTTTTTCATGTAGCATCTACATGAATGATAATCTGAAATTATATAACTCATATTAACAGCAAAAAGGGACCAATAAATTATTTTATGCATTTTCTCAGTGGATCATTCCTCTCAACTGATTTTTACTTCTGGGATAAAAACCACTTCAACAAACACTCTCAGATAATTACTCCTGTGATAACTTGGTAGACGCTTACCCACCCACCTCCACCAGACCCAAATACTTTCAAGAAGTACTAAAAGAGTGTGTGCTTGATTTCTCTACCGAGACAGTTTTGAACGCTCTATCCCAACACCAGCATTTTTTTTAATGCAAGTAGCCTGACTTATTTCTAAAAGCTACATTTAATTTTTAGATTTCAAGTTCAAATTTGGACCCACGCAACCAACTCATACAATTGAACCAACGTTTACTGAATGCAGTGTACTCGGCCTTGGCAGAAAATAGTGATGGCACAGACAGATCTCAAGCATCCCAAGCTAGAGGGAAACAAAACTCACATGAACAAGATCACATGACAGCCTATGCAAGAGGTTCCAATGGAACTACGGGATCCAACAAGTTAAAAAAAAAAAAAAAAGACTTAGAGATTGGAAGAGACTTGCAAAACAGTGACTCAACTTACCCATTTTCTGTCAGAGGGAGGACTTCTCAGCTACTCAGCCACCATGTTCTTCACAATAAGATCCACCAAGAGTTCCATTTTTCTGTGCACCTGGAATCGTGGGACTCCTCCATAATGCCACCTCCGTGCCCATCCTAAGACTAGGTCTAGGATTAAGCAAGTTAGACATTGGCCTTAGTTCAAAAACGTAAGGTATTCAAAGTGAGCAATCAAAATAAATGTCTTAGGCAATATTTTTTCTTAGAAATTCAAAATTAATACAGCAGCATTCATGAGAGGCGGAATGTCAAAATTTTAAATAAAGGCAGGATTAGCAGTACTGATTTTTTCCTTTTTCCTACAAGCTCCACTAGGGTTCTGCGGGGTGTACCTTCATGCCCAGCCTCCTCGTGGTGGTCAGTGGCACGTCTAATTTTCAGAGAGCTGCGTTGATACTTAGAGCTCAAATCAATGACATTATTATTACTGGGAGACTGCCTTTGGGGTGCTCTCTCGCACTCTGGTATATATAGCTGATCACCTGCTCTCTGGCATCCACAGCACGCTTCCCCGCACCCCAGGGAAACAGGAGTGTGTCCAGGGTGCAGGGTGTAACGTGATGGACGCTGCAGGGCCACACGTCACAGAAGTCAGCGACTGCCTTCAAATCTTCCCTAGTTTGGATTGGTTTTTAGTTGACGAGGTTGCGGTAACTGTTGGTAACAGAACAATGAGCTGCGGGCTGGGCTGGCTGGATAGGAGGTGCTGCTGGCCTCCTGGGTGCCCGGATGGCCTGGGCCCCTAACCATCTGGCCCGCGCCTTCAGACACTCAACGCGCGTAGTCAGCGTTCCGGAAACTGCCCTGGAGATCAGCCTCAGGGTGAGCGGTGCCCTCTTCTCCAGGCGACGAACCCTTGGACCCCTGCACCAAAGCCCCAGTCAGTTGGAGGCCGCCAGGTGGGGTCGGGCCGGAGGGGGTGCAACCACGGCAAACCCCAGGCCCTGCACTGATGCTCGGGGTCCGTAATCTCCGGGGTAGGATTTGGGGGTGCCTCTGGTCCACACTAGTGGACCGACATGAACCTTTTCCGGCTTGCCATCTGCCGCATATATAACAATGGCGGTTTAGGGAGTAGGCGAGAAAGACATAATCTTGGAGTCTTGACTCTCCAACAAATATATATAACCCGGAAATGCCATTCCCTGAAGTGGCATTTCTTCTTTGATGGACAGTGCAAGCAGAGTTGAGGGCAGTTAAGATAAAGGCTTAAAGAATGTTTGAGTGGGGAAAAAAAATGTCAGAAGTGTTAGACATAGTAGCTAGCCAAGTGTTGAAGGGTTCTTGGGTTTCTCTGGAAAGTCTTGGGGCTACCATGGAAATCAAGGCTGGGGTTCTGTAAGGAACTGAAGCTCCTGACAGTAAGTCCTAACTAAGCTATGGTGCATGTGAGTTGCATGTAGCTATAGGAGTTTATCTATCATCAGAATACATAAATCATCAAAGAGAATCTTTCTTCTATAGATTCTGATGTAGACTTCATTCTTCTGGGATTTAACAGTTCCACAATTATCAAACATTTTTTTTTTCTGTTTTATCTAGATCCTAAGGCATCAGGGCAGTGGAGGAAGCTTGCTGCTATCCTCCCTGTGCCAGATTGGATTGGCAATTCCATGTTGGATTGCTTTCATTTCCCTGGTTTGTTAACCAGTTAATTAGAAATCTGACTGTTCCCGCTCATCAGACAACTGACATTGTTGTCCAGATTCAACACCTTTTCTGAGTAATACCCTCTACCTACTACCTTACATAACACTGCAGATTCAGATTCTATTTTCTTGAGGGGCACCAGGGTGGCTCAGTCAGTTAAGCATCCAACTCTTGGTTTCCACTTAGGTCATGATCTTCCGGTTCCTGAGTTCAAGCTCTGCATCAGGCTCTCTGCTGACAGTATAGAACCTGCTTCATATCCTCTGTCCCCCCGCCCCCCCCCACCCCCTGCTCCTCCATTGCTCTCTATCTCTCTCTCTCTCAAAAATTAAATTAAATTAAATTAAATTAAATTAAATTAAATTAAATTAAATTAAATTAAAAAACATTTAAAAAAATAACAAATTCTACCTTCTTGAAATTTGCTTTCTTGGCTCCCACTCTGCTCTTGTTTCTCCGAACTTTGTGAGCATTCTCCCAAACCCCCTTCCTTCCGCTCTCCCAGCCCAATTCCCTCCTCTCTATAAATGGAGACACCTGCCGACCATCTAACCTGGGTCCCGCTCCCTCCTCTGTAGGGACCTGACTCACCATGCTGTGCATACCCACCCTGACATCTCTGGTGAGATCCACACTTCCACCTGCAGCTTTCTGGTGGATGTCTCGACCCGTGTGTCCCAGCCGCCAGCACCACAGTTTCAGCATTTCCAGCTGAATTCACTTTCCCTTCCAAGACACCTCCTCCTCTTCACGTCCTCACATGATCATCACCACCTGTGACTTTGCTCGCCCTCGTTCTCAACCTTCTTATTTGCCAGTTGCCATCCGTTCTCTCCGCACACCCTCTGTCCTGTCTGTTTGGCACTCATTCCCGCTTGCGACTCTCCTGGGACCTCGCCCTGATTTGCCAGTGGCAGCCGTGCCTCCCACCTGCCGTTGTCTCTGCGCCTCAGCCGATCGTACCTGTTCCGCCTGCTAGAGTCTTCTTCCTGAGGCCTTGCTTTGTCACAACTTTTCTGCAGTTTAAACATCCCTTAATTCCTATTGCCCCAGAATGGAGTCCAGTGCTGAATTAATCACTCCAGAGTTCTCAAGCCCCTTGTTTTAGAGTACCAGCACAGCAAGGGCACCAAAAGAGATGGAAGAAAAATGTCTTTCAAATAACTTGATATTGGAGAGTGTTTAAAAGCATGGATGGGGCGCCTGGGTGGCGCAGTCGGTCAAGCGTCTGACTTCAGCCAGGTCACGATCTCGCGGTCAGTGAGTTCGAGCCCCGCGTCAGGCTCTGGGCTGATGGCTCAGAGCCTGGAGCCTGTTTCGGATTCTGTGTCTCCCTCTCTCTGCCCCTCCCCCGTTCATGCTCTGTCTCTCTCTGTCCCAAAAATAAATAAACGTTGAAAAGCATGGATGTAGTTATGACGGGAAAAAAAGGGAACTTTGTTGGACTCTCTTGCGCTGACTTTATCATGTTGCTAAAATATGTATTTCATATATATCTTATAAAATGAAATTGATTTTAAGTTACAGATTACATACAACATGTGATTTTAAGTTTGAGTTCTTCGGGCCTATAAAAGTTTTGTTTGCACAGTGAGTAAGTGCACACTTCCGAGCACAGATAATATGACGCCAATCCACCTTTCTTAGTATATTTCTCACAATTACCTTCCACAGGCCTTTCACTGCATTCAAAGACCACAAACCATACATGTGTCATACTTTCTTTCCTTGCTTCTTCTCCATTGTGTATTTGCTCCCTTCTGATTAGAAGCACGCTCATCAATATTCTGTTTTTAATTTCTCATTACCCTTTCAGGTCCAGCCTAACTGTCACTCATGCCCTGAAATGTTCGTGGAGTTCCTAGGCTGACAGTAATTTCTTCTCCCTCTGTATTCATCAGAGCATATCCTCATTGTCCCATATCCCTTAACACCTGTAACTTTCCTTTACAGCTCTGTGTGTCCTGTGCTCTCTGAGTAAAAGCTTTGCTCACAGACAGCGGACACCTTACCTGATTCATCACTACATTTATTCGCTAGTCTAATAAACTAAACTAGTCACCACCTGAACTAAGCACTAGGGGGTCTGTGGTTCAGCAAATGATGGAACCACTATTTTAAAAATGGTCCATCTTAGAGAATGCTGTTTTCTGAAGCTGCTACGGAGATGGTATGGTGTTTTGCACATAGGATTACCATATGATCCAGCAATCCCACTTCTGAGTATATTACACTCAAAGGAAGTGAAAACCGGGACTCAAATTGATGTTTGTACACCCACGTTCATAGCGGCGTTATTGGCAAAAACCAAAAGATGGCTGCAACCCAAGTGTCCATAGACTGAGAAATGGAACAACAAAATGTAGTAAATACCTATGAAAAAATATTATTCAGCCTTAAGAAAGAAGGAAACGCTGACACACACTATGACATGGATGGACCCTGGAGACATTATGCTAAGTGAAATTAACCAGGCATAAAAGGACAGATATTGTCTGATTCCGCTTAGGTGAGGTACCTGGAGTAGTCAAATCCATAGAGAGAGAGAACTGAAGGATGGTTGCCGGAGGGCTGGAGGAAGGGGGAAAGTGGGCAGTTAGTGTTTAACGGGTACAGAGTTTCATCTGGGGAAGAACAAAAACTTCTGGAGATGGGTGGTGGCCACGGTTGCACTACCATGTAAATGCACTCAATGCCACAGCACTGTACCATTAAAATAGTAAATTCCATGTTATATATATTTTACCACAATAGAAACAGAGTTCAGGGAATGAATGCTTGTTGTGCTTCTTTAGATGAAAGGGATATGCTGCTCGTGAAGTTGTGTGTTGATTGGGACCTGGAACTGCTCCACCACGGATGCTCTGAAACTTGAAACTTCTTGGCACGTTTTCGTGTTCTTTGGCACTTTGACATTAATACTTGTTACTAGATTCATACCAAATTTTTGGTTGGAAAGAAACATACCATGATTAAAAGCTGTGTAAATAATTACACCAGCGATTTGCATATTATGCTGATTGTTTCAATTTCCCTTTTCATCTCTTCATTTTCAAAATTTGACTCAAATCCTTACAATATTTATTCTAAATTTTCAAAGTTTGTGTCAATTTCCAATTACTGAATTAATATGTACTTCTTAAAATATCCAAAAATTATTTTCAAATGTACAGGTTAGAAAATGAAAGTCCCCCATGATCTCAAGTGATAACTTTTGTTACCGACTTGGAGTATGTGCGAATGCACACATGTATGTGTATACATGTCATTGGTAACAAAAATGGTATTAGCACATGTTATACTGCCAGTGGCATTTTTACTTTTGGATATCTTTATATGTTTAGATAGCTGTCTCTCTATATTTTTAAGCTACTACACTATATTCTTGTGAAGTTACATGTTAATGTAACCTCTATTCCAATAAAGGGGGCATATTTCACAAATATAGAAAATGTATGCTGAGATGAACAATGAACTTCACATTGTGTGTGTGTGTGTGTGTGTGTGTGTGTGTGCAGGTACACGCACATATGCAGACTAGTATATTTTTGAGTGCTAGGTGTAGAATGGTGGAATTGAGTTAAAATCCCGTTTAAAACTTTCACGGAGAGCTGCAAATTGTTAATTCTACTGTGGCTGGATTTTAACATCCCAAACACTTTAACACACTTGCAATTGGCTGTTTATAGTAGAAGCTGATAGTTAAAAAAAATTTTTTTTCAACGTTTATTTATTTTTGGGACAGAGAGAGACAGAGCATGAACGGGGAGGGGCAGAGAGAGAGGGAGACACAGAATCGGAAACAGGCTCCAGGCTCTGAGCCATCAGCCCAGAGCTCGACGCGGGGCTCGAACTCACGGACCGTGAGATCGTGACCTGGCTGAAGTCGGACGCTTAACCGACTGCACCACCCAGGCGCCCCGAAGCTGATAGTTTAGATGGTTAAGTTAAAATATCCAGATCCAGATGCCTAAGCCTGATCCAGTGGGTTTATCCAAGCCCCCAATTCAGCTTGCTCTTTATAGAGTCACAAAATGCCCTGATGGAAATGCCTCCACCTGAGCCAATGAGTTCTCTAAGCCCCAAGATCCACCTTGTGTAACAAGATAACAAAGGAAGTTTGGGAAATACATTAACAGTGACTCTCAATCCCTGGTATATCTATCTCCCTCTCTTCTTTCAATATTTGTTCATTCCATTAAGTCTAACTCTTCTTAACGTCCTCTACTAAATAACAAAGCTATTGTCAAAATTTAATAAATCGCTGACAACACAACCTCACCACCCACGACAAATCCCAGCTGAAATTTGGTGATTGTTTTGACTCTGATAATTACAATGTTTATAAGATTCCAGTAGTGCAACAATTATACTTTCCACTTTTGTTGTGTCTTGTTAGCTTTACTCCTTCATGGCAAATTATAGATGGGCTTTAATTTTTCCGTATCATTTTAGGCCATGTGGCTTGTAAATGTTATTTTGTAATTTAGCAAAGGCTCTTAAAAAGAAAAAGCAAAGCACTTAAATTGCTGTTGTTGGATTTGTATTTTCAAAACAAAGCCTATGGGAATAAAAATTACTTCTTTCCCATCAAAAATTCCCACGGTGCAAGTATGTTAGTAACTCGTGAAAAATGAAGATACTGTTCCTTTGCAAAGAAAGGGAAATAATATCTATTCACTTTTTCATTGGTCTGATGTTTATTGAGAAGTTACAATGTGAAACACCTGTACAATAATATGTATTGTATCCTACTCTACCTGCAATGGTGATACCAAGGATCTTCTGTAAGCTTTATGAAAAAGCTACCAAATATGAATTCTTCATGTTTGAAAGAACATTTAAGAATATTTAAAGGCCAAATCATTCTGCCTCATAGAAAATCAAAAACTTGCTTTTGGGAGCACCTGGGTGGCTCAGTCGATTAAGTGTCCAACTTAGGCTCAGGTCATGATCTCATGGTTCATGGGTTTGAGCCCTGCATTGGGCTCTGTGCTGATAGCTCAGAGCCTGGAGCCTGTTTCAGATTCTCTGTCTCCCTCTCTCTCAGGCTCTCCCCTGTTCACATTCTCTCTTTCTCTCTCTCTCTCAAAAATAAATAAAAAAATTTTAAAAAACCTTGCTTTTGGTTAGTATGTACACATACAAACTTTTTTTCTTTTTGATTAAAAAATTATTTACACATCTGTGCCCAGGATTAAGGATAATGAAATTCAACCACAAAAATGATTAAATAATATATAATTGTAGTGTTGAAATTTATTAGTTTAGAGTGGTTGCCTCCTTATTCACCTTTCTTTTGATCTTCTTGTAGACGTTATTGTTATTGACTGCAAATGTCTCTGTATTTTTGCTCAGTGGAATGTGGCTTGACAGATTAATTATATGTTATCAGGCAGTTGAAGATCAGCTAAAGATATGTGGCCACAAGAGGGATGCTGATGTCTTTGAGCTGTTCCTTTCTCAAAAGTAAGTGTCCTTTATATAAGAATTAGAAGAGCATCATATTATAATGTTTCACAGATTCACATGTTCTTTTCCATTGTTTTCCCCAAGGACTGGCTAGGCAAGTACCAACCTCTAATTACTTTACCATTCACTGGCGTCTCTATTAGAAAGGCAAAATTAAAATGGATAAAAACAAAGATTATGGAGCCAGGCTGAGTGTGAATCCCAGCTCTGTCTCTTCCAGCTGTGTAATCTTGGGCATGTCATAAAACTTAGGGTTGTCAGATTTAGCAAATAAACATAGAGCAAGTCCAGTTATATGTGAGTTTCAGAGAAACAGATGAATATAATTTTTTTTTTAGTATTAAGTATGTCTTACACTTACTTGGGTTTCTCTGAAATTCACATGTAAATGGGACTCGTATTTTACCTACCATGGCTCCTGCCTGAGTATAACAATGCTATCTGCTTCACAGGGTTGTTGGGTGAAGATTAGGTGTGATAGTAGAAAGTAAAGGGCCTGGTTGACAGTAAGCACTCAGTGGGCATTGAAACAGTTAATATTATTACTCTTATTACAGAATGGCGGCTCATTATACCTCTGTACTATAATAATAATCCTATTATATTATACCCCTAGCCAACAACCCCTATACTAATTTTACAGATAAGTAAGAAAACCTCTTCCTGTAACAACCCCCTTTCATGCCCCTCCAACTCCCCAAGGTGGGAGAGGCAATGTCGGCTCTTCTACAGAGCAGTCACAATGCCTGAGATAGAACCCCATGTGTAGGAGGAAGATGAAGTTATGGGTTGGACTGGACCACAGTTTTTACTAGCCAACAAGTGACATCTGTGTGGCTATACTTTGAATTTAATAACAATGACCCTACTCCTACTCTTCTTTCCCCCTTTCATGCTTTTCAATCTCTATGAATTCTATGTATTATTTTAAAATAGGCTAGACATATTTCGACTCATGTAATCTTTGGAACTCAGCTACTTTTTAAAGCAAATGTCCCACTCTATCTATCATTGAAGTCAGTCACTTTATTGCTGGTGATTTGTGGAAATCCTTTATTAATAAACATATTTCTTTTGTGATGTATAATTATTTTAGACTATAAGTGCAGAGAAAAATATTTATCTTGGTAACGTTTCTAAATCTCTTGATAGTAACAAAAAAAAGAGCTGGCCAATTTAAGATTTTTAAAAATGGATATTTTAGAATGGAACAGATATAGTAGATAATTCTGACACACTTAAAGTCATGCTTTGAATCTCTCTATAGATCAACTAGCTTTATAATAATAATACATATTTTATGTGGCCAAAGATCGCATCTCTAAGCCTTTCATGATTTTAACATCTGTGTAGTACAAGGGTATGCAGATAACAATAAGAAAAGCTTTGAAACACTAGAAAAAAATAGAAATATTGATCCTCTGACAGTGAGTAATTACTGGTCTTCTCAACTAAAGGACAATACATTTTATATCCTAAGAATACTAAGTTGTTATTTAATACATCTGGGTACAAAAACTATATGTATTTCTCTGCCTGGATACCATTAAACTGGGTAAACTAGGCTATTTGTTGGAGTCTCTGTTGCCAAACAGGAAAACAAAACAAAATAAAACAACAACAACAAAATCAATTATTTCCTTGAGTAATCATGGAGAATGCATACTGTGACAACAGAGCTAACATATTATTGTCGCCGTAAGTCATTGCCATCATTAGTCGTAGGATTTCTTCTCTTTGTCTTCCACTGGCATCACCCCGAAATCAAGGGCAACAGCCCTTTATTGATTTCTAACAGGTTTATGTGCAGAATTTACCCTTCTGACTTGAATGAAAGTCCTTTTAAAAGGGAATCAACTTTATTACCTTATATAATACAACTAGTACAAGAAAATTAATGACCTTAATTTGACACAATTGATATTTCAAAGTATTAATGTATTAAAATAACTTTTCTGGGAAATCCTCTAAGTGGGGCTTGAGTTTCTCTCCTACCACATAATGATCGTTTTATTTCTCATGGGAACGGATGAAGTTAATGTATTATCATTATTGCCCAGTGCAATAATTTAGGTGTACCAGGATCCAAATTCTTCTTCCCAGAAATAGGCTGCATATCTACAGTGGAGGAGAATGCATTATGCGTATAAGTCTCCTATTAGGAGTTGATTTGAGGAGTCTGGAATATTTTGGGTACCAGAGAAGTGTTCAACAACCAAGAGTGCATGTCTAAAGGACATGTACTCTGCTTGAAGTCTTTTGTTTGGGATACTCTGAGAATTAAAAAAACAAAACAAAACAACAACAACAACAACGGAAAAGGTTTAGGAAAAAACTCTTCAAATACAAGTAAGGTGTGGAAGAGAATGACTGAAAGAAAGAAAGGGCAGGGGTGGATGTTCTTTCCAAGTTTTTACTGAAATTCCACTTGGTTAACATGCAGTGTAATATTAGTTTCAGGTGTAGAATTTAGTGATTCGTCACTTACATATAACATCTGGTGCTCCTCACAAGTGCCCTCCTTGATACCCATCTTAACAGAATACCAGCTAATAAGTGTAAAAAGAATGAGAGCATCAGAAAAATCAGCATTTTATAATCCCAAATCTTCTGATTCACTAAGTATCATCAACCGAAGCTAAATCCATTGAATAAGTTATTGGGGGACAAGACATACACACAGTCGTTAGAGTTTTGCCCCACACATAACTGCTCAATGACAACATTCATATACTTTTACAATGGAGAAACTTGGCAGATGCAGCCTGAACCCCATGACTGAACTTCCTTCACCAAGAGTGGGGCAAAGTGGCATCGCTTGCTTCATAATGTGATGCGGCAATCATTACCTTTGTAACTGAAAAATGGCCCTCCTTGAATTTAATCATGAGGAAGCCATCAGACAAATCAGGAATGTGAGACATTCTCTCAGAAAAATGTCCTGGGCTCTTCACAAAGTCAGCGTGAAGGTAATAAAAGGAGAGGGAGTGACTATTCTAAATTTAACAAAACAAAGGCATTATACCAACTAAAAATGCAGTGCATGAATACTGATGGGATTCTGGATTGAAACAAAGATGTGCAGGAGCAACAGGGACGACTTGAATATGAAAAGCATGGTAGACGCTATTATTGAATTCAATTTAATTTTTAGGGGTGATAATGGTATTGTGCCTCTGCAGGAGAATGTCCCTATTTGAGGGATACGCATGCTCAAGTGTTTAAGAGCGAGAGCCCTACGATGATAAGTCTGCAAATTATGTTGGAATGGTTCACCAAGAAAACTATCAAACAATAAGGACATATATTATATAGATTGGAGATAGCGAGCAGAGGTGTGGCAAAATATTAAAAATTGCGAGGGCTATCCAAACTTTCAATGTACTATTCCTTCAACTTTTCTGAATTTTGAAATCTCTCCATATGAAAAGTCGGTGAGAAAGTTTCTTTTGTTCAGAAATGTTGTTTGCATGATTTACAAAATACGTTTTCACAAAAAATAGGAAAATACTAGTCCCTCAGTGTCGCAAAGCCAAAAAAAAAAAAAAAACCACAAAAATTTGTGAAAGGATGTTACCACAAATGAGTTAATGTATATAACATTAATTAACATTAACAATTTTTAAGGGCTTAGAAAAGTGCCTGCCGCAGAGTGTGTGCTCTATGCCAATGTTTGATAGAGACATATGTGTGTATGTACCCAGCCTGGGCACACAGTTTCTGCCATTAGAAATAAAAGAGTACTGAATATTTGAGCCCATAGCAGTCAAGGGCTGACTATTCTCAGGATTTTGCCCACTTCACTGATAATTCCCCCTCTCCACCCCAGGCCTGTCCCTTTGCTGAGTGAGCCACATAGCAACAGGACTCAGGACCACCTGTATAATTCAAAAAGGATGGTGATATTTTGATCCCATAATTAATAAACAACAAAGGAAGAATAAAACACTACCTAGTCTCTGTCTTTTGACATACTGCCATTTCCACGTCTTAAGTACAATGTGGCCAAGATTTGGACAACCCCAAAGTAAGAACCTCAAAGACACTGTGGAAGTAGGAGCTGATGGTGTTTTCCACATTTATGTGCAAGTCCAAGGTCTTCCACACTCACTTTTCCCCCTCTGCCCTGTACCCAGTAAAACCTTTTTTTTGAATATTTATTTTTGAAAGAGAGAGAGAGAGAAAGTGCAAACGAGTGAGTGGGGTAGGGACAGAAAGGAAGGGAAACACAGATACTGAAGCAGCTTCCAGGCTCTGAGCTCTCAGCACAGAGTCCAAAGCGTGGCTCGAACTGACAAACTGTGAGATCGTGACCTGAACTGAAGTCGGACACTCAACCAACTGAGCCACCCAGGTGCCCCCAAATCTCCTTTTTTAATTGTGGTGCCAATAAATGTAATCACAATGAGATGTAAATTTCTAGGAATGTGATCAAATGTTTTCCTTAAGTATTTTCTTTAACTGGCTGACAAAATCTTAATTCAAATGAATGAAGTGTAACGATGGTATTTTGGAAATTAGTAGAGAGGTGTGCCAACAACTTTGAAAGAACAAAGGGAGAGGCCTTTACAGTTATTCCAAAGACCTACTATATAACCCACCTTACCCATGAATAAATTAATTGTTGCTAATTAATTGTTAAATTAAATTAAATTAATTGTTGGTAATGTTAATTTTTTTCTTTCCTTTCCAGGGAACTGACGGAAGTCATTGATCTCTCTAGGTTTAAAAAATTAAAATACTTATGGCTACATCACAATAAGGTAGTTCTATTTTATCTTTAAATAGCTCTATAATTAAATCACAATCTTAATTTCATGTTTTTGATGAAGCTAATCTTTAAAAGTATTAATATTCTATACTCCTAATTTAAGTAAGAAACAAAATTCTTACGTGATCTGTACCCTCTGGTACTAACAGGTGTGTAAAGTCAACTTTTTTTCTTTTAATGGATTATTCCAAAGTAGGTTTTTTCAAGTCTAATTCCTCTTCGTTGGCCTCTCCCAACTCCTCCTCCCCTTTTATCCCAGTGGTACCTGAAACTGACAGTTTCTGGGCTGTGGCAAACTACTCCCTTGGGCAGGATCCCTTGTAAAGTACCCCAGATCAATATTCCTTCAGTGGTCTGGCATGCACTTCCCAGCACTCACACACCTTTGTCCTCCTGTCAGAAGCCAAGCAGGTGGTCACCTCCCAGTGACCTAAGCCGATCTACTTTCTCAGGAAGTGGCAGACAGTAAGCCACCATGTCCCCACCTGCAGGGAAGTTCACTAAGTATGGCCTTTAAAGGTTCTCTTGGAGGCTAGAGTTTGGGAGGCAGTGCCCTCCCACTGCCTCCCCCATAGTGGGTGCCTGGCTGGGGCTCCAAGTTCTTTCCAAGGCAAAGAGCAGAACTGAACTAAAATGCGAGCTTAGACAATCATCAGTTAGTCGGTTATTCTCAACTTTCAAAAATTTGACTTCCCAACAGCTTGTGTTTTGTTCATTACGAACTCATGATCCAATCTTAACATTCTGAATTTCGACTTTCAAATACCAGCTGATTAAAAAGAAATAATTTCAGTTTTCAGCAGTAGTCTGCTTGTCAACAGTAGTCCCGACTCAAAGCACAGAATCCCTAAGCAGCCATGTTTATACAAGCATTTCAATATTACATGGCATTTTCAGTCTTCTCTTTTTTTTCTTAACTAAGTGGGAAATGGAAAATGAAAGTGCTTCTCATATTAAGTGTAAGTATAAGTCTCATGAGCTTGAAATGATTTCTGAGAGAACAAAGAAATCACCTTCAAGGCCCAGGCGACTAGCAACTGAAATGGAAAGTGTATGCACCACTTAAGGGCACACAAGTTTAAAACTCTTTTAAACACTCTGCCAAAAATGATCCTGGGTCACAGTGTGTGCCCTCTAATTAGAAAAAGATGGAAATCATCAGAAGCATGACCAGACTGACTAATCTTTGTTTCTCACGTGTGCCTCTTGTGGTGTTCAGCTCTGAAGGAAAGAACGTGTACAAATATCAGCAATGTGTCTACAGGGAAAGATATAATTAGGGATTCTTAAATATCTTTTAGCTTTGTGTTAGTGGACACTATCCCATTTCCAGTCATTGAATTTTCACACAATTGACTTGAGACACATTATATACATAGGAAAGGATGGTACACACGCTCAACTATGTTTCTTTCTTTTGTTTCTGATGGGCAGTGGGTGGGGAAGGAATGGAGGAGGCTGATTTCTCTTCATGTGCCTGGTTATTTACATTCAACAAACTCACTATATTATTTCCAAAATCATCATCATTTAACTTTGTTCTTTTAAAAAATAGACTTACTTAGTTCATATAGCAATGAAAAGATACCTTATCCAAAAATCCGGTGTTCATTCGATAAGTAAATGAGCTCCTGTAAGTTTTCCTATTGGTCAATAATTGGCTGGTTGCTAAGCTGCTGAATACTTATAGTCCATGAAAAATTAAAGCCTTAATTTAGGGGGCACCTGGGTGACTCAGTTGGGTTAAACACCTGGCTTCTGCTTAGGTCATGATCTCACGGACAGTGAGTTGAGGCCCCACTTTGGGTGAGCTCAAGCCCTGCTCTGGGCTCTGCACTCTCTCTCCCTCTCTTTATCTCCCTCTGCACCTCATGGAATTGCCTCTCTCTATGCCCCTTGCTCACTCCTGTGCTCTCTCTCTCTCTCTCAAAAATTAATTAATTTAAAAAAATGAAGTATTATTCAGGATCCCAAACTCCAATGAACATACTAGCTATGATAGTACTTCAACAAAATCCATATGTAAAATTTTGATTATTACTTTTCTTTTTTTTTTATTTAATTTTAATTTTTTTAATGTTTATTTCTGAGAGAGAGAGACAGAGCGTGAACGGGGGAGGGGCAGAGACAGAGGGAGACACAGAATCTGAAGCAGGCTCCAGGTTCTGGGCTGTCAGCATAAAGCCTGCTGCGGGCTCGAACCCACTAACCATGAGATCATGACCTGAGCCGAAGTCAGACCCTTAACCGACTGAGCCACCCAGGAGCCCCACGATTATTACTTTTCTTTAAAATCTAGATAGCACTAGGATGACCGCAAAGAAGTTAATATACCAGCATTGAAATGATGTGTAAAAATACAATGAAAAACATCAACACTGACACAGGAATGTAAATATTTAGAATTGCAACATTTTGTTAACAATGACCAGAATCTGTGACTGGCATTGTTCTTACATTAGAGAGTATCTTGAACTACCCTCTATTTAGGAAAAACCAAGGCACAAAGTGGTAAAGTAAAATGAACACATCTTTGTTGTTTACTCTTTTATACTCAAGAATTTTGTTGAGGAATGTGTATTGGATATTATTGGTTGTCCATCCAATATCCATTTTCTCTTTTTACCTAAACCGCAGAATCTGAATTTAGGTTTTGGTACATACTTCTCTTTTTTAATCAGGTAGATGACCCCATCACCAGTTGCAGGGAATGGATCCTATACTGTCTAAGCCAATCGGGATAATCCCATCCTCCTTGTGAGTGGCTAGTCAATGAATGGGCACATAACCCAATTATGGTAATAGAGACAGAGGAGGCATCTGCTAGGAGGCTTCTGTGAGACGTCTCCTCAGTCCTAAGAGGGAGCACTAGAAGAGAGGTCCCTTGGTTCCTCGATAATTTCTTGCCTAGATATGAAGCCAGGAACCATCCTCTCAGCATGAGAATGTAAGCAACATTTAGAGAAAAGTACAGCCCAGGGACTCATTGTGATACTAGGACTGAGGCTCTCATAGCCTCTGGACTTCTTGGTATGTGAGGTAATAAATGTTCTCATCTATGTGCCAGTTTGAGTTTAGCTCAGAAGTTACCTGAAGCCAAAACATCCTATCTGATGTGGCTCGTTTTGTACTTACGGTTAGGCTACTGACAGAATGTAACAATAAATGTGATGGTACCTGCTCTAACGATAAAATTAAGAAGGGCAGAGGGAGTGGCTCTCTCTACTCATGGTAAGGGCATGGCATTTGCAAACTACCTGGAATGGAATATGAGAAAGCTATACTCTTGGGAGGCAATGAATGTAGTTTGGTGTATTTGGAACCTAACATGGCTAGAAGCAGGTGTATGTTTCCTCATCATTCTCTAGTGGGTGATAAAACTGGCGCATCTAATCTGACCCTGGACTTGCAGATTCAATAGGTAAAAGTTGCTTCCAATTCCCCAGCTTTCCTAGGTTTGCTCAGGCAACTCTGGTTCCTTTAGTACGCTCTCTGAGGGCCTATTTCTTCCTCATACTGCATAGATATTCACTAATTCTGCAGCACCTCCATTTCTGGGTCACCTTTTCTCATCTCTCCGCATGTAATTAGTGGGAGCTCGCTGCTCTTAGATGCACATTAACCGAAGCCTTTTAAATACTCCCTTCTTTGTCTCATCTTCTAGAATGCCTGACCGAGGGAATTTTAGGTCCACAGCTAATCCTTTCCAACCTTCCATGAGAAGTTGAGTGATTTGCATTTTATACTACAATTTCAAGTGGTCTATACTTTTGATCATTTTGTGTTTGGGCTCATCACCTCAAAAATTGTTTTTTAATTCATTCAATAATGGACTCTTTTTTAAAAAAATTTTTTTACATTTATTTATTTTTGAGGAACAGAGTGAGACAAAGCGGGAGTGGGGGAGGGGCAGAGAGAGAAGGAGACACAGAATCCGAAGCAGGCTCCAGGCTCTGAGCAAGCGGTCAGCACAGAACCTGATGCAGGGCTCGAACCCACGAACTGTGAGATCATGACCTGAGCCGAAGTCGCACGCACAACGGACTGAGCCACCCAGGTGCCCCAATAATGAACTCTTAATATTGGTGCCACAATGCTAGTATCCTTTTATTTCTGGAAGAACGGCCAGTACTTGGGTATATTTCATTTGTCTCAGATTAGAAGAAGCACTTGATGAAAAACCCGTATGTTGCTTCACCAAGCAACTGTCAAAATGGAATCTGAGTTTCTGCCATGTAGCAAAGACCAAATAGGTGACACATTTTACAAACTAAATCTAAATAAAAGTACCTCTTCTGGCAAAGGTATTGTTCATAAACTTCATCATGTAAAAAATAATTGAAATACTTATTTATAATAACATATTCCATACTAACTAACCAGAGAATGGTCAGATTAAAATAAGCAAAATTGCTTTGAGAAAGATGCTGGACTCTGGGACACCTGGGTGGCTCACTTGGTTGAGCGTCCAACTTTGGCTCAGGTCATGATATCAAGATTTGTGAGTTCAAGCCCCATGATGGGCTCTGTGCTGACAGCGTGGAGCCCGGAGCCTGCTTCTGATTCTGTGTCTCCCTCTCTCTCTCCCCCTCCCCTGTTCTGTCTCTCTCTTTCTCTCTCTCGCTCTCGAAAATAAATAAACATTAAAAAAAAAAAAAAAGAAAGAAAGAAAGATCCTGGACTCATTCTTCTACACCATTATGTTACTCTTTCCTATCTCCCAAGCATTCAGCACATATTGAGAATTTTGTAAATAGCACAAATTTGGTTATTTTAGGAAGGGACATTGATGCTCAAAATTAGCAATTCACAATTTGAAAAAAGAAATAATTATTTTTAATGTGCTGTTTAAAATATTTGTAAAGAGTTCTTGAATTACTACTTTTTTTCAAGTAGCTTTACAACATATATCATGGAATTTTAGTTGGTTCTTTCAATAAGGTTTGGATATATATATTTATATATTCATTTATATATAACATACCTTGTTCTGAAAAACAAATTTAGAGCAGCACAAATCCCATAGCAGAGCATAAGAACTGTTAAGGAATAAAATGAACTAGCATGCATTCCATATAATTTGGGCTCTTACATGTTTCTGTTGCCTCAGGTCAACATTAATTCTATCCTTTATGTCAACTTTGTTGAGAGAATTATGTTTTGCCAAATATTTAAAACCTCTTCAAAAAAGTAAATCAACATAAATAACCTAAATAAGGCTTCACTGAATGGTTATGAAATTCATAGATATCTACACTGTGTATCTAGTTATGATTTAAAATGATTTAACCAAAAAATGTAACCTATTTTGTAAAAGGGCATATACAAAAACTTCAATAACATGGAATACAGAGGGGAAAACATGAGGATAAAAGTCTTTGTATTGGATATAGTTATTCCTGAATATTTTTAACATATAGATTTTATTTTCACATATTGTACATATTTTGAACTAAGATACAAATGAATGCATTGTTTTCATTTCTTCTACAATAGCACCATAAAAATGAACTTAGGAATCCTGGAAGTATATCGACTTTTTTCTTTTCTTCTCCTACATAATTCAATATGTATTATTAAACCTCTACCCAACTAATACTTAGACATTTATGTAAATTTAGGAGATATTGTGATTTCTGTCATCAAACATACAACAATATACCCTTTTAAGTAACACATAATTATAGAATTTCATCATTTTTTAAAATTTTTTAACACTTTATTTTATTTTTTGAGAGACAGAGAGAGAGAGAGAGAGAGAACATGAGCAGGGGAGGGGCAGAGAGATAGGGAGACACAGAATCCAAAGCAGGCTCCAGGCTCTGAGCTGTCAGCACAGAACCCGATGTGGGGCTCAAACCCATAGACATGAGATCATGACCTGAACGGAAGTTGGACACTCAACCAACTGAGCCACCCAAGCGCTGCCCCCCCCCCCCCCATCGTGTTTTTTTAATCACTGGCCTACGGTGATTTGCCCCTAGGTTTTTGAAACTAGGTAGGTTGTAGGTCAGCCAGGTGCAAGCAATTTTTGAGAGATACCCGTATTACCCAAGAGATCAACATTAGATCAAGTGAATGGGGCAAGTCAAGCCAGTGACTCAAGCTGAGCCTGGAAATGAGCTTGACTGACAGCTCAGCTTCCTACTCTGGATGGTAATGAAGTGCAGTGGTTCCCAGCAAGGACGCTGGAGCCTGAGTCAACCTCAGTTCTGCCATATGCTAGCTGTGTAATCTTGGACAAGTTACTCAACAGTTCTGTACCTCAGTTTCACTTCTTAAAATAAGGTAATGATAGTACTCTTACCTTATGAGTTTATCATGAAGATTAAATAAATTGATATACGTATCATCCAGAAGACATTAATTTGAAAATATTTTGAATAAAAAATACTCTTAGTTTGAGTAACGGAAACTTTTAGATTGAGTGATGAAAAATATTCCATAAGCCAATATATACAACTTTAATTGGTTCTTTCAATAAGGTTTGGGTATAAATATATTTATTTATTCATTTATGTAAAACATACCTTGTTCTAAAAACGGCTTAGAGCATTTGAAAAATGAAATAATAATATTTAATGTGCTATTTTAAATATTGGTAAAGAATTCTTTGGATTACTACCTTTTTTTCAAGTAGCTCTACAATATACATCATGGAATTTTAGTTGGCCCAGTATATACTGGACATATATGTTTAGAGATTAATTATCTTCTATTTTTTGTCAGTTTCACACCAAATATTTTTGGGTATATTTTAAATATGATTTTTGGTGAAAAACATTGCTGATATAGTAGAAAAAGATAGAGTATTTTCCGTTACTTAAACTGATAATATTTTCTATTACTTCAAAGTATGTATGTTCAAATTAATGTCTTCTGGTTACTTTATATAGAGGTTCCTCTTTTTTAAGGAACCAAATTATGGCGTACTATAGGCCAGTTTTTGATTCAAGAGTTAGACAGACTTGGATTTTAATCCTTGCTCTGTTGTTACCTTGAGAAAGTTGGTTAACTTCACGGAGCCTCAGTTTCCTCCTAGATAAATAAGGGATAAAACAAATAACAAAGGGCTACTGTAAGCATCACACTAGATAATGTCTGTGAAAACATCTAGCTCAGGGGCCAACTAATAGTTAGCATTTAATAAATATGACTCTTCCCTCTTCCCTTGACTCTAAATCAGCAGTTATCAACCAGCAGTGACTTTGCACACAGCCCCCCACCCCCATTCTTTCCCCTGCAAGAGGACATGTGGCACTCTCTGGTGACATTTTTGACTGTCACAAGTGGAGTGTGTGTGTGCTACTGGCATCTAGTGGGTAGAGACTAGATTTGCTGTTAAACATACTACAATGCACAGGACAGCTCTCCCAACCCCAACAAAGAATATTCTGGCCCAAAATGTCAGTAGTTGTAGAGGTGGAGAAGCCCTGTTCTAAAAGAATGCCTCCGTGGGGCTCCTGGGTGATTCAGTCGGTTAAGTGTCCAACTCTTGATTTTGGCTCAGGTCGTGATCTCAGTTTGTGGGATCATGCCCCACATCTGGTTCTGTGCTGACAGTGTGGAGACTGCCTTCGATTCTCTCTCTCTTCCTCTCTCTCTGCTTTCTCCCAGCTTGTGCTTCCTCTCTCTCTCTCTCTCCCCCCCCCAAAGAAATAAACATTTAAAAATAAATAAATGAATGCCTCTTCAATTCTAAATTCATGCTGGCATAATTTTTTCTCCACTAGTACTTCAGTGGTTACCTGTAAGTGCTTTAAGTACTCTCAACTCTCTCTCTCTAAAAAAAAAATAATAATAATGGTGAAATAATAATAGCTGTGATTTATTGAGCATTTGTTATGTGTCAAGTCTTGAGCTAAAATAAATGATTTGTGAAATGTCACATCCAATATAAATCCTAAGGCGATCCTTAGAATTAATAGCGTAGACTTTTCTAAATGGATAATTATAATAACGTTTTACTTTAACACTGTCAGTATGAATGTCAGAACAATCAGCATGTGTCCAATTCTCATGCCTAGATCTTGCCTTCAACAACTTACTACATTGCAATGCCTATTCAGTCTTGTGAATTCTACCTTAGAGCGGTCTCTCTCTCAATACCCTCTACCTCTCTTCTCCCTGTCATTACTTTACTCTGGGCCACCATATATTCTTCTGAATTAGCGTAACACCCTTTTTTTTCAACTCCTCCCATTATACTTACTATCCTTTCTAAACCATTTTCTTCTCTGCCATTTTCTTTCTAAAATAAAATTGAACAGTAACACTCCTGTGCACAAAATCTTGTAATAGCTCCCAGGGTCCTCATGATCTGGCTTTATCTCTTTCCTCCCCATTCTCCTATGCATCTCACCCCAACAAACAGTGCAGTCTTAAAATCCCCATAATCATGGTACAATGACATTAATGCTCTTGTGAAAACTGTGATGCTATAATCAAGATGAAATTATGGAATTTATTAGTATTCTTCCTGTGTTAATAAGTAATGCAAGAGAAATTAAAGCCCTGACTAATTAGAAATGTTCTGTCAATGTGTGGTCGGGCAGGCAACTGGAAAAGAAGAGAAGACAAAGTCATGCTTTCCAATGGGGTTTGTTTTCTATATTTATGTCGGGTGTGGCTATCATTAGATCAGGGAGTGGTAAGGGGAAGGAAGGCAGTGAGTTGCTGTCAGGAGGCCAGAAGGAAGAGTAGAAAGGGATAGGAAGCCAACTGGGATCCGCCCCTCATTGTGTTGCTAGGTCTCCTACCTGGGAAGAACACAGCCCCTCTTATGACCTAACAAAAGCTGTGGTGAAATTACTGGTGGTCCTCCTGCATGGGCGCTGACATAATTTGGTGCAGATGAATCTGTGAAATGATGAGATAAACAGCACATGTGCCTTTTATAGCTTCATAATTTGCAAATGTTGCAAATATAACAACAACAGAAAAATAAAAAACAATTCATTAAAGAAATCAGTTGTGCAACTTGGGACACAAATCTAACATAGCTTTTCTGAGCTATGAGAGGGCGTGACTAAAATTTGCAATGAATCCTCATTTAATCACACGGTTGGCATCTATCTGAATCAATCCATCAAAGGCCAAAAACATTTCACTGATAACAATAATTCCTATGATAAGCTTTAATAAACACTTAAAACTAATGTATAATCATGAGCATATACTTTTGTATTTATAAAATACGAAGCACTTGGTCAATAACTATTAATGGGAATAGTCTCCCTGATAGATCCTGTACTAAGTAGACAGATAGCCTTATATTTCACTTACCTGCAGCTTTTAGAAGATACCGCCCTGCCTCTGACTCATCCGTCCTCACAACTCAAACAAATTGTTAAATTTTACCCAAGTTATAGGGGCGCCTGGGTGGCTCAGTTGGTTAAGCGTCCGACTTCGGCTCAGGTCATGATCTCACAGTCCGTGAGTTCGAGCCCCGTGTCGGGCTCTGTGCTGACAGTTCGGAGCCTGGAGCCCGTTTCACATTCTGTGTCTCCCTCTCTCTCTGACCCTCCCCTGCTCATGCTCTGTCTCTCTCTGTCTCAAAAATAAATAAACGTTAAAAAAAAATTTTTACCCAAGTTATAGAGTCAATTTTTTTTTTTTAATGGAGTTTTGGTAGAGTAACAGAGCCACTTCTGACATTCAGTTTAGAGTGGAATACCCCATTTCCTGGGTATAGTACTTAATGGTTCATTTGAGGAATTTCAAGAGTGCTTTTGACTCTTTGCAGTTCATATAACTAAATTTCAAAACTGATCTTAAAAATAAGATGTGACTTCACCATATTGTTAGGAAAATGGGGGGGGGGTGGAGGCAATAAGATACCGAAGAAATATGGTTTTCCTTTCCTTAATGAAGACATAAAACTAGCAAGCAAGTGATTAATTGTAGAAGTCAAATGAAGTGTGGGAATGGTCAAGACAATGGAGGTTCATGGGCGTGGAGGTTGTCAAGAAAGTCCTTGTTTAAAAAGATGGGCTGTTAAGCCACAGGATGATGTTGTGCCTTGCCCTTTCTTTGCCCTAAGAGTTGTGGCTGGTCAGGCTGTTAGCACTGGGCCTGCCCTGTGTGCATTCAGATTACACCATTTCTCTGCTAAACCGAGATCTGCTTACAGAAGGACAGTGAGCTGGAGGAGCAGAGATGGTTCATAGACTCCAAGAGCTGGAGCAGGTGCAAGTTTCGTGAAACAAAAAGTGGGTCAAAACAGGGTGAGAAGAAGACAGTAGTGAGATGCCAGGAGATCAAAGGATGGTTTCAGCAAATCCCCCGAGGCGGGGACACCTCCTATGGAGGTCCACTCAAGGATGGTTTGATTCGCTCTGCCGGCCAATGGCTGATCCTTAAGAATTATGGGAAATGTACCAGAGAGAAAAGTCAAGCAGGCTAAAGAGAAGGCGTGACTCACACACAGCTGCAGAGATGGCTTCACCGTTGAGGACAGAGCCCGCGGCACACACTAGTCACTAAATAATGTGTGATGGTGAATCAGTGGGTACATGGGACCACCTCCAATGAGACTGCAGGAGGCAGAACTGGGAGGGAACAAGGTTAGATAGAGCAAAGGGGCTAGGCCAGATTACAGGGGCCTCGAAAACCATGCAAAGAAGTTTGGTCAAGACATTATGAAAGGTTTGTCTTCAATGATCTGAACACATCCTTTTCATCACAAAGTCCTCAGACAGTCCAGATGTGAAATCATGGCCCAAACCAATAATAATAATAACAGCAAACATCAAACTTCTATGATCTTATTATAACTTTATACATATATGTATATACATACACATTTATATATATAATTACTATAGAAAATATATTATTATCTCTCATTTTCAGCTCCATGGAATAACATTTCTAACTAGAAACTATTGTCTGACAGAACTATATCTAAACAACAATGCCATATTCGAGATAGAAGGTATGTCTTACATTTTTTCTGCTGTTTGAATAGATTTTCAATTGAGTAATAACTGGTAACTATCATATAGCTAATGGCAGGCAATAATCTGTTTTAATATTTCTGTTGGTAATATGTAGTGAAATCTATTTTTTTTAATGCTCTTATGGGGATGCCCGTGTGGATCAGTCATTTAAGCATCCGATTACCAGTCAAGTCATGATCTCACAGTTTGTGAGTTCAAGACCCACATTGGGCTCTGTGCTGACAGGTCAGAACCTGGAGCCTGCTTTGGATTCTGTGTCTCCTTCTCTTTCTGTCCCTTCCCCACTCGCATGCGCTCTCTTTCTCTCTCTCTAAAAATGAATAAACATTAAAAAAATAAATACATAAAAATAAAATGCTCTCATATACATTTCATTTTAAGAAATGTGCTTTAGGGGTTCCTGAGTGGCTCAGTTAATTAAGTGCCGAGTTTGGCTCATGATCTCACAGTTCCTGGGTTTGAGTCCCAGGTCGGGCTCTTTGCTGACAAGCCTGGAGCCCGCTTTGGATTCTGTGTCTCCCTCTCTCTCTGCCCCTCCCCTGCTCATACTCTGTCTCTCAAAAAATAAATAAATGTTAAAAAAAAAGAAAGAAATGTGCTTTAGACTACAGTTTTAGTGAAATATTGTCATATACCTTATTCAAAATGTAAAAGAATGTTTTAAATAGAAATTTTGGGGGCACCTGGGTGGCTCGGTTGGGCAGCCGACTTCAGCTCAGGTCATGATCTCGCAGTCCGTGAGTTCTAGCCCCGCGTCGGGCTCTGTGCTGACAGCTCAGAGCCTGGAGCCTGCCTCAGATTCTGTGTCTCCCTCTCTCTGACCCTCCCCTGTTCATGCCCTGTCTCTCCCTGTCTCAAAAATAAATAAACGTTAAAAAAATTTTTTTAAATAGAAATTTTGTCACTCAAACTTTATAAACTTTATGAAGATTTTATAAATACTCTTAATGTTTTTAGTGGCTCCAATTTTTGCCAGACAAATTCCTCTTTCACTCTGAATTAATTTTACATATCTAAGCTGACAGTTTCAAGTCAGATACAAAAGTACATGATGTACTATGATCATGAAATACAAAAGGTACAGCACAAAACATTTTTTAATATCATGTATCATAGGATCAAAATACTATAAATTTTAAGATCCACCGTGAGTTCGGGGCACCTGGGTGGCTCAGTCCATTAGGCATCCGACTCTTGATTTCTGCTCAGGTCATGATCTCACAGTTTGCACGATGGAGCCCTGCTTCTGTCTCTGCACTGACAGTGCAGAGCCTGCTTGGGATCTCCCTCTCTGCCCCTCCCCTGCTTGCACACAGACACTCTCAGAATAAATAAATAAACATTAAAAAAAAAAAAAAAAGATCCACCATGATTTCATGTACTGTGAAGAAAGAAAATCTTCCAATTCAACTATGATGTGGCTATAGTAAAGACACAACCCACTTTCATTTATGCTAAAAATGCGGGGAAATGTGAAATTTAGAATCAACAAAAGTAATGTGAATATTCTTCCTATTGTGTGAAGAAAATATTTAGCTGTGCAATTTCGGGGAAAGTACCAATTCAAATGAGTAATTATTCCCTTGATTGGCCTTATAAATCTAAGTAACAGTGACAAAACAAAACACAATAAAAAGAAGAGTAAAGAAAATAACCTCTCTGAAATCAAACAGAAAAATGATAGCTACAGGAAAAAATGTAAAACAATAACAGTGGGAAGAAATTGACTCTACATTCCCACATCACACTCAATCATTCAAATTCTTATGTTTTGTTGTATTCTCAATGACAATTCACATCATTAGTAGTGACTCCTTTTACCAGCTGAAATGCATTCTTTGCTTTTGTTTAATTGGCATGTTTAATTAGCATTAAAAGCATTTAAAATTTTGTACAAAATAATGTTTTTCAGGCCTGCACTCTCTACCTTCATTGCACATCCTCCTGCTACACCACAATGAGCTAACGGACATTGACGCAACAGTGAAGGAATTAAAGGGAATGCTCAATCTGAAGAGCCTAAGTATTCATTTGTATATTTATATGGCCATAAGTTAAAATAGTAGTAACACAGGAAAGGCTGCATTTTTTAAGTTTCAATTAGATCAGTGGTATAACTAAATACTTAAATATTCCTGAAAAGAAGACTAAATCTTATTCGTTTTAAAAATATGTTTTTGAAAGAATAACAGGTGGAAACATTTTTTGGAGAATTGATATGGCATCTCAAAGGGAAATGATGAAAGTGACAAAAGATTTACATGTTTACACCTGTATGTTTGGTTTTATTTAAAATATAAATGTTTGCACATATTATGTGATTCCATTTATATGATGTGTCCAGAATACATACATCTATTGTGATAACAACACTGAGAGTTTCACTATTTTTAAATAGATTTCTGTTTGCCCACTGCTGGGAGGGAAAGGGGGGACTGGGGAGTGATAGCTAAAGAATTAGGGGTTCTTTTGGGAGTGATGAAATGTTTTAAAATCAACTGTGATGATGGTTGCACAACTCTTTGAATATACTAAAAAACATGAATTGAATACTTAACAATGAGTGGTATGTGGCATGCGAATTATATTAATAAAGCTGACACCAAAAAAATTAAAAATTTTTAAAGCTTTCCAGTGGGTGAGCAGAAAATTTCATTCATGTGTACTGAATCACCCCCAGGAAGGAGGTGACCTACATAGTGGAAGACAGTGTGAAATGGGTTGGAAAAATAAATAATACATAGTTCTTGCTCAATAAGCTCATACTATTTTTTTTAATTTTATTTTTTTAAATTTACATCCAAATTAGTTAGCATATAGTGCAACAATGATTTTGGGAGTAGATTCCTTAATGCCCCTTATCCATTTAGCCCTACCCCCCTCCCACAACCCCTCCAGTAACCCTCAGTTTGTTCTCCATATTTGAGTCTCTTCTGTTTTGTCCGCCTCCCTGTTTATGTATTATTTTTGTTTCCCTTCCCTTATGTTCATCTGTTTTGTCTCTTAAAGTCCTCATATGAGTGAAGTCATATGATATTTGTCTTTCTCTAATTTCACTTAGCATAATACCCTCCAGTTCCATCCATGTAGTTACAAATGGCAATATTTCATTCTTTTTGATTGCCGAGTAATACTCCAGTGTGTGTGTGTGTGTGTGTGTGTGTGTGTGTGTGTATACATACCACATCTTCTTTATCCATTCATCTGTCGATGGACATTTGGGCTCTTTCCATACTTTGGCTATTGTGGACAGTGCTGCTATAAACATGGGGGTGCATGTGTCCCTTCAAAACAGCATCCTTGTGTTCTTTGGATAAATACCTAGCAGTGCAATTGCTGGGTCGTAGGTAGTTCTATTTTTAGTTTTTTGAAGAACCTCCATACTGTTTTTCAGAGTGGCTGCACCGGCTTGCATTCCTAATAAGCTTATACTCTTGAAGGGTAAATAACCTGTACACAGGTAGAACAGAAGACAGATTATTTTGGGTGTACCAAGGGAAAAGACACTCAGCCCAATGAGTGGGCTTTCAAATTTTAGAGTTTGGAGACTTGTTTACATAATGTCGTGAAGTTGATGTGTTTTTTTCCTATTTATTTTCTATTTATTTCTCAGACTTGCCTGACACAGTGTTTTGAGTATGTGTAAAATGGTGTTGATGGTAGAGATTCTGATCAGATCAATTCATAGAGTAATTAAAGTTTTCATATATTTTCAGTGCTAATCAGTTACACCTACCGTATTGGGGAAAAATGACTTAGGTGCTCATAGGTAGGTTGTTCAAACCCCAATGTTAAAATGACACCAAGTTCATGTGAGCTCTATGTTTTGTTGTTGTTGTCATTGTTAATCTAAAATCTTGCTGATTTTCTCTTTGGAAAGAAGTTGAAGACAGATGTTTAGGAAACAAACAGTAATCTAAGTTGACTCCTACACCCCATCCCTCCCCTCAGCACACCAACTCGGGCCACAAACTGGGCAGTTGGTCAAGACCATTTGCCCTCCCTTATTATCCTCACCCACTCACTAGTTAGTACATATCTATCACCACCCTTTCTTTTCTGCTTCCTCTATTTAGGTTTTCATCATCTTTGGTTACTTCCTGTCTTGTTCTTCTCAGAGCTCTTGCACAGCACAGGTCCAAGGGGCGCATTGATATTGCCTACACACTGAATGCTGTCCCCTGGAGCTGGCAACATGGCAGTCTTGCCCCCTCAGACATCTTTTAACATGCAAATAACTCCAGGCTTATTTATGAAATGTGATAAGGTCTGTGAAATAGTCAGGATTGGCCTGCATATTGGAATTATCTGGCCCTTTTGTGAGGAACAAATGTTTCTGGGATTAAACGACTGATGTGGAACTCTCACTTACCTTCATTTTTCCATAAAATGGGCTAATAGCTAGCCCTTAAGATTGTCTGAAATAGTAAGCTAACTCTGTCAGGCATGTTTTGAAAAAGCATTTCTTGACATTAATGTTATTTTGAAGCAGCAATAAAAACAAAAATGGTATTACTGTGGTTTATGTAAATTACATAATGAATTGAGATGCATGCAGTCTAGAAAATTCTGCTAAGTTGTAAATAGATTTGAAAAACAACTTGGGGCACCTGGGTGGCTCAGTCAGTTAAGCACCCGACTTCTTGATCTCAGCTCAGGTCTTGATCTCAGGATCTTGAGTTAAAGACCTGCTTTAGGCTCTGTGCTGGACAGGAAGCCTACTTTTTAAAAAAATGACATTTTAAATAATAATCATTATAATTACAACATATTTGAATGTCTTTCCTGTTGAGAACATGCTTTCTTATCATGGTCTCATTTAAATCTTCACAGAAATCCTATGATCTGATTAGAATGATTTCCCCTTTAATGGTGGGCACACAGGTCTCAGAGACTTAACCAAACTACTAAGAAATGTTAACATTTAAACCCATGCCTTGTTTCTTTGTTTAGCATCAATCCATTCACTTGTTTAATAAATATTTATCATTTATTTATTCATTCATTCATTCAATAAATATTTATCATGCACTCACTATATGACCCTCTGCTACATGGAAACACAAAAGTAAACAAAAAAAAAAAAAACCCGTCTGGAGCTTATGGTTTTATAACTTTCAGCCTAAATATTTCTTAGAGAGCGGAAGGAACTTGATGTGCAACTAAATGGACAATTTGCTAAATGTAAGAACTCAATAATTTAAGCAGATTTATTTTACAAGACAAGATTTGGAAGTTACCAATCAAGGTTGTCCTATCGGAGCCGACAGGATTATGCCCTGAACAAAGTGCTTGGTGCAGAAGTGAGCGGAGTCTGAAATCCAGCCTGCGTCTCCCTTGTTAAGCAAGTCTGTGAGCATAGAGTTGTGTCAGCCCTGAGGTGGGGTTGCCTTTTCTAGTTCTCTAGGTTGGCCAGCCTGGTCGTATAATGTCCTTATTATTTCCTGTCACAACAGTTGAAGCGACCTCTACTTACAGTCATGGCCATCTAATTCAAGTTACACGACTACAATTGTTCCAAATGAGAATCTTGTAGTGGGATCATTTTTTGAAAGGGAGAGAATGCTATGTCCAATTACCCCAAAATAAAACATTTGTAGAAAAGCTTTGGTAGCAAATATGCACACTTTGAACACTTGCCCCATTTGGGTTGAAGATATTATATGGGAAAAAGTCTCACACGTACTAGACTACTAATTGCATTTGTGCAGTAATGTGCTCAGATTAAGTTTCTCTGAGCCTCATTTGCAATCACAGATTAGATTCAGCTCATTAATTAAAATGAGAGATCCATATATTTTCAAGTGTTAACATTTTTGCCTTTTCAAGTTGTAAAACCGTATAAAATGCTAAAGTGTTGTTATTATTCCACTCCAGTTACAAGTTCTTCAGAGGGTGAGAAAATAGCCTGGAGGGGAAACTTCTAATCCATTTCGGCATTTTCCCCTCCTTTGGCGTTTAAGAGGAGGATTGCCAAGAGATGGCCCAGGAGACACGGGGCCCGGAGCTTCAGGGAGGCCTACCCCAGCTGCCGAGTGTGAGGTCCTGGAAACTGGAATTCCTGACTTCCAGGCTGAGTTAGGAGGGCCCCACCTCTTCTCTCCAGGCGGTCTACCTTTCCACACCCTCCCTCTCCAGCTCCATGTTCCTCTTCCCTCCCTTTCTGTGAACTCTTTCTAAATCAGGAGCTACGTGTTTCAAAGACCCATTTTCTGGCTAATGATGTTCCCTGACCTTCAGTCCCCCTGCCTCTCTCCCAGCACACAGCAGGAAAACACCACCAGCAGCAGCCACAAAATACTTACATTCTGCTGTTCCTAAACTTTCACTCTCCTCATTTCTCTCAAATTTTTTGTTTCCTTAAGCTCCACTATTGGGAAGTACATTCAGACACCTGCATTGCATAAGTTTCTAAATACTTTTTTATTAATGTTGATTTATTTTGGGGAGAGAGACAGAGACAGAGAGAGACAGAGCATGAGCAGGGGAAGGGCAGAGAGAGGGAGACAGAATCAGAAGCAGACTCCAGGCTCTGAACTGTCAGCACAGAGCCCAACGCGGGGCTCGAACTCATGAACCTGAACTGAAGTCAGACGCTTAACCCGTCTGAGCCACCCAGGCGCCCCAGCATTGCATAATTTTTAAGATTTGCTTCCCAGAAGCCCTTTATGGATTCACCATTAGAGACAGAGTGACCCTTTCAAGAGACGGTCTCCATTTTCTTCAGACTCCATCTTCAACGTTTTCTATCCTTTTCCACTTGGCCCCTGTCCACTGCAGAGGGCAAATAGACAGGGGCTGAAGAGGGACACTGAGATCAGGGTGGGGCTATGATCTTGATGGCCTCTGCCTTCGAGCCTCTACCTGAAATGGCTCAAGTGGGACTGATGAGGGAGTGTAAGGCAAGCTGACACCACCTACACCACCTGGGCCCCCAGGTGGGATGTGACATTCCCCAGGCACTCCCGGCTGCCCAAGAACAAAGGAAAGGGCAGAAAACAGTTACACTAACAGTCTCCATCAGTTTACAAATATCTTAGTAAATTAAAAAAAAAAAAAAAAAAAAAAGCAATCTTATCCATAGCCTTCTCCAGGAACTCCCTACCGTCTCAATGATTAAGCTTTGCTAGAGGAAAAAACGACCTCAGCTTGACAAAAGCTAGGCCTCCAGTAAATGAACCTTCTTTAGCATATGGAAACCCTTTAAGAAACTTCCTCCTGACTTCATCTCTCCCAACTCCACGGTCTATAAGCAGTCATTCTTCACAACCCCAGTGCAGCTCTTTCTGCCCACAGGTCCTGTCCCCGAGCTTTAATAAAAATCACCTTTTTGCACCAAAAGTGTCTTCAAAAATTCTTTCTTGGCCATCAGCTCCGAACACCTGCCACCCCTCCAAACCCCATCAGGACCACCCCTCCCAAACAACAAAACAAAACAATCTGCCCAATAACAAGAGCCAACTGGGTCTTTGCTGTTTGTCTTGAAGAAGAGAATATTCTGACCCCTCTACTGTCTTCATCCCCTACTTTAGTCCAGGTTTGCCTTTTAATAATCAGGGATGATTTCCATATTCAATATGAGCATGTGGTGTGCAGTGGCCCACAGATCTTGTTAAAGTAAGACGGTGGTAAACAACGGAGATGATGCCCTTGCTAAGTAACCTTGAGCCAGAACCTCAGAACCTTAGTGTGTGACCATTGCCAGCTGAACTCGCTTCTGCAGGCTGTTCTGCACAGACACAGAACATAACTGCTTTTAACTTCCCTGTATCATTTTCCCCATCTATTAAGCAAACATGTTGGTACATTATTAATCACATCAACTTTCTTCAAAGGGGGTCTTAAAACCCTTAATGTTCATTTAAATGATGGTTTTCAATTTAGCTTTAAAAGTTTTAAAAAATTAACTGAAGCCAATTATTTAGATAACTTTTTTCTCTTCTGTTTCAAGGAGTAGCTTCGTACATGTGACTCATGTAATTCAAGCTGTGCAGTAAGGTAGTAAAGACATTTTGATATATTATTGGATAGATGTAAATTGCTGAGACTCAGAATCCCAAATTAAGATAAGCAAGACAGTGCTGGCGCCACCGAGGTGTACTCTATAAGTAGCCTAGAGGGAAAGTGGATTAAATAGTATTAACCTATTGAAAGTGAAAGTGTAAGCAATTTTGCTTCATAGTTTCTAAAGGAATGTACCCATACATCATGGAAGGCTTTCAGAACTTTCAGACACAGGAAACTGATTTCATATCTTAGAAACTTAATTTATGGTAATTTTACAGCATCAATCCAAAACTCATAAATCCAAAATGTTGAGTGTTTAATAGTATGGGGGGGGGGGGGAAGAGTTTGGAAATAAGATTGCTTCTTTCTAAAACTTAACAGCAAGGAAAAACAGTGAAAAATCGTAAAGATGAAATGCCTCTCAAACGATTTAATTCTATTTTTTAAAGTTAATTTAAGCAGAGGCTGGGCTAAAAGCCCAGCGTTCTGACTTGCTGTCACCTAGATTTTACTTTAGAATGAGATAAATGGTGAGCCACAATGAACGCATCAAGTCTTCAGTATTGAGACACCTTCTTTATAAGTAATCTAACAGCAGTAAATCTAAATTGTTATGTTTTGTTGAGCTGAAGCTTGGTTTTCAATTTACATAAAGAAGTTACTTAACTGAAGGCTAGGAAAAAAAGCCAAAAGAAATGAAATAGGAATGTTCTCAGAGGGAAAAGAGAATGGGAAGGGTGTACCAAGAGAAAACGTCATAGCTACATTTTCGATTTACATCACAGGTGACGGCAGACTATCCCTCCCCCCCACCCCCACTTTAATGTACGATAGGGTTATGAAGCATCAGACGTGATTCTCCAACACGGTAACCAAAGAACAGGCTTCCGCACTGAAGCATCTGTGACTTTTTCTTCCTCCTAAACTCTCATTAAAAACAATTGTGTTTTGCTTTTACATCCTTGAAGGATGTTCTTTTCTCTTTCTGGCTCCAGTGCATGATCCCTGTGGATCTTTTAAAACCTGTCCTTAATACTGGTTTAATATACATCTGTCCTATTCCCTGTTCAGTAGTAATAATTATTTGTTACCACTTTAAATTCCTTTCAAGTTAACAATTTAAACCATTTTTGTCACTCAAGAAATCTTGAAAATTTTCCATTTCATTTTTTCCTCTTATTTCCCCCAATGCATACATATTTCCTTTCTTTTAAATTCTTTGTTGCTCCTGGATCTACATTTTCTTTTATGCCTTCCTCATTCTGATTGCTTCTGTTTATTATGTACCAGGTGTCTTCCATTGCCTACTTTAAGTCCCTGTAAAGCTCAAGTTTTCCACAGGGAATAGCTACATGTAATGGTTTCATTAGCCAGAAAAGTGTGTGTTTATATGATAAATATCAAAATGTTTTATAACCTACAGGGAAAACATCCAGATGATCAACTTTTTCAGTTTTTATCAAAATAGTTCATTGTCTTTGAAGCACTCCCCCACCTTCTTCATGTTGCCAACTGTTCTTTCCTGGGCTTATGATGCTTAAGGTTTTCATGCTTTTATCAAGCGTCTCTGTATTCTACAGTCCAATGCTAGAGCACTACTAAATTTAACATGTACAGTACACGAGCCCCATTTTGTGATAGCGATGTAGTCGCACAACGGCTGGAACTCTTTCTACTACTGCCACCTAGTGGTTCTCCTCACCAGATGTATCTTCCCGAAGTGTTTTTCTAGAAATTGCACGTTGGCAGAATCCAGTAGCTAAAGATATTCAAGTGGAAATCATGAAAGCTTTCTTTCACATTGTATTAAAGTAACCCTGTTTCACACACCTAGGGAAGGAGAGGGAAGATACTTCACTCTTTCTACGAAAATAAAACTCTCACAACTTTAGTTGAAATTTTTTTTAAAATGCACCTGCACGCTGATGCCTAAAGTATGTGACGTCAGAAACGCCAGGAGCTCTTCCACATGCGCTTGCCTCCCACCTCCGGCCACTGTACTAGACAGCATGATTCATTAGGTATCACAGCACCTGCATAAAGGAAATCAGAAGCACGTGCTTCTGGCCAGAGGTAAACAAGACACAAGATCAGCACCTGTTCAGCTCTGCTCCTGCTGAGCTCTGAAGCCGCCAGTGGTATTTATGTAATCTGAACTGCGTGCAATGGTTTAAAGTGGAGGAAGAACACGATATTAGATCAGTGTACTGCATCTCTGCCCGTCTCCACACAGCCACCTTTGTGACCTTTGAGACTAGAAGAGAACCGAGGGAACAAATACTTCAGCAGACAGCAGCATTAAGGCCTCCGCAGAGCTGATATCTTGTCGTTTCTTTACTAATTAACTTATGGCCATGTTAAAATTTTCATCATTTGTGGTAGATGGGGTAGACGCTATGTCCCCAGCACCTAGGACCATTCTTAGTATACAGTAAGCACTCAGGAAATATTTGTTGGATGAGTGTATTTAACAAATGGGGAAAAAAAGGGCCGCTCTGAAAAGTGAGTTTTAGTGGGGCCATTGGTTTGGTCCACGGAGCAGAGTTTTACATGTTCTTATGTTTCGTATTAATTCTGCAATTTCCCATATTTTAGCAAGTGATACATGAAACCTGTTTTGAAATCAGACATCTTAACTTGGATTCTCTCTTTGCAGGTCTCTACCAAAACCCTTTGTGCCAATATAACCTGTATCGTTTATATATAATCTACCACCTTCCAGGAGTAGAGTTGCTTGATCGAAATCGTAAGGACACCTCTTGCAGATAAGTGAAAGGCAGTCTTCTAGCTCACTAGCTTAAAAAATGCTGAAAGTCTTTGAAAATAATTTTCCTTATAAATGGACTTTGAATTATTTATTTTCAAAATGTTTGCTCTGAAATTTTCCCTAGCTTAGGAATTATTTCTCTTGATCACTGTATTGAAAAGGCCATCTAACTGAGCATAAGGATTGGTCTCCTTGCCCTGATTTTGACATAAATGTGTTGGATGCCAAATCATTTATCCCCAGCATTTTAGTGTTTTATTTCAAAAACGAGAGAAATGGACTAAATCTCTTAAGGCCTATTTAAGTTCTAAAAATCGTTTTCTTTGAAATCCTGTAAATATATATATATATATATATATATATATATATATATATATATATTAAAACATATATAATCAATGATAATTTCTTTGTGAATACACCTTTAGACATTGTAGATGAACTAGTATGTCCATTTATATGAACCACAAAAATAACCTCACCATGTTACATTTTACCCTTTAGGGGGCCTCTTTTACCTCCAAGGAAATAACTGTGATAGCCCTTCGCAGTTCTGACAGGATGTTCACATATGACATAGTTCAGATAAACACATTTTTCCAAGTGTTCAATTATCTTCTGAATCTCTCTGCTTCTCTATAATGCTACGAAGTAACATTACTATTTGCATTTGTCAGAAGTTACAGAGAAGGAAAGAAGATCAATGATCACCATTTTTAATCACAAAAAGGCTCATATTGTTCAGTCAATAGCATTCAGAGGAAAAGTAGATGCCTCCTGGAATCCTAGATCACCGTTTAAGCAAAAACCAGCTCAGAGAATACCTCCAGGTATTTTGAAAACAGAAGAAAAATGAAATTAAAATTCCTCAGACTTTTGGTTACTTTGATTATAATAATAATGGCTGCAATTGACAATAAGCTAAGCCCCTACATGGTGAATAAATATTCTCCAATTTTATTAGTCCAATTAAAGTGATATGCAATTTTATCTGTTTATGTATATTAAATTAAATGAGGTAATGTGATAATAATGAGATATTACCTTGAAATTCTTCCTTTAGTATCTAGTGACTATAAAAGACTCAGTAAATAAGCTTTGTTTATTATTATTACCACTATCACTGGACAATTTCACCAATTAAAGCTATAAGTTGTTGATAATATGGCAAAAATATTAAGAAGAAATAAAGATCATCTACAATTCCTTCACCCAGAAATAATCACTGTTACTATTTAAGTTGGATTCATATACACACACTCATTATACACAAGTAGAATTTGAATATTTTCAGTGATGTTTCGTTAGTTAGAAATTAATTTCTTACATGTAACAGCAATCCAACTTCACTGACTTAAGGAAATAGAGATTTTTCTCACACAGCAAATAGTACAAAGGGAGGGTGTTCAGGGTTAGTGCAAAGTTCAATGATATCATCAGTATTTAAGAATACATCTATCTTTTGTTCTATTCACAGTGTGATTTATGGTTACAAGGTGACTGCTATACAGCCAGGCCTCACAAGGAGGTACAAAAAAGATGCAAAGACAAAACCCTTTTACTCATGACACTGTGCCAAAGAGATGACATAGATTTGCAAAACCACAAGAAAAAAAAAAATTCTAGAAAAGAAGGAAAAAAATATTAAAATGGAAAAAGATTTTGAAGAAATTACCCGGAACGTAGTATAGAGAAAGCAAGAGATAGAAAATATTAATTAGCTGTTGAGACAAGGAGACATTAGAAACAGAAGGTCCAGCATCAGTTTAGTAATCCTGAAGGAAAACAATAGAGAAACTGGGCATAAGTTGATGTCTGAGGTGATAACAACTGAGCATTTTCCAAATTTGACAAATGATATGACCCTTTAGATTTACCACAAAAAATTAATCCAAAGACATAAATAATACATAACAATGTCAAAAATCCACACCAAAGGCAAAATGATCTAAAAATGGAATGAAAATGTAGATTACCTATAACATAATAAGTTATAGATTCACAATAAACTTCCCAACTGCAATTATGGAAGTCAGAAGACAGTGATCCAATGCCTTTAAAAAAAAAAAAAATTTTTTTAATGTTTATTTATTTTTGAGAGCCAGAGAGTGACAGAGCATGAGCCGGGGAGGGGCTGAGAGCGAGGGAGTCAGAATCCCAAGCAGGCTCTAGGCTCTGAGCTGTCAGCACAGAGCCCAACACGGGGCTCGAACTCATGGATCACGAGATCATGACCTGAGCCGAAGTCACATGCTTAACTGACTGAGCCACCCAGGTGCCCCAGATCCAATGCCTTTAAAATGCTGGGGAAAAGTAATTGTCAACCAAAAATTCTACAACTAGCTAAGCTAGTCAAAAATGAGCAAGAGGGATACCTGAGTGGCTCAGTCAGCTAAGCATCCAACTTCAACTCAGGTCATGATCTCACAGTTCCCTGGTTCGACCCCTGCATCCATCTCTCTTCTGTCAGCACGGAGCTGGCCTCAGATCTTCTGTCTCCCTCTTTCTCTCTCTCTCTTCCCCTCCCCCACTCATGCTTGCACACCCTATCAAAAATAAAACATTTTTTTAAATGAGCAAGAGGAAAAGAATGGCAAAATTAAGACTTTCCTCTCAACTTTTTAATGTGAAAATTTCAAAACATAGGAAAAGTTGAAAGAATGTCACTTGAAAATTTCAAAACATAGGAAAAGTTGAAAGAATGTCACTTGAAAATTTCAAAACATAGGAAAAGTTGAAAGAATGTCACTTACATATTCAATAATTGTTAATATTCTGTCATATTCACCACCCTTCATAAATGAGGCTTTGCCTTTTTATTCAAGAACGACCTCCTCAGAAGCTTCTACTTACATCTGATTGGCCATCCCCAATCTCCATGTTAACTGGAAAACCTCAAAATACCACTGAACCATTTAGATGTTTCAGTAACAGGTATCACGACTCTTCACTTCTAAATAATTTAGCCTCTAAGTTTAAAAATAAGGGCATTCTTCTATTTGGTCCCAATGACATTATCATACCTAAAAAACTATGAGTGTACTCATACTATTTAATACATAATGATACATATTCAAATGTTCCCAGTTGTTCCAAGATGGCTGCTATAGCAGAATCCAATTAAATTTCCTAACAACATGTGGTTGTTATGGACCTTTACTCTTTTTAAATTTAAAAATTTTGCAATTTGTTTCCACGACTCTTTTAGGGACCAGGCCGGTTAAATTGTAGAATGCATCAATTTGTATGACTGTTTCCACAAGATGTCATTAAACTTGTCCCTTTACCCACTGCATGTCCCAGAGAATGGAAGAAATGTCCATAGGACATGTTCTGGATGCAGTAGAGTGTAGAGCAATGGTTCTCAAAGTGTGGTTCCTAAACCAGTAACAGCAACATCGCATAAGAACTTGTGACCAATGCAAATTCTTGTCCCAAAAGAGATCGACCAAATTAGAAACTCAAGGATGGGACCCAGAAAGCTGTTTTAACAAGCCTTTCAGGTGACTCTGATATACACCCCAGTTAGAGAACAACTAGCATAGAGGCAAGAACACAAGCTTTGGGATCAGATTCCCCCTAGGTTTGAATACCAGCCGTGCTAGTAAGTAGAAGTTTTATTAATCTTGACCCTCATTTGTTTCAGCTTTCTGATTTTTAAAACTAGGGATATTTTAAAGATATTTTAAGACAGACAATATCTTTCTCTGGCTGTCACAACTCTTATACACACACTCATTATATACACACACTGCCACCACCTGATCTGACACATATGAAGGACGTGATAAAAACTGAACTGTTCTATTAGTCTCCTCCTAGGTTTTTCTTTCACTTCATGTAAGATACCCAAACTGAATGTTATCAGATTAGTGCAAGTGAGCCATGCTATGGCAGGAAGTGAATCTCTGGATAGAAAATCTCCACTCTTAAAAATAGGTAACACACTCTTAAAAACAATGTAAGACATTCCATCTGTTTTTCAGCGCTACTGTTATTACAAGTATGAGGAAGACGGATGAATACTACCTTTAGCACTTTACCTTTCTTTAGTGCAACGAGATTGCAGAAAAAAACTATTATCCTTTTGTTCTCTTTATTACTTTCCATATTAAACCTCCAAAAATGAAATCAGAGGAAGAAAGAATACGGAGAGTGTTTCACTGCACCTGAGAGTTGTTCTTCTGAATTCATAGCTATGTTACCTAGAGCCCTCCTAAAACTTAGGATGACTCTAATCTACTCATTTCCTACAAAATGCCAATATATCACAGCAACTAAATGGTATTTTTAGCCCAATACTTTAGCCTGGCTTACTTTAGCTTATCTTAATAACTGAACATGTACAATGAAACTAATAAAACCCACTATGTAAGTTTTTTAAAATATGTCTTACAGTTTTATAGTTTCTATATTTGTTTTGATCTAAATCTCATCTTGCTGTGACATGCACATTTAGGACTCTGAATTCTTTAACTGGGAAGAAACCATACTTAAAATTGTTCATAAGGTAATTTTAACACCACGTTTTGATTTCATTATCTTTAACCTTATAATGGGAAAGAAACCAATTATATTCTAACAGCTTGAGAAGTAAGGTCAACTTGTAGTTTCTTCAAATGCCACCTATCCATCCTTGTAAAATGGGTAAAAGACATGCACTGATTTCCATTAATTATCATGCTTATTGCATGATCACCAATAACTTCAGAATCAAAACACCGTGGGCTTTTATACGGCTTTAAGGAAGTAGACATTGGGGGATTTCCCACCAACTACCTAAATAGGGATAGACATTGAGGGAGATTAAAATAAATGAAAATATCAGTAACATTTTTAAATGACTAGTAGTGGTCTAAGTAAAACTCCTGGATTTCTGTATTTGCTCTTCTCCCCCAAACAAGATGGAACTGCAGGGCTAAGACCAAGCTGAGGATGATGTCCCAGAGCCTAGGCCTAGCAGCTGAGGCGTGTTACTCAGGAAGAGAGAAGAAGAAAACAACAACAACAACAAAATTCATGTAGACTATTTAGCAAATGGATAGTTCACCAGAGTGGGTGAATCCAGATATAAGACAGGGAGGCCAGAATCCAGACAAAAGTAAAAATTAAAACTTTTGAGCTGGGGGATCGAAGCCTTGGGAATCCAGGCCTTAAAAACATCTCTGACTCTGAGTAGCAACGACATGAGGCACATCCAGGAAAGCAAATGCCAAGTGCTATTTGTGCATGAAGCCTCAGAGAGGTACCAGGGGTCAGTGTGAGAACTCGAGATTGGTTGGCAATTGAGAAAACTGCAGAGTCAGAAGAATTTGTGAAGGCAAAAATCAACAGTCAGCAGAGCAGGTTTTGGAAGCCATGACTGGGGGACACTGGAGTTGTGCCACGGAGCAGTCCTGCGCCAAAGAAATAAACAAAAACCATTTTCTTCAGGAGACATCATAAGGAAAAATAAATTCCAGAGAGATTAAATATCTAAATATAAATGAGTTGAAAAGTACATGGGGGAAAAAAAAACAACTTTTATAATCCCAAGGAGACAAAGTACAATCAAAGCTTTGCACAAAACTCAGGGCCATAAAAATGAAAAGTTGACAGATTTAAACTACATAAAAATGACAACCATTATATGATATAGGAACAAAAAGAAAATCTTTGCAATATATACAATAGGCAAAAGCTAATTCCTATTACATTAAAGGATTCCTATAAATCACTTTGTAAACTCCAAATTTTAAAAAAAGTGACAAAAGCTATGAACAAGACATTTATAGAAGGAAATAAATGTGATGTCTCATAATCAGCCTTACTAGTGAGCAAATAAATGGAAAATAAAACAATGAGATATCAATTTCGTCCTGCAGATATGCAAACGTTGAGAAGGTTAGTAAAGATTAAGGGAGAAAAAAGCACAACTTATAAATTATTGGTGGGAGTGTAAATTAGTTCAACCTTCTTGGCCATATGGCAGCATCCACCAACATATAAAATGTGCAAACCATTCAAAACAGCATTTAAATTTGAAGCCTCTTTTGCAAAAGTATTTGCACATAAAAACAAAGATTTATGTATAAAGCTGCTCAATGAAACATTCTAAGTAAAAGAAAAAATAATGAAAACACCGAATGGTCCTTCATAGAAGAATATTAAGTGATGGAACATTCCTACAACATGAACCATTGCACTTTAGAATTATTCCATGGGGTATTGAGTATAAGAAAAATACATCATGGACTAATAAAATGCAGAGTATGACAAAATTGGAACTGAGTTCACATATGTGAGTACACATGTGTATGCACATAGGAGGCTGGAAATCTACATACAAAACTCTTAATAGTGATCCCTCTGGTAAGAGGAATGAGAAAGATCAAAGGGAGATTTCACTTTCTACTATTTTCTAGTTTATATTCATTATCAGCAAAATGAGCATTTTATAATTAAAACATATAGAAGGGGTGCCTGGCTGGCTCAGTCAAAAGAGCACAGGACTCTTGATCACAGGGTCGTGAGTTCGAGCCCCATGATGGGTATAGAGATTACTTATAAATAAATAAATAAATAAATAAATAAAGTAAGTAAGTAAGTAAGTAAGTAAGTAAGTAAAATGTAAATTCTTAAAAAAATGCAGCAAGAGAGACTGGGGAAATCAGAAATGGAATGATCAGCCATTTGTGAAGGGAACAATTCCATGAACTCCTCTAAGGCAGGGGCTATGTGCTCCCTGCTGCTTGTGGTATTGTGGGCTTTGGTGGCCCAACAGGTGCTGGTACATTCCACGTCTGGCCTGGCACCAGGCCTCTGGAGAGGAATGAACAAAGCAATGACAGTCTCTGGAAGATACCATAAGAAATCCCGGCTTTGTGGACTAGCCTTTGAGCTCCAAAGCTAGGGAAGATGGAGATTCTTGTGATCTAGGATTTGTTTATTCTATTTCTTTGAAGTTAATGCCAAGAATTCAAAAGGTTTAAACTGCCCTAAATAGTTCTCCTCATTTGGTCTGGTAGTCCATTTATAGATTCATGTGTCTATCTGAGAAAAAGGATCACTTTCTGCACATGAGACTCAATATCATAATTACAAAAATCCCCACTTGGATTCCACTGGTAACTTAATTGATTAAGCATTCTGTTCTCAGAGTTTTGAGAACTGTATTGAATTAAAGAACTTGCTTCAAACCTAAGGCAAACCTAAGGCACTATAACTAAGAGAAAAGTTCAATTTGAGCTTAAGCGTCAAGGCATTTTTGATGGATTGAATTATTTATCTAAATGGTCATTCAAAAATCAGAGAGTTGTGCTCTAGACTTTTCCTTTATAGAACAGTTTTACTGTTTTAAAAAGCTGAATAATTATTTGAAAAATACTAACTTTGAAATGTATTTTTTTATAGATTTTTCATTTGCGAATAATGTAGACAAGTAAGTAATTTTTTAACTTTACTTTTATTATCAAATTATTTTATAATTGTATTGACTTTAAATTATCTTCACTTCCCAAATAGATTTTAATGAGTTAAAAAACGACTAACTCTTCAATAGATGAGAAAAACTGCTGTCTTTCTGTGATAAATAAGCTCAAGCTATTTATTCATATTTTACATATTTAGGTTTTTAATATTATTATAACCAGAAATAAATGAAAAGCTGATTTGGTGCATAAAAAATAAAACCTAAGAATTATTAGCAAATTACAAATGTTTAATGTTCCTCTAAATATGTTCAGTGAAAGCAGATATGTAGATTAACATTTTATATTCATGGGAATTTATATTTTCAAAAGTTAACACTTCATTAAACTATGAAAAACATTTCAAATTCAAGAACATTGATAAATTTTAAAGTCACTAATTCTTTTTAAATTTTACACTTAGGTATTTTTTTTTCCTTTGGATTCAGGATTGAAAAATATTATTGCCAAGAACACTTATAAAATATAGCATAATGTACGGGCAGCTGGGTGGCTCAGTCAGTTAAGAATCCAGCTTCCGTTCAGGTCATGATCTCACAGTACGTGAGTTCAAGCCCCATGTTGGGCTCTCTGCTGTCAGCACAGAGCCCACTTTGGACCCTCTTCTTCCCCCCCTCCCCTCTACACCTTTCCCCCTCACTCTCTCAAAAATAATAAAAAAAAAATTTTAACAAAAAATTTAAAAAATAATAAAATATAGCATAATGTAGAGAAATAGCAACTTTCTAATAAAATATAGTTAAGATACTAATGAGCATATGACATCTACAAATAGTTTAATAATCTTATTTAACACTGGTTTTAAATCATGAACATATGAATGTGGAATAGCCAATCCCAAATATATTTAAAAACTGTATTTTAAAAATAAACAATATAGGGGCGCCTGGGTGGCGCAGTCGGTTAAGCGTCCGACTTCAGCCAGGTCACGATCTCGCGGTCCGTGAGTTCGAGCCCCGCGTCAGGCTCTGGGCTGATGGCTCAGAGCCTGGAGCCTGTTTCCGATTCTGGGTCTCCCTCTCTCTCTGCCCCTCCCCCGTTCATGCTCTGTCTCTCTCTGTTCCAAAAATAAATAAACGTTGAAAAAAAAAATTTAAAAAAAAAAATAAATAAAAAATAAAAATAAACAATATAAACAATAAAAATAGCATTCCTTAGTCTGAAAGTCATTTATCAGTAGAAGCGAAGAGTTGTTAGTGGTACTATGCTACCAATAACACAGAAAAATATGGCATTTATGGGGGGGGGGTTGTTTCCTTATTTATTTTTTAATTTAAATCCAAGTTAGTTAACGTATAGTATAATAATGGTATCGGAGTAGAATTTACTGATTCATCATTTACATATAACACCCAGTGCTCATCCCAACAAATGCCCTCCTTAATGCCCATTTAGCCCATCTCCCCACCCGACTTCTCTCCAATGACCCTGTTTGTTCTCTATAGTTAAGAGTCCCTTATGGTTTGCCTCCCTGTCAGTTTTTATCTTATTTTTCCTTCCCTTCCCCTATGTTCATGTTTTGTTTCTTAAACTCCACATATGAGTGAAATTCTTTATTTGTCTTTCTTGAGCTAACATTTCACTTAGCGTAATACATTCTAGTTCCATCCATGTTCTTGCAAATGGCAAGATTTCATTTATTTGTTTAAATCAAAATTTCACTTTGGCTTAATGACTTTTTTGTCTGACATGACTGCCATTTTTGCAGAACTGTGTTTGATGACCCAGAAGATGCTGTATTTGTAAGGTCCATGAAGAGATCAGCTATGGCTATTACCTCCCTCAACTGGGACACAGTTCCAACACGAGAGGAAAAATACCTTGATGAGAAAGGCACAGAATCTGCTCAAATGGTCACCATTACACTGAGATAAACCCTGGTATCTGTAGAAAGCCTAGTGGTTTCCAGTTCTTCATTAAACTTCTCTGTGATTAAGTATATTGTATATTTAGTATATTATTTGAAATATGTAAATGTAAACAGAAACACCAATAATACAATTCCTACACATTTTAAATTTTTGCTGAAGTAATACACGTATATGGAAATGTACACAAATCATTAAATGTTCAGCTCAACAGTTTTCAAAAAATGAACATGTGCGGGTAACAGCAGTCCTAGAACAAGAAATAGACTATCACCAGCACGTGAAGTGCCTCCTCACTCCTGTTACCACTCTTATTACCTATTACCTAGCCACTGTTATGATTTCTAAACCATAAATTAATTGTGTGTGTCTTTGAAAGGCATATAAATGGAATCACAAAAGTTGAATTACTTTTACTCAATAGCCCTATCATTCTCATTGCTGTACGGTATTCCATTGTATGATCATACCACAATTTATTTTATCCAGTCTATTGTCGTTTTATCTCACCTTTGAAGGCATTTGCCAGTTCTGCGTGTGGGCTAGTGGTCTGAGCTGTGCCTATCCTGAAACCTGCTGCTGGAGGAAAGAGGAACCAGAAAAGCTTTTAGCAGTTGCCTGGTACTGAGAGACAAAATGCATTGCTGGTTTTCCCCAGCTAAGCTAAAGAGCTAGATCAAAGCTTACAAAGAGCAGAGTGACACTTCCTCCTATCTGGTGGTGCTGAGACACCACCACAGTGTGGGCACTATAGGTGGGGCTGAAATCAAAATAGGCAAGGGACAAAAGCCCTAGAGGGAATAGTGAACCGTCCTTGAGAATCTGTAACCTCCTTTCACCTGTGGGCACTTAGGAATCTGTACAAAGCCAGAATCTGAAAATTCAGCCATGATCCTTGGCAGAGGATTATACTTGGGGGAAAGAAAAACCAGAGATTTGGGCATTGATGTAGACGAGTGGTGCAAGACAAAAGTTATAGTGCGTGGCTTACAAGATTTGGTTGTGGTAAGAGCTGAAATGTTCTCTTGTTGTCTCTCCTGGATCACTTCTGCAAGAAGCCAGCTACCACGTCTTGAGGACACTTACACAATCCTCTGGGGAGGCTCAGTGGTGAGGAACTGAGGTCAACTTCAAAAAGCCAGTGAGAGACTGAGGCCTATTGTCAACAACCATAAGAAAGAGCCATCCTGAGAGCAGATTCTCCAGATCTAATTAAACCTTCAGATGACTGCAGCCCAGGCCAAGAGCTGCACCACACCCTCCTGAGAAACCCCAAGCCAGAACCACTCAGTTAAGCTGCTCCTGGGTTTCCGGCCTACAGAAACTATATGAGATAATGATTATTAATGCTTCCAGCTGATCGATTTCAGTGTAATTTAAGCGTCCTTGATACAACAACAGATAACAGAATAACTTGGTATAATCCATGGTGCTAAAAGTATTTATGGTAGGTAAGGATGATTTGTGAAGTCTGGCAAACTCTAAGAAAGGCACAGTGCAGCCTCAAAAGGTTCTTGAATAAGGCCATACCACCTTCAGCAGAGAGCTAGTAATTGTTCAAATAGCAGTTTTAAGCATGCTACTGCATCCATCCTAGTACTAAGAATCTGATCAAAGAACATCAGGCAACTCTGACTAACGTTACTCATCAGAAGTGGAGCACTAATCAGACCCACTAAGCAATAGTGTTGAGCAGGCAGAACAGCAACCTATTTCATGATGAAAATGGTACATTTGGGATCCGATTTAAGCTGGCCCATAAATTGCATAAGCAGTATTAATTTTGAATAGATTGCAGTAACTTTAAGATGAGATATTGTAATCTCCAGGTTAACTACTGAAAGAATTGTAAAAAAAAAAAAAATGGAGCCTGATATTTTATTTTTAATCCCGCAAGCAACTGAAAAGGATGAAAAAATTATTCCAATTACAAAAATATGGCTAGAAAATTTTACTTAATCTCCTTTTCAAGGAACTAATGGAAAGATGTCTCATTTGTATGAAGAAAAAGATTTGCTTTAAAATGCACTCCTCAATGTTTTTTATTCAGTAATGAAGGGCTACGGAGTGGATGTGACTGTAATAAAACACCATTTAGGCAGAAACACAAAATAAAAGACATGATCCTTACTGAGGTAACCTAAAACTCTACCAAAATGGAACACATAGTTGAGAGGGTATTAAATTCTTTGTTTTAAGCAAAAGAGAACATGCAAGCTGATGTGGGTCAAAAGTATATTAGGATCCATCAGGAGCTCTCATGACCAGGAAAGAGAAAATATTACATACATGTAGATAGGGTAGCGGCTAAAAGCTGCAGCTCTGGAATCAGACCCAGTTTAGCTCTTCCACTTACTAGTCGTCATTTGGACAAGTTAGCTAACTTCTGTAAGCTTTCATTTCCTCTTATTTAAAATGATAATCATAGTTACCTCATTAAATCTCAAGGATTAAGTTACATAAATGGATGTAAGGTGTTAGGTAGAGTGGCTTTCTCAAAGTCAGTGCTTGATCTAATGGTTATTCTTATCCCGGGAGCAGCTGTGTCCTTTATGAACTCTATCTGATGTCAGAGTGAATGTTTGTGTCCCCAACTTCCCCCCACCCCCTCATTTGTATATTGAAACCTACCCCTCAACATGATGGTATCCGGAGACGAGGCCTTTGGGAGGTAGTTTGGTCATGAGAGTAGAGCCCTTATGAAGGGGACTAGTGCCCTTTTAAGAGGACAGAGAGGTGGCTACCCTATTTCCACCATGTGAGGACAGAGTAAGAAGATGGCCCTCTGTAGACCAGGAAGAGGGTACTCACCCAAAACTTGACCATGCTGGCACTCTGATCTCTTCTGGCCTCCAGAACTGTGAGAAATACATGTTTATTGTTTAAGCCGCCATAGTTTACCATAATTTGTTATATAACTGCCCAAAGTAAGACACCTGGTGCATTAGGGCTCTCCAAAGAAACTTTCCACAGAAACTGTATGTATATATATCCTATATATATCTATATCCTATATATATCCTATATATATATTGTGAGAGAGAGAGAGAGAAAGAGAGAGAGAAGGGGGGAGAGAGAGAGAGAGAGAGATTTACGGACTTGGTTCATGCCATTTTAGGAGTTGACAAATCCAAAATTTGTAGGGCAGGCCTAGGTAGACTAGAAATTCAAGAATGAGTTGATGTTGCGGTCTTGAGTCATAAATCTACAAGGCAGGCCAGCAGGCCTTTTTAGGGACTTTTTATTTTTAGTGTTGGTATTTCCATGTTGCCAGCTTCTTCAGCATCACAACTGGGATATATGAGGAAAAAAAAAAAAAAATCTCAAGAGAACAAACTGACTGTCACTGCCTGGCTCTTGAGGTCCCCAGCCAGTCTGCCTTCTTTCTCCACCTTATGGAGAAGTTTTCTTATTTATGTTTGATGTATCGTATCTAGGGATTTTAGTTTTACTTAGCAGAAGGAATAGAGAAAAGTATGTCTACTCTACCTTTCCAGAAGCAGAAGTGTTCAGGTTATTTTTTAAGTGTAGCTGTATTTGTTTCCTTTTATGGCTTCTGGGTTTAGGATCCTATTTACAAAGGCCTCCTTCCAGCCAAAGTCATTAAGAATTTTCTCATGGTATTTTTCAGAGAATGATCATTTTTTTTTCACATTTAAATCTTACCCATGTCAAATCATCCTGGAATTAAGTGGTTCCATATTAGTTTATGAATTATCTAGATACATTGCCTTGAATTGGTCAGTTATGTAGCTACCTGATTCATTCTAGACAAATTATGATTTGGCTTTTATTCAAAAGATGCCTTCATGTATTCATGAAAGTCCTTAAAGGATTCCAAAAAACAGCCCTATAAACTAGGCCAGATTTACCTTTTAGAGGAAAAGAAATCTCCTATTTATCTGCTGAAGGAATTATGAGAAGAAGAAATTTGCTTTTTACTAAATTAAGATGTTGCTTTTTATCTATGTAAATAATGCTTTAGTATTATCACAATTTATATAAATATGCACTAATTTCTATACAATTTCAAGCAAATGAGTTTTTCTAGAAAAAACATTCATAAAGAAAAACACCTTGCATTGGTGGTTTCCTTTCCAACCAAAATGATAACCATGATTTAATTCCAAACTTGAACTGCTAAGAAAACAAAAAACAAAAAACAAAAACCTTGAACTGCTATTGTAGGTTCTTTCTAAGAGCATATAAATTTCAAAATTTTAAGTTATATGACTTCATTTTCCTTTTAGCTCTATTTATATGTACTTAACTTTAAAAATTTGGTCCCATTTGTCTTCCACTTGTCACAAATGTATTAATAAGAATTCTTTGGTTTTAAATTATAGATATCCAAAAGGGAAATTTGCTCATGTCACCAAACGATGCAAGCCCAGTGTAGACTGCCAGAACTCAGTGGATTCAACAGCTCAAACAGCATTCCCTCCCTCTATCCCTTGCCTGCTTGGGTGTGTTCAATGGCTGTATTCTCTCAGGTGCCTCCACATGTCAGCACAGCTCTGGAACTGAATCCCTGTATTTAATTACTGTTGTAAGAGAGAAACAAAATACAAAAAAAAGCCTCCCCTCTTCAGCTTCAGGAATGTAAAACCTCTAGGAAGTGCTCTGATTGGCCCGGGTGTGGTCAAGGAAGCAGGTCACGGCTACCAGTAGCAACCATAAAAACACCTGGATTGGAAGATGTACAAGCTCCCACTCAAGAAGGGCACTCATTGGCTTCAGGTGCAGGTGAGATGGGATCCTGAGAAGATAAAAACACTGCAAGAATACCTATTTAGGAAAAAAAAAAAAAAAAGGAATATCTACTTGAAGAATTTCTATGAAGTTCAGTACCCAGTAATATTAAAATTCAAGTAAACCCATGTACGTGATAGATGACTAAAATCGGTCATCTTTTAAAGATCCTGGAAAATATTCATTAAATCCTGTAAAATAATGGCCTGCCTTCAGAGCTCTATTATCTTATATCTGCAGAGATACTACAGCAAAGGTAACATAGTAAAAGTATATAATGTAGTGGTCAGAACTGGAGACCTGGATGAGTTCCAGCTCTGTTCTTTTGGATAAGTTAATTGACCTCTTCCTTGTCTGTGCTATGGGGCTTAAAATAAAGTCTAATTTACAGGCTTGTTATAAAGATTAAAAACGATAACTTCAGGGATATAGTAACTTTCAGTGTTAACTACTGTTATCACCTATTGAATCAAAAAGCAAAATCCAATTTCCTAGTAAACCCGCTGACCAATATTCTATTACATCAGCTCTAGGTATGAAACATATTGGAATAATAAGACTATCTTAATCCTTTAGGTCATATTTTTGTTTGAGAAGTTTCTTGATAGCATATTAAAAGTAATTCAACACGGTTTAAAAAAAATGAACTGGATGACCACCTATCTTAATGGAAACATCACTCTGAGATTGAAGTATGACAAAGGAAGGGATTATAATCAGAACCATCCCCATTGCGTCTTAAACTCCATCTTCTAACCACTTCTTCCCTGAATCACATCTATGGAAAATTTTCATGTTGACATGGCTTATACCTGAAGTCTTCTTTGTCCACTGGGGGTTGTAGCGGTGTTAGAGTTGACTCATGTTAACATTCACTTCAATGAAGGGAAAAGGTACCTCTACAACGCCACATCTCTCGATTTTCCTATTTCCTCCTGCTTTTTCATAACCCTCCATGTTATCCGAAGACAGGCATCGTAATGGTAACACAAAATGGCGATAACACACACGAAAAAACAATCAGATAACACAGGTATAAAACAGATTGGTGGGAGAACAAAGCCTAGGAGGACTATCGCACTAGTCAAAGCGGAATGTTTCTCAGTGCGCAGACGAGGTGCCTTGACAAGGGAAGGGAGGCTTGTCATGACTGACAAGTTTAGGTGCAGTCTGCCTGATTGCCAACCAGTTAACTCTTCACACTGAATTTTCCCCCAAGAAGTCCTCCGGGAACAGCATGGTAGCAGGAGTACAGGTGTAGTACTGGGACTGGGAGAAAAGTCATTCAGTGTAAGAGGAGAACGAGCAAGATAGAAGAATGTGATCAGTGAAGTGAAGTGGGAATTTTAGTCACTGTGATTTGCATTTGTGCACATTAAAATACTTACTACGTTGTTCTCTAGTATTTGCTGAAATTCCTAAAATTAAGTCCTCTATTATTTCTTTAATATTTGCCACCCCTTGACAGCAATAAACCAGGAAACAAGGTGTAGAGTTGGTTATACAGTAGGCACAATTTATTTTACAATCATCACAAGAAACTCTGAAACACGGCACTGTCTTTGGCTATCACACCTTAGCCTGCTTCGGTACTGTGTAAGCTAAAAACTGGTGCCGGGACATTCTAAAAGTGACAGTTACAAATCAATTTCTGGACAGGAAGAGCCACATGAAAAGCTTACGGGAAGATAAAAGCCTTTCAAGTGGAATATGGCACGTGAATTAGTTTCATAACTGTGGACACACTATGTTTAGCCATTATTAAATCAAACATTTCATGAAATATCCTTTTTAAAGCACATGCTGAGATAACTGTGGCTATGCCTTCGTTCCTTCTGGGAGATTTGACATTTCTGAAGGTACAAACACTGTATATACAACGTCACCGCAGGAACTATATAAAGTTCAGACTGCTCAGGATAATTTCGATATAAAACTACAATGGGCTGAACTGGGACAGATCCTGTAACATACAACTTTTCTTCATTTCATTGTATCTTAATAAGCAGGGCTTCACTATTGTAAATGCTATTTATATTCATCTTACTCGCATATAAATTATGATTCATTTAACTACCCGTCTCAGTGGCTAAAAAATCCTTCCTTCCTGAAAATCTCTCTCCTACACCTATTCTGCGGGTCCTTTGTTCCCCACAGCCTATATTTTATTTCTTCTTTAAGGGATGTATTTTGCTTTGAGAACAATTGCAGGGAAGCTGGCCTCAGAAAGGGAATAAAAATGTTTCTTCTATAGTTTGAAATAAAAATTTTTCCCTTGTGGTACCTGTCCAATGACAGTACAGAGAGCACGAGGAAATTAGGGCATGGTAGACAGAGCTTTGCTTGAAAGCGTCTATTCTAGGAAACATGGAATCCTGCCATGGTGCCATGCAGGTATCATGAGGCAGTGAGGATACGGTCGCATGAGCTTTCCAGCTACCTGCCAGGGTACGAACCATCCACACTGGTGCTGGCTCTGGCTTTTACTCCTCAGATGCCTGTGGACCTGCAGGAGCATCCTGTAAGCCTTCCAACCCAGCTTCACTCTGAGGACATTCTTCCTCCCCTTCTACAGACTCTTTGGGGTTACAATCCTCTCGGGAAGTTCCCGTTTCGGCCTCTGGCTGCTCTTCATTAACACAATTAGAATTGACATCAAGTTTGCCATCTGACCAAAACAAAAAAAAAAATCATTTTGTTATTCCTACCACATGTCAGTCACTCTCCTAAGTGCTTTCTGTGTATTAAATTATTGAATCCTCCCAATAGCCATGTGAGGTAAATTATCTCTATTATCGTTATTATCATGACTTTTACAAATGGAAAAACTGAGAAGAGAAGGGTTTGGCAACTCAGAGTGAAGGAGCAAACCAGAATTTGGACGCGGGCCTCTGGCTCCACAGCCGCTGGGCCTTGAAATCTAAATGGTTGTCTGGCATCTGATAAAACCTGCATTTAAATACAGCTTTGCCGTGAATTACCTTGATGTCTTTGGGTAGGTGATGGCCTGTACGAGGTTGTTTCCTCATCTGTAAAGTGGGGGATAATAAAGGCTATCCTACCCTGGTGGGAAGTAGAGGTGCGTGAGACATTTAGAAAAGCATATGGCACCTGCTGCTGCTTCGCAACTGGGAATTCCCATGCTTCCTGACAGCCTTACTCTCTCGCTCGTCTGGTACGAGACCAGCTGCTATCCTCCGCCCTCCACAGAACATACAGACGTTTGGTCCAGAAGACACGAGAAGGCGTGGCAGAAAGCCTGGCTGTTCTCGTAACAATTTATTTATATAAATTAAATTTCATTTTGTGCACATCATTCAATCCTATTAATAGTGTTTCTCAAGCAAGTGGTAAAGGCAGTACAGCTTTAAAAGGGGTGGAGGGGGAAGTGTTTTGTATCCGAGTCACCTGGGCCACTTTTTCAAACTAGATGCGCTCCCCAGAACGTATGATATATTTTCAGGGGTGGGGCATAGAGTGGACATTGTTTTCCACTACGGTCTGTGAACCATTGCTGAAGCAACTCACTGTTTCTGATGAAAATGAGTCATATACTTCACGAGGGAGGGAGAGAAAAAATAATAGGGAACTCTATGCCCAGACACTTATAGAAACCTAATCTGTACAGTAGGTCTGCGATGTAATCTGTAATTTATAAATTTGCTCTGTAATTTCACCTACAGCTTTGTAATTTAATTTAAAAAATTAAAGGTTCCCAACCTTAAAATCTGTGGGTAGCCATTAGGGGAAATGTAATTATTTCCTTAGTCGAAGACCTTAAAATCCTTTGTGAGTAGAGGATAAGTGAATACTCACTTAAAGTCCTGTTGTTGCAGGGTACTCTCCTGAGTCCAAATGTAGAATATGGAATAAACCCTATTCCTTAAAATTCTATACCTCTTTGTTTTCCAGGGACTTCTAGGCTAACCATATTCTAGACATTATCCCAGCAACCCGAAGTAGGGACAAATTTAAGTGTGATTTTTATGCTGGTCAACTCCAAGTTTCCTCAGTCCCCAGAGAATACTCCGTCCCTTGGTGCCCTGTGTTAATATTAATAATATCATTCCTCTTCTCCATGAGCTTGCTTTTTATATACGTACTGTTTTCCTCTGCACTCTTTTCTTTGGCAGCTTCCAATTGTTGTTTTTCATAAATGTCCTTTAGATTCTTACAGATTTTCTTATGTGCAAACCAGTGTGTTTTCTGACAGGTTTGATCGCAGTATATTACCTGAAAACAATTGTTAAGTTTATTTCATTTCAAGAGCTGTGACTGCATGATATTCCAACTATAACACTAAACCAACAACTATGCTGTAAAAATGCTGTTTGGTATGCTTTCTTTTAAAACCATAAGTACACTAACTTAGATTTGTGATTTTTAGCTCGTGCTTTATAACAATAACGGATATACAACGAACAGTCTACCAAAGACTCCAACAAGTGATTTACTAAGCACCTACTATGTGGGGACACCTGGGTGGCTCAGTCAGTGAAGCATCCGACTCCTGGTTTCAGCTCAGGTCACGATCTCACGGTTTGTGAGTTCAAGCCCTGCGTTCAAGCCTGTTGGGGACTCTGTCTCCCTCTCTCTCTGCCCCTCCCCTGCTTGCTCTCTACTTCTTTCTCTCTCAAAAATAAATAAACAATTGAAAAATTTGTTTTAAAAAAGAACGTACTATGTGTCAGAAGTGATACAGTACTATGACAAGGGAGATATAGTTATCTCAGAAGAAGGTAGGTTGAAAAAGAGCTGGATGGGGCAGCGTGGAGGAAGGCAGACACTCAACAACATGATTTATATCCTAGTAAGTGTAGTAATAGCAACAGGAGCACAGAGGAAGCAGTGACTCCCTCTAAATGAAGGAAGTCAGTCAACAGAGGAATGGGAAAGAAGCATTCCAGGCAGAGATTATCTTGTACAAAAATGGAGGAAGGGAAACGAATTATATGCTCAAGGAACAGCAAGAAGTTTGTGCAAATGGACCTTAGAGTTTTGTAAGATTCTATGCCAAGCACTGTGCGAGGCCCTTATAAATAGATGACACATACTGGAGACTGTTTCACTGGTCCCAATTCTTAATTTTTCCCTGCATGTTTACATTTTCCCATGAGACTTCAAAGTTCTTTTTACTGAAGGGAAGAACTGAGTTTACAATTTGGCCATGTGACTTGCTTTGGCCAAAGGAATGAGAGAGCATGACAATTTCAAGGCTAGACTTCAGGAGACCTCATGTGCTTTCACCTCCCCACTTTTACTTCTGCCATCATTATGAGATGGCTCAGGCCGCCTGCTGGTCTAAGGAGGATAAGAGACACATGGAGAAAAAGTGCCCCAGGCCCTCTCAGCCCATCTCAGCCAACCGCCAACATGGGAAATTAGCAAATTACTGCATTTTAAGTACTGAATTTTGGAGGGTTTTATATGCAGCAACAGTTAACCAATATAGATGGTCTCAATAAACTCTTACAACACTAACCCCATTTCACATACAAAGAAACCAAGGTTCAAAGAAGTAAGTAATTAAAAGAGATGAAGCGCAGAAGTAGGTTAAAGCAAAATGTGATGAATGTTATTAATACGCTGAAGAATTTCAACCTTAAAAACAACAGGAACTTGATTTAATGGATAGGGTAAAGTGAATGCACAGATGAATGCTTGCAGGTAGTATCTGTGAGGAGAAGAACCCAATTAGATATGCCCTTTCAAAGTTCATTCTGACAGAAGTGGGTAATACAGTCCAGAGAGCTTAAAGATCGGTGGCAGTAAGAAGGGAGTTGTAGTTTTACATAGAAGACATGATGGAGAGATTGCAGTTAAGCTGCTATCAGAAGAGTCGAGATTGCATATCTATGAACTGTCCTACTTTAGGTTCTCAGGTCTGCACCAGCCTCAATCCCTTATGGATTATCTTTTTTGTATTCACTCTCTTGCATTCTTTTTCTTGGAGGTGGTCAGCACTGAAGCTGTGGCAATATGGAAGTCTGAGAGAAGATAAGGCACAGAACTACATTTCTCCCATACTTTTCTCCCAGAACTACTTTTAAGGATTACATGCATAGAATTTGTACCATATTAGAGTCTATTAGAAAACTAATGCCAATCACTGTATTTAGAATATTAAAACTCAGTTTATCAACTCGGATATGAAACCTAAACCAAATCAGTGAACTTCAAAGAACTTCATTCTTACCATCTTGCATACAGAACATCTTTTACTTGCTCCCTTTTCTCCACAGGTTGTGCAAAATTCAACATCCACAAAACCCACCTGACCAGTGATGGCTTGGGTAAGTACAGAGAACGCAGTGGGATCAGAACCCTAGAGTAGGCATGAAGAAGAGAAAAATACACTTTAAAATCACCATGGAGGGGTGCCTGGGAAGCTCGGCTGGTTACCCATCTGACTCTTGGTTTCAGCTCAGGTCATGACCTCACGGTTCATGATATCGAGCCCCACCTTGGGCTCGGTGCTGATGGAGTGGAGCCTGTTTGGGTTTTCTCTCCCTCTCTCGCTGCACCTCGCCAACTTTAAATAAATCAAATCAAATCAGATCAAATCAACATGGGAAGACTACGGAGACGATACTGCATAAACAATGTTGTCCAGAAGCAGGCACACAAGAGACAAAGTCAATAAGGCTATACGTGACACAGACTTTACCTATGTTACAAGAGCACAGCTATTAGTGTGAATTATTGCTTGAGAAAAAAAATTGATGGTACAACTAGACAACATCACGGAACCTTTCTTGTCACTGCTGGGGGGACAGGAACTTTGTTATACACAACCTTGTCATCCACTTTGTTAAGTACAAATTTGTTTAGGTACCAGAGTTCATCTCATGGAAAGATATTCAACTTAAAAACAAACACTCAACACAGCCTGTAAGAACTGAGACATTAGCTAGTCTTCCAGAAGTTAAAATATACTTTGTCAATTACAAAAGCCAAACTTCTTTAAAAGTATACTCTGTTACAATGCGGACTCAACACTTCTTAAATGTAGCTATGCCTCAAACTTCCTGCTGGGATTTGTGACAGGAAGAAGCCAAGAGCCATAGGAGGCAGAGGGGATGAAAACTTCTGCAGGAGGGCCCAGGCACCCACGTGGGCAGAAAGTGCCATAGGTGACGTGGCAGGCAACCCTGAGAGTTACCGTTGTACAGGAAAAGATTAGCATTGCTTCATTGGCTTGTAAACTTGCCAGTTTAACAAAACCCCTTAGGTAGTAAACAGTGGCTACGCGGGACATTCACAACTACCAGCATTCCAGATAAATATAGTTTACCAGAGAGAATATATAATTCTGGAAGAACAATGAAGTTAAATTTTACTTCCTACAGCTGGGAAGTAAAAACAGAATTTTGTTAAGTATGGAAAATTTATAATCAGAGGCATTAAGGTAGAATCTCAGAAGCTGGGGCACACTTTAAGATTGTTTATGAAGACATACAACAAGCTTCCCCGTGACCATCCCTTCACATCTCCCACGACCAGAAACCATCAACCTAGACAATCAGTTCCTCCTTTCAACTAGCGTGGGACTTTGTACTGGTTTTTCACAAGCTGCAAGTGCACATGTGTGTATCTGTATTACAGAACAGGTGTGAACCCACCTTTACAGGTTTCACAGAGGTCTTTAAAATGTTAAGTTTCCATACAGCCGTCTCAATTCCGACAGAGGGGAATACTATTTACTAAACGATGAGTTATATAAAAATGACAGAAGAGGATCAAGAAGGGGAGGCATGTGAACAGAAACAAGGTTAACAGGCAAATCGATCACCATGTCTGTTCCTGAAAACTGTCTACAGTAATTATTTATCTATTAAATAAACAATAAATTAATGCTAAAGAGAACTTGCCTTTAATTGCTCAAAATACAGTAATTAGGTCTTACTGGTAGAGTTAACTAAGTGATCGTGAGGAGCCTTACAATTTCAACAGGAGCAATACTTCGCACCAGTTGCTGGAGGAGTGTCGCTTCACAGTAAGGAAATTTTCGGATACTTTCTCTTATGATCTTTTCTTGATATACCGGAAAGCCATCAGAAGCTCGGCCTTTTAGCAAGCTGTAAGAGATTTTTTTAAAAAAATAACTGGAGTTTGATCCCTAAGCATTTCCTCACAGCCAAACCCATGAACTTTTAGTAGTTTCTTCTTTTCTACGTCAGATTTTCATTGTCTCTTCAAGTCGTGATGACAGACTTAATTCAAATTGCTCTTCTAGCTGCATGCTGAGCTAGGCCTTATCAGGTTTACGGGCCCCGAGCTGTATTTATAAAAGCAACCCCTGCCCTAAAACACACTAACTGCCATGATCAGATTAGCTAGTTACTCATTACCATGCCAGTTATTTGTACAAAGAACGAGAATTCTCATTAAGTTACACCCTTCTGACACAGTTCACTTTTCTCAGTGTGACTGTAAGGGAATTTGATCCCTGGTGGTTCAGAGAACAAGGATAACACACAGATCTCGCAGATTCAGTAACGGAGGTACACTGAGGGCCACGACGAATCCGGACCAGGAACCTACGGCACGGTGTACCCATCGTCAAAGCTGGACTTGGGCTACCTTCTACATCTTACACACACTACTTAACTTCTCCAAACTTCAGATTCCTCACCTGTAAACTGGGGATGACAAAAGCATCACTGTAGAAAGTACAGAACTGAATAACCACTCAGTCTAAACGTAACATCGTCTTTCGTTTCTTACAGACTAAATGTGAGCCCAATAGTAACAACTGCTGCTAAATTGCTTAATGTTTTAATCCATAATGAGGCTTCACATAATAATTCATTATCCATTTGAGCATGTTCTACATATGACATGGTAAAAAACAAAAAAAACCAAAAACAAACAGTACCTTTTGATGAGAGTGTCCAGTTTATTCTCTCCATCTTTTAAAAAGTTAATGCATTTCTGAAAGATACAGCTGATGTAGTGCATTTTCATAGCCAGCACTTCATTCATGTCTCTCTGCTTCATACATTTCTCACAAATCAAATCCATCACCTTGTAGCATTTATTCAGAGCTGTTTCTTCTGCCAGTAGAGGATTCTCATTTATAAGCATCACGATCTAGAAGAAATTACAGTGAGCTTAGAAATTCCATGAGGAAAAAAAAAAAAGAAATTCCATGAGAGATTTTTCCATGTACAAATTAGGCAGTCAGTTTGGGTTGATTTCAATAGATTACCAAATAATGTCTTTCTCAGGGTCATATGTTTACTACGTTAATTCAAATTAGAATGCCGACTGCCAATGATCAAAGTTATGAAACTAATACAGAGGACCGTAGCATCGTGACATCTCTTGAACTCTTTATATCTAAGTTATCACGTGATCTGCCATCCAGCTAAACCAGGGTGTTAGTATGCCACGCAGATGATTTTAGATTCTCGGTTAAAAGCACTTCTACCAAAGATAAAAGTGGCATATTCACATATCCTTTATATACAGAATCAAATCACCAAGTAATCACTACTTTTAGCTAACATTACTGAGCTTTAGAATTTCATGGTTAGGAGTACTATAATTCTCATTAATTCTTATTAATTATAAAGAAATGAGATTTTCACAAGAAGCAGTCTAAAAATAAAAAGTGTATTACTTTCCAATTAACTACATTTCTCTGTGGAAATTTTTATGATATGCTTCTAATCTTCTATGGTAATGAGAATAGGTCAAAGCAATAATAGCTTTAAAAGGAGAAATACTAGAGAGTTATCAAATTTGATGCATTATGAGTCCCACACTTCTCATATATGTACACAGATTAAGTCCAAAATCAGTGTAATGAGGAGTTTTTTTTTTTAATTTTTTTTTTTTTACTGGCTTTGTTATAGGCTAGATTACCTGAAGTAGGTCTGCACAGGACAGATGTAAACATCCGTGGGGACATAACAGTAATGCAAACACATGTGTAACATGGGCACAATTGTACACACACAGCAAAAAGTCAGTATTTGCTAACCTTTGTGTTATAACTAAATACCTATCTTGGGTAATGTAAATATCAGGTAATCACAGAAAGCAGATTTCATGTATTAGATCCTTTTCTTCAGATATGAAGATAATTTGTTAACTTACATAAATCCCATGCCTAGCCTAATTAAAAATTTAACATAGATTAAGTGTTCTTGTGAAATTAAAATATGATTTGAACTTATTTTTGACACTACTAGATTGGTATATAATATAATATTTTACTTACAATATAGCACTCAATAATAAAAGAAAGTTCATGAAATAAGTATAAGGAGAAGTCCGGTTGGTAAATTTGCTGACAACTTACATAATAACATTTATCAAAAATTAACTTTTGGCAGAGAAGGCTTGTTAATTACATGTATTTCTACTGTCAAGTGCAATCACTTGAAACTGTTGTATATTTTTGCATGAAGCGTTTATAATCAAAACACAGGATCTTAAACTTATAAATATAACCTTGTTTAAAAATTCTTAGAACCCAGATTCATTTTTTCCTTTTATGAAAATATTAGGCTTTATTTACTTTGTGATATATACCACTGTACTAAAAAAAAAAAAAAAAAAAAAAAAAAAAAAAACGACATATAACCATAGCTCTATGAGCTTACTTGAAACATTTTATAAACACAAAAAAATATTATTTGAACTAGTTTCCTTCCTTTAATCTTTTGAGCATTATAAAGTAATCCATTATAAAGAAAATCTCATTATTAATTATTGAGGAGGAATAAATATATTCCATTAAGCATAAAAGCCAGATATATCTCATCTCCCAAAGAATGTAAGAATATGTTTATACAGTGACATTCTGAATTCTTTTTATTTTTCTTTTAAAAAAAATTACCAAACCAACAATTCTGGCCTTAAAAAGTTATGTACATCTGTCTCCTGACCACTTAGAGACTCTGCTCAATTCTGTTGTCATTTTTCCTGTGATTCTGTTTTTCTCCTGTATACCTCTGTATTCTGAGCATCAGCACAATTCTCCAAGTCCCTGTTGAAAACAAACATCCATATCGCTACAGGAGCCACTTAACCTTGACGCACAGGCAGCTATGTTAAGTGCACCGCAGTGAAAGGGTGAATTGTGTATCAAGGAGGCTCTCTGTGATTTTAAAAGGTCTGTGACTCTATACAATGGCTGTTAGTTACCTTTTTATAATACGCTTCAAGAAGACCCCTGCTGACTTGAAAAGGGGAAAGCAATGAAAATAAGCCACCACAATAGCAACTGCACAACTTTTATCCAAAGTGGGCGGGGAGGTTTCCAAGTGAATAGATCATTTATAGCTACAAAAAGCAAGGTGTGGTTTGAAGGAAGGTACTATAATTACAGAATAATCTCTTTTAAGACCAAATGTACTAAAAAATATATAATGTAGGCTATTTCAGTTCATACATGTTTACAATTTATTGCCTGTATAAATATACCCTTACTCTAATTTACTCAAATATGTGCTTTTATATTTATTTAGTTTTTAAAAAAATTATTTTGAGAGAGAGTGCACACGTTGTCAGTGTGGAGCCTGCTTAAGATTCTCTCTCCCCCTCTCTCTGCCTGTCCCGTGCTCATGTGCATGGGCATGCACTCTCTTTCTCAAAAAAAAAAAAAAAAAGAAGAAGAAGAAGAAGAAGTAAAAATTTTAAAAAAGAAAAAGTAATAAAGATCATTAAAGAACAGTAATTACTAAAACATTTAACCCGAAGAGACTGGGTTACATATAAATATCAAAAATTACTCCACAGGGGCGCCTGGGTGGCTCAGTCGGTTGAGCGTCTGACTTCGGCTCAGGTCATGATCTCACGATTTGTGAGTTCAAGCCCTGCATCAAGCTCTGTGCTGACAGCTCAGAGCCTGGAGCCTGCTTCAGATTCTGTGTCTCCCTCTCTCTCTGCCCCATCCCCACTCATGCTCTGTCTCTCTCTCTCTCTCTCTCAAAAATAAACACTAAAAAAAAATTACTCCACAGACTCAATTATTCCCATTTATTGAGATTATTGCAGTCTTAAGGGGTAGAAACAGATATAAAAGACAGTGAATCAGAAAAATACAGGGAACTTCTTCAAATCAGTCTAAACCAGAAGATCCCATAATGCTCAGGCTGGAGGGCCTTTTAAAACCGCACACATTCTCCATGTGGAGAAATGCTATATCCTAGGAAAAATCCTGTCTTCCTACCCTAGCCTGCACCACCGCAAAGAAAAAGAGCGCCACGGGCAAGGAGGAGCTCCTACATGGGACTTATCTCTTTGCCTGCGTGTGCTGGGAGGGAAAAAACCCATCGTTACAGAAGGGCTACGCATTTTCTAAAAGTTAAATTCTAAGTTCCACTTAATCTCCACCATAAATACAAACATGATTTGTGGCTGAATTTCTGTTTTTGCCCACTTAGGATCACAAGTGTTACCTCCTAGGGTTCTTTCAGAATATTAAGTACAACAATTGAAGAGGAAAGGCAGATGGCAGGTATGTTTTGTAAGTTTGTTTCTTGAGCTTCAAAGTCTGTATGCAAAGGGAAACATCAATAAAGTAATAATATTACATATAATTTGGAACTTATATCTTCAAGTAAGTGTCAGTCTTTAAAAGAGTTACTTTATGCAAACTGCCCGCTTATTTTAATGGTGTTCAGTATGTTCCACAGATTCACCAAAATAGACTTTAAAGGACATCTAATTCACTGCATTTATAATAACATTTTGTACTAATGTTATTAATTTTTTATCCAATTTGTCATCTTGCTCACCAAACAGTTCTGAATTACTATCAAATCTATACGCTATGAATGAAGATACAGATCACTGAAATTTGAAAAAGGACAGCATCACTGTGGCACACACAGAGTTTTCTATAATGATTCACTGAGAAAATTATGCTCATGTGGATTGATTTATGAAAAAATAAATTAAATTTAAAAATGCATTTTTTAAACAAATAAAAAAGTCTGTATGTAAACTATGAAGAAAATATTAGAGACAGTAGTTCAGAATGGCTCCTGAAGTTTCTCAGGTAAGCCATGTGAACTTCCGGGTTGTTCTAAAGAGTCTGAAAATCTATCGTGATTTGACTAATTCTGGAAGAACTATATTATTTAAGGCATCAAACAGCTACTTGCATTAAAATATGTGGTCATGACCGAGGCGCCTAGGTGGCTCAGTCGGTTAAGCGTCCGATTTCAGCTCAGGTCATGATCTCACAGTCCATAAGTTTGAGCCCTGTGTCAGGCTCTGTGCTGACAGCTCAGAGCCTGGAGCCTGCTTGGGATTCTGTGTCTCCCTCTCTCTCTGCCCCTCCCCAACTCACACTCTGTCTCTCTCTCAAAAAAATAAAATAAAAATATTTTTTTAAAAAATGTGCTCATGATTATATTTCAGAACATTTCCTGGAAGGATCTTTACTGTAATAGATGCTGTTGGTGCCCCACTGAGGTCCTCTTAGCAGCCTGTGTACTAAACCTCAGTTCCTGGGAGTGCTGGCTGCGATGGGCTCAGAGCTGCCTCCTTCTCCAGGGAACTGCCTTCATCCATAGGAAGCCATTGTCCTTGGCAGTAGCTGGGAGGCTGTCCTTTCCCTCTGGGAACAAGTTTCCGGCACTGGCAACTGAGTGATACAAAAGCCTGACTCCCTTGCCCCTCTGGAACCATTAACAGTCCAGAGCTGCCGTGAGATGAGGTGGAAAGTATGCTTCAGCTGAACCCACCTCTTTGCCTAGCTTCTCCTCCTGCCCTAGCCTGTGTCCCTCACTCTCAGGTTTAAACCAAGAACACTCCTTCACTGTACCAACTGAACAACAGAGCTCCATCTCAAGCTCTACACTGGCAAAGCCCAACCAAGATGATCTTACATAACCAAGAGCAGTTTCAACTCCGAAGCAATATTTAAATGAAAAGCGAAGATAAAAAACACTATGCTACCTTGACCGGATGAAGATTTGTCGTGGTAATAATTTTGTGCAGTGGGCCTGCCAATTTTGGAGGCAGTTTTGGCTCTTTATCCAGTCCCTGGGGTTTCGTGTAATAATCCAGTCTCTCTCGGGGAAAGAAATTGTTGATTATAGTCACACAATCATGTTGACCTTTTAACAGAAAAATAGGAAATCTGTTATTTTATTATTCAAAATAGGACATTTTCCAATTTTTTATTAAGTATGTTGCTGCGTTCTTGTGAAGTAACCATGCATTAACGTCTTTCATTTTCAAGAAAAGAGAGTAGAAGAGGAGGAGAGGTAAAATGTTTTGAGGAACATTTATAAGCATGTTTTGTGAGGTCAAGACATAATCTCCTTATAAAGACACAATGCACAGTACATAGGAAGATTATGGAGACTACAAAAAAAAAGGGGGGGGAGTTCAATTTATAATTGACCCTAAATATTTTTTAAAAGTTGTTTTGGGGGCAACCGGGTGTTGCATGATCTCGCAATTCGTGAGTTCAAGCCCTGCATCTGGCTCTGAGCTGACCACTCGGAGTCTGGAGCCTGGTTCAGATTCTGTGTCTCCCTTTCTCTCTCTATCCCTCCCCTGCTTGTGCTCTCTCTCTCTCAAAAACAAATAAATAAAACATTAAAAAAAAAGATTAAAAGTTGTTTGTTTTTTATTCTATTTAAATGTCTCTTCTTCCACCCCTACAGAAATGATGGTCATTCTTCCCTAATCACATCTGGCTTTCTTCACACAGAATGTAAATTCACTCTATATAGATTATTATTATTGTTGTTGTTGTTGTTATCTCCCCTTCCCTTGAATTTGAGAAAAGCTTGGCCTCTTTGTGAATATAATTAGAGGAAAAGCTTTTGCCGGCACAGCCTGGAATCCACTTTACAGCTCCTTATAGATCCCTATGCCACTTCTCTAAGCCATCACTAGAGGTAAAACTGGTTCTATGAAACCAAAACTGTCCCTGGAGAAGTTGGTAGCCTGAATGTGTGTTCCTGTTGCCTCTCCTTCCCAGGCTCCCTCACCACTAACTCTCTGGGGCGGGGAAGAGGCCACTCTGGGCAAGCAGCCAGAACCTCGCAGGGCACAGCTGTAGGTGCAGATTCTTCCGGGATCTCTGGAGAAGAGACTTCTTCCTCTTCTCTGCCTGCCGAGGTGGGAGGGACCAGCAGCGGAAAGTCCTGGGAAGTGGGCCCAGGGCACCAGGGCTCCGGGAGAGTGGTCTGGGTGGCCCCTGCCCAGCTTATGCATGGTCCTGGCAGTGTCTACTTGAGTGAGGACAAAATATCTTCCAGTTGTTGACCCTGGGCCCACGGGTATAGAGATAGTGGCCCTTCTCTTCACTGCTCCACAACCCTCCAGCTTTACCTCGCTGCCTAGGAGATACAGAGCAAAGTTCCTGCAGGGATCCAGCAACATGAAGACTATGTGCTGCCTCCACCAGATGGCTTCTTTCGTGGGAAGTGCACTTACAACCACGACCACTGACCCAAACAAGCACCAAACCATACCCCTAATCACCAAACGAGAACACTCAAATCAAGTAGATCGAGTACAAAATGTGAAGTCTCGCGGACTTTTCTGTTTCTCCAAACAGAAAAATTAGGAAATGGTAATCATTATGGAAGAGATGAGAGCTGAAGGGCAGATCGAGAAACGTAGTAGTGAAAAATAACACAAGTCCCAGAAAGAAAAAGAGAAATGGATCGAGACTTAAAGATTAAACAAATGATAGAAGAACATGTCCCTGATTTGAAGGGAAATTTTAGTAGTGACCACAATCTCCTTTTTGGTATTCAGTGCTGTTCTTAAGTACCCAAACACCAGGGTTTGTTTGTTTGTTTGTGTTTGTTTCTTTCTCTCTCTCTCCCTCTTTCTTTCTTTTATTCAGAAAGCTCCAATATATGTACCTTGAGGGGATGTCAAACAGTAATAGGATATATTAGAAACATGAGGTGCTCTGTTTAGCAAATGATCATCTCTACATCCACAATATTCACAGAGGGAAAGACAGAAACAGTCAATCAAGCAAATGTACTAGCAGGACATGAACATGTCGGCATCAAAATTAACACTGGTCACCGCATGTGGGAATTTACAACTGTGCAGAAAGAAACCAGACAAGATGAAGACAAACAACAATCCTTCCTTAAAATGCAGTCTATATCCAGCTTCAATAAAAAGATGGGTATTGCTACTTAAAAAAACAAAAAAAAAGTTCTAAAATTACCTCCTTAAAACCGTAAAATCGACAGAGAAAAAGTTGAAGAGAAAACAGTCGGGTAAATAGAGAATTAGCTTGTTACTATGTGTTCTCATCAGCCTCTCAACTAATAGTCAGGACAGTCCCTGTGAGCAGTGGCAATATTGGTACATTAAAAATACCAGCTATGTATCAATGACACAGTCACAGGAAGAGAGAGGCTTCTTAAGATTCCATCTTTGTAAGAAGGACAAAATAATAATATTTTCAGCATTAATCTTTTTTACATTTTAGGTAGTGCTTACATTATTTTGATATTTTATTTTAAATAATCAGCTAATAATTTATATTAGACTGATGTATATACTTATAACCAAAACAAATATTTAGTTTTACTGGTATTTAATTTATGAATTCTGAGTAAATACAAATAAAACAGTACTATCACTGCAGAAAATATATGCTGGGGGCGGGCGGCGGGGGGTGGGGGGCAGTGTATAATCTGGGGCCAGAATTGCTATCACTAGACTTAAGTCTTCCTGATTGAATAGGGTCACTGAGTCAGTCTTAGGAAGGATAACTGAGAACACACACACACACACACACACACACACACACACACAACTAAACACATCTTAGTAAAATGTTTTATTTTCTAGGATAGGCTGAAATTTCAAAACACACTTCCAGAATGACATATGGAAAGTTTACTAAGGAAAATAAATTCTCATTTATAAGTACGTAGGAAAGTGTGAAGGAAGTTCTACAAATGACTGAGGGAAAAGCACAGTGATACAAGAACCATGAAACTACCCAGGGATGACTCACATTTCAGAGAGAAAGAGAATTTCTGTTATGATATGTTTCAAACCAGATTCAACCTACAAACCATCCCAGAAGGTCCTGTAGCCCAAACCTAAATGAGAACACAAAGAGCTCCAGATGGAGCTAGGGGGGAGGGGAGAGGAGTGGAGAATGCCTGGTAGCAGAGATGGCTAGTCTGAATAATGGGTGGAGGCAGCATGACTTGACTATGAGGATTACTGGAAGAGAAGTAACACACTTTGAATGACACTCTAATTACATATCGGGACTAAAAATACTAAACTCCCTCAGCAAAGTCCACAGCTGGTGGCAGTGGTGGAGGAGGAAAGGAAAGTCCCAGGCCTGATAAGGCAAAACAGAGAAATGTAGAGAAATCAATGAGTTTAGAAGTATTTTCTCATGTTCGAATTGCTAAATGGGCAAATACAGTTCCTTGGGGGTGGGACATAGAGGAGAATTTTGCTCTTGTTTTGTTTTTTTTTTTCCTTGCCTGGTTCTTTTTTTTAAATTTTATTTTTTATTTTTTAAAATTTGCATCCAAATTAGTTAGCATAGAGTGCAACAATGATTTCTGGAGTAGATTCCCTAATGCCGCTTATCCATTTAGCCCATCTCCCCTCCCACAACCCCTCCAGTAACCCTCAGTTTGTTCTCCATATTTATGAGTCTCTTCTATTTTGTCCCCCTCCCTGTTTTTATATTATTTTTGCTTCCCTTCCCTTTTGTTCATCTGTTTTGTCTCTTAAAGTCCTCATATGAGTGAAGTCATATGATTTTTGTCTTTCTCTGACTAATTTCACTTAGCATAATACCCTTCAGTTCCATCCACATAGTTTCAAATGGCAAGATTTCATTCTTTTTGATTGCCGAGCAATACTCCATATTGTGTGTGTGTGTGTGTGTGTGTGTGTGTGTGTGTGCCACATCTTCTTTATCCATTCATCCGTCGATGGACATTTGGGCTCTTTCCATACTTTGGCTATTGTTGATAGTGCTGCTATAAACATGGGGGGTGCATGTGTCCCTTCGAAACACCACACCTGTATCCTGTGGATAAATGCCTAGTAGTGAAATTGCTGGGTCGTAGGGTAGTTCTATTTTTAGTTTTTTGAGGAACCTCCATACTGTTTTCCAGAGTGGATGCACCAGCTTGCATTCCCATGTTCTTGTTTTTAAATAACCAACAAATATGGGTTTGACTGGGAGTGTCGTGAATAGGAAAGTAAGCATTAGTGGAATGGGAAAGCATTCTTGATCTTTCAAGTTAATGAAAGAAGAAATAAGTGTACTCTAACATGACCAGGCCAGTCACATTAAGCACACACACACACACACACACACGCACGCACACACACACAAAACCACCAAGTAAAACAAAGTGTAAAAACGTGGTAAAAGAGGAGGTATGTAGTCAAGTTTATAAATAACCACAAATATGCATAAGCTGAATACCTGTTAAAAGAAAGAATATCTCATTCTGGGTTAGAGAACAGAGCACACCTACATGGGTTTATAAACATACAGGTATAGAACTAGTTACACTACTAAAATGAAATAATAAAGATGGAAAATAAAGAGATCAGCAAAGAGGTTATTGACAAAAGCAAAAAACCAAAAAGGAATCAAGAATGGTTATAATTTATGAAAAAGTATATTAGTAGATTCTGTACCAATAAAACCACTAGCAATTTCATAAAAAGGGAAGAGCTAAAAATATTACCATTAAAAACAGGGAAAAAAACCTAGACATGTCGATTTTCACTACTATTGTTGCTTCTTACTTTGAAGCCTGAAGCAAATTCAAACAGAAAATAAATGCAATTGAACAGCTATAAAACCCAGGAGACTCTAGTAAGAATGACAAGAAAAATACAGAAATCAATGACTTTCTCCTTATTACCCATAACCAGCTAGAAATGACAGAGTGTGGCAGTCAGTGGTAGTGGGAATTCTCCTTACAATATGGGCAATAACTACAAATTACCTAGAAGTAAATTTTAAAAGAATGGAGTTTCATTTAAAAGAAAGAACTGATCTGAGGGAATATAATGAATATTATTAAGGTACCAAAAATAAGTTCTAAAACACACACACATACACAAAAATCAATATATCAGCATACCATGCGATTGAATGAATAGCATGTCTTATCATACAGTGGTCAATTCTCTGAAAATAATTATATAACTATTTAATAAAAGTCCAACAAGAACCAAAAAAAATGGGGGGACAGAGGAAGGTATTCAAATGGGAAGACCTGAAGGGAACATGTGGTTTAAAGTCAATGTGATCAAACAATATGGTATTGATACAGAGAGTGACAAGCAGGCCTGTAGAAGAGAATATGGGGCCCAGAAATAGATACCAGTATATAAGAGAAATTAACTTACCACAAAAGTGGTATTACAATTTAGTGGGAAAATGCTGGGTGGTTTAGTAAGTGGTGCTATCACAATTAACTACATATCCAGGGGGAAATAAACTCTAAAAAATTAAATTTTGAAAGTACAAAAAAAAAAAAAAAAATTGAAGGGCAATTAGGAGAATCCTCAACTAACCCATATTTAAGAACTCTTCTGACAAGACAAGAACCACGGAAACTATAAAAGAAAAACTATGATTACTTAAAAATAAATTTTCTATGGCAAAAGTTCCCATAAAGTCAAAGAAGGAAATATAACTACTTGAAATACACTTGATAGAAAAAGGGTTAGCAACCATAATACACATAAAGCTCCTCAAAACAGTAAGAAAAAGACAACCCAAAGGATAAATAATGAGTATGAGCAACCACAGAAAAGAGAAATAGAAATGACCAACAGCAGAAAATAACTTAATTTCGTGAATAATGAGGGGAATGTAAATTTACAATATACTATCTTTTCAACTACCAGATTGGCAAAAAAGTGAAAGCACCCAGTTCTGATGAAGATGTTCCTAAGAATGTGAATTGTGTGTGTGTGGCGCGTGGGGGGGCGGGTGCATCTGGGTGGCTCAGTTGGTTAAGCGTCCAACTGTGGCTCAGGTCATGATCTTGCAGTTCATGAGTTCGAGCCCTGCATCAGGCTTTGGGCTGACAGCTCTGAGCCTGGAGTCGGCTTCAGATTTTGTGTCTCCCTCTCTCTGCCCCACCCATGCTCGCACACTGTCTGTCTGAAAAATAAACAAACTTTAAAGAAAAAAAAAAAAAAAGAATGTGAATCATGGGGCACCTGGGTGACTCAGTCAGTTAAGCATACAAGTCTTGATTTTGGCTTAGGTCATGATTTCACAGTTTGTTCGAGCCCCACTCTGTGCTGACAGCTTGCTCAAAGCCTGGAGTTTATTTTGGATTCTGTGTCTCCTTCTCTCTCTCTGCCCCTCCCCCAAATGCACTCTATGTCTCTCAAAAATTAATAAATGTAAATTTAAAAAAATTATTTTTTTTTAATTTTTTAATAAAAAAAATAAGAATGTGAACTGTTATGCCCTTCTTTAAAAGACAATCTAGACTTACACTGAAATTAAAAATACAGACCCTGTGTCTCAGCCCTTTTACTTCTGAGAGTATGTGTTATAGGGATTATAGCACTGTCGTGTAAAAAATATATGACCGAGGATCATTATTACATCATTTGTAGTGAAATGATTTTTAAAAACTATCAGTAGGGGAGAGCCAAATGCACTGTGGTACGTCTGAATCATATGGAATATGACATAAATTCAGTGGAAATAACTGAATTTATATCCACTGAGATGAGAGGGACTTCCATGGCATACTAGTAAGTGAAGGAAACAAGTTATAAGAAATATATTTGTAAGATAAATCTTTTTTAAAAGATAAAAATCTTTTTTAAAAGATAAAAATCATTCATATGCGTGCACATATTGATACAAACCATTCCGCTTGAGGGCAGTAAGAGGGGGTGGATGACTTTTTAAAAAGACTACCTATAATGGAAAATATCGTGTAGACCAAAAGGGTTTAATTCTCGTCTGTGAGATTCAAATGGAATGCAAACAATTCTCTTATTTTAGGATGGGACTGGGGACAATTTCTACCTTAGATTTCTATGGATCTAGTGGTGTTAAGAGAAAGGAAAGTAAAAGAGCATCGTATTCATGTGTGAAAAAAGAGGCCTCTCCACTTCCAGCCCTGTGACCTGAGGGAAGTTACTGAACCTCTGTCTGCGCTCTCATTTGCTACATCGTGGACGTGATGAAAACTGGGAGTTCAGTAGAACCTCATTTCATCTAACTGCTAGTCCTCAGGGCACAGATCAGAAAACCGAGTCCTGCAGAGAGGAGATGTGCCCACGATCTTGTAATGAATTAGCAGCAGACGTGAACTAAAATATGAGAACCAAGCTTCCTGGATGAGTCTTATTTCCCCTTTGTACTGACACCCTCAAAATGAGCCTAGTGGTAAGCTGGGGGCAACCAGGGAGACTCTAACTGTGGGAGATAAATATTTCTCTGAAGTTTGTACTGCAAGACCATACTTAAATCCTCCTGAAATTGAGATAAAATAAGGATATTCGCTCTCACAGAGCTGACTCAGTGACTATCTGACTTAATCACTGGTAGCTACTATTAGTGTTTTGAGATAATTTGGTAACAAAATTTAACAAAACATACAGTTATTGCCCTCCTGCACGAGACTAATTTCCATGGCTTGAATGTAATTTCTCTCAAAACTTCCTTGGAAGAGGATACAAGATCCCTCTATTTGATGTATTTCTATGAAACCCTTAAGCTGTGCCTTGAAGTATATTTTCACAATGGTTGTCATTGCTATTAGCCTCCAACTGCCTGAACACATGAAGAGCCTCTGTTTCATTCACCACTGTATCCAAAGCACCTACAGTGATGCTTGGTATATAGGTTGCAAACAATAATTATTTGTTTAATGACTTATCGGTCCTAAAAAGTCACTTGCTGCATCCCCAATAAATCAGAGGTTTATAATTTGCTTGTCTATTTTTGGACTTTCCTTAACTGCTAACTCAGTGGGACTAAAACAGCAACGACCAAATATTCACGCCACTCTCTTCCAAACCCCTCATATTATGTCCAGTAACAGGATTAATATACCAAGAAATACTGGGCACAACACAATAAAAGTTTGTGCTTGGTGAGGATGAAAATGAAACAGCTATATATTACACTATTATTAATGCTCCTTTCTATGAAAAAACTGCATTGTTGCAATTTTTATTAGCAACGGTAACTGATGATACCTATTTAGTGCTACCCGTAAAGCTCTGGAAGTCAACATCTCATTTAATCCTTTCAATAACCAGGGACCATGTTACAATGGATAAAGTAAAGGTCAGAATAATTAAGTAACCTGCTACTGACTGGCACAGCCAGGATTTCAATTGAGGACTGTTGACTTCACAGTTCATGTTCTTGACTTTAGGTTAAACTACTTCCTTAGAGAAATAAGATACAGTCATCAAAGCACTTAACTACAACTAAAATGGCCCCACTATTCTTTGTATCTCACAAGGTGGAAATTCAAGATAGCTTGCTCATTTTCTCCAAAGGGTCACTGGACGTTTCATTAAGTTAGACAAAACCCAGCAAAGTGTAAACATTTTGCTTCTTTAAAACTAAACATGACACTATTTGTACTCTGAGAAGCGAAGTGCTATTTCTTCACGGAGGACATTTTGGATACAACCTAATTAAAAAATGCCATAAACACTCACCCACAAAGGCTGCCATCTGAGCTGCTGTTCTTCCTACAGAGTTGACAACATCTGTCTCAGCACCAGCTTCCAACATTACCCACGTGATGTCTTTGTTACCTGACGTTAGAAGGGAACGTATCTGTTAATATTAAGGAAATGCCCAACTGAAAACACCTCCTTCAAATGATCTGTACCCTTTTTCCTCATTTAGTTTTAGGTTTCTATCTTGTGAATATTTTCATTTTCTCTGAAATGTAAATCATAACCAGAGTAAAGAGTAAAATAATACAAAAACCCATATAGAGATTAACCTCATTTTGGGGGAAAAACATCAGGCAATACAAAGACGGTATGGAACTGAGTATCACTTTTTTTTTTAACAAAATCTATTTTTTCACTGATAACGTATAAAGTGAAAAGAACAAAAAATATCAACAACAAAGAGTGATAAAATGAAAAATCTCCCCTTAATATCTACTACTAATCCATCCCAATCCTCACATCCACAGGCCCTGGAATAATGATACAACAGGTGACGGTCTATCATTTGCTTTTATTCTATTTGCATTCTATTGCTAATGTAATCATTACAGATATTTTGCTATTATGAACTATACTTAGTGACCAGCATTTTCCATTAATTTCTGCAGGATGGAACAGTTCCTGGAAAACACTGCAGAATCAAAGTTATGCCTATTTTAAAGGCATTTTGCCAGGCTGACTTCTAGCAGGTTGGGCAGATGTGCATATGCCAAAACAGTGCAGAGAAGTCCCTATGCTGACGCTGGACATGATCACTCTTCCTTAACCTCTGCCAATACAGTGAGTGACAAATGATCATTTATTTTTCCAACTGCATTTCTTTGCTAATTGGTGAAAATATTTTATATCCTTATGGGCCAGCTCTATGTCTTTTGTTCTCTGTTCAATTTTCTGTCCAATTTTCTATTGCAGTACTTGTTTCTATATGATTTATGAGAGCTCCTGCTACATAATAATATGACCCTTTAAGATATGTAATGAATATTTTCCTCAGTTTTTCATTTGTACTTTATACATTGGTATATTCTATATTTGGAAATGTTAAGATTATATATAACCAAGTTGGTCAATGTTGTCCTTTTTATATTCTATATTTTATATATCACACTTAGAAAGGCTTTCCTTCTTTTTTCCCCTCCAAGTTTTTATTTAAATTCAAGCTAGTTAACATACAGTGCAATATTAGTTTCAGGTATAGAATTTGGTGATTCATCACTTTCATACAACACCCACTGCTCATCACATCAAGGGCATTCCTCAATCCCCATCATCTATTTAAGCTATCCCCACCCCTTCTCCAGAAATGCTTTCCTCTTCCAGGATTATAAAAATATAGATTACTGTTTTTAAGGTATGAGAGTATTATATCTTCCTTTTCTTAAAAAAAAAAAAAAAACTACAAATACTACAAATACAGATGACTCCACTTAATTGTAAATATTTCCCAATTCCCAATTGTCTTTATTCACAAATCAGAGTAAGTTTCTAACTGGATCAGCATATTTAGGACATAAATGTCAGTGAAGCAAACAGACAGCTCTAACATAGCAGCTATTTTTTCAAGAGACCAAAGAAGTTTTCATATTACTTCAACATACAAAGATACAGAACGTTAATGGAACTCACTTGAAAGAATCATGATCCAACTCCTTAACTCTACACAAAATATATTGTCCATACAATCAGCTGATTTAAATAAGCAAAGAAACATATCACCAAATTAACTATATTACATACTTTATACATTACAACCTTTCAAGAACCAATTCCCACCTTTCCTGTAAGAATTGACCTTAAACTTACTATAATAAAAAAGCATGTGATTTAAAAGTATCTATGTACTTATAAAAATTTTGCATAGGTGACTGATACTGATACATTAGAATAAATTCTAAAACGTCACCAGAAAGTGCAGCAAACATGAGGGCTGTGTATCCATGTTCATGCTGATGACAATTTACATCAGCTCCATGTCGCAGAAGTAATCTGCACATATCAAGTTTTCCTTTATATGCAGCGTGCATTAGAGGAGTCATTCCATTCTGTAACAAAAAGGGAAAAAGTATTAATTATATTTATTTACCTTTTCTCCTATGAACAACTCCTGAAATTAAACTAAAAACATAAAAGAAACATGAATTAATAAACTCATAAAGTACTTTTATGTTGACTTTCTCACTTGGATCTTTCATAAACTACTGAGGAAAAATAAGTTTTGTTATCTGATAATTTTTTTTCAACGTTTATTTACTTTTGGGAGAGAGAGAGACAGAGCATGAACGGGGGAGGGGCAGAGAGAGAGGGAGACACAGAATCGGAAACAGGCTCCAGGCTCCGACCCATCAGCCCAGAGCCCGACGCGGGGCTCGAACTCCCGGACCGCGAGATCGTGACCTGGCTGAAGTTGGACGCTCAACCAACTGTGCCACCCAGGTGCCCCCGTTATCTGATAATTTTTTATTAGCAAATAGTTTCAAGGAAGATTTGCTCAACCTCACAGAGCCAGTAAAATGTCCAGGGAGGCACAAGAACCTAGATCATCAGGGTTCACATCTCTACCACACATACTTAGCTACTGGAGAAACAAATAAACTAACGGATACAAATGCATAAACATAAAAACAAAAACATCTCAAACAATCAGAATGCCTATCAATGAGAAAGCTGAATAAAGCATGTTGTATCCACTTGTAAATCATAACCACGAAAAGAGTAATCGTGAACCTCTTGACTGAATGCATCTGTATCTAACGAATTGGAGAAATTTCCATGAATTACTGCCAATGAGAAAAACCAGATGCAGGAAATGTATATTATAATAGTATCATTTTTAAAATGATACCCCAAACCACATTTGCATTTTGATTATATATATGATTTGATCATATATACAATATAAATATCAAGAAATGATTGGTCATATTCACACTACATTGTTTAGTCTGCATGTTTTGTGCATATCCAGCGAAACATCCAACTTATTTGTTCTGAGTATCTGATGCTACGTGGTAGATAAATGAGCAAGGTGTTCTCTAAGTGGATTTTCAAAGCAAACCAGGAAAACTTTTTAAGTGCTGGAATTTCAAAGTTGTTTTGGATGAAGACTTCTCTAAAATGTAGAATCTGGGGGTGCCTGGGTGGCTCAGTCGGTTAAGCATCTGACTTCGGCTCAGGTCATGATCTCACGGTTCGTGGGTTCGAGCCCCGCATTGGGCTCTGTGCTGACAGCTCAGAGCCTGGAGCCTGTTTCAGATTCTGTGTCTCCTTCTCTCTCTCTGCCCCTCCCCCACTCACGCTCTGTCTCCCTCTGTCTCAAAAATAAATAAACATTAAAATGTAGAATCTGTTACTGTAGTAAATCTTAGAATGTCAACATAATTTGAATCATTCTTTATGAGTCCACACTAGGATTATGAACACAAGCCATCAATATTCTAGAAGTGTTATTGATATAAGAATTATACGAAGGCTGAGACCTTTCAAGGGGCTGTACAAGAGACATCTTAGTAGGAGTAGCCAATGTTTCTTGAGAACAATAAAAAACTGGTAAGATTATAATGTTAAGACTCCCTTTGTTGGGAGTATCTACAAGGATGAGGTATTTAAAGGTTGGGAGTGATTCGGGTGGGCATGGGTAATCAGGATCTCAATACACAGAGGCAGCTCTGAGGAAGTGGGGATGAATTATATGGTTATTACCTTTCGAATAAGACAAAAATGCATTCAAAGCAAGACTAGGGTGGTAGCCTCGTAGGATGCTATAACCTAGACATAAGAAGCTAGGTGCAGCCTGGGGGAAAAGAAGGACACAATACAGGCAGGTAGGCGATTTATCACACAGCAATCCCATTGTGTAAGTAAAGGTTATAAGTCTGACACTGCAGAATTGTCCTATATATTTAAAATAAATAAATACATAACCCTAAAGCAGCTTTCAACACAGTGTGAAAAGATGTTTAAGAACAAAGGAGACGTGCAGTTTTTGAATCTTACATTGCAATTGCAAAGTGTCTTCACTTTTTTTATGTCTGCTTTGTTTTAACTGTCCTTTCTGTTGATCACTTCTGTCCATTTACCTGCCTTCCTGTTTCCTGATACTCCTTTTCTGCTCTCTCTCTCTCTCTCCCTTTTAATTTTTCTTTATTTTTGCTCTTTCTTATTTATCATTGGTCTTCGTAACAGGGATTGGTTTTCAGAACTAATCAATGAGAGCTTTTTTTCAAAGAGGTAATGAGCAAACACAAACATATCATTTGCTGTGCAATCTCTGAACCTGTTATCCTTGTCATGTCTGTAATACAGTGTATGCTTTTCCCATATCAAATTTCAGTGCTGGCCTGGACGACCCTAGGTAAGAGAAGCCAAACATGTTAAGTGATAATTTATACTAAGCTTTTCTTTCTTTTTACTAAGGGTTATAATAACTTAGAACAAAAAATTATAAACTTTGAATGCAATGATTACTACGTATTATCTTTACTGAGTGCTTAATATATGTCAGACACAGATTTATGCACTGTGGATAGCAATGAACAAATTCCATGCTCCTCCAGTCTAAGTCCCTGACATTTAAATTTTAGTTGAGGTGATAAGGCAGGGGTAATATAAGTGCTACAGGGAAAGAACATTGAGTAAGAGGGAAACAGAATGACAGAGAGAAAGAGATTATTTTTAAATAAAAGGACAGTTAAGAAATGTCCGCCTAAGGAGGTGGCATTTGAACAAAACCTTCCTGAGGGAGTGAAGACACAAAGAATTTAAATAACTAGGGGAAGACTGCTCCAGGTAAAGGGAATGCAAGTCGGAAACTTTGAGAGCAAAGGGTATTGCCTTCAAGGAACACCGAGGAGGCCTAATCGGTCTGCAGTTTGCTCACAGAATCTTCAGGAATCTCCTTGTCCTGATTCTCATGCTTCTAGGGTTTTACCATTAAATATGAAAGTGTGTCTAATGTTCTAACATTAAGCAGGATGCTACTGTTTGGGGAAGGTTTCCACAAATCTTTTATCAAGTTACCAAAAAAACCTATTCTATCCTAATCTGTTAAGAGCTTTTACCATCAATGGACACTAAATGTTATCAAAGGTATTATAGCATCCGTTGAGATAAACATAGGTGATTCTTTTATTCTGTAATATAATGGATAATATTGAAAGATTCTCTTAAATTGAACCATCCTATCACTTTTGGAGAAACCTTACTTGGTTATTATTTAATTATTATTTTGACATACTCCTGGATCAATTTGCTAGTATCTTAGAGTTTTTGTATCTGAGTTATAAACTGAATTGGGCCCAAGGTTTTCTTGGTCTTTTTCCTATTTTGGCATCAGTGTTACGCTAGTCTTATCAAATGAGTTGGGTATCTTCCCATCTTTTTATGAACTAACTGCAATCTGTGTAAAATGAGAAGTCCTTGAACATTTTGTAAAGCATAGTCAGGTTTGCAGCTTTAGGAAGTGGTTGGCATTTAAATATATTTACACAAATTTTCCTTAATTATTCTAGTTTTTCTACTTCTATATGAGATGAATATATTCATTTTTATTTTTCTATAAAGTTACTGTTATATGGGTTTTCATATATATTGGCTTCAACACAAAAACTTATGAAAATTTCCTGTATAACTACAGTTATACTCTCTCTTATTTTCTTGGTATTTATATACATCATTTTCTGGCTCATACTTTCCAGACTGTGTCTAATATTTTGGTCTTATGCTGAGAACTTTGTTTTTTTCTATCCTTTTTAAACAGCTTTATTGAGATACATAATTCACATACCACAAAATTCACCATTTAATACATACAATCAAATAGTTTTCAGTATATTTGCAGGGTTGTACAAGGATCACCACAATCAATTTTAGGATATTTTTATTTCCCCCACAAGGAACGACCTATCCATTATCAGGGACCCCCTCCCCCCCACCCGCCCCACCACCTTCCTACCCAGCCCTAGGCAACCACTAATTTACTTTCTGTCCCTATGGATTTGCTTATTTTGGACAGCTCCTACAAATGGAATCATAATATTTAGTATTCTGCGACGGGCTTCTTTGACTTGGCAAATGTTTTCAAGGTTCATCCATGTTGTAGCATTTACCAGTCCTTCACTCCTTTTTATGAAGGACTTTTCCACTGTACGGATATACTACATTTTGTTTATCTGCTCATCAGCTGATGGACATTTGGGTTGTTTCTAACTTTGGCTATTAAGAATAATGCTACTATAAACGTTCATGAGCAAGTTTTTGTGTTGACATATGCTTTGTTTTTCTTAGGAAAATACACCTAGGATTGCTGGGCCATATGAAAACTCTATGTTTAATCAAGGGAGGAATGGTCAACCTGTTTTCTAGACTGGCTGTGCCATTTACCCACCAACAATCAATGAGGATTCCCATTTCTTCACAACCTCACCAATGCTTATTATTATTTATCTTTTTTATTATAGCCATCCCAGCAGGTGTCCTATGGTATCTCACTGCAGTTTTGATTTGCAGTTCCCTGGCAGCTCATACTGAGCATTTTTTCATGTGCACATTGGTCATTTGAGTATCTTTTGGAACAGTATCTATTTAGATCCTTTGTCCAGTTTTTAAAAGTGTTATTTGTCTTTTTTACTGTTGAGTTGTAGGAGTTCATAATAGCTTCTAGTTACAATTCCCTTATCAGATAGGATTTGTAGAACCATTCTGTGGGATTATCTTCTCACTGTTTAATGGTATACCTTGAAGCACAAACCTTTTTATTTTAATTTTTTTTCTTTTGTTGCTTGTGCCTGATGGCTTTTTTAAATGTTTATTTCTATTTTAATTCATTCATTCACTCCTTTTATTCTCTGAGCATACCCTAATCTTTTAAAACAATTTTTATTTTAATTTTTTTTAATTTTTTTTTTCAACGTTTTTTTATTTATTTTTGGGACAGAGAGAGACAGAGCATGAACGGGGGAGGGGCAGAGAGAGAGGGAGACACAGAATCGGAAGCAGGCTCCAGGCTCTGAGCCATCAGCCCAGAGCCCGACGCGGGGCTGGAACTCCCAGACCGCGAGATCGTGACCTGGCTGAAGTCGGACGCTTAACCGACTGCACCACCCAGGCGCCCCAAAACAATTTTTAGTTGAAAGCTCAGAATACCACACAAGTTGAAAGTACAATAAATGCTGCAAAATAATAATAATAATAATAATAATAATAATAATAATAATAGCAGCAATGATGATAACTGTGACAAATGCAAATTTTCCCTGAATATCACTTTGGCCACATACCACAGCTTTTGATAAATAGTAGCTTTTGATAAATGTTCTCAGTTTTAAATAGTAGACAATTCCTACTTCTATTTCTTCTTTTAACCAAGAACTACTGACAGTTAAAATTAATTTTTCAAGTTGCTTTATTATTGAGATCATATTTTTGTTTATTTGTTGTTTTTTGTTTTTTTTTTCAACATTTTTTATTTATTTTTGGGACAAAAAAAGACAGAGCATGAACAGGGGAGGGGCAGAGAGAGAGGGAGACACAGAATCGGAAACAGGCTCCAGGCTCTGAGCCATCAGCCCAGAGCCTGACGCGGGGCTCGAACTCACGGACCGCGAGATCGTGACCTGGCTGAAGTCGGACACTTAACCGACTGCGCCACCCAGGCGCCCCTTTGTTTATTTGTAATGTCTACTACTGCATTAGGTAAACTTCTTTGAAATTAGCTAAAATTTCCTTTGTAAGATAGGGTAACACAGACTAATTTTTATCAATGTTGCAGGTAAAAGAAAATGTACTATTGTTTTTTCTATCTTAGTACACTGTCAATTAGTTATCCAAATTTTCTGTTCCCTGTATTACTTTTTTTCTACTTAATCTAGTGGTTTGTCAAAGTGTTTCGGCAGTTTTACAAATTGCTCCTTTGAATTCTATCTTTTTCTCTATGAATCTCAAAGTCATAAGCTTTTAAGTGAACACCTAAGGCTAGTATGTTCTTGGTGGATTACTAATTTAATCTATGAGAGTCTTCATCTTTTTAAAAATTTTTAAAATTTTTTGCTTGAAACTTTAATTCGTCTGACATTAATTTTGCTACCTATGTCTGGGGAAAGGATCAATAAAACCCCTTCCCCTTCTGCACGAGCAAGTGATGTAAACTTTCCAGCACTAGAACCACACCGAATAATCAAGTAGCCACGAGCCACCCATGGCTAATGGCTGGTATCAGACAGCTCAGAACAGACATCGCCTTCATTGCAGAAAGTTATTTTGGAAAGCAACTATACTAGAAAGTTGAGGTTAGGTTCAGTTAACTTTCCCCAGAAGTAGAATTGCTGTATCAAAAGTATGTACATTTAAAAATGGCACATATTCTAAAATGTTCTCCAGAATGTGATGCCAATTTATACCTAATCCATTAGTATGTAAAAAGTCCAATGTTTCCCACACTTTACAAGAAATAATATGATTTGGTTTCATTTGGACTTATTTGATTATTAATAAAATTAAACATGTTTTTACATGCTTATTTGTATTTTGTAAACTGCCTGCTTACACTTGGTTTAGAGATCAGTATAACTTAATCACAAATGCTAGATAAGAACGCCTACTACTGCATTTTATGTATTATCCATTCTCATAGAAAATAAAACACTTTATTCAGCTTTTTAAATTTTACCTAACCTCGGGCGCCTGGGTGGCTCAGTTGGTTAAGCGTCTGACTTTGGTTCAAGTCATGATCTCCAGGTCTGTGAGTTCGAGTCTGGCGTCGGGCTCTGTGCTGACAGCTCGGAGCCTGGAGCCTGCTTTGGATTCTGTGTCTCCCTCTCTCTTTGCACCTCCTCCACTCGTACTTTGTTTCTCTCTCAAAAATAAATAAACGTTAAAAAAAAATTTAAATTTTACCTCATCCAAACAGTTGACACGGACATTCTTGCTGGCTAACAGTGTTCCTGCTTCTTGAACAGTACCTTTAAAAAAAGAAAAAAAAGAAAAGACTGAAGAAGAAAATGTAAACTAAATTTATTTATCATCATAACAGAAAAAATCTAACACCACGGAAACAAATTTTAAAGGGTTATGTGTAAAACTAAAACTAGTCTGGTTAGATTGTTAAGAAACAAAGCATCAACACATAGTATTTTTCCCACAAAGTAATTACCCAGAACAGAGTTATAGTAACTAAAATAGCCCCATCTTGTTTTTACTTCCACTGACCTTAGAGTATATTAAATTGGCCATATTTTCTTTTTGGCAGTGATACAGTAACCACAAAGCATAAATAAGACTCTTAATACTGAAATCTTAAAGGGCATCTAGTCCAGCCCACCATCTAAAGCTTAAATTCCAGTCAATGTAATAATTGGAGTTCAAAATACAGTCAGTATTTATATTCTCTGTCATCACTAGGCCCTGTGAATTGATGGCAACATACTTATAATAGAATTCTTGGTTTAGAAATGCTTAAGTAAACATATCTTTAAAGCCTGGTTCCATATAAAAGTGCTTTTTGGTTAATAATCAGGCTCTCATACTGAAAGTCCTCTAACTTAAACCTGAAGGTTAGTCCTTTGTACATTTGGAAATAAGCCATAATTGGGCCACAACTGTCAGGTTTTTCCAGTCTTCTGTAAGGCATACTGACAGAAGCAAGTAGTTGCAAGAGAGAATGTTGCTATTATCATCATTAATAACAGTCAGCCACTCGTTCTGCCAAAAAATTTCTGGTTTGACAGGAACGAGACAAATGAAATTGAATGTTCTCAGGAAGAAAGGTTGAGATAAGCCTCTCCTCCAGAAAGGACATAAAAGGAGAATCCCACAATGAGGAGTTATTTCTGTCTTTTAACTGAAAATTACAGTTCAAGAAGATGCTAAATTCTGCTAGTTTTCCAGAGTTAAATGTGGAATGCAGAATAAAGATCAGCCTGCTTCCTTCTCCCTGACCTGCTCTGCAGGCAGGTCATCTGGTTGTCTGACACCAACAGGGGACAGGCAGAGAAATGTCTCTTAGATCGACAGAGAAATAGCTCTGCTGGGGAAATGTGTCAGGCGAATGATCTACAAGTCTCTGGATTACAACAGCAGCTACCTCGTAAACAGTGCATTTTTCCCACCCTGGACTCCATCTGAGGACAGTTAGTACTACTGGATGAGGGGCTACAGAACGAATGAGGAAGGCCTTCAAGCATGTGAGCAAGTTCTACATGGGACATTAGCCATACCTGGGCTTCTCATCAGAGACTTTCTGTCACATCTTTAGAAAGGAATTAAACCAGAACAAAACTCCGGCACCCTAATTTCACTTAAGAAAGATGCTTCAATTGATTTCCATTTGCCAGTGAAAAATAATTGAAATTATTTTCCATCTGATCAGGAGATGTTTGCTCAGTAAATGGAGAGCACCATAGGGACTGTGAGCCTGTCAAAGCATGCTATATGTTAGGGGGAATCTGGGGATTACGGCTCACATGAGAGAACAGGTCAATAATTGTATAAAATGCTTAGCCCAGTGGCCAACAATCTAAGTTATATCTACCCCGTCAGTGAGAAATTTAAAATAAGTAAATAAAAGATGAGGTATATACACACATATCACTGAGTACCAGTTAGCCTTCTGAAATGCAAGGAATGGGATGAAAAATTTTTTTCAAACTGTTTGGGCTTCCAGATTTTGGAAAATAGATAAGCAAAATACCCCAAGAGGAAAACCTTGTGATGATTTCTAATTTGATCTTCCTTACTTAATAACATCAGCAGGAAAATATAGAAGATCTGGAATATACTTTAAATATGCACCATTGATTGTTCTTTCATTATACTTCAATATCGTTGGTGAAATACACCTTATTGTCCAAGACTATTACATAACCCCTTTTATGCAAACAGTGAAAAAAAAAAAAAAAGTAGTAAATACATTCCTTTCTTGTTAAGTACCAAACAAGATAAGTGATTGAAGATCTTCTGGTTTATACCCTTAAAGGAAGATTTTATTTATTTTGAAATAGTGCTTCCTCAGTGCTTAACAAAAAAGATATCAGAACTTAGAAAAACGGGCCAATCTACACCTAATATAAGCCCATTAAATGTGCTTCTGTGATTTCAATTTTCTCTTCTTCAAAGTTGTAAAATGGATGCCATCGTTAACTGAAATATATAAATGGTATATACCAAACAGCTTCCCGGTTTTATCTGGAACTTCTTCTGGGTGTTCTAATAAATAGGTAAGCTGTAAATGACCTACCAAGTGAATTCACTTGAAGAAGAAATTGTTCTAAAGGTGTCCAGAAGCAACACACAGTACTCTCTGGATTTTAAGTCTCACTTGCAGTCTGCTTAACTTCTAGAGGGCCTAAAAGGGATACTCAAAAATGTGCTGAGTTTATTTGAGATTGGCCAACATGGCAGGTCACACTTGGCTGAAAATTTATTGTCAGTTCCAAGTACTAGTGCTGACTAATCTAGTACTTCTCCAGGTTGAGAAATGTTATCAAAGGGAAAACATAGACAAAAGCAAAAACCTTAAGAACGCTGCCAACCCACTTAAAAAAAAATGATTCTTATGAGTACAAACATAAACTTTGTTTATGAACTCTATTCAACTATAAACCAAAAGTTATTTCTCAAATTAAATGCACACAAAACTATGGAATCAGTAACATTTAAAACTAAAACTAATTTAACTTGACAGATGATAATGTTTTGTTGAAATTAAATTGTCTCTAGAAGTGAATATGGTAAGGACTGCTGTGGTATTAGTATCATTTTTTGTTTGGTCTGTTTTCAACTCCAGCGTATTTCTAGGACTATGGGCCAAATGATCTCTCTGTTCTGTCACTTATTTCCTGTGTGACACTGGGCAACTTATCCAACTTGTCGATTCATTTACCGTAATAACAGACAACACAAACAGCATTTTAAATGCTTTACAGACACTAACTCGTTGCATTCTTCTAGCAATGTTGTGGGGTAGGTACCATGTAGAACCAGAAGCTCAGAAAAAGCAATGTGTCCAAGGCCACATCACCAGCAAATGATTGTGGTAGGATTCCTAGCTCATGACGCCTCGGTGGATCAGTCAGTTAAGCGTCGGACTTCGTTCGGCTCAGGTCATGATCTCAAAGTTTGTGAGTTCAAGCCCCAGGTCTGGCTCTGTGCTGACAGCTCAGCGCCTGGAGCCTGCTTGGGATTCTGTGTCTCTGCCTCTCTCTCTGCCCCTCCCCAACTCACACACTGTGTGTGTGTGTGTGTGTGTGTGTGTGTGTCTCAAAAATAAACAAAAAATAATAACAGTTCCTAGCTCATCAAGATTAAATGGATCGATACTTGTAAAGTGCTAAGAATTACGCTAGCTCATACCAACATTCAATAAAGGCTGACTATAGTTGGTATTTTCTCATATGTCCCATTATTTTTCTTTGAGAGTACAGAGATGTCCCACGGACCTTCCCTTGATAAGAATGTGTCACAGACTAAGTCCATCTCAGTTATTCTCATGGGTTGGGCCAATGAAATTGGTGAACCACAATGTCTGTGAACCAATGCAACTTGATGCACCATTTGGGCCCAGAAACATCACAGCGCTAACCAGACTAAACTTAATTAATTCTCTTTCATACCACCTTTAAAATAAAAACTGGTGTACACCTAGGAATATGTTCCAAGGATTCCACCCCCGCCCCACCCCCCCACCACCCGCCCCTTCCAGAAACCCACCTTACAAAACTGTTCATTTGTTTACACTTTTGAAAAACTGATAGCTCTGACTGTTTAAAAGCAGAATGTGCATCCCTGGTGGATTTGGGGTGGATCCTGTTTCCTTTTGCCTACCAAAGTACCTGGCACACAGCTGGGGCTTACATGTTTGCTGACTGGAATCCCAGAGCCTCAGGAAAAACAGAAAGAGTGCAGTGTCAAAAAGGTCAGCCAGTACCATGCAGAAGAAACAATAAAAGCAGCAACTACACGACCCACAGTTCTAGGCAAAGAACTCTTGGCATGAGGAATGTAGATGTGACTGACTTGAAATTGTTGACATGAGATGAGGTGGGATCCGTTCATCAGCACCTGTTGGGTTCAAATCCGATTTTTCTTTTACAGTTAGACTTGCCTTGTCAGCATGAAAAATAAATCTGCCATGGTCTCTGGGGGATCCAGATTTGACCCTGGCTGCTTAACAGAAACAAGACTGGACACTGGGAAGCCTTTATGCTGTCGTAAGTGGCCTCTCTGCCATTCCAGGTCAGATGTGGCTATCTCACTCTTGAGCTTCAATCAACCACATTAACTATATCCGCAGTCCCATGCATCTCCATCCCGGAGCCGTGACCGTGCAGGAGAAGCCACGTAGTCACACTCTTGTCACCTGCCGGGTAACGGAACTCAGCAGGGAGCTCCTCTGGGGCGTCCACTCGGGGACTGAGGGCTTCAGGCTAGTCCCCGCGGCCTGCATCTCCCGCCCTAGCACCCGGAGCGGCGGAAGTGGGACAGGCGTTGGGGGAGTGGAAGGGAAAGCACAGAAGAACTCGCTGAGAAGATCCATGCTGTGCTAAGTGCGCCGACGGCCATGGACGCCTAGGCAACCTCTTCGCTTCCCTGCGGGTTCCTGGGGGGGCCGGGAGCTTCTGGAAGGAAGCCGGGGAGGCCAGGATGTAGAACCCTCAATGAAGCGATTTACCGACCTACTTCTGTGCCCTTATAAAGAACCCTTCTTAGGAGCTCCCTCCACCCCCCAGGCGGGGGCGGGGACAGCTAAAGGATCCAGATCTTTCGGCCTCCGGAAGTCGAAACGGCCCTTTAGACACCCTTCTAAGAAGCTGAGGCCACTGTTGCCCGGACTGACGGTGGTCAAAATCACCTTGAGAGTTTTGAAGAATGTGCATCCAGGGACCCACACACCGAGGTCGCTCATTACAATGTGAGCTGGGGCCTGGAAACGTGTATGTTTCCAAAAGCTGATTTGGGAGACGGACCTCTGCAACCTCAGCTCGAGTCCCAGCAGTGCTTCCCGCTCCGCTCCTCTCCGCCCACGCAACCGGTCCGAGACCATCGAGAGAAACGCTATTTCCCCGTGCGAGGCAGCCAACCTCGCTGAAAAGCAGCGGAGGGTCAGTCCGGCCAGGGGCGCCTCCAGGGCTCCGCCACGCCCCCAGACGAGGCAGGCAGCGCCCGGTCGCAGCCCAGCACCCATACCTTTCCCGATGACTTCCAGCAGCTCCTTTTCCTCCTGGGTCAGCTCGCCTTTCGTTATATGAACCATTGCTCCCGCCAGCTTGAAGATGATTCTGTTTCTTTGAAAGTATTAAGAAGAAACGATATGTGTGCGCGCGTTAGGAACGCCAGCCGCACTGGGGCAGCTCGAAACCCAGGACCCCGAATAGCCAACCACGGAAGCGTTCGAATTCTCTCCTCCCTCCCACCGGCGGGCGAGCGGCGGGCGAGCAGCGGGCGAGCTCGGGCGAGCCGAGCGGTCGGTCGCCGCTAGCCCAGCGACAGTCACCGCCCCCTGCGCGTCATTGGCCGGACCGGGAGGAGGAGCTACAGGAGGCAGCAGCGAGAGGCTCCCATTGGAGCAGCCGGGCCAGGAAAAACCCAACGGAGAAAATCAGAGGGGGAGATGAAACTCCTCTTCCACGTTTCCCACCCACATACTGCCACTATGTTCACATATTTAGACATACGCAACCTTTAAATCTCTTTCCAGATGATCTTTGTCCGGCCGCGGCAGCTCGGGGGGTACAGACCTCCCTGTCTGTCTCTGTAAGCCCCCACCATTTCCCCGGGAGTGGTGCAGCCCGGGCCGGGGGCGGGCTGGGAGGCGGGGCGGCGCGGGAGGCGGGGCTGCGCCGGGCTCCGTGGGTCGATGTCAATGTGTCTGTCCTTCACTCCTCCATTGTCTGCCGCCGCCACTGCCGCGGGTGCCACCGCCGCTGCCGGGATCGCCGCAGCCTGCAGCCTCGCGCGTCGCCGCTACCTCCTCGGACAGGTGAGAAGCAACCCGGGTGGGACACGGGAAGCCGGGAGGGCTGCGGGAACCGCGGGCGCCGCCCCGCCGGGGGGCTTCCATCCGGGCCGGAGCTGGCGGGGAGGAAGCATGTGCCTGCTGGGGCGGCTTCCTGCCCCCCGGTGGGCAAGCCTGCCCTCCACCCGACTGCCATCGCATATATCGCATATCCGCACCCGGGACTGAAGACTCGCCGCTCGCCCCATTTGGCCGCCCCGGGAGACCCTGGGACAGGGAGCCGGCGGGGGCGGGCCACGCGGTGAGAAGCGGCGGGTGCTTACGGTCTCGTGCGTGGCACGGCCAGATGCGGCTCCCCAGAGGCCGGCGCTGGGGCTTTGGGCTAGGGGCGGGATGGCGAGGAGAGCTCCCCAGGACGCGCGAGGGGAACGCATCGTGAGAATAGTGTCTGAAGAAGATAGTTCTCTTCTGGCAAGCCTTAACACCCTCCCCCCTACCCCCCCCCCCCCCCCAACACACACACTACTTGTCATCTCCTCTGGCCTCTGTGGAAGCTGTGGAAGAAAACCGGATCTGATCGCCCTGTGGTGCCTGTTAAGGATGTTTGGAAGCAATTTACACTTAAACTAATACTTCGTTTATGAGAGACGGCCTGGGGGAAGGGGGGAAGGAAGGGCCTCTGCTCTGCCAGAGTTCCCAGTCTTTGTAACTCTGATCTTGAGATTTATGGAAATAGGGAGGGGAGGGGAAGGGGGCGGAGATTAAATTGGTGTTGCTGCCTATATATAGCCTTAGATTAGCCTCTTAATCCAACCTTCATTCAACTGTAATATGTTGCTTCGAGCTTTGAGCTACCACCGTAGGTAGCTAGGGGGTAAATAGAAGTGTGTACCACCTCCTGTGGCTCAGAAGCAAGACTTGCTTGCTAATTCGAAGTCAGTCATTCCTCCAGGGCGCGCATCCGTAACATATTTATGGCATCGTTGAAAGCTTCTTTTAGAAATTAGTGTTTACGTGTCACTGTTGCTTCTCTGCGGACTAGTATTGATGTTTCTTCCTAGACCCATCTGCTTCAAAGAGAAATATTTGAATAATTATCTAGACCTTTTTTGTTAAGCATCCCTACCACCGCGCTTTCTTCCCACAGTGCCATATATGAAATGAAATTCATTTTCCTCTGGCCGTATGCCTTTGATCTTTTTCTTTTTCTTTTTTTATATTTTATTTTATTTTATTTTATTTTATTTTATTTTATTTTATTTATTTTGAAGCATTCACTAACACTTATGAAATCCTGGAAGATGTTCATCATTATTTCTTGCATTTAACAAAATCTTTTCTAAACTCCAGCTGTTTTCTTTTTAAGGCTTCATCTTTGCATGCTGGGGCAGATCTGAGCCCTAACATCTCACATGAAAATACTTTGAAATTATTCATCTCAGTGTATAACAAAGAAACTGTTGTTTGATGATGCTTTAATAATGATGTGGCTGTTCACACAACAAGTAATAAGGCTTTTGAGAGTGACCAATCTTTTGTAACACTTAAAATGCTGTTACTGCCACAGTTACAATTTATTTAGAACATAGTATCATGCAGAAGAAACCCACAAACCTAAGAAAATGCTCGCAGAGGAGCTTCCCCCAACTGGTGACAACATCTTACAGTGGATGTGTCTCCAGAATTGGGTACTTCATTGCCAGTATTTCCATCTCTTATGCCAAATTGGGGCCATGGTTACTTGAAGGTCACACCTGTTTGTCTCCCTGAGGTTGTCAGTTCCTCAAGGATAACAACTTATTACCTATTTTCTTGGTGTTTTATGGCATCTGATTGGTATTTAGGCCTCTGAATACATGACTTCAGTAAATTTAGAGTCAATGCCATTTAAAGACAAAAACTAACATCTACCAAGAAATACAGATAAATAATATGTTAAGTTCCTAGAAACAGATAATGTAATGGATAGCGTTCATTGGATGGATTACATTAATCATTTTGTACAGAATAAATATTTAATGTAGGAATAAGATTAGCTAATGAGCACACCTTAAACTAGATCTAGGAACTTTTTTTATACTAAGAAAGTGTTCATGTCAAACAAGTTTCATTAATAGTAAAACAGTGACCACCCACTTAGGGAGTATTTACTTTGTTTCAGATATTCTAGCAGATGCTTTGTATAGGATTATCTTAACTATTGTTACAGTGACCCAGGAATTAGCCAGTATTATCTGTATTCGGCAGATGAGAGGACAGAAACTAGAAGAACTTAATTAATTTGCCCACGGCCCCACAGTTAGGGAGTGCCAGAGCCAGAACTGGAACCCAGATCTGTCTCCAGAACTTTTTTTCCTACTATTTTCTGCCTATGTGGCTGGCAGTAAGGGGAAGGGGGAAATTATACATTCTTTCAACTAGCTAGTAGATAACAGATTTATGTAGTTCAGTATACCAAAGTAGAAGTCTCCTTCCTACCTCTTTTCCTAGTCCTTTCTTCATGACCTATAACCATTGGTATCTGTTTCTCTCATATCCTCACTGAAATATTTTATATGTTTGTAACTTACATATATATTCCCACTTTTGACAGAAATTGGAGCATACAATACACTGTTCCACACTGCATAATAAAGTTTGCATGATGCTTTGGTCTCTCTTCTGTTTCTTTCATCACCTTTTTAAAAATAATGTTTTCTAAAATGTCTGATATTTTGGGGTCTCCTCCTCTCTTTTCTGTTAGTGCCACCCTAGACCTCTCCTGGCCTGTCCACAGTGGATTGCTATGTAGCCTGCTTCTCTCTCCCCTCACTCCATCCAGCTAGTAGTTCAAGGCACCACCAGTTCAATAAACCTTGAGCACCATCATCCACCCAAGGATGAAACATATACTGTGTAAAAGACCCAGTTGGTCCACTTAAAACGTGTCAATAGCCTTTCACTGGCCATAGAACAGAGGCCCAGTTCTTGCTTGCTAGTTCCAACTTCTGGTCCCAGCCGGCATTTCCAGTCAGCCAGCCCCTCCCACACACTCAGAGGTCACCACACTGCTGGTTCCCTCACATGCCAGTAATTTCCACCCCTTTGTTCCTGCTTTTCTCTTCCTGGAATGCCCTCCCTTCCCTCACCGCTAAGTCTCTTGTCTCCTCCTCATATCTGCTGGACCGCTCAACTTTCGAAATACTACTTACATGTAAATTCTTCTCTCTGGCTTTCGTGATCACCTCATCCACTGAGGGCATCAGAGATGATAAACACATTTCTTCGTGCCCCTCAGCTAGGGGAATGAGTAAAATCTTTACACAGGAGTTGCTGGTACCATTATTGGCATTCTCGAATTCTCACCTATCTTCTTGTGAGCCCTAGTGCTCCCCCACCCCCCATCATCGCCGCTTCATCTGGATCCCCATGAAAATACCCGAAGCAGGTACCTTTTTCATGACGTTGTATTATAGTTCTTATTAATCTGTTTGACCCCTTCTCCTTCTCAACTTTGAATTAACGAGGACTAATTTACCCTTGTTTCTCAAAATCCATAATCCAGTGTCTGGCACCTAGTATATGCTCAGTGCTTGCTGAATTGAGTTCAGTTGCATCTCTAAGTTATTTTAGGTGGATTTGTTTACCTACTTGACTAATCCCTCCTGGCATCATGAGGTGATGTGGCACTGAACACACCTGCCATAACCAAGGGCAGAAGTTCTTTAAATGTTTGGGTGTCGAGCTTCTTGACATTCTGATTGATGAATGCTGTCAACCGAGAAAAAAAATGTTGATATGCACGTGGTTACAGATTTTGCATACCATTCCTGGATTTTCCAATTAAAAGAACTATTGTGGTTGTATATTTTCAAAAAATCCCTTATCTTTAGAGATAAGGACTGAATTATTTAAGGAGGGAATGTTATGGCATCTGAAACTTGCTTCAGTGTAATTCTGTGACCATGGGGGACAGGGACTGAGAGTAAGAATATTAATGAGAAAACTGACTGGTTAACAATTGAAGCGGGTGATGTATGTATGCAGTGACTTCATTATACTGTTCTGTCTACTTTGGGGTATGTTTGAAATTTTCCATAATGAAGTTTTTTAAAAGGAGAAGTTGGAAGTATTATAGTTTCTAAAAATTGTCATTGTTGAACAAAACAGAAGACTAATATGAATGCAAATGTTCTGTCTCTATACTTGGAGTTCAGCTTATGCAGTTACTCGTTTCCATGTTCAAACAGTTACACCTCAGTTTGCAAAGGACTGTCTTGCAAACAATGCATTTCCATAAACTATTCACCTCACATTTTAACTTCTCCACAAAACTCAAAGGTAGGTGGCATTACTCAATGCTTGTGTCACAGGCTTATGAATATCGTACCGAAAGCTAATTTTCATCCTTTTTGGAAAATGACAAAGTAATTTGCAGATAAGTCTGAACGAGGGGTGCAGATACATTTAATTTAACCAAAAAAAGCAAGCTGTGAATGAAGCGGAGACACTGATTTCTTCTATGTCTCATAAACCGTTTCCGAAAAAGAAGGGTCAAACTGTCGTGAGTGGCATTGTTCGGAGAAGTGTACTCGTGTAAGCTTTTAAGGGCCACACTCAGAACGCGTGCCCACAAGACTTCTACCTTTGCTTATTTTCATACTTACACTTCCCTGGATATTTGCAACTTTATAACTTGTGTTTCCTGACCTTTATGTTTCTTTTATTATGTTATGGACTTTTTAATGTTGATGGTTCCCAAAGTCAACAAGGAAATTTGTTGTATCATTTTTAAAACCTCTTCCCAGACTTTGAAGATTTTAAAGAAGTTTTAATTAAGCTTCAAAGCCAAGTCTTCACACTGTCTAAGGGCAATGTAGCCAATCCAGTATCACTGCCAGATATTGTTGAAGCATACATTAGTATATCGTCAACTCATATTTATATGAACTGTATCACTGTGGAATTTAAACCTCTCGGCCGGTGCCTCTTATCAGAGTATAACAGAACTGCTCCACGAATGAAAAGTAGAAAGCTATTTCAGCCTCAGAAGGAAAAAGTTAGTATTTACTTTCCCAATTAATACATTTAGGGAAGAAAATTGGCAGTTTTGTCACTTGTCTATTGTGGGATTGTGTTAAACCCAGAAGACAAAGCAGCCCTTTAAATTACATTGATCACCCTCTGAGCAGAAGAATCTCTTCCTGGTCTGTTGATTGTGGAGTAAAGCAGGCCCATTAAGTAGCCTCTTCTGATCTGGTAGGAAATGATTATGGATGGTCTCTGGGAGACAGCCAAGCACAACCATAGCCCTGGGAATTGGAGAAAACCATGGCTCCAGCTTCCGGGATGAGATGTATTTGCCAAGGCAATCTTCCTTGCTTGCAGTTTCTTCATATATATATATATATATATATATATATATATATATATACACCAAACTTGCAGGGTGACTTTGAGGATGCCCTGTACTGTAAAATGTTATAAAAAAAACAGTGTTATTTTTAGGGTCAATCCTGTCTATTTACAGTTGAGAAGAACACAATTACAGGCCTAGTTGAAGAAACATTTCAGTGTAAAATTGTACTGGCATTAGTTTTGCTATATGCTCATATTCCTAGATTTGGGAAGATAAAAATTATTTTTAAAGAGAGACTCAAAAAATATGCCAATAATTATATCTCATTAATAAGAAAGATCTTGGTGTGCATCTGGTATGACCAATGAGTCATAGAGATTAAGACATGAGGGCCGACTGGGTGGCTCAGTCGGTCAAATGTCAGACTCTTGGTTTCAGCTCAGGTCATGATCTCACAGTTTGTGAGTTCAAGCCCTGCGTGTGTGTTTCTCTCTCTCTCTCTCTCTGTCTCTCTCTCTGTCTCTCAGTAAATAAGTAAGCTTAAAAAAAAAAAAAAAAAGTAAGGAATAAGACATGATCTTTATCTTCAAGAGGCTTGTGCTGTCCTCCAGGAGATAGGTCAGCCCCTGAACCAATAGGGACTGAATGATGAAATTATCCTAAAGCTCTGTTCTGTTTATGTCAGCTCATAGGTTTGCTTAGGTTCTGCTTATGTCAGCTCCTACCTTTGAGAGCCCTTTGTGGGTTCGAGTGGCTTCTCTGGTGGTGCCTGCCAATCTTCCAGCTCTACTTGGAACAATGTTGTTACTCCTCTACCCACCCAACGGCTTCCTGCTCCTCGAATGCCTTCCTCCACCCATTTCTGCATATCAAATTTTACTCAAATCCTTCTCAGCTCAAATGATCCCACCTCCCCACAGCCTTCTCCAATCCCCAACCAGAGCAGTACAGACACAAAGGTGAATTCCAGAATGGGTGGAGCTCAGTGGGAGGGCTAATTCCTGGAGAAAGTGAGATGTTGAACCAAGTCTGGAAGGGCTGATGAATTTGGCAAACCAGAAAATGGACAGCATTCCAGGGAGGACAACCCCCAAGAAAAACAATTACATAAAATATTATAACATCATAAATATTTATAAAATAAATATTGGCTGCAGTTTTTCAGCCAGCTATACTGGAACTAGCAATGATTTCATTCAAAGGTATGTTTTCCTCAATATGTCTACTTTTTAAGATCATGAGAGTAGTAGGGGCGCCTGGGTGGCGCAGTCGGTTAAGCGTCCGACTTCAGCCAGGTCACGATCTCGCGGTCCGTGAGTTCGAGCCCCGCGTCAGGCTCTGGGCTGATGGCTCGGAGCCTGGAGCCTGTTTCCGATTCTGTGTCTCCCTCTCTCTCTGCCCCTCCCCCGTTCATGCTCTGTCTCTCTCTGTCCCAAAAATAAATAAAAACATTGAAAAAAAAATTAAAAAAAAAAAAAGATCATGAGAGTAGTAGATTATATTTTAAAGCACACTTTGATCGTATGTTCTTGCTCTCAAGTAGTTTATAAAATGTGACGTCACATGTTTAAGACTACATCCAAAAGTACAAACCACTATCTTCAGCATTGGTGGTAGCAGGAAGCTGATAATAGACATGAAAACAAACAATGGAAGAGAAAAGGCCACCTATTGGAATATTTTGTCCCTTGATTACAATATGCTTTGAAATTTTCCAAAATAACTAAAATATAAATACCTAGAAAATAAGCAGGAAATTCTTTCTGAAGTTTAGTTTTTAAATATTTCTGAATCTCTGATCCATGGAATTCTTAAAATCTATACCTTAAAGGAATTTTAGGAGTTTTTATTCTCTCACTTTGACTTCTTTCCAGTTGGACTGTTCTGATATATTTTTTTCCTACTTTTATTCAGTGGATTAGAGATGTTGCTGAAACAGTTACACCTGAGAGATAAAACAGGGATGTAATAATCAGATTAATGTGAACCATTTTAATGCAGGATTGTGGTTGTCATTAGGAGTTTCTGCAGTATCTTCCCTCTGCATCTACTAGGGAATAAAACACATGACTTAGAATAATTTCTGATTTTGTAATATAACATGTACTGATGTGAGCAGAGTATGCGCAAAAGTACTTCTCATTCTTGGCTCACTCTAATGTTGATGCTGATGCCATGGGTCTCTTCAGCAAGTGTGTTTTTGGGGCAGTTAACTGCCAAGTGGAATGATTTGGCCTATGTTGAGCAAAGTGTTTGAAAGATGTAGAATTATATTTTGTCTATTCATATTTCAGATTTTATGTCAGATGAGGACTTTCAAAAAACAATGGTTAGATGTACTATTATCTTTGAGGACTTTTAAATAAATATCAAGAAAACCACTAGGCAGAGGTGAGTAATCAGAAGGAATACAAACTGTTACACACTGCAGGGAATATATCCTAAACCACTGTTGGGTGAGCAGTTTTAGAATATTCTACTGTCCTCCTGTTCTTGTTCATTTGCACAGAGGACCTTACTTCTTTTCAAACTAACTTCGACAGCTTCCTGGATATTTTTTTTTTTTTTGTGATCGTTTCTAAGAAAAAAAAATGGCACGTGTTTTTCTCAGTACACGAGGTAATAGAATGAGGTTATTATAAACAGGAAGGAGAACCCCACGTTGCACGGACAGAGGAAACTGCTGCCTAGGGGAAAGTTGTCTGGCTTTGGTATTGAGGAGTGTGAAGATTGTGCTTTTGTTAGAGGTGAGCCTCTGCAGGAAACAATGTGATAACCAGCTCCTGTGATACTAGAAACCATGGTGCCATAGATTTCTTATTTACATGTCTCTCAGAAGCAGGACTTTTGTTAAATCCTCTCACTAAAGATACATGTTTCCGTAACGGAACTCCGTGGAAAACCACTTGGCATTTGGGAGGTAGCCTGTGCCAGTTCAATTTATCCAAGTGCTGAACTAGCCTTGAAAATTAATATTTATGCTTTACTCTATCTAATTCTAAACCGTAAAGTCTGTGAGGCAAATAATGAAAAAACTGCCTTCGAGTATCATGTAAATAATTGCCCTAGCCCATGCTACAACTTTGGTTGGCTTTTTGGAAAGTGCACTGAATGGAAACCAGGTTGATCAGGTTCTGACCCTGACTGGTCCCAGTATGGAAGCCCCTGATGGGAAGGCATTTTTTGCTTTTTATCTCTGCTTTATCACCAATGTTAGAATGGAATGCATGACCTCAAGCAAGTGGTTTGACACATCAGCACTTTATCGGATTGTTAGATGAAGATCTGGGTTTTGGGTCCCTGGTTTTCAAAGGGTTCTATGCTTCATGGCTATCACTTGTAAGTTAAAAAGTAAAAAAAAAAAAAAAAAACAAAACAACAACAAAAAAACATGGCACTTAGGTGGCTCAGTTGGTTAAGCATCCGACTCTTTGTTTCAGCTCAGGTCATGATCTCATGGTTTTGTGAGTTTGAGCCCTGTCTTGGGCTCTGTGCTGTCACCACGGAGCTTTAGGGTTTATCTCTCTCTCTCTCTCTCTCTCTCTCTCTCTCTCTCTCTCTCTGCCCCTCTCCTACTCATGATGTCTCTGTCTCTCTCAAATCCATAAACTTAAAAAAAAAAAAAAAAAGTAAAACATATTTAATTGTTAAAACATTAATAAACACAACCACAGCTCAAATGCATCATGGGATTATTTTAACATACTGGAGACTATTAATTTTTGTTAACTCGCACTCCCCAGGTTTTTGTGCAGTGCTTGGGTTAAACCTCCACTTGGTAGAAAACTAGCACTGTGCAACCTGTCTGATTAACCCCTGTTGAATTCCTGTCGACTAGTACCAGTCATATGTTTGATAAATACAAACAAGCTATTCTCTTTATGTTTGAACCTTAAAAAAAAAAAAATGTACTTGAGAATTTATAGGTCTATGCTACCTTTTGTTCAATGTTTGGGGATTTTGTCTTCTTACATTTGAATTTATGTAGTCCACTGCTATAAAATTATTCCAAGGAATACAATCCCATATCATCAGTGTGCTGTATACCACCAAGTCCGAGGCTTGGCTTTGACATTTCTATTCAGTTCGTGCTTTGGCAATTGTGAAATACTCGTGTGGATGGTAAGTGATTTTTGTGCCACCCTTCAAATAAGGCTTCATCTGCCAGACAGGCCTGGGCAGGTCCCCTTCTGGGCAGGGTGTGAGGGGGGTGGGGGGAATGGTTGCAGGCTTGGTTGAGAGAACTCGTAAATGTGGAAATGTTTGGATGCCTGCCCACCACCACCTTTGAGTTTCCTGAAAATCCATGATCATGTTTTTTAAGCAAATGCTCCAAAGCAAAATTCTCCCACTGGGGGTGTAATCCTTTTTCTAGAAGATTCTCTTTTCCTCTCCTTGGTTAAGAGAAGAATGGAATATACTTCAATCCCCATTTCTATAACTTTATCTTCTAACTTCCCACTTGAACAAGTAGTCATATAGACTCCTACCAGTTTTCCATCTGACACAAAATCAACTTTAATAAAATGATTTGCTGTCTGGAGTTTGGCACTACTCCCTGCTGATTCTTTTTTTTTTTTTTTTTTTTTTTTAAGACTACTTTTTTAGAGCAGTTTTGGGTTCATACTAGATTAAGGGGAAGGTGCAGAGATTTCTGGTATACCTTCTATTTCCATACATACCTAGCCTTTGCCATCGTCCTCATCTCCCCTCGGAGTAGTACACATGGTACAACGGATGAATTTATGGATCGTTTGATAGCACATGGTCTGGCATATCTTGGGTGCTCATCGTAAATGTTCAACCCATTTTCTATACACACACGTATGTGAATTCGTTGACATATACACATAGACATTTTTTGAAAGGATACAAGTCAGACAATCTTAAAGGTTTAAATTTGTTATAGTTTACATGGAGTGGAATGCTACTCCTTGGACATAAGATTATGAGTGAAAGTTGGAAAGTGGTCTTTATTTTTCACTTTTATGCCCTTTTATACTGTTAATTTTTATGCCATCAGTGTGTTAGTGGTACTTTACAGTTTAACAGAGTCCAATAAAATAAAATGATTCTGATTTTCCTAAAGTGATGCATTGGAACACATAGCTTTTAATTTTTTTAAGTTTATTTATATTGAGAGAGAGAGAGAGAGAGAGAGAGAGAGAGAGAGAGAAGAGAGAATCCCAAGCAGGCTCCACGCTGTCAGTGCAGAGCTCCATGAGGGGCTGGATCCCACAAACTGCAAGATCATGACTTGAGCCAAAATCAAGAGCTGGATGGTTAACTGTGTGAGCCCCCGGAGCCCCCTTAGAACACATAGGTTTTAAAATAAAGATCCTGTGGGGCGTCTGGGTGGTTCAAGTGCAGAGCCTGCTTGGAATTCTGTCTCTCCCTCTCTCTGTCCCTCCCCGCTTGCTCTCTGTCTCTGTCTCTCTCTCTCTCTCTCTCTCTCTCTCTCAAAAATAAGTGAATAAACTTTAAAAAATAAACAAAATAAAATAAAGATCCTAGAGGATGTCATTGAATCAAATCTTGTAACTGCAAGTTCTAATGCAAGGACATTTTTTAGGTTATTCTTTGCTGTAACGTTAGAAAAGGTGATAGAATTGGATTTAAATATTTTCTGTATGTAGGTACCAACCTAATAGAGAATTATGCAGTATGTTAAAATGTATACAGTGGCCATTACTTAAAGTTAGATTTATAGATATTTTATCTCCATCTGTTTTCCTTATTTTCTCTAAATGTGCAACCATGGGTATATGATGAACTGATCTTATTATCAATTTTTAAGGAATTATTTTCTCTATAAAAAGTATTTTTTCACACCTTATTCAAGTAATCGAGTGGTATGCATTATAACATAAATGGTATGACCATATGTTAATAAGGTAAACAAAGGGTAACGTAAAATCATATCTTGATAGATATAGCCCTTCCAAATCATCAACTTGTGAGATTTTATTTTTATTCTGTTGATAATTCAGTTGATTGATACATTTTTTAAAAATATTTATTTATTTTTGAAAGAGAGAGCACAAGCCGGGGGGGGAGGGGGGTGGGAAGAGAGAGGGAGACACAGAATCTGAAGGAGGCTCCAGGCTCTGAGATGTCAGCACAGATCTCAAAGCGGGACTTGAACTCACAAACCATGAGATCATGACCTGAGCCGAAGTTGGACGCTTAACCAACTGAGCCACTCAGGTGCCCCTCAATAAATTGTTCTAAGTTTATTTAAATATTTATATTTAAGTAATCTCTACACACAATGTGGGACTTGAACTCACAATCCTGATATGAAGAGTCACACATTCTACCAAATGAGCCAGCCAGGCACCCCATCAATAAGTGTTTTAAATTGCTTTTTGAAAAAATATTTTCATTGCCTGTATTGAAGGAAAAAAGTAATTTGATAGGAAAATTCTGGAATATATCTTTTTTTAATCAGTTTTTTTTAAATGTTTGTTTATTTTGATAGAGAGAGTGTATGTACCTACAAGCAGGGGAGAAGCAGAGACAGAGGGAGAGAGAATTCCAAGCAGGCTCCACACTGTCGGCACAGATTCCACCACGAGGCTGCCATGGGACTGGATTCCAAGAAGTGTGAGATCATGACCTGAGCCAAAATCAAGAGTCAGATGGTTAACCAACTGAGCCACTCAGGCACCCCTTAATCAGTTATTATGTAGTATTTTGTACTTAGATGGTTTTTGCTTAGATAAATATTTTCTAGATATATAGAAAAAATAATGGCCTGTTTTATTTAAAAATTTTAGAAGCCTTTTCTGTTTAGGAACCATAATTTTGCCTTTAGGTATTTGTTTTGAATTACTCAAAGCTAGAACTTCTTAGCTTTAAGAACCTCACATCTGGGGCACCCTGGTGGCTCAGTCGGTTAGGCACCCAACTTCGGCTCAGGTCATGATCTCACGGTTCGTGGGTTCAAACCCCCGCCTTGGGCTTTGTGCTGACAATTCAGAGCCTGGATCCTTCTTCAGATTCTGTATCTCCCTCTCTCTTTGCCCCTCCCCCACTTGTACTCTGTCTCTCTCTGTGTCTCAAAAATAAATAAAACACTTAAAAAAAACCCTCACATATTTTGCATACATACACATTTTTTTAATGCTGACTTTACTCTTTCTATGATGGTAATCCTTAATAATAGTTTCTTTCATATCATCCTTCTGAATATCTCCTCAATTAGGACTGTAATATAGAATATTTACTTCCATGGCAGGAATAACATACATAGTGCAGGGCATTGCTAAGCAGGTCATATAGCTTGCTATGCCAAGGATTTTGTGTAGTCTGTATGTGCAGCAGTATAAAGAACCCTCATTATGATGTTACAGTAAAACCGTTTGGGTGTAATACTGTACATGGGACAAATAGAAAGAAATACATTAACCAGAGTAATGTATTCTAAGGATCTTCAAATCTAGAGTTGGGTTTTATTTTGTTTGTTTGCTTTTTTTACTGGAGTGTGCAATCAATACAGCAGGGTAATTTCCTATATCACAGCTCACCAAATTCTGAAGGATCTGGGAAGTTAGAGTAACTCTCTCTATGGCAAGCTTTATTTCTAAGCAGTCCCCCAAAATACAAAATCCCTGTGTTTTTTAGGTTCTTGGGCTTTTTCAGCTCCCTGAATTACTCTTGTTGCCCACCCTCATTCGCTAAAGCATGTATGTCTTCCAATGTTTGCCTTTGCTCCTTGGTTCTATAATTACATAGTCACTTTATTTCTGATCCATGTAAAAGGAGGTTGTATACACTTTGCCCCTTTTTTCATCAGAGCATATTTCTTTACAAGATATTTCTCTTAAAGAACCACAGTACAATAGTAAAATTCAATGAATTTATAATAGATACCATACTTACCGCCATAGTCTACACTCCAGTTTCATCAATTACCCCCAGTACTATCCTAAATACATTACGTGTGTGTGTGTAGACACACACACACACACACACACACACACACACACACAATATGTATATAACTCCTCATAGTACAGCATGCACTCAAGGATTACATGCTGCATTTAGTAATGTCCTTTTGATTCTCCTTTAATTTGCTATAGTTCTTTGATTTTTGTTTTTATTTTGTTTTTGTTTTTGTTTTTGAGACATTAACATTTTTGAAGAATACAGGCCAGTTGTTTTGGAGAATGTCCCTAGATGTGCCTTTGTTTCCTCATCATTAGATTCAGATCATGCGTTTTTGTTTGGAATGCCACGCAGATAATATCCTGTTCTAACTGTAAACTGTCTGGAGTCATGTGATGTCTGTTGTCCCTGGGTTAAGGTGTTATCTTGTTCCTGCACTGCAGAGTTAGCATTTTCTTTTTGTAACTGATGTGAAGATGCTTTGAGGCTTTTTGAATATCCCGTTGATCATCAAGCACCTCTACATATGCGCATGCACACACACACACACACACACAGTGTGTCAGGGCACTTTTAGCATCCATTGATGATCCTTGCAAGAATCAGTTTTTGGCACAATGATTTTCTAACTCCATGTTTCCTTCTGTATGTATCCATTGGCATTCTACTGAAAAGAAAACTTACATTTATGTCTAATTACTTCTCTTTCCCTTGTGCACTGATCTGTTTCTTTTAGCTAAAATAAATGAGCCTAGACCTTCAGATTCTTATTTTACTCACTGAGTTATTCTCCATGCTGTTGTTAATTATTTTTGTGGCCACATTGTCTCAGGTGATGTCAGTGGATTGTCCTCAGGATAGTTTTTATGTAGTTTGATCTATTTTTATCTTTCTTTGTTAAAAGCCATTCAGTACTTTCTGACACATGACTTCTGAGTATCATATTGAATCTTCCCTGCTCTAACCTTGGAATCAGTCATTTATCCAAGAGACCTTTGTTCTTTAGTAGGAAATGGTATTTAGAGCTTGGGTCATATTTCTCCTTATGCACAGATAATATTATTGCCACACTTTGGGGATTGCTTTAAACTTCAAAAGAGGTTAAAGAGTTTCCATTTAAACATGCAATTTTTCTAATTAAAAAGGCTATGCATTCTTACATTATAGAAAATACAGACAAATAACAGAACAGGAATAAAATGCTCCCTGAACTCTATGCACTCTCTTGACCACGTGTTTTGTGTAGCTTAGATTGTATCATGTATATAGAATTTGGTGGGCGTTTAGGTTTTTTTCTGTTTCTACTTAACACATCATTGTTTTCTCCAAGTCCAAAAAATTAAACAGTTGTAGTTTTCAGTCATATACTTTTTATCTTTTCCTTGTGGTCTTTTTATCACAGTGCTGTGATATCCGTAAGTAGGGAAAGTTTGTTCGCTCGCCCTCCGCATTTTCTGCCTCCCTCTTCAATCCCACATTGTTACCTACCCTCCGTCTTCCGCCTGATCATCAGAGGATGCACAATTATCCATGTGGAAAGACAGCAATTAGTATTAAAGACTGTGGCAAGCATTTATTTTGTATACTGATTGCACTTTTGATTTTAGTTATGACAAGCTACTCAGTGATAAATGTGTTTTCTCTAAAATTAACATCAATGTTTGGCAAACAGAAATAAGTCACTCAAGGAAATATCTGCCTGGTTACTGCTCTGGTATGTTTAGATGTATGTGCACAGCTTTTAACTCTGGAGAGCATAGGCTGTCTCTGGTTTTGCTCACAATTTTTTTTTTTCCTTTTTAGTGTGGGATTTTCCAACCTTGGCACAATTAAGATTTTGGACCAGATAACCCTTTGTTGGGAGGGGGGGGGGGAGCCTCTCCTGTGCATTGTCCATTATTAGCAGCACCTATATCCTCTACCTGCTAGATTTCAGTAGCATCCGCACTTCCCCAGCATGACAAAAGAATATCTACAGACATTGCCACATGTTCCCTTGCAGGGCACATAATTACCCCAGAATGAGATCACTGCTCTAGAATAATGCTTAACACATAATAAGCACCCCCCAAAATGCAAATTAATATATATTTAAACCACAGCTGCCCAATCTTTGGGCATTTACTTATTTTATGCCACCATTTCCTCTAAATTCTTAGAATTTATGGAAATATTGATTACCTGAAATATTGTAGGTATGCAGTCATCACAATACTTTTGCTTGTAGGCAAAAGTTCTAAGTGTTTTAACTTACTAGAACAGAGGTTTTGGGGCGTTTTGCTATTAAAATACTTTGAAACATTATTTTTGAGAACCTGGTTTTCTAAAAGCCAAAGTGTGCTCTTACAAATGTCTGGTGTGTGTGTGTTTGTGTTTCAAAGTGTTGAGAGACTTTAATAATCACATCAGTAAGATTAGACTATCTGTGAAGTTGAATGAATATGCCTGGTTAGTTGTTAAGGGAAGAAGGGAAGGATCTGGGGGAGAGAATCCATCTGGGGAAAGGAGAAGGGCCCAGAGAAGGGAATATGCATGCCCTGAACTACTTCTTACAATCTACATTAAGCAGAGGACATGAATTGATAGAGTGAAAGCATTTTAGGGTTTTATTCAACTTCCTAAAAGTTTTATAAAATAACTTCACTTAAGAGGAAATAAGTGACATTGCACATTATCTTTTTTTTTTTTTTTAATTTTTTAAATTTACATCCAAATTAGTTAGCATATAGTGCACCAATGATTTCAGGAGTAGATTCCTTAAGCCCCTTACCCATTTAGCCCATCCCCTGTCCCACAACCCCTCCAGCAACGCTCAGTTTGTTCTCCATATTTACGAGTCGCTTCTGTTTTGTCCCCTCCCTGTTTTTATATTATTTTTATTTCCCTTCCCTTATGTTCATTTGTTTTGTCTCTTAAAGTCCTCATGTGAGTGAAGTCATATGATATTTGTCTTTCTCTGACTCATTTCACTTAGCATAATACCCTTCAGTTCCATCCACGTAGTTGCAAATGGCAAGATTTCATTCTTTTTCATTGCCAAGTAATACTCCATTGTGTATATATACCACATCTTCTTTACCCATTCATCCCTCGATGGACATTTCAGCTCTTTCCATACTTTGGCTGTTATTGATGACACTGCTGTAAATATGGGGGTGCATGTGTCCCTTCGAAACAGCACACCTGTATCCTGTGGATAAATGCCTAGTAGTGCAATTGCTGGGTCGTAGGGTAGTTCTATTTTTAGTTTTTTGAGGAACCTCCATACTGTTTTCCAGAGTGGCTGCACCAGCTTGCATTCCCAGACATTACACATTGTCTTAATTTATTTCTCTGAAGAAGTTGTACATTGATACTTAAAACGTGATTTTTAGAATATTTCTATTTTTTTTCCGATTCTGTGTCTCCCTCTCTCTCTGCCCCTCCCCCGTTCATGCTCTGTCTCTCTCTGTCCCAAAAATAAATAAACGTTGAAAAAAAAAAAATTAAAAAAGAATATTTCTATTTTTGCTAAAAGGAAAGCAAAGTATCACCATTCAGAACCAAGGTAGATATGCTAACAAGTGTAAGGCGTGAAATTGTTCTAGAAATATGATAATGAAAATTTTATCATGATGCCTCTATATCATAAAAAGATTTAGATGAGTAGTAAGCTTTTAGTGCTTTTTTTCCACAGCACAATTCCTTTGGGTTTTGGTCACTCTTTCCTTGTAAGGTGGTTGCTTAGCACAGTTTAAATTTCCACCATTAATGTCCCTCTGGAGATGGTTGTAAGTTTTTGAGGGGAGAACTATTATTAAGTTTGGTACTCTTTAAGAAAGATTATTTTTGTTCTTTCATACCATTAAGGATAAGAGGAAATGGGACATGAATATAATAGTGATATTTAATTTTTTTTTTTTTTTACCGTTTATTCATTTTTGAGAGACAGAGAGACAGGTGTGAGTGGGGGAGGGGCAGAGAGAGAGGGAGATACAGAATCTGAAACATGAAACAGGCTCCAGGCTCTGAGCTGTCAGCACAGAGCCTGACATGGGCTCCAACTCACAGACCACGAGATCATGATCTGAGCCGATGTCAGATGCTTAACCAACTGAGCCACCCAGGTGACCTTGGCCTATATTTCTTTAACGTACTATTTTAGATTTTAGAGGGAAAATGTTTTTGCCATTCACTGTGTAAGAAGACTCAGTACCATGTTTATATGTATGTAACCTGAACCAGTATTAAGTAGAGTGGCATTTGAGTGACTAATATTTTTGTACTAAAGAAGGGAATATCTGATTTTATTTAGAAACTTTTTTTTTTATAGATAGGCTACTATTTGAAATTTCGTTTTTTTCTTTTTTCCAATTATTATAAAAACTAAAGCTTACATAGAATGTGCCTGGAGATATAATGAAGAATTCTGTAGAGTCTGGGGATGATTTTGAGTATAGAGGCTGTTTGGTACAAAATCATAAGGACATTTAAAAAGATAATGTTGTTCTTGGCAACAAAGTGTAGTGTTATTGTAGGCATTTATCTGGTCTATTGCTTTAGAATGTTAGTAATTTACACTTTTAGAGAGCAACTTAATTATTTTTGCTTCTTCTGAGATCATTTTTATGAACCCGAATGACTCCTGGACACAACTTTCAGTGAAGGATTTTATGATGTATGTTCCTAGAGTTTTAGCTTTAATGGAAAGGAGAAGAGTTTATAACTTTGGGAAATTTTTAGTTCATTCTTCTTATGGTACATTATTTCGCTCATTTGGAGTATAGAATAAAAGGTAGTTCTTGAATGTTCCTCCTGAGCACAAAGTGCTTCATGGGAATGTTGCTGTGAAGTGGCAATCACATGGCCAGTTTTGTGTGCTGGTGTTACTGTGCCGTTCCCAAACACTTTATGCTTTGGAGATGATGTTGCTGCCTGGTAACTTTTATTATCTTAGAATGGAAAGTCTTTTTTTTTTTTTTTTTTTTTTCCTTCATACTGTCTGTAGGGTTATTTACTACCCAGAGAGAGTTTCACTTGGAAGTTTAATAGGTTCTTCTTTTCTCACAATAGCCACCAGGTTTTGAAATTTGGGCAAAATGCTCCTCCAAGCCACTTTATTTAAAAACTTCATATTCTTTGTATGTATTTTCACCTTTTTATTAAATTGAAGTGTGTTAGGCTCTAATGAATGCCTTAGAACTGGGTTGCCCACTGTAACGACTGGCCACATTGGCTATTTTCATTGTAATTCATGAAAATTAAATTTTAATTCCTCAGTTACACCAGCCACATTTCAAGGGCTCAACAGCTACATGTGTCTAGTAGTTGCCGTATTAGACAGTACAGATCTAGAACATTTCCACCACCACAGACACTCCTGTTGGACGCACTGCATTAGAATGGGGGATGGCAGACTGCAACCTGGGAGCCCAGCCTGATCTACCACTTGTTTTCTGTAAATAAAGTTCTATTGCCATACAGTCACGACCGCCTGTTTACATATTGTCTGTGGCTGCTTTCAGGCTATAACAGCAGAATTGAGTAGTTGAAACAGACCATGTGGCTCACAGAGCCGAAACAATTTTCTTTTATCCCTTTGCAGAAGATTTCCATCCCACTGTCCTGTGTGCATACTCATGATTCTTAAAGGTCAAGTTGTTTTCCCAAACGACTTTTTTTTAATGTTTATTTGTTTATATTTGAGAGAGAGAGGGAGACACAGAATCCAAAGCAGGTTCCAGGCTCTGAGCTGTCAGCACAGAGCCACTTGTGGGGCTCAAACCCACGAATCATGAGATCATGACCTGAGCCGAAGTCAGATGCTCACCCAACTGAGCCACCGAGGCACCCCCTGTGTATGCATATTCCTAAAGTTGAGGTTGTTTGGATAGCATAGTTATATGTGCATATTAGCAGTGTAACATATTACATAAGGCAGATTATCATACTCCAGATATTATCCAGACCAGAAGAACAATCGTCCCCTTTTAGGAACAGTAAGAAGTCCTTCTCTGGCAGATCACATTCTTTCCAAAATGAAGGGAATGAAAGAAGGAGAGCACCAGCAAGAGCACATACAACAGGGCAGTCTACTCACGGTGTGCTGGACAACTGGCAGAATTAGTGCACTGTTGGCAAGAGGCCAGTCCATCTGAGTGCTGGCCCATCATCACACTTGGGCCCTGAGTCCTGTAGGGAGTAAGGGATGGAATCTGCGAAGGACCCAGGACAGCTAGAATATTAATAGAGGGAGGTGGGTGAAATTCATCTATTATGTTAAACCTAAAACTCCATTTAGACTTGAATAGGAATGTATTCAAAAAATGTTTATGTCATGAATAGGGTGCTTAGTTTTGAATGTTGGTTGATTGAATCATTTTAATACTTCACTGTCTTTTTTATCTTGTGGAATATCCAAGAAATTTAGTCTCTTAGATGGCAGGTGAAATATTTAAATCCATTTTGTTTTACCATTTTGCATACAGTTTTCTTGAATAATACTATTTTAAACCCCGGAGCTTTTCCATTTTGGGGGACAGCATGAGCTTATTTTTATTTTGTCTGTGTGTTTGGCTTATAGTTTTATATGCATACATATATGCATGCATAGGTTGTATCCCACATAAGTTTTGTCTCTGAGGATTCTGTAAAACTGATTTTAAAATAAATACACATAGACACATACACACAAGTATGCATTTCTCGTTGTTGTCAAGTTGTAAATTGTAATGCAACCCAATAAAAATAAGCTTTTGATGTTGGCCTAATAGAGCTGTCTTTGTTACTTTTTGTTACTTTCCCAGGTTTAAACTAGCACAGTTTCTTATTCAAAGTGCCCTTGCTTCTCTTTTGCCACAGCTTCAGTGAGTGCCTTATAAAGCCTGACCCTCACTGGAGCAGATTATAATGTAGCGTGGATTGCTAAATTTAGAGAGAAGCCAGACCTCTGCTCTAAATAGTAACAGCTAAGCGATAGAGACTTGCTGCGCAGAATATCTTCATTTAGTCTTTCAATACCAGTAGGTGAGTTTCTGTTTGTGTTTGTTTTAATATTTGCTGTTGTGTTCGTCAAGATCTTTGTATGCTTTTTTGTTTGCATGTTTATTATGTTATCTTCCACATATAGCATATGGAGAGTGTGAATGGTAAGCCCAGGAAACTAGACCACGAAGAAACAAACTTTTGTGTTTAGAACTGAAGAAAGTATAAATATAAATGGAGCTAAAGATTTTTAAAATAGAGTAACTCTGTCGTTGGTAGGCTGGGTTTTGTGGTGATTCCTCATTAGCAGAAAAAGAGCAACAAAATGCAAAGGTAGAGGTAGAGAATTCTGTGAGTTTATCTTCTGGACCTTAAAATGAAACTCTTAGTGAAGGCTCACACTTCAAAAGTATTTTTTATTGATTACAAAATAGAGACATCTTTGGCAAAGAGTAACTCGTTCCTGCGTGTTCATCTGCTGGAAAAGCTTCTGGCTACCTGGGGTCTATTTTTCTTATATCTCAGTATGAGCCCTAAACTCTTTACCAAGTGTTTTTCTTTGCTGGCACAAGAAAACATTGATATTTATAATGTTTGGGGAGGGGGGTAGACACTATAAACATGTATGCGTGCGCCCATTTATCACATGTACCCCCAGTGACCTGTTTGCTAATCCAGAGTGAATCTGCTGAAAATGCCAACGAGGAACTTTCTGAATGAGTTTTGTGGTGAATGTAAATAATGCATGAGAAGCTCTATTTCTGACTTGTATCAAATAGAGTTTATTGCATTTGTAATTATTTCAGTATGTAGCAGCTGCCCCAAACACCAAGAGCCATCACTTTCTCTGAGCTTGTTCTAGGTTGTACTTGTGTTGAGTTGTAAATGTTTGTGGATTTTACCTCCCCTAGGCATGCTCCTTGAGGGCACGGAATCTGGCTTAGTCACCTTTATATCACAAAGCATGATATATTAAGTTCACACTATAGTATTAATAAAAATTATCTGTACTGAAACTATAGAAGAAATTTTTGTGTTTGTTACTTTATTTTTTAATCAATTCCACTTAAATTATGATTAAAGTTTTGAGTGATAAGCAGATTGCTTTCTATATGAAGATAGGAGATTTTCTTCTTTTGTTTGTGGAAAGAAGGTTTTGGTGTATAAAGTGAATAATTTTTCCATGTTATTGAAGATTTTTTTTTTAACTTTGAGACATAAATAATTCGCTTAAATACTGCAAATTTTCTTGATTGTTTAATAGTGACTTAATCAGAAAAAACCTAAACATTTTCAAATCACAATTTAAAGAAGACCCTTGAAAGGTAATTAAGTCATTTGCTTGACATTCTCTTAAATTGTTTGGTCTTCATAATTTAGGCAACTTGGATGTATCTTCAGGTTATAATATTAATGCCAACAAGGTTATTCTTAATTTGTAAAAGATCTTATGGAGCAGGGTTTTTTTTTTTTTTTTACTTTTTTTTAAAGGTAATTGATTCTTTTTAAAATTTTCCTTGCAGAGAAAAGCAAAAATTGCATATACTCTCTTTATAACCAAAAAGTTACGCTTCACACTTTTATTTAACTTGCTTTTTTCCATTAACACTGTGCCTTGAACATCTTTCCATGTCTGCAACAGCTTATTTAACAAGTATTTACTAAATGTTCACTCTTTACTTACCATTGTGTTAGATGCTAAAGATACTGCTTTTAGTAGAACGGACAAAGTCCCTACTCACCTAGAGGTTTCACCCTCATGGAAGAAGTAGACCGCAGGCAAACAGATAACAGTGGAATGTCAGGTGCTGCTAAAGGCTGTGAAGCGAAGTAAAGCTAGGTAAAAGGAGAAAGAACAGACATCAGTAGTGGGGATGTACGGGTAAGGCCTCTCTGAAAAAGAGGCCCTTGAGTGTGTCAGTGAGGGAGCCACCTCAAGGGCTGGGGAGAGATCTTCCCAGAGGAGAGGAAACCTTCTCTGGCACATTGGAAGAAGAAAGAGGGCAGTCTGGCTGGAGCACAGTGAGTGATGGGGAGAGATGCAGGTGTGGGAAACATAATCAGAGAGGTAGCCAGAGCAAGAAATGCAGTACATTTAGATTTAACTCATTCTTCTGTATAGCTTCATAACATTCCACTTAATGGCTTATGATAACTTCTCTAACCAGATGACTGTTTATGAGCATTTAACTTTGCATGTTTTTATGCATTCACCAATGCTGCAGCTAAACCTTTACACACACACACACACACACACACACACACATAAATATGCATATTTGTGCAGGTAAAATGGTAAATTTCTAGGAAAAGGAATGCTAGACCACACGTTATAACATGTAAATATTTATATTCACCAAATGCTTCCCAAAAGTATTGTGTGGAATTTATTCCCTATGCCAGAGTTTATGTCTGTGGTTTTCCCTATGTCTTTTGTCAACACTAGGTATTATTAAACTTTAAAAATTTTTGCCAGTTCGACAGTTAAAACTATACCTTGCTTTGGGGTGCCTGGGTGGTTCAGTTGGTTGAACATATGACTTCAGCTCAGGTCACGATCTCATAGTTCCCTAGTTTGAACCCCATGTCAGGCTCTGTACTGACAGCTCAGAGCTTGGAGCCTGCTTCAGATTCTGTGTATCTCCCTCTCTCTCTCTCTGCCCCACCACTGCTCACATTCTGTCTCTCTCTCAAAAATAAATAAACAAACATTAAAAAAATTTTTTTAATTACACCTTGCTTTTTAAAAGTGTATTCAGTATAGGTGAGGTTGAACATATGCTTATTAGCCATACATTTTTGTATGAACTGCTTATTTGAAATATATAATCTTTTTTTCTTTGTTTTCAGAAATTTTATGAATAAGCATCAGAAGCCAGTGCTAACAGGCCAGCGGTTCAAAACTCGGAAAAGGGGTAGGTTGTGCTGCATATTTGTGGGACTGGGGGGCTGAGAGAGTAGGTGAAGTTCTCAGCAAGACAGGAGTTTGGGGAAGGATTAGAATTATCCTTGTTCACACCTAAGCTCACTAGTTCTACTCTCCTGGGCTCTGAATGTAGAATCTGAAGTTCTTCTGCCTCCAAGCCTCTGAAAGGTTATTTCGGTGTCTGACCTCAGACAAGTCATTTAACTTGTCTAAACTTTGTGTCTATCTACAAAACGAGGATGATTCTGTCTGTTCAGGTTTCCTCACTCTCCTGTGAGGCTATGAAGACACTAGATAAACTTTACTATTTTTGACATCAACAATTATTTGAGTTTTGCTTTCTTTGTTGTTTTTAAGGAAATGTTGAAAGCAAAGATGGTAAAACTTAGGAGAGAGGTAATCTAGGGAAGGAGATATTGAGGAGTTTTTACTCTTGAGAATTTAAGAGGTCACATTAAATTTATTGCCTAAGTATCTTGAAAACTCAGTATTTTCAAGTGTCTTTTATTGTGGAAAGGTAGTGTCGAACCTGTTTGATGACTGGGAAAATTTCTGTTTGTGTGAATGACTTATTTTTAGGTCACGTTCATCTCCCTACCCTTTCTGCATAAAGAATGGTTTTAAATTTTAAGTGTTTAATCAGTTTGGCATTCTTATACAGAAGTCCTCTTGGACTTAAAAAAAAAAAAAATAGCTGAGCCATAACCTGATTAGGAAACTTTTTAAAAGGAAACATGGTACAAGATTATTATGTTGACTAACACTAAGATAGTAACTGAAACGTATTTAAGGAAATATCATGTAGAAAGCTAAATGATGGTGGGATATCTCTCTGAAGGCCTCACTACTGATTATGAAACATAATGGCATGTAATGGTATCATGTGCTACATTGTTGAATTGATGACCCATATGTTACGGCTTTGGCATTTCCAGTGTTGAGGTGGCCCCTGAACCTTCCGCTGTCTTGCGTAAGGATGGTGTCTGCATAAGTAGCAAGTCTAGCCTTGCAGAAGAAAAAGAAGTCTCCATGCAGTCAATGGAGTGGAAGAGTTCATGAGAGTAGCTAGATAGCCGCGGAGCTGGATTTCTTTGTAGATGCTGCTTGCAAGGAATTCACATTCGTACTGAAACAATGAAACTAAGAAACTGTAAACTAAGCAAAAGGTGGTTATTTTGTACAGTAATTTTTGTCTTGTGCTTTCCCATTTTCTATTTTTTTTTTTCCATCCCTGGCTCATCCCTATAAACTAATACACATATGACCTCAGCCATCTCCTTCTGCTTAGTCCCGTCTTTGTCATATAAATTGTGTCTCCATGATATTTCCCCATTGAAATCTGGACCCTGATATTAACACAAGGTGTTACAGTCAATGTGCCTTCCTTCTCTCATTGTTTAAAGCAGTCAATGAGGGGAAAATGATGTGGATGATTTCAGAAGGATTTCATCAGTAAGGAACGATATAGTTCAGAAAGCTAATTATAGTTAAGGTATTGTTGGGCCTGGTAATGTGATAATAGCTAATATATGTCCAACTGTGAGGTGCAGAAAGGTTTGCCATCGCCTGCCCACTGGGGGAACATGTTAATCTCAGACCTGGATCTCCAGCTTTATTCGTGGGACGCTGATTCACGGTAACTGAGCTTAAAAGCCAAGAGAGGGCCCAAGGGTGTATTGCACAACCGCAGGCATGATTCAACAAGTCAACTGGCCCTTAGAGTCAGTCTTCAGTTTTAAGCCAGAAAGGTTTTCTCTAAATCTGAGCTGGTTTATCTCTGATTCATTTAGTGGGCAAGATTGTGCCTGTGTCTTACCGCTGCTGGAATACTCAGAGTTACCCAGAAATATATATTATTTGCCATTGATGTGGATTCATATAACTCAGATCTATTGGTGATTTAAGCACTTGAGCTATTTTGTGCCTGCTGGTTGGAAATTAAAAAAAAAAAAAAATGGAGTCAACCTCAATTTCTGCTCTTCATAATAGTGAATTGCATCCTGATGATTTATCGTGCTTTGGCTTTTCTTTTGCTCTTATGATAGGGCTGACTTCAGGTAAATGGCTGGCAGTTTTGTAGAGGTAAGGAAAAAAATCTAGTGAGGATATCTCAAGGTCATTTTGCTAGGCTGTCTTCTGAAGGTCTGTCTTCAATTTGAAATTGTTTTCTAACAAAGCTAATAATGCTCTTCCATGCCAAGTCAGGGAAACAAAACTATTTTTATTGCCTAAGATCAAAATTAAACATTATGACGTGACACATCATTTAGAAATCCATTCAGACTCTTTTCCTTTATAAAATATGCACATCTTGTTTATGATACTTTCTTCAAAGAGATTATGTTTTCTAGTATGACTTGTGGGAATTTGAAATGATGGAATTTCTCCCCTGAGCCATTGTTATGCTTAGCTAAATGAAATAGTTAATGACTGAACTCTCCTCTTTATAAATTTTGTAGAGAAATTGGATTAAAATTACTGAAAATAGGAGAGAAAAAAAAATAACCAACTACAGGCAACCAGAGTGACCACATACTCCATTTCATCTGTGTTGACAGTTTTAAACACTCTTAGATTTTCAGTAAGTGTTAGCGACTAAGCTGGTAAATGTTCAAATGTTGAACTCTGTGTGTGTGTGTGTGTTTGTGTATGTGTGTGTATGCACATAGGTAGAAAACCCATGATAGTTCTTACTCATTTATTATAACTAAGTGACATTCAAAAAGGGATGTAAGTTATGCTATTTATCACTTAATTAACAGGTAGGAAAAGTGTTATATTAACCAGTTACCATGGTTTCCAGTGAAAGCATTGTGTTTAGATAACTTACGGACATATTTGAGCATCAGAAATAGACCTGTTTCTCAGTGTCAGTACAAGGGCCAGCATGACTAACTCTGTAGTGTCACACTTCTGATTCACCAACACAGTATAAATTTGAGACCCTAATTATATACTTCCCGCTTCTAGGGAGGTTTGACCTGTCAAATGGAAACTCAAGGAGTAATAGCATATTTTCATTAGGATTTTGTTAGTTTTTTTGCTAGACTTTCCTCATGTGAAGTACAAATTACACGTAATGTTGTTTCAGATAAAAAAGAACCTTTGGGTAAAATGTCATGTTTCTCCAAACGTTCGTCAGGGTTGTGGCCATTTTCTTGTTGGGGAATTTTGTATTCCACTGGGTGGGCATTTTATCTCAGCAGATGGGAGTTGCTTTTCAGCCTACAAAAGAATGATTAATCCTTTCATGCCATCACGATTTCTTTAGATTCCCGAGCTACAAGGGATCATCTTGACCTACTGCGTTATTGCTCACTGTTGAAGTATCTTCGGCCGTGACCTGCTGTCTCCCTCCTTTTACTTTCCTCTTCCTTGGCAAATCTCTTAGGAAAATAAAACCGAAATGAAGGGCTTTGTGCAGACACAAGTTTTTAAGTTGTCTCTTAGATTCAAAACAAAGCCCTCTGCATGAATTCTTAGCATAGTCTAGATTTTTACCTGTGTACCAGCTTTCATTTTCCACTGCTTCAAATTAATAATTTTCAAATCATCAAAGTCTGTTCTACCACCTGAGTCAACATCCAAATGTGTCGTAGTGCCATTGCAGGAATGGCGTCAGTTGATTTTGAAAGCTGGTTACAAGACAGTAAACAACTTGTGGAGTCTTTTCTTCTCATGTTCTCATATTACAAGGAAAGAAAACTTTCTCTCCCAAGTGGAAAGGAGAATTACCTTTTGGTAAATCTGAACCCTGAGTGGGGGGTAAAGTTTCCCTTGCTTGCCAGTGAGTTCCTCGTGTGCAGTCATGATTACCCCCTCTAACAGCCTCTCATAATCTATTCCTGTGGAGTTCCCATTCTCTTCCTCCCCCTCTACAAAACAAGACCTTAATTATATATATATATATATATATATATATATATATATATATATATATATGTTGTTGTTGTTGTTTGTTTGTTTTTGGTTTTGTTTTTTTTTTTTGCATTCAACATTTGCATTTTCTGGGCTGCTTAATATTTTGCTTATGGCATCAAAAGGACTTTTATCTCTTGTTCATGAAAAATAGTGTTCAATTTACGTCTGTCTTTATGGCATCTTATGCTGTATGACTCTGACTGGTACTGGGAATGCCATTCTTCTCTGGTTCTTGTGCTGTGGTGTTAACCCCTTACAACTCATCCCTTCTACTAGATCAGGATAAACAGTGAGTCTATAGGAACCAGGCAGGTGCTGTCTGGTTTTCAAGTAGTTTTTAATTGTATCACAGTCACGCGTTTTAAATAGTCAAAAGAATTCTGCAAGACATGTGATAGAGACAGCAAATCTGATCCCCAGAGAAATGCCTTCTGCTTTTTACATGCTTGTTTTAATTTTTACATTCATGTAACCAAATACCATCCTTACATGGTTATTTCCTGACTTTCCTGTTTGTACTCTGGAAGATGAAGATTTAGCTCTTTCACGTGCAGACCTCTTCTCAATTCTTTCTCTGTGACACAGTTTTAGCTTAGCCACTATTTAGGGTTTATATTATTGGGACTTTATACCTGCTATTCATAGCTCAACTGTTATGCGGTTGGTTTGATCTATCTGAACATCATTTTATCTCTGGAGTTAATGTTTCATAATTTATCTTCCCTTTTTTGATGAGTTTTCTGTGCCTTAACACTAGTCAATACTAACCTTTCCCTTTGTTATGTAAACCTTCCAATACAAAAACTTTAGGAATTCTTATCCTCCATCATGTTAGACTCATAGTGAAAAGCTCCCCTGGTCAGTTTGCTCCCTGGGCCTGCAGTACAGCTGTCAACATGAAATGTTTGAAATGTCTTTTCACCGGTGTCCTGGAGAATCCTATTTCCTGGCTCATGTTCTTTTTTCCTCCTTTTTCCTGGGATCTCCTGACTTAAGATCACGAGTTATTCTCCCATTTTTGGCCGAGTGTCTGCTTCAGTAGCTCTTTTAAAAAAGATTGTATGAGAAACATCATTTTTGAGGCCTCAGGTGTCTCAAAATACATTTATCCAGCTTTTGTGCTGAGTTAACAGTTTGGCTGAACACTGAATTGTGGTTTCAAAATCGTTGTCTCTCAGAATTTTGAAGACATTTCATCTGGTTTCTGATATTTCTGTGGACCAATTTAATGACATTCTGGTTTTTTGGTAGTTTGTATGTGATTTGGGTTTTTACCCCTGAAACTTCCAATAGCTGCCTTATTCCCAGTGTTGAGATTTCTCGATAATGTGTGAGCCTTGTTGTGGGCCCACTTTGAATCCTTGTGCTGGTGTCTAGACAGTTCTTTATTGGGAAACTCATGTCCTTCAACTCTGTAAAACTTTCTTGAAATTTTTAAATCATTTCTTTCCTTTTTGAAAAAAGAATTCTGAGGGCATCCAGCTGCTCGATTGGTGGAGCGGGTAACTCTTGATCTTGGGGTTGTGAGTTTGAGCCCCGCCTTGGGTGTAGAGATTGCTTTAAAAAAATTCTCATTATGCTCATTATTTAAACATTTGACTTGTCTGCTCTTTTTCTTATTTTTTTGCACTTATTTTCTAGGTCTTTTTTTCTTGACTTTTTAAATCTAGTTTCTAAGAGATATTCTCAGCTTTGTCTTTCAGCTCTTACTATTGAGTTTTTAACTTAGTTTATCATACATTCCATTTCCAAGAACTCTTTTATTCATGAAATGTTTCTTTTCTTTATATAATATATTCTTCTTCCTCTCCTTTCCCTCTTCCCTCCTTAGAGTTGCAGTATCCACTTATCTCCCTAAAGGTATTTATGGTAAGATTTTTGTGAAGTCTCTGTTTCATCTTTTGCCCCTCCCTTTCCACACCCAACTCATTCTCCCTAAAGGGAAGGTAAAGGTGAAGAATTCCTTTGAATTGAATCTTACTTTTACCTTTAATTTAGCTTTTTTTTTTTTTTTCTGCCTCTTCTGACCTCCTCCAATTTATCATCTTCACTTCTTTTCAACAGTGTATGATCCTTGCTTTGTTTAAGATCAGGTTTGTTTAAGGGGTGCTTGACTGGCTCAAGCAACTCTTGATAACTCTGGATCTGCAGGTCATGAGTTCGAGTACCACAGTGGGTGTAGAGATTACTAAAAAATAAAAATTAAAAAAAAAAAAAAAAAGATCTGACTCCAAATGACCTACCACAAGAAGTCTCTCTAGAGTCTGCTGAGCATAGAAAGCTACATGTATTTTTATTCTCAAATCCTCTGAAGCCCTTTCAGGGCTTCTACAAATTCAAAAATATTGTCGTTATAATGCTAGGATATTATTTGTCTCTTTTACATGTTTACTCTGGTTTATGGTGGTTTCCCAGAGGCTACATGATGTGTGATATTACAGTGGGTATGGGACTCCATCTGTCTGCTATTAAGCCAGGTGTTAAAGAGATTCAAGAAAGCCTGGTTCATACTAATTTTTTTTTATTTGATAAATATTTTTTTTAATTTTCTGGTTTAATTTCTATAAAGTAAGTATCCATAGATATAACCTCCTTACACAAAAATGCTCTTTGGAATCCTCAGTACTTTTTTTTTTTTTTAGTAATTTTATTTTGTAGCTTTTTTTTAATGTTTATTTTTAAGACAGAGACAAACAGAGTGTGATACAGGGAAGGGGCAGAGAGAGAAGGAGACACAGAACTTGAAGCAGGCTCCAGGCTCTGAGCTGTCAGCACAGAGTCCAACATGGGGCTCAAACCTATGAACAGAGATCATGACCTGAGCCGAAGTCGAACGCTTAACTGACTGAGCCACCCAGGTGCCCCTGAATCCTCAGTACTTTTTGTAAAGGGTGGCAAAGGGTCATGAGACCAAAAAGACTGAGAGCATCTGCTCTGAAGCTATAAATATACATATCTAGCTCATGATATATATTAAATATTTTAAGTGCCCTGGAATAACTTACCTTGTAAAAAGAGACGCCCCTCCAAGAAATAACAAGTGTTAATGTAGATGTGGAGAAAAGGAAATCCTCATGAAATGTTGGTGGGAATATAAAGTGGCACAGTCACTATGGAAAACAGGTTGGGAGTTCCTCAAAAAATTTAGAACTGAAGAAAACTGAACTAAAAAAAATTTAGCTGAAGAAAATTAAAACAGTAATTCAAAAAGATATATGCGCCCTCATGTTCATTGCAGTATTATTTACAATAGTCAAGATCTGGAAGCACCCTAAGTGTTTATTGATGGATGAATGGATTAAACAATGTGGTATATACATATGTAATAGAATATTATTGAGCCATAAAGAGAGGGAAATCTTGCCATTGGCAACAACATGGATAGACCTGACGGCATTATGATAAATGAAACAAGTCAGAAAAAGACAAATACCATATGATCTTACTTAGGTGTGGAGTCTTTCAAAACAAAACAAAAAACCCCAAACTCGTAGAAAACAGATTGGTGGTTGCCGGAGGCAGAGAGGGAGGGGTGGGCACAATGAGTGAAGGTAGTCAAAAGGAACAGACTTCCAGTTATAAAATAAGTAAGTCCCAGGGATGTAATGTACAGTAGTTAATGATACAGTATGGTATAAGAGAAAGTTGTTAGGAGAGTAGATCTTACAAGTTCTCATCGTAAGAAAAAAAGATCTAGCAATGCATGGTGGTGGATATTAACTAGACTTATTGTGGTAATCATTTTGCAAAATATATAAAATTGAATCATTATGTTGTATATCTGAAAGTAGTATGTCAATTATAGAATTGATATATTGATGATTGAAACTAATGTTATATGTTAATAATAAAAATAATTTAAAAAAGATATGTCCCTCTTTATTTCCTCCCTCCTAACCTTTGTTTATTTATATATTCTCCTTTATTCTTAGGCAGTTGTCCCTGGATCATTTTCCTTATCTCAGATGAAACAAAATTTTAAGTTTTGATTGTTCTACTTTATTTTTTTTCGGATGGTTAGGATTAGTAGATTACATTGGCCTATTCTCTGAATGACATAAATGATCAGTTATTAATTCTATTATGTATTAGATAGAATTAATGTATTTTTTGGCACCTCTAAATAGAAAGTAAATTACTTGATTTAATAAATGTTTAAACAAGGGGTTTAGAACATCGAAATCTAGTAGAAGAACTTAGTTGTCTTCAAACTTTTAAATAACTACACTGTCAAATAAAGAACAATGAACCAAAGAAATGCATAGTTGCTTTTGGGATAGAATGTGTTTTAAAAAAAAGAATAATTTGTAACATTTATTTTAGATGAAAAAGAGAAATTCGAACCCACGGTCTTCAGGGATACACTTGTCCAGGGGCTTAATGAAGCTGGTGATGACCTTGAAGCTGTAGCCAAGTTTCTGGATTCCACAGGCTCAAGATTAGATTATCGTCGCTATGCAGACACACTCTTTGATATCCTGGTGGCTGGCAGTATGCTTGGTAAGCCATGCATTATAGCTTCTTCTTTAGTACTTTAAATTCCATTGAAATAGTTTCTTACAAGATAAAATCTTTATAAATTTACATTTATGAGAGTTGGTAAAAAAAAAAAATGCAAATGGGAGTCTCTATGATTTTTACCTTGTTTACCGTTTGGGATGGTAATGTGGCTGTAGAAACAGTTATTTGTTAAGAGAGACACAGAAATGATGGTTTTTGTTAATGTTACAACATGGCTACTTTCTTTATAGCTAAAGGACAGCTTCCCCATGTGTCCCTAATTCAAAATGTTTCTGGAACAAAGTCTGCTTTTGTATGTCACTAGTTTCTTCCAGTATATTTAATTAACCCCCAAATGCCCTAGCACCCTTTCCCTTAAAGCCCACCCTTTTTCCATGCAGTGAAATGTAACCCTCCGTTTTTCCTTAAATTCTGATTAATCCAAAAAAAATGTCAGAAATATAGTTTAAATCTGGTTTTTAAAAATATGTAATTGTGAGTATATAGCTAAAAGGATTAAAGGTAGAAGTTTGAAAATTATTAGTTTCTTTTTCTTTTTTTTCTCTCTTTTTTTTTTAATATGAAATTTATTGTCAGATTGGTTTCCATACAACACCCAGTGCTCATCCCAAAAGGTGCCCTCCTCAGTACGCATCACCCACCCTCCCCGCCCTCCCACCCCCCATCAACCCTCAGTTTGTTCTCAGGTTGTAAGAGTCTCTTATGCTTTGGCTCTCTCCCACTCTAACCTCTTTTTTTTTCCTTCCCCTCCACCATGGACTTCTGCTAAGTTTCTCAGGATCCACATAAGAGTGAAAACATATGGTATCTGTCTTTCTCTGTATGACTTATTTCACTTAGCATAACACTCTCCAGTTCCATCCACATTGCTACAAAAGTTAAAGTTAGTTTAAAAGCAAAGTAAAAATAATAGAGCAGAGGCATCAAGGTAGAAGGCTTTTCTAAGTGACATGGTATATTGATCTAAATGTTGATTAGGTATCATAATGACCCATTGTTCCTCTCATGTTTATTTTTAGAACTTAGTTTGTGTAATCAGTTTGTGTGGTAACCATAAATCACTAGAAGTGGTCCAATCCTCTAGGCCAGTGATTTGCAACTACTGAGGGGACATTTGCAAATGTGTGAAAGTGTTTGGGTTGCTATAAAGACTTGGTAGTGGAGGCATGCATGCCACCTACTTTGCAAGGGGAACTCAGTACAATGAAAATTTGCCCTACCCAGTGCGCTATCAGTGCCTTTCATTGAGAAACACTGTGTAAGCCAGCCTACTTTAGGACAAAGTGTGTACCTTCTTCCATTTTGAGGTATAGCCACATTTTAATTCCTCCTTCTGAGAAATCTTTCCATTTTGGTACGCGGGCTCTAATTACTACCAGGCTCCCTTTTGATCTGTATTGCTGCTTTATTTTTTTGTTGTTACTATTTGTAAAGATCTCACATCATCACTGTGGATCATTCAAATCCAAGCATAAGAACTATATGTATTGGGGGCACCTGGGTGGCTCAGTCGGTTAAGCGTCCGACTTCGGCTCAGGTCACGATCTCGCGGTATGTGGGTTCGAGCCCCGCGTCGGGCTCTGTGCTGACTGCTCAGAGCCTGGAGCCTGTTTCAGATTCTGTGTCTCCCTCTCTCTCTGACCCTCCCCCGTTCATGCTCTGTCTCTCTCTGTCTCAAAAATAATAAATAAATGTTAAAACAAAATTTTTTTAAAGAACTATATGTATTGTGTTTAAATCCCATTACCTAGAGACAACTGTTATTAATATTTTGGTTAATTCCATTCTAGAAATCTCTTTACCTACATATGCTAATTTTTGAGAATGGGATGATATTATACAAATAAGATACTCTGTATGACTGTTTTGTATTTATTCAGCAATATGTTGTTGCCTTTCATACCTATTAGTGTTACCTTGAATGATTTCGAAAAGAACCAAAATCATACTGATTTTGAATCATATTTAATTTGTTCCTAGTTTCATTGTAAGCACAATATATAATCAGTATCTGTATACACATAGCTTTGTACCTTTATCTAATTATGTCTTTATATATTTAGCAAGGGATAAATGAATTGAAGAATAGAGATATCTATGTCTATCTTTGTCTACCTGTCTATCAGAGAGACACCAGCCCTCAAAAAGAAGATTCTAATTAATATTGTATCAAAAATGGTGTTCTGTTTATCTACACCTTTAGCAACATTAGGTACTCTTATGCTTTTCAGTTTTTTAGGTGTTTGCCAATTAGGTAAGTGATATTTACATTCAAAATTTTTAAATTAATAGTGAAGTTGAATATTTTCTGATGCAATGATTGGCTTTTGTATTTCATGAATTACGATATACTCTCATTGGTGCACTGCTAAATTCTATGCAAGTCTTCAATGAGTTTTGGTACTTGCCAAAGTCACATGTGACTGTATAAGTCAATCCTATAGACCTTTTTCAGTTCTTCGTGCCCTCCTGGCAGTACTGCTGACCCTCCTGTCATTCTTGAAATGTTTACTTTCTTCCCCTACATGAGACCATGTGTTTCTCTGAATGCCTCTTACCTGACTCTTGGGTTTCCATATTACTGCCCCCATATATCTGTTAAATTATCTGTATACTTTGCTTTGATGATCTCAAAGCGTCATTGACCATCTATATAAGGATGATCAGCAAATTTATATCTGTAGCTCAGATTTCATTCCTTCATTCTACCTCCATACATCTAAGAAGGTAAGGCCAAAGGTATGGTAAGACTTAGGAGCACAGCTGGTAAAACCCCCAGGTACCTACCAAGGCCAGACCTTTGATATAATGAATAAACCCAGCCAGGCACATTCTTTTTATATAAATATTTTGTTTACTTATTGAGTATGGGAATTTTCTTAACACCTACCCCAAAATTTACCTTCTTCCATTGTTCTTAAAACAATAGTCATCTTGGTTTTTCAGTTGTGTTTTTTGAAGAGTAGATACAAGAAATATTTTTCTTTTCTTTTAACTTACATTTTGAGGAAAATAGCAGGCTCACCAAAATTTTAGAAAGGCAATTAATTCTTTGTCCCAATATCAGAGGGAAAAAATTTTAATGCAAGCTGTAGCAATATTATTCATGTATGACATGTTTTGTATAAGAATACAATTTTTAAAACTTACCTCTAAGAGAAAAGACTATGGATTAATTTCAATTATATAACTAACTTCTGTCAGATAGGAGTCATTAGCCTGGAGTTTTTAGAAGATTATCACCTTAATAAAATTTTCTTCCAGGTGGTTGTTTTCATTACAGAGGGCTAATTAAATCTTATGCATAAATTAATTGCATGAAAATAGATTCCTGAAGGAGCTCACTTTTCTAAAAAGTAATTTGCTTATGAAATGGTATGCTGGAATCTGAAAAAGTTTGGCTAGGTGTAGCACTTTTCATCCAAAGATCTGAAATCACGAGTTAAATAAAGGCAGTTACATAAATGCATAAAGGAAGTAGCTGGTACAAGTGTATATTCTCCAAATATGTGTTGAGTATATGGAAGACATTAGTCTAACTTGGCTTATTCAAACCTTCTAGAATCCTACCCTAATTATAATGAAGTACAATCAGAAAACAAAAATACCTAGTATGGCTTCTGTTCTTCTCATCAGCCAGTGTTTCTAATGGCCATGATTGAAACTTACAGGAGGAACCTTTGAATATAGAAAGTTGAGTCATAGGAAAAAAATGCACTCTTTTATGCTAGTCCATTTATTCCATGATATTGTATAGGCCAAAGGGGAAAAAGACGATAGAGAATAAAATACACTTTGCTAGCCAACACATCTGCCTGATGACCAAATGCAAATAGCGAGCGGTCGAAGTGTATACTGTTCAACCCTGCATGGATAATTGGGCTAGTGGAGGAGGGAACAGTTTTAATACCTACTCAAGTAGAAACCAACAAGGTCTAAGGGAGCCTGAGTAGCTCAGTCAGGTAAGCATCCGACTCCGGCTCAGGTCATGATCTTGCGGTTCATGGGTTCGAGCCCCATGTTGGGCTCTGCTGACAGCTCAGAGCCTGGAGCCCACTTTGGATTCTGTGTCTCCATCTCTCCCACACTTGGCGCGTGCTCTCTCTCTCTCTCTCTCTCTCTCTCTCTCAAAAATAAACAGACATTAAAAAAAAAGTTAAGAAACTAACAAGGTCTACAAGAGCCAGGTTCTGGCCGATCTCAGTGTTGGTGAAGTGGAGTCTGGCAAAATATTATCAAACCTAAAAAGTGAACCATGTCCTGATGTCAGAAACACCAGGAACTACATTGAGAATAAATGAGTCCAGACTTAGAATGTTAGGAGCCTGGTGAAGTCAAGGATCTAGAACAATAATCTCACACACTATGGTAGTAGTGTGAAATGGAACAACTAGTTTGCATTAGATTAGAAACATAAACATAGCAACATATGTATCTACATGTACACCTCATCCTATCAATTTTTATGTGATTTTTAGATTTTACCCACTTTGACTGTTTTCCTTGAGGTGCAGGAATTCATCTGCTCTGTAAATGTTCCTCTCATTTCAGTATTGTCTTAACTGTAATTACCTTTGTCTTTTCAGCCCCTGGAGGAACACGCATAGATGACGGAGACAAGACCAAGATGACCAACCACTGTGTGTTTTCAGCAAATGAAGATCATGAAACCATCCGAAATTATGCTCAGGTAAAGCCCATCACTGAGAGATTGTTGTGTGAGGAGGGAGATATCTGAACAGGATTTAAGGGAACCTTAGGTTCAGAAATTCTACAGGCCACTTTTTCGGTAGAAATGTTAGAAAACTCTTGCACATATGAAAAGATACTCAATTGCATTCTTAGTAAGCAGTGGATATTAAAACTTAGCTAAGGTAGATTTATTTATATATATATATATATATATATATATATATATATATATTATTTTTTGCCTCTCATCTGTACAGAACACAAGGAATCAGAGGCTCACATAAATTCTGGTGAGAGTATAAATTGGTCCAAACTTCAGGGAGAGCACTTTGGCACTATCTTTCCAAACTAAAACTGCACATTCCCTTTGAACTAGCAACTCCACGTCTAGGACTTCACTCTCAGATGTGCTTACATGTGTGTAGAATGACGCATACACATACGATGGGCGTTATCAGTGATGCTTGTAATAGTATCAAAGGTTGGAAACAGCACAGAAGTCTATCAGTAGAGTACTCATTAAAATTTTCTAATTCATATTAGATATGAATGTAGCTATTCATAGCTATATTAGCTATATTAGACTATCATGTAGCTATTAACAAGAAAGAGACAAGAAGATATTTGTAATTTGTAATATCTATGAGGGATTCATATCAGGATTAAATAAAAAAAAAAATGCAAGTCCTAGAGAAGAAGACAAGCTGCCTATTAGGAAGAGACATAGGCATTTCAAAGAAGAGGAAACACAAGGCTCCCCCAAATCAGATGAAGACATAATCAAACCTACTAGTAATTCGGGAAATGGAAGTAAAATCATGATATTGTTTTGCATTTATTAGATCGGTAAAAAAATAAAATTAGAAGTCTTTAGGCCCTAATGAAGGTCTGGACGTTGCAGGACTGTAGAATGGAGCAACCTAGTAAACGTTAACACTATAGAGCTGAACGTACATGCATCATGAGTAGCTGGTTCCTGTTCTATCACAGACCTGTGTTAACAGCCAGTTGCTCTCAGCTAGACTACAAGGGCAAGTACTAGGACTCGAGTGATGGTGTAAACTGGAAATCAAATTTATTGGATCTCAATACCATTTATTCTTTTTCCTTATTGCATACTACTTCCCTGCCTGGGCTACTATTTCCTCATAAAGGGCAGCACTGTCATCTTTACTCGTGTACCCCATCTTGATCACATTAGGGGATAATCTAAACTAATGTATGTGTATGTGTGATGACAGTGTATTATGTGTATAGAAGAAAAAGGAATTAGGGGCACCTAAGTGGCTCAGTCAATTAAGCATCTGACTTTGGCTCAGGTCATGATCTCGCCTTTCATGAGTTCGAGCCCCCACGTTGGGCTCTGTGCTAACAGCTCAGAGCCTGGAGCCTGCTTCAAATTCTGTGTCTCCCTGTCTCTCAGTCCTTCCCCCACTCACACACTCTCCCTCTCAACAATAAATAAACATTAAAAAAAAGAGAGAGAAAGGAATTAGATTCAGAAATCGTTTTCAATTATAAAAATAATCTATTTATGAAAATCTCTATTTAAATAAGGACACTTATTATTCTATTCAGGCTACCTTGACAAAATACCATAGACTGGGATTTCTATAAAACAATAGAATTTCATTATTCACAGTTCAGAAGGCTGGGAAGTGTACATTTAAGGTGCCAGCCAAGTTGGTTCCTGGTATAGTCTCTCTTATGGCTCTTCTAAGGCCATTAGTTCTATCAGGTTAGGGCCCGACCCTTATGACCTCATTTAACCACCTCCTAAAGTCTCTACTTGCACATATAGTCACATTGGAAGTTAAGTCTTCAACATATGAATTTAGTGGGAATACAAACATTCATTTCACTTAAATAAACAGCCTAGAATTCCACTGACACACTTACGAACCCTGTTTGTGGGTTCTAACTAGATGGGGTGGGGGGGAGGCAGTAATCCTTTATTACTATGAAGTTATACTAAGTTTTGCTTGTCTTCTAAAGATGTCTTTGTGTCCTCCCAGAGTACAATGTGTCTGAGGTCTTCTCTCTCCATCGTATCCATGGTCTCTGTGATTATATGTCACCCCCTTCATTTCCTATTGCCTTTCTCTGCATCTCGCAGGTTTAACATTATTGTGTTTTTATCAGCGTTATTTTTGGTTTCTCACATGTTATACTTTTGGTTGAATTTCTTTTATTATTATGTACACATTGATCACATTTCCCCCCTTGTTATAACTCCTTTGAAATGCTTACAGTTCTTTTACAGTTATCTTTTTACTATAGGGCCATGTTGTGATTATGGTGACTTTCTACACCTCCTATTGTCTTTTAAACTTGTTTACATAATATTGAATGGTTCTGTTTTATGTTTAGGTCTTCAATAAACTCATCAGGAGATATAAGTATTTGGAAAAAGCATTTGAGGATGAAATGAAGAAGGTAAAAATTCAAATGTAATGCCTTACCTGTTTAAAGTAATGAAAGGGAGGGGGATGAAAATAGTTCATTTACACCGATAGTGCAGAAGTGCCAGGGACATAGTAAGTTTTTTAAAAATGTTTGTTGAATGAATGAGTACAACAGGTCATTAGCTAATTGCTATAGGGGAAAATACACGATTAGCCTAGGTTTTGTTCATTCATCTTTATGTAAGATCACATACTTTGCTCTATAGGAGTGGTTTTATAGCATCTGATCCTTGACCTTGCAGAGCTTAAAAATAAAAACTAGAGTTTCCAAATATGCAAGAAAAATAAATATATCAAGGGGGAAATCTAGATGTGGTGATTTAAGCAATTAAAGCATGTGAAGGAGTATATGGCACAACAGCTAATACCCAGTAAAATTCTTTAATTTTCACAAATACAGTCTGGCAAAGAGGATAAAAGAACATCTTTGGAGATAATCTGTGGGTGTATGTCTCAGTGGTGTTTCTCACTGTAAAAAGCTGCAGTAAGATGCCATACCTTAGGATTGCTATAGGAATCAATGAGATCACATATAAGGTACTTAATAGAGTAAGTGGCCTCTAGTAAGTAGCAAAGTAAATAGTAGCACCTCATTAAAGAAGACCTCCTTTCTGCATTGCAACATGTTCCCTCTTGAAATTTGTAACTCTTGTGTGTGTGTGTATATGTAGCACTCACTACATTAACTTGTTACAGATTTGCATGTTGCTTGATCATTATTTCCAATTTTAGATAATCTGCTAAATTATGAACCAAGGGAATAAAGGAACCATAGCATCTACTTTACTACTTATTCACTTCCCCATGTTCAACGCAGATCCATACATCATGAACATTTGACAGTAAAATCCCTTTTTAAAACAATTTGCATTCTCTGTGACTCCATTTTCCCATTTCTTAAGAATAGTTAAGCATGGGTACATAAAACTGTATGTATAAAGATGTTTATCACAGTTTGGAGAAATAAGCTAATTGTGCATTAATGGGAGACTGATTAATTAAATTCTGGTCTGTCCCTACCGTGGAATACTGTACAGTCATGTAAACAATGGAGGGTAACCACATGAATTGATTGGGGAAAATGTCCATGATAAATTGTTACGTGAAATAGGTGCGGAGCAGCCATTTGGTAGTTTAACTTCAGGCAAATTACTTCATTTCTATCTGCCTCAGTTTACTTTTCTGTAAAGTGAAGATCAAGGCTGGTGTAGATTTCAATACACAGAAAGTATTCAGAAAAATAGCTGGTACCCTTGGCAAGTTTCAGCTGTCATCAATGAATAATTCAGTAAAAACAATACATGTTCACACATATAGTTATTTATATAATATATAGAGGTGTATAAGTACATTTAAAAATCTGGAAGGACACATCAAATAGTTATTAATGAACACAATAACAGTTATTAATTCTAAGGAAGCGGGATTAGAGAGGAAATCACATTTTTATATTATTCTGTAGTGATAGATGTTATTCTACTAGCATGTATTACTTTTATAAATATGAAAAAAAATTTAAATGGAAAAAAATGTCCATTAGATTGCTAGGTGTCTAGAAAATAACAAGCACCTGATTAAACAGAGGAATGGATATAACAGGGAGGGAGAATGTAAATCCTTTAAATGACATTTTACCACTTTTGTCTAATAATACCACTTAGGCTTTTCTTAGCTCATTTGTAACTTGAAAATTTCCCTACTATTTTATTCACGTGATGTATATGTATGCTTCAAGAATGATTTATTTTTCATAGTATATCCATTTTAAAAGGAATATTCTGAAGTACAGGCAGCATCTGATTTTAATGTTGATTAATATATTTGATCAATGAGAATATGAATTTAAGAAAAAGATGTAACTTTTGCACTATTTTAATGAATGAGAGTATATTGATGGGCTTAAAAAGTAGTGTTTAATATTTTATTTTGGGAGCCATTTTTCATTGTTCACTTGAATCTGAATCATCTTTTCAATCAGAGGGAAAGGCCAGATTGATACAAAGTGTCTATGATTTTGTCAGTTCTTTTACTGTGTCCCATTCCTGGTATTCCCTGGAGCTTTACACACTGATACTCTCATTCCCTCCATGTTTTTTTTATGAACTTTGAAGGTGGCTTTGTTTTTAATTCACTGACACTTTAATAGGCATAACCTGGGAGTGAAATGGACTAGTTTGATTCCAGTTCTGCCACTTACTCATTACTCATAATACAAATATTTAGACTCACATAACTTCTCTGTAATGTAATAATCCTTTAACTGTCAAGGATAGTAAGTTAATATTGCCCTACCCACTGTACAGAGTTAATGGCATTTCATTGGTGCAAAGTAATGAGAAAGTGAGCAAGGCCCCAGTAGTGATATTGAGCCCTGGGGATCTCAGTAACATGCCTAAGAACTGATGAACTAGAGAAAATAGCCTGGAATAGAGTCAGAGCAATGCGGGGGGTGGGTAGCCTTAAGAAAGAGGAGGGTACTCCACATGACTGAGAGCTCATAGAATGAAAAATGGGAAACGGGGTATAATTACCTTTGCATTGGTTCTCCTTTAACCATCCTGAGGTTGCTACTTTCTCAATTGCCCCCTCTGAAATTGCTCTTTCCAACTCACATCAGAGGGCTTTTCTTTCTTAAGAGGCTTTGTCATATCCTCCATTACCTCATCACCAGGGCTGCTAAGACTGCATGCTCTAAGAAATACCGAGTTTGAATCTTGTTATTTTAGAAAGAGCAGCAGAAACTTAGAAAACCCCTTTCTCACGCAACAGTCTTGTTTTAAAGAATATTATATGCTCTGAACTCAGAAAAATATACGCTGATGTCAAAGCTTAGTGACTTTCCCTGTTTTTTGTGTGTGGAACGATGTAACAAACCCCAAGAAAATGGGTAGCTATAGTATGGGGACAAGGGCACCCCCAACACTGAAAAATATGAAGGACAATAATATATTTCAGTAAATGTTCTGCTCATTATGTAAAACTTACCCTTTCTTCTGTACAAAGTCCAATGTAAATTTTTTATGTAACCTATTCACACCATTCTCCATATGTCTCTTTTTGTTCCCGTGGATGTTATCTATAGCTACGCATAAGTGAACTTGGAAGCAAGGAACTGTGCCTGAGAAAGTCACTTTCCTTAGCATCCAGTTTATAAGTGAGCACGCGCATGTGTTTCTGATGGGTAATACTTACGCTGTGCGTACGACCGACTCATCTGCCATTCAGCCATGCATGTACCTTGTCTGTTATTTTCCTACCTTAGTCCTTTGCTTTATAGACCTGGTTTCTTTTGTTTGACCCACAGCTTCTCCTCTTCCTTAAAGCCTTTTCCGAAACAGAGCAGACAAAGTTGGCAATGCTGTCGGGGATCCTGCTGGGCAACGGCACCCTTCCCGCCACCATCCTCACCAGTCTGTTCACCGACAGCTTAGTCAAAGAAGGTAATGACACTTGCGTTTTCTTACCTGTCATGTGTAAAAAGACAAGTAAAGCCACGGATGATTAGAAAAGTCCCGGCAACTCCTCTTAGTGTTCTCTCCTACCCACCCATCATCCGTATGAGCGAATGTGTGTATGTCTTTAAACAATAAGAATTGTACATGTTTACTGGAGGAAACTGGAAGAAAAAATATGCACACTTGTACAAAGACAAAAACTATTAATGAACTGAATTTCAGGGTGTAAGGCTTAATGCCTGGATCAAATACCCTGAAGTGGATGTCGTCCAAACTGTTTCTCTCAATGTAGTTGCCACTGGCATATTTTGTTGGGAGAATGCTTCATTGTGCTTTGTGGGACATTTAAACTGCCAGGCTCTAGCACCCACCTCTATTTAGTGTAATGAAAAAAGGCCCCTTCATGTTCCCAAATGCCCCCCCCACCAGACTGTTATTTCGCTGGTTAGGACCGTTCTTCTAAACCGTTACCTCTCAAAGTCTTGTGTTCGATGTTCATTTTGATCCCATTTTTAAGATAGTCATTATCTCAGTTTTAGAAAGAAGTCCAGATGGTGGCATCGAAGTCTCGCTTTAATTTTAAGGCAGTAAGAGTTTGATAGGCGTATATACAATCACTTGGTTATGGAATAAAACAAAAGTGGGCTCTTGGAGGAGGATAATGATATTCGAGTTATAATGCAACACAAAACAAAGAGTTATTTTTTCCTTAAAAATAAAAGAGCTTTTGTGAACACATCTGTTTCTTCTTAGAACTTAGTTTCTCTCCTACAAATGTTGGAAGTTCCAGCCTCGTTCATGCCTGCAGTGAAATGGATTGTAGTTTTCTTGTAGCTGAGAAAAGAATAGTAAATTGAGAGTCGAGTGATCTTAGAGATTTTCTATAGTTTTGGGCTTAATATAGCTCAGATTTATGACAGTTCAGATTCTGTAATTTTCATTAGTGTGTTGTTCATATTGTGACATTTTAAAGTGTTTTCCTGAAGAGAATTTGATACTCCACATCTTATTTATGATGTGAGCCATTTTACCCTCAGAAAAACACAAGATAAAATGTAAACAGTAAATGTTAATTATGTTAGATTTCCCTAGCCTTCATAACAGAAAATAATTGTCTTTCTGGTTGTATTAAAATCCTAAGTGATTTCTACAAATTCCTCAAATAATTTGATGGACAATGATGAAGCAAATATAAAATATTAATGGTTATAAAATTTAGATAGTGGGTGTAAGTAACTAACAGTGTTTACAGTTCGAAACACCTGTTTTACCCATAGTGGGTTTTGGGGGGTTTTTTTTGTGGAGGGTGTGGGATCTGTGTGTGTGTGTTTGTTTTGTGTGTGTGTGTGGTTTTTTTTGTTTTGTTTTTTTTTACTCATTCCTCTGCTCATTCGAGTGAAGAAATTTGGGCAAAGTTTGTGTTTGTATAAATGATATATTGATTGAATGCTCTTTCTTGCAACTAACTAGAAGATGGAACTCAAATTGCTGTATAAGAAATTTTGTTCCATATAAGAACCTTTATTTCTTATGTCCAAAACAATAATATTCACGTCTTGGATATTTTCTCCTGTTATTTCTCACTACCAATCATAGCATTATTAACTTTATTCCAAGTATGGTTTCCCTGGTCATTATACGATGTCTGCTGGTACAGTTATGGGACATCCTTTCTTGCTTAGATTCAGTGGGAGAGTACTTCTCAACATAGAATAATTTATCATGCCTTCAGCTGATTGGCCACCATAGGCCACATGACTAGTTTTGGCCCAGTAGCAGTTGCCAGGGAGGCGCCCTGGGCAGATGGGCTTAAAGCGAGGACTCTCAACTAATCATTGCAGAAGGAAATGGTACCAGGACTTAGACTTGAAGTCACCTGGCCTATGCAAAATGGAAATTCTCTTAGGAAAAAAAGGGGGTGTGAGGGATTGAGGCTGCAACAGTGAAGACTTCAGAAAAAATCAGCTTAATATTTCAGCTGTATTTTAACTTGGAAATTTAATAAATGTAACATTAACTTGGAAATTTGTAGTGTTCACAGAGGAACTGTCTTCTAGCTATCTAATTACTTATATTTGGAAATAAATCCTAATGTCAATATGGATATGTAATTGAGTGGTTTTCTGATTAGCATTAGCTCTTTTAGTAATCTCTTTTAAAATATCCAGAAAAGACTTCAGTTTGAAACAGCATCAGTATTTTTATAGCTTGACTCATGAGGTTTTTTTTTTAATTTTTTTTTTTTTAACATTTATTCATTTTTGAGAGTGAGAGAGACAGAGCATGAGCAGAGGAGGGTCAGAGAGAGAGGAAGACACAGAATCAGAAGCAGGCTCCAGGCTCTGAGCTGTCAGCCCAGAGCCCAACACGGGGCTTGAACTCACGGACTGTGAGATCATGACCTGAGCCGAAGTCGGACGCCCAACCGACTGAGCTATCCAGGCACCCCATCATGAGTTTTTTTTTTTTTTTAATGCTTTTTACAAGAAATAAACTTACAAAGTAAATATTGCCTGTTCATCTATAGCTTTATTTATATCTTTCACTATTAATGCATTTTGCCTAGTGTCATTTATCAGCACGTTAATTAACGTGCTGCCATTTCATTTTTATGTCTCAAGATTTAGTTGTTATACCTCAGGATCACTGTTACAGACCTGAAATACTGGTGAACCACAGGTGAAAGAGAAGCAAAAACAAAACAAACAAAAAAACTAGAAAATATTGGGTTTTCAATCTGTTTTGAAACAAGGTAAAAATAAAGACACGGTTACTCCAGGTTGGAATTAGGGAGTCTCACTTTGAAAAATGTTTTAACTGTTTTTCCTTTTCTTTTGAGTAATGGAAACAGAACTATGCCTAAAGAGCTATCCATTTTTCCTCTGTACCAAATCATGTCTTTGAGCAGCAGACTCCGTTCGGGAAACCTAGTGAGCAGCTTGGCCCTGTCTGTCAATTACCGGTGTTTTTGCTTATTAAAAGAATTCAACTCTCACTGTTTCTTTTTCTGTTTCTTTAAACAGGCATTGCAGCCTCATTTGCGGTCAAGCTTTTTAAAGCATGGATGGCAGAAAAAGATGCCAACTCTGTTACCTCTTCTTTGAGAAAAGCCAACTTAGATAAGAGGCTGCTTGTAAGTGTTGTCTGGATAAGGGGTTGATGTTTCTGTCGTGGCTTTGGCAATGCATGACTGAAATGCTTGGGTCTGTGTTAAATCAGAGCATGGTCCCTTTTATTTCTGTATTACTGGCAGAGGGAAATTAATTCCATTTTAACATTTATCATATAAATGAATGGAATCAGAAAATTAAAGAGTCATAACGGACTATTGTGATTTTTGGATCTGGATATTTGTTGAGATTATGTTAACATTGATCAGAATTAACCTTTTTTTTTTTTTGTAACTAGTAAGTATGCAGATTTAACGTTGCAATATGATAAAGTGCCATCAGTCTAATTAAACATTTCTCATGTGTTAGTTTGGAGATGGGTGATACTAATCTCACATACGTATTAATGTGTTAACAGAATAAGAGTTTAAACAGAATTCCTTGTTTATACCAAGACACCATGGAAATGACTTAGCTATTTAAGAAAGCAAACAAATTTGTTATGGTTGATTTGAAGCTCCCACTATCACAGTTGCTTGATTATGTTTTTTATTTCTCTTTCTTTGTGGTTTTCGAAAACAAATGAGGAGAGATATTTTGTTCTTAATATTTCTATCCACTCCCTACAATTTCTTTCTGCTAGAAGTCACACATGTGCAAAAGACAGAGATTTCTGCAAGTGACATTGCTCTTCTAGTCTAGGACAAAGTCTAAAATTGAAAGACGCCCCTTGGGGCGCCTGCCTGGGTGACTCAGTCGGTTGAGCGTCCGACTTCGGCTCAGGTCATGATCTCGCAGTTCATGGGATTGAGCCCTGCTTTGGGTCCTGTGCTGACAGCTCAGAACCTGGAGCCCACTTCCCATTCTGTGTCCCCCTCTCTCTCTGCCCCTCCCTGTCTTGCACTCGGTTTCTCTCTCTCTCTCAAAAATAAATAAACATTAAAAAAATTAAAAAAAAAAGAAAGACACCCTTGCCCTCTTCTCTTCACCTTTTCTCTCCTCGGTTTTCACTTCCACTGTGTTTTAGTGTGCAATTCTGTCTGTCAGTCCAAGGGATTACTGTAAAATGGGCTCCTCCCCTCAGAAAATCCGAGAATAATTTTAACTGTAAATGCTTTTATTCTCTATCTCTTCAAGTTCCTTTGTCTCTTGAAATTTACCTTCAAATAGCCCTTTGGGTATTTCAAGTCTTTAGACTATGATAAAGACCAACGATTAACTAGATGATCATCTAGTTGATTTCTGCCGATAATTATTTTCATTCAGCCTATGTTTCTGTGCCAGACATGCTCCAAGAAGCTATGGAGCCAAGAGAGAACAGGAAGGAAAAGTTCCCTGCCCTCATAGCAACTTACTTTCTCCTGGACTTAGGGCACATCCTTGTGTACAGAAAGAGGAATCATAAAAGATAAGTGAATAGGTCGCCAAGCAGGGTGGAAGTTCATATGAAGGCAACATATTCTCGTCCCTGAGTCTGTGGATTAACTCTATCTGGGCTAGATCCCTCCGTGATCTATACACCTTTTCATTCCGGGACCTAGCCTGCAGGAACACTTCCCATGCAAGCCATTCTGTCCTTATGGGTAAGGGCAGAAACACGGGAGACTGAAGTAAACCCCTCCAGTGCAGTCAAAGCTTACCTTTAGCTGGCCAAAAGTCAGAGTGAAGCCTGGCACTGGGGTAGGAAAGTTCATTCTGTCACAGCTTACTGTTCCACCCTTGCAGCCAGACACAGCAAGGAGGGACTTTAATACTCATTTAAAGAGAGGGGGCACATGACTGGTAATAAAGGTACAGTCTGTTATGGTTTGCCACAAAAGACTCAGGTTTATTTGTTTGTTTGTTTTTAAGTTAATTTTGAAAGAGAGAAAGGGAAAAGAAGGGGAGGGGCAGAGAGGATCTGAAGCAGGCTCCGTGCTGATAGCAGAGAGCCCAGACTCACGAACGGCGAGATCACGACCTGAGCCAAAGTCAGACACTTAGCCAACTAAGCAACCCAGGTGCCCGAGACACAATTATCTCTTAAGGCATCGTTCCTCAAAGATGCCCGTAGGCAGAGCTTGGTTAACTTAATTAGGTTACCTCATAGATTTATTCTTAAAGTGTCTTTCCTTTTTGAGGAATACATCATTTAACTGTTCCTACTTGGTTTCTATGTCTGCATATGTTTTGGGTATGAGAAGCACAGGTAGAAATTTCTAGCAGAAACACTGTAAGCTCCATGAGGACAAGGTAATCCTCTGTGAAGCCTACCTGCTTGATATTTGCTAACTCAGTGAATGAACGAGAAGCAAGAGGGTCAATTTCACCATCAAGGAGGAAATTTTTATTTATTTAACACATACAACAAAATTCTCTCTGGCCGTACTAGTACATTTTAGGGGAAAAGAAGCATATCTCAAAGTTTGCAGTTACCCATTTCTGTAATACAGAAGCAAGAAAAACAGCAAATCTGAAAAGAGGGGATGGGAGGCAACAGACTAAATCAACCATTGATTAGGAAACCATTAAGTAGGAAAACTCTAAGGAATATCAGAGTAGGAGGCAGTTTTCAGTGGCAGAGGAAGATCTCTCTGATAAGGTGACTTTTTTTTAACTGTTTTATTTATTTTGGAGAGCACAAGCTGGGGAGGGGCAGAGAAAGAGGGGGACAGATGATCTGAAGCAGGCTCTGCCCTGACAGCAGCAACCCCAATGCGGGCTCGAACTCATGAACCATGAGATTATGGCCTGAGCCAAAGCCAGACACTTAACTGACTGAGCCACCCAGCTGCCCCAAGGTGACATTTGTGTAAAGACTTGAAGGAGTTGAGGAGTGAGCTTTATAGATATCTCCAGAAGAGTTTTCCAGGCAAAGGGAACAGAATGCAAAGACTTTGGGGGCATGCCATGTTGGGGACAGCAGTGGGGAGTGTTTGGTAAGAACAAAAGTATAGATCAGCTTGGAGACATAGCAGGTCCCATATCATCTAGGAACTTTGGCTTTTATTCTCAGTAAAATGGAAAGCTTTGTGGAAATTGGAAAACTCTGGCTTGGCTTTGAATAGACTCAGAAGCAAGAGCAGAAGCAGGGAGACCTTAATCTAGGGATGAGGTGATGGAGATTTGTGCCTGGGTAGGGTTTTTCTGACTAATGCAAACCATGCTCCAAGCCAGTAAATATCATGATAGGATTTAGACTGACTTTACTTCAGCTTAATCTGAATAATAATCCTCACTGTCTTAAATGTGTCATTTATAAGGACTTTGAATATAGTTCATAAATAAACCCCCAGGAATATGTTTGATATATTCCTCTGAACATAACTTTAGATCAAACTTTGCAGTCACATTCTTCCTAAATTGAATACTCAATGTTGGCACGGAGTAACGGAATAATTACCGGCTATGGGCATAGTCTATGTCCTTAAATATACCTGACTACATAATTTGGGTCAAGCTGTTCAGCCTTGTTGAGACTTAATTTATCCTCTATAAGAGTTTTTACTTTATGTAATTTTCAGGAAAATAGCCACATTTTGATTCCTAGAAGAAAATCAAAATTAAATTTGTTCCCCAAATCCCAAATTTGTTAGACCTTTTGAATGCTAGAACAAATGTCAGTGACTAAATTTCAGTCTGATGTGAAATGTTTGTTTTACCATGAATGCGTTTAATAGCTGCTCCCACCAACTCTTCTGACATTTTGAAACTCCTAACTCAACAGGGGAAGTTATGATACAGAGACTGTTGAAATTTGAGTCGTGTCATAGAAGCCTTTGGCTATGTCCCTCTACATGGTAGCAAAACTATTAGAGATTTTTCTACTGAGATTTTTTACTAGAGGCATATAGCTATTGGCCATATATGTGCAAATCCAACCACCATAAAAATTTGGATCTACTTTTTAGACTGCAGCAGTCTGAAAAATGTGAAAGCTTTGAAAATTACCTTAATATCTTAGCTGGGTGTTGAAGTCACACAGGATTAGAATATGACTAAGTGTTACTGGGACTTTTCCAAGCTGTGTAAGGTAAAATGGAAATGAGGTAAAAATATGCAAGCAGCCATGGTGTATTGCTCTTTAAAAATTTCCAACAGAATTATGTAATGAACTGAAGAGTTGGGAGGGTGGGTTTAGATTAGATCTTGCTGTTACTTAATTTAGAGCCACCATCATTAACAGATATCACAAAAATTCTCTTTAGCTCCAAGCTAGTATTAGACTAATAGCAGCATTTTCTCAGATTGTGAATAGAAGTTCTTGAGATAATAGTCAGTACTGTTTCCTAATATTACCTCACGTCATCTCAGCATTATTAAAACTGACTTTTGGGGCACCTGGGTGGCTCAGGCCATGATCCTAGGGTCATGAGATTCAGTCCTGCATCAGGCTCTGCACTGAACGTGGAGTTTGCTTAAGATTCTCTCCCTTTTCTCTCTCTCTCTGTCTCTCTCTCTCTCCCCCCCCCCCCAACTCCTGCACTCTCTCCCAAATGTATATATACTATACATACGTATATGTATGTATGTATGTATAGTATATATATCAGAAAAACCTGACTTTTGTCCATTAACTTGTAAGTTACGTTATTTGCATTTAATTTAGCAAGTTCACTTCTGTATTCATATATGCTATACTTTGAGTAAAGTGAAAGAAAAAGTAAATAATGGTTCAAAATAGGTGAAGCTAGTTTATATAAGTTGATTAGCATTTTTTTTCTTTCTCTGTAAACCTGTCCGATTTAGAAGGTGCTTAGCAAATGCTCCAGAAAGATACCCAAGATTCATTCATTTGAAAATCATTCTTTGTTCTGTTCTTCCCAGTGTGTGAGATATTCTAAGTGCCATTCTAATATGAAAAGTTTGTCCTTTGTTGCTTGCTGACATTTGAATAGTTTGTTGTGTAACGGTCTTTTTCCTTTTGTCTTCAAGGAACTCTTTCCAGTTAACAGGCAGAGCGTGGATCATTTTGCTAAATACTTCACTGACGCAGGCCTGAAGGAGCTTTCCGACTTCCTCCGAGTCCAGCAGTCCCTGGGCACCAGGAAGGAACTGCAGAAGGAGCTCCAGGAGCGTCTTTCTCAGGAATGCCCAATCAAGGAGGTGGGGACCTGGACTTATTAGATCACTGCAGAACACACGAATGAGAGGATTAACATCGAAGAGCATAGGCTCGACCTTCCTTAAGAAGACCCACCTTTGTTTACTGCTGAGAACTTAATGTACCTGTTCATACCATCTCAGTTGCAAAGTGTTGATTCAGAATCCCCTGGCATATTCCAGAAATTAATGGTTATTTCCACACAAGTGATTTATTTTATCACACTACTGTGATTAACAAAATATTTTCATCTGTCGAATAGATTTGCCATCTACTGTCAGTTATGCACCATTATATGGTGGTTTTTCCATTTAATCACAGATGATATAATATGGTTAAGTATATGATTAGTGTTTGAAATCAACACTATGTATTGCATGCATCACTGGGTATGAATATGTAGGGGTTTTTTTTTTTTTTTTTTAATTTTAAGACAAAAATTTTTGATGGTTTTTGAATTCGTAGCATGGGAAAAGACCAGTTGAACCAATGACTTGTTTGATCATAGTCACAATAACTGCATATCCCTATAATATAAATACTACATTTTTTATAATAATAGTTCATGTAGCTATCGCTGTATCTTTTTAAATTTTTAAAAAATTCCTGCCTGAAGAAAACTTCCCATGTGAACTTTAACAACTTTTATATGACGATCCAAAAATTAAATGAAGTCCTTTCCTTTTGCCATTTACTTCTGAGTCCCAAACCCCTACCACTCTATGTGCCCTAAGCCCCACATGGGACCTTACATGGCTTAAGACTAGAGAATTCTAGACCGATGCTATCCAGCAGATGGAGGTGTTGGAGCAAAAAATATTTCTAAGTCTCATGGCAGTAAGGTCAGCATTATAGTCAGTAACATTTCTCCAAGCAAGACCTTGTGATTTTCCATGAGGTGGAAAAAAAAAGCAAACCCAAAAAACGCTGTGATGCTTCTAGATGCAGAGATGTCGCCTGTCTTTGCATCTTTCTCTGGCCAGCGCAGTCTCTGGGAATTAACCAGAGCTTCTTAACCCATTCCTGATACCTGTGCAACCCAGGCCAACAGGAAAGAAAAGAATGTATTTTCACTAAAAAAGGGGCAATAAGGGGAGTGGTAGTTGTGTTATTCACCAAGTCGTAGTGTACTTGAGGTATAGATTATGGTGTTTTATCACTTTTGAGGACATAACCTCAATTTGTGGTTGTATTTCAAAAGGAAAAGTTTTTTTCCTGACAAGTGTGATATAAAATACATTAGGCTAGACAGACCTTTTATTCCATACTGTCAGATTTGAGGATAAATTTGCATATCAAACATAATTTTAAGGGGAAAATAACCTGTCCAGTGTTGCTGCATTAATATGTATCATATAAAAAATGGCTTTGGCACTTTACAGCTTATTTTCATGGCTCATGAGAGTCTAAAGTAATGATTAAGAATGAATTCTGGTAAACCGACTTGTACAAACCCAACACGTTATTCATCTAGAGGTTTAGAGTTGTGAGTTGGAGGTAAAGATTCACAGCTCTGTGAGCTAATTTCAAACCCAGAGAGTCAAACCAGCTCAAGTCGTCTGTTCTGCTGGACCCAAAGGGGTGCTGCATGTAAAAGAATAACTTCTAAGAAACAAAGATTCCTTCTCACTTCCTATTATCCAGCAGCTCCTGGCCAGAGATAAGCCTATTAATTTTGGAACTAAAAATAAATCTGCTTTGAGAACAAATCATTGTGTTTTTCCTCCCTCTTGTAATCTGAGAGTATGTACTGGGAAGGGAGGGGCTGAGCAGAATATTTATCCACCCAAAGCCTTTTACTGACCAGGCATGGTGACAGGGAAACTGCCATCTGCCTGTTAACTCTCTGACCCCTTTTTCCATGAAATGTAGGTGGTGCTCTATGTTAAGGAAGAAATGAAGAGGAATGATCTTCCGGAAACAGCAGTGATTGGACTTCTGTGGACCTGTATAATGAATGCTGTTGAATGGAACAAGAAGGAAGAACTCGTTGCAGAGCAGGCCCTTAAGCATCTGAAGGTACGGGATCAACAGGAAACTGTCTTGGCCACAGACCAATTGTAGCTCTTAACTGTATGATACGTGGGTTCTAACTGCCGTTCACCCAGTTTGGGCCAAAGGCATTATTTCCCGTCTAAGAGTAAAGTCTTACTAAACACAGTGTCAGAAAACACACAGAATAATTAAAGTTAAAGAGAAATACGGTCTAACTGTATTGGTTTCCTTTTACATGACACAAAAATTCCTGGTAATATTTTTGTTTAAGTAAACTACAAATTGGTATTAGAATTTGAAAAGTATCTGCTCCTGAAACCAGTATTGTACTGTAACTAAATAGCATTTAAATAAAAATTCCAAAACATTTGAAAAGTATCTGAGTGGTGGAAGAGATCAACCGATCGTGTAAATAGCATGTTTTTGAGCAAGGATAAATGTTTTTGCTTTCATTAATTGTCTTCTCCCTATAAAACTATATTAAGATGAGTGAAAGACATATCTTCCTTCAGAGTTTACATTTGAATTGGGAAGTCAAAGACTACCTAGTAGAGGGGCACCTGGTTAGCTCAGTCGGTTGAGCATCCATCTCTTGATTTCACCTCAGGTCATGATCTCACGGTTCATGGGATCAAGCCCCACCTCGGGCTCTGCACTGACAGCACAGAGTCTGCTTGGGATTCTCTCTCTCCCTCTCTCTTCGCCCCTCCCCTCCTCACATGCACACACTCTTTCCTTCTCTCAAGATACAAATAAATGTAAAATAAAAAGACTGCCTAGTGGAAACTAGGTAGCATACAAATTAAAGATAATCCTCTGTGTTTAGAACAGAGGAGTGAGTGAAATCTGCAGGTTAAGTTGATCAGGGAAAGCTCCTTGGAGGAGATTTGTGTTGAAATGAGAAAACGTTGGCTCAACATCAGTGACTAGAAGCCAAGGACAATTAGGACAAAGGGAACAATAGGAACTAAGCCATAAAGATGACCTGTGAGGGTGTCTGGGATGTCTAGGGAAAGAACTCCACACTCCACCAGTACTAAATGTGGCTACCCCAAGACCTCACTCTGCCTCCTTTTCATAGTGCCCTTTAAACAGTAGCATAAGTTACCTTTAATATTGTCAATTTTATTTGGTCTCTTTTAGTGGGTACATTGAGAGAAATCTGATAAGATGCTGGGCTAAAAAATTAATTTTGATTGGACACAATGTTCTAATGAGATAACCCTTAAAGTGAAAGCTTCCTAAAGAAATCTCCAGATTTCTGTTGTGTTTCAAGTATTGTCTCTGTACCTCCCAAGAAAGTTAATGGTTGGTTTTACTCCCCACTTGTATTTCAGCAATACGCTCCACTCCTGGCTGTGTTCAGCTCCCAAGGCCAGTCAGAGCTGATCCTCCTCCAGAAGGTTCAAGAATACTGTTATGACAACATCCATTTCATGAAAGCTTTTCAGAAGATCGTGGTTCTCTTTTATAAAGGTATCTATCCATATTGCCCTACCGCTCTGTTTCCCGGTTTTGTTGAAGATCTTTGAGGGCCAGCGCAAGGCCTAAGGCAGAGGGAGACATGGGATTCATGCTAAACTTTGTAAGTTTTAGTGAGACAGCCGTATTATGTTAGAAGAGAGAAAGTGTATATGCCACATATTCATGGTCTCAAGAACCAGCCTGATGAAGCCCCTGGGCACATTGCCAGAAGACTACTGATAAACCGGTTATTATTTTGCGGGGGGGGGGGGGGGGGGGGGGGGGTGAAAAAGACTGTAATAACAGAAAGTAATTAGGTCTATTTTTGAATTGTAAGAATTAGCTCTAATAACTATAATTACCAAAGTCTGCCTATAGTATATTGAGATCTTCTCAGATGCCATAAAGCTGACTAAAATTATTGAAATAATTAGCTTTTTACTTTGTATTTTAATTATTTGGCCCAGCCATTCTCCTGTTTTTCAGGGAAATGACTATTTTTAGATTTCCCTTTACTGTCTTTTCATTATATTTGTAAGGATTAGGTTGTCATGGCAACTGGCACTGCCTTCAATAAATGAATGCTATTAGGGTTTTAACTGATCTCCATCTCTATACCTACAGTATATAAAAAATAATCCTGGACTATTCTTTGGTCTGAGTTCATGTAGTTTTATGGGGGAGGAGGGAAGAACACTTAGGAAATAACACATTTTGAACATTATAAAAATATGTTTGCTAGAAGGTACGGCAATCTTAAATGGCAATTTAATATAGAAAGAAAAAGTAAAGTACAAATTAACATCAGCCAAATCTTTCTTTTCCTTTTGATGTGTTCTTAAATTTGTCTACTTTTTTAATGTGTATTTTGAGAGAGAGAGAGAGCGAACAAGCAAATTGGGGAGGGCAGGAGAGAGAGGGACACAGAGGATCCAAAGTAGGCTCTCTGCTGTCAGCAGGGCTCAACCTCGTGAACTGTGAGATCATGACCTGAGCCAAAGTCCAGTGCTCAACCAACTGAGCCACTGAGGCACCTCTTACATTTGTCTATCTTGGATGATCATTTGGGCAAATTAGTATAAAAATTTTACATCATTTATTAATGACTACTTTATAGATGTTAATGGCACTTCACAGAGTCTTAACTGGCCGTCAAGATTCTTCAGATGGATATATATCTTGCCCCGGGTGTTTGGGTGATAATTTACTTTCTCAGCATTAAGGTATTCGGCACAATCTTTACTATATCAGTAGGAGAAAGTACTGACTGCTAAGTCTCATTTGAAGTAATTTGGGTTTTCCTCCAGCCAGATCCAAGTTAGGTCCTCTTGGACATGGTCATGAGAGTCAACATCCTAAAACTAGGGCATAAATGGTTTCCATGGTTAGCCATCAGAACCAAATCTGCAGATCATATTGCCAGCCCACCTTCTTTAGCAGCCAAGGAGAAGCCATGCCCATCTAGCCTATGGCCATTCTATCCACATGCACCATAGCAGACTCCACTGTAAACAGGTAGAGACACCTCTGAAATTTGTTTCCCATTTGCTTTGTGAGTGGCTAGTATTTTCCACTACAGAAAAGCGAACTGTTTATAAACTAGTGCCTAAGCCCACAATTTGCTTTCTTGTCATTTAATAGCTAACCCAACCAGTGTCTCTAACCAAATCTTTTTGTAACTGAAACATATGTGTTGGAACTTTATCTGTAGGAGCACCTCATTTTATTATTGAACTTATTCACCAAAACAAACAAAAAAAACCCTACTGTTTTGTCAGTAATGGCATCTATTAAAACACTTTTCCAAATTTCTCATTTTAACCATCAGTGTCAACATCCTTCCCCGTTGACCTCCTTTTAAAAACTACTGACAAAACCGGTTGCTTTCAGGTATTTCCTCTTGTTCGGCCCCATATGCTAAGGAACAGTGACCAGAAATGATAAAATAACCAAGAAATGGGTACCAAAAAGTAAAAAAGGAGAAGAATAAACTCTTCCTTAGGCCATTGATAGCTAGGTGGTCACTTTTTAAATAACCAAAAGTTAGTAAGGTCTGTGGAAAGTATGAGCAGACCCACGGGAACATAGGAAGGTGTCAACGTCAATTTTATTCTGGCCTAGTTCTTTTTGTAAATGAAATCAGGAAACTGTAAAATGAATACCGAAAATAAATCATTGAGAAGTTAAAACTAAGTGTTATTTTCTAGGTAATTTCATAATTTCGCACAAAATTGTATATCTAGTCTTTTTCTGAAAGAAGTAATTATATATATATTTTTTTCTTGGAAACATGGAATCCCCGAGGAGCGATTATTCCATCCCATTTTTTTTTAAATTTTTTTTTTTTTAACGTTTATTTATTTTTGAGACAGAGGGAGACAGAGCATGAACGGCGGAGGGTCAGAGAGAGGGTGACACAGAATTTGAAACAGGCTCCAGGCTCTGAGCTGTCAGCACAGAGCCCGATGCGGGGTTCGAACTCACGGACTGCGAGATCATGACCTGAGCCGAAGTCGGCCGCTTAACCGACTGAGCCACCCAGGCGCCCCTCCATCCCATTTTTTAAGAGAGTTATGGTGTTTACCTTCTTACCTTTTTTGGACAGTGGTCTTTTATTTGACCTAATTTTATCCAACAAATATCTGGGCACCAGGAGACATATGTTATTTGTTTTTACAAGGATTTGGATGTCCTTGTTCTGTAAAAAAATAACACCTGGAAAGGCTTGATGAACAGTGTTGTGTACTAAAGCCCTCTTTTCCCAGTGCTATAACACATATGAATCACCTGGAGAGCTTGTTAAAATACAGATTCCCCAGGGATTTGGGTTCTTTTTAATTTTTTAATGTTTATTTTTGAGAGAGAGAGAGAGAGAGCATGAGCAGGGGAGAGGCAGAGAGAGAGGGAGACACAGAATCTGAAGCAGGCTCCAGGCTCTGAGCTGGCAGCATGTAGCCCAGTACAGGGCTCGAACCCATGAACCAGGAGATCATGACCTAAGCCGAAGTCAGACACTTAACTGACTGAGCCAACCTTTGGGGATTCAGGTTCTGAAGGTGGGTCCAGGGTTGGGCCCACAAATTTGCATTTTGAGAAATTTCCAGGTGATGCTGTGACTGTTGGTCAGGACCACTTGTCTGATGGGTCATTAAATGCCAGAAATGACAAATTCCGTGAACTATGGTAACATGTTTCAAGATTATACTTCTCATTAATTCCACGTACACATACACATTCAACAAATATCAAATAGTATCTTGTTTGTGTCTTTTATGTAATGATGTGGATTCCTTTTATTTACTATAAGGAACACTTTGCTTTATAGCAGGGTTTTTTTTTTTTTTTTAATAGAAATAATTTCTTCTTTCCCATTTAATCTATTATGTACGCACACATCTTCTCTGTATTTCTAGAACTTGAGGATGACAGAAACTTGGGAATTTGATTCCCCATGTCTCTGACAAACCTATTTTTTTTTAACAAATGCCATTATTGAAAGATTTTTTTTTAACATATAAATAACAGGGAAATAAAAGTGAATAAACTGTAAATAATAATACTTTTCACTAATGAACTAAAAAAGTGGTGATCTGTCATTTAGTAAAGATTCTCTTTCTGATTTAAATCTAGATTTTTGTATTTCTGTGCAGTAGGAAAAATAAATCCATCACTAACCTTCAATCATTACATTATTCATTGTTGAAATAATTTCTTTCTCTTCCTTTCTAAAGCCAAGTACCATACTCTCAGTATGTCCATCTGAGAGAAATATAAACCTGTCAGGTACTGGCACTATCTGTGTCATGGGTTTATTGTTTGCAGATACTTCTTAGGTTAATTTCTGTCCCTTGTGGATATTTTTCTGAAAGAAACTTCCTGTTCTCATTCTAAAAAAAAAAAAGGTGAGTGGCCTTCTCGCCATACATTATCAATATTCTTAGGGTAAATTATTTTTCACTTAATGTCCCTGTGTGATGCCCGTAATGAATTTTTTAGTTCATTAAAAAATAATGAATTTCCTAAGTTCCAAGTCATAGTTTTTAACTTAAATATGTAAGTAATGTTCTCGAAAGCTTTGGCATTCTCAAACCACTCGTACAGTAATTCCTCTTTGATCATCACAAAAACCTAACATTTAAATTCTAACTCTGCAAATTGAGAAATATGTAGTTGTTCTCATCGAGTTAATTAATCTGTCCATCATACATTTATTGAATGCATAGGAGATGGCCGGCCTTCCATTAAATGCTGGAAGTGAGTTAATGAACAGAATAGTTCCTGAGTTCCTGGATTTCAGAGTGTAGAAGAAAACCAAGGATTACAGTCCTCGTTTCATTTCTAAAATGAGGCTCACACAGAGGGTGATACTGAGGAAGGACACACAGCATTCCACCAGACGTGATGAGGAAGTTGGCCAGACAGGATAGAGAAAATTATTTTTTAATCTGAGGGAGTTCTACATGCAATTGTAGGATGTCTGCTTTTCTTATGGGACTTGCACTGATATTCTGTATTCCTAGTAGGATTTCTCTGGGAGATCCCAGCAAACACTTTGCTGCTTCTCTCTATTAATGAGAACTCTCCCCACTTTTCCTTAGTGGAGAGAAAAAAAGTTCTCTCTTTATTTCTCAAGAAGTTCTTTCCTCTTTAGATTAGACTTTTCACTAAACAAAAGTTGAGTGTCTTTTTAAGCTTTTCGATGTTTGTGCTTTGCCCCCTAAGTTGCCCTGGGTGGTTGCTTTTGTCCTTTTGTTATTATTTATTCCCCCCTCTACGAGGAATACGGTCTTGCAGGCAGAATTCATTACAAAATTAGGCTTTTCTAAGAACTCAGCTTTGCACCTGGTCTCCTTTTCTGCTAACAGTGTATCTGATAAGTTTTACCTAATGATCTAATATCTGTGGTTGACAAGATTTTAGTAGCTGCATGCCCTCTTTCAGCCTCTGTGGGGCAATAAAACACATGAATGAGTTCTCCATCTTCAGAAGAAAAACCTGAGAAAAAATAATAACCTTAAAGTGCAGCCTCAATCAGCTTTCCACCATGAGCATGGTATCACCACAATTCATTAAAGTGGGGAGTTAACATAGCATTTCCCTATGTGTTTGTCACATTTTAAATTCCATTTGTTTTATAATAATAATAGTTCTGTAGTACTTGCGTATAATTTATAAGCTGAAAAGCATACATATGTTGGTTGTATGCGCTCAAAATTGTCCCATTAGGGGAGCATGATCAAAAAAGTTTGGAACAAAAGCTGTCTAAGTCACAAACATCTTAAAAATGTTACAAAGACAAAATATTAAAAAGGCCATTTATTTATTTAAAGTTTATTTATTTTTGAGAGAGAGAGAGAGAGCAAGCACACAAAAGTGGGTTAGGAGCAGAGAGGGAGAGAGAATCCCAACCAGGCTCCACACTGTCAGCACAGAGCCCGATGCCGGGATCAAACCCACAAACCATGAGATCGTGACCTGAGGCAAAGCCTGGCACTTGACTGACTGAGCCACCCAGGAGCCCTAAATAGGACCTTTAAGCTCCATGTTGGAGGGGCACCTAGATGGCTCAGTCAGTTACTAGTCCAACTTCGGCTCAGGTCATGATCTCACGGTTGTGAGTTCGAGCCCCACATGGGCTCTGCGCTGACAGCTCAGGACCTGGAACCTGCTTCAGATTCTGTGTCTCCCATTTCTCCGCTCTTCCCCCACTCCACACACACATACTCTCTCTCTCTCTGTCTCTTTCTCTCTCAAAAATAAATAAACTTTAAAGTAAATAGATAAATAACATAAAATCCATGTCGGAGCTAATAAGTGTTCTCAAAGTCTGCGCAAAGCAGCCTTGCACAAGAACAAGTCACTTCCTCAGGCTGGGAAGCATTTGCTCCTCTCCTCAACCAACACTGGGATTCGATGGCAGTTTTTCATCGTTGTGAGTGCAGGGTGTGAGTTGGAAGTGGAAGCTAAAAGCTAACAATAATTCTCTAGGACAACTGATTCTGATTTTTACACCGAATTCTTATAGATGAGTAAATCCAGACTTTTTTCTCCCTTTACACTTTGTAGTGTATTTCTTAATAAAAACAAACAAAACAAACTTGATATTTTCTAAAACCAGTCCTGTGCATTTTTCGTCAGTTCATTCTCTTCCATTGAATCCAAGCCAGTTATTAATTTTGAAAAAAAAAAAAAAAAATTTCAGGTTTTGGTTATGAAAACATCAGTGGTGTTTTCAATGAAAACAATAGTGGTGTTTTCATTGAAAACAATCTCACTATTTTTCTCATTTTTTGTAAGTTAAAATTCTCTTTCAACTGCACAAACATCATTAGCATGATTTATCGGCATTTTTGGTGGATTGCGCAGGCATTGAGGACAATAATATCCTTTTTATCTGCATCCCATCTCGTTTCTTACTCTGAAATCTGAAAAGACAACCCATTGGAACATTGGCAAAATATGTAGACTATCATTTTCATATTTTCCTTCCTAAACATTAAATGGTCTAAATTAATGGTAACTTGAGGGTTTCAAGGCACATTTCTGGAGTTTAGAATTTAAGGTAACGAGTATTAGTAGATAATTCATTTTGCTGGAAACCTGTAAGAAGTCCACCTAATGTCTCTTTTTCTCTTAATGGAGTACAAGGAAAACATTACTCTTGTGACTTAAGATATTATGCTATAAGAGATTCATGACTTAGCAGTAGAATAAACATAGGGGCACCTGGGTGGCTTGGTCAGCTAAGCATCTGACACTTGATTTCAGCTCAGGTCCATGATCTCATGGTTTGTGAGATTCAGCTCCACAGAGACCTCTGCACTGAGCATGGAGCCAGCTTGAGATTCTCTCTCTCTCTCTCTCTCTCTCTCTCTCTCTCTCTCTGTGCCCCTTCCCCCACTCACACTCTTAATATAAACTTAAAAAAAAAGAGAGAGTAATATAGGATTTTGAGTGTGTTGGTCCTGTGATACACCCAGAAAGCTGATCTTCATATTTAATTGTAAATAGCCTTATTACATTCTAGTTATGTGTTTTTATTTGCCATTTTGTTTCCTCCTAAAAGAGTAAATCGCCTTAAAAGACCAGTCATTTGAGGTTGCTATTTAATCAAGACGTGTTTGGAATTGGCAGGACACATAGTGTTCTGAATCGCTGGAATTGCTGATTCATTTGCAAAATTACAAAATAACCCAGTTTCCTACCAGCAAATTAGCACTGAGAAAGACTTCCAAGTCCCAGTAGTGACTCACAGATAAGCTTGCAATATATCATACCTGATGAGATGTATATCGTCGTCATCACTAAAGTATTTGCCAAGCTAACTCCCAAAATACAGCACTGTGCTATATTGGAAATGAGCTTGGTTCCTGTTTTCTTGATAAGTGTCAGATATGGAGTTCTTTTATAACAGCACTTTTAATATTTAAAGTCATTGCTTTCTATTAAATTATGAGACATAAAGTTGCTTTTTTTTACAAAAACATCATATTTATGTAGTAACTTGGAAATCTTTGCTTTGAAATTGCAGCTGATGTACTAAGTGAAGAAGCAATATTGAAATGGTACAAAGAAGCACATGTTGCCAAAGGCAAAAGTGTTTTTCTTGACCAGATGAAGAAATTCGTTGAGTGGCTACAAAACGCAGAAGAAGGTATGATTCCATTTACCACTTTGGTGGTAATTTAGCAAATACTTTCTCATTATAATTTAAGGTATCTACCTCTTGCACAGATTTTTGTTGTTGTAGTTGCTTCTCTAAAACTGAAGGTCTTAGGGTGTCTTCCATATCAAGCATCTTGCCTATAATCTTAGCCTTCCTTTCTGAAATCAAAGCAATGAAAAGTGCTATGTGTTAAAAAACAAGAGACAACCTTTTCAATTATCCACCCTATAGGAGACAAGGGGGAAGAAATCATCAGCAGTTGTGAAAGGAGGAAAAAAAGTATTTGGCTTAATTACACATTATGGGATTATTATTAACCAGTTGACTGGTGCTGAAAATGGGAATACAAGGTGGAAGAATAATAATGGATGAGAGTGAATCCCACTAAGCCTGAGAAGTTTATTTTAGATGACCCAGAAGGATGAAAGTAATTACAGTCTTCAATAATATTTATGAGCATGCTGCATTATTAGAAAGGCAAAGTTCAACTACTAGGTATTTATCCAGGAGATACAGGTATGCTGTTTTGAAGGGGCACACACACCCCAATGTTTACAGCAGCATTATCAACAATAGCCAAAGTATGGAAAAAGCCAAAATGTCCATTGATGGATGAATGGGTAAAGAAGAGATGAATATATACAATGGAGTATTACTCGGCCATCAAAAAGAATGAAATCTTGCCATTTGCAACTACGTGGATGGAACTGGAGGGTATTATGCTAAGTGAAATTAGTCAGTCAGAGAAAGACAAATACATGAATTCACTCATGAGGACTTTAAGAGACAAAACAGATGAACATAAAGGAAGGGAAACAAAAATAATATACAAACAGGGAGGGGGACAAAACAGAAGAGACTCATAAATATGGAGAACAAACTGAGGGTTACTGGATGGGTTGTTGGAGGCGGGATGGGCTAAATGGGTAAGGGGCTTAAGGAATCCACTCCTGAAATCATTATTGCACTATAGGCTAACTAACTTGGATGTAAATTAAAAAAAAAAAAAAAAAAAAATCCACATCTTAAACTCACCAAGTTGTGCATGTTAAATATGTATAACTTTTTGTGTATCAGTCATAGGTCAATGAAATGGTTTTAAAAAATAAACAAATAAAATAAAAATTAAAAAATGGAAAGGCAAAGTTCATTTAAAAGCAAAAAAGAATGAATGTTTGACTGTTTTTCCTAGTCAATGCATGACCAGGGCAAAAAACAATGCCTTTTGGGGGTTGGGGTAGGTAGCATATTGGAAACTCTTTCATGACTCTAAAGGAGTCTTTGGGGGCCCCTGGCTGGCTCAGTTGAGAAAGTCTTCAACTCTCCATCTCAGGGTTGAAAGTTCGAGCCCCATGTTGAGCATAACGTTTACTTAATAAACATTTTACAAAAGGAATCTCTGAATAAAAAACCTGACTTTTCTCTCTCATCTCTCCTAGAATCTGAGTCAGAAGGTGAAGAAAATTAGATGGCTCAAGAAGCACAACAGGCCACCACACAACACTTTTACTGGGAATGCTGAACCATTTGAGAAGAGAAAACTTGGCTTCCGTTTTCACAAAGGAAAAAAAAAAATAGGATAGGTTGCCCTTGTGCGAAGGGGAAATGGTTTTTGTTTTCGTTTTGTTTTTAAATGGAGCCCTGAGGCATCAGCTATTATACTTGGGACTCTACCTCTCACTCACTATATGCTAACTTAAAGCCATTCAACAAGGAGTCCAGTAGGTATCTGAAATTCAATACTCAACAGACTCCTCTTTTTTAGCTGTATTTTTCAGGTACTGTGTGGTGAACGCCCCACTGGTGTCTATTACAGGGCCACTTTGGTAGTTGTGTATCTGCTCGTGTATGTGATTTGACAAACCAGTTTTTTAAAATAAATGGCTTTTTAAAAATCTGGGCTTATATTCTCAGAGCTTTTATTTCTTCAGAGCACACGGCTTCTTCCACAGATGACATTTCAGCGTTAGGCTTTTTTTCTCCATCCAGAATTTTGAAAGGTTCCTCTCTTGTCATCTATAAAAACAACTCTGTTCCTTTTGCCATGATAAGTACCACATCTCAGTTGTCTTCATACTGAAATGGAAATTCACCCAAAATACATGCATGTTAGCACAAACACCAGGAAGTGATCGTATTAACAGTTTTTAGGTATGTAAATACATTGTTCCACACTTCTTGTGTTTACCCTCAGCGCAATTTCCTCCTTGTTTGAAGGAGAGCTAGTGTACATATGTAAATAGATCTTTGTTTATATTTATAACTAGGGGATTTTAGTCTTTAAAATATCTTGTTCTCAGTAGTAGCAGTGGGAGGCATTTTACTGTTGGGTCAAGCTCTTCGTTTTATGACACAGTTCTTTCTTAACTCTTGGAAAACTTAAGGGCTGCACCTGTTGCTGTTAGGGTAATGGTAATCTCCAAGACAAACATTTTAAGTAAGAGTTGAAATGGAGAGGATCCATTGGAAACAACAGTCACCAAGTTAAGTATATGAAGAGCTTTATTACTACCGTGTCACCATCCTGTATCAAAAGATAGTTTTCTAGTTTCCTGTTTGTCCTCAGGAAGAAAAGGAAATCTTTTGCCTAGGACTAGACCACACACGTAAATCTGTAACATGATGGATTCCGCCTGTCTTTTAAGTAATCAGCCTTTGATAACTTTCTGTCTTCCCATAGAGCACTCTCAGGTTCACTGTCCCAACAGAGAAATATCGATTTGAATAGATCTTTTTGAAAAATCATCTATATGTGAGAATGTCATTTTCATAACATGAGAAATAATAATGACAGGAATGATGGGAAGTCAGAATAAAGAGCCTTACAGCACCTTGAAGTGATTAGAATACCCCAATGTATGTATATGTATTCTTTCTTAAAATTCTGAGAAATGCCCCTGTTTCCCAGTCTGCCCTTCTATTTTATAGAAGAAAGTATGAACTCATCCATCCCATTATGGTACACTACTTTGAAGATGAAAATCACCTGGAAATAAACAAAGGGACAATTCTAGAATGCGTTGTCTTATAGGACAATCCTTTGAGAGAAAAGCAGGAAGGAACCTGACATGAGAGGTGTCTGATACTTTCTGGGCCATTGATTCATCACAAGTCTCCATTATCTATCCTACATCCATCTAAAAATTAGAATTATGAAGTGATAGTCACATCCTAGAGTACATACTAAAAGTGTTTGGTGAATTGAAAAGTGAAAAATTTTAATGGGAAAATAAATTTGGCCATCTCATTTGATAAGTGCTGACTGCCAGTTGGGATACATGGCATATTTCACAAGTGGAATAAGTTAAATCTGCATCTGATATTTTGACAAAAAGATCTATGAAAGGTAGAACTTTGAGAATTAGATGCAGTTGGTAATAAAAAAATTCATGTCAATGTTTATCTTTTATTCTATATATGTCATGTTGCATTTTATATGTCAATGTGTAAGAGGCTTTTCCCTTCATTTTAGGGGATCACAAATAAAAAGTGTGTTAGAGGCTATTTGACTTCTCTCCCACTATATCAAAGGTAGCCACACTGAGATCTACAGAAGCACAGAGCTGTCCAGGGCCTTAGAGTTAGTGACCAAAATGGAACTAGAAGTCCCATCTTCTGAGTCCCACACTTATACTTTTTCTCCCCTATATTCCGCAGGCAAATTATTTATAATGACTTATGTCTCTACAGTTCAAACAAATGTTTTTGTTTTTAAGAAGCACTTTTTTTATTAGAGAGTACTCATGGACAGGGGAAAGACAGAGGGAGAGAGAATCTTAAGCAGGCTCCTCACTCAGCCTGAAGCCCCATGGAAAGCTCAGTCTCATGACCCTGAGATGGTAACTTGAGCTGAAAACAAGAGCTAGATGCTTAACCAACTGAGCCACCAAGGGGCCTGCCCCTAAACTACCACTTTCAATGAATAAACATCTGGAGATATCCAGAAAATCAATTTTCTAAACTATAAAATGTAACAATTATAGAATACTAAATAGTCCATGTTTTCTAGCACAGATGTTTTTCCCAAACAGAATTTGAGTTGGTGACTCTAAAGAAAGCAAGCATGGAGGAGGGAAATGCTCAAATAGCAAGGACTTATTTAATAAATTCTCAAACCAAAGTCCTTTCTTTTTCTGAAGGACAGATGTCTCTTTTCTTAGAAAAATAAAACCTGTCCTAATTATGAAAGTAGTTGCTTTAGTTATCTATTGCTGCATAACAGATTGTCCCCAAAATTTTCAGCTTTAAATAACAATTACATCATGGTTTCTGTGGATCAGGACCCAGGAGCAGCTTAGCTAGGTGGCCATAACTCAGGGTCTCTCACAAGTTGTAGGCAAGGTGTTGGCTAGAACTACAGTCATCTGAAGGTTATAGGATCTACTTCCAAGTTGACAGTGGGGCTTGGTGGGTCTCAGTTCTTTCCTATTAGCCAGAGACTAGTTCCTCACCACAAGGTCCTCTGCTTAGTCTGCCTGAGTCTTCATGACAACAGCTGCCCCCTGGCCCTGTTCAAAATGAGTAATCTGAGAGAAAGGGAGTGCTAGAAGGAAGCCATTTTTTTTTTTTAATGTTTATTTTTTGAAAGAGAGAGAGAGCATGAGCTGGGGAGGGGCAGAGAATGACGGAGACACATAATCTGAAGCCCACTCCAGGCTCTGAACTGTCACCACCGAGCCTGACACAGGGCTCAAACTCAAGAGCTGTGAGATCATGACCTGAGCCAAAATCAAGGGTTGGGTGCTTAACCGACGGAGCCATCCAGGTGCCCCAGGAAGCCATCTTTAACAACCTAATATTGGAAATGACATAGCATCTCTTCTACCACATTCTATTGGTCACACAGACAACCATGGTGCAATGTAGAATGCTGCTGCATGAGGTATGAATACCAGTTAATGGGGTTAATTGAAGGCCATCTTGGTGGCTGCCTACTGCAGTAGTACATACCCACATACTAAAATAGTATCTGCGGAGTTGCGGCAAGATGGCGGCTTAGGAGGACGCTGGGCTCACCACACGTCCTGCTGATCACTTAGATTCCATCTACACCTGCCTAAATAACCCAGAAAACTGCCAGAGGATTAGCAGAACAGAGTCGCCGGAGCCAAACGCAGACGAGAGGCCCACGGAAGAGGGTAGGAAGGGCGGCGAGGCGGTGCGCGCTCCACGGACTGGCGGGAGGGAGCCGGGGCGGAGGGGCGGCTCGCCGGCCAAGCAGAGCCCCCGAGTCGGGCTTGCAAAAGCGGAGGGGCCGGGCGGACTGTGTTCCGACAGCAAGCGCGACTTAGCGTCTGGGAGGTCAGAAATTAACAGCTCTGCTCGGAAAGCGGGAAGGCTGGAGGACAAAGGGAGGGAGAGCTGCTGAGCCCCCTGACAACAGAGCTCAGTTTGGTGGGGAACAAAGGCGCTCGCCAGCGCCATTTCCCCCGCCCATCCCCCAGCCGAAATCCCAAAGGGAACCGGTTCCTGCCAGGGAACTTGCTCGCTCCGCGCAAACACCCAACTCTGCGCTTCTGCGGAGCCAAACCTCCGGCAGCGGATCTGACTCCCTCCCGCTGCCACAGGGCCCCTCCTGAAGTGGATCACCTAAGGAGAAGCGATCTAAGCCTGCCCCTCCTGCCCCCGAGCACCTTGCCTACCCACCCCAGCTAATACGCCAGATCCCCAGCATCACAAGCCTGGCAGGGTGCAAGTAGCCCAGACGAGCCACACCACCCCACAGTGAATCCCGCCCCTAGGAGAGGGGAAGAGAAGGCACACACCAGTCTGACTGTGGCCCCAGCGGTGGGCTGGGGGCAGACATCAGGTCTGACTGCGGCCCCGCCCACCAACTCCAGGTATACACCACAGCACAGGGGAAGTGCCCTGCAGGTCCTCACCACGCCAGGGACTATCCAAAATGACCAAGCGGAAGAACTCCCCTCAGAAGAATCTCCAGGAAATAACAACAGCTAATGAGCTGATCAAAAAGGATTTAAATAATATAACAGAAAGTGAATTTAGAATAATAGTCATAAAATTAATCGCTGGGCTTGAAAACAGTATACAGGACAGCAGAGAATCTCTTGCTACAGAGATCAAGGGACTAAGGAACAGTCACGAGGAGCTGAAAAACGCTTTAAACGAAATGCATAACAAAATGGAAACCACCACAGCTCGGCTTGAAGAGGCAGAGGAGAGAATAGGTGAACTAGAAGATAAAGTTATGGAAAAAGAGGAAGCTGAGAAAAAGAGAGATAAAAAAATCCAGGAGTATGAGGGGAAAATTAGAGAATTAAGTGATACACTAAAAAGAAATAATATACGCATAATTGGTATCCCAGAGGAGGAAGAGAGAGGGAAAGGTGCTGAAGGGGTACTTGAAGAAATCATAGCTGAGAACTTCCCTGAACTGGGGAAGGAAAAAGGCATTGAAATCCAAGAGGCACAGAGAACTCCCTTCAGACGTAACTTGAATCGATCTTCTGCACGACATATCATAGTGAAACTGGCAAAATACAAGGATAAAGAGAAAATTCTGAAAGCAGCAAGGGGTAAACGTGCCCTCACATATAAAGGGAGACCTATAAGACTCGTGACTGATCTCTCTTTTGAAACTTGGCAGGCCAGAAAGAATTGGCAAGAGATTTTCAGGGTGCTAGACAGAAAAAATATGCAGCCAAGAATCCTTTATCCAGCAAGTCTGTCATTTAGAATAGAAGGAGAGATAAAGGTCTTCCCAAACAAACAAAAACTGAAGGAATTTGTCACCACTAAACCAGCCCTACAAGAGATCCTAAGGGGGACCCTGTGAGACAAAGTCCCAGAGACATCACTATAAGCATAAAACATACAGACATCACAATGACTCTAAACCCGTATCTTTCTATAATAACACTGAATGTAAATGGATTAAATGCGCCAACCAAAAGACATAGGGTATCAGAATGGATAAAAAAAACAAGACCCATCTATTTGCTGTCTACAAGAGACTCATTTTAGACCTGAGGACACCTTTAGATTGAGAGTGAGGGGATGGAGAACTATTTATCATGCGACTGGAAGCCAAAAGAAAGCTGGAGTAGCCATACTTATATCAGACAAACTAGACTTTAAATTAAAGGCTGTAACAAGAGATGAAGAAGGACATTATATAATAGTTACAGGGTCTATCCATCAGGAAGAGCTAACAATTATAAATGTCTATGCACCGAATACCGGAGCCCCCAAATATATAAAACAATTACTCATAAACATAAGCAACCTTATTGATAAGAATGTGGTAATTGCAGGGGACTTTAATACACCACTTACAGAAATGGATAGATCATCTAGACACACGGTCAATAAAGAAACAAGGGCCCTGAATGAGACATTGGATGAGATGGACTTGACAGATATATTTAGAACTCTGCATCCCAAAGCAACAGAATATACTTTCTTCTCGAGTGCACATGGAACATTCTCCAAGATAGATCATATACTGGGTCACAAAACAGCCCTTCATAAGTTTACAAGAATTGAAATTATACCATGCTTACTTTCAGACCACAATGCCATGAAGCTTGAAATCAACCACAGGAAAAAGTCTGGAAAACCTCCAAAAGCATGGAGGTTAAAGAACACCCTACTAACGAATGAGTGGGTCAACCAGGCAATTAGAGAAGAAATTAAAAAATATATGGAAACAAACGAAAATGAAAATACAACAATCCAAACGCTTTGGGACGCAGCAAAGGCAGTCCTGAGAGGAAAATACATTGCAATCCAGGCCTATCTCAAGAAACAAGAAAAATCCCAAATACAAAATCTAACAGCACACCTAAAGGAACTAGAAGCAGAACAGCAAAGGCAGCCTAAGCCCAGCAGAAGAAGAGAAATAATAAAGATCAGAGCAGAAATAAACAATATAGAAACTAAAAAAACTGTAGAGCAGATCAACGAAACCAAGAGTTGGTTTTTTGAAAAAATAAACAAAATTGACAAACCTCTAGCCAGGCTTCTCAAAAAGAAAAGGGAGATGACCCAAATAGATAAAATCATGAATGAAAATGGAATTATTACAACCAATCCCTCAGAGATACAAACAATTATCAGGGAATACTATGAAAACTTATATGCCAACAAATTGGACAACCTGGAAGAAATGGACGAATTCCTGAACACCCACACGCTTCCAAAACTCAATCAGGAGGAAATAGAAAGCTTGAACAGACCCATAACCAGCGAAGAAATTGAATCGGTTATCAAAAATCTCCCAACAAATAAGAGTCCAGGACCAGATGGCTTCCCAGGGGAGTTCTACCAGACGTTTAAAGCAGAGATAATACCTATCCTTCTCAAGCTATTCCAAGAAATAGAAAGGGAAGGAAAACTTCCAGACTCATTCTATGAAGCCAGTATTACTTTGATTCCTAAACCAGACAGAGACCCAGTAAAAAAAGAGAACTACAGGCCAATATCCCTGATGAATATGGATGCAAAAATTCTCAATAAGATACTAGCAAATCGAATTCAACGGCATATAAAAAGAATTATTCACCATGATCAAGTGGGATTCATTCCTGGGATGCAGGGCTGGTTCAACATTCGCAAATCAATCAACGTGATACATCACATTAACAAAAAAAGAGAGAAGAACCATATGATCCTGTCAATCGATGCAGAAAAGGCCTTCGACAAAATCCAGCACCCTTTCTTAATAAAAACCCTTGAGAAAGTCGGGATAGAAGGAACATACTTAAAGATCATAAAAGCCATTTATGAAAAGCCCACAGCTAACATCATCCTCAACGGGGAAAAACTGAAAGCTTTTTCCCTGAGATCAGGAACACGACAAGGATGCCCACTCTCACCGCTGCTGTTTAACATAGTGCTGGAAGTTCTAGCATCAGCAATCAGACAACAAAAGGAAATCAAAGGCATCCAAATTGGCAAAGATGAAGTCAAGCTTTCGCTTTTTGCAGATGACATGATATTATACATGGAAAATCCGATAGACTCCACCAAAAGTCTGCTAGAACTGATACAGGAATTCAGCAAAGTTGCAGGATACAAAATCAATGTACAGAAATCAGTTGCATTCTTATACACTAACAATGAAGCAACAGAAAGACAAATAAAGAAACTGATCCCATTCACAATTGCACCAAGAAGCATAAAATACCTAGGAATAAATCTAACCAAAGATGTAAAGGATCTGTATGCTGAAAACTATAGAAAGCTTCTGAAGGAAATTGAAGAAGATTTAAAGAAATGGAAAGACATTCCCTGCTCATGGATTGGAAAAATAAATATTGTCAAAATGTCAATACTACCCAAAGCTATCTACACATTCAATGCAATCCCAATCAAAATTGCACCAGCATTCTTCTCGAAACTAGAACAAGCAATCCTAAAATTCATATGGAACCACAAAAGGCCCCGAATAGCCAAAGGAATTTTGAAGAAGAAGACCAAAGCAGGAGGCATCACAATCCCAGACTTTAGCCTCTACTACAAAGCTGTCATCATCAAGACAGCATGGTATTGGCACCAAAACAGACACATAGACCAATGGAATAGAATAGAAACCCCAGAACTAGACCCACAAACGTATGGCCAACTCATCTTTGACAAAGCAGGAAAGAACATCCAATGGAAAAAAGACAGCCTCTTTAACAAATGGTGCTGGGAGAACTGGACAGCAACATGCAGAAGGTTGAAACTAGACCACTTTCTCACACCATTCACAAAAATAAACTCAAAATGGATAAAGGACCTAAATGTGAGACAGGAAACCATCAAAACCTTAGAGGAGAAAGCAGGAAAAGACCTCTCTGACCTCAGCCGTAGCAATCTCTTACTCGACACATCCCCAAAGGCAAGGGAATTAAAAGCAAAAGTGAATTACTGGGACCTTATGAAGATAAAAAGCTTCTGCACAGCAAAGGAAACAACCAACAAAACTAAAAGGCAACCAACGGAATGGGAAAAGATATTCGCAAATGACATATCGGACAAAGGGCTAGTATCCAAAATCTATAAAGAGCTCACCAAACTCCACACCCGAAAAACAAATAACCCAGTGAAGAAATGGGCAGAAAACATGAATAGACACTTCTCTAAAGAAGACATCCGGATGGCCAACAGGCACATGAAAAGATGTTCAGCGTCGCTCCTTATCAGGGAAATACAAATCAAAACCACACTCAGGTATCACCTCACGCCAGTCAGAGTGGCCAAAATGAACAAATCAGGAGACTATAGATGCTGGAGAGGATGTGGAGAAACGGGAACCCTCTTGCACTGTTGGTGGGAATGCAAATTGGTGCAGCCGCTCTGGAAAGCAGTGTGGAGGTTCCTCAGAAAATTAAAAATAGACCTACCCTATGACCCAGCAATAGCACTGCTAGGAATTTATCCAAGGGATACAGGAGCACTGATGCATAGGGCCACTTGTACCCCAATGTTCATAGCAGCACTCTCAACAATAGCCAAATTATGGAAAGAGCCTAAATGTCCATCAACTGATGAATGGATAAAGAAATTGTGGTTTATATACACAATGGAATATTACGTGGCAATGAGAAAAAATGAAATATGGCCTTTTGTAGCAACGTGGATGGAACTGGAGAGTGTGATGCTAAGTGAAATAAGCCATACAGAGAAAGACAGATACCATATGGTCTCACTCTTATGTGGATCCTGAGAAACTTAACAGGAACCCATGGGGGAGGGGAAGGAAAAAAAAAAAAAAAAGAGGTTAGAATGGGAGAGAGCCAAAGCATAAGAGACTGTTAAAAACTGAGATCAAACTGAGGGTTGATGGGGGGTGGGAGGGAGGAGAGGGTGGGTGATGGGTATTGAGGAGGGCACCTTTTGGGATGAGCACTGGGTGTTGTATGGAAACCAATTTGTCAATAAATTTCAGAAAAAAAAAATAAATAAAAAATAAAATAAAATAGTATCTGCATCAATAGAAAAATGGATAAAGAGAAGATATTGTATATATATATATACATATATATATACACCCTTGACATTTGTGACAACATGGATGTACCTAGAGAGTATTATGCTAAGTGAAGTAAGTCAGAGAAGACAAATATCATACGATTTCACTAATATGTAATATCTAAGAAAAGAACAAACAAAAAGCAAAAACAGACCAATAAATACAAAGAACAAACATGGTTGCCAAGAGGGGGTGGGTGATGGGCAAAATGGTGAAGGGGAGTGGGACACACAGGCTTCCAGTTATGGAATGAGTAAGTCATGGGAATAAAAGGTACAACATAGGGAATACAGTGAAAGGTATTGTAATAGCGATGTATGGTGGTAGATGGTAACCACACGTGTGGTGAGCATAACATAACAAATTGAGTTGAATCACTATGTTGTACACCTGAAACTGATGTAATATTGTGTGTCAACTACTTAAAAAAAAAAAAAAAAAAAAAGGAAGAAAAACATCCAAAGAATTCTTCCAAAGTTTTAGAGTGCCTAGGTGTCTCAGTCAGTTAAGCATTCAACTCTTGATTTTGGCTCAGGTCATGATTTTATGGTTCAGTTTGTGAGTTCCAGCACCACAATGGGCTCTGTGCTTACAGTGCCAAGCCTGTTTAGGATTCTGTCTCTGTCTCTCTCTCTCTCTCTGCCACTCCCTCACTCATGCTCTCGTGCATGCTCTATCAAAAATAAACAAAAAAATAAAAAAATGAAATAAAATAAAAAGTCAATTCATGTTAAAAAAAATTTCAAGTTTAAAAATTTTTTAAATTTAAAGAAGTTTTAAAATGTTTCTGGATAGATTTAAATTCTTCATTTAATGTTAAAACCATAAAAGTACTAAAAAAGTGTAGGAAATACTTTTATAACTGAGGCATGGAAAAAACATTAACACAAAAGCCAAAAAAAAAAATCTGATTATAAAATGTCAATACTTTTTCCATATTTAAACATATGTGATTAAAAATGTATAAGGTATCAGTAGAGTTTCAACAGATTGGAAGAAAAAAATTTTGATACAAATGAAGAATTAACAACAATATGACAAAAAGAGCATCTATAAATCAATAAGAAATTGAGAAAATGTAAAATGAGTATGAAAAGTCAATTAAAATGAGCAACATGGAAAGATGTTCAATCCTATTGTTAATCAGTATGTGTAAAATAATAAGATAAAATAACTTACGGTGTTGGAAAAAATTCCTAAAACCAATACTAAATGGTCGTGTGTATGGGAAAAATGGGTTCTTTGCTTTTGCACACAGCCATTAGAGTTGTAATTTGGAAATAAATATTAACACTTAAAAATAAATATTAACTCATATTCCTTGACTCAGCACTTTCATTCTAGAATTCACTCCATAGGTGTACCCCCAGATTTACATGTAGTGATCATTCTGTTAGTAATGAAACGGGAACGAACTGAGACATTCTTAAAATGTCAGTGTCCAAAATGTCTGAGAAGAGGACTAGCAGAATAAATTAATAGAAACTCTTATCAGAGAATGAGGTAGACTCAAAAAGTTGTTCAAAATATATCATTAAAGGAAAATGCAAGTTAAAAACAATATTTTTCCCACTAAGGAAAGCTGTGTTTATATAATATACCTTTATAAGTACATAGAAAGGGAATAATATTTTCTAATATTTGCTATTCCTGTGTAAGTCTTGGGCAGAGCTGGGAGGAGAGAAGGGAAAGGAGAATTTTTCTCTTTTTACTCTGTGTACTTGAATTTCTTTAGAAAGAACATGCACTATCTTTTTTTAACTTTTTTTAATTTAAAAAAATTAATTTACAACCAAATTAGTTAGCATATAGCACAATAATGATTTAAGGAGTAGAATCCAGTGATTCATCCCCTACATATAACACCCCGCTCATCCCAACAAGTACCCTCCTCAATGTCCCTTGACCATTTAGCCCATCCCCCCACTCCATATCCCTCCAGCAACCATGTTTGTTCTCTGTATTTAAGAGTCTCATGGTTTGTCCCCTCCCCATTTTTGTATTATTTTTGCTTCACTTGCCTTATGTTCATCTGTTTTGTATCTTCAATTCCATATATAAGTGAAGCCATATGATATTTGTCTTTCTCTGACGGACTAATTTCACTTAGCATAGTACCCTCCAGGTCCATCCCCGTAGTTGCAAATGGCAAGAGTTCATTCTTTTTGATTGCCAAGTAATACTCCATTGTATATATAGACCACATCTTCTTTATCCATTCATCCATTGATGGATATTTGGGCTCTTTCCATACTTTGGTTACTATTGATAGTGCTGCTATAAACATGGGGTGCATGTGCCTCTTTGAAACAGCCCTCTAATATCCTTTGGATAAATACCTAGTAATACAATTGCTGGGTCGTAGGGTAGTTCTATTTTTACTTTTTTGAGGAACCTCCATACCGTTTTCCACAGTGGCTGCACCAGTTTGCATTTCCACCAGCAGAAACATGCACTATCTTTATGATTTAAAAGGTCAATGCATGTTTATTTTGGAAAATGTAAAAAAGCTTTTGGAAGAAACTACCACATAGTTTTCTGCCACAGAGATGAGCCCTTCCAATATTTTTATATTTTTAAAAATATGGCTTTCCCTAATTATTTAAACAATAAGTCCATTGTGTAACAATTTTATGCCTTGCTCTCTGTTAAATAGTATTCTACAACATTTTACCATATCAATAACTCTTCTTCAAAACCATGATTTTCAAATATGTACAATTGTTCTCGCTATGGATGGAGCATATTTATCACTCTATGTTCAATACAAAGCATTTTATAATTTTGCCTTTAAAAATAACCATTTAAGATACTTTTATATAAATCTTTGTTTATCCATGGTTATTTAGAAAAATAGAAATGGATTTTGGGTTAAAGAATTTGAATATTTTTAACACAATGTGATCTTATTTCTTAATTTGCATTTATACATTTGAATACGTTTTACTCCCATTTTGGGAATAGTTCAAGGCAGTATCATTTTAGTCACAAATTTTACAACTTTCTTTTTTTTTTAGATACATGAAATTTATTGTCAAATTGGTTTCCATACAACACCCAGTGCTCATCCCAAAAGATGCCTGCTTCAATACCCATCACCCCCCTCCCCTCCCTCCCACCCCCCATCAGCCCTCAGTTTGTTCTCAAAAACTATTTTTAAGAGTCTCTTATGCTTTGGCGCTCTCCACTCTAACCTCTCTTTTTTTTTTTTTTCCTTCCCCTCCCCCATGGGCTCCTGTTAAGTTTCTCAGGATCCACGTAAGAGTGAAACCATATGGTACCTGTCTTTCTCTGTATGGCTTATTTCACTTAGCATCACACTCTCCAGTTCCATCCACGTTGCTACAAAGGGCCATATTTCATTCTTTCTCATTGCCACGTAGTACTCCATTGTGTATATAAACCATATCTTCTTTATCCATTCATCAGTTGATGGACATTTAGGCTCTTTCCACAATTTGGCTATTGTTGAAAGTGTTGCTATAAACATTGGGGTACAAGTGCCCCTATGCATCAGTACTCCTGTATCCCTTGGGTAAATTCCTAGCAGTGCTATTGCTGGGTCTAGGGTAGGTCTATTTTTAATTTTTTGAGGAACCTCCACACTGTTTTCCAGAGTGGCTGCACCAATTTGCATTCCCACCAACAGTGCGAGAGGGTTCTCGTTTCTCCACATCCTCTCCAGCATCTATAGTCTCCTGATTTGTTCATTTTGGCCACTCTGACTGGCGTGAGGTGATATCTGAGTGTGGTTTTGATTTGTATTTCCCCAATGAGGAGCGACGTTGAGCATCTTTTCATGTGCCTGTTGGCCATCCGGATGTCTTCTTTAGAGAAGTGTCTATTCATGTTTTCTGCCCATTTCTTCACTGGATTATTTGTTTTTCGGGTGTGGAGTTTGGTGAGCTCTTTATAGATTTTGGATACTAGCCCTTTGTCCGATATGTCATTTACAACTTTCTATTTGTCTCTAAAAATATGAAAGTTTAAACTTCTGAAATTCAGCAGATTGAATTTGTAAAATCATAGGAATATGGGAAAGTAAAATATTTCATTTTCAAGCCAAGAAAACCAGTAGTCTGGAAAGACCTCAGGTGTTGCCTGGCTATAGAATCATCGGATTTGAGCCAATGTGGTGTCCTCAGCTCAGCTGATTCAGCATCTCTGACATCACCTTCTCTGAGCTAATGGCAATTACTTCTTTCCACTCTGTACTTTTGAAAGACAGTAGGATTCAAGGCCCCTCTGGATAGGTGCTTCTACACTGCCATGGCCCTCTTCTTGGAGACTAGATTTGAGTAAGACATTTATTTCATGAAAAAGACATTTTTGGAGCTATTCTTTACACATTTAAAATCTCTATACCTTGGTTTTGTGTGTTTCAATTATATATCGATAAATAAATAAAAAATGCATAATCTATGGCTTAAATAGAAACAGCACACCTGTGTAATCAGCCGTCAGATGAGACAGTGAACATGAGCAGAGTCCCATATGCCTCTCCCAAACTCCACCTTCACGTCCTCCTCGAGGTAATCATTGTCCTGTGTTCTGACAGCATAGATTCATTTTGTCTGTCTTTAAAGTGGATGCGGACGGTGATATTGCGTTTATGCCTCCTTTTGTTCAACTTTGCTTTACCTCTTTTGTGGTTGTCCTTTGCGTTTAGTTCCTTTCTCGTATGTAATTAAGTGAACACAGGCTCTCTACCAACAGTAATACCCAGCTCTTTCAGCAAGGACACGCGTAACGTGGGAACGTTATTTTTTAATGAGCCAAAATGTGCTACTTTATTTTGGCACAGAGAATAATTCCTAGGCACGTATCTGTTTTTCAGAGATAGTTTTGGAACACGTGCATTTCCTCCTGTAGCCATTACAAAAAGAAAATGATCCCTCCCTTCTCTGAAGGAGGATTCCCATTTTATGTGGGCAGATCGATTTTTAAAGACTCAAATCATGGATTACTGTGGCTTCAATGACACGTACTGCCTCCCATACTGTGCTCTTGCTGCTCCTGCTACTGGAGGATAGAAATTCATTTGGAATTGTTTGGCTTAAGCTTGGAGGCAGCATCCTGCCATTAATTAGCTGTTTAACCAATTAGCAAGTCACTTAACTCTTACTATTTACTGTGTTTAATTGTAAAATAAGGGTCTGTTCAAAATTATCCCTTAAACTGGGACTTCACAGTTCACACCACCCAAAGTTTTATGCGAGACTCTGTTTTCTGCAGATTCTCCGAGTGGTCTGTGACCTAGGAAAGGTCAAATATAGTTAGGCTAGGTTGATGGTTCTCAAACCTCAGCATGCATCAAGATCACCCAAAAGGCTTAACCTCAATTTCTGGCAGCACCTCCCCTACCCCTGCCCCGGGAGTTTCTGACTCAGTAGGTCATCTGGGGCAACTGGGGCAAGGTCTACGGACAAGTTTTGGGTGATCACTGATCTTCCTGGTGTCCGGACCGTACAGACACCGGGCCAGATGGTTAGTAGGGCCTGTTCCAGTATGGATTTCTGCAGTCTATTATGTCTCCAACAAAGGAGGTGGGTTGTATTTTGCTCAACTGTGTGTCTTTGATTGCCATTCAGCACAATGCATGGCTTGGCAAGAAGTTGTTGTTCAGTGAATGTATGAATGAATGAATAAATGAGCGAATGTGCCTTAAGAATTCCCTTTTTTTTTTCAATATATGAAGTTTATTGTCAAATTGGTTTCCATACAACACCCAGTGCTCATCCCAAAAGGTGCCCTCCTCAATACCCATCACCCACCCTCCCCTCCCTCCCACCCCCTTCAACCCTCAGTTTGTTCTTAGTTTTTAAGAGTCTCTTAAGAATTCCCTTTTAAAGGGTTGATCATCAATTCAGTCTAATGTTTCCCTATACCTTCTTTTAAAAGTTCAGCATTGGGACCACAGCCTAACTGCTACTTAGTATGAGTTTGGATTATTGCACTATACAGAAATGCATCATTATTGATTGTGCCTTCTCTAAAACAGAGCCAATAAAATGTGGGCCCATAACTTACAAAATGATCCTGACACTTTCCCTTATCTGTTTCCAGAAGAAGCAAAAATACTTTCCTGAGTATTGTCTAGCCATATTCTGTAAGAGTGCATTGTGGGTGTTGACAACACAGTGCTGAACAACTGTGAGCCCCTCAGCCCACGTCCCCCCCCCCAATTCCTAGAACGGATCTAAGAAAGGTAAAATATCCCTGGGCTAGATCCCTAGCTCTCAGACTAATGCATTAGTGCATTTGAATCACCGGGAGGGCTTGTTAATTAAGGTTGCTGAACTATAACCCACCCCCTCCCCCCAGAGTTTCTGACTCATACACCTGAGGTGGGGCCTGAGGATTTGCATTTCTTAACAAGTTCCCAGGTCTTGCTCCTGCTGCTGCTGCTGGTCCAGTGACCACACACTGAGAACAATTGGGCCAGATGGTTTCTAATCCCTCAGTCACTGGGATGCGGAAGCAACCCAATTCCATAAACTGGAACCTTGAGTTAGACTAGCTTGAAAGCTTTTGAAGTTCTATAATTTCTTCCCTAGCTCTCTCAAACTCCTGTCTCGTCAGAAATTCTAAAGTATTCTCAAGACGTGTGAAAGGATTTGAAGCATCACAATTCAGTCTTGATGTCTCACAAGAGAAACAAAAAAATCTGTTGAGTAAATACTTTCTTACCATTCCTCTTTCCCTTTAAACAGGAAAGTCCTCGGGGCGCCTGGGTGGCTCGGTCGGTCGGTTGAGTGTCCGACTTCGGCCCAGGTCATGATCTCACAGTCCGTGAGTTCGAGCCCCGTGTCGGGCTCTGTGCTGACCGCTCAGAGCCTGGAGCCTGTTTCAGATTCTGTGTCTCCCTCTCTGTGACCCTCCCCCGTTTATGCTCTGTCTCTCTCTGTCTCAAAAATAAATAAAAACGTATAAAAAAAATTAAAAAAAAATAAATAAACAGGAAAGTCCTAGACCAACAGCATCAGCATCACCTGGAGGCTAGAAATGGATATTGTCAGAATCCCCTCCAGATACGCTAAATCAGAAATTCTAGGGGGTAGACCCTGCAATCTATTTTAACAAGCACTCTGAGTGATCCTGATGCATGCTTAGTTATAAAAGCCACTGGCCAGATGTAAACTTTAAGTGACCACCTTGGAAAACATCCCTAAAGACATAAGAGTAGGAAGACAGTTACAATAGAAGCTGGACCAGGATTTCGCACAAGATCAGAGGTTAGTGAAGTGATAGATACGCTTTTTTTGAAGGTTGATCAGAGACTGAAAAATATCTCTCGAGACAAGGTGACCAGGCATACTTCAGTGATATAAGAGGATAGACGATGTCAACGCCCTGTAGCTATATGACATAGATCAAACTATGGAAGTAGCTGGCAGCTATGAACTCAGCTTGTAACAAGAGATTGTTAAGTTCTGATGCTGCATTAATGCTGGGGATAAAATAACAGATGAAATATGTGATCATTTATCTTCTTTTGGCCAAACCTTAAAGTTTTCCAGGGATCTTAGAAAAGCTGTTTACTTTGTCCATAAAAGCCTCTACTCATTTGTTCATATCAAAACACATTTCACATCATAGAATGTGAATACCCAATGGCTTCTGAAATATTATGAACAATGGCAATGGCCCATGGACTGTTTACAAGTGCATTTTAAAATTTCCAGATATTGGGGCGCCTGGCTGGAGATTACTTAAAAATAAAATCTTAAAGGACGCCTTGATGGCTCAGTTGGTTAAACATCGGACTCTTGATTTCAACTCAGGTCAAGATCCCATGAGTTGTGGGACTGAACTCACGTCGAGCCCACGTTGAACCTGGAACTTGCTTGAGATTCTCTCTCCCTCTTCCTCTGCCCATCCTCTGTTCACACTGGAGGCCCTATCTCTCTCTCTTTCATTAAAAAAAAAAAAAAAAAAAAAAAATCTTAAAAAAAAAAACCAACCTCTTAAATAAATAAATAAATAAATAAAATTTCCAGATATTTGTTTTTCTAACATTACTGGTTTCTACTGTAATTTCATTATGGTCAGAAAAGATACATATTCTATATGATTTTGGAGTTTTTATGTTTATTGAGATTTGTTTTACAGCCCAGCACATGGTCTATCTTGGTGAATGTATCATGTGCATTTGAGAATAATGTGCAATCTGCAGTTGTTGGAGGGAATATTCTATGAATATATGTAAGATCATGGTGGTTGATGGAATTGTTCAGAGATTCTGTCTTCAATGATTTCTTTGTCTGGTAGTTATATTAATTGCTGAAACAGGGGTATTAAAATCAACCTCGATTGTAAATTATCTGTCTATTTAATTTGATCAATATTGCTTCATGTACCTAGAAGTTCTGTTATTAGATGCATACACATTTATGATTGCTATGGCTTTCTCATGAATTGGCCAATTTTTCCTTAAGAAATGTTCCTCTTTACCTCCAATGACAATCTTTGTATTGTGAAGTCCACTTTATCTGATAGTATAGTCCCTCCACCCTTTTTAGGCTTCCATTTGTATAGCATATCTTTTTTTTATCCGTGCTATCTGTGCCTTTGTATTTAAAGGTAGACTCTTGTACACGGCAGGTAACTGAGTCTTGCTTTAAAAAAAAACAAACAACAAAAAAACCAACCTGATAATCGTTGCCTTTTTAAATGGAGTGTTTGGTCCATTATTGATATCATTAAATTTAAATTTACAATTTTACAATTTTTTCCTACTTCTCCCCTCTGGTTTTTACTCCTTTGTCTTTTGTTTCCTGCCTACTTTTATAAATAATTGAATGTTTGTTAGAATTCCGTTTCAATCTGTTGCCTTCTAACTATACTACTTTATGTTATCTTTTAGTGGTTGCCCTAGGGATTATAATGAACAAATGTTATTGTTCAAAATTATAATGAAAAAGTTTCAGTCTAGTTAGAGTTAATGCTGTAACACTTTACATAAAATATAAGTATATTGTAACAGTACAGATCTCTTTACCCTCTCCCCATTCTTTCTTATAAAACTTGTTGTACATACTGCATCTATAAAAATTAAACCCTCCAGAAAACAATAACCTCTTGTTTTAACAGGTCCATGTGTTTTTTTAATTTAAGACAAAATTGTTTTATGCCTATCCATTTATGTACCATTTCCAGGGCTTCTTTTCTGCGGTTTGAGTTTTCACCTTATATCATATTTCTTAATGATAAAATCAAAACCAAAGAGCCCCATTTTTAGAATTTCTAAACGTATAGATCTGCTGACAAATTATCTTAATTTACTTTTACTTGAAAATGTCTTTATTTTGCTTTTATTATTAAATAATATTTTACTGGATATAATGTTCTGAAATAGTAATTCTTTTTTAATGTTTATTTTTCAGAGAGAGGAGACACAGAGAGAGAGTGCAAGGGGGGTTGCAGAGAGAGAGGTAGACACAGAATCTGAAGCAGGCTCCAGGCTCTGAGCTGTCAGCACAGAGCCCGACACAGGACTTGAACCCACAAACCATGAGACTATGACCTGAGCCAGAGTTGGATGTTTTACCAACTAAGCCACCCAGGTGCCCCTGGTATTGCGATTTTTATCTTTCAGTGCTTAAAAAAGCCTGTTTCACTGCATTTTGGCCTCCACTTTTTTGGATGAGAGGTTGGCAGGGAGGAGATTCGAATCAGTGTTCCAGAACTGCCCCCACGTGCAAAGCTTTTACACACGCACACACTTTTTTAAAAGTATGGAGGAGATATACCCCACCCAGTGCTCTTCTCTTCTTCTAAGTGTCAACTCCTCCCATTGTTTGTCCCCCAAGTAGCATCTGCCTGATTTCTTGTCATTCTCCAGTGCCTTCACATAATTGTTTCTCTTACTTTGTTTGGAGTTCATAGCTGTTACCTATGGGGAGTTTGATCTCATAGACACTACTTGGTCATTAGCAGAAGCAGAAACTTGAGCAATGAATTCTTTCAGGAATCTTATTGACGAGCCCAACATTCCAGTTTATAGCTATATACATACAATGCCCACACCTCTCCTTGTTCAGGTATACATTTATTACATGTAAGCTTTTTTCAACTCTGTTACATTTGTCTCATTTAAAAACCTGGGGGGGATAAAAAAAAAAACCTGGGGGTTCCACATCTGGAGAACTAACACTAGAAGCAATTTATCATATTATTATTGTTAATGGCCTAGAGTGGGATTCAGCTTACCCCAAAAGTCAAGAGAGACCAAAGAGATAACAAAGAAGAGCCTATGTCAGGAACTCACTGCAGAGTTGTGACTTTAAAAACTCAGGTAATAGACTTGAATTGCTCAAAACAACAGTGAACTAAGGAGTAGGGCCCATGAGTGTTCATTTTGGAAGGCAGCTGTGCTTACCACTCTACTGACATTCTTCATACTAGCATCTGACTCTACAACCCTCAAACAAAATTCACATTCTATACCATGCCTAGATCCTACTCGGGGATAGGTATGAGAGTCGGTTAACTTATGTTCAAATCGATTGCTCACAGTTCCAAGGAGAAAGCTCTGGTTCTAGAAATCTCCTTTTACCTTAGATATCATCCCCATCAGCCATTAGTTACTTAGCAGAAGCAAGAAAAGCAGATGTTCTGCAGAAATCATCTTAAGTTCCATAAGACAAAAGTCTCTATTAAAACTTAACCACAAAGACAGTTATGTTCACCACTATCAAAATAATAATAATGATGATAATAATAATGATAAATTTTTTAAAAAGATCAAGGACTGGGAATTTATGTGGAGAAGAGAGAATTCCTTTAGGTCATGATTTATGTAACAAAATTATTATAACTCAGTGAATGAGCATCAATATCACACGTGGGAGATAGGGGCAGGATTGTTTTGTATTCTGATAAGCACCTTTAAAAGCTATTATACCTTGTTATTTTCTGGTTGATAGGAAAAACACAAAATTGTAAATAATGCCATGTATCCTCATAGTTTTAATATCACTTCTCCTGGCAGCCTATTCAAAGCACTTAAAGACAATGATGACAACTTTAAAAATAGACTGTGGGTTTCATTATGTTACAGAACTTATTCAATGATTCAGTGTTTTTAGTGTAATATGATATCCAGATATAAGAATACCAAAATCTGTATTGGTCAGAGTTCTACCAGAAGAATAAAACCAGTAGGAGATAGATAGATAGATAGATAGATGTCTATCATTCATTTATTTTTATAATAGCTTTGGAGGATCACGTTTGTTTATGTTCAAAGGCTGGAGTAATGTGGTTTTGGGGACAAGTGCATCACATGGGATTCAAGAGACTATGGTCTTGCCCTCCCCAATTTTTTTTATTAAAAAAAAAAAGGCCATGTGCTCTCTGTTCTTCATCTTATCTTCTCTTGAGTTACTTCTCTTGCAAACTCCGATGATTAGACATGATGGCCTCTAACAGCATATATCTTTCTACACGTGTGTGATGGCATAATTCCATGCATACATAAGACCTGAGACTTGGAGATACTCCAAAACTGCTTTCTGCCCTCTTTGAACCCTACATCTGTGCTCTCAGTACACCATAAAAGAATGTTATAATAAAAAGATTTAAGGATTTGTTAATACCACAATCACAATTTTTAAAAATGCTAACAAAATTAATAAAAAAACACTGATCAGTTCCTCCACTATCCTGTGGTTAAAAATATTCAAGTCAAATGTTAATTCCTAACGTTGTTTTAGATGGAGTCCAAAGATTTGCTTGTCTTTTCCCTTTGTATTTATAAAGAAAGTATTTTCCATATACGATGACCAACAAAGTTTCAAGTAAACAAATTAATTCCCCAGAGCTTTTTATGATTGGCACATGTGGGGAAACTATGTTGGTTCTTCAAATCATGCTGAAAATTAAAAAAATAAAAATTCTAATAGCGAAAGATTTGTAAATAATTAAATGAATACAGTAGATGTCTTTGAAGATGGGCTTGCAAAATATGTTAGAAACGTGTGCATTCAGGAAAAGTGCATAGAACTCATACACGAATATGAGGATTTAAAAAAAAAAAATTAGCAGCCAGCTGGCAAGGGCTTATCAAATAGTGGTATCAAGTTAGCTACTGGCAGTTATAGCTGGACAGCCTGACTCCCACATGAAATGCATGTGCCATTGTCAACTCCCATGCTAGCTTCACATTTTTGTCCCGGGTGCTATTCTTTCTTCCTTCTGACATATGATCACAATGGAAAAATGAAGAGCAGGGGCGCCTGGATGGCTCGGTCAGTTGAGCATCTGACTTCGGCTCAGGGCATGATCTCGTGAGTTCAAGGCCCACCTCAGGCTTGCTGCTGTCAGCCTGTCAGCCCAGACCCGTTTGGGGTCCTCTCTCCCCCTCCCTACCCTCCCCCAGTTGCGCTCTCTCAAAAATAAATAAGCAATAAAAAAAAAAAGGGAAAAAGGAATTGGAAAGGGATCTCAGGGTATAGAGATTTGAAGGGGCAAAGTTAGGGCTGATGTAATGAAGCGCTTGCTGTAGTGACTCACTTACTTCTTTTTGTCCATCTCAGGAGTTGGCTCTAGAACCCTATAAGGCTCTAGAACCCTTTCCGAAAAAGTCCTAGCTCATTTTCTAAGAAATATGGAGTAGTTTAGGCAACTCGCTGTACATTTCTGACTTTAAAAACTCAGGTAATAAACTTGAATTGTTCAAACCAATACTGACCTAAGGAGTAGGGCCCATGAGTGTTCATTTTGGAAGGCAGCTGTGCTCACCGGTCTACCACCACTCTTCATACTAGTGCCTGTTTGGGATAAATTAGGTTTTGTTTTGTTTTGTTTTGTTTTTCTTATCCTTATAAATACTGAAAAAAAATTAAATTAAAAGACCTAGTGTTAAAGATCTAATTTTTGAAACTTAATTGGGATGTTTAGAGGTAGTACTAGCCTCTAGAATAGTAAAACCCAGAGTAAACTAAATATAACTTCATGCCATGCCTTGTTAAAAATCTTTTCTCTTAGAGACCATCTTTCAGCAGAATTTCAGCCAACAAAACTGGCGGACGTGGGCACACATGCACACACACAGAGACACACACTCAGACACTCACATACACGCTATCTCTGAGGTTATTATCTCAGAGGGTAAATGAGGGAGGAGATGAAAAAGCAAGAATAAAAACCGAGAAGAATAAAAGGAGTCAGGCTCACACTCTTAATTTTACGTGGAAGCAGAAGTAAGCCGTAGACAATCTGGGCTCTGAACCAAATAGGAAAGAAGATAATCAGAGGAAACCTCAAAGATCGATATTTAATTAAAGAGAATAAAAGTATTGCAGTTGGGAAACATTTTTCGTATCAGTGTGGTCTGATTGTTCCAGACTTATCTCAGAACAATAAAGGTTCAAGATGAATATATTCTACTCAAATTTACAGGAAACTCAAATCAGATTAAGCAGTGACGAAGAGCAGTTGAAATTTACTGATTAGAGTCACTAATTGGGTTCAGGTATTGCCATTTCCTTGAATGGTCCTCTAAGTTGTCTATTTTATTTAAAATTAATTTGTTAGTGTTTTTATTATAGTGAATAGCTTTCTAATCTGTATCTTGGGTAGGGACACGGAAGAGAAACCCAGCTATTTAGTATAAGGCAGTTTAGGCAGCCCCATTCACCTTGGGTTTCAACCACTTTTTAGGCCACTAACTGGAGGTGCTCCCTAGAGCATTACTGACCTCATAAACACACCTAAAAGCAACACCACAAGCAACATATTCAGATCCCATAAAGGGATGAGTAAAAGCTGCTTGCAGACCATTGTTGTCCTAATTTCCTCCCAGCCCTGTAGCAAATCACCACAAATGCAATGGCCTACAAACACACAAATTTATTATCTTCCTGTTCTGGAGGTCAGAAGTCTAAAAGGGGTCATCAGAACTGTGTTCCTTGTGTAGGCTCCAGAGAAGAGTCCTGGCCTTTGTCAGCTTCTAGCAGCTGTCTGTCTTCCTCCGCTAGTGGCCCCTTCCTCCAGCTTCACAGCCAGCAGCATAGCCTCTGGCTATGTGCATCTCCCTCTTACAGGACTCTTGTGATTCTATGGTAATTCCATCACACTTGGATAATACACACGACAATCTCCCCATCTCAAAATCCTTAATTCAACCTTATCTGCAAAGTCCACTTGCCCTATAAAGAAACATACTCACAGGTTCTGGAGATTAGGACATGGGTCTCTTTGGTAGGGAGTGGGTCACATTATATAATCTGCAACAATTGTCAAAATGCCAACAGGATATAAAGAAACTTGGTCCTAATGCTCATTCACAATGAACTATTATAAGAGGAAAAACAAACGATTAGCCCAGGATACTTTAATTCAACCTTGATTAAGCTAAAGGAAAAGAGTCAATGTAGGTAAAGATTCCTAAAATGTAACCTGAAAGGAAAAATAAAACAGTACTGAACCAATTAACTCCAAGGATTGAAAGTAACAGGTCAGCCATTACTATATGTTTAGAGAGATAAGGAAAAATTATGAAGAACAAAGAATATTTGGCCTTTATTTGCCATGTATTCTGTTCCTTATCATCCTAAAGTGAATATCTTAGCCTGTTTACTAAAAGAAGTGAAATTTCCCCTAACATTTCAATTTTTTATTTGTTTTTTGTATTGATATTTAATACGTTTTTATTAAGTATTCTCTAAGCACTGTTGACCTTAGAACTACTTTGACCTTAGAACTACTTTTTAACGGGAAGCAGTGTTTGTGAAAATACTCGTTCTGGAGAATTGTTTGTTCACTTAAAGTTGTAAACAATGTTTGTCTTAGGAGGTTGAATTGACTCACCAGCCCTAATAATTTCCGTGACTTAATTGATCCTGTTAGAAGCAACTCAGCCAATAGGAAAATAAAAGTTTAGGCATTTAAATGAGGAGAGTGTCCCATAGCCTTCTTATTTGTAAAACTTGATTTTGTAAATAAATACTTTGTTGATTTTAAAAACAGTTGTTTTTAGGGGCACTTGAGTGGCTCAGTTGGTTAAGTGTCTGACTTTGGATCAGGTTATGATCTCACGGTTCATGAAATTGAGCCCCTCATCGGGCTCTGTCCTGTCAGGGAGGAGCCTGCTTGGGATTCTCTCCATTCTTTGTTCTCTCTGCCTCTCCCCTGCTTGCTCTCTCTCTCCAAATAAATATATAAATATTTTTTTAAAAATGTAACTTTTTAAAATCAGTGACACTGTATTTTCATGAGTCTTCTGACCCAACAAGTCCTTCAATAGCATGCAATTGAATCTTAAATGTGGATATCCAAGCGTCCCAGCAGCTCTCTTCCTCATACATTTGAAACTTTTCATATTTCAAAGTGAAAAAAATGTATATTTTTACACCTATTCTAAAATATACACCTAAACTTTTATTTTATTATTATTATTATTATTTAGAGTGGGAGAGTGCGAGCAGGGGAGAAGAGCAGAGGGAGAGAGAATCCTCGGGACACCTGGGTGGCTGAGTTGGTTAAGTGTCTGAGCCTTGATTTCTGCTCAGGTCATGATCTCACAGTTTTGAAGACTGAGCCCCTCGCTAAGAATGAAGAGCCTGTTTAGAGTCCTCTCTTCCCCTCTCTCTGCCCTTTCCCTGCTTGTGCACACATACATGCACTCTCTCTCTCTGTCTCTCTCTCTTAGAATAAATAAATAAACGTTAAAAGAGAGAAAAAGAGAGGGAATGAGAGAGAGAGAGAGAGAGAGAGAGAGAGAATCCTTAGCAGGCTCAGTGGGGAGCCTGACATGGAACTCGATTCCACGATCCCAGGATCATGACCTGAGCCAAAATCAAGAGTTGGATATCCAACTGATTCAGCCACCCAGGTGCCCCTCAACTTTTAGAATTTTGAAGCTGTACCTGGTGAGAGTTCACACAGAGCCTCTGGGCTTTGAGCCCCCAAGCAGCCACACCTGGAACTACTTGCCTTCTTCCATGTGTAATATAATACCTACGGCTCCTCCCTCGGCTGTGTCGATGATGGGCAGTGTCACCCGTAGCCAGATGACAGAACACCTCTTGGGCATCACCAAGGTATCAGAGGAGCGGTGAGTACCTCTGTCATTCATTTTGCTTATTGTTTTGGAGACCATGACATGCCCTTAAACTCCTCTCACTTCAAGAGCCCCTGAGGTAACTGACTGGGGCTAGAGGTCAGCAGACTGGGACCTCCCACAGCCCCAGAGCCTGCCTGGTCACCAAAGAGCTACAGATGCCCTGTTGCATTAGATAGCAGAGTCTTCTTTCTGTTGGTGTTATTCTTACTTAACTCTTAACAATTTGTTTTTATCAGGGCACCTGACTCAGTTGGTAGAGCACACAACTCTTGGTCTTGGGATCGTGAGTTAGAGCCCCATCTTGGGCGTGGAGCCTACTTTAAAAAATTTGTTTGTATTATCAGTATCATTGTCTGCAAGCTGGTGAAAACTTTTGAGAACCAACTTGCTCTAGACTATTGAGTATTCAGAATACTTGCAGCATCTTTTTGGGTCTGTTAGAGACTGCATTGGGTAGTGGCTGTGTCTAAAGGCTAATAAATACAAACACATAGAAGGAAAGTCATAATAGTATTTTGAATTTACTGTGGGTTATTGTGTGCCACTAGGCCCAAATCTGTAAAATGTGACTTGCTAGTTCCTTCTGAATCATTTGAAAACCCAGAGTGGTACATAAATAATTGAATAGTGACTTTTAATTAAGGCTCTGTAGTGGAAGCTGCTTTATGCAAAATTAAATGCTTTTTAATAGCTAATTTAGAAATCATGTTTAAACACTGGAAGTACCATACAAGGAAACTCAGCAAATTACTAATTTGATTTGGCAAAGTGTTCTCAGATGACACTTAGGATTCAATTTCTTTTTGTAAATGAGTGTTTCCTTTCATTCACAAAGCTCAGAATTTTATTTCGATTGCCTATACTTCTCAAAGAAGAGAAGATATCAAATGAGAAAACAGAGACCACATAATATATTAAATAATATTTTATTTTAATGTGAAAAACTAATATGGCCTATGAATACATAGGAACTAAATAAGGTTTCCTATCCTTGTCTAAGTTTTATACTTTTAGAAGTAACTAGGCATTATGGATTGAATTGTGGCCCCCATTCGTATGTTGGTGTCCTAGCCCCTAATACCTTACAATGTGAATCTATCCAGAAGTAGGACCACCACAGATGTATTTAGTTAAGGTGAGGTTATTCTAGAGCAGGGTCGGCTCCTAACCCAATGACTGGTGTCCTTATGGCCAGGGGAGAATTGGACACAGAGACACTCAGGGAGAACATTGTGTGAAGATGAGGGCAGAGATCAGATTGATGCAGCAGAAGCCAAGGAATGCCAGAGCTTGCCAGCAAACTAGCAGCGCCAAGAAAGTGGCATGGAAGAGATTCTCCTGCATAGCTCTGAGCAGGAACCAGCCCTACTGACATTGATTTTAGACTCTCAGCCTCCACACCTGGAAGACAATAAGTTTCTACTGTTTATACCACCCAGTTTGTCGTACTTTGTCATGACAGCCCTAGAAATGTTATGGACTGAGTGTTTTCATCCTTCAAAATTCATACGGTGAAGTCCTAACTCCCCATGTGATGGTACTTAAAAGTAGGGTTTTTAGGGGGTTAAATGAGGTTTAGATGAGATCGTGCTGGTAGGTTCTCCATAATTGTGTTAGTGTTCTTATAAAAAGAGACATCGGAGAGCTTGCACTGTGTATCTCTCTGCCCTGTGAAGACACAGTGAAAAGGTGGCCATCTGCAAGCCAAGAAGAGAGCTCTCACCAGAATCCAAGCATGCTACCATGGCATCCTGATCTTGAACTTCCCAGCCTCAGAACTGTGAAAAATAAATGTGTGTCGTGTCAGCCACCCGGTCTATGGTGGTTTGTTAGAGCAAGCAGCCTAAGCCGACCAAGACACCAACTAATACACGGGGTGATGTGTGCGGAACTCTGAGATGCAGCACCAGTAGGTCTGCTGGCTGTCCCAAATCAAGGTGACATAAAATTTCTTCTAAAGTATTAGATGTAATTATGATCAAAAGCCACATTTTCAAGCATCCTAACATCTATCAGAAATTGCTTTTAGAAACAGATGAATATAACAAATATCATTAAATATGCAGTATAATATCATTTTCTAAAATTCTTCAACATTGGGAATTTTATCACCCAGAGCTAATTTAAACATTTGCTAAATTAAAACATATGGTAACCAAACACGGTTTCCATAAATGTGACTAAGGCAAATGAAATGTTCATTTCAGTAATTATACTTCATTTCCTAAGGCCAAATAATTATATTATCTTTTAATCTTCAAAGCAGCACTGTAGGATAAAGCTAGTATTAATCTGACTGTACAGTTGATGAACCAGCTTAGCAAAGCGAAGTTACTCATCCAAATTTTTACAGAAAACAAGTCATGGAAATCTGATTTTACTTTCTTTGACTTAGTTTTGCCTTCCCACACATGTTCCTCCAAGCCTCCCTTTATTAATGTTATTATAGTCCCTATTAAAAAGTTTATTAACTCCTCATAGGGTCACAGCTGAATGAGATGAAAGTTATTTCACAGTACAATATCTCATATATAAAGAGTATATATCTCATATATAAAGTTATTCAAGTTAGCCTCTAATTGTAGTCACAATTAGGTGAAATAATATATATAATATGCTTAGTGCATTGTCAGGCCCCCAGTAAGCACTGACTACATATCACCTGTTAATAGCAACAAAATTCTTTTAATAATGGATAAAGAGATTTATGTTACAATAATGGGTCATTATTATATTATATGTATACATATACACTGATAATAAAAGAATGGTGAAAAAGGGAAATAAATCTTTTGCCTATGCTCAATAAACTTAAAACTATGTAATTTTTTGTCTTTTCTTTATACCTGTACACCTTTGTACTTTTACCTGTTTATCTGTAGGGATGACCCAGAAAGTTGAACCAAGAGACCCAGATTGCTCATGGGGGCCTGGACTGCTGTTGTACTTGGTCTCTACAGGTGTTTTATGACTTGTGTCATTCATTCTCCAGGGCTGCCCTGAGACCAGAAAACAGGTCTCCAAGCCGTGGATGACTCTATTAGTTGACTGCCCTGAGATCGCTTCCCATTATTTGCTGTCAGGAGGTGCTCAATATATTGAAATTTGTAGCTCCTCATGCAGATGACTGAGCTTATGATATCAGATATCTGGAAGGATGAAGGTTACGCATGATGCATTCTTCTGCTGGGTAATACTTTCAGGAGTTCCAGCAATTTCTTAGTCCCAGAACCTGGTTAACTCTGTCATTGTCAAGTAGCTGAAGCCAGATGTATAGGTAATTATGCCTGTGCTATCTTCTTACATAGTTCTAGGTACTAGAGTCTTTCTTTCTTTACACTTACTATTTGCCAGATGTATAAGTAATTATATCTTACAGAGTTCTAGATACTACAATCTCACTTATCTTTTACACATTATTTTCTGTAAAAAAAATAGATTGTTTTTCCATTGGTGATTAAATTATTAGATGACCGACAAAAAAGAATAGATTACTCCTCTATTGTTTTAATGCCGTTGGGCCAGAACAAAATTTGCATAAGCATTTTATATTTCTGTGAGTAGCTTCTGAAATAGAAATGATTCAACCAATCTTATTGAATAGAAACTCTAGTTACATAGCTGATATAATAGTGGAGGAACTTTAGAAATGTCCATGCGGTAAAAGGTTAAGGATGATTCTAGACTGTATAGCTCCTCAAGAAGAGATACATTAATAATGTCGCTGGAGCAGGGGATGGAATCACTAAAGTATGTTAATGGTTGAAAATCTCTTGTTCCCCTGGTGTCCCTGGGTGATTCGAGTGGTATTCCTAGCTGTCATACCTCCCCCACAGCTCATGTTTTATGAGCTACATCACATCTTGCCTGACAGATCTCTGCTTTAAAATAATACTCAACAGTAATCCACCAGACCCTTTGGGCAAACAGGCACATGATTTTATCCAGGAAGATAATCTTTCAAACCATAGACTGGCTTTAAAGAGCACAGATTATGAGGAAGCTTCAGTGTTATACCTACCCAGTTAGGATCGTAAAGTCTCTTACAATCTTGATTTCCTCATCTTCAACTCCTCCCTGTGAGAGCCAACCTAGGAATAATGAGTACTCCTCAATCTTCCAGTCAAGAGAATCCCATGGATATTGATACAACGAAAAGAGGAAGCTCCAATTTTAATCATTTGTTTAACAAATATTTAGTGTTTGAGGACTAGGAGACCCATACGGTGATCCTTCGTGGGCACATAGCACCAATGAGACAGAACTAGTCTATGACTTCATGGAACACAAGTTTTCCTGGGAAAGGAAAATATATAAGCACAAAAATAAATGCTTAATTGTGATTATTGGAAATGCTTTCAAGGAAGAATGCAAGGTGTTAGTGCATTTATTAAGTGGACCTGATTTAGAATGAGGGTAACATTTAACTTGAGAAACCCAAGGTGCCCAGAATTTGGTCAGGCCAGCATGACAGGGAAGTGGTATGGGGAATAGGGGTGTGGGACTGGGGAGAAAAGATGTGAGGACGGGTGCTTCAGGCAAAATGAACAATGATCCCGTATGAAGGCCGCACAGGAGACCCGATTTGATGCGGCCTAGAAATAAAAAAAGAAAAAAAAGTCGGTGAAGACATAGAAACAGGGTGAGTTAGGGGTGGGGGTTGAGAAATTAGCCTGTAAAAGTGGACTGGGCCAAGTAGGTCAAATTAAACAAGTTGAATTTTATTCTTAGAGCAAAAGAAATATCTTTTTTATTCTGGGTTTATTGAGATATAATTGACATATAATGTTGTGTAGGTTTACAATGTATAACCTATTGACATGACGCATTTATATATCGCAAGAGGATTACCACTGTAGCATTAGTCAACACCTCCATCCTATCACATAATTGCCATTTTGTTTTTGTGGCGAGGACATTTAAGTTCTACTCTCTTAGCAACTTTTAAATATATAATACAGTAATGTTAGCTATAATCACAATGCTGCATGCACAAAGAGCCCTAGAACTTGCTAATATTATAACTGCAAATTTGTACCCTTAGACCAGTACCTCCCTACTTCCTCCATCTCGACCCTGGTAACCATCAGTCTGAGAAAGATCTTGAATGATATTCAGCAAGAGTGAGTCATAACCAAATGTATATGGAGGATGAATTGTAGGAAAACAAGAATAGAAGAGAAGCTGGTTCAAAGATGATCCTAGTAACCCAGGTGCATGTGAGTGGGGACTGGAGCCCTCTGAACACAGGAGAGACACGGGGAAATAGGTAGATTTTCCAAAAGAAAGTCAGCAGGACTTGATGACTGAATGTGGGGGGTGTGAGGTACAACAAGATGTCAGGTGGTTTTTCCCACCAGTCAGGGTTGATGATGCTTGTTTGAAGTGATAAAGATACCTGCGAGGAGAGGGCAGACACAAGAAGAATGAAGTTGAATTTTGGGGAGATGTGTATAAAAATCAAGAGTTAAGTTTGGAGTGAAACAACACGTGTAGTTACAAGTGTAACTGTGGTCCCATGGATAGTAGTCCTTATAGCAGGAGGCTAGCAGATCACCTAGGGCAGAGGTACGCAATTCTGGATTTTCAATAAGATCACCTGGAGGAGTGTGTGTGTGTGTGTGTGTGTGTGTGTGTGTGTTTAGTATGGATGTCCAAGACCCAGTCTGAAGGAATTGGATCAAAATACGTGGAACTGAAGCCAAGAAACCAGTATGTTTAAAAGCTTCCTCGGGCAATTCTTGTAGGTCACCAAAATGAAGAATTACTGGCTAAGATGAGGGAAAAGCTAACATTAAGTTGCTTCTCACCTCATGTTCAAATTTTCTTATATTCTTGTGCATCTTAGGACTAACATCACCTAACTGATGATAACCTCATTTGCTCACACACCATTTCTTTTGCGTCTACTATCACCCTGGACCTGGGTTCTTGCTCTTCCCTATTGCCTGGATTAAATCTCCCGGGTCTAACAAGAACAACACAATTTTACAGTGGACAAAATCAAAAGCGGAGACATCATCCCTGGGACAATTTGAAGGTTTAAGGATCTTCTGAATAATTAATATTTGGAGGTGTCCTTAGAGAGTGAATGCCTGTGGATAACATTGCCACACACAAAGAATCCAGAGGCAAACAACAATGCTCTTGCCAAGCTGTGTAACATCTCTTTTCAAATGCAAACATCTCAGAGGCTGGGGTATCTTTTACTCATTCTGAAGAAAAGGTGGATACCCTCAGACCTCGGCAGGACTTCACCCCATCAGCTCAGCTCTTCAGTCACTGTCAGTGCAACTAAAAGAATAATTTCCTGCCTGGTGAGCTGCTGTGGCTTGAAAATTTAAGTATAAATAACAAGTGTCAGAAAGTCTTTAATCAGTAAATTAGCATTTCAAAGATCAAAGATAATAGACCTTGAAGTCTCTGCCTGCTCTATAGAGCTGTCACTAGGCTAATAGTTTAGACACTTCTGTCTCCTTCCTTCCTGTCTCTTTATAGCCCTTCTGTGGCCTAGAGTGTGGCACCCCCCTCCAGTTTCAGGAATGTGCTGGTCACTCCTTTTCCCTTTGTGGTTTTTCTATGAATGTCTTTTTCTATTTCCTGTGCTTGTCCAGCTCTTCTTCCGCCTGTATCTTTCATTACACAAATACTTAGTGAGTTTTCAGTTAGTTTTATGCTCTGTGCTAAATTCTGGATAGTTAACAAAAAAATAAAACAAATATGATCCTTGCCCACATATGCATATTTCCTGTTTGCCTTTTCCTTTTCCTTCAGTTTGTCTACTTCGTTCTTTTTCTTTCTACTTTGTTAAGAAGAAAACCACAGACCCCAAATGGCATCATTTAGGTTAAAGGCCCCAAAATCAGTAAACCAAGACTTAATACCTAACCTAACTGCAGTTTCAACCCCCTAGAAATAGAACCTTTAACCGGAGGACATGGGAATTTCCTGGTCAGCACTAGGAAATTTACCCATAGTCCCCTTCTTTTTTCCTCAGAAGTGTGACCTTGCCTAAAACAATGGATTCTTTGCTAATGATTTCCTTTTTTTCCGCTCCCTCTCTACCTTTAGAAACCTTTCCTTTTCTGTAGTCCTTTGGAGCTCCCCTCTGCTTACTAAGTGGGACGCTGCCTGCCTGATTCATGAATCAATTAATAAAGCCAGTTAGATATTTAAAATTTACTCAGCTGAAATTCTGTTATTTAACGTCTTACATCTCCATTAACTGGCTATAACGTGGAATTAAGTTTTTTAGAAATGCAATTTATGCATATTGAATCTAATCCCCTTCTTTTCACTGTGCCACGTTTTAATGCTTTTTTTCTTCAAAAATTAAAGTAAAACAGTCACTAAAGCTAACTGAGCAGAGTCTGGGATATTATCTGGTATTCAAGCACATTAGTAATTCTCAGTAAAATGTATTAAAATTATTCACATCAAGTGGAATAAATAAAAGACTGTGCTTAGTCTCATGTCATTTTAGGTCAAGTTTTGCTAAAAAAAAAAAAAAAAGAATCTGCGCCAAACTTAAAAAAACTTTATAATTTTCAGAGCCTTTTAGATTTTAGAATAAGGATGAAGATTTTGGACTTGTCTAGCACATGCCTGCCCACAGTAGGTGTCCTTAGAAATACGTGTTCAACTTGCATTGCATCCACGTTATTGTCTGGGACACTAAAATAAAATAAAAATACATGCATAATGCAAGGATAAATATAAATTAAAAATAAGAGAGACTTGATTTCTCTGTTGAAAATAAAAGATTTTCCTCCCTTTGTTTTTTCAGAAAAGTTGTAATTGGAAGTACTTTCTCCTCCCTTTGAAATGTATATAAATCCTTTTGAGGACTAGATTGGCAGTTGGTCAGTGATAGGACAGAGAATGTGCTTCTCAAGGACCTGATAACCATCTCTTTGAACCATCTCTTTGAACGTAAGGGAGATAGGACCCTTGTTTCCCAGTTTCTGGGGCGAGGGAGGGGGAGATAATGGCGGCCTAATTTGGTGGGCACCTTGCTCCAAGTTGCAAAACTACTTTCTGTCATAAAGATATGAGAAGTTTGTTTTTCATCATGATAAAGCCAATTAGCTAACATAGGTGGTCACTCAATTGCCAGGTAAAGTTAGGATGAACTATGTGTGACAAATGGTGTTGTCACATCTTCTTACTTGAGGAGTAGTTATCATTTATCTTGCAAGCATGTATATTACGGGTTGTATCTTCTTGGCTATCTAAAGGGGTGTGAGTCCTTTCTGTTTTTGTAGTCACTTAGAGTATTGCCTGTGATGCGTATGACATCTTGGTTTAATGCTTAATTGGTTAAAAAAATTTTTTTTCTAGGGGAGCCTGGGTGGCTCATTTGGTTGGGCGTATGACTTTGACTCAGGTCATGATCTTCCTGTCCTTGGGTTGGAGCCCTGCCTCAGGCTCTGTGCTGACAATTTGGAGCTCAGAGCCTGGAGCCTGCTTCAGGCTCTGTGTCTGCCTCTGTCTCTGCACCTGCCCGTTCGCACTCTGTCTCTCTCAGAAATAAATAAACATTAAAACAAGTTTTTTTTTAAGTGTTTCTCGACTACCTTTGTGGAGAGGATTTCTGGGTTGGAAGAAGATTTTGTTTTTAATTTTACTTCCCCAACAATTTATACCATGGTATAGTAGCCACATTTTAAATATCGTGTTCAGCTAATTTTAATTCCTTCCTACCAAAACTTTTGCTTGCTAATTAATGATAAACATCAGTTTATGTTAAATTAACTCCTTGCATAAAGTATGGGCAGTTGGCAGGTACCACTTGTAAAAGTAATATGTGTACCTCTTAAATATTGCTGCATAAGTCAGAGACTGCTGGGACAGTGAGAAAGGGATGATATTTGAGTAAAATGAGAGAAAAGATAAGGAAATTTTCTAAAGTCTGTCACAAAAGGTAAAGAGAGGAGAGAAGAGGATCAGGGCTGAGCTAGTCTGAGAGATTATTTTATTCAATGAGTGTGAGGGTTAATTTTATGTGTCAACTTGACTGAGCTATGGGATGCCCAGAGATCTGGTAAAACCCCATTTCCTGGTGTGTCCCTGAGGGGGTTTTCAGAAGAGATTAGCATTTGGATCAGTAGATGAAGTAAAGAAGATCTACCCTCGCCCATGCCAGTGGGTGTCATCCAATTGTGTGAGGGCCTGAATAGAACAAAAAGACAGAGGAAGCTCAAATTTACTCCTTTTGCTTGAGGTCAGACATCCAGCTTCTCTGGGCCTTGAACAGCAGCACTTTGGATTCTCCAGTTTTCAGACTCAGACCTAGACTTATACCATTGTCCCCTTTCCGGTATTGGGGCCTTAGTACTCAGACTTACACCATTGTCTCCCTTGGTTCTCAGGCCTTCAGACTGAAACTGAATTACACAAGTGCTTTTTCTGCTTTTCCAGCCTTTAGACAGTAAATCATGGGACTTCTTGGCCTCCACAATTGGATAAGCCAATTCCTATAAATAAATCTTCTCTCTCCCTCTCTCTTTCCTATTGGTTCTGTTTATTTCTGGACAACTGTGACAAATACAGTGAGACTCATTACAGTGTTCCTGTAGAGTTATCAATTTTTAACTCAATTAGGATCCCAAACACATGCGCTGTCATGTAAACTTAGTTTATTGGTCAGCTCACTGCATGTATATGGACTTATTGTAAATATTGTAGACCTGCAGATATTTTCAGAATTTAGGTGTTAAATATGTTATAATATCTTTGGCTGCACAGAGAATACCTGACTCAATGGCCTTTGAAGATTTACGCTAACTCCTTTGACTGCAAGTTTAGAGGAAGGGCAGGACTTCATCATTGACTAAATCCAGGGCTTCAGACTCCATTTCTTTTTTATTCTACTGGTTGTGATTTTGCGTTAGCATGATCCTCAGACTTTATCATGGTATGTTCCATGCTTTACATCTGCCTACCATGTAAGGAAACTGTTGACCAACTATTTCAAGCAAGACTACTAAGATTCTCCTTAATCAGACCACTTAATTGACATCTCTACATCTGGAGGAGAGCTTCTGGACAAGGGAAGGCCATTCATCAAACCATGTAAGATCCATCCTTTAGATAGAGTGAAATTACCTTCCTCTGTTACGTGTACTGCTTGAGAAATTAGTGTGTACTTTCATCAAGGAAGAAAGTAGTTGGAATAAATGGACACTGGGGAGATACCCAACACATCATGTATTGTATAGGCCAACACGTGTCTGTTACATCGAATTGTACAATGTACCATTTAACAAGGAACATATGAGTTTGTTTTACTAGGTTCTAGAGGAGACTCAGGGTGTATCTGCTTTGTGTATCTTTTCATGCCAGTAATATCATACTAGCAATAAGTCATTACCATGTGACATGCTTGTGGGTAAGATGAACAGTGCTGACTGCATTTGGCTTCCTGAACAACACCATAGTCTTTTGCAGTAGTTATTTTAGAAAATGAGCTATACGGAGTATCTGGGCCATAAGTTCCTTATGCCAGTTTAAGCCTGCCATGCTCCCTCTTCCTGCGCTATGACAACCTTAGAAGCCTCATGTTGAGATAGTCACATCACTAGGTGATACAGCCTCCATTAACCCAAACTGGGTGATAATATAGAGCAAAAGGCTCTGCTATCTCTGATGAGGCAGGATAGGCCAGAAATAAACCTTACTTCTGTTAATCCATGAGATTTCCAGGTCATATGACCACAACATAACCTAGTCTATCCTGATTAGATATTATGTCATTATTATATCATATATGGGATTATCTGAGCATTATTATAACTTTCAAGTGTTTTTATTTCATATTTATAAGGTAATATTTATATTAGCAGGTGTTGACTGTGGGCTTATTGAAACATTTTCTCCTTATGGTCCATCTTTGTCTCTTTTAGGGCTATAAATTAGTATATAAAACATGTTTTCCTTACCCAGCCTTCTCATTGCACCTATAGTTTAACAACAAAAGTATGTTACTTTTAGGAGTAAAAATTTTAAGCTTTGAAGTATGAATTTCATACTACATACTACTCTTGTAACTACTATACAAGAGTCCACTTAAGAGCACAATTGAGCTACATTGAAAATGCTGCTTTGTTGCCACTAAGTCGAGAATATACAATAATGTTTTACATTATAATGCTTTCATGTTTTCAAACATTTTTTTTAAGTATGGTTTCTCTCTTTTTCTCTTCACTGTGATTCAATGAGGTATTACAAGAAGAGTATAATTACAGGTTATAGATGAGTACACTGAAGGTCAGATCTAACCAAGGTCTAATCCATGGCTAAAACAAGATTTATAGACTCTCAAATCAGTGATATTTATATCATGCCACATGTCAAAACCGCTTCTCTAAATAAATGTAATAGTCATATTTCCTATGATTTTCTAAAAAGATGAGGCAATAATTAGTCTTACTTTTAGCAGTATAAACTAATTTACTGCATTTTGCCTTAAGCTAATTGGTTAGAACTGGAAGTTTACTTTATGCTTGCCAACTAACACAACAATGATTGAAAATTCTCTTATTTAATGCTATTTAGTAAGTAAGCTCCAAATGTAAAACTATGTATCTCTGAAAATTAGCATTGGCACATTTTATTATACAAGAGTTAATTATAAAAAGCATTTATTTTCCAACTGGGATCCTAGCCACTAGAAGGAGTCAGAAAGGCTGTTATATGCATGTTGGAGTTTATTATTTATCCAGTGAGAGGATACAGATTAAAATCAGCAAAGGAAAAAGGTGCATGGGGAGAGGCCCAGGAGTCATCAGGTTCAAGTTTTCAGGCATTCCCTCCAAGTGGGGTCTCAAGGGGACACGCTTATTCTCCCAGCAATGATGCATGACAACACATACAAAGTGTCGTGAACTATGGAAGCTCACTTAAGCCTTGATGTCCAGGGTTTTTGTTGGGGGTCTGTCATGTAGATGTGCAGCCCAGTGACTGACCACAACTCAGACTCCTGTCCTTCCCCTACTCCCATCCCCTGCTGGAACAAAACAGACATTCACTATAAAAACAGCATACCCCAAGGCCTTGGGCATACAAACACACTTAGGTAAGCTATTCCAAGGGCTCTGGCCTTCTCTCAGGAACTGGTCCAGGGCAGTCCTAAAGACTGGCTTTTCTTTGGAATGCTCAGGATTTGAGCAATGCAGGCCTGCACAAAATAGTGAACGTTTTTTTCCCTAGATATAGAATGGGACTTGAAATTAGAACAAAGGAAGTCTGCCATATGACCAATAATGAATCCTTTGTGATCCCTAAACCTCAACTTTGTGATCTCTAAAATGGAGTAAATAACATAAAAAATCATAATGCTCTCACTGGAGTATAATAAAAGCCAAGTAAAGGAATAGACGTAAGTAAGTTTTATAACATACTTTATTCAGGTGATTATGGAAAGTAGGGGCTAGACATCTTGTAAATACATGATAGCATCAATATTTTGTGCATTTATTTATTCATTCAGTAAACACAAATTGAATGCCTAGAATTTGCTGAGACTAGGAGAGAAAAAAAATATTAAACCATACTAACATGTTTGTTCTCTCACAAAATGTATCATATACTAATAAAAGGTAGAGAGAGAAGTGAAAAGACCTGGGAACATTGTGATAAAGATGGTGATGGGTCTGGTAGGAGCTATGATGGGGGTAGCTTAGATGAATAATGTGACTAAGTTAGTGGTGTTCACCAATTACTACAGTAATTTGATACATTCTAGTCAAGCAGAAAGTGCATGGAGGCTTTAATAGCAGGTCTGTGTTCTCCAGGCTCTCGGGTCACTGCATGGAGAACAGCCCTTCTGATTTCGACTTCTTCATGTGGGAGGAATAAATGTCTGTATTGCTAGGATTATGAAATTTAATGGTCAAACTGTTATTGCAGCTTAGTCTACCTTAGTTGGCTGATAGGGTACCCAACCCAGACCTAGGAGTGAAGAAGACCCAGAGTGAAAGAATACCAGGGAATTAAAATAATTTAATGTGATTGGATTAAAGAGTGCTTGAAGGGCAGTAAGAAGTACTAGGATGAAAGGTAGTTATGGTCCAAGCTTTGAAAAGGCTTGTAAGCCATGTTAAGGAATTGGACAAATGGCAAAGAACCACTGAAAATTTTAAGCTAGGGGCACCTGGGTGGCTGAGTCATTTTGACGGCCCTGATTTCTTGATTGAGGCTCAGGTCTTGAGCTCACAGTCATGAGATTGAATCCCATGTTGGGCTCCATGCTGAGCATGGAGCCTGCTTTGGATTCATTCGCTCGCTCTCCTTCTCTCTCTCTGCCCCTCTCCCCCCTCAAAATAAAGAAATAAACATCTAAAAAGAAAAGTTAAAGCTAGCGTGACAATCAGGTCACATTTATGTTTTAGAATGATTACTCTTGTTGCAGGATAGAGAATAGATTTAAGTAGGCCAAAATCTGAGGTAAGGAGGCTCATAGAGGCTAGCGAAGAAAGCCCCAGGAAAGGTATCCTGAATTGATGACGAGACCGGGGTGAAGGGTGGGGGTGGGGTGGAGAAGAATATAAATAAATTTTTCACAGGCTTTGGGAGGGATTCTAGCAATGTGTTCAAATAATTCAATGTTTTTGTAAAATTTGCAAACACAAGATATTTTAATGCTAATCAGGTGACTCTCTCTACTCCAACTTGCCCTCTGTTAATCTTCTCCATCTTGTTGAATGGCTTTGTAGAGACTGTGAACATACTTAGGTTCAGTGAGGGGAAGTTGAGTTGGGAACACATTTAGTTTGGGCTTAGTGTGATATAATTATGTAGCCTGCAGCCACTTCCATATGTAGTTAGTTATTCCATATGTATATTGCATGTATAGTTTAGCTAGTCCCATGTAGGAATGGCTTCCAGGAAAATTCATATTGACACTGTGTCAATTCACCCTAAGAAACAAGATGCAGTGCCAGAAGTCATAATGTGTTATGGATTTATCCTATGGAACCCAGCACAAAAAGAATATGAAAAAGAAAGTTTTGTGATTTATAGGGCCAGAAGGAAGTCTGTAGAATTTTTTTTTCAATCATTAGATATGTAAAATTATAAATGGAAGATTCCATTTCAATCACACCTCATCAAAATGGAAGTTTTCTCATAGCAGATAGAATTACATAAAACTCATAATATTTCACTGCACATGGACATCCATGCAAACTTACTGAGTGTTGTCAATTCAAGAGTATTTAGGATTATGAAATGCCTTGAATTGGAAGAAATTTGTTAAGTGGTGGCAGCTAACATCAAAGATAGCCCCAAATGACTCCTGGCGGCTATGCCCTTGTATATAGTCTCCTCCCCTTAAATCTGGGTTGGCCATATCAGGCTTTGACAAATAAAATATGGTAGAAGTAGTATAGGGGAGTTCTGAAGCTAAGTTCCAAGAAGTCTTTCAGCTTCTGCCTGGATCTCTTGGAACACGTACTCCAGGAGCAGCAATACATTGTGTAAGAAGTCCAGTTACCCTGAAATTGCCATGTGAGGAAGCTCATGCTACTCATGCGAAAAGCCTGCATCCTCCACCTGCTTCAGCCATCCCAGCTGAGGCTCCAGACGTGTGGTGAGGAAGCCATCTTGAATATCTGGCCATTTTGAGTCTTCCGATCACTTTAACAGTCTCCAACTGATAGCAACAGAATGAGAAATCTGAAGTGAGAAATGCCGAGCTGAATACACAAAACACACAGAATCATAACAGTTGATGACAAATTGTTGTTTAAAAAAATTTTTTTAATGTTTATTTATTTTTGATACAGAGAGAGTGAGAGCGAGCAGGGGAGGGGCAGAGAGAAAGGGAGACACAGAATCCAAAGCAGGCTCTAGGCTCTGAGCTGTCAGCACAGAGCCTGACCTGGGCTCAAACTCATGAACTGTGAGATCATCACCTGAGCCGAAGTTGGATGCTTAATGGAATGAGCCATCCAGGTGCCCCACAAGTTATTGTTTTAAGCTTTGGTGTTTGAGGGTGGTTTGTTGTATAGCTGATAGGTAACTGAAATAGAATCACTGTGGTATAATTAAAGCCACAAAATCTTTGCCACACTCCCATCAAGAGGGTGGGTCTATTTTCCTTTCCCCTTGAATGTGGCCTGGCCTGTGACGGCTTTGCCCAACAAGTTCTGTGGAGGTGATACTGTGCCAGTTCTGAGTCCCATCTTTGAGAAGATTATTACTGTCTTCCTTGCTTTTAGAGCACTGAGCCACGTATGTAGTCAATTCACAGACACTGCATGAAGAGGCCTTGAGATGACATGGAGAAGGGGTGTCTCAGGTGAACTCCAGGATGTGAGGATGGACCCTCCAGACCAACTTGGCTGCTACCTGAATATCACCAAACAACCCTGTCAATTCTGTACGGAACAGAAGAATTGGCCAGTCAAGCCCTGCTCAAATTCTTGACCTATAAAATGGTGAGATACAATAAAATGGTTATTGTTTTAAGCTATTAAATTTAGGGGTAATGTGTTATGTAGAAATAGATAATGATTAGGGGTTTCCCCCAAATTTATATAGCATTACCAATAATGCATTGTGATTGTAAGTTGTAAAGCAGAAAATGTTAAACTAAATTATTGATAATAAAAAATAGATTTCAATCAACCATGTTAGAGGAAACACTGAATTATGTTTCCATCCTTTTTGTGGAAAATACTACAAAATGGTTGTCATGTAAAGAAGAAATCAGAGTAAGAAGACAAAAGAGTAGGGAAAATGTATTATAGAGTTAGATAAGTGGTTAGTAAAAACAATATGAGTTTTGGGGCGCCTGGGTGGCGCAGTCGGTTAAGCGTCCGACTTCAGCCAGGTCACGATCTCGCGGTTAGTGAGTTCGAGCCCCGCGTCAGGCTCTGGGCTGATGGCTCAGAGCCTGGAGCCTGCTTCCGATTCTGTGTCTCCCTCTCTCTCTGCCCCTCCCCCATTCATGCTCTGTCTCTCTCTGTCCCAAAAATAAATAAACGTTGAAAAAAAAATTAAAAAAAAAATATGAGTTTTGTGGGGTTTGTAGAATTTATCGTTTATTTTAAAAATTTATAATTTGCTGTGTTTTCTTTTTCCATTTTAGACAATTACTTTTTGCACCTAAGTTTTTTTTTTTTAATTTTTATTTTTGTACTCTAGTATCCTTTTTCTTAAAGAGCTCCTCCAAGTTTTCAGAACACTGCAGTCAAAGGGAAGGTCTTTCAAGCTTCCAAAGAGAGAACAAAAAATATAAATTGTCATAAGCGAAGTATCAGGAATCAGAAAGACTGGATTTTGCAAAAGCACTGCATGATAAAATTTATTAGAGAAAGACCTTCAAACTTATAAAGAGAAACAGATTCCAACCTAGAATTCAATATATTAGGAGCCATTAATAAAATGAAAAAGCAGGATGAAAATATTTTCTGACTAGTGTATGGTCTCAAAAAATTTACCATGCTTCCTATTTCAGGAAAGTTTTAAACATGTGCCAGTATACTTAAATTTGTGTAAATAGGATATGACTTAACTCTGGCACACATTTATTTCCAAAAACTAGGTCTCTTTGCCCTAAATTGTACCTGCTAGACTTTGCCAAAAATATCTTGGAGACACAATTGGCACTTTATGGTAGCAACAGTTAATATACAAAACCCTCTGATGTGAAATGACAAAGGTCACCTTATCAGCTACATTCCCTAAAAAAACAGTTACTGTTCAAAAGAAAAATTTGTGCAAGAAACTAAGTTTGAGAATACACTGATGATTTTTTTTTGTATTTTTTTCTAGAATAACAATAATATCGTTTATATGATATAAAATCTCAGATTACTTGTACTTCAGGCTGTAAATTTTTTTCCCCTCCTCCACTCTTCATCAGAGTAATCATCAGAAAGGGATCCTCGAGGAACATGAGGACACTCCAGGAGACCCCCTTTACCCTTTTCCAATCACTGTTTCCACACATACCTCCCCAAACGCATGACTATCCTGACGTTTATGGTTACCCACTCCTTGCTTTTATTTATAGTTTGCCTCTTGAGCGTTCATCTCTGAATACTGCATTAGAATTGATGTTTTTGAGTTTTATATAAATGGAAGGATGCATTATATATTCTTGTGTTTCTGGTTTCTTTTAACCCAGTGTCTGTAAGACACATCCATATTATGGAGGTAGCTGTATTTTGTTCAGTTTCAGTTTGGGATACGTTTCCATTATGTGAGTGTACCATGATTTCATTATCTATTTCCAGTACTGATGGATATCTGAGTTGTTTCCAGCTTGAATGATTTCCAGTGTGCCAGGACCTGCATTATACTATATCAATATTATTTTAGAACTCACAAACTGTTTATAGGTAAGAGTCAGAAAGATACTTAAAAAAAAATTAAGTACATTTGGTCACCCTTATAAATGTCAGATTTCCTTTCATTTTCTCAAACATAATGACAGCTTATTTTAATAAATTCAGTTGACCCCTATAATTGTACCTTTTCCTATTCATTTTTTACCTATTTTTCTCTGATATATGTGTCTTAACGAAGGCAGTATTATTATTAGCTTTCAGATATAAAAAGTATGTATTTACTGAAGTAGCCACTGGACTAAATAAATGCAATACATACTGATCTACAGTACTCAAAATGGAAAGTCTTAGATTTCCAGAAATTTCTTTCATGTGATGGAACCTTAAAAATATCATCAATTTACTTCCAATTGTACTCTCATTGGTACATCATTAATATAGCACATGAAAAAAAAAATGGAAGGGAAGATGTGGAGAAAACAGAGGCAAAGGGTAAGCAGATTATCTCATGCTTCAAGCTGATTGTCCCCCCTCATTACAGGCAGCTGATCAGTGGTCTGGTTGGTTTGTCTGGCCGTCAAGCTGGATTTGCCTGTTAGGCCCTGGAATTCTCTGCAATGCTGTAAAAGCTGAATTTGCTACTACAAATGGCCACAGAAATTTAGAATCGAGATTTTAGTGCCATAGCATATGACAAGATAGTCACATATATGCATATATTTTAGTCCCATTGACATTACATAGAAGGAAATAAGAAGTTGGTAAAAGCAAGAAAAACTTCAAGTTTAATTTGTGGTTGGAAGAAAAACTTTCTCTGAAAATGAAGTATCATTTGAAGTCCTTTGGCATTAATGTTGAAACATTCTGCATAGCAAAAGGGAGACAATATTATTGTAGGATGGAGGAATATGTCACATACAATTGCTAAAACCTGGCAAAACATCAAAAAGGATAACAGGGAAAATAGCGGAAGAGAGAGATTTGGAAGGAGAGAAGTAACAATTGATCAGCTGCTTTGTCTTATTCTTGGCCAAGAAATTCCCTTCTTATGCTTCACTGGATCCAAAAGATTACAAATCATCTCAAATGGAAGATTCTACAGTCCTTTCTTTTATTTGTCCAGGAGACAGAAGAATATCAGAGAATAATGGACCAAAAAAAAATGTGGAATAAAAAATGTATTTGTAATTAGAAATCATTTAGCTGGATCAATTTTAGTTAAAACCATTGACAGGCATTTTAGGAATTGGCATTTAATTTATTTAATAGTATTTTATTGGTTAAAGCAATATACTGGGGTTTAGCTATAACAAGGTGTACTGTAGTTGAAGTGTTTTAAAATTGCTATACTATTTATGTGGCCATAAAATGTGCATGAACAATTTCATATTCATATTTCTGAGAAGTCTAAAAAGTTTTTTGATAGAGTAGTTAACAATGTTGTACAAAAGCTTAGGAGTTGTTTTAAGATTTATTGAAAACAATGAAATCCTTGTATTGAATTATTAAGAGGAAAATGTGGAGGTGCGCTTGGGTGGCTCAGTCTGTTGGGTGTATGGCTTCAGCTCAGGTCATGATCTCACAGTTTGTGAGTTCAAGCCCCGCCTCAGGCTCTTGTGCTGACAGCTCAGAGCCTGAAGCCTGCTTTCGATTCTGTGTCTCCCTCTCTCTCTGCCCCTTCCCTGCTCACACTCTGTCTCTCTCTGTCTCAAAAATAAATAAATACTTAAAAAAAATAAAGAAAAATTAAAATATATATATATATATAGACCTTAAACTTGAATGGCAAAAAATAATAAAAAATTAAGGGGCACCTGGGTGGCTCAGTCAATTGAGTGGCTGACTTGATTTCGGCTCAGGTAATGATTTTGGAATCATGGGATGGAGCCCCATGTCAGCCTCTGTGCTGAGCATGGAACTTGCTTAAGATTCTCTGTTGATCTCTTCCTCTGCCCCTCTACCCTGCTTGTGTGCACACATTCTCTCTTTTTCTCTCTTAAAAAAAAAAAAAAAAAGATTAAAATAAAAAAGTTAAGATAATATCAAGCTAAATCTAAACCATGAAGAATTTAAATTTATTTTTTAATATTAAATTTTTTTTAAAACAAATTATTCTCGTTATTTTTTTTTTTAATCTGTCTTTTAAGGGGCACCTGGGTGGCGCAGTCAGTTAAGCGTCTGACTTCAGCCAGGTCACGATCTCACGGTCCGGGAGTTCGAGCCCGGCGTCAGGCTCTGGGCTGATGGCTCAGAGCCTGGAGCCTGTTTCCGATTCTGTGTCTCCCTCTTTCTCTGCCTCTCCCCTGTTCATGCTCTGTCTCTCTCTGTCTCCAAAAAAATAAATAAACGTTGAAAAAAAAATTTTTTTAAAATAAATCTGTCTTTTAAATGTTTGTTTTTTTGAGAGAGAGAGAGACAGAGCATGAGCAGGGAAGGGGCAGAGAGAGAGGGAGACACATGATCAGAAGCAGGCTCCGGGCTCCAAGCTATCAGCACAGAGCCTAATGTGCCGCTCGAACTCATGAACCATGAGATCGTGATCTCAGCCAAAGTCTGACACTGAATCGACTGAGCCACCCAGGCATGCCCCTGTTTAAAATTTTTTAAACAGACTCTTTTTTATTTTTAAGTGAACTCCACACTCAACATGGGGCTCAAATTCACAACCCCAAGATCAAGAGTCACATGCTTTCCCAACTGAGGCAGCCAGGCACCCCCATGAAGAGTTTTTAAATGTTCGTTACAGCCTGAAGTGGATTACCCAGATGAAGTTAGAGAATTTCCTTCCCTGATAAAATGATGAGGACTGAAAAATTCAAAGACGGTTTGAAATGTGACTAGGGAAATATTTTTAGGGGAAAATGTAGTTAGACTTATTTTTCAAGAAAATGGACCTCTCAGATCTATTGCGGAGAGCATAATTGAAGCCAGTCCCAATGTCCATCACTGCATTTGTGCTGATGTTTCTAGCCAGTGACTGAGTGTGGCAAGGATACTGAGGCAGCTGCATTGCAGGAGAGTGTGCTAGATTCTTTGCACATCTGACTCAAAGACTCTGCTGGCCTTGCCAAATCTTAACACTGCCCTGAAGTCTAACACCTTCCTCTCTCCCTCCTTCTCTCCCTTCTTTCCTTTCCTCTTTACTTTCACAGAAGTCAGACCTCTGTTGCATTCTTTTAGTGCTCACAGCCTTCTGTAGTACCTGGGAAACCTCACAGATGTGTCTTCCAATAAATCTCTTGCATATCTAGTACAGTCTTGCTGTCTGTTTCTCAGAGGATCCGGACTAACGCACAAGAATGCTGTTTCCCTGGCTAAAAAAAAAAAAAAAAAAAAAAAAAAAAGAGAAAGAAAGCAAGCAAGCAAGCAAGAAAAAAAAAATTAAAACAAAGGAGAGAGGAGTATAGCAATCTCCTAAATTGTTAAAAATTCATTTCACATTCAAGGACCAAGAAATTATATGTAAAACTAATTAATTTAGTTTATCTTTGTTATTTCCATCTAAAACTATTAAAAACAATATGCTTAGGAGACCCAATTTTAATTAATTAATTAACTAATTAATTATTTTAAATACTTATTCATTTTTGAGAGAGAGAGAGAGACAGAGTGAAAGTGGAGGAGGGGCAGAGAGAGAGAGAGAGACAGAATTCAGAGCAGGCTCCAGGCTCTGAGCTGTCAACACAGAGCCTGACATGGGGCTCAAACTCAGACCATGAGATCATGAGCTGAACCGAAGTTGGATGTTTAACCAACTGAGCCACCTAGGTGCCCCAGAAGACCCAACTTTTAAAGAAAGTAAGTTTCAATTATCCATTTTATTGATTTTATGGCCAAAGACAATTTTATTGTGCAAATACAAAACTTCCTCTTCCACTTAATAAAATAGTCTCTTAGCTTAGTCTCCATTGAAACTCTCTGAGAACTATAGTCCAATGTTCTATTCTTTTTCTCACATTAAAAAAAAAAAAGGCAGTTTGTTAACAAAGGGGCAATATGGAGGCATTATATGGAAAAAGGACATTACCTATGGCAGATTTTATTTTCCAAAGACACACTGCAGCATTTCCCCATATATGTGCTCCTCTGCAATGTGACCTTGCAACCCTCCCATAATAGGTCTGTGTTCCCTCACCTTAATATGGGCAGGCTCATACTTCTGCGGGCATACCAGTAGGTAGAAGTGACCATTCTTGGATCTGTGAGTTGATATCTCTTACTAACTTTGGAAAATTCCTGACCGTTATTCTCTTTATATATGTCTTTTGTCCCATTTTTTTTGTTTTCTCCTTCTGGAACTGCACACACACTATTCGATTTTGTCCTAAAGGTATCAGAGGCTCTGAACCATTTTTTTCATTTTTTTTTTATCATTGTGTTTTAGTCTGAGTAATTTCTATTTATCTCTCTTTCAACTGAATTTTCTCTTCTGTTTTATCCAGTTTTCTTAAATCACATTAAATTTTTTTTCTGATTGTATTTCTCATTTCATGTACATTTTTTCCAATAATCTTGATCTTTCTGCTGAAATTCTCCATATGTTCCTGCATGTTTTCCACTGAATCTTTAACACATTTATCATGTTTAGTTTTCAGGACTTGTCTGAAAATTTGAACATCAGGATCATCTCTGGGCCTGATTCTATGGATCAGGTTTTCTTTTGACCATAAGCCAAATTTTTTTGATTATCCACACCTTTCATAATTTTTGATTGTGTGTCACAGAGTGTATATAAAAGAACTGTTGAGAATGTATTAAATGATACAGGCCTTATTCTATCAGGCTGCTATGCTGGGTGCCTACCTCGACAGAAGAAAAAATACAGGTTTAATTAGATTCAGTCAGCATTGGCTTCAAATCTTTTGATCAAGACCTTTTTTCTACAGGAAGGAAGTCTGAATGGAGAACGCTTTGTACTTTGTGCTCAGTCACCAGCTTTCTGAGCCTTGGAAGTTCTCTGTTTTATAACCTGGCTGCTGCCATTTTGTCTGCTGTGGAGTGGTCTTTGTTCTCCAGTCATGTTCTCTGCTTTCAGTCATGTCTTTGTAAGATCTCTCCTTATCCTGCTGTTCTATTTCAGGCATGGAGGATTCTTACAATATATCATAGGGGGATTTCTCTCTTCTACCCCCTTAGCCTTGAGTAGCCAATGCCTTGGATTAGGTCAAGAGTCAGATTGCTCCACAGGGGTCTTTCTCGTCTTGCCCATCCTGATCCAGCTGTTAACCACTTTCTTATATTTGGGGAAGATCTGTGAACCTTGAGATAGTTGGGGAAGGAGTACTCTTCTCTGACCACAGACTTTGAAACTTGTAACCCCTGTACTAAGTGAAGGTTCATGGGTTAAATCTGGCAAGCAATCAGAGACTCACTCTGTAGCTGGAGCCCCCTGGATTATACACTGTCACACCAGTTCACACATGGGCAATAAAACGTGGTTAAAAGACCACCTCATTTCTCTTTGTCCCTCTCTATGCAGTCTTCTTTCTACAGCCAACCCACACAAGATAATGGCAACTGTGAACTTTTCTTCCTAAGACTGTCTTATTACTTCCCGGATTTTCGTTCTTTTAGATGTCTTTAGGTCTTCAATTCTCTGACAGTTTTTGTTGTTGTTGTTGTTGTTTTGTTTTGTTTTAAACTGTGAATTTGTAACATATCTGGCTCATTCTTATTGGGATGGAAATAAGTGGTCTTTTATAAATCCTAAGGAGAAATTCATCATGTTCACTACCTCCCACCCTCCTCCCAATTCGCAGTAGTTCCTCGGTTTTCCCCATCAAAGCCCATAAATCCTATGAGGCAATGCTTCTACCACTACAGCTCTTGCCCGGCTTCTGTAATTGTTCCCTAAATTCCCCTTTAGGGAATTCATAACTACCCATTCTTGCTAGAGCTGAGCTGCTCCATTATTTTTTCTTGGCTTCCTTTAACTTTGTCCACGCTTTAAAAAATAATCTCTTTATTAAACTCTTTTCAATTATGCTATTTGAATGAACTATATCCTTCCTGCTGGACCCCTAACCAATAGGTGGCATTTCGCTGAGATAAAGAAAGAGATTCAGCCCACAGGGAGATAGTAGAAGATATTATGAAGGAGACAAAAAAAAGAGTTGCCATGACTGGGGGGAGCAATGAAGTGGTACAATATTGGTGGCCTCCAGGAATGAGAAGTGGATGAACCCATCTCCTCGCTCGGACTTCTTTAGTAAGTTTTTGGCTTTTACAGTGGAAGTCTGAGCAGCATTGTATTGTTTGGGTTGGATGGTCATTTTCTAGAGTGATTTTTTGGAATACTTCGGGGTGTGCAGAAAAGATTAATGTGGAATACAAAAGCAAAAGAATCAATGGAGCCTTCTTGGTGTGGTGGGATTTGGGGAAGTAAGGAGAGCTTAGAAGACAGAGCAGGAAATTCCAAGAACACTAACTATTTCAACTAATTGCAGTGTTCTACTTAACATATGTTTTAGGGCCACCTGGGTGGTTCAGTGGGTTAAGTGTGGGACTCTTGATTTTGGCTCAGGTCATGATCCCAGCATTCCATTTGTGAGTGCTGACAGCATGGGGCCTGCTTTGGATCCTCTCCCTCTCCCTCTGTTCCCCTCTAATAAATAAATAAACTTTAAAAAATCCATATATTTAGCATTTGCTATCACATAATTTACTCACTATGAACCTTTAGGTTCCATATAAATATCTGAACATTTCTTTATAAGAACCTGTTTTGGTAGATGGTACTATGAAACAACCAAGCCTTTACTGGCTTAGCTTAGGTGCCTGGAACACAGTAGGCATTAGAAAACTATTAGTCTTGGGGTGGCTGGGTGGCTCAGTCAATTAAGTATCTGACTTCAGATCAGGTCGTCTGTGGGTTCCAGCCCTGCCTCAGGCTCTGTGCTGACAGCTCAGAGCCTGGAGCCTGTTTCAGATTCTGTGTCTCCCTCTCTCTGCACCTCCCCTGCTTGTGCTCTCTCTCTCTCTCTCTTTTTTTTTTTTTAATTTTTTTTAATTTTTTAATTTTTTTTAACGTTTTTGAGACAGAGAGACAGAGCATGAACAGGGGAGGGGCAGAGAGAGAGGGAGACACAGAATCTGAAACAGGCTGCAGGCTCTGAGCTGTCAGCACAGAGCCCGACGCGGGGCTCAAACTCACGGACCATGAGATCATGACCTGAGCCGAAGTCGGACGCTTAACCGACCGAGCCACCCAGGCGCTCCTCTCTCTTTCAAAAATAAATAAACATTAAAAGAAAAAAGCCTATTAGATCTACTAATACTGGCCTACACTTATTGAGCACTTACTTTGTGCCAGGCACTGTGCAAAAAAGTGCTTAACATAATATCTCAATTTATAGGTGAGAAATCTGAGGATACAAGATGCATTTCCGCAGTAGACAGTCAATAAAGTGATAATGGACTGACTTGAGGTGAAGACTGTATCATTTAAATATTTTTCACAGGGGCGCCTGGGTGGCGCAGTCGGTTAAGCGTCCGACTTCAGCCAGGTCACGATCTCGCGGTCCGTGAGTTCAAGCCCTGCGTCAGGCTCTGGGCTGATGGCTCAGAGCCTGGAGCCTGTTTCTGATTCTGTGTCTCCCTCTCTCTGCCCCTCCCCCGTTCATGCTCTGTCTCTCTCTGTCCCAAAAATAAATAAAAAACGTTGAAAAAAAAATTTAAAAAAAAAATAAATATTTTTCACAATTTTTATTTGGGAAAAAAAGAAAAAATTATTGATATTTAGTATTGAAAGACAAAAGTAATCTCTCCTGATTTTCTCTGGCATGCACGTATTCATAGTTTATCAATATTTGCAAATTCCTGTAGGATAAATTTGACGTGACAGGAGTCACATTTATGGGCCATGTACTGTACCTACTTTCCTAGAGAAGCCGAGAATTCGCTCTCTCCTTTTATTCCTTCCCTTGTTTCCTTCCTTTTATTTTCCCCCACTTCATTCTCTCTTTTAAATCATTCACATTCGTTTATTTATTTCTCCATTTATTCCTGCCTTCCTTCAAACAAGGCCAGGTGCTTAATTTAAAAATCTCGTTCAAAATGGTGCCACGTCATCCACCAGGGCCAAGAACCGAGAGGTGCTGTCATATTTCTCCCTGCCAGCGTGGATCTCCGTCGAGCCCCGCCCTCTTCTCCTCACCTGCTCCCCAGGAAACGACAGGGAGGCCGCTGTCACACGGTCTGGCCTCGAGCTAGGTCCCCTACGGCCTCCACCCCCTCCCCCTCGGCCCCGGGCCGTCTAGCCTCTCCCGGCTGCCGGCAGGCGGAGCGCATTTATTTGCATATTTCTACCTTTGTTCCCTGCCGGCGGCCAATCAGCGCGCGGGGCGAGGCGGGGGTGCTGGGCGGGGCTCGGGCTCAGGCTCCAGCTGCTGCGGCTGCAGGTTCCAGAGCGGGTTCGAGCCGCGGCGGGCGCTCAGCGCACTGCAGCCGCAGCCCAGGCCTCCCACCCCGGCCTCGGCCAGGCCTCAAAGGCAAGGACAAAGAGGCTGTGCCGGAGGCTCCGCCCGAGCCTCGTTTACCTGCGGTTTCGGCAACCACAGGCTCCAAGATGGTTTGCGGGGGCTTCGCGTGTTCCAAGAACTGCCTGTGCGCTCTCAACCTGCTGTACACAGTGAGTACCCTGAACCGGTTCCTCCCCGCCTGCGGGCTTTGCACCTGCTCGGTTGCTCCTTGGTTCCCCTGCCTGACCAGTGACTCTGACTTCATTCCGCACCCCTTCCCGTCTTCCCACGCTCTGCGCGCCCCTGACCTCACCATCACTCCCCGCCGGAGACCAGGAGCCGGCTCTTGTCGCAGTCTCTTCCTTTCCCTCATTGTGAAGCCGCCGTCTTTCTGGCTCACTGGCCGCGTCTCTGCCACATTGCTCTACCCCGCCCCCTCACCCACCGCCTTGTTTTTCTGTCGTTTGACCAGACCTTTCCACTTTCCCATCCCTATCCCTTCTGATACTCGCTCCTGGCTTCCAACCCCGTCTGGGGCGGGTTTGGAGGCGGGAGAGCAGCCTCAGGTTTGGGGACAGTTTTGCAAAAATAGCGTGATCTGAAACTGACAAGGCGGCATATGGATGGTGTGCATCTTGGTTAGCTCTCCGTGCTCTTGTGATTTAAATTGAGGTCACCGAGTAGGTTCACAGGATATCCGCAGCTTCCGAAGTTTGTTTCGTGCTTACATAAAGGGATGTCTTTTTTTTTTTTTTTTTGTCAGTTTGTTCATACTGGATGCTTTTTCCATGTGGTCTCCCGATTTATTAATATCCTAACTCCATTTTAAGCAAAATCCTCCAGTAAATAAGCAAGCCTCCACCCAAGTCATTCCTTTCTCTGCTAATAAGCTTGGGCCTTTTAGTTTTAATGGTGCAGTCTACCTCTGTGATTTTTGAGGTGCAATTCTGGGCGAATGGAGAATGGGAGAGCAGTTGCCTTTATTGATTGCCTATCACAGCCCAGGTCTTCATTCATGATTTCATTCCTCATTCTGACAGCCATCTGAGGCAAGGGGCATTGTGTAAATCTTAAACATAAGATAACAGACCAAAAAGGGTTTTAATAAGTTGGCAAGTCAGGAATAGAACCTACGCTGTGAGATCCAGATCTTTCCAAAGGCTTCTCTCCCAGGTGGAAGAAACTTCCTCTTCTGTCATCATCCCTCCATCATAGTCTATCTCCCTTCTATAAATACACCTGCTGGTTTGCAGCACCCACCCTGAAAACAAACCCAGTTCTCCTGTATTAGCAGCAAGCTAGGCCATCTGTGCAAGCTTAGGTTACATCCTAGGAATGGAGAGGCTGCCTTGTGGTCACCAACAGGAGAGAGAGGCTGGATTGGTTTACCATTAATGTTCCTTTGTACATGAACATGCTTGCAAAGCTTTGAAGGCGAGACAGTGGAATCAAGTTTGCTTTTCTGGTTAGTTAGTAGGAATCTAATCAACATGGTCACAGATAGTAGACTCGGGAGAAAAATTGTAAAACACCTGGTGATTCAGCTCCTTGTAATTGGAGAACCATGTCAAGTTTCAGACCAAAATTCACCTTTGTCTTGCTTGAAGCATGCTTATCTTATTGACTGTATATTAAGTAAGTGCTGACCAATTCTCCAGGTATTTTCTTTTCTTAGCATGAATGGCCTGCTATTCAAATTCATCATTTTGTGCCCTGACTTTCGCACTCTCCCCATGATTTGGTCACCTGTTCCCCAGACACTTAGTCTTATAATATCTGCTTACACACAGTAGAAAGTCTACTTTGCATGCTTACTTGGCTGTGGGGTCTATATAAACTAATGTGCAATCTATGTATGTATATCTATATCTATATATCTATACACACATATATATGTATAATATATATTATATATACATGTTAAGAGACAAGTTATTTTTAAGTCTAGTTGTTTTCAAGATATGTCACTTTTGGTTGTATTTAGTGTGTATCAGGAAAGCAAGGAGAAAGGTGATCTAAAGGAACATTTTAAGATTTTTATATCTATTCCAACTTATTGGCCTTCAGAATGCATTCTATTGATTTTTAATAGTTATGTAGTAAACCTTAATTAGAAGTCACAAGGCTATATAATAGTTAGCACCCTATTAAATCCTAGACTTTTTAGATAGAACGGGTATTTCTTAAGATGAATTAGCGTCTACTCTTTATGCATTGTGAACAAGCTTAAGTAAGTTCAGCAGTTTAAATTGGAGGTGAATGAGACTTACAAGTTGGACCAGGTCTTAAATAGATGCTGACAATAGCCACTACTATTATTTAGATTCCATATCTTCCTTGGAACATTTTAAGATGAGAAATGTGAAGTAGTTAGGATTGAGGATTGAGGTTGAGGGTGGATTGAGGGTGAAGGATTGAGGGTGAAGACTGAGGAGACATTTCCTTCTAAGGTGGAACTAGGTGGACCTTTCATGGGTTCCAATCCCACCAGGGTAACTACCTCTAAAATAGGCGCAAAGTTGCAGGATGAGTCTGAGATCATTCCTGAAAGTGTTAGTAAGATCAGGATTGCATACGGGAGTGGCAGGTGTAAAGGCCATGGCCTGCTTTTTTGTTGAAGCATTTTCTTGAGGAACTTAGGACTCTACAAGCCCAACTGTCCACATGCTCAAGTGGCCTGCTGGTGAGCCTAAATTGAGAGCAGAATTCATGATCAGACCAGAATGCATGTCACTAAAATAGCTTGGAAGGAACTTCCCCTGAACCTGTCTTGGACTTCTGATCACTAGCCAACGGAACAACAGTTGATTTTTGTTGTTATTTATGGTTGGGTCATTTTAAATCAATAGGATCCCTAGCCTTGAATAAGTTTAAGTTAGTGTAGTGAATATAAACTGTTTACAGATATGGTAGGAAGAGGAGAAGCCGAGTTCTCTTCCCTGCATTTTCATGGTGTTATGAGAAAAAGAAAGGCTTGCTTCAGAACTTCGTATTAAAGTAACTGAACATTTCTTCACTCAGTAAATATTTATTTATTTATTTATAACAGGCACTGTTCTCAGCCTGAGAAGACAGCAGTGAACCAAACTGGGCTTTAAAATTAATGTGCTTTGTGAAGCCTCGTTTTTTAAAATGTACTTTTTTTCCGTATGACCTCAGGAGCTTTGTTCAGTGAATAAATTTGCCTCGTGTATATCCCGCTGAGAACACTGAGAGGTAATAAACACATACAAAGGCAAATACCAATTCTGTGAAAACAGGATGTAATTGGGAATCGTGAAGTGGGAAAACTAAATGTGATATAAGGGAGGGACTGACGTTAGCTGACGTAAAATTTAGGACTAGGAGACATCTTTGTGGATTAGAAAAGTGGGAAGGGAAGAAGCTGTAATAGAGTCAGGGGAAACATAGAAAGAGTGTGAAACCTTTTCATACTGCTTAGGATATAAATGCAAATGAGAGCTACTTTGGGAAAATGGTCTATTTTATTTTTCATGGTTTATTAGAAAATAATTTTGGTTGGAAATGTTCTGACAAATCATGAAAAACAACTTTTTTTAAATTATAAGGGGCGCCTGGGTGGCTTGGTCAGTTGAGCGTCCAACTCGGCTCAAGTCATGATCTCGGGGTTCTTGACTTTGAGGCCCACTTCCGGCTGGGCTTGCTGCTGACAGTGCAGATCTCGCTTCTGTTCCTCTTTCCCCCTGTCTCTACCCCTCCCCCGCTTATGCACTCAAAAATAAATAATTTAAAAAAATATATAATTATACTTCTGATTTATGGGGAATTTTCAGAATATGAAATAAATGTTATACTAAAATATGTTAACATTTAGAAGATTTATAATTTATCTCCTTGTGCTTCCTAAACAGAGAAGAAGAGGCTTGAAGGAGTTGTGCTAACTTTCAATATATATATAATATATATAAAATACACATGCACATGTATGAATAGTTTTAATTGAGAATGTAAAGAACATAAATAACTAATCTTAAAATGAGAAATGTCATCTCAGGAGTTTGTTTCTTTTTCCATATTCATTCTTTAAATTCTTTCCAAGTTTGTTTTATTGATTTCTTTTATTTTTTGCAATTTTTTTCCCCTATACCTTTGGTTGCTTTGGGAAAAATCTCCATACAGCATCAAAAATTATACTGATTTACATCCATTCTAAGAGCCTGAATTATAATGATTTACCTCTTTCTCTCTCGGAAATTGGATTGTCTTAAAATAGATAAAACATACCATATTTATAGATAAAAAATATATCTATACAGTCTATAGGGAGAAAAAGAATTGGATTCAGGAAGAGAACGTAAGTCTAAATACCAACTCTACAACTTGCTTGCAATTTATCGTTGGGCAAACAGCTCACTTTATTTGAGCTTCAGTTTTTCCATTTATAAACTGGTGATGATATTTTTCACTCTTCCCAATGAGTTTTTAGGATAAAATGGAAAAATGTGGGCAAACGCTTTGGATGTACTACAGAAAGCCAAAAAAAAAAAAAAAAAAAAAAAAAAGTTGTTTCAGCCTCAAGTGGAAAAAGTTTATTTTAAATTTCTGAATTACAAACCTGCGTGTGATGATGAAAATATTTTTAGGCTATTGGGGTTTCTAACACTTAAGGGTAGTTAGTGTTGACTCAAGCAGACTCTATGGAGGCATGAGTTCATGGCCTGAAAATAGTAATGTTAATCTTTCAGTTGTAGGGAAAAAATGATGGAAGCACAGTAGGTGTAAATATGGAATGATTAACCTGTGTATTTTTTTTTTTTTTTAGTCACTCTGGTCATTAGGGTGCTGGAAAACTATAATTTTGTTCAGTCTTAACTCTAAAATAAATGCCACCAGCACTGCAGCCAAAGAAAAACCTATGTATTGCTGTTACTTTCAAATGGTGACACTTGTCATTTTTCAAAATTCGGAGCGTCAGTTTTCAAATTATTCCTGTTTCATATTTTAATGTGTGGTTAGGTGTATGTGATTTTTCCCTGTGTTCCTGTTCACACTGCTGAATGAATTTAAAATGGTTACGTGGTTGCTGAATATTTTCTTGCGTTTTGAATTTAAAAATGATTCACTGTTGACAAAACCTGAGATTTTTCACATGATGCTGTTGTGCTGATATTTATAGTCTGCCTTTGTGCAAAATGCGTTTGTAAAATTTCCCAACTTGCGATTTAAAAATGGTAACCCAAATGTGCTATTTATGCCATTTCTCACTTGAAGTGAGGTTATTGACTTTCGTAAAGTTTAACAACATGAGTCAAGAGGCATTGCAAAAAAAGAAACAATTCATTTCGGGAAAAATTGCATTTCAGCCCAAATTCGAAAAGTGAGGTTTGAGTATGTCAGTGGCTTGATTTACACACAGTTTTAAGTGGTTTAAAAATGGGCTATTATCACTTCGAACACATTTGGATTACTGGTGAAGGCAGGTTAGGTTTAGATACTCTTCCTTCACCTGAATTTATCCTCCCAATTATTTTATGGCTGTGAAATGAATGACCCAAACCCATTTGTGATAATAGAGGAAAACTCTTAGTGAAATCAACCCAAATTCTTTAACACTCCATTCAAGATGTTTCCCCACCCACCCCTCCTGTCTGCATCCCTTTACATATTCCAGCCACACAGAATTCCCCACACAAAATGCCCTTTGTTGCCTTTCCATCTTTGCTGATCCCCTGCCCTCAACCTATAGTACCTTGCCCTGTCTTTGTAAAGTTACTCGAATAAAGCCTCATTTCTTTTCAAAGGCGTTGTTTCCTTAAATTTTTCCTTGGGTATCTTAATACTTGAGTGCCACTCCAGACTAATTCAGTCAGATCCAGGAGAGAGGGAAGGCATGTGATTGTTTTTTTAAACCTTTTTAAAACTTCCTGCCTAATTCTAAATTACACTGAAGGCTGAGAGTCAGTAATGTAAGATTTTGTTTTACTCTGTCTTTGCCCTTGACCATACCTACTCTCCATATTGTAGATTGCTTTGTGTTTGCTATTTACCCCAGCTAACTATTAACCGTTTGTTGTTGTTGTTGTTGTTGGCAGAGATCATCGCTTTCCCTTTGTTGGATCCTTCAGTGTGTAGCATTTTCTTTTTTTAAAACACAGAGGCTGGCTATACTCTTCAAATACTTCTTGAATCGAATTGAGAGAATTGGCTGCCCCCTTTTCACCAGGAGTAAAACATACCTAATGAAAACTTCATAAAAATGATAATTTGATCAAAATTAAATCTAGAAGACAGCCAAATATTTTAAAATGTGGAAGTTAGCATTGGGTTACAAAATAATATTAAGTAGGCATTACATTTATATATCCAATGTAGAATCTAATGTGTTTCTTGAAATACTCTTTTTTCCTCTACTGTTGGCCAACCTTTCATATACTACTACTCAGGTTTTCCTGTAATGTTTCCCATGAACAAATCCACTTCCTCTAAAATTGGACTGTAAATCATAGTTGGCTAGGGATTTCACATTACTAGTCTAATATACCGTTAGTCTAATATAAATACAAGATGAAACCAAATAATTTTCTTTCCTTTATTCATTCCAATAATAAATACCAACTGAGGATCAAGAGCAGTGAACAAAACAAACCGAAATGTGCTGCCTTTATTGGTCTTTTATTTATGGGACAAAGTTAGATGATAAATAAGTAAATACATTATATATCTTATGAGAAGGTAGGCAAGTGCTGTGGAGAAAAATGGAGTAAGAGGAATGAAGAGTGGTGAGGCAGTGGATAGATACGGGAGGATAAGTACATATTTAATATATGGCCAGGATTAGTCTGCTTGGGAAGACAGCACTGGAGTAAAGATTTGAAAGTGATGAAACACAAATAGGAAATAGGAAGTGATGAAAGTGATGAAAGACAAAGAGGAAAAGTGTTTCAGATGGATGGAACTTTGAAAAAGATCCACTAAGAGGAGTATTCCTGGTTTATGTAAGGGACAGAGACGAGTCCATTGTGACTGGGACAGAATGAGCCAGGTGTGGAGTGGTACAGGATGTGAGTTAGAGAAGGTCTGAGGTGAAGATTGTGAAGGGCCTTGAGAACCCTGGAAGGATGAGAGCTTTTATGCAGAATGAAATGGGCAGCCATTGGTAGCTTTGGGCCTAATTTTCATTTAAAAGATTGTCTGGCTACTGAATTGGGAATAGATGATAGAGGGCAACAATGGAAGCAGTGAGATCATATGTAAGGTTACTGCAGTAATTCAGGCGAGAGGTGTACCAGTATAATATCAATGGAACAACATTATTTTCTGATGGTTTGGAATGAGGTGTGAGAGAAAGAGAGGAGTCATGGATTACTCATGATTTATGGCTTAAGCCACTGTAAAGAGGGATCTTCTATTAATAGGAATGGAAAGACTGTGGGTGGAGAAAGCTTTGGGAGGAAAATAAGGGGTTCAGTATTAGATATGATTGGCCAATCAGATACCCAAATGGAGATGTCAGGTAGCAGTTAGACTACCAACAGTGCAGTTCAGGGGAGAAAAGTAGCTGGAAGTTTAAATCCTGGGAGCCATCAACATAGAGAATGGTAGTTAGAGATTATATTGGATGACGTCCACAAGTTAGTGAGGTTAGAGGGAGAATAGCAGTTATCTGTGGATTCATCCAGGGGCACTCCTAGTAAGAGTTTCAGGAGCCAGGAAAGAAGCCAGAAAAGGTAAGAGGAAAACCTGGTAGAGGTTGGTGTCCTAGAAACCAAGTGCAAATCTTTTTAAGGAGACAGAATTGAACATCTGTGTCAAATGCTGTTAAGTAAGATGAGGACTAAGACTTGATTCTAGAATTGATCAGTGGAATCATTGGAAAGAGCAATTGCCCTCCTCCTTTTCATATGATCAACTTTGTACCTCTCAGCAGTATGGGCAAGGTCCTAATCACTTTTCCTTTCCTGGGTGCCCAACACAGCCTTGACATATAGTTGACATTTAGTTAATTGAATGAAGGAGTCAGTTCAGGGCTCTTGCTTCCATAACTCTATTTCTTGTCTGCCAGAACTGCTCCAGAGAAGGAAGGGGTAGGATACAGTTGGAACTTGGTTGGCAGCCATGAGCGCCGCCTCAAACTGTGATCCTTGGAACATGCTAAGTCAGGATCCCTTACCTTTGATACCTTCTATATCATTTCTTAGCAGATATTATATAATAAGTATATGTTATTTTGTGCCTGGTAAGTATAAAATCTGCTTGGCACCAGGGAGAACATAAGGAAGAAAAATATGTGACAAATGCACTTCAGGCTTCTTTGTGTCATTTGAAGAATGAAAATGACACAAAGAACTGAGGTCTTGGCTTCAACACTAAATGTCTGGGTATTTAGCAATATCTAGATTATTTATAGAATCTTCAGATTTCTATCCAGATGTTTGGCATGGTAGAAACACATGCTTGATCATCCATAGCTGAATTGTTCTTCAGTTTTCCACATTAGGCAGAAGTTCAGAGGGAGAATTGAGCGTTCAAGTGTAATTGCTCATTGTGAATGTTGAAGCATGTACAGGGAAGACAGTCTGGGGCCTTTGCTTTCTTTATATGTCTGGGTGGTGGGTACGTTTTGGTGGTATAGTCCCTCTGAACCTTATTACTGTTTTGAATTTCTTATCCTCTGCTACCATCACAACCTCTCTCCTGTTTCAGTGCTGACAAACCATTTTTGAATAATTTAACTACAGAATCGAATCCAGTCATTTTCAAATGTTCTATCTTCCTTTTTCATCCTTAAAGCAGTTCACTTACATAGAATTCAGATGCTAAAAAAATGCAGAAGTAACTAGAAATATTTTGGAAACAATTCACATTTTTTCTTTGCATCTCATTTTGAAATGTGGATATTTGATGAAACAATGAAAATCTTTTTTATAGCTTATATAGAGAAAGGATAATCTGGAACATCATTAAGCTAAATTTCTTTTCTCCCAAATACTGTATTGGTTAGGGACTAAGCATTTGCCTGTCCTTAAAACATAATGAGTGCTATCATGAGCTCTTTCTCATTCAGCAGTGTATTTTAAGTACCTCTTCTGTACCAGGCACTTAGCCAGGTGCTAGGAATATCAGAAAAACATGTGCCTTGCTTGTGTGGCACTTAAAGTTATAGAAGGCTCATTGGAAGAATTGGAAGTATGGCTGGAGGTGGGGAATAGTGGCCAATGAATTACCTCCAGTGGTAATTCAGGCTCTGCACATCCTTGGATTTGTTAGCCTGGGATTTGGACTTTATTCTAAGATTAGAGGCAAAAGATAGCTGGCCTGAGAATGGCCTGATATTGCTGGCTTTAAAAAAGGACCAAAGACCACTGTATTAGCAATAGGTAATAGAAACCCAGCTACTGCTGCTTAAAATAGTAAGCTTTGTTATTTTCATGTAGTAAGATGTCCAGAAGCAGGTAGTCCAGAGCAGGGGCACAATTCAAGGATCTTATCAGGCATCAGTCTTCATTGTTTTCCTGCCCTACCAGCCTTGGCATGTAACTTTCTTCCTTTTCACCAAGTTACATCAGCAACTCCAGGCATTATGATTTGTTCCATTCCAGAACAAGAATGATACTGTAAAATGCTTTTCCTTGGAAAGGTGTGTCTTTTTTTGAGACAATTTTATTGAGGTATTATTTGCATATCATGAGCTGCCCATATTTACAGTATAGAGTTGATAAGTTTTGAAATATACCTGTGAACCCATTGCTACATTCAAGACCTTGAACATATCTATTACCCCTCACAGTTTGCTTATCCTCCTTTGTAAACCCTCTCTCCTGCTGCACAACCCCTGCTCCCCATGTGCAAGCAACCACTCACCTGCTCAGTAGTAAAATTTAGGCCGGAGTTAAATTTGGTAATTCTCAAGAGCGTGTTTGCACAAAGAAAATGCTGTGGACATTTTTCTGGATCATTGATTTACCTTCTTGTTTTGTCCTTAAAGAGTTTTTGGGAGGGAGGTGTTTTCAGCTAAAAAGGAAGGGCTCATTTTTTTTAAAAGCCTACATTCAAGGTGAATGATTTAGTCTAGGTAGGGAAAGTGGTCTCAATTGTGAAGGCAAAGTCTCTACAAGTATAGAGGTATGAAAAAACTTATGATAAACATTTGCAAGATGAAGCTTGTATTAACCAGAATTCTTGATGGGTTATAGATGAGCTTTAAAGACTACATTGATGAGAGAGCACAAATTCTTGAAATAATACATAGAATTGGGACATCCAGTAGTTGGATTGTCAAGTATGGCTTGACCAAGGGGATCAGAAAAGGTCAGAACTCTCTTGCTCCTTTTATCTACTTCTCAGCTCAGCTTGCTTACATTCTTTTTGAAGATCTTACCATGTGCCAAGATGGCCACTGGCAGAATCAATTTTAATTGTGCTTGTAACTTACTGTGCCGGAGAAACTCTTTTTTTTTTTTTTTTTTTTTCTTTCAATATCCCTATTGGTTTATGGACCCATCCCATGGACCAGTAACTGTGGACAGGAGGATGAACAACCATGGTTGATGGGCCTATGTTGTGTGTCTCTGCCACCGGTACTGGTCAGATGGAGCAAGTGAAATACTATGATTAAGAGGTTTACAAGGGGTGGGGCACCTGAGTGTCTCAGTCAGTTAAGTGGCCAACTTCGGCTCAGGTCATGATCTCACTGGTTCATGAGTTAAAGCTCCATGTTGGGCTCTGTGCTGCCAGCTTGGAGCCTGGAGCCTCTTTCAGATTCTTTGTCTCCCTCTCTCTGCTCCTCCCCCACTCATACTCTGTCTCTCTCAAAAATGAACAAACATTAAAAAACATTAAAAAAAAAAGGTTTACAAGGGATGAATGTGCTGGCTTATAAAGGAAACATGTGTCCATTACAGAGGTCATTCCTCTTCTGAGCAGTAATTTGGTTCTTCTATTCCTAATTCTAGAATATTCTAGCAGCTCCCTCATTCGAAAAGCTTAGTGTTTTGTTTTAGTACTTCAACACAAACCTAAACTAGATTATAAAGAACATTATACACAATGTATTTTTTTCCTTGTTCTGTAATGGCATTGCATGTATCCAGAAGTGTACAAGTACATGTTTATTAGTGTTAAACAATTTTACCTGCTGCAGTGATGTTGAAGATAGACTTTTTACTCTTCCCCTCTACTCTGGGCGATGCACTGTGTGCTTTTGTGTGAAAGTAGGCCTATGTGACAACATTTCTAGGTTGGGTAAAAGGAAAATAGAAAGCACAAAATGAACAAGCTACCATTTGGTGGTTAACTAATAGAAAAATCCTGTGAGTAGAAGACTTCCCTGTTCTTTTATACATGGCTGTGCCGTCAGGTCTCATAAGGAGTAAGCTAAAGAGATACTGTACAAACCCGTAACGATCTGGCTACAAGGCAAGAAGTACATCTTATTCAGTATAATACTGTCTTCAGTATTATATTTGAGTGTTAATAATTACCTAAATATAATGCTAGGCACTGTGATATGGAAAAAAAAATGCACCAAGCAGAAAGCTCTGCTCTGTGTCGTTGGGCGTGTGACTTAGCCGTTCTGATTTATCACCTCTAAGGAAGGGGATATGTCACTGGCCAGGTAGCTTTGTGCCTCACTGTTCTGTGAGTTTGTGCTGTCTTGTGAGCCCTGGTTGAGAATTGCTTTCCCTTCTGCTAGCACCCTCCTGTTGCTTCCTTCCTCACAATCCATCCCTGTGTGAACTACTGGTTCTCCCACCACCTCCTCCTTTTAGGACTTGGTTGGGGAAGTAATGCCAGTTGTAGATACTTTTATAATCTTGCTTTGGTGTGGCTTTTCCATTATAGCTCTTCTAATCTCTCTTCTAGAAGCTCTTTTTATGTGATGTACTTTTCTTTGTTTTAAAGAGAAAACAGGAAGGGTTGGTGCTTCCTGCTCATAAAAACATTGCTATTGCGGAGTTAACGGATCCATAATCTGTTTTTATCAGTACTCTGTCTCCCATGCGAAGGAAACTATTTGTTATAGATCTAAATTTACTTTCTATTACAATTGGTCTCATAAGGAAACTTGTTATTATTGAACAAAGGATTCTTGCAATTTCTTTGTCTACCAAGTTCTGGTGACAAACTTAGGCTTTTTAATTATACAGTTAGAATTAATTTTATTGGAATCAATAATTTTTAGATCACTAGTTTGGAAGACTTCATCCAGTCCTATTCTCTTCAAAATTACAAACCAACCATAACATATAATTACCACTACTCAGAAATAAATTGTTGCATTACTATCTTTAAAGGGCTTCTTTTCAGTAAGTCAAAGAAATGCTAATAAGCAAGTCTAATTAAAGCCATATCATAAACCTTTGGGTGCTATTTCTAAGTAAAAAAATTGTGTATATTGAGGGCTTTGTGTTACAATGTGTTAGAAACACCAGCCACACAGAACAAAACATTTATATTGTTTTCAATTATTTTATTAAAAAAAAAAAAACAACGGGCGCCTGGGTGGCTCAGTCCGTTGAGTGTCCGACTTTGGCTCAGGTCATGATCTCACGGTCTGTGAGTTGGAGGCCTGCATCGGGCTCTGTGCTGTCAGCTCGGAGCCTGCTTCGGATTCTGTGTTTCCTTCTCTCTCTGCCCCTCCCCTGCTTGTGCTCTGTCTCTCAAAAATAAATAAATGTAAAAAAATAAATAAATAAAACAAACAAACATATTTTGGGGGTTATCAGAAAATTGACTAGCCCAATTAAGTTTATGTTTGGACAAAGTATAGTCATAACTGCAAAGTTTGTTTTGGATTGGACAGTTAAATCTATGGTCTCTTCCATCTTACAGATGAGGATGTATGTGTGTGTGTCAACATGCCTGTGCTTGAGAGCTGGATACAGGAAGGGGAGATAGTGTGGTGTCATTTTCACACATGAGATCATCCAAGTGTGATAGATCTAGAGTGTTGCTTTCTGTTATAAACAAGGGAAGATTCAACAAATTATTGGCTACTGCTTTCAAGTATATACCACCATTGTTTTCAAGCCTTCCTTTTTCCTAAACGGAAGCAAATTACAGGATAGAATGTGGACAGTACTTGCAGGTGCACAGATGAAAATTAATGTGGAATATTTGAGAAATGAATGAGAATATCTTGATTTATGTGGCTGTGTTTGAGGAATAGTGGGAACAAAGGTTTGATGAGGCAAGTTAGAACAATTTACAAAGGAAGGCACAGCAGGAGAATTGAGAATTGGTGCCCTGGTAAGAAAGGGGATGTTAGATTTTCAAGGCTCATTTAAATTAGGAAATATTTCATGTGCACAGAAAATATGGTAGACTCTTGGGAACCCAACAAGCTAATTACACAGATGCCAGTGTTTTGCCACATCTCCCTCTTTTTTAGAAGTTAAGTGTACAGGGGTGCCTGGATGGCTCAGTTGGTTAAGCGTCTGACTTTGGCTCAAGTCATGATCTCTCGGTTTGTGGGTTCGTGCCCTCCTTTGGGCTCTGTGCTGACAGCTCAGAGCCTGGAGACTGCTTAGGATTGTGTGTCTCCTTTCTCTGCCCCTCCCCCACTCTCACTCTGTGTCTCTCTAAAAAAATAAACATCAAAAAAATAAAAAATAAATAAAGAAATTCGGTGTTACAATACAGGTAAAGGATCACTCCATTCCCTTTCCCATTTTTCCCCTCTTGAAAGTAGTCACTATTTTAAAATCAACATCTGTCATTTCCATCCATGTTTATATACTTACGACAATTTTAACTATTAACCACAAAGAACATACGGTGGCTTTTTAGGTGTTTGAAAATTGATGAAGTGGTATGTCTTATCAGTATTTATGTAATGTGTTTCATTTCTTTTCTGTTTGAAACTTATTGATTTAATAGAAATAGATTAAAATCATTTGTATTCTACTGTGTGGTCACATTAGAGTTTATGAATGTCATATTCATGGTCTCTGAGGTTGTTTTCAATTTTTTACTGTGACAAACAAGACTGCAGGAAAATCCTGATGTACGATGTCTAGTTGGGGACATGGGTATTTCTCTTGGGTATTAATCTAGAAGCAGAATTGCTGGTTTAGTAAGGGGTACGTTTCTTTAATTGTCCTAGGTGCTGCCAGATTGTTGTGTAAAGTGACTACAAAAATTTACACTTTGACTTAAATGAGTGCTAGACTCTCCACATCATTAGTGTCATCAGGCCTAATTTTTGCATGTGAGATGGTATCCTGTTGTTCTAATTTTTGTTTTCCTGATATATAATGTGATTTAACGTCTTCCGCGTGTTAATTGCCTTTTGGATTCTTCTTCGGTGGATTGCCTATCATTGCCTTTGGCTACTTTACAGTGTGCTTTTTGTCCTTTTAAATTGTTTTGCAGGTATTCTTTAATATTTATGTGCTGGAAATATCCTCTAGTCCTAGGCTTATTCCACAGTTGTCTGGTGGTTTTTTTTTTATCATGTAGAAGTTTTAAATTTTCACATCAGGTGTAGTGTGATAGGTAAGAACACAGAATCCACAGCCATACAGCCTCCGGCTTCAGATCCCCTCTTATCCCCAGTTCTGTCCCCTCTTTGCTGTGTAACCTTAGGCAAGTTACTTCACATCTCTGTGCATGACTTTCCTCATCTGGAAAATGGAGGCAACAGTATTACCTACCTCTTAGAGTACTAAGTGCTTTATGTAAAGCACTTAGAATACTTCCTTGCACATAGTAAACATTACATTAGTATAATATTTGATTTTTGGGGCATTGTGTTTAAGAAGTTTTTCTTTAACCACAAAGTCAAAACAATTTTCTCTATTTTGCCTTTTATATTTAGGGTTTAAATCTATGGTATGAGGTAGGGACTACTGCTATTTTTTGTTTGTTTGTTTTAATGGGCAGGGAATTGTCATAGGGCTATTAATTAAAGACTACTCTTTCCCTACTTATTTGGAATTCTATCTCCTTCCAAGCCCAGACTATTGGCTTATTTAGTTTTGTGTCAACGACTTGATTTTAATTACCAAACTGTTACAGTAAGTTGTGATACTTGTTTGGATTTGTAACTTATTTGGTTTTTTTTAGTTTTATTTATATGTTTAATTTTACTAATTAAAAAAAAATAATAAAACATGCCCAAAAGATGTAGAGTCAGGCTCAGGTTTTGCAGAGTGTGGTGAAAGCAACAAAAAAGAGTCTGGGACAGTTCCTTGTAAGCACTGACAAAGTCATTTCCATTTGCCACTAAGAGCATTTCTTATGCATAGTGCTGGTGACAGTGCAGCCGGGCTGAGAAAGAGTACAACAGCTATAGCCTTTCTACTTAAGCTTAAAAATGTTCCTAGCCTTTTGGTGACATTTATTCTTCCACATAAATTAATGGATCATTGTATAAAGTTCTATCCAAAACAAACCTCTTCGAGCTTTGGCTAGAAATACATTGAATTTGTAGGCTAAATTGGAGGTGAATTGATACTTTATTATAGTCAGCGTTCCCACCCGTGAACATGTTATATTTCATTTTAGTTTTTTATGTTCTTAAATTAATTTTATAATTTTCTCCATGAAGGTCTTTAATACTTTTGGTAGATTTATTTCGGTGTACCTGATATTTGCAGGGCTATTACAGATCACCTCCGAAAAAATACATTAAAAATTTGGGGGAATGCATGAGCACACTGTTAATGTTTGTATATTGGTCCTATTTATAGCAACTTTTCTCATCTTACCAATTTTAATGTTTGCAGTCTCTTGGATTTCCCATGTGGATACTCCTATTAATATGGATAACGAGAGCTGTGTTTCCTTCTCATCTGTGTTCAGTGCTCAGGCTTACTCAGTTGTCTAAGATCTCCATTACAATGCTGAATAGAAGGGGTGATAGCACCTTGGTTTTGTTCCTGAATTTTGAAGGAAAGTTTCTCAGGTTTTATCATGGAGTATGATTTTTGCCTTGGGTTTTTGATGGCTATTCTTTATCAGTTAAGGAAATTTGGGAGAATTTACTCTTGTTCTCTTTCTTAGAAAATAATTTTGCTGAATGCCTGTCGCCTTTTTTTTTTCTTTTTTAATAAAGCTTTATTTATCCTTCTTATAATATGCTTCTCTTCTTCCTACTTTCTTTGACTTTGCTCTGTTTGGCTCTTTTTCCAGTCTCTCTTTTTAAATATGGTTTTGTTTTGTTCATATTGTTTTCATTTCTTCTTTTATCTTTTTAGTCAGTTTAAACATAATAATTTTAGGGGCACCTGGGTGGCTCAGTCAGTTAAGCTCCAACTTCGGCTCAGGTCATGATCTCACTGCTTGTGAGTTCGAGCCCCGCGTCAGGCTCTGTGCTGACAGCTCAGCCTGGAGCCTGCTTCCAATTGTGTGTCTCCCTCTCTCTCTGTCCCTCTCCTGTTCACTCTCTGTCTCTTTCTCTCAAAAATAAATAAACGTTAAAATATTTTAAAAAATAGTAATAATTTTAGTCTCATTTGGTTCGTTCTAGTACCTCAACGTCTTGGGGACTCTAATTCTTCTTTTGCTGTGTCTGTTGTATCTCTCTAGTGGTAGATTTTTTTTTTTTTTTCTTATGTGTTTTGTGATTTTTGACAACAAAGTTTTTACTTTTTTCCCTGGGAATGGTGTGAGGGCTAGGACTTGCAGATGTTCCCTGTGAATCATTTTGAATTTGCTTCTGTGAGTTTTCCTTCCCTAAATACCATCACTGCCTGTGATGAGCTTTTATCTGGATTGCTTGGCGTGAAGCTTCCTGCACGTCTGGGTAGTGACATTGAGACTCCATACATTTAGACTACAGACTCTAAGCTTGGAGTTTCTCTTTTTTACAAAAAGCTTTTTAAAAGGACTCAAAATTGTTCGCTGTCTTCCTGGATGTGGTAGTACAGTTTCTATAACTGCTTACCCTGAAAATATAACTTATATAGCTTTCTGGAAGACCTCATTATGTTAGCGTCTTTAGTTTCACTTCCCAGTCCTGCCTGGTTTGAAACCCAACTTCCTCCTCTTTAGGGACTCTTCTGATCTAGGAACTCGTTTCTATCCTTCCCATCCAGGAACATCTGCCCACCCCCTACCAGGTGTATGCTTACAGTCTGAGTTTGCATTTTCCCTTCCTTTCTGGCCTGTAGGACTTTCCCATAGTTTTTTTAGTGCTCAGCTACATATTTAAACAAAATATTACAATCTTTTTCAATATTTTTTATTGAATTTCAGTCTTTTTAAAGTATTTGTAGTAGGAGAGATTCTATGGTAGCTCGGTTGCCCATTATCCCAGAACCCTCTAAGGTAGGCTGAATATTATCCCTCTGCCCCCAAAGGTGTACATCCTAATCTTTGGATATGGGTTGCTATGTTACCTTACATAGCAAAGGGAACTTTGAAATGTGATTACATTAAACATGTTGAGATGGGGAGATTATTCTGGATTATCTGGGAAAGCCCTGTGTAATCACGAAGGCCCTTATAAGAGGGATGCAGGAGGCCTATCCTCCAAGAAAGAGATACGCTGAAAAAAATAGGTTGTAGTCTGAGAGGTTTGAATATGCTGCACTGCTGGCTTTGAAGGTGGTAGAAGGAGTTACAGGCAATGGAATGCATGTGTCTTCTAGAAGGTGGAAGGGGCAAAGAAGTGAATTTGCCCCAAGAGCTTCCAGAAGGACTGCAGCCCTACTGACAGTGTAATTTAGCTTAGTAAGAGCCATATTGCACTTCTGAGCTCCAGTATTGCAGCAGAATAAATTTGTGTTGTTTTAAGCGACGAAACTGGTACTAATTTGTTAAAGTGACAATAGGGAACTGATATACTTTCTTCAATGTTCTTAAAGGAGGAGTGCTTTGTATTGTTACAGGGATAGACTGACAACTATGTTAGAGACACAGAGAGTAAACTTGGTGAGGAATACTCTTGACAGAGAGCTATATAGAAGGGAGTAGGCTGTTTCTTCCCCTACTTCAAAAAAAAAAAACAAACAAAAAAATCAGAGTAGAGATAACCACTAGAATGTTCTAGATAATGTTTCCAATAATAGCATAATGCCTAGCCTGAGACCTGGAATATTTTATAGATGTGATAAAGTATCCTTCTCTTTTAGTTGTAGACATTACTTTTCAAAAGGCAAAAGATTCTTATTAATGAGCTTGTAAGTTGGTAGCTGAGAGAGCAGAAGACAGTTTTCTCATTTTGCTGAGATGTTGCTGCTGTACATAAAGGATTTGGTGTGCTAGGAGGGTGCTGACAAGGATCCCTGAACACTTTACTCCAGCTGCATGGTAGGATTTCATTAGTGGTAAAATATTAGGCTGGTTTCTGTAATTGTTAAGCGAGTCGTTCCTGCCTTGTCCAGTGCTAGGCGTGTGAATTGTTCCATATTAGTTTCCTAGGGCTTCTTTGATGAATTACCTACCACAGACATGGTGGCTTAAAAACATTAGACATTTATTCCCACAGTTCAGGAGACGGATGCCCAAAGTCAAGGCATCATCAGGGTTGCACTCTCTCTGAGAGCCCTGGGGGAGCATCTCTTCCTTGCCTCTTTCACCTTCAGGTGGCTGGCAGCATTCCTTGACTTGGAGCCACACCGCTCTCTGCCTCTGTCACTACGTGGCCAACTCCTCTCTGTGTCTCCCTCAGCGTCTGTCTTCTAAGGATATTTGTGATGACATTTAGGGTCAACCTGATCATCCTGAATAAGCTCCTCCTTTTAACATTTTAAATTTAGTCACATCTTTTGCCACATAAAATAATATTCATTCTTTTGTTCTACAAAATAATATTCACAGTATGGTCATTTTTTGGGCTTACTACCTACTCCTTTACTATTTCTTTGCAGTGTTTGCCCTCCTCTATTTATCTGGATTTTTTGGATTATTGTTATGCCCTCTGACCCATCCTATAAAAATGTCTGATAAAGAGATTGTCCCATTGTAATTTTTTATTCTCTCCTACACTGACTTCTAGAGCAAGGGCCCGCAAACCACGGCTCATGGGCCACATCCATTCCACTGCATGTTATTGTAGACTGTCAGCTAAGAATGGGTTTATGGGGGCGCCTGGGTGGCGCAGTCGGTTAAGCGACCGACTTCAGCCAGGTCACGATCTCGCGGTCCGGGAGTTCGAGCCCCGCATCAGGCTCTGGGCTGATGGCTCAGAGCCTGGAGCCTGTTTCCGATTCTGTGTCTCCCTCTCTCTCTGCCCCTCCCCCGTTCATGCTCTGTCTCTCTCTGTCCCAAAAATAAATAAACGTTGAAAAAAAAAAAAAAATTAAAAAAAAAAAAAAAAAGAATGGGTTTATGTTTTCAAATGATTGAAAAAAATTAAAGGAAGAGTAATATTTTAGTGCATACAAAAATTATATGAATTTAAATGTCAGTACCTGTAAATGAAGTGTTACTGGAACACAGACCTGCTCATTCATTTGCTGATGCTTTTGTGTTAACAGTAGCAGAGGTGAATAGTTGTGGCAGAGACTGTGTGATCCACAAGGCCAGATGGTCGCTATCTGGCCCTTTACAGAGAAAATTGGCCCACCTTTGTTCTAGTAGGGCTTGTCCCTGGCCTTTAGCGTATAGTGAGCACTAGTCATTTGTTACTGAGTATTTGACTTGTAAGAATTTCATCAACATAGTAAGGATTTGATATGATTCCCAAAAGGATTTTTTAAAACTAGGGGGTTAGTGGGGCGCCTGGGTGGCTCAGTCAGTTAAGCGTCCGACTTCGGCTCAGGTCGTGATCTCACAGTCCGTGAGTTCGAGCCCCGCGTCGGGCTCTGTGCTGACAGCTCAGAGCCTGGAGCCTGCTTCGGATTCTGTGTCTCCCTCTCTCTCTGACCCTTCCCTGTTCATGCTCTGTCTCTCTCTGTCTCAAAAATAAATACACATTAAAAAAAAAAATTAAAAAAAAACAAACAAACTAGGGCGTTAGAAGAAGTGTATTTATTCTATCATTCATGCTTCTGATCTTTTTGGCTCTAAGATTCAAAGAATTAGAGAGTGATAACCCCGCTTCCAAATTTAATTGAATTAGGAAATAGGCATCATACCTAGGAACTGAAGTTGGGAAGTGTGATGGTTATTTTATGTGTCATGTCCAGGCTATGGTGCCCAAATATTTGACTGAATGCTAGTGTATCTATTGATTTGAAGGCACTTTTTAGATTTAATATTTACACTGAATTGACTTTAAGTAAAGCAGATTACCCCCATTGTGGTGTGCCTCATCCAATCAGTTGGAAACCTTAAGAACAAAACCCGAGATTTCTTTCTTTTCTTCTTCTTCTTCTTCTTCTTCTTCTTCTTCTTCTTCTTCTTCTTCTTCTTCTTGTTAATGTTTATTTATTTGAGAGAGACAGAGATGGCATGAGTGGGGTATAGGGCAGAGAGACAGGGAGAGAGAGAGAGAATCCCAAACAAGCTTCATACTGCCAGCACGAGTCTGACGTGGGCTCGAACTTACAAACCCCGCGAGATTATAACTTGAGCCAAAACCAAGACTCAGACACTTAACTGACTGGGCCACCCAGGCGCCCCAAGACTGAGGTTTCTTAAAGAAGACAGATTTCTGCCTCAAGACTGTATCATAGAAAGCCTGCCTGAATTATCAACCTGCTGTCCTTGTCCTACAAATTATGGACATGCTGTCCCCACAACTGCATGAGCCAATTCCTTAAAATACATCTCTATTTCTAAATATATATCCTATTGGTTCTCTTGCTCTGGCTAACCCTGACTGATACAGCAGGTTACTGTGATGTGTTGCAAATGTGGAGCATCTGAAGTGTTGGGTCCCACGGTGCAGTGAGGATGCTGAGTGTAGGCAAGGCAAAGGGCTGTCCCTTCATCAACTCCCCTCGTTCCATACCTTGTGCAAGGAAACGTGTTATATTTGGATACCATAGTGTCAGAAATAAGCTCACTGGTGATGGAGTAGAAGATTTTTTTCTCAGTCCAAGATAGCCTGAGGTCCTGAGAAGATGGTAAGTGAGGTGATAAAAACAAGACAGAAGCAAACGGGCTTGCTGATAGGAGAACTGGAGAAACTGAGGGAGGGACCAAGCAACTTCCGGATGGCAAAGTTTTTGAGAATTTCTTCCTTCTTCTTCAACCTCTGAAGACAAAAGCTTTTTGTGCATAATAACTGCAGTGGAGAACAACGAGTCCGTGTATCTCCCTAACTTGGTTCTGTCACACTGCACACCGTTTCTTTCCTTCTCAAGTTCTGCTTTATGATAAATGGATAAAAATACAAATAGGTGTCCTATTTGTCAATGTTTGGCAGCTTTGCTTGTGTCTCGACACGTGTAAGAATTTTTAGATACCAGGATATTTAAAATTTGTGTTAATAAACTGTAATTACATATGGAAAATAAAATATTTGAATGAAAATCCATTTGAGTGACTGTTGATTTATATTTCAAAACAAATTTTATTGGGTCTTGAAATGGTGCCAGAAGTATATTTTATGATTTTATGTATTTTGATTCCTCTCAATTGTATTACACTGTCATCTGCTCCAAGAAATGGTTGGCTCTCAATTGAATTGAAGATACTGTCTCCTTCCTGCCCCACAACACCGACCCCATCCCTCCCACATACCTGTTTGAGCTTTATCTTCTATCAGTTCATCATAATCTTTCTAAGGCATGCTCTCTATTTGCTCTTTTAAAGAAGTAATTGTAACTTTGAGTTTTACAGGTAAGTTTCACTTACCTCTTCACTTGATTTTATTTTATGAGTAAATGATTAGAATGTAAAATAATTTCTTCTTGCTCAGAATGCCATTTTACTCAAAATAGTGCAAGTTTCTTACACTGTTTTTGTCCTAAGAGTTTTAATGATCTTTCACTGTCTGAATTCAAATAGAATACATAATGACATCTAAAGAAGTTATTTTCAACAGTTCCTTGAGAAATTTTGGACTGTTCATAAGGTCTGGGTTCTGAGATAGGTTTCAGGGCTATAGACAGGTAAGAAGATGGGGGCCCATTCTCAAGGTCCTCTGAGTCTCCCAGGAAAGACAGGCTTGGCGACAGAATGTGAGTGTGTTGAAGGGAACAGTAGAACCATATTTAAAGAACAGAGTTTATTAGGGATGGGGAAGGTTACAGTGCAACTGGGCTTTGAAGGAAACATAAGTGATTACCATGTGAAGAAACCAACATGTTGGACTGAGATGTATTGGCATTGAGAAGTTCTTCATATGCCATTATTTCAAAAGCGTAGGGAGAAATCATATAGAGCTTAGTAAACCAGATGACCTCTGAGTCTCCGTAATAATTTCATAGATTATTATTAGTTTTTTTAAAGCATGACTGATTTGTTAAAACAACATTATCTACTAAGATTTGGGTGTATTCTAGTATTGAGTAATGAACAGTCATTTGCAAGATACTGAAAAATGTTCTTGATATTATTATATAAATTGATGTTCTTCTCCCCTGTTTCTCTTTCCTTTTTCCCCTACCCCATCCCTGGCCCTTTTGGTTGTTTTTGCAGTTGGTTAGTCTGTTGCTAATTGGAATCGCCGCATGGGGCATTGGTTTTGGGCTGATTTCCAGCCTCCGGGTGGTCGGCGTCGTCATTGCAGTGGGCATTTTCCTGTTCCTGATTGCCTTGGTGGGGCTGATTGGAGCTGTAAAACACCATCAGGTGTTGCTTTTTTTGTATCCTTTTTTAAAAGCCGAATTTTTACCCCAATTGAATTTGTTCTTACCTTTATTGATTATTCTTTCGATAACTTACAACAGATTTGGAATTATCATTAGGAAATTAATTGCCAGACAGCAACTCCTAGCATGCCCTATGTGTATTTGTTGTGTAATCACAACAATTTGTTGTGTAATCAACATTAGGAGTATTTCTTAACGGTGAAATTACTGTATGTTCATATGTTTCCATTTTCTCCTTTTCACATCGTGAAGAGTGTATTCTGAGAGTTCAGTATAGTCCTCTTTATGTGTTGCAAATTCAAAGTTAGGTTGAACTGATTCAGTGACCTATAGACCCTTTCTAGAAGGTTAATATTTGGTTGAGAATTTCAGTGATTGTTTTTTAGATTTAATAGTAAGAAATCTTATGTATGTTTATCTATACTTATTTCTTGTTTTATGCATGTAAAAATGTTTATTATAATCTAAATGAAGTTCTGGTAGATCAGCTGTTAGTTAAATATTAGTATTTTTTATTACGAACTTATACCTACAGTGTATTAATGAAAATAACAATCGTGTGTCTTCTTTTTGAACTTTCTCTAGGTGCCATTTGTTCTGTTTTCTGATTGAATCCCTTCTAGTACATTCTGATGTTGTCAGTACCTCTATTTTATATTATTTTAAGAGTATCAAGAAATGCCTTAACTTCAATTCTCAGTACATGATTATTCTCTTACTCGTATTTGTTGTTCAGTTTTCTGTATCATGTGCTTGCTTAGCCCTGAACGAGGAGCAACAGGTAAGCAAAGGCATTTATCTCCAGCTTTGTTAGGCCACATAGGGTGTGTAAGAAAAAAGGGGGAGAAATGATTGGAATATAAAGTAACTTCTTGCTCAGAATGGCATTTCACTCCACATACCTAACATCTTTTGTTCCCGATTGCCTGTTCCCGATTGCCTTCGTGGGGCTGATTGGTGCCCTGAGACACCATCAGGTGTTGCTATTTTTTGCATCCTTGAAGTAGAATTTTGCCTTCCCTGGGTAAAAAGTGCTACTACTAAAAGATGTTCACCCAGTCTTTCCCCACCATTATGCAATGAAACACTTGTGATTCCATTCTAACAACTATGCTCTCCAAACTCTAATTGGTAAAAGAATAAGGATCTCTGGGGCAATGGAAAATTTGTCTTGTTTCAGTCTGAGAATTTTTTTAACTAAGTGCTTTTTTAAAAAATGCATGTAGGGGCGCCTGGGTGGCGCAGTCGGTTAAGTGTCCGACTTCAGCCAGGTCACGATCTCGCGGTCCGTGAGTTCGAGCCCCGCGTCAGGCTCTGGGCTGATGGCTCAGAGCCTGGAGCCTGTTTCCGATTCTGTGTCTCCCTCTCTCTCTGCCCCTCCCCCGCTCATGCTCTGTCTCTCTCTGTCCCAAAAATAAATAAACGTTGAAAAAAAAAATTTTTAAAAATGCATGTGAAAATTGAGACTTTTCTTTCTTGGGATAGACACAGTGCTTTAATTTTTGTTGCAGATTCAGTTCTTGCCCTTTGAAAACTTCTAATGGTCTTCCAAAGAATATTTATTTTAGATACTCTCAGTATTAAAAGTTGCAGTCTCTAGCTTTATACATTTTGTCCAGGGATAACACATTTTAATGCATATACTAATGCATTTTCTAGGGTCAGCTTCTCGAAGTTGGTTGGAACAATACAGCAAGTGCTCGAAATGACATCCAGAGAAATTTAAATTGCTGTGGGTTTCGAACTTATAACCCAAATGACACCTGTCTGGCTGTAAGTACAAAGCATAATGTATTTTTTGGAGATGTATTGCTTACAGATGAATAATGATTACCATGAAAGAAATGGATTTTCTGATGCTCAGTTGTATTTTTAAAATGCTGTACATACACCATGGACATTATTGTATCATTTGTCTGTCCTCAAGTATCTACTGCTGAGAGTACTAAATATCCCAGGGCCCTGCCAGACACAGATGTTTCTGGTTCTGCCCCTAATTCATTCCCATTCAACTCTTCCTAAAACAAGTTGTGAAAGAAAAGTAAGAGCCCATCAACCTTCAAGATGCAGAGGAGCCGTACAAATATCTTGGTTTTGAAGCATATCAGGGTAGTGGGAGGAGACCTGTCTATCCTAAATTGTGCTTTTTAACCATTTAAATGTCACGGGGGAAGGATATGTGGATCCTATTTCCTCCCTCCTTCCTTCCCCATTACAACTTCATGCTCCTTCTGTGTGGGAGCTGAGCTAGCAATGCACAAATTAGAGCCATACTGTTGTCCCAGGCCAGACCCCTGTATGAGGTTGGAGTTGGAGCTTAGCTGTCCTAGGAAGTTCACATGTGTTAAAATTTTGGGGAAACTCCTATAACCATCTCTCTGAGCCCTGAACTGGCTTGTCCCTCAATGAAGCCTCTTTCATGGGGTTATTAACTTTCTACTGCTGTGGAACACACGAACAACACCCGTGTATTATCTCAGTTTCCATGGGTCAGAAGCGTGAGTGTGGCTTAGTTGGGTCTTCCACTTAGGATCTCCCCTGGGGGAAATCAAGGTGTCGGCCAAGGCTGCAGTCTCATCAGAGGCCTAGGGTCCTCTGGCAAGCTCAGTGGGTTCTTTGGCAGAACTGGGTGTCTGTCTGGTGGTTGTAGGACTTAGGTCCCATTTTCTTGCTCTCACAATATGGCAGCATCAAAGTCAGCTTGATATTTCCATTCTGTTAAGATGATATCTTATGTAACACACACCGCAAACATGGGAGTGACTGTCTATCGTATTCACAAATCCCATCCACAGTCAAGGGGGGTGATTACTCAAGGTGTGTACACTGGGGGTGGGAATCGTACGAGCCATCTAAGAATTTAGGACAGTACTAAATAGCCAAGGCCCAGACTGGGTATAATACTCCAGCCACTCATTTTTATGTGGGTTCAATTTTTATCGGCTTTTTATAACTGTACTTTGAAATAAAAGTCCTCTTTTTTTTTTTTTTTAAATTGATACAGAGCTGTGTCAAAAGCAGCCACCCATGTTCACTGTGTGCTCCAATAATAGGAAAATATGCTGGAGAGGTTTTGAGATTTGTTGGTGGCATTGGCCTCTTCTTCAGCTTCACAGAGGTATGTGCAAATATCTCGCTATCTTTCCACTTTTGTCATAGGGATCCATTTTATATGGAGAGAGAGCATTACATTTTACCTTAGCATGGCCCTTAACTTTTGGAATGTATTGATGAATATTTTCACTGAGACTTAGTATTATAAATGTTTGAACCCTGGCTTGAAATCAGAAGACCTCACAGATCTAGCATGAACTTTAGACAGGGTGAGATGCTTCATCATTAAATCATTTAAAATTTAATGAACTAATAAAATGAATTTGGACTCGTTTATTTCTAGAGTCTCTTCTATTTATAGAGTTGTATGATAAATTATAATTTTAAATTTTGGAATAGGTAAGACATTCGTACTGTTTAAATTTTTTTTTTTTTTCAGCGTTTATTTTTATTTTTGGGACAGAGAGAGACAGAGCATGAACGGGGGAGGGGCAGAGAGAGAGGGAGACACAGAATCGGAAACAGGCTCCAGGCTCTGAGCCATCAGCCCAGAGCCTGACGCGGGGCTCGAACTCACGAACCGTGAGATCATGACCTGAGCTGAAGTCGGACGCTTAACCGACTGCGCCACCCAGGCGCCCCTGTACTGTTTAATATATATAGTATATAACACATACACACATATACACATATAAAGATAAGCTTTGAAAAATTGCCTTCCAAACCCATCCTCTGTTGTTCCTAGCCTTCCAAAACCTACAGGTAAACAGTATTATTAATTTCTTATTTATATAACTTGTATTAATATATTTTTCATATTAATACAGTTACAGATAATATATGTGTCTGTAAGCAAAACCACACTCATATTGTTTGATAATTGTAGAGGAATGCTAACTCCTTTTGCATTGTTTTTATTAAATTCTCAATCTCTGTGGACATTTCTTGATAAAGCTGAGTTGGCAATATGTATCAAAATTTTTTTAACTCATACATTATTTTGAGAGAGCGAGCGAGAAAGAGAATTCCCAACAGGCTCAGCACTGTCAATGCAGAGCCTGACATGGGGCTCAGACTCATGAGCCGTGAGATCATGACCTGAGCCAAAATCAAGAATCAGGCACTTAACTGACTGAGCCACCCAGGCACCCCTATAGCACATTATATATGTGCTATATATTATATATTTTATATATAATATATTTACATATATTATATATTTATATGTTATATACATGTATATATGTTATATATTTTATTGTTTTCAGTTTCCTTTTTTTTCTCCTCGTGAGAAGAAAAAATTCACACTTGGCTGTTATTTACAAAGTGGAGATAAAGACCAAGGTTAATATTCATTTTTTAAAAGAAGTCTCCCCTGACATCTCTTCCTATTCTAAGCATTTTTTCTGTTTAACTTTTTCTCAAGAAAGAGCTGTCTAGTGGGTTGGTTGTGACATCGGACAAGAAAATTGATGTATTGTTTAAAAACAATTCTGTGCATTATTTCTTCCTTTCCTTTAATCAGTATGATTTTTTTTTTCCCCATGAAACAACTTAAAAATAGAGATAGAAAAAAATCGGGATGAGCCATCTCCATTACCCCATTATCCAGATTCAACAATTATCAGGATTTTGCTACTTGGTTTCCTTTTTATTTTGGGATTTATTTTGAGAATTTAATTCTTTATTTATTTTTTATTTTTTTAAAATGTTTATTTAAAAACAAACCATGAGATCATGACCTGAGCTGAAATCAAGAGTTGGATGCTTAACCAACTGAGCCACACGGGTGCCCTGAATTTGATTCTTTTGAGCAGCTCCGTTTTCTTCTCATCAGGTTACACTACCTTCAATTATGCCTATTTAAAAAAAAAATTTTTTTTAACGTTTATTTATTTATTTTTTTTGAGACAGAGAGAGGCAGAGTATGAATGGAGGAGGGTCAGAGAGAGAGAGAGGGAGACACAGAATCTGAAACAGGCTCTAGGCTCTGAGCTGTCAGCACAGAGAGCCTGATGCGGGGCTTGAACTCACAGACTGCGAGATCATGACCTGAGCCGAAGTCGGACACTTAACCGACTGAGCCACCCAGGCGCTCCACCTATTTTTTTTTTCTAAAAACAGACTTTATTTATTATTTTTTTGGAGCAGGTTTTGGTCCATAGCAAAACTGAGAGAAAGGTACAGAGATTCCCATATATCCCTGCCCTTAGAAAGGCATGCATAGTCTCCTCCATTGTCACCATTACTCACCACAGTGGGACATTGTTACAATTGATGAACCCACAATGACACATCATAATCACTCAAAGTCCATAGTTTATGTTAAGGTTTACTTTTGTACATCATATGGTTTGGACAAATGTATAATGACATGTATTATAATGACATCATTATAATATCATACAGAATATTTTTTGCTGTCCTGCCCTGTAGGTCTTCTCTGTTCTGCCTATTCATCCCTCCTTCTACTGTTTGTTTGTTTGTTTGTTTGTTTATCATTTCTGTTAAGAATATAAACTCTTGAGTCTTAGGTATCTAAGAGCTAAGAAGACATTGTTCTTTCATAGACTCTTGCTTTATATTTTATATACCATGTCCTTTGAAACCTGATTAGAGATTTTAAAAATAATTTATCCCACATGATATTTTCTGGATAGTAAATATTTTATAGGTACTCTCACTTTTCAATTTTTTGTTGTATTCAGTATTTCACCGAATCATAGGGATGAGGCTAACTAACCGAACCAATGATTTCCTCTCATAGGTGAAACAGAATGATTTGACTTGAACTATTTATCATGCCTGAAAATAAACTTTAACCCTAAAAAAAACATTTAGAATCTGAAAAAAAAAGTTAAAAAGTTAGCACACGTTCTTTGTAGAAACTGTAGAAAATACAGAACATTATTAAGATGAAAAATTACATGTATTTACTAACTAAAATTACAAATACTAATCTTTATATTTTGGCATATTACCTTTTGTCTTCCTATATTTAACAAATAAACATAAAGCATAATATATAGGCTTATGACACAATTTCTGTGTTGGTGACATGCATTCTAGATGTAGGTTCTAGGATCAGCCGAGTTCATGATCCCTTCTAGTCAAAGTTACCCTTGAAAATCTTCAAATCATTTTAAGCAGCTTTGTAAGCTTAAAATCCATTATCTAACTTTGATCTTTTTGCACTTTGGGTGTGGCCTCCCTTCCAAACTCCCTGGAAATGAGGGATGAGATAGTGGCTCAACAATAAGGCAAAAGAAGAGACTGTCTCATTTTGTCACTTACAGCTGAATTGGAGGAATTAAGTTTTGGTAAAATGTGGCCTCCGATTATGAGGGTCTAATTTTACCCATTTGCTTTGTTTCCCCTAAGAACTGTAACGTACACTATCGGCATATATCCAGGGCTGATAGTCAGAATATTTAAGGGGCGTCTGAGTGGCGCAGTCAGTTTAGCATCAAACTCTTGATTTCTGCTCAAGTCATGATCTCCTGATTTGCAGGATCCAGCCCTGTGTTGGGCTCTGCAATGACAGCAAGGAGTGTGCTTGGGATTCTCTTTTTCTGCCCTTCCGTCTCTCCCTCTCTCTCTCAGAATAAATAAGTAAACATTAAAAAAAAAAAAATTAAAACCTCAAAAATTCTCACCAAAAGCTCTTCCCGTGTGCAGCATTTCTGAGGCAGAGTGAAGGAAATGATGCTTGGGCGGGTTGGGGGGTGTCCATGGAGTTGCTCTTTGACAACGGGTGTGTAAATATTTCAGCATTGTAACAACCAGCCTGGTTGAAGTGGTAGGTGGAATGTAAGCCTGAGAATGGCCTTCAGCACATCAGATTTCACATACAACCACAAACACTGAGAGCATCACTCCAGGTTTGAACCACGGTTCTAGCACTCATGACCTGTGTGACTATCACTCGGTTATTTAGCCTCTCTTGGCCTCAGTTCCTTTGCTGGTGGAATAAGGATAAGGATAGTTCCCCATCAAGTAGGGTGTTCGGGAAGTTGTTTGAATTTGTAAAGTGTGAAGAACAGAGCATGTCACAAAGTACTCTTGGTGTGTTAAATACATTCCTTTTCTCCCCCTGTCATATGTATTTCAACCCAAACTTTCCACTTCCTTAAAGTAGACTTATTTTTCCTTGATTCACCTCAGCGATCGTAGTTCCATCAGCTCTTACGTGTTGTAACTAATCAGTGCTGGTCGACAATTTTATAACAACACCGGGGTTATTATTGTGGTAAGGGAGAAAATTGTGGAGTGATCATAATTCTCTAGAAGTAGTTTAGAGGGCTCATGAGTAGTAATGAAGTCAAATATACAAAATTTAGGTGAAAAGTTGTTATAGATCTAAAGTGGAAAATATAATTTGAAATTCATTTTGTTCTGTTAAATTTTTATATCTTTTCAGTCTAGGAATTTTTGATTATTTTAAGTAAATCAACTTTGAGAGGGCAGAAACAGAATGAACACATTTCTTAATTTAAAAAAAAATTATGTTGGTTAACGCTTTGGTAAACCTGGTGTAAGAAACAGCACAATAACAACTTAGTACTTTTCTAAAATTACGGATCTTTGTGCCCTTCGGGAGGTAGGAATTGTAACATTTTTTAATGATCTCCATTAGCAAAATTTGTTACTGTGGGGTTTTTGTTACTGCTGAATTTTCCCTCAACTCAGCTTGTTTCTGAATTATCAGAATATGTGATATTTTAGCTATCCAGACAATTCAGTGTTTGTAATAGGTTCCTAGTGCTGCTCTAACAAATAACCACGATTGGAGTTGCTTCAAGCAACACGGGTTTATGATTTTATGCTGCTAGAGGTCAGAAGTGTCAAATGCAGACTCCTTCTGGAGGCTTTCTGGGAGAGCCTGTTTCCTTGCCTTTGGCAGCCACTAGAGCTTCCTACAGTGTGCAGCTTGTGGCCGTGGCCTCCATCTTCGAAGGCGGCACGTGGACTTAGCCTCCATCGTCGAAGGCAGCAGTGCAGCATCCTTTCTCTGACTGTCCCCTCTGCATCTGTCATCACATCACCCTTTCTCTGTGACTCTGATTTTTTTTTTGTCCTTCTTCCTTCTTATGATTACATCAGCCAGCCCACCCACATAATCTCCCTGTCTCAAGATCTTTAACCCAATCACATCTGCGTAGTCCCTGTTACCATGTAAGGTAACCTATTCTGTCAGGTTCTGGGGATTATGTTGCAGACATCTGTGGAAGGCCATTTTTTGGCCTACCACAGTAGTCATGGTAATTGTTCTTAGGGCCTCTAATTTGGGCTAGTCACTACACTTTAAAAGGAAAAAAGAAACCTCTTCCTCTTTGAACAAATAATGCAAAGCGCTTCAGAGGTCCAGAATTATGTATTGATGCACTGAAGAAATATATACAACTGTTACTTTCTCTTTCTTTTTCTTTTTCTTTTTTTTTTTTTTTCTTCTATTCCAGATCCTGGGTGTTTGGCTGACCTACAGATACAGGAACCAGAAAGATCCTCGTGCTAATCCTAGTGCATTCCTTTGATGAGAAAACAAGGAACATCTTTCATATTCTGATCTTGTTCACTTTCTCTAACTTAAAGTTCAGCTAATTTGCCTGTTTAAGGAAGCAGTATCTGAAAAGTTACATTATTGACAGTGGAATTATATATTTTTTATTCTTACGTTTCTCTAAATGTTTTCCTTTTCCATTGCTGAAAAAATTAGATACTCGTGGTCTCCTCTGAACCTCAGTGGTACCTGTAATCTACTGTATTCACAGTGTCTGGCACTGTCCACTGTGGCCTTTCTTAGCATTTTTACCTGCAGAAAAACTTTGTATGGCACGATTGTGTTGATCATATTGTAAATCTAAATATACATCTCACTGGAATAATTAATTGTATGTAGCACTGTGCTGTGTAGATAGTTCCTACTGGAAAGAAGAGTTGACATTTATTACAGCCAGAAAGGGTGAAATTCTGTTAGGTTAAATTCAGTAAGGGAAATCCAAATTCCCCCCATTTTTTTTTTTTTTTTTTTGTCTTTTTAGGAAAGTTGTGTTGTGAAAATTGTTAACATAAAAGTGATACTTTAGTTCCAGTAGTCTTTTATGATTACACTAATGTAGCCTAGAAATAGCTATGTCTTTAGGAACGTGTGGTTTAGTTTTTGATTCTTATAGGTAAGTACAAAGGAGAAATGGTCTCATGAATGTTCCGATGTGTAACATTTGCTTCAGGTTTCGAGATGTAATGAGTTTGGGAAATTGAGAAAGCCTAGCTATGTAGCCTTCTTATTCTTTTATAATAATTTGAAGTCCAAAAGACTGCATTTTTAAACAAGTTACTATTAATGCATTGGCCCATGTAGCAAAAAGATATTTGATTATCTTACAAATTGTTAAATACCTTTTTCATGAATTTTCTCAGTATTGTGACAGCAACTCGTCAAATCCAAGCATATTTGAATGTGAGCTCCCATAATTTGAATTTGAAATAGTATTGTGGTTCTGTAGATTATGTTAAAAAATTAAAGAATGGAAACCTTTCTTTGTGTGTGAATGTTTCAATTAAATTAATGGAAGAATTGCTAAATGAATTCAGTGAAATGGAATTCTTTTCTTTATTGCTTTATTCGCTCTGACCGACAGTCCAGTCCTGCCATTGTAGTGTATAATCTAGCCATGGAAATGAACTCCCAGCATTGATGTCTACTGGTAGTCCTCCCCACATTCTTTCTTGAAATGTTTCAGTGTTTAATATTTTCTCCACAGTGAGAATTCTCCATAGCGTTTTTTTTTTAAAAAGAGAAGTCATTCGTATTTATTTGTGGAAAATATGTAAGTTCCTTCATGTTATTGACAGTTCATAAGTTCTTGCATTCTATGTGCTATATAGTCTTTTATTGGTAATTGTCACGGTGATGGGTTTTAGGCCAAGAAAGGGGGCAAATGGTCGATATATAGAATTTTAGAGCATTTGGTGGTGGTGTCACCTCTATGACTCTGGAAGACCGGCTGATCTTACAAGAAAACCAAATTGTGCAGTTCCCATGGTACTGTAAGGAAGGAAAAATAGTTTTCCCTTTGTTCTTCCCAGTTCTTGTCTTAGACCATGTGTAAGAAAAGTCAGATCAACAAGGGAAAAACAGGTTTATTAACATGAATATCTTATGTATACATAGGAAATACCCCCGAAAACTGAGAAACTCCCCATGATAGCCCAAGACATCATCTTAAATACTGTCTTTAGCTAAAGACTAAAGAAAGGGGTGTGTGTTGGGAGGTGGAAATTGGAGGGAAGGATAGTTATAGGGGTTAACAGGAAAAGCACTGTAAACAAAGGCACGTCTTGTAAAATGGGTTTTGGTCAGTGACTTCTACATTGCTACCTTTCTTGTAATTTAGAGTCATTCTCTTCCTGGTGCAGAGAAGGAGACACCTTTACATATAGGGATTTCCTTTATAAATGTAAATTTTCCTTAAAGAAGGATTAACCTCTACTCTCATTGCAGAACTGCTCCTGTGTCCTCTTTTTTTCAAGAATAATCAGCTCAAGGGGTGCCTGGGTGGCTCAGTTGGTTGAGCGTCTGACTTCAGCTCAGGTCATGATCTCATGGTTAGAGGCCTACATTGGGCTATCTGCTGTCTGCAGAGATCCAAAGATCCTCTCTCTCTCTCTCTCTCTCTCTCTCTCTCTCTCTCTCTCTCTCTCTCTCTGCCCCTCTCCTGCTCATACTCTCTCTCTCAAAAATAAACATTAAAAAAATAATCAGCTCAAAATAATCTTTATGTCAAAGAGTGGCATAGTCTACTCTCCTTCAATGCCACATTGAGCCCTGGGCAACCGTAACATTGTTCCTACTTATCCCATAAGATGAGATTGGAAGTGATGCATGAAGCAAGTGAGATTTTTGAACACTGTCTTTACTTTAAGGCATTTTGTATTTTCCTCGTTTGCTTTGTTAAATTTGGAAGTTCCCTTGAGATTCTGGTATCTCTTGATGTAATACATACTTTTCTTGGTACAAAATGATTATATGTGGAAAGGGCTCTTCATAGCCCTGTTTGTGCTCTAATTGCAGTGACTTTATTTGGGTCAACCCAATTACGAATCAGGGCCTGGGAAGCATGAATCTTTAGGGCTACTAAACTATAGCATTCTAAGAGTGGGTGGTAGCTAATGATTAACCATTCAAGAAATAATACATTCTCAAGTACCAAGAGCAGCCTTGTTAGATTAATCTGGGCCTGCTGTTCCCTTGGGCAGATCTGAAGGTGATGGATTGTCTAGCCTCTTCTGGGAGGTTTCCTGTGGATCTTTGTTTGTGTTCTGCAGGCAGAGATAAAGCTCCCATTGCACACTTTATTATAAACCCACTGGAAAGGCCTCTGAATGGGTCTATCCTGAATCCCAAATGGCCGCTAATGCGGCTACAGAAGTCAGGCTGATCCCAGCATTACAGGAGGGCCACTGCCTACGTGCACAGAGATGTTGCCACAAACACACGGCATCAGAGGAGGGTGAATTTCAGATCAGGGTCAGTCCTTGAGTTATGACAAACGGCTGTCATGCACACTCAAGACTCTAGAGCTCCTCTCTTCTAAACCTAACATTTATTTTAAAAAAAGAAGCTACACTTGTTTTTAAAATTTATGTAAATATGTAAATATGTGTGTAAATTATGTATGTATGTAAAACATGTATGTAAATATTTATGTAAATATGTAAATAGAAAAAACTATTTACATATTCCATTAAGAGGAATATTTATTTCTTAGAACATTTGCCCTGTCAACCTCGATATGAAGGGTGAAATTTTAGTTAATATTATGCTAATACAAGGGAAAAATGTGAGGCTAAAATTCCTAAAATCAGAGTTCATGTAGCATACATTCATCTCAGATGCTCTGTGATCTAAACAGTGACTTTGGTATGAAAACCAGTTCTGCATGTTCAGCCTAACTAATATGCTACTGAGTACAACCGTGCAAAGAAAAGAAAAGAATCCAGAATAGTGGCTTAAAATCTTAGTTCCCTTACGCCAAAAACCTCCTCCTACCTTTTTTTTTTTTAATATTTGTTTATCCCTGTTTTAGTTCATGCGTCCTTTTGAAAATGCACTGAGTAAATGTATGAGACGATTTCACCTCATAGCTGGTATTGCACAAATTAGAATCACATTTTTACACCGTATTTTGTGAGAGAAAAACACTTTCAGACATTGTGATTGTACAAATAGGATCATTCACATGTCTATTTTATTATTAGAGTTGACAATAAAGTTAAGTACCGCGTTTTTCAGGTTTCTGGAAGTTCCAGGGGATTTGTGTGGAGTTGCTATGCACTTGTTATGCTTGGGGCTAGCAGTTAATTTTCCACCTGACAATGCCAAATGTAATTAGAGTGCGTGTTATTGGTCAATGCTTTCTGAACAATTTTAAGGGAGCAACCCAGTAATGCCCTTTACCCCACGCCTCCATTCAACCCCAGAGAGAGAGAGAGAGAGAAGAGAACAGAGGTCTTCTTGTTTGTCGTGATCACAACCGGGCAATTGTAGTCACTGAAATACCTCTGGAGATAGTGGGCAAGGGGGAAAATCAGACTCCTGTACCATGTGCCAGGCTACTTCTCATCCGTCTCCTCAGGAAAATCAGCTTTTGGAATTCATTTTCAAATGAGGGCCGGAGGGCGTTGCTTGGAGTTAGAATATATGGCAAACAATGGACTGTGATACTACTCGGAGGGTGAAACCACCTTTGCTTACTTTCAAGTTCTTGCGTTTTACAGTTTAGGAGGTCACAACTTGACGAGTGGCTTTTTCAAAGGTTAGGCTCATTTTACTTGGACTTTGGACTTTGACTCATTGGTGAGTGACTGAAGAAAGTTCTGTTCTTGACACAGAGCATGTTTTAAATTCTCCGCCAGCTCCTGTACTCACCAGTGATTGCTAAATATAAAGACCTTAGAAGCTACTTAGGATTACTGACTGCATGAAACACACAAAAAACCAAAACAGAGCTAAGCAGTCATAGATGATCATTTGAAGCCTGCAGCTCTTAAGCAGGTGAAAATGGTTTAACCAGGCATGTTGAACATCCGTGTAAATGACTCACAGGTGATTTATGTTACCAAATTTTTTCCTAAATTACTTTCTCTTTTTCCACCTAAGCCATGGGGTCGCCAATAAAACTGAGAAAAAAATTTTTTTTTTAGTGTGGTAAAATACACATAGCATAAAATGTATCATTTTTAACCATTTGTAAGTGTATAATTAAGTGGCAGTAAGTACATTCACATTGTTCTACAACCATCACCATGAGCTCCCCCCCCCCCGTTTTTAAATTTTTTTTTTTAACGTTTATTTATTTTTGAGACAGAGACAGAGCATGAATGGGGGAGGGTCAGAGAGAGGGAGACACAGAATCCGAAACAGGCTCCAGGCTCTGAGCTGTCAGCACAGAGCCCGACGTGGGGCTCGAACTCACGGACCGCAAGATCGTGACCTGAGCCGAAGTCGGCCGCTCAACCGACTGAACCACCCAGGCGCCCCCCCCCCCCCCCGCCCCGTTTTTAATCTGGTCCAGTTAGTTAACATACAGTGCAATATTGGTTTCAGGAGTAGCATTTGGTGATTCGTCCCTTACATGCAACACCCAGTGCTCATCACAACAAGTGCCCGCCTTAGTACCCATCACCCATCTAACCCATCCCCCACCTCCCTCCCTCCATCAGCCCTCAGTCTCTTGTGGTTTCCATCTTTTCTCTTTCTCCCCCTCCCATACATTTATCTGTTTTCTGAAATTCCACACCTGAGTGAAATCATATGGTATTTGTCTTTCTCTGATTGACTTATTTTGCTTAACATAATACATTCTAGCTCCATCCACATCATTGCAAATGGCAAGACTTCATTCTTTTTTGATGGCTGAGTAATATTGCATTGTGTATATATATACTTCATCTTCTGTATACATTTATCAGTTGATGGACATTTGGGTTCTCTCTATAGTTTGGCTGTTGCTGATTATTTTGCTATAAACATTGGGGTGCATGTACTCCTTCAAATCTGTTTTTTTTTGGTATCCTTTGGGTAAATACCTAATAGTGCAATTGCTGGACTGTAGGGTAGTTCTACTTCTAGTTTTTTGAGGAACCTCCATATTGTTCTCCAGAGTGGCTGCAAACTAGTTTGCATTCTCAACAACAGTGCAAGAGGGTTCTCATTTCTCTGCATCCTCACCAACACCTGTTGTTTTTCTTCTGTTGTTAATTTTAGCCATTCTGACAGGTGTGAGGTTGAATCTCATCATGGTTTTGATTTGTATTTCCTTGAAGATGAGCCATGCTGAGCATCTTTTCATGTGTCTCTTAGCCATCCGGACGTCTTCTTTGGAAAAGTGTCTATGCACCATGAGCTTTTTCATCTTCCCAAGTTCACAGTGCACACCTGGTAAACAATAACACCTGCCTCATCCATTCCCCTTAGCCTTCAGCCCCTGGTGACTACCATGCTCCTTGCTGTGTTGGTGAATCTGACTATCCAGACACCTCATGTAAGTGGAAACAACGTATTTGTCCTTTTGTGACTGACTTATTTATTCACTTAGCATAGTGTTTTCAAGGTTCATCCATGTTGTAGTATTTGTCACAATTTTTTTTTCCTTTTTAAGGCTGCATAGCATTCCATTGTATGTGTTTATCACATTTTGTTTATCCATCCATCCACCGATGGACATTTGGGTGGCTTCTTCTTCCTGACTATGTGACAAATGCTGCTATGAACATCAGTACACAGATAGCTTTTCCCTGCTTTCAGGAGCTTGGGGGACATACTCAGAAGTGGATTTACTGGATCATATGGTAATTTGGGGTTTAATTTTGTAAGGAACGGCCATATATATATATATATATATATATATATATATATATTTTATAGTGGCTGCGCCATTTTATGTTGACACTGTGCTACCAACCTTTTTATTCAGCTGTTTGAAATAATACTCCCTTGACCTACAGCATTCTTCCAATTCTGTGTAGTTAGGTTGTCAACATATGCTTTCGCTTAAATTTATTTGAACACAAAGGAAAGATAGGGAGATGGCAAGAAAGGGTTTGTTAGAACAGGCTTTGCTGATGTTTCCATATGCTTAAAGCAAAAGTTTGTGTGTTTGCATCTTCTCTTTCTAACCTGTGTGTGCACACACTTCCTGCTTTTGCCATCACAGCACATATTCTTAAATTCTTTTTCACTTATCCTTTTGTTTCTTCATAGTGTTTATTTTTATAGACAACATAGTGCCCTGTGAGTTCATAAACTATGTAACCATTATATTTCCAGGTTGCCTTTTTTTAAAAGTATGTTTAAATAATGTTGCCATTGGCATCTTCACAGAACTCTGTTTTTCTTGAATGATTTTGAGAGATCAAATGTATCATAAGGCTAGTTCTTAGCATTTCTTGAGGGTATGTTCAAGGGTGCAGATGTTCTTTGACCTTTTCACTGAATTAGTGCTCTGATGGAGAAAGCTGTCTGCTAGATGCTTTCTCTGAGAGGGTTAAATTGTGCAATATCTAACTAAAATTGAATTCTTAAAGTGTGTATAAGGAGTTCCCCACCAGGGTGGGGAGGGGTTGTCTTCAGTTAGGTGCCCAATCTTCTTGGGATGCCTTTGTACATATTCTTTTACACTAACACATATTCTGTTTTGATACTTCTGTTGACTAAGCTCATGACTATTTTTAGGCACCCAGTGACAAACTACATAATGAGGTGAGGTGATAACTTTGACTGTCTTTGGTCTTCATTGCTCCAGTGAAGTTTGTCTTGTCTTCTCTTTGAACATTTTGTGTGTCCAGAAGTCCTATTTGGTGAATGAATTAAATAGCTTTTCTCTGAAGGACTAAGTTGGGGGAAGAAATAACATTGAACACCCCCAAAAGGATTTATTTTTTTTTTTTAAAATCATGGCTGACTATGGTAGTATGCAAGATTGTTTTCATACATGTATACTTCAAATTAAAAAAAAGTAACTGTTGTAACAATAACCCTGATCTAATTAATCAGTGTGTCCATCTGTGTTCCTGCATTCTCCAAAGTCTTCTTGGATCTTCTTAAGTCTCAAGGCCTGACACAGAAGGAAAAGCTTGAAGATGTTGCTTTTTCTCTACAATTCAGTCTTCAGCAATTTGAGCGCTTTCTTCATGTTGTCAAGCACTAATGGGGGAAAAGGTTGCCACAGTCAAGATGCCACCAGCAATTGTGTTGATAGATCTAGTAAACCCCTAAACTTGGGTACTTTATTCATTGTCTAAATGGGGTTCTATTTCATGATAGGGTGAAGGGTTGGTAATTTTATTATGAAATTTTTTCCCCAAAAGTATGTGAATGGCTTTTATTTACATTCCAGTTCTCTTCCAATATTTATTACATGCCTTTTCTACAAAGCACTGTGATATTACCTGTGCAGGATACCTGCCTTTAAGGAGTCCAAAGTCTTATTAAGATAGATGCTCTTATCTCGAGAATGTCCAGTGCTTGGAATGTGCTTCCCTGGTCCTCCCGGCACCCACCAGAGGCATTGCCAATGGACCATGATAATCTTTGCTGCTGCCCAGATGCAGCTTCATTGTCTTTCTCAGCGTAATATTTTAGGTCAATGCCGCTCAATAGACATTACTGTGATGATGAAAAATATCCAGTGCCGGTGCACTGAGTACTTAAACTGTGGTTAGTGTGCCAGAGGAATTGAATTTTGAATTTTAATTAATTGAATGTTGAAGTGCTATGTGTAGCTCATGGCTCACATATTGGGCGATATAGTTCTACGCGGCCACTAGTCATTGAGCAGAATTGGTTCTTGGGGTAAAGCCCAACTTTCTTCCCAGAAGGACTGATTACATGTGACAACTAGGTACAGTCTCCCACTGAGGTGCTTTATCTGCACTGTCTTGTCTTTCCATGTTATGGCAAATCCAGGCAAAGTGAGAATCTTTCCAACTACTGGGAGCCGTCTTTCCTTCTGATCTTTAAAATTAAACTTAAACTCAATGTCAACAAACTGGACTACGTTATTTCATTTTCATCTTTTGGAAAAACTACATAAGGCATGCAGATTACCACTATTACTATTGTAATAAAACAATTACTACTGCATTTATTCTTTGGTAGGAGTTATGGGATAGACTGCCTAAGGGAAAGTTGAAAAGCAGGTAATGTGTTCACAGAATCCTCCAAGAGAAAAGGATACCTAATCTAAATAGTCTTTCATTGAGATTTAAAATAAATGAGATCTAGGTGAGTATGATTTGCACAAGGCTAGTTAGGATCAAACTGATTCTCTTCACCAGAGCTCTACTCCTAGAGCAACAGTAATAGATATGTTCACAGGAGGTAACACTTACAGAGCGCTACATCTGAAGGTTCGTAAGCGTAGAGACGATTCGAGTATCTTCCAGTGATGTCAGCTCTAACTGTCAGGGATGGGTCTACAAAGAAAAACCAAACAGGAATGAAGTCTCTGTTTTCAAGTAAGCTCTGCTGTGTGAGGAAGCCTATGTGTTTGTCCGTGGTCCATGCAAGGAACACAGCGTGTGATCTGTCTCACGGAGTTCCATGCCATCCACTCTGCATCCCTGCCAGTGGCTGCAGTCCCCCAACCAGGGCCCGGAGTATTTGACAGCTGTGGAATGCTATTTGTGGGAAAGGTTATGAACCCTGCTGTCCTATCTATAGCAACTCGAAAACAGAATAATACATACTTTCGGGGTGGTGTTTGGTGTTTTGGTGGAAACATTGGCATTCCCTACTAAAGAATTATTTTAAACTTTTGAAATGCTTATGTGGTAATTGCAGTGTGTTACCAAGAGCAACCTAGATAATTAGAAACCCACATCCAATGCTAGTTTTCAGAACCCAAGGTTGTTTTTAATCAAGTAAAGAATGCCAACCCGTAAGAGAAGCAAAGTTCAAATAAGCATGTAGTTCCCCTGTTTTGTTTACTTTATTGTTATCTGGATACATTTGAAAAATAAAGACTTAAGAGTCTTCCCTCATGCATACATATGTCCCTATAGGTTTAAGTCCATTTTTTCATGTTTTGTAGTTAACTTGAAGCTTTCAAGTTAACTTTTCACTTAATGAGAAAAAAAGGTATTTTAACAATAAGGTGTATCGAAAAGGGAGATACTAGGGTCTACACACGTCTAGGCACCTTGTCTTGCAAGAGAAGATTGAAGGAGCTTAAGGTACATGTCCTGAAAATCAGATGAAGAGGTCCTGTGAGAACCAGACGCTTGTATGCAGAGTCTGTTGCTGGTACTTAAGTGGGCAATCTTTCATTTCAGAATGTTGGAATGGTACCAACTGACATTAATTACAGAAAGCAGACATCTATTTGTTCAACAAAGACTTAAAACCTATTATACTTCTGCTACGTGCACAGGATACAAACACACGGTCTACTCTTTGTAATAAATTAACATAAGAAAAGCTTTTTAACAACCATTGGCTCACAAGCCATGGCCTGCACCCTGGAACCACTAAGACAGCTTTAAGAAATACCTCCAGCCGCCCCCCCCCCCTTTCCCTGCGCAAGATTCTGATTTAATGGGTTTGAGATGTGGCTGGGCAGCTTGAGTTTTAAAATCTTCTAGGTGATTCTAATATGCAGGCAGTGTGGAAACTCCTGAGCTGGAAGAGCAAGCAAGCTGCCTGAGGTGGGTTTTTTGGAAGGCATTGAATGTGGGTTAAAATGCCCTTAGACAGGGATACTATGAAAAGAACTGCACAGAATGTAACTGGGTGACCTATAAAGTCCCGGTTTAAGGGCTCTCAGTTTTCTAAATCCTAACAAAATGGAATCTGTACTATTAGCTCCAGTTCAGCTTTTTTCCTTTATATCCCTCACTTGTTCCTCTCCCCTGTTAATGTGTCTTTAGTGAGTTAGATGGTCCAATAGTGAGTTAGAGCTCAGTGAGTGTGGGCTTTGCCATGGGGTGGATTTATTTATGCAGTGTCCTTAAATCACTCTGACTTGGTTCAAAGCCACTCCCAATTCATTTGTTCAGTCGTTTAACAAATATTTATTGCCAGCCTACCAGAGGGTCATTCTGCAAATAGGAGGGTGAGAAGAAACAGACACAGTACCTGCCCCCAAGAGCTGTGGTCCTGTGGGGGAAAATATATACTAAACAATCACCCACTAAATGCAAACTTATCACTGAGGTAAGTGTGTCTCTTGAGAGGAACATGATGTCACAAGAGCACATAGTGGGGATTGTGCCAGGTCAGTGAATGACAGGGATGACTGGGGAGTTAACTCAGTGATGGGGGAAGTGCATGGGGGAAGCAGGAAGACCTTTCCAGCAGAGAGAACAGCACCTGAAAAGTACCGGTGGCTGGAAAGAGCATGACTCCTCTGCTTTCTTTTATTCCAGTGCATCTTCCTCACTTTCCCCAAAATAATTATCAAAAATGTCAGAATGAAAAATCCAACATATGAATTGGAAGTTTGCCAGATGAAAAATAAGTATTTACAGGCCTGATGTATTCAGGAAAATGGGCAATGCATTTAAAGAGTTAATGGGAATTCATTATACTTCCTTTTCAGATGTATTTTTGACAGGACATGATAAGTTAATGTTAGCAGATGAGAAACAAATGAGGAAATAGGCAGAAGCTTGAATTTTCTAATGAAAATAGGTTGAGAAGTGTAAAGGAATGTCATACCCCTTGTTAGGGCATGACAATGGCAATGGCCATGACTGAACAGCAGATGGGGAGGGGGAGTCGAGAAGAGATACCGCAGCACGTGGGAAATGATCAGTGTGCTTAATCTCATTGTCACTTTTACTTACCAACAAACATGATTCTGGGGACATACTGGCCATCAGGAGAAAGGTGTTTATCAGTTGTTTCATACTAAGATTAAAAGAAAAGACAGCTTTTAGTTGGTCTGTTCTTTAGTTGTTTTCATACTTGTTAATCCAGAAATGTGTCCATTACAGGGCTAGGCATCTTGAGATACTCTAAGGCACATCTCTTCCACAGAGAGTTTATAATACACATGGGGAGGCAGGTTATACACATGAAATAATAAATAAGATAGAACAGACTGTAATTCAAAACCTGATGTAGAGGACTGAATGATACGATCAAGAGGAAAAACATTCAAGAAGTCAGAATATGGAGGGAGTTATAATGTTTGGGAAGACATGTTGGGTGAGATAGGAAATAGAATAATGAAAGAAACAGAAGTCACATTTAGAGAAATTACAGAAACAAACAGGCTTGTCTTATAGCACTTACCTTTAAGGAATGCACTGTCAATTGAGAGATACAGGTAGGAAAATGAATATTGAGGATCCAGTTGGTGAAGTGTTATGATGGAGGCTGTTCAGGTGAAGTGGGTGACCAGAGCAGGACATTTAGCCCCGTGTGCAAGTTTTACTACGACTTTCTGAAGTGAGTAGGGAGGAGTCTTAAAAAATGAACAGGAGTCGGTTACGTGGAAAATGAGGTCACTGCAGACAGTGGGGAATGACTGCACAAAGGTAGAAGAAAGGCACAGCACTTTCTGGTCTGACTATGTGTTTTGGGAGGATTGAAATATAGGGGATGCATGAGGTATTGGCGAGAGAAGATGCTAGAGAGCTGCTTCTGGGGCTGGCTCTTGAGCAGTCTTTCACACTATGCCAGTGTTTGCATTTGTCCATGAGTAGACAAGAACATCTGGAGAGATTTAGAAGAAGTACCATAACCCCAGTTTGGTTTTTGGAATCATTACCCTGATGGCCATGTGGGACTAGCTGGAACTTATTTTGTAGGCACAGAGCCATTTAGTAATGTTGTAGTCAACTAAGCGGAGAAAAATTGTGACACTAAATAGTAGTCCTCACTCTACAGAGAAATGGCCGATAGCAAGAATATGTAGCAGTTAGACCACAGGGTTTCTTGACTGCTGAAGGTGAGTAGGAGATTGCCATCTGGAGTAACACTTACAGTGAAAGGGAATAATGAAAGAAGAACTCTTTGAAAATCTTGAACCAAGGTGATAAATTCAGCATTGGACCTGTTGAATTGAAACTTAACTAATGCAATATCTGGACCACGATTGCACACACAAGTTGGAAATTGTCGCATGTTTGGATGAGATGTGGGGATTACCAGTGTGTGGGCATTGGTTAAAGACAGCTGTAGATGAAGTTGTCCATAGAGAATATAAAATAAGAAAAAGACAAGTATGTCAACTAGAGATTCACCAAGTCACTAATACTGAAAGTTAGAAAGAGGAAAGTGAGCCCGTGGAAGAGCGCTGAGGAAGATGAGAATGTTCTTTGTTGGTTTTTTTTTTTAATGTTTATTTATTTTTGAGATGGGGGGGAGAGAGAGAGAGAGAGAACGAGCAGGGGAGGGGCAGAGAGAGACAGAGACACAGAATCTAAAGCAGGCTCCAGGCTCTGAGTTGTCAGCACAGAACCTGACATGGGGCTCGAACCCGTGGACCGTGAGATCATGGCCTGAGCTGAAGTCAGATGCTTAACCAACTGAGCCATCCAGGCGCCCCAAGAATGCTCTTTGAAGAAGCCAACCTATGTCAACTTGGAAAGAAGGGGGAGAGAGAGAGAGAACTTGCAGTAGAAAGAACTTGCAGACAGAAAGCCTGACCAACAGGAGGGGTGTTGATGGTGAAGGAAAGTGGGAATGAGGGGAAGCTATGTTGCATGTGCAGTGATTTCATTTAGACCACCAGGAAACTGTCTCTCCCAGGGAGAGAGGAGACAAGGACTAAGAAGGACTGCAGGCAAAGGAGCACAGGAAGAGACTTGCGAAGACAAAAACCTTCCAATTATTATAGCCACAGAGAAAATCCTGACCACAAGAGCACATTTTTCAGACAAGCTAAAATTATTAATCACTAAATAAAAGCATATGCATGCGAGATAGATTATTAATGAACTATGTTTCTCTCTCTCTCTCTAATCTGTGAGAGGAGACATTTGGAACAGACCCCAGTCCGTGCCGTGTGGCTAGAATGTATAGGAAAAGATGGATTGTCGATTTCAAATAATGAGTCATGGAGGAATGTCAGCAATGAAAAAAGTGAACTTACAACTAGATTGAGGAGGACGAACTGCTCTGCCAATTTCTGGATTTCTTTATTTTCAGCAAACACTTTCTTTAAAGCTAGAATACAAAGAAGAATCACTAAGTATCCATCTCATCAGTGGCTGAAAGCATTGCTTTCTATTGTATTTTAAGTTGAACTGTACTTTTATTATTATTTTTTTAATTTAAAACATGTGTATTTATTTGAGACACACACACACACACACACACACACACACACACACACACAGAAGGGGAGGTGCAGAGAGAGAGAATCCCAAGCAGGCTTCGTGCTGTCAGCGCTGAGCCTGATGGAGGGCTCAAACTCACAAAGTGTGAGATCATGACCTGAGCTGAAATCAAGAGTTAGATGCTTAACTGACTGAACCACTCAGGCGCCCCTGGAGTTACTTTAAAATAGGTTCTTACTACATAAGATGTTATGTTTTATTCAACTATGCTAGGTGCTAAGGATATAAAGATGAATGACCTGAACCTTGGCCCTAAAGCTAAAAGCCTATAAAGGAAATTATATTTAGAAGAACAAATTACCTTGACTGTGTGGGCATTCATCCAAGTGATGAATAATCATTAAGGGTTTGTTGCTGTAAGAGACAAAGAGCGATTGGGTAATTTTTAATGAGTAAGATTTCATGTACAGCTATGTATCACTAGGTGGCGCATTTGCGAGCTTTAGGAGAACTCTGTAACCCTCCTCTTTACCTTGTCTTGGATTTGTATAAAGCTTCTTCGTATGTCTGAGTCCAGATGAGCTGGTCACCCCAACCTAGAACAAAATGAACCAGTATATTTAAAGCTATTATAATTTCAGACTAAAAATGTTGAAAAGCAATGGTGAAGACTGGGATAAATATACAAAGCAGAAACATTGATAAACTTTGATGAATTTAGAAAAAACACATGCAAAAATATGTTTGGCACACAAGTCTCAGCTTCTCAATTAAGTGGCATTGGAAGCCGACCGGAAGCTCTCTCCTACCTCTGGAGAGGGTCTGGGGCAGTTTGGGTGCCGAGTCCTTTGTGTCCTTCTTAGCTCCTGATTTGACTGTGATATCTTTGGCCAGTGTGTAAGAGAGGGCGACAAGGAGCAAGAATGCTGACGCTGAGATCTTCTCCATGGCAAATCTGATGTGGAAATAAGCAAAATATCAGTAAAACAAAAGGGAACGAGCAGCTTTAAAACCTTCAGACTGCATCATGGCCATGGGATACAAAGGAATTGAGGCTTAGCTGGTATGAAAAACTACCTTCCACATAATTTTCCTAAGAATACATAGTGTGAATATCTATTGACTTTTCTACTAACAGGCATACAGCCATGTGTGTGTATGTGTGTGTGTGTGTGTGTGTGTGTGTGTGTGTATACTGATGTAGATCTCCATAGAAACCTACAGTATAGAAATAAGTATATAGATATTTTTTAAGAAAATAGATAGATGTATATACTCTTATAGCTAAAGGAGTTTACATTTAAGCTTTATATTTTGAAATTTTGAGTACTGGACGGCACCCTAGGGGCTACTCCTCCATTCCCACTACCCATGCCTGATGTTATAGGTGAAGAGTCTGAAATTCAGAGAGTTGAAAGCTTAGGAGGTCTTATGGATCTTTCCATCTTGCAGGGCTGGCTCCCATTTTCCCATCCTGAAACAAGGGCCCTAAACATACACACGTCTCCAGCCTTCTGGAAAAATGGGGGCATTGTCGTTAAAGAGTAAGATCTAAGTAAAATGAATCCTTATTTAAATTAAAACCTGCCAACTTTGTCGCTTCACTGAAAACTTGTACCCACATAACTCCCTAGTGTAACATTTACTCAAATTCCATTTTTAGTTCTGAATTGACTAAAATATGTCGATGCAAGTTCAGTCTACTGAGACAGTTCTTCGACTCTCTCCATGGGCCTGTATCAGTAGGTGACTGTGGGCATGTCTTTCAGTGCACAAAATATTCTATGGGACTCATAATACAGAGAACCAACCCATGGGTATCTCTTTGTTAATTTTTTTTCCCTTCCTGTATTTCACAGTTAAGTCTTTGGGAAAGCTTCACTACTACAAAGCAGATGCCTATAAGTAGGAAAGTGAATGGTAAGATGAGATCTAGGAGTGAGGGAGGGAGAGAGCTAGCTAGTAAAGAGAGTTGCATTAGCAAGTTGCTGTGGTTATTGATCACATGCAGAATTGGGGATGGGGTTCCAGGAAGGACAAAGACTGAAATTGCTTAAACATATCTCACTAATACTGGTGTAGGTCTGAATAAATTCTGCAGAGGAAACAGGATGGGTTATCAATGGTTAGTATTTTTAAGCTGGGGGTGGGGGGGGTCCTTTCTCATGTTCTGATAGCTTGAGTGGAAATTGTTGTTGAGCGTTAGCTGTTTTCGAAAAAAAAAAGCATTGCTAAGTTACCAAACCCAGATGATGGCTTGGATTAAACTGACCAGTTACTGTCCAAACCATCACAGGTAGCCACAGATGTCTAACTCAAAAAAGACAAACAAAAAGCAAGGATACGCTTCCTTCATTTTCTACACAGATAGCCAACAATTCCCAGCCTTCTTAGTACAAAGACATCTTTTTAACACTAGAAAAGAAAAAAATAAAACAAAACAGAACTTTGACATGAGAATGATTCTACTTTTTAGATGTTAGTTGGTTCATAACAAATAATTACTTTGTGGCAAATAATTACTTTATCAACAAACATTTGATTTTGTATTTTACTTATAGCAACAGCACCTCTTTATGTTAGGAAAAATAATCACGAACTGGTAGTGAGACGTTTTATCTATTTTGCTCACCGGCCGTTCTTGTTGCCTGACTGTCAGGACCCCTTGTAATAGCTGCACAGCTTACCGGCTGGAACTGCTCACATAATACATGCATTTTATGGCAGGGTGACCCATTGAAGGCTAATGTCACTCCTGCTTTATAAATACACCGCTGTGGGCTCACTCCTGACATTCATTCTACTGAGGTTTCATACGAAGTGGACTCTGCCTGCAAATTTCCTGCATAAACCACCTCAAAACAGAACGCCAGGACACCTGGGTGGCTCAGTCAGTTAAGTCCCTGACTCTTGATTTCAGCTCAGGTCATGATCTTAGGGCCGTGATATCAAGCCCCTTATTGGGCTCTGTGCAGGGCATGGAACCTGCTTAACATTCTCTCTTCCTCTGCCACTGTTCATGCTCCCTCCCCCTCTCTCTCTAAAACAAAAGAAAACAAAAAAAAATCACAATGCTAACCATAGAAAATGATGAGAATTTGGATACAAACACACACTCTATGAAACGGTGGCTGTATGTCCGTCCTCTTATCTTTAGCAAGGAATGAACTTGCAGGAAGTTTCACTGTCCCTGTTCGTAAATGCTTCAGGAAAGCCAGCCCATCTCTTTTCTTGTAGCCCATCCCATGAATTTCAAGATTGAAGGTGCAACAAGAATATCTTTACAACAGAGAAAAAGAACCATTTTTCTGATCTGCTGTAATATTCCCAAGTGTAGTTCCTAGCAGGCAGTCTGAGCTGAGATTTCGTAGTCCTGGGGAACTGTGCTTTAGCCAGTGGGAAAGAAACAGAGCATTAGATGATGAGCAGTGCATAGTGACAGAAGACCGTAGGCCCTGTCCCAGGCTTGAAAGCTCTTAGAGCTCACCCACTCTTAAACCCCTTGTTTCTAAAAGGAGAAAGCATTACCTTGAAATAGCTCAGGAATGCAGCCCTCCACCAGCTCTGGCCAAGGAAAGGCCCTGGTAAGACTTTGATGGAAATTCCCTCCCCACATCTCATTTCATTGCCCTGGGAACTACCTTGCACTTCTTTCTCTATTTATTCCTGTAACTTTACACGGTAATCAGAGCCCCAAACTCACTCTTAGCCAGTGCCCTGCCAACATTATTGTCAGGAGCCTTACCTGGATTTCCCCACCCACTTGTCTGTGCGAGCCAGCTGGCCTCACTGCGGTCCAAACCTCCTAGTGAGCCAGCTCAGCTGAGCCTCTATTTATGCTCCCGAGCACAGCTCAATCCCACCCACTAATCCCGTAAGGACAGGTTGCAAACTCAGAAAGGAACTTTCCTTTTCCCCAGCAATTAGCTCAAGAGTCCCTTGTTTTTAAAAATAGCATCGCGAAGGGTATGCTTTTCAGTGTGCCTGTTTTTAACTGTTTGTGAAAGTCTATTGTTAAAGAGATTTGGAAAGTGGGCAGCGTGCCAAATCCAGGTAAGCTTTAAATGAAGACATTTGATTTGCCTGGAGGCTGATTTGTCTTTACATGATTGGATGGAGTGTGTGGTGTGTAGAATTTTTTTCTCCCCCTTGGGCAGATTGCCTTTTTTGAGTTGAGAACACCCAGGGGTGATTCACAATTCAAACTTCGGCAGTCATTGCACCTGCTACTCTCCATTGTGGGACACATTATTTTCTGCCATACACTTCCTCTTCCTGACGAACAAGATGTACATTCACCATGGCTATGAAAAAATTGCAAATCAAGCATGCATGCACAAAGTATTTCAAAGCTGAGGAAGTCATTGAAAGAAGATACCTAACACTATGAGTTTTTATTAATTACATTGTTGTTGAAAATATTCAACAACTTCCCTCCAAAAAAGTTCAAAAGTGATCCACACATACTCTCATTTAATGGCAAACTTCCCTGCTAGGCATGCAGAAGCCATTTACCTCAGTTTTCAGACCTGGAGCCTCATGTCTGCGACTTCTTTTTTCACTCAAGATTATGTAATGATTCACGAAAGATTTTAAGACTGAACTCAGATTTTATGTAAAACATTTCAATCCTGTGTTTTGTTCATGAAGCTATATGCAATCCTTAAAAGCTCAGAATGGATAAATCTTTAGCAACAGAAAATTAACTAATGGGATACAAGCCCTATGAAAGTAACTTTTTAAAATGAGTTAAGATCATAATGTTTCCAAACACCTTCATGTAGATATATTTTTTTTGATAAAACCAAAATTTCCATGGGAAAAATAGTGATTCCCAAAATGCTGAATTTTCTTTCACTTCTAAATGAGTTTACAGAGAGGGGGCACCTGGATGGCTTAGTCGGTTAAGTGTCTGACTTTGGCTCAGGTCATGATCTCGTGGTTCATGAGTTCGAGCCCCGCATCGGGTTCTGTGCTGACAGCTTGGAGCCTGGAGCCTGCTTCAGATTCTGTGTCTCCCTCTCTCTCTGCTCTTCTCCCACTCATGCTCTCTCTCTCTCTCTCTCTCTCTCTCTCTCTCTCAAAAAATGAATAAACATTAAAAAAAAATTCGGGGCACCTGGGTGGCTCAGTCGGTTAAGCGTCCGACTTCGGCTCAGGTCATCATCTCACAGTATGTGAGTTCAAGCCCCACATCAGGCTCTGTGTGGACAGCTCAGAGCCTAGAGCCTGCTTTGGATTCTGTGTCTCCCTCTCTCTCTGCCCCTCCCCTGCTCATGCTCTGTCTCGGTCTCTCTCTCAAAATAAAATAAAAACATTAAAAAAAAAAACTAATAAATAAATGAGTTTACAGAGATAATTTCTTTAGATATTCGAAGACAATTATTTGAGTTGAACTTTATTTAAAAAAATTTTTTTAATGTTTACTTATTTTTGAGAGGGAGAGAGAGACAGAGCAGAGCATGAGCATGGAGGGACAGAGAGAGGGGGAGACTCAGAATCCAAAGCAGGCCACAGGCTCTGAGCCCAAGACTGTGAGCTCATGACCTGAGCCCAAGTTGGACCCTCAACCGACTGAGCCGCCCAGGTGCCCTGAGCTGAACTTTAAAACTGGAAAGGCTTTTACATAAACCCTTAGTCTATTCAGCTCTTAGAGGATTCAACTCAGCCCCCGTATTGTGCAGATCAAATAGTAAAGATGTTAAAAAAATGAATGACTCTGAAGGTCCCACAACTAGTTTAGGGCATTGTCGGGACCAAAGCCCAGGTGTCATCCAGTGCATCACCTGCTCAGAGTGGACAGTGGGTAGCATTTGGGGTCGCAGGATTTCAGTCTGAATCCTGCATCCTGGTGCATGCTCCCTGGACAATCAGAGCTGGCATTTAACTCCTCTCAAACTTTGGTTCCCTTTCCTATAAAATGGGGGTACTATGATCGTAGATGACTGTTTTGAGTGCTAGATGAGATTTTAATGAATTAAGAAATGAGAAAGTACCTGGTGTATTAGTTTGCTAGATCTGCTGTAACAAATGACCACAGGCTGGGTGGCTGAGACAACAGAACTCATTGTCTCACAGTTCTGGAGATTGGAAGTCTGAGATCAAGGTATATCAGCAAATTGGGTTTCTTCTGAGGCCTCTCCTTGGCTTCTCGATGCCATCTTCTCCCATCTTCACCCAGCCTTCCCTCTGTACTTGTGTCCTAATTTTGTCTTATAAGGACACCAGTCATCTTTAACTTCATTACCTCTTTGAAGACCCTATCTCCAAATATGGGCATATTCTGTGGTACTGATGGTTATGATTTCAACATGTGAATTTTGAGGGGATAATTCAGACCATACACTTGGTGATTAAAAGTATCTCTGGTTTGTTATAATTCATTGTAATAATATCGTACCTATTTTACTATACTCCTGTGCCTGCTGTTTTGTCAATAAATACCCAGTATTTGTCGTAGTGACTAAGATACGGCAGGAAGGAAGTAATTATTCGAACATATCTTACACACATCGTAATGACTGTGGTATCCTTGGCTCACATATCTGTCTTGGTGTGAAGCAATGAGGGTTTTGTAGATGGTACCAGTTTTTCTTATATGTTATTAAATGTCGTTACATTTAATAGCGATGTCCTGTAATCAGTCTTTCAGACTTGCTTGATACTGTAAAAATCTGTTGTTAATAAATAAACATTTTATTAATTTTCTATTTATTTTGAAAGGGAGCGCATGCACACGAGTGAGTGGGGGAGGGACAGAGAGAGAAACGGAGAGAGAGAATCCCAAGCAGGCTCCACGCTGGCAGTGCAGAGCCCAGTGCAGGGCTCGCTCTTAACAACCGGGAGATCATTACCGACACTGAAATCAAGAGTCTGTTGCTTATCTGACTGAGCTACCCAGGTGCCCCTGGAATTCATCCTTAAGAGGAAGTGTCCTGTAGTGGTAAAGAGGGCGAGTAGTAGATTCAGACTGGTTTGAGTTCAAATCTACCTTTATGATTATTACATTTTCTACTAACCCCTTCAAATTACTTCAACTTTCTGTACTTCAGTCATCTCATCTGTAAAGTGTGGATAGACAGCAAGACGTGCTTTATATAATCCGTGTAAGATTATGTAAAATAACTGAAGAGAACTGCTTAGAATGATAAGTGGCACATAGTACGTGTTCAAAAATATTAGTTATTGTTACAGAAGGTATCACTTGCTTCTCTGTATTATAATCATTGAGGCCTTAGTCCGTTAACTCCATTACATAATGTTGAGTGTGTGAACTCTGTGATGGAAGAATCTTTGATTCCTCTTTGATTATAGCCTATCATAGGACTTAAACTTTCAAACCATGTTGTTGGAAAAATGAATTTGTCATCGTAACAACCTCACCAGATATGATTCTTTTAAAAATAAAGAAAATAAATTCAGATGTGTGGAGGTAACTGATCCAATGACATGAAACTGATGAGTAGAGAGATGACTCAAAGCCCTCATAATTGCTGATAATGAATCCAATATTCCTTTCAGTCTACCAAGCTGCCTTCTGATGTTAGGAAGTAAAGAGAGGAAACCGTAATCAAATGTTAACCTTCCCAAATGGAATGATGATGAGCTTTGTGTAGAGGAAGATGAAAATAGCTTCATGTCCTCAAGGACTTTGCCTCTGCTGGAGGCTTTTCAAAAATATTCATCTAACCAGCAAACCAGACTGCTGAATAAATAAGCTTTCTCTAAACTCTAGCTTAGAGAAATAGACACATAGCATTAGTGTTTTGACATATAGGATGAGTTGATTGCCATTGCAGTTTAATCTTGACATACGATGGGGGCTTTTGTGTACAAAATTAATTGTTTCCCACGTCTTGGGGTTTAATTGCTATTCAGTTTATTAAAGGTAAAAATTTCAAGCCTAGCCTTTTCCTAAATCTACAGGTTTAAGACTCAATTTCAGTAAATTAAATTTACCAGATTAAATGTAACCTATGGACTTCAATACATTAAATTAAAAGATCATAAATTGGAACCCCCAGGTGGCTCAGTTGGTTAAGCGTCCGACTTTGATTCAGGTCATGATCTCACGGCTCGTGAGTTCGAGCCCCACGTCGGGCTCTGTGCTGACAGCTCAGAGCCTGGAGCCTGCTTTGGATTCTGTGTCTCCCTCTCTGCCTACCCCTCCCCTGCTCATGCTCCGTTTCTCTCTGTCTCAAAAATAAATAAACCTTAAAAAAAGTTTAAAAAAATCACAAATTGATATTTTTATTCCAATAGATTAAATTCAATTAATAATTTATTTACAAACTTTGTTAATGAAATTCCCTCAAATGCTTTTAACTCGAGTTCACAAATTTAATACCTGCATAACTAATTCTTTTAAACTTTACTTGTTTTTATGTTTATTTGTTTATTGTGTATGTGTGAGAGAGAGAGAATCCCAAGCAGATTCTGCGCTCTCGGTGCAGAGCCTGATGTAGGGCTTGATCCCATGAACCTGTGAGATCACAACCTGAGCCAAAATCAAGAGTCAAACGCTCAACTGACTAAGTCACCCGGCACCCCAGTTCTCTTAGACTTTTGAAATGCCCCACAGGGCAGATTTGCAGATGTCATTAGCAAAACCTTTCCAAGCACTTTAGCAATTCTTGTAAATATTGTAAATAGAAATTACTGGATAGTAATTTGAGTACTATGAATCATTTAAATATTGCTCATGAACAGTAAATATCATTTTCAAATTAATAGTCTAATTTTGGTTTATTTTTAATCAGTCACAGGCTAATATTCAGATTCTTTAAAATATTAGCTTTTCTTCTATCTTACCAACACTTAAATAACAAACACATAAAGGTATTCCAATGCTTTCAAAACTTATTCTTCCATTTCACATAGAAGTCTTGATACTATGAATATGAGTGAGGAACTTTGTCAGTTTTATTCTTACTTCCATTCCTCCTAGGGGTTAGCAAAGAGAGAGCAGATTTACCTCTCACGTGGACAAATGTTTCTGGGACTCAAGTTTGGGACTATGATAGGCATCAAAGGCTGCAACATCGTCACTGACATGTTATATTGAGAGTTGTACAATTAGGTGTGTTTCTCAAGGGCAAGTGTAGAGCAGAAGCATCAGCACCAAGCCTTGGTCATATTCTTCCATTTAGAAGAGTGAGAAAAATGTGCTTGTAAAGCACACAAAAAAGCAGACAGAAAAGTACGAGGACATCCGAGACGTGCCATGCCCTGAATCCAAGTGTAGCAGGACCCCCAAGCCCTAGTCAACAACCAGCGTCAAATGTAGCTGAGACAGTTCAGGGCTGGAGCAGGGTCCCTATGCATGGGCTTATAAGCGTTCGAATGGTTTCCAGAGCTGTCTCTGGAAGAATACTCACACACGGATGATTTTACAGTTATTTCAGAGGGCTCATTTGTACACTGAAACTAATTTCAGGATCCTTTTGCAGGATCCGTACACCCCAGGTTAAAAACTCTTGCTCAAGCATTTGTGTATCTATTAGCCATCATAAGGAGCCCACAGCTTTAGGATTTTGCATTTGTACTTGTTTTATAGCACAGTCTAACATTTCTTCCTGGCTATCAGAAATTTTATACCTGGTACTAAACTGGAAGGAATCCTAATCTCATAGGCATTAAAATCTCTTGTTTGACCTGAATGAAGGTCCACGTTTGGAAATCCTTTTAGATCATGGTAGAGGTGTGCCTTATTATAGGGCAGAAAAAATAAAAAGCAATTTAAAATGTATCCAGTGTGGGTAAGTGCTTTCCCTATGAACTCTAAAATCTTTTTGAAGATGAGTATTTATAAAGGAAACATTAACATCGTCCTGTTAAATTGAATTGAAAATCAGGAGAGTTTGAAGTGAATAACCTCATAAATACTTAGAACCTTCTGTTGAAGTGATATGCTAGTGACGAGTTTGGATAGGCTGGGATCAGGGGTAATTAAAAAAAATACACTAGATGCTGTAACTACTTTAGCTATATATGAATGAAGGTTTCCTAATACATTAAGGAGACGTGTCCTTAGCAGTTGGAGTCTGACCCTAGAGTCAATATTGTTACATGACAAATACACTTCTGAGGGTGGGGACCTGAACAAGCAAAGATGCTGTCTGAAGCTGTCATTCCTCCTTATGCAAGTGACGTTTTTAAAAAGCCTAATCCTACCTTCTGAGATAGTTTTACTATATAGTTTCAGATCCATGAAATTTCTTCTGGTGATTTTTTTACCTTTATTCCTTTAAAAGCTATTATACCATTATTTTCATATCCAAAGTGAATACATCGTCATACAGTCACGAGTAGAGTTTTCTATCTTATTATCTGACCCTCTGTGCACTGACATGACAGGTGTTTTGTAAGGGACAGTGTTAAATGAATACAATATGCAATATGGAAACACAAAAACATTACATGTCAATATCAGCTTGATATATAAAACACATGGTATACTCTATCACATAATACAACACTTCAAAATTAGTGAGGTCTTCTTTAACAAGCAAAAAGCTTATAAATGTTAATATTTTCACCTACAGCAGAAAACACTCTTTACTATTAAAACAAATGGGTTAAAAAAGAAAGTACTATTATACTTATACTTTTCTCACCTTACAGATAGTCGTAAGTAACTTTCTAAAACCTCATTTTTGTGTGTGCCTACAATTGAATATATTTCTTGGAAGATCAAAATAATCCTTCTGTGATTTTAAATTTCCCTTGAGTGTGCTTGTGTGTGTCTTTTATATACCAATTAATTCTGTTATATTGTTTCTCCAAATGGAATAATTGGTTTCAAAATAAGAGTTTGGATAATTGTGAGGTTTTCAAAAAAAAAAACACTTCTATATTGTTGACTTAAAGAAATATGATCACTAATGGCTTTCACAAATTGATCTTTTTGGGACACTTTGCACTATCCAATTTTTATGTTTTATCCTTAAAGTTAAGCACCAATGAAACAGTAACACGTACTCGTGTTCTCAGTATTCTATTTGCCTGTGTTTTCTGTGTGACTCATTCTGCAATAACTTTATTCTCAAAGTCCTCAGTAATCAGTCAGCCCTGAAAGCAAACAGGGAAGAAACTCGTCACATTTACTTTCTTCCTGATTTCTTTAAGACCTCGTCATCATTTCAAGACTAAGTTTTGTGGTGTTCACCACATTGCATTTTTCTCATCTTTTTTCCAATGTAAATATCACATTTGTTCATTATAGCTTTTTCAACTCTCCACAGTAGGACAAAATGGGTTCTAATTCAGTCAATATTTAGGATTTAAATTTATTTATTTAGTGTTTATTTATTTTTGAGACAGAGAGAAATAGAGCATGAGTGGGAGAGGGGCAGAGAGAGAGGGAGATGTAGAATCCGAAGCAGGCTCCAGGCTCTGAGCTGTCAGCACAGAGCCCGACGCAGGGCTCGAACTCACAAACTGTGAGATCATGACCTGAGCCGAAGTTGGACGCTTAACTGACTGAGCCACCCCAGCACCGCATAGAGAGGGAGACTCTTAAGCAGGCTCCACGCTCAGCAGAGAGCCCAATGCAGGGCTCAATCTCAAGACCCTAGGATCATGATTTGAGCTGACGTGGAGAGTCAGACGTTCAACCAACTGAGCCACCCAGGTAACCTGAAAGGCAGCTATTCTATAAGGAGGTTTTCATTTGGAATCATTCAGGTCATTTTGTTTAAAATACTAGAATTAGTACAAGGATTTTTTTTTTTAAGCACCAAATTATGTATAGGACATTTTTTTTTAAAAAATTCGAACAAATACATGGACATCTTTTGTACAACTTAAAGATTATTCTTATCTGATTCATTTCACTAGCCCTACTCAGACTCATTTTATACCACTCTTAAATGAAAATCTTCACTTCCTCAAAGTAATTGCAAAAGACTTTTATGTGACATGTCCAAAATTTGTGTCATGTACAGCTCAGATCAGTTTAGAAAACAGGGATTAATGGCTTTCTGAAGATGGACAAAGGAAATAATGCAAAAAAAATCTGTGCAAATGATTGAAATTTCTGAAATAATACATTTTAGTGTATGTCTTAAATTGTTATTGATAGCTATAGCTATGATCTCTGAAGTTTTATTAAGGTGCTAACACAAACACAGTTTTCTCAAAATGTAATTGACTACTGATCCTATGTTGAATATTCTTTTGATTCTTTTTTTTTAAAATATTTATTTATTTTGAGAGAGAGAGAGAGAGCATGCCTGTGCAAGAGCAGGGTGGGGGTCAGAGAGAGAGAGGGAGAGAGAGAATCCCAAGCAGGCTCCATGCCTTTAGTGCAGAGCCATACACGAGGCTCAGACATGGGGCTCAATCTCACGAACCGTGAGGTCATGACATGACCTGCCGAAATCTAGAGCTGGTTGCTTAAGCCACTGAGCCACCCAGGTGCCTCTCTTGACTCTTGGTAGTAAATTGGGTGCCCTGGTTAGACCATTTTCCCCTTGCAGTCCCATTTGTCAATGTTTATCATAGCTTTTCCTGCATAATTTTGCCTGTTAGAGTCATTTAAATAGTTTAGTACTACTGCACTATGGAAAAGTGGATAAAAGGACTTCAAATGATAGCTTTGGGATTACTAAACTAACACATGAATTTTAATGAAGAATTTTTTTCTGCAAAATTACTCTCATAAGTAAAAATAATTTTTTTTATTTCTATTGGTTTTGGGTGTTACTTTTGTAACCATTCCAAACAGTATACATTACTGAATTTTGGCAAAACTGCCTGCCTTTGTTGACTGACTACATGTTCTGAGCTAGATTAAACCAGAGATCTAATATGAAGTAACAGAATATTTATTCTGGCATGTGATCCAAGAAAGGCTAAACTTAAAAAATGAATCCCCAAAGCATATCATGCTGGAAACAATAATACATCCTAGGAAACACTTCAGGTTTCAGTGGAACTGCAGATTGAACTAGTTCATGATGTTTTTAAAATGACAGCGTTCACAGGTAGCTTTGCATACTGTTCTGAGTTTCAGATTCTGTGGCCATTTTCCCTTTTGCAAGGCACTCTGGAAGAATGTTTCAGGTTAGGTAATAATGCAACACTGATGTATGATGCTCAGAAGAAGGACACTACCAATGCAAAAGTGGTGCCCAGGGCACCACTTTATGCTAGCCTATTGCCAGGTGCTGGGTGAGTATAAAGAATTTCATATTTTATTTCCAACCACAAGTCAGCATCGAATATATGGCTACAAAAATGCACTGTTTAGTCTGTCTTGTTATCTGAAGTCCAAGAAAAAAAGTAATTCCAGAATCATACCTGAATGATTAATGCAGAAGAAGAAGAAAAAAGACAGTGCTTTTTCCACCTAACAGCAAGATCCAGAAGACCCTGGGCCCTCTTTATACCCTCAGCATGTCTCCGCAGCTACATGTGCTGCTCTCAAAGCTCCTCTTCCAAGGTTGCCTGTATATTCACTAGGCAGAGCACTATGTTACAAGAAGTCGTGCAAACCAGAATGGAGTCTTTCCTCTGTTAGTATAATGGCACTGGGGCTCTGAAGAGAATTATCGTGTGTTCTCATTGCTAGAATTGGGGCAGAGTGCCATCCTTTGACATTTTGGAACAGTGTCCTTTTATAGAATTCAAATGAACTCACTTCACGTTTTCCTGGAGAGCACCCGGATGACGTTCCACTTACACTACCCCAGTTCATGGATATGGTATGCTCTGATTATTTTTAAACGACGTTTTCTGTCATTTCTAGAAGTTTAATTGGGTTCTTTATCAACCCACCTGTTTATATCGCATTATACCATTATTGTTTCTTTCCTTTAAACATTGCTTTAGTAATTTTAAACCTACTTATTTGAATTGGCAGTGCTAACCAAACCTCTTCTTTGTTAATTGCTCGTTAACTCTTCCTTGGGGAACCAGTTTTTGCAGAGGTCTGTACTCTTTGCTTGTGAACGCATTCTTCCACTGGGTTTATTTTTCTGCGGGAGTCCAGTTGCTGGGTTGTAGATACGTTTCTATAGAGAAGTTTCAAATTTGTGTGTGGCAGGTGCCTGAATAGTATCTTTGATGAGGACAGTTTTTATATTCTCCTCTAGAAGATTCCAACACAATGGGGATAGGGTAAACTTCATTTCCATATCCACGCATATGACAAGCATAGAACTTGGCTTTTTAAGAAGACCATGTTTGCTTTATTTTGACTTTCTTTACTAGGTCTCTGGAAAGACAAGTTGTTTTCCTGTGTTTCTTGGCCACAGGGTGGATTTTCAAGCCCCTTTTCCCCTGTTCTCTTGTTTCAGCAGAGATCGTAGTTTTAGCTCTCTATCTTGGACCAAAATCACTTTTCCTGAACCATTTGGCACTGTCTGGAACGGTCAGTTGGCAATAAGTAGGGTATAAAAGCAACCCAGTCCCCTACAATATCCAGGTCTGAGTTGATCTGTGTTCATGCAAGTGATTACTTTTTACTCTGTATTTGCTCAGCGGAAAAGAGGATCCAGTGGGCCAGCATAGAGTGTTGCCTAAGAAGTGATTATTGCCATGGCGATGAGGGAGTGTCTTTATTTAAGGTTGTGGTGGAGCCAGCCCTAGGCTTTACTTATTGATTGGTGAGAGGAGGCTAAGGAAGGGAAGTAGGTGAGGAGGGGAGCTGGCCACAAGCCTGGGATGAGCCAGGTGGTAACTACAAATGTAGTGCATAGCAGATGGGTACCCGGTGACAGGCCTGATTCAGGCTGGGTAGAATGACAATACTATCTAATTCTTTCTGTAAGGGTAGAAGATGGCCTCTATTTCCTGCTTTTATATATTTATTCTCAAAATAGGAAGTGATAACATTCAGGATATGTGTGCCCTAGTGTAAACATCTAAGAAAGTAAGCTAATGGGATAGAGGATGAGTTAGAATATTTCCTAGGATGTGTGTCTTTATTACAAGAACACACAGTGTTTAATACTAACCATGCTATTTTTTTTGATTTTTTAAAAAATGTTTTATTTATTTTTGAGATAGAAAGAGACAGAGCATGAGCAGGGGAGGGGCAGAGAGAAAGGGAGACACAGAATCTGAAGCAGGCTCCACTCTCTGAGCTGTCAGCACAGAGCCCAACGCGGGGCTCAAACTCACGGACTGTAAGATCACGACCTGAGCTGAAGTCGGATGCTTAACCGACTGAGCCACCCAAGAGCCCCATACCATTTTCTTAACTTAGCTAATATTCTATCCAGGGCTGTTTGTGTGTACATGTGAGTATACATATATGTATACATATAAATACATATTTATATGTGCGTGTATATATGTGTATATCATCTATATTTATATCTACATCTATGTCTATACCAGGTGCCTAAGTATTTTGGTGGTAATGAACCATTATAAAAGTGAAGGAAACTTAATTCAGTCGAAAAATGATTGTTATGTGCTACCTGTTCCAGGTACTTTTATAAGCATAGGGGATTCAGTAGTGATGAAAACATCAAAATTCTTGCCCTCATTAAATTTACGTTCTTGTGAAGAAAGGCAGGTGATAAATAAAGTAAGTTAGCCAAACCTAGAGTGTGTTAGATGGAGGTAAGTGGGGTAGAGGAAAATAAAGCGAGCGAAGGGACATGGAGAGCTGGTGGTGGATGCCTGTAATTTTAAATCAGGCATTTCGGGAAGACCTCACAGAGTAAAAGGTTAAGGGTGCCAGCCAGGCAGAGGCAAGAGCAAGGGCAAATGTGTGGAGGAAGGAGTGTCTGTGGAGGTGGAGCTGAGTGCTTTAGGAGGGGAGAGTAGGAGACAAAGCCAGAGCTCCACTGAAGGACTGTGGAAATTTCCGGGTGCGGCGGAAGGCACCTCGTCCAATCTCCATGAAACTAAGAACACTGGGCCAAAGTGCTGGGATGTTTGTGTGAGCAAATTCTTTGGATTAAAGGGTGGAGCAGAATTCTGGGTGGTGTTAGAGGGGGCGCACTTTGTTCCCAGGGTTGGCCTTGGCAATGGCAGAGCCCATGAAACTTCCTGCTGAAAGCCAGCTCAATTCCTACTTCGACAGTTTCAGCCTATGTTGCATCCCTGAAGCATTGCCTCAGAATCCTTGCTCTGCGGTGATCAGTCATCTGACAAGCCTGTCGAGGCCTAGGTCCTGGCTGATACCTGGTTGTCACCCACTTTGCCTCTATAGGATGCTTGAGGATGAACTTCCTTTAAGACTCAAAGAGAATTCAATTTGATTCCTCGCACATAGAAATTTACTTTTGTATTTAATTGCACGTATGGCATTGTGCTAGGTCCCTCAGGGAGGTACACAGAGGAGGGAGACATGACACTTGCCCCCAGGGAATTTACTGTATAAGATAGGGATGGAGAGGAAACAGACTTGCATAAACAACTACAAATTCTAATGACAGAATTTCAGGGATGGTTACTGACAGTATGGGAGATATGTTTTGGGAGGGGAAACTTACCAGTAATTTCTATTTTTATTCTTTATTTTTTTAAATTTATTTATTTTGTGAGAGAGAGCACAAGTTGAGCGGGGGAGAGGAACAGGGATCGAGAGGCAGAGAGAGAGAATCCCAGGCAGGCTCCACAATGCCAGTGCAGAGCCTGATGTGGGACTCCAACTCATGAACCATGAGATTGTGATCCAAACTGAAATCAAGAGTTAGATGCTCAACCAACTGAGCCACCCAGGTGCCCCTCGCTGGAGAGTTTTATAACATAAAACCGTGAACAACCATAAAAATTGATTTATGTTGAGCTGTGATCATCAGTGCCCTGCATTAATCTGGACCATGGCGTGGTCCTTTGGGACAATCTGATGCTGTGTTACCAGCATGGGACACAAAGACAGCACTTGGGTTTGAATCTTGGTTAGTAACTGAGGGATCTTAGGTAAGTTACTAATCTTTTTGTTGTTCACTTTCCCATTGGTAAACTAGGGATAAGATAGTAGCTATGGTACAAAGTGTTTTAGAAGAAAAAATGATATTAATGTAATGGACTAAGAATAACACCTGGAACACACCAAGACCTTTGCAAATGTTACATATTATCCCAAGTAATAGATTTTCTCCTCTTTCCCCTTTTCTAGCCCTTACTTTTCTCTAGTTACACTATCTTTATAACAACATTTATTGCATAAACAACACAAATTATTGCTCCATTAAGAATAATCTGAAGGCTTTCAAGAGAAAAATATATGGAGAGATCCTATGAGCCTTGGGAAAAGAGATCTTAATCCCCCCAACTGTTAAGGATGACAGAAATTTCTAGATAGTTTCTAGAATTTAACTTTTGCGGATGTTACACATATACTGTGTGAGGGGTGGTGTAAAATAAAGACTGAAAATAGCCTTAGGGAAGCAGTGGAGGAATTCTTGTGCAAGGGTTTTCCTTGACAAGAAGGTGGAGTATCTTTTCTTGAGCAGCAGGAAGAAATGTGGGAAAGAGGCAGAGGGAAGTTGATGAAACTCGATGTGATTTGCTTTAGTGTCCTTTGCAAATAAGCGATGATTTTGTCTGCTTAAATGAAGCTGGAAATTGGAGAAGGAAAAGGCTCTTTCATTCATCATAAATAGTAAAACTCCACTTACCCAAAACTGAGGCAACTTGCACACCCTATGTGTTGGGGATGAAGCACGAGTTGTGAATGGGATAAGACATAATAAGAATGGATAAAACAGGTATAAGTCAGTGAGGGCCAAAGTGAGATCAGAGCATGACTTTGAAGTCATGGACAGCCGATGTTTATAACCTTTCTTCAGAAGAACAAATTGTTTTTGGTTTTTTTGGTTTTTTTTTTTTTTTATTTTTTTTCAACGTTTTTTATTTATTTTGGGACAGAGAGAGACAGAGCATGAACGGGGGAGGGTCAGAGAGAGAGGGAGATACAGAACTGGAAACAGGCTCCAGGCTCTGAGCCATCAGCCCAGAGCCTGACGCGGGGCTCGAACTCATGGACCGCAAGATCGTGACCTGGCTGAAGTCGGACGCTTAACCGACTGTGCCACCCAGGCGCCCCGAACAAATTGTTTTTGAATTAGAGAAATCATACAGCAGTGGCTCGGCAGTTCCAATTCATTCTTAGTGGTTTTGCCTGTTTGTTTTTAGTCTAAAGTTTGTCATTGCTTGGATTTTTTTTTCCTCTCTAACCCCCCCCCCCAACAATTTCACACTAGTAGGAGATAAGCTGATAGCATATTTCATGGATAATTTAGCAGATAATTTGGATAAGGGGGAAATATATTCGAAGTAGAGAGGGAAAGAAGAATTTCTTTCATATTAAATAACACAGTAATATTTTTTATTGTATAGCACTAGATTCATATTCTATCTAAGCTTTTTTTCCTGCTAGGATTAAATCTCATTTGCATAGTCAAATGTACTTTGGGCATACAATTTTTAAAAAGCTAAAAATGTTCAACTTGATGACTTCCTTCTCACTTGACTCATAGAATGAGGATAACATTGATGGTTACACTTGATCAATTTTGTATGCCTTGGGGCTTCAGCTTCTTCATTTCTAAGAAGAATATGATAGTAATGAACTAATTTGGGTTGCTAAGAGGAAAATAAACAGTAAGATTGTAAAAGGTTGGCTAAATATTAAATGCTATACAAATACCTTTGGTGCTGCTATTCAGGAAGAACTCATGACCTTTAGATAAAGTTTATTAAATTTCCTAGGTAAGAAAATGAATGAACAACAAAGCAGTCATTGCAGCTGGAAATCAGTCCTGTGGTACTTTGCTGATAAGTAGACTGTTTTCCAGTTATACTTTCCTTTTGAGGAAGTACAAACACTTTAGTAACGTGATCTTATGAATAGTCCTAGTCTCATGAAACAGGGGGCCGTTTTTACAAAGAAGGAGGCTTGAGCAAAGAATATAAGCAACTTGATAAGGAAACGCAGTATGTTGGGTGAGAGGGAAAATTTACATCAACATCTGGTTCTGTAGGTAATGAGTCACTCCATAATTCAACCACAGTTGCACCAAGAGCAGCTCCTGGCACCTAGTAGGTGTTCAATAAAGTGTTCATGGCTTGAGTGAATATTGTTTCCAAAATGTCCTGTTGTACAACCAGCAGTCTGTTAAATACTGTGAAATATGCTATGAACAGATTTGTTCACGACCGTGAGTTTCATACATGTTTTAGCACCGTAATCCTGAGGTTTTTTTTTTTCTTTTGGCCAAATTTTATTTCTATTTGGCTAAATTTTCTTTTTATTTCTTTTTCCACAAAAAGAATAAGCAGTGGCCCAAGTGGAGTAGAAAACAGTCCCTTTTCTAAATGTTACACATTAACCATTTGCAGAACACTTTTACATTCACTTTCTCTGAAACTCCATGAGGTAGGAAGGGTAGGGATCTGTGCCACTTTTCTGAAGAGGAAACTGAAATCGGGGTCACATTGCTGCCCAATGTATTATGACTACTACTTTGCTAGAAATTAGTGTGACTAGAAAGGATGTCTCCTGATTCATATCCCCAGGTTCTTTTTCCTTCCTAAGAAAGATCCTCTGGTAAAAATAAACAAATGAATACATAAATAAAATTTGAAGCTCAGTCCTTCAATAAAAGGATTAAAGTACTAAGAGCCTCTGTTAAGTAGGAATAAATCGCCTAGAAGAGGTCTGTTATTAATACTCATGGAATTTTTATGTTATATTAGTTGGAACAGTAGGATTAGGAAGTACTCACTATGTGCCAGTCTCGTTACAGATACTAATTTAATCATCACAATGACTCCACAAGGTAGGTACCACAAATACTCCTTGCTATCAAATTTATTTAGTGCTTGGGTAGCAAAGTTGGGTAACAAGGGATATCATGCCATCCAAATCAATTTGATTCCTGATTTTCAGACAGACGTAGTGGGAATTCAGACAGGAAGGGATTTATTCAAATTTATTCAGTTCCTAAATTTAAATACTAAGGATATCTATTTTATTCTATTTACTCATAAGGAAACTGAGGCCAGGGAAAGTGAAACAATTTGCCACGCAGCTAGTAAATTCTGGATGTTGAACCTAGGACTCGAATCCAAAGTCACGAGACTTCTTATTTACTGTGATATGCTGTCTTTCACTAGGGTACTCGGTGAGTCCCAGTAAGTTTAGGATTTTAAATGCTGAATAGAAAAGCAAAAGAAATCGTTAGAACACGAGATACTAGAATATGGGTTCGCGGTGGGGGGTGAAAAGGGAGACCAGCTTTGTGATGTGGGTATGTAAATTTCGGCCAAATGACATCGGCTTACCTGTACTTTCACTTTAAATCCTGGGAAGCAAAACAAAAAACAAAAACAAAGACCTTGTCTCTAGAATATCTGCTGCTCAGAAGCCCTATTTAGCAATTTAGTTTAATGTTGTTACAAAAGTGATTAACCCAGCTGGAATCAGTGTTTGCTACTCTGGCTTCTTCCTGTGTGTCTGAGGCACATGCTGAATAGGTTCTGCTTCATTCAGCAAGTTGCACAAAAACCAAACATTTTTATTAGTGCTCTGTTTTCTAATGATACTCTGTGGACATTATTGCTAAGAGATGTTGCCTGGGAAAATGGTTTTATAGTCAAATAAACTTCGAAATCACTGCATTCTACAGTGCCCTTGGTGTATTGCACATTAGCATATTAAAGGCATTATGAAGCTCTATGGGAAAGAGGTCTGCTTAACTTTGCTTAACCAAGCATTTTTCCAAATTATTTGATCAAATACAATTTGTGTTTTGTTGTTGTTCTTATTTGCATAATATCTATTAGCATTCAATGGAACAAACTTCAGGAAATCTTGCACGAGTGTAAAAATATGTTTATCAAAATAGATATTTTATAGGGGGCACCTGGGTGGCTCAGTCACTTAAGTGTCTGACTTCAGCTCCGGTCATGATCTCACGGTTTGTGAGTTCGAGCCCCACGTCGGCCTCTGTGCTGACAGCCCAGAGCCTGGAATCTGCTTCGGATTCTGTGTCTCCCTCTCTGTCTGCCACTACTGTACTCGTGCTTTGTCTCTCTCTCTGTCAATATAAATAATCATTAAAAAAATAAAAAAATAGATATTTTAGAGAATCAGACTACTGCTTTGTTGATATGATAATGTGCAACCTTATCCTAGAAAGATATTCCTACAAAGATTTCTTATTCCTAGAAAGATAGAGCTACTTATACATTTGCATGTCAGAATGTGTCTGGGTTCACAAAGTTCTTTCGTGTGCATCATCCCATTTGGCTTTTAAAACCATTGTTTGAGAAACTAGGTCAGCTTTCCTTCCCCGACTTGACACAAGGAAGAATATGGCTTGAAAGGGTGGTGTCACTCTAACTCCTCAAACAGCCAGAGCTATGAGGATGGCTGTCATTTTGTTTCAAAAAATGTGTTGAATTATTGTTGGGGTACTTGTGATCTCAGTTGTGTTTTTCATCCTGGTGACTGGCCTAACATTGATCCATCAACATCCTTTGCGGTTGTCCCCATTAATTGTCAGTGGGAGACATCTTATATAATATCTGGCTGTTGTGGAAAGAGAAGTTTATGGCCATGAAACTGAAAATAGAAGAAGAAATGTTCTGTAAGAAAACAGTGGTATCGGTGTGTGTTCTATACAGTTGAAATAACTAAACACCACTAAAGCACTAGAGATGTTTATAAAGATTGGTCGTTGTGAAGTTGTGTTAACTTTCGGAAAAAATACTAAACATTGGGTAATAACCTGGAAGCCGATGGGAATTATAAGTATCATATTCTTCAACCAATCAGGGCTAGGGATATATCCCTAAAATATTTTTAATATTACCATGGAATGTGACTTTTGGAAATGACTTTAGAGATCGCTTACTCCAGATTCCTTATTTTACAAATGGGAAAATAGGCCTAGAGGAGTTAGGGGGCCTGCCGAACACTTACTGCTTTAGCACAAGACTGGACAAAGAAAAGCACAAGAAAAGGCCGCTTGCTACAGTGAAAGACAGTGAGGGGAATTTTCAGGGCCAGATCTAGATTGCTTTCGATACGCAAGTATGTCAAAATCCCTCAAGAAAGCCAGACTGAAGAGAAACCCAGTCACTGTATCAGAATCTGTCTATAAGACTCATCCCTTCAAAGGCCCCCTTATGTCTAGAGTAACGCTTGAATACCTGCTATCCTCTAATTTATAGAATTCCCACCCATGATTGATTCCTGAATAAACAGTACTTGGGAAGCTCCTCCTTGTGTGAGAACCTATCCAGGTAATTCGATGACTCTCCCTCTTACTTCATGGTGGCCATAGAGATTTTTCTTTGGTTCTCTCTTCATTGGGTATCCATATATTCAGTCTACTCTTCTGGCTATGTATCTTCTGGGTTGCCTTTTAACGTTGTGATTGTAATTCCTGTCAGCAATTTTTCTCTCTTCTAAACTCAGGATTTCTCCTGGTATCTTCTCTTAATGCTTTGAAATGGCGAAAAAACATTTTTACAATAAAATTCTCATACCGTCACAGTCTGACTGAGTGGAGACAGACAGATACAACTGGGACTTTTGGTTCAGATACTTGTAAATGAGATAATATACTTCCAGGACTTGTTTCAAAGGTTAATAATAATTTGTACAAGATATCTGGTACGTAGCTATTTAAGAGGGGCTCAATAAGTGGAGGGTATTAGGATTATCACTAATATTGGATGCAGGACTCCCTCTCTGCAAAGCTTTCACATCAGTGTAGCTGACAGCTTGTGCCAAAATGCAATATAGTAAAAGCTATTCTGTATGTGTATGAGGGAGGGAGGGAGGGGGGTACAATTCAGTGCAGTCCGAGTGCCCTTGTTGCATGATCTTGCTTAATCCAAGGCTTTATTAAGTCTCTGGGAAAACAGGCCTCTTGTTCTTCCGATAGTCAGCCCTATGTATTATTTTTCTCAACACACATTATTATTGATATTGAGTCTACGACTGTAGTGGCTATTGGGGGGGGGCCCACTGAGTATAGACCCATGTGTTGAAATTTCTTTTTAATGTTTATTTTTGAGAGAGAGAGAGAAAGAGAGAGAGAGAGGGCGGGGAGCAGAGAGAGAAAGGGAGATACAGAATCTGAAGCAGGCTCCAGGCTCTGAGCTGTCTGCACAGCCCGACGTGGGGCTCGAACTCACGAACTATGAGATCATGACCTGATCGGAGGTGGGACCCTTAACTGACTGAGCCACCCAGACGCCCCTAGACCCATGTGTTATAATCAGCAGTCACAGTAGAAGGAGGTTGAATCTGGGGAATAGCTTTGTATTGATGAAGAACATGACTAAGCCAACAGCAATTTTTTTAAAGTTTATTTATTTTGAGAGAGACAAGACAGTGTGAGTAGAGGATGAGCAGAGAGAGAGGGAGAGAGAGAGAGAGAGAGAGAGAGAGAGAGAGAATCCCCAGCTGGCTCCACACTACAAGTGCAGAGCCTGTTGGGAGGCTCAAACCCATGAAACTGCCAGATCATGACCTGAGCCGAAACCAGAGTTGAACGCTTCACTGACTGAGCCACCCAGGTGCCCCAGCCACCAGCAATTTTTACCCAAATCTTAACAGAATAAGATTCCCCTCGCCCCCGTCTTCATTAGGTTACTTAAACATTTTTAGAATTCCATTTTGAGTTATCTATAGTATTTTTGAGTGTATCTGTGTATATTTTCTAGTTGTAGTAATAGGTTATTCACTTATATATTCATAACAATTTATTGCCATCAACATTTCACCAATTTGAGTGAAGAACAGAAATTTTACTTCCCTTTGAGTCCCTTTATCTTCCTCTTTTAATATAAGAGTCTTACATATTTTTCCTCTACATATCTTGAGCACCAAATGATATCTTATAATTTTTGTTTCAGGCATCAAACATAATTTGGAAAACTCAAGAGAAGAAAGCACATTCATTGCATTTATCCATATTTTTACTCTTTGTTATTCTTCCTTCCTTCTTGAAGTTTCAAGATTCTCTCTTTTAACATTTGTATTGTGTCATGTTTTCTTTTTTTTTTAATGTTTGTTTATTTTTGAGAGAGAGAGAGCAAGTGAGCGTGAGTGGGGGGGTGGGGGCAGAGGGAGAGGGGGACAGAGGATTTGAAGCAGGCTCTGCACTGACAGCAGTGAGCCCGAAGTTGGGGCTTGAACTCATGAACCAACCGTGAGATCATGACCTGAGTAGAAGTCAGACACTCAACTGACTGACCCACCCAGGCACCCCTGAAGTGTTTTTTTTAGCCATTCTTTTAGAGTAGGTGCCGGCAAAAAATTCTCAAGTTTTCTTTACTGCAGAATATCTTGATTTCCATTTAATTCCTGAAGAATATTTCATGGGATACAGGATTCTGGGTTTACAGTTTGTTTTTTTTTCTTTCAACATTTGAAAAATGTCCCCTTTCTCTGGTCCTCCATGGTTTCTGATGAGAAATCTGCTGTCATTTTAATCATTATATCCCTGTAAATAAAGGAATGTGTTATTTCTCTGTTTTCATTCACTTTGTCTTTTCTCATTGAAGTTGAGATTTTCTTTGTTCTTGGTATGTTGAGTGTTTTAACTTTTTTAATGGATTTTGGACATTTTTGATATTATGAGATTCTGGGTCTTATTTAAATCTGATTTATTAGTGACACATCTGATGCCATACTGATGATAGAAGTGGGGAACTATCTCCTTACTGCTCAGTGGTGATGGAAATCCAGATTTTTCATCAACCTCTGTTGACCCAACCTCTGGGGCCGAGTACCTTGTTACTGCTATTAGAGGTGGGACTTCTGACTTCCCACTGGGGATATCCTACAGGGATAACATCCTGCCAGAGAAAGGAAGGGGTGCCTTGTTACTCTTCCCTGCATACCTTTACGGACAACCCAAGGGTGGAGAGATGGCGTAATTAATGCTGGGAAGTGGTGAAAGTCTTCTCTTCCGCTTGGTCTCCTTGACACCATTGCACCTGGGAGGGGTGCCATATTACCACCAAATGGTGGTGGAACTCTTGGCTTTCTGCCTAGCCTTTGCTGACAAGGGTGACGGGGAAGCCTCAAATTTTCCCATAGTGTATGCCTAGAGTAGAATGGTTATTGTCTAAAAGTTTTCTGTCTTGCTGGGTTGTGTCTTTCCTGCTGTTTTGACTAGAAGTGCAGGCTTTTCTTGGAGATTATTTTGCGTGTATTCATTACCTGTTTCAGGTTGCCAACTTCTTCAGTCCCACGTTTAGGATGTCTGAGGCAAGAAGAAAACCCAGGGAACCCAACACAGTGCCATTCCTTGGGTTCTGAGGTGTCTACCTGCCTTGCTTTCTTCTTTCTTCTTTTGAGAGTCTCTATCTCTGTTTTTCTCTCTCTCTTGGTCTCCCCCTGTCTCTCTCTGCCTCTTTCTCCTTTTAAAACATAACATCCATGAATAAGAGGTCTAAGAGAAGGATATACTTTATCGTGTCCCAAACTGGAATTTCAGAGTGAGATTTTTATCCTTACAAAGACTCAAATAACTCAGTCTAAGACGAAAGCTTAGAATTAGGCAGAACTAAGACAAAGAACTGTAACAATGTTGTTCCCATCTATCAGAGTCAATTCTGTGCCAGGAACATACAATTATTTGTTTCTAATCCTTATGATACCATGATAAGGCAATTATTATTCCAATTTTGTAGATGAGGTGAATAGCTTTGTAGAGGTCAGTAATCTGCCTGAGGTCTCCCAACTCATAAATGTTGGAGCCGGGAATCAAGTCCTTGTCTCTGTGATCCTAAAGGCTGAGCTTTTGTTTATATACCAAAATATACAGATGAGGTGGGTATGGAGGCTGAACCTGCAGACAGAAAAGAAACGAGTACCCCAAGTTTCAAACAAGTATGAGGCGATATAAATGTGAAAGTATAAATATTCCCTAAAGGGTTAGGGTTAGGGTTAGGGTGAGTGTGCTGGAGTACATGAACAGGCTGGAAGAAAATATGCCCACTAGTGGCAGAGAATGCAATATTCCCTCTTTTTGTACTTGGATCATTGTAGTAAAGAGCTCTGAATATACGAATATTAGGATGGGATTCCCTTCCATTTGTATGACTCATAATTCTTTGTAGCTCAAAAATGATAACATTGGTAGTATTGTATCCACATTTATTGAATAAACAATCATCATAATCAAACACTTGTTAGGCTCTGAGCTAGGTGCCTTGCTACAGTATTTCTCTCCCCTGCAATAATATGTTGAGTCAGTATTCTTATTATTACAATTTCTTACATGAAGAAGCAGAGGCTTTGATACAAATTAGGTGACCTACCTAAAGTAGGATAGGTAAAAAAAAAAAAAAGAGAAAGTAACATAGGTTAAAAATGGCTGAACGAGGATTTGAGTCTAGCACCACTCAAAATATGGGTGCTCGACCACAACCCACACTGCTAAGGAGTGCTGAAGAAGCCAGAGGTATGACCATGACTCAAATAGGGAGGAGAGCATCTCTGTAAATTGTCGTTTATTCGAGCCAAGAATCAGATTATGTGATTAATTAACAGCTGTCAGTCCAGCCACTTAGGAAGGCACTTCAAATTTGACCTTTTAGGGAGGGTTGTGGTTTATTTTGATGCTAAGACCCAAAGACATGTGTCCCAAGTTTATCTTAGTCTGTTAGTTATTTCTAGAAAGCCCTAGAATAGCTTCGTGACATCCCAAGGGATGCCCAAGGGCATCATTTTTACATACCATTATTTCTCTCTGGTCCCTTTTTGTTCTTTTAATCCAAATCTTGGCCATTGGTGAGTCTGAGTTTTTAGGTACAGTAGAAGGAAGAGACAGGTAGCTTTGTATGGACCACTTTCATAATGCAATTGTGTAAATGGTAAGTTCCCCTTTGGAACAGTGCCTTTGTGTTGCCATGAAGTCATACTGCCAATTATCATTAACTCGGACTTTATGATAATGTATATCCGGCTAGTTTGACGTTAAACTTTGATACGCCTTTGGGAAAGGGAGCCTACGCCAACAAAAATGGTATAAACAAGATTTCCAGTGGGAACATTAACCTATTTAAGACAACGAACTAATTAAAACCTTGAGCAGTTTAACATAAAACCTAGTATTAGTGAAATAAATGTTTCTTACACAGTTTACCTCCTGTATTAAAAGCAGACTTTTCTTTTTTATCCATTTGCTAACCATTTAGTAACAGGATCCAGTTATTATCTAAACTTGAAAATAAACTATATTTCTTTTTAACTAGTCTATTTTATGCTGTGTCCTGCAGTAGGAATGAGGCATTTACAAAGGATCCAGGGGTGGGGGTGGGGGTGCCGAAGTGTCCAGATTTTCAACAAATTTAACAGTGTTTGTGAATCTACTGACTGGTGGTATTTGATGGGTGTCTTTGAGGCTCTGAGAGCTGTGAATGAAGGTGGCAAACAAAAACAACAAACGACTACTTGTAGGGAATGGTTTGGAAAGCCTGGCACTGTTTCTAATCCAAGGGGATTTTCCACACCCTTAAGTATATGTAGTTCCTTCTAAAAAACTCTTCCTAAAAATTCTCGGGCTTCTATGATGCTGTGCTCAACATATGAGTGTGGGCTTGGGCTTACTAACCAGTTATCATCGCCTTGGGTCCCACTTGTACTTCCAGATCAAAGCTTGAAAAAATGGCTCAAAGTATGTGCAACTCAATGATGGATTTGAATTTTAGACCTTAGGCGCAAATGAATAATGAGGTTCATTTCCCGAACAGCATTTTTCCTATTTCCGAAGGTAAGTTGAAGATGGTAAAGTGTGGTCCTTTGAGTACCTGTAATTTAAAGGAAGGTGAACATTCACCAAGTATCAGGATCTGAAATTTCTTCTCTTTTTAGGGACTAGGTTACAGCAGCCAGAGCACTTACATAAGCCAGGAAGCACTGGATTGATCTCTGGTGGTTTTGTTCAAGTCTATCTGTCCTGAGTCAAATGACCCAGAGGGAAATGGCAGACAGATCTCCCAGTAATCCCTTGCTAGCTGCAGAAATATTTTATCTGCTGGGTTTTTTCTACCCCCTAAATGATGATGTTATGGTAAAATGGTAAAAAACACGTTCTTAATTGGTTATTCTAGATTTTGAAACTAAAGCTTGAAAAAATCATATCTCTGATATAAAAGCTTTTGAATAGGAAAGGATTTAAACTACCAGCAGCTAGCTTTAGGAAATATAGAAAGATACTTAAAAGAGAGAGAGAGAGAGAGAGGACTTCTTTTGTTTCTTCACTTCACTGTGTGTCTGTGTATGTGTGTACGTGTGCACATGCAGCATTTAAAATTACTCTTACATGGAGACATCCAAATTTGTGTAATTAATAGCTTGGGTCAATTTGACATTTTGTTATAAAATGGTATTATGTAAGCGCTTACTGTCAGAGACTTCAATAAAGGGCTCCCCCCCCCCCCCGCCCTTAAATAGTCAGAACTGGCTTATTTGTGGAAAGAATGTAGTTTAATACTCTTAATTTGCTTTTCCGTTCTCTACTATGGACCTGTATGTTGTGAGGTGTTTCCATATTTTAATTTAAGAATGAAAAATTTCGCCTACCTTCTTCAGTAAGATGTTGGATAATAGCCAACATTCTAGGAGAGCTTAATGCACTCCTTAGATGAAAAGTATAAGGATTAGATTATTTTTCAAAAGTTAAGTTCTATCATTTGTTTTGTGTTGTGACACATATATTTAAAAAACACCCAAGGGTGTTGGGTGGCTCAGTGGGCCGACTCTTGATTTTGGCTCAGGTCATTATCTAATAGTTCGGTTCATGAGATTGAGCCCCACATGAGGCTCTGACAGCACAAAGCCTGCTTGGGATTCTCTCTCTCTCTCTTTACCCCTCCCCACTTTCTCTCTCTCTCTCTCTCTCTCTCTCTCAAAATAAAATAAACATTAAAAAATAAAGAATAAAATAAAAAACACCCAAGATTCCTTTTTGTTTAAGTAGCACAATAAAATGTCCTAATGGCACTGTCTGGAAATAAAGCTTTCTATATAAAAAAGTTTCACTAGCTCATTAAAATAATTTATTATCTGACAGAAATCTGGAAGGTCATGTTAATTAGACAGTGAGAAAAAATGCAACGTGACTGTGTCTCCAAGGAAGTTTCAGGTTATAGCCTAAGAAGTTAAAGAATAAAGAAAATAAATAAAGGGTCTTTTGAAGATCTGCCATGTCAATACTTTTGAAATATTTTGCTGTCAGTGTCGATTTTTTTAATGGCATATTGAGCTTGAGAAGCATTGATTTGACATTTATATTTATTTTTCTAGCCAATTAGCACAAGTTTGTATTTCTCTTACTCATTTGTTCCCTAATGATTTCTAACATTTACTTATTTTTGAGAGACAGAGAGAGACAGAGCACAAGCGGGGGACGGGCAGAGAGAGAGGGAGACAGAATCCGAAGCAGGCTCCAGGCTCTGAGCTGTCAGCACAGAGTCTCACGAGGGGCTCGAACTCATGGACCATGAGATCATGACCTGAGCCAAAGTCGGATGCCCAACTGACAGAGCCACCCAGGTACCCCTATTCCATTTTATAATAGGAGATATTTACCTTCTCTTTGTTATTTTGGAGGTTTTCTCCTTTCCCTATACTTGGGGATCCTGTTGACCTTGGTGTTATTCTTTAAAATTTTTTTTTTTTTAATTTATGTTTATTTCTGAGAAAGAGAGCATGAATTGGGGAGGGACAGAGAGAGAGGGAAACACAGAATCCGAAGCAGGCTCCAGGCTCTGAGCTGTCAGCACAGAGTCTCACGAGGGGCTTGAACTCACGGACCATGAGATCATGACCTGAGCCAAAGTCAGATGCCCAACTGACAGAGCCACCCAGGTACCCCTATTCCATTTTATAATAGGAGACATTTACCTTCTCTTTGTTATTTTGGAGGTTTTCTCCTTTCCCTATACTTGGGGATCCTGTTGACGTTGGTGTTATTCTTTAAATTTTTTTTTTTTAATTTATGTTTATTTCTGAAAAAGAGACAGAGCATGAGTGGGGGAGGGACAGAGAGAGAGGGAGACACAGAATCAGAAGCAGGCTCCAGGCTCCGAGCTGTCAGCACAGAGCTTGATGCAGGGCTAGAACTCATGAACTGCAGGATGATAATCTGAGCCGAAGTCAGTTGTCTAACCCATTAAGCCACCCAGATGCCGCATGACCCCTAATAATTTCTGAAACTACCTATAAATATTTGTACTTTTTTGTTCAAAAATTAATGTCTTGTCTCCTTAGGTAGTCTCCCCGAAGATGTCTGTTTTCTATCTGTTTCTGTCTTTCTTTGTTGGCTCATGTTCCTCACAAAAATACTCCTTTCAAAGCATGTTGCTTCAAAGACCCATTGAGACCCATTGCTGTTGACTGGGACATTAAATGCCCTCTTCTTTAGAATGTTTTTGGTATGTTAAAAATACAAAGCTTTCTATAATACTTCGATTTTTTTTTTTTTTTTAAAGCAGACTTCATGCCCAGCACAGGTTTGAACTCACAACACTAACATCAAGACATAAACTGAAATCAAAGTGTTGGGCACTTAACCAACTGAGCCACCCTATAGTAGTTTGTACTATAGTACAAAGAACCTTATAGTACTACAGGCACCCCTATAGTACTTTGAATTCTATTTCCCTATTTCCAACTCTGACCAGAAGTGTCTATTTGGTACTTTCAAATATCCTCTACAAGATAAATTAAATCAAAAGCATTGTTTAGTAATGGAAATTGCATAGAATTAGGAATCAGGTAGAAGGGCAAATTGGTTATACCTTCGAGCCTCAGTTTTTTACCTATAAAATGGGAGCAATTATACTAATTTCATAATGTTTCACAGATATGAAAAAGCAAATACTCTAGTAGACCACACTACATAAAAGGCACAAGAAAAGTCATTATTTTTAACTCATACGAATTCTTTAATCTTATTTTTTTTTAATTTTTTTAAACGTTTATTCATCTTTGAGAGACAGAGACAGAGCATGAGAGGAGAAGGGGCAGAGAGAGGGAGACACAGAATCCAAAGCAGGCTCCTCCAGGCTCTGAGCTGTCAGCACAGAGCCCGATGCGGGGCTGAAACCCACAAACCGTGAGATCACGACCTGAGCTGAAGTCAGACGCCCAACCGACTGAGCCACCCAGGCGCCCCACGAATTCTTTAATCTTAAACAGAATGCTTATAAGCAGAGTTGTTTTTGCTTGCTTTTCTAGGCACATGCTTGCTCTACTGAATTTCTCTCCTTACTCAGTTTGTGATGGGTCCTGAGTGTCAGTATTTCTGACAACTTTATTTTCTGTTAGCTTTGCTCGATGTAGCTTGAGAAGCAAGTTTGAAAATGTTGTTAGCATCGGCTCTCTTTCCAAGTGTATGAGCCTAATGATCTTTTGACGTTTCTGAGTGGGTTTCTGCGCATGGGCAGTGGGTACTTGACGTTTCAAGAGTAAGTGTCTCTCCCAGATAAGTTTTGGTGCATGACTGCTGAAAGAGGTACTCGTCTTCCGGGTTGTCTTAATGTTGGTCTCTGTCTCTTCCACTTTATCGAACTCTCTCTGGCAGATGGCATTTTCCAAACAGCTTGTGACAATACCTCCCCTTCCACTCGCTCTCTTTCAGTGTGACTATGACATTCCTCCCATTGAAATGTGGGTTCTTTGCTTCTTCTTTGTAAATCTGGTGGTGTTCTGTGACTTTTTGTGACTTCTAAGTCTAGGTCGTGAAAGCAATAAAATCTCTTGGGATGCTTGCTCTAGGAACCCAGCCACCATATTGAGAGGACACCCCAATTAGTGCCTACTGGCAGAGCATGAGGAGAATGCACATGCACATTTTCTGGCTGACAGACCAGCTGAGGTTCCAGTGACAACCAGCAGCAGCTGCCAGACAGATGAGTAAAGACACCTGAAGATGATTACGGCCCTCGATGAGTTACCCTTCCCCACCTTCAAGTCTTCCCAGCTGAGGCCCCCAACATCATGGAGCTGTGCTCCGTGTGAAGTCCTGACTGACAGAATCAGGGTGCATAACAAAATAGCTCTTTTAAGAAACCAGGTTTTGAGGTAGTTTGTAAACTAGCAATAGTATCTAGAATGCTTTCCTTTCCCACATGCCTTCCAATGGGCATGTCAATAGAACTTGATGCTATATTACTTATGTATATATATTTTGAATGGATGTAAATTATAATAATAGCTTACATTTACTCAGTGCTTGCTACGTGCTAGGCTCCATTTATCCCAAACACTTTACACATCTTACTTAAGTCTTCAGTAATACTAGGGACGCCTGGGTGGCTCAGTCGGTTGAGTGTTCAACTTCGGCACAGGTCATAATCTCACCGCTTGTGGGTTGGAGCCCCGCATCAGGCTCTATGCAAGCCTGGACCTGCTTTGGATTCTGTGTCTCCCTCTCTCTGCCCCTCCCCTGCTCATGCTCTGTCTCTCTGTCTCTCTCTCAAAAATAAATAAACGTTAAAAAAAATTTTTTTAAAGTCTTATAATAATACTATAAAAGAACATAATTGAAAGTAATAATATATAATACAAGGTCAGAGAGAGCTTGATTTACTTTTTGGGTGTATAGATTGAAAATGTTCATTGGCAAATATACCAAAAATATTTCATTCATTTAAAACTACTTCCTTTTAGGGGTGCCTGGGTGCGTCAGTTGGTTAAGCGTCCAACTTCAACTCAGGTCATGATCTCATGGTTCGTGAGTTCAAGCCCTGCATTGGGCTCTGTGCTGACAGCTCAGAGCCTGGAACCTATTTCAGATTCTGTGTCCCTCTCTGTCTGTCCCTCCCCAGCTCACTCTCTCTCTCTCTCTCAAAAATAAATAAAAACATTAAAAATAAATAAATAAAACTATTTCCTTTTGAACTTTAAGCAAAACACCAGAAGTTACCTTTTCTTTCATTAACTTAACTAGTTGCTGAGATCCAGAGAAATGTGAGTTAGTAATTCTAAGCTTAGAAACCAACATTAGCACCACATTTTGTCTTTGACAAACATTTCTATTCTAAGATGCACATTTTTTATTGTTTTACCAGCCCTGAAAGGGTCATGCTGTTTATAATTGATCATGTGTTGTAGTTGGATTAGCAACACTTTTAATTGTTTATAGTGTTACATATACAAAAAAAAAATCTTTCTTATAATAGAGTGTATCTTACTTTGGTAAAATGCACATATTACGTTTTCATTTATATTTTCAACCTATCAGATGCTGGAATCTGGCATATGCTGTTGTTGCAACAATGGCATACATATACAAGAAAATGATAAATAACTCAAGAACCATTTGAAATGGCTGACGCAATGCTAAACTGAATAGTTAAAGACTGTCAAAGATCTAGCAGGCTCTAAAATGAGGCCAGCATTAGCATCCCATTTTTGCCATGTACATACATGTATTTTTACTGAGAGAACTGTCATCACAAACACACTTGGTAATCAATATTAACGGGGTCTCTACTGAATGAGACTTATAGGGATACAGCCAAAACCCAGTGAAATTTACTAGGACAATTGCTTGTGGTATTACCCGTTACTCCCCCCTTCTGCAAATAAAGGCATCTCCTGCATTAAATGTCTCTGGGACCTTGTTGTATCCCGACATTTCTCTTGTAAAATTTACTTTCTTCTAAGTTAATTATCATAAATTTAGATTTTCCCAAAATATCACAGCATATCTGCAAGCTTTTATACCAATTTTTACTTTTGCCATCCTTGTTGCAGTAACTGCTAAACATAGCAGATTATTGTTTTCATCTACAGTATCTAATTTTCAAAGATTAATCATACTTCCAAAAGTTTAACTTCGTTACTTTACTACAGTGGATCAGTCTAAATTCTTGCTATTCATAAGAAAATGATCACAATATAGTGCTTTAGATAGTGCTTCTGATCAGGTGGCAAAATGTCTGCCTGTAATCAGGGTTATTGCATCTTCTGTGGCCATTGTAAATAGGTCTCTGGCTCCAAAGCTCCAAATGTGTTAGTTTATATTTCTTCCTTTAGTGGAGTTGCTAAAATAACAGAATTTCTTGTCTACTCAAAAAAGCAAGGTTTCAAGATTCATTCTTTTCATGCTTCTCTGAGAGTTTCTTTTTTTTTTTTTGAAGGAGAAAATGGCTAATAACTAATTATTTTAAAATTAAATGAAACCTCTATTTCAATTAATACTATATAAATCACTATAATTAAAAGTAGACAGAACTTTTAAGTCATTATACTGTATGTGATGAAGTCTCTGAGAAATGTAGTGATTTCCAAGACCCCATGGGTAGATAGCTGGCATGTATAATGTCACAGTTTATTAAATAAACCAGAGCAAAAGATGCAGTGTTCTGAATTAAGATCAGAGGAACAAAAGGAATCAGCCACTTGAAGAGGTGCCGGAAGAAGAGTATTTTAGGCAGGAGCAGTGAGTGCAAATTATGTGAGGTCTGAAAGAGCTTCTTGGCATGAGAGGGCAATATGAGGGCCAATGTACCTGGATATGGTGAGTGAGAGGAGACTGGTAACAAGACTGCTGGAGAGAAGGCCCGGAGAAGGGAAATAGATCATTAGTATCTTACAGGTCATGAAATGTGGACATTGTTGGTTGTCTACCTAACTTCCAATTCCCCCTTGTTATGGAGTAAATATCTTTGTCCCCCTAAAATCCATATGTTGAAACCTTAACTTCCAAGTGTTAAGGAGGTGGGGCTTTGTGGAGGTAATTAGGTCATGAGCATGGAGCTCTCATGAGTGGAATTAGTGCCTTTATTTTATTAATTTTTAAAAAATTTATTTAAAAAATTCTTTTAATGTTTATTTATTTTTGACAGAAAGAGAGACAGAGCATTGAGCAGGGGAGGGGCAGAGAGAGAGGGAGACACAGAGTCCAAATCAGGCTCCAGGCTCTGAGCTGTCAGCACAGAGCCCGACATGGGGCACGAACTCACTGACTGCGAGATCGTGACCTGAGCTGAAGTTGGACACTCAACTGACTGAGCCACCCAGGAGCCCCTTTTAAAATTTATTTTTGAGAGACAGAATGAGCAGAGGGAGAGAGAGACAGAGGGACACAGAGGGAGACAGAGGGAGACAGAGGGAGAGGGAGACAGAGGATCTGAAGTGGGCTCTGCGCTGACAGCAGCAAGCCTGTTGTGGGGTTCGAACTTACGTACCTTCAGATCATGACCTGAGCTGAAGTCTGAAGGATGCTCGACCAACTGAGCCACCCAGGGGCCCCTGGAATTAATGCCTTTATAACAAGAGACCCGAGAATGCCTTCTCCCTTCCTCCCTTCTTTCTTTCTCTTCTTGCTTCTCTTTCCCCCTCCCTCACTCCCTCCTTCAATACCATGTGAGGATACAAGGAGGAGACAGCTGTTTCCTGGAAGAGGCCTTCACCAAGAATCCAGCCATGCTGTCATTGTGATCTCCGACTTCCAGCCTCCAGAGCTGTGAGATATAAATGAGTGTTGTTGAAGTCATCCCGTCTGTGGTTCTGTCATAGTAGTCTGAGGCAGAGCATCCCGTTTCCATTTTCCTGATTTTCTGGCTCTTGTCTATCTTCATGCATTACCCTTGCACTTCAGTGGGAAGCTAACCCCATCTCTAGCTCTGTGATTGGGTTCTCATTGGCTTAGGCCAATCAGCTTATTCCAATAACTCTGGCCACAGTCATTGTTTCAAGGGTGGGCTTGTGACCCAAGAGACCAAATTGGGGCAAACCACTGGATCCTTGCCTCTTCCTTTTGGACACGAACAAGAAAATCTACTTTCCTGATTGTGTCTTATAGACTCCTTATGAGCTATTACTGGGAGATATTGACCACGGAGGACAGTAGAAGAGCCAAAAAATGGAACCTTGATGACATTTTTGAACTGCTTTACTGTTAGATTTTTAAAATGTGAATCAATAAATTCCCTTTGCTGTTTAAGCCAATATGATTTTTTGCTTTTGTTTTTGTATTTAATTTCAGCATGCACAGTCAATGGTTCACCCGGAAGCCATTAAGTGGCTTGATATAGGGAATGGGTTACCCTTGTTCCATTTTTTAAAAAGGTATTATTTAGATTAAACAGTAAATTAGATTTATTAATTTACAGAAGGAAAAACTAGAGGAAGAAGAATAGTAAGAGGCGACTATAGTAGTCTATGTGAAACATTACAGAGAATAAACCTAGGGGGTGACATTGGGATAGAGGAAAGGCTATACAGAAAGTCATTTCAGCAGTACTATCAACAGGACTTGTTGAAGGGTTGTGGGGGATGAGGAACAAAATAATTCTGGATGACTTCCCCCAAACTCTACCTACTAAGGTTTTGATTGTAATAATTAAGTTGGTGCAATTGACTGAAATGGACAAGCAGCTGAATTGGAGTCTGGGGTGGAAAACAAGAGTTTTAGTTTGGGATATGTTAAAGTTTGAGATAACTGTTTCTTTTGTTTTGTTTTGTCTTGTTTGTTTTCTAATGGGGAGATATCAAACATATAGTTGTATAGGAGTCTGGCATACAGTGGAGCAATCAGGGCTGGAAACCAAATTTGCAAGTCATGAGCTTATCAGTGGCGGATTTTTAAAAAATGCAGTTAGATGAGTTAAATTACCAAGAGATTGTAGATAAAGAATAAAGGAGGGCCTGGTATGGGGTCCTAGTGCTTTCAAAGCTTGGGGTTTGATTAGAGCGCATGGGAGGATATCGGGGAAGATTGGTCAGAAAGGCAAGCGGAAATTCTGCAGTATGGAGAGTTTAAGGAACAAAAAAAAAAAATATTTCAAGAGAGGCATCCATTCTGTGGATTTCTCCTGAGAGTAGTAGGGAGAGAACTGTCCATTTATTTGGGCATGATGGAAATGTGAGGTAGAAGAAAAACTCAATAATCAAAGAATATATATTTCTTATTTATTTAAGAGAGATATATTCTAATATCTATGCTTTAAACATAGTATTTCATGGATTATGAATTCTAATTAAGCAGCATGTTTTATGTAAGTAATGATCTTAACTCAAATAACTCCCAGGTCCTATAAGGCTTCATCCAACAAAAGTAATTAAAAATGATCCCTATTTTCACTTGCACTTCTCAAAAAACACGAATGAAGATTCATGTAATAACTCATAGCCCCCAATTTTTTAATTCTCTTTGCTTTGCTCTTCCAATTCTCTCAAAATTGCAGGACAGAGAAAAAGAGAAAGAGCGAGAATGAGAGAGACCCACAGAGAGATGGAGAGAGAGGGAGGAAGAGGGAGAAAATGTGTGTGTGTCTCTCTCTCCTGTTATTTTCACCAAATCTTTCCCAGATACCCATCTTTGACCTTCTCTTTTCTTTTACCTTCCTCCACCTCTCACCATATTGCCTTCTCCCAATGGTTGCTGAGATTTTTGGTCCCAGTAGTAGCCATTTCAGGCCACTCTTGGATAATTGGAAGATCCAATTACTGCATTTCTCTGGACCTTCGTTCTGAAGGGAAATGCAAGAAGTCTTTGGGAAATTGTATCTCACTCTGATTGTTTTTCTTTGTGGAGAAATTCAGATGAATCGAATTCTCTTCCTTCTTAAATCTAATTTTCCACTCAGGCTGGAGGAGGTTTATGGGTCCAATTATTTTGCTTTTTGGAGGAATATTCATTTAAAGAAATTTTCCCACTGCTACTAATTTTCAAACGTTAAAGTACCACATTTTAGAGGACTTCAAGTTCACGGCATTTGTGAAATTGATTTTCATTCCAATGGCTGACTCTTGCTTTTCTTTTGTGGCTGCTTTGGAGAAGGTTATCTGCTTTCTCTCATGTCATCACCCGTTGGAATCCATCTGTTTCATTCCCCCCTACAGCGGGACAGCTTTTTCAAGTTCAGCTGGGAAGCTAGACTAAATACGAATCTCCACCTTTTCAGTAAGTCATGAAAAACAAAAGCAAAAACAAAACAAAACAAAACAAAACAAACCAGGCCCACACGGAAGTAACAAGTGACGAGTGCATACTTGTGTTGTAAAGATATAATGTGAAACTAATATTCTGTTAAATCCATTGAGCACTTCCTCGTGTTCCTTCCTCAGTACATTCACATTTAGGATAAAAAATGACCATGTCATACTGTGCAAAGAAAGGACATAAATTATTAGAGAAAGAAAACTAGATTGGCCACACTCTGGCTCAGTCTGGGAACTTGACTAGTGTCCTTTTATTAGAGCTAAAGTATGCTTATGCTGTATACTACAAAGAGCTCTCCAAATGGGAGAAATCTACTATTTCCCCAATACTCCTCACTACACTTCTGCCTTCCAGCCTTTTTCTTTTATTGGTTAGGGCACAATCTAAACACGAGAGGAAGGAAAGGACTTGTGGCACATTCACGCCCCCTCCTACAATAGTTTGAATGCTGAGGTGTCCTAAAACTTCAGATATTCGTTAGAAACTAAGCCGAGGAATTTTTTTTTCTTATTTATTCTGGTCCAGTGCAAATATTTGTCTATTGAGAAATGTATAATACATTAGAATCATAAACCCACCATCTGCTTACAGTGAGTCAACACCCACCTGGAAGGAGACGGATACAGCCTGGTATCCTGTTCCTCCTGCTCCTAAGTGAAGGCAGCTGACGCTAAGGAGCCCTGCTTTGTTTGAGCTGCCCCCTGCTAAGATTTCCTGATAAAATTACATACGGGTGTGTACATTTTCACAACCTGTAAAGATTACTTTCAGGCTCTCTTAGAGAAATCTTTTTTACAGTAATTGGGTCAAACGGAGGCTAAAAGTTACCGTCAGCTTTGGGTATATGGGCGCATGTATGAATTCTTCACATTAATGATCTAATGCAACGAATGAAAGAAAAGAATAAATCACCTCAAGTTTTGCGATGACCACAACAGGTCTGAATGGCCACATCCGCTGAGAGATCTTTACTGGGAGAAAGAATGATAGCAAAAAAGGATGCTCTACTCAAAGTGGTTGGTCTTTTTTTTTTTTTTTTTTTTAATATTTTTGTAATGTTTATTTATTTTTGAGACAGACAGAGAGCATGAGCAGGGGAGGGGTAGAGAGGGAGACACAATCCGGAGCAGGCTCCAGGCTGTGAGCTGTCAGCACAGGGTCTGACGCGGGCCTGAACTCAAGAGCCGTGAGATCATGACCTGAGCCGAAGTTGGACGCTAAACCGACGGAGCCACCCAGGCGCCCCAGTGGTTTGTCTTTTTATTTCACCATAAGTTCTCATTTTAACTGACCAAGACATTTAGGGTTATCCTTGAAATGCTTGCTTTTGCTACTTAGCGTAAATGTATAGAATCTGGAAAATGAATTTATAGTGGAGCATCGTTCTTGAAGGAGCTGCCATTGCTTTTTAAAAAAATTTTTTTTCAACGTTTATTTATTTTTGGGACAGAGAGAGACAGAGCATGAACGGGGGAGGGGCAGAGAGAGAGGGAGACACAGAATCAGAAACGGGCTCCAGGCTCTGAGCCATCAGCCCAGAGCCTGACGCGGGGCTCGAACTCACAGACCGCGAGATCGTGACCTGGCTGAAGTCGGACGCTTAACCGACTGCGCCACCCAGGCACCCCTGCCATTGTTTTTTGAAGCAGCTGTCCAGAAGAAAAAATGCCAGGATTTCAGAATTTCACATCACATAAAGCGTTCCCCTGAAGGGCTTGCCTCTGAGATTGCCCTTCTTTGGGAAGACTTTAATACAAAACAAAGATAGAAAGATGACTAGTCATTACGTTTTAGAGTTTGAAAAATTTTAAACAAATTACCAAGGAATTTTTATGAAGATTTTAGACTGGTATTAACACGAGTGAAGCAAGAGACAGGAGTGTCTATGATGATTGGGTGGTTTGTACAGGTTATTTGCCAAATAGAAGTACAAAAGCAAATCAAGTTAACCTGCTCTTATGGTACACATCGCTTTACTCTGAATTTTTTCTTAGGAGACCAAAGAGTTACATGACTAATGTAAATAAAATTCTTAAGTGCCCCTTTAGGATTAATGCAATGGGAAGAAGTTACTTCAATATGATAAAAGATAATGTTTTTAGGTAGACAGGTGATTTTAAGATGTAGTTGAAAGCCCACTCTTGTTAGTATTTGGAACCTTTAGCGCTTTGAAATCTCCAGGTTTCCCTTGTTAAACATGGAAGGTCAGGTGGAAGTATTAATCACAAACATCTCGAGAGCCAAAGTTGCTGAAGTAAGGCTTTCCCCAGAGCCGTTCTACAAGGAGGGGCTCTGGATAGTAGTTGATGTTGAAGGCAATATGTAACTCCGGAAGAGGTCTTCAAGAGAAGCGAAGAATGCTACCGAAGGTAACCGTCCTCTTTACAATTTTCTTGTGCATATAGTGTATAAAGTAAGAATACTGGGTCATTTAGAGCAGGGATTTTATCGGGGGAGTGTGTTGAGGATATTGGAGTCCTGCTCTCCTGTGCCTCCTCTCATGTCCCCTACAATTCTCAGATGGAGCCTCACTGAGTCACCAAAAGCTGGCAGAAACTTGTCCTTGGGGTTGTTGGGGGTGGAATCTCAATGCTGGAAAGGGTGAGTGAGACTGCCTACGATTTTTCTATACAAAGTTAACTGAAAGCATGTGAACTGCCCTTCTTTTATAAAGGACATACTCTGAAGACTTTTGGTTGTGACACGATGTTAGTTTTGATTAAATACTGCATTTTTCACAATCTACAAATCCAAAGCAGAGTAGCATGGCATTTCAGGGTGTTGACTCTGGAGCCAGATGTGCTGGGTTTCACTACTGGCTCCACTAATTACCTGTGTGACTTTTTTTTTTTTTTAAACCTACTTATCAAACATCTTCAGGCCCTGGCTAACCCAGAAGTAAAATGAGGATAACAGTATTTGCGATCAATTAAGGAGATGGTCCAGGAACAGAGTTCAGCACAGCCCTAGAGTGCAGGAGCGGTTCTGTTCATGTCTGCTTTCATCATAACTGAAAGTACCAAAATAATGGCTCTTTCTCGGGGTGTGACTTGTGCTTTTGGATTAAAACCACAGCATTGGTTTTGGGTCTTTCATCGCACGACTTCATCAATTTTATAAACCGTCTTGGGTACTGAAATAACATTTCACTGGGCAGAAATGTGTTTGGAGGGTAGAATTGGAATCTCATAAACTTACTGTAAATAAACAACTCTTGCATTCTGGCAAGGCTTCTTGGTAAGTGCGTGACGAGAAGTTGTGATGTTTCCTTTGCAGTCTTGGAAATCCCGCAAGTAAGGGAGGGAAAGGCTAGAACCTGAATTGGCTTGCCATTGCTCTTGTAATAAAGTCCCACATATGGGGTGGCTCGAACAACAGAAATTTATTGTCTCTAGCTTTGGAGGCTAGAAGTCAGAGATCAAGGTGTTGGCAAGCCTGGTTGCTTGTGAAAGCTGTGAAGGAGAATCTGTTCCATGCCTCCCTCCTAGCTTCTGATGGTTCGCTGGCAATAGTTGGTGTCTCTTGGCTTCTGTTGTATGGCCAAGACTCTGCCTTCATCTTCACAGAGTTGGCTCTGTGCACGTGTTTGTGTCCAGATTTCCCCTTTCTGTAAAAACATCAGTGATACTGATTCAGGGGCCCACCCTACTCCATTATGACCTCCTCTTAATGAATTATTCAGTGACTATTTTTTAATGTTTATTTTTGAGGTAGCTCAAGTGGGGGAGGGGGAGGGAGAGGAGGACAGAGGATCTGAAGCAGGCTCTGTGCTGACGGCAGAAAGCCCAAGGTGGGGTTCAAACCCTTGAGCTGCGAGATCATGACCTGAGCTGAAGTCAGATGCTCAACTGACTGAGCCACTCAGGTCCCCTTTAGCAATTATTTCTAAATGAGGTCACATTCTGGCAAACTGCGGGTTTAGGACTTCAACCTGTGAGTTTTGGGAAGTAAAATTTTACCTGTACCAGTATCCTATCCTGGAATACTATGGTAGAGTTATAAAATTTACAGTAGCCAGTACTCAACAAAAATCAACTTGCTTGATTTCAAAGCTGTGGGCAGCATGTTTGTTTGTTCTTTTACCAAAAAGTGTTGATAAATTGGTGTTTGTCAAGTTAATCACTGCAAACACCAGGGGAGTTACACATTTAATAGCATCCTGTTGTTGATGCTTGCCCAACACTGAGACAATTTATTTTGTGAGTGGGTGTTGTGTGTGTGTGTGTGTGTGTGTGTGTATGCACGATTATGCAGTGGAGGGCAGGGGAAGACAGACTTAGGCTTTGTGCTTTCAAAGTCTTTCCATTTAGAGAGAGAGAGAGAGAAAGAGAGAAGACCTTGCATGAAAAACAATTTTTAAACACAGCAGAAAGGGCTTATGTGTCCATATTAGGATGTCTACGAATGTACAGACTGTGTAGTTTATATCAATTTATGTGCAGTATGTTCTAAGGAGTAGAACTGTAAAATATGAAGCAAATTGTACTGATTTCCATAATGGTGGAACACAGTCTTGTATCATTCAAGGTTCACGAATTCTGCATCTTGTGTAAGGACAGCTATACTTACAGGTGGGGCCATCCCTTCTCTGCTCACACATCATCCCATTACACCACTGAGTGAGTTAGTGGCCATCACCTGTCTGATCACTAGACTAGGAATTCCCCAGGAGAACAAAATTGCCTTATTTTCACCTAGTCCATCTTTTGGGCTGCAATACAAACACAGTAACTGATGAAACATAGAAATTAAATGTTTGAATAACTGGGAAATCTTAAATACTATAAAAGGAGGGTTTTTTTGAACTCCAATTGTGAAATTGATTTGAAATAGAAAAGAAAGGTCACCATTTTAGGCAAAAGAACAAAACAACAAAGAAAGGGAAAACAGTGGAGAAGGAGCATCTACTTTTTTTTTTTTAAACGTTTGTTTTTCAGAGAGAGAGAGGACAAGAGGGGGAGGAGCAGAGAGAGAGGGAGACACAGAATCTGAAGCAGGCTCTAGGCTCTGAGCTGTTAGCACAGAGCCCAATGTGGGGCTCAAAACCGGGAGCTGTGAGATCATGACTTGAGCTGAAGTCGGTCTGAAGTCTGTCTGAAGTTTTAGCTGAAGCTAAAACTCCTGAGCCACCCAGGTGCCCCCTTAGTAGTTTTAAACTGGGGTTGCCAATATTAGCAAATGAAAGTACAGGTCACTGATATAAGTTTGAATTTCACATGCACAGTGAATAAATTTTTAGAAGTATGTCCCAAATATTGCATAGACCTACTTGTACTAAACAGTCGTTTATTTCTAATTTATATTTAACGGGATGTCCTTTACAACCGTATTCTAATATCTTTTGGAGTATGGCATGTTTTTACTGTTTTATTTCTTTGAAATGCAAATAAGAGCTCAGCTCATTTATAAACCTGTCTGTACATACAGAATTGTGCACACTATTTCAGGTAGTCAATGTTAGTAATAATTAACATTTAGTGTGTTGAAGAAGGAATGAAGAATATTTTGGAGGTTATAAGGCTAAAAGTAATGGAAATAAAGTTATACATAAATATATGTATTCTAAGCCTAGTCTTTCATTTCAAAGCTAGGGATAACATTAGAAGCAATAGAACCTAAACCGCTAATTTTATAAAGGTTAAGAAATGAGATGAGATAGAAACATCAACCAGGATATAGAATTTAATTGTTAAAGTAGGTAGGGTATAGAAGGAAGCTAAATTTGTTATAGGCCACACCAGTAAAACTAATGATCAAATAATTATATGTATATGTATTTGAATATTAATATATTTATACTTATATTCATAATTATGTGTATTAAACTACAAAGAAACATTCATTTTTATGATGAAGAATAATTTATTGCTTAATAACATTTTTGCACCAATTGAAGAAAAGTAAGTGACTATCCGGTTTCATTTTTTAATTTTTAATTTTTAATTTAATTTTTTTTGGTTTTTTTTCATTAAAAAAATTTTTTTTTAAACGTTTATTTATTTTTGAGACACAGAGAGACAGAGCATGAACAGGGGAGGATCAGAGAGAGAGGGAGACACAGAATCGGAAACAGGCTCCAGGCTCTGAGCCATCAGCCCAGAGCCCGACGCGGGGCTCGAACTCACCGACCGTGAGATCGAGACCTGGCTGAAGTCGGACGCTCAACCTACTGCGCCACCCAGGCGCCCCTAAAAAAAATTTTAAAACAGCAACTAAGTTGTCAACTGATCTCTTTGTGTGTTGCAGACAACCATTCACATTTTTCACCTCTCTACTCTTGTATGCATCAATAGAATCAGCTATATTACTTTAGCTTTCATGTTAAATTTTTAAATCCAAGAATGTCATTTCACTCTGATATCTTAACATTTATTTTTAATAATGTTTTGCAAATAGGACACATGGATATCTAGTACTCATGGTCTTGTAATGCATTTATATCCAAGTAGATTAGTCGATAAAAGTCTACTTCAAAGAACAGAATAGGGATCAAATAAAACCTGAAAAAACTTATGAAACATTGAAACTAGTAAATACCTATATTAGATAAAGGTGTACTTTCATATCAAATTCAAATTATTTAATACAATTCAGCCCTATAGGTTAGGAAAATTTCTGCCCGTGGGAAGCATTCTTTCTTGGGAAAATTACTCCCAGCTGATGATGAGATTTCCATTAGTAATTAGAATTATTCCCAGCTGATCATGAGATTTTTTTTTTCCCATAAAAAATTAGAATTTTGGAGGGTGTTATTTAAAGGAATGAAAGACATGGTAGTGATCCTCCTGAAACTTGGTGTGAAGAATTGAGTTGGTGGTTGGATGTTTGACAATTTCAGAATGGATATAATCCTCTCCCGCTAGGCAATTGAAGAAAGTTTTTAATATTCCAAAGGCAGGTACATTTTTCCTAAAATTATCAAAAGTAGGAAATATCCACCCAATAATTAAGATAAATACGTAGTTAAAATTTTAAAACATACTTTAATTTGTTGTAATCAGTTTTTAAGCATCTACTTCAAAATAAGAAAAGACGTCATGGTTAACTCTGCCATACGCTGCTAAAGGTTCAGATAATAAGCAGAAAGAGAAGCCCTCGTTTGCTTTGGCAACATGTGGATCATTTAGGACGCGTAGTAGCAGGTTTGATACCGTGGAGGGGCAGAGTTAAGATGAGATTACTTGGTGGAGTGAATGAGAGGTGACAAAGAAAGAGCCAGTGTTGACCTCTCCTCTTCGGGTCTGTTTCTACCACAGCCCTCAGCTCATGACATGCTTTCTTTACTACCAACGCAGGCAGAAGTCACACTACTGAATTGTCATGCTCAGATCTTGACATTTGTTCTCAAACATTTACCTTCGTAAGAATGTTGCAAACACCTAAAAATCTATCTAAATGGTTGTGCTACAAAATCCATACCTTTGCACATTTAATATTAGTCAATTAACCAAAGGTTTTCAGGGCACCTGGGTGGTCCAGTTGGTGGCATCTGACTTCAGCTCAGGTCATGATCTTGGGGTTCGTGACTTGAAGCCCCACATCAGGCTCTGTGCTGACAATGTGGAGCCTGTTTAGGATCCTCTCTCCCCCTCTCTCTGTCCCTCCCCCACTTGTGTACTCACTCTCTCTCTGTCTGTCTCTGTCTCTCTCAAAAAATGAACATCAAAAAAAAAACCCACAAAGTGTTCTTCATGACTTTTGACCTTGTAAAAGTAATCCTCTACAACTCTGAATGTTTTAATGCTTTGTTCATGTTTTTTCTATCACTGAAATAGAATATTATCTATTTACTTTTATCAGTAAAAAGAAAGTATCAAATATTACCTTCATCTGAAACTGGCCCATTTACATTAAGAGCTATAAGAACATGGGAACTTACCCACAACATTAAAGAAGGTTATGCTAATGGCATACGTGTAAATTTAGCAATTAGACCATTCAGAGTTGATAATCAATTTTGTTTATGTTAAACAATTTTATCAGAGGGGTTTTGAGGGAGTATCTGTCTTAACAGATCATTTTGTACCATTATTGCTGGATCTGACTGGCATTATTCTGTTACTACATATACTTGATAGTGATAAAAAGATCGAATTACTATTAGTTCGAGGAAATCACATGTGACCTTTGATACCACAAGAATGGACTGGCTCTCTTAAGGTTTAATTCCAACCCGTGCTCTATTCTTTTTGGTGGTCCCAAATTCAAACGTCATAAAAAGTATTGGATTTCTCTGTTAAAAAAAAAAAATTAGGAGGTGTCTCAGAAATTCTCCACCACGACCACTAACTCCAGTGATGGTGTTTTGTGAGTGGCCGGTGAGTGGGGCAGTACTGACCCTTCTGTCACAGTCCAGTACTAGCTTGTGGCCCTGTTTAAGATAACTTGTGAAGACTTAGATACTGTGAGTCCTGAGGTTCACATGTATATAATCTATGAGAGTATCTTCCAGTTATATCAGCTCTGATTGTTAAAGAAAGGTCTGCCAAGAAAAAATAAGCCACTGATGCGGTATTTAAAACATTCCTAAAATTGTTCTTGCCTCTTATTCTAAACAAATGTTAGGCCAGTATATAAGCAAAATCAGTTTTCATGCATGTGAATTCATGACGCGTTAACCTGCATCCTCTTCGATTGTGTCCTGACTCCTTCACTACAATTTGGGAACTAGACTGAAAGTACATTGGGATATTGATTTGATAGCATCAGTTAATGTAACATATATTTGAAATTTGCACATTACAGACACAGTGAATTTTGATTATAGAACTTAAAATAGCTGTTGATGACTGGGTTAGTAATATCTTCTCTCCAAGAAGAAGAGCACTTGAACTAGCATTTAAAAATGTAAAAAAAAAAAAAAAAAGCGTGATGCTACTGAGTTCGTAAAACTGATGGAATGAGACATCACATACATAACTACAAACATGATTCTACGCACATATTGTCCATCAGGTGATAAATTCTTATCAGCGGTCTCATGCTAGTGGGAGAAGGAAAACATGTTATTGGATTGGATTGTTTTTGACAATTTATTTTGAAAATATTTTATGTGAACAAAATTTTAAGTAGATTGTATATTTTGACCATTGACAATTATAATTGTCATTCTGTATTAACCCACACTTTGTATCTTTTTGGGGGGGTTTAATAATAGCAAAACATTTTTCAAAATTTCCATTGAATTGTGATATTAAGAAAAGATTGTAGAGGTCATGTATCATGATATTCAGCATGATGTTGTTAATCTGAGCCATTTCTTGTGTTTCTTAATTTTGGGCAAACATTTTTTTTAGTGCTGTGGAGAGAAACAAAATGCCAGTTAGTTTTCAGGATAAGGATACTTTCAATATAACAGGAAAATAAAACTAGTATTTTGCACTTGTTTGCATTTAAACTTTGACATAAAATTCTAAGGACATGCAATATCAATACATTGAATAGATTGCTAACAATCATTGTAGTCTTGAGGAGGCTTAGTAAAATGGTCGTATTTTAGCGTTTGCCATTTTTCGGTGGTGGTGGCGGGGGTTTGGTGAGGGTCTTCTTAACAATTCTTATGAGGTTACTTTTTCCAACTCATGTTGGAAATCCCATAAGATATAAGGAGCTAAAATGATCTTGGGCAGTATCGACAAGCCGCCAAGTGGTGAATAACCATTAGTGCCTTCTTATTGAACCGAGAGTATAGAATTAAGCAATTTGAGTCAAAATGTACAAGGAAGTTCGATTTTAAATTTTTGTACTTCATATAAGACATAAAGTAAAATTTGATTGGCACATGATAGCAATGTAGTCTGTTGTAGTGGTACTCAAAACATGGCCCCAGAACTGGGAGTTAACACCACACAGCTCATCAGAAATGCAAGTTCCCTGGCTCCATTCCAGACTCACCCAATCAGGATCTCTGGAGGAAGGATCTAGGGATCTATAGCTTCACAAGCTCACCAGGTCATTCCATTTATTTATTTATTTAATTTATTTTTTTTATTTGTTTATTAATGTTTATATTTTTGAGAGAGGGCAAGCAGGGGAAAGGCAGAGAGTGAGCAAGACAGAGGATTCAAAGCTGGATCTACAATGACAGCAGAGAGCCTGATGTGGGGCTCGAACTCATGACCCCTGAGATCATGACCTGAGCCAAAATCCAGAATCAGACACTTAACCAGCTGAGCCATCCAGGCACCCCTCACCAGGCACCCCTCACCCCTATTTTTTTTTTAAGTTTATTTTATTTTGAGAGAGAGAGAGAGAGACCTAGAATCAGAGGCAGGCTCTACACTGTCAGTGCAAAGCCCGATGCAGTGCTTGAATTCTGAACCATGAGATCGTGACCTGAGCTGAAGTCACCATCTTAACTGACTGAGCCACCCAGGCACCCCAGTCATTGTTTAGTACACTGTAGTACAGCTAAAAAAAAATAAGAGTCAAATCTGTCTCCAGAGATGAAAGGATATGAACAAAATAATCATTTTCACTGAACATCTGGTGTAGGATTTCAAGAGTCAGAGTTTTTATTTGGGGTTTTAAAAAAGTTTTTATGGAACAGCTGATGATTTTCACGTTTTCATTCTTGTAACAACTCACAACATAGAAGCAGTCTCAGTAACAGTTATTTCTCTAGACATTTTTGAGTATCCATTTGATTTGATTTTAGCCTTCTGAAAAGTTTTTTTTTTAAGTTTATTTATTTGATGGGGAAAGGGCAGAGAGAGAGAGAGAGAGAGAGAGAGAGAGAGAGAGAGATGCTAGGGACAGTAAGGGTAAGATGGTTAGCTGACTGACCCAACCAGGCATCCCTGAAGAATTTTTATGGTAGCTAACAGACTATCCTTCTCTTTAAGGTAACACAAAGATGAGAATTTTAACGATAGTGAATGATAAAGAAAGAATGATTTGCATATATAAGATGCTTTTTATTTTTTAAAAATTTACATGTATTTTGAGAGTGAGAGAAGAGGCAGAGAGAGAGGGAGAGCGAGAAGACCAAGCAGGGTCTGTTGCTGTCAGCACAGAGCCCAAGGAGGGACTCGAATTCATGAACTGTGAGATCATGACCTGAGCCCAAATCAAGAGTTGGACACTTAATCAACTAAGCCACCCACATGCCCCAAAAATGTTTCTTTATTTTTGATGGCATTCTGGGTACAAAAAGGGACTCTGGAGTATATATATTTTAAGCATAAGTCTTCAAAAATAACAGAAGTAGTCATAAATGACTTGTCATTTAGTAACCCTATTTTTTTTAATTTAGTCTAAATTTTTTTTAGTTTATTTAGTAACCCTAATTTTTTTTAAATTTCTAAATAAGAAACTTTGAATTCTTGATAATTAATTCTGTAACTTGGAGCAAAAATAAGTTTTAGTTAAGAATGAATCTTACAACTTAGCTTTTCAGATTTATGATGTAGATAGGAAGCTAGCATTTGCGGGGGCGCGTGAGTGGCTCAGTCCACTGAGCGTGTGACTTCGGCTCAGGTCATGATCTCACAGTTCTTGAGTTCAGGCCCCACGTTGGGCTCTGTGCTGACAGCTCAGAGCCTGGACCCTGCTTCAGATTCTGTGGCTCTCTCTTTCTACCCCTACCTTGGTCAAACTTTCTCTCTCTCTCTCTCTCTCTCTCTCTCTCTCTCAAAATAAACAATAAAAAAAATTAAAAGAAAAGAAAGCTAGCATTTGCCAACAATTTCAAACTTACTGGTGAAAAGCCTGGAAATCTGATGAATGACATATTATTCCTGCCCCCCCCCCTTTTTTTTAACCAAGCCTAAGAATATATATTGACGTTTTAGGCAAATAGAGAACTCAGACCTCCCAAACATTCAGTAGTAACCTTTCTACTAGATAATTCTTTCTCAAGTTAAGCTTTGGTAGAAACAAGTGTCTTGAGGCACAGAACAGTGTGATAGCATGGGGCTGTCTGATTCCTGAACTTGAGCTACCATTTCTTCCCATCACCTGCCCCATAGCCGGGAACACGGTGTTGTGTCTTGTGTCTTCTATACAAAGAAAAGGCATTGATGTAACTCTTGGAGAACTAATTTCAGCATCAGATTTCTGGGCAATTGGAGTCCAAGAAAAATTTATCAAGACCACGTCCTACTCACTCTTAAGAGTTCAACTGTGAATGGGTTGTTCAGATATTTAAACCTAGGCTCTATTTCATTTCAGGACAAGCAAGAAGTGCTTCTATTTCTGGTAGATATTGAAGTAGAGAAGTCTAAAAAATAGCTTAAAAACATTGTAAGTGGAGAAGCAGATAGTAAATATTTGAGCTTTTACAGGCCCTTATGGTCCCATTTGCAACTACTCACCTCTGCTATTATTGTAAAAAAGCAGCCATGAACAATACGTAACAACATGAGTGCTACTTTGTTATAGTAAAATGATTTGTTACACATGTACACAATGTCACATGTGTAACTTTGTGCCACAAAATACTCTTTTCAAAAAAATCTTAGATTTTTAAAAATTGGAGTGTAGCTGATGCGCAATGTTACGCTAGTTTCAGTACAACTTAGTGATGTGACAAGTTTACACGTTGCTACTTTGACCATCCGGGTAGCTACATCTATCCCATTACATTGCTACCACAATATCACTGACTATATTCCTTGGGCTCTTTTGATTTAAAAAAAAATACGGCAAAACTTGTCATTATCAGCTCACAAACTAAATAAAAATAGGTGGCCACTCATCTAACATCTCATGAATTAGCCCAGCAGATTGTGAGAAAGGGCAAAAATTGTTGGTGGCTGAACATCTGAGGGTCTAAAACTAGAGCTTGTCAAGTCTAGTTGCTTATCAGCATCCTTTGGTGAATTATCTGTTAAAATTCTTACGTGAAAAATAGGTTACAAATGCAGATAGTTTAAAATTCAAGTTAAAATGGTGAAAATTCTTCTTCCCATTCCTGCCTTCCAAGCGTAAGCAATGGTAACATTTCTTACAGTTCCTTCCAGAGGTTGTCAGTTCACATAACTGAGTGTACATATGGATTTGTATATATATAATAATGGATATGGGTGTGTTAATGTGTTTATGTAAATGGGTAAATTATGAGAAGGAATTGTATATGTTTAATGGGAAGGACGTTAATGTAGTTTTACTTTCTTACAAAAAACAGTCACTCTGTGATCCAGCAATTTTACTTCGGGGCATATATTTGAAAGAAATGAAATTAGGATCTCAAAGAAATACTCGCCCTCCATGTTGATTGTTCTTTGTTTGTTACATTCCTATTTGAAAATGACATGATTCTATAGACTTCTCCTTTTCCCTTCTGTAATGTTGTCCAGTGTTTTAGTCAATTCTCATTTGGAATCTATGCCTCTTCATTTATTGGAACTGGGGGGCACCTGGGTGGCTCAGTTGGTTAAGCGTCTGACTTCAGGTCATGTCATAACCTCACGGTTCATGAGTTTGAGCCCCATGACAGGTTCTCTGCTGTCAGCACAGGGCCTCCTTCAGATCCTCTTACCCCCCCTCTCTCCTCCCCTCCCCTGCTGGTTCTCTGTCCCTCAAAAATAAATAAATACACTTAAAGAGTATTGAAATTGATGGGGTGCCTGGGTGGCTCAGTCGGTTAAGTGTCCGACTTCGGCTCAGGTCACGATCTCGCGGTCTGTGAGTTCGAGCCCCGCATCAGGCTTTGGGCTGATGGCTCAGAGCCTGGAGCCTGCTTCTGATTCTGTGTCTCCCTCTCTCTCTGCCCCTTCCCTGTTCATGCTCTGTCTCTCTCTCTGTCTCAAAAATAAATAAAACGTTAAAAAAAAATTAAAAAAAAAAGAGTATTGAAATTGAGTGTTATTTGGATACTTGATAAATTCTTGGAGTTTTTAAAATGAAAGTTTCCTATCTCCATACCCATTTAATTGATCTTCAGGGATAAAAATAGTGTCACTTAGTCACTGAGCAGAGAACAGTGATTGGCACATAGCACTGGATACTCAGTAAATACTTGACTGATCGACCTACTTTGAGTATCAGAAAGAAAGCTCTCTGAATTGTTCTGATGATCAGACAGGCTTTTTATAACTGCTGGTCTGAAACTATTTTTCTATTTAAGCTTGCATAATACCTAATTGAATGATGCTGTCTTGTTTACGCAAATTATATTCAAAAGCTTGCTTCTTGGGTGTTAACTAGACTCGATGTGGTGATCTTATTGTATTATATACAAATTTCAATCATTGCTGCATACACCTGAAAGTAATATAATCTTATGTCAACTATACTTCAATAAAAGCTTGTTGGGTAATTAAGAAATCAATACAAATGTGGATAGAGAGCTTGTCTATAAAAAAATGCCAGTGGCAACTGTTAGTCAAAACAGCTTACTATAGCAGAGCAAATACCTGTATCCCTTTAAAAGTGGACACACTAGTTTTTAGTTGTTGTATGAGAAGATGTCTTACATCATCTACCAAAGATAACTGGGGGTGTTTTACCTTTTTTGAATATGAAAAGACCTTCTTCATATGACTATATCCAAGTGATGCCCTCTCTCCATCCTAAAACAGAATAGAGAACTAAATACATTAACTCAGGACCACGGCAGAGCTCTGAAATGGGCATTGTGATAAGCAGGTGTCTACCTACAGACAGTTAACTAAATTAGCAAGCAACTGTGTGATGGTATAGAGGATACATAATTATAACTAGATAGAAAGAGAGGGTGTCCTTGCTGATGACAGTGCTGAGGTTTTGTGACTTTTTCAAATCTCCAGGCCCATGTCAGTGCTCATTCAGTGCTGTTTTAATTAGTGGTGATTGAGAGAACATCTTTGGACCATGCAGAAGGTCTGACTTTCAGAATGTACAGGAAGAAATAACAGATAATCTTTGCATACTTGGCAAACATGAATGCTTAGGACTATACTGTACAGTGCCATTATATCTTGAGTGACAAGAGATTTTGGCCCTTTCAAAGTCAGAATAGAAAATGTTGAAACAAATTCCTAATTTTACTTTGAGCTCTGACATGGAAATAGTCTGGTGAGGGAATTTCATGGTTGAGAGACGCAATAAACGAATGTGCTTCAGAAGCCTCCAGAAGAATGGAGGAGAGGGAAACAGAACATAATGAGTAGAGAGAGAGAATCCACTAGGCTTTAAAAAAGTGAAACAAGTAGTTGGGAAAGTTATGAGATTAAAGAATAAAATCATTGAGGAGAATGCACAAAACATTAAAAAATATTGCACAGTATATTCAGGAAATGTCTCGAACTACAGATGAGAAACATTGAATTAATTTGAAAATAGAGTTGCAGACTAGTTTGGACCCAACTGTATATTTTAATTGTTGTCAAACTGTGGTTTATGGTTTTGATATCATGGTTGAAAGATGGCCAGGAATTAAGAAGCAGAATTAGGAAGCAAGGCAAACATGATTGCTTAACTTTGCTGATGGGTTTGTTTTTGTTTCCTTGTTTTTTTGGCAACAACTTTATTAAAATAATCATGCATTATTAATACAGTTCATCCATTGAAAGTATGTGCTTTTTTTTTTTTTGTATATTCACAGAGTTGTGCAACCATCACTGTCATAACTTTAGAACATTTTAGTCACCTTAAAAGGAAACGCTATACTCTTTTTTTTTAAGTTTATTTATTTTGAAAGAGAGAGAGAGGGAGAGAAAGAGAGGCAGAGAGAGAATCCCAAGCAGGCTTCATGCCAACAGCACAGTGCCTGACAAAGGGCTCCATCCCAGGAACCAGGAGATCATGACCTGAGCTGAAATCAAGTGTCAGATGCCCAACCAACTGAACCATTCAGGGGCCCCAGAAACCCTGTACTCTTAAACTATCACTACATAATCTCTGCATTTCCCCTGGCCCTAAGAAACACCTAACTTACTTTCTTTCTCTATGGATTTTATTTTTCTGGATATTTCATGTAAATGGAATCTCCCAAGATGAAGTCTTTTGTGACAGGCACTTGCAGTTAATAGAATGTTTCCAAGGTTTATTTGTGTTGTGGCTAATATTGATTTAATTCCTTTATATGGCCAAATATTCCATTATATGGATATACCATGTTTTGTTTATTCATTCACCAGTTAATGGACATTTGGCTTCTTTCCTGCTTTTTGGCTTTTATAAATCCTGCTTCTATGAACCTATGTGTACAAGCTTCAGTGTGAATATATGTTTTCATTTTTCTCTTGTGTGTATACCTACAAGGGAATTGCTGAATCAAATGCTAAGTCTACACTGAATCTTTGGAGAAATGAAAAGACCATTTTTCTAAGTGGTTACACTATTTTACACTCTGTTATTAGCAGTGTAACTGGTTCGTTTTACCTGATTTCAAAATCTTAACATTGCAAGACCTCTTCTATTAGTTTAGTGCCCCACCTTAACGAAAATTCCTTGCTACCTGTACAAATCCCAGAAGATTTTCTTCACAGCTTTACTTGAACCTTTGTAGTAACTTCACATCACTTTTTGCATTAGGTAAGCATTACTCTTGAAATAGCCTCTAAGACTGTGCTCCTACTTACTTTCCCTGTCCCGTTGCAAATCTTATTCATTGCTGGAACTTCAGCAGTGAAAAGAATTAATTTTCTCTGCTCCCTATTCAGCTTAGTTCCACAAACATTAAAGGAATGTCTGCCATAGGCCTTAGTCCACTTAGCACTGGGCGTACAAATGTAAAACAATATAATGTCTGCTCTCAATTCATTCATGGCCTTGTAGGGAAGCCATATTGTAGTATAATTATATTTATACACTGTATCTCATAATAACAGTAGGCTGAAAGTGGTACAGAGTTTCTGTTCTTTACCATAATTCTGTCTCCAGCTCTGGCTATGCTGATCTGTCTTCTGAGATGTTATTTATTTTCTAGTATGTGTTTCCTGAGTACCTGTTTTATGCTGGGCCGAGTGCTGAGCAGTTCTTTTGATTCAAAAGGAAGTTAGGATTTGGGGGCTCAATATTTTTTTTTTCTTGAACCAGTTATTACCTTTTTCCAATTAATCTTCCATTTTCTCCCTAACATACATAACTGTTGTGTGCTGTCCTCTGCACTGAGGGTCTCCATATGCTACTCTGTACACTATCTCAGACTCTGCTTTCTGGGCTTCATTTTGTCAGTTGTTTCCTACATGCTGCTAGATGGTAAAATGCTCAACCAAATGTAAACCAGCTTTTTTTCTTTTTTAAGTTTATTTATTTTGAGAGCGTGTGTGTGACAGAACATGAGCAGGGAAGGTCAGAGAGAGAGGGAAGAGAGAATCCCAAGCTAAAAGTGCCATTAGCACTGGAGCCTGACAAAAGGCTCAATCCCATGAAGCATGAGATCACGACCTGAGCCAACATCGAGGTGGACACTTAATTGACTGAACCACCCAGTTGTCCCAATTCTTTTTATAAATTAAAATTTATTTATTTACTTGGAGAGAACAAGAGAGAGAACACGTGTGGGAGAGAATCCCATGCAAGCTCTGTATTGTCTGTGCAAGCCCGATGCGGGACTCAGTTTCAGGAACTGTGAGATCATGACTTGAGCCAAAACCAAGTCAGACAGTTAACTAACTGAGCCACCCAGGTGCCCCCCTCACCCAAACAATTCTTAATGGAGTTTCCAGATGATGTCAGGCATTTTTGAAATAGCATACTCATCAAGTTGTTTAAGATTTATGGCACATTTTTAATGTATTACTCACAAATTTTACCAAAAAGTTTAATGGACATTTGAAAGTGAATACGCAGAATACTGGTGCCCTCTGTTACCCCATGCTGTTTAACTCTGTCCTGGGGGGTCTTTAAGGGTAACAACTAGTTTAATCTTTGGTACATTAAGGTTACTGAGCTCACAGTTTTAAAACTATTGTGTTCATATACAGAGATGCCTGGTAAATTATACTTAGGGAAGTATTTCCCTTTTTGAATTTATTTTGCAAAAGTTTATTGCTTTTTAAAGTATGGAGTTTCTGTGGCTGTTAAACTGAAGTAGAATTAACTTGGCTGAACACAGATGGATAATTGGCTTGTGATTAATACAACTGTGAAGTTGTATCAATGAATGAACTTGGAAAGAAAGTCAGTATTTTAGAATTTAAAATGATGCCATTGTTGTTCTCTCTTGGGTCCGTTGATGTTACCATTTCAAGGAGTGGTCAAGTGTTTTATGGTCATACTGCTGATTTTTGAATTGGCTATGTGGAGACAAATGATTCTATTCCTATTTCTGTTACATGGAGATGTAGGAATCAATTTTGAGAATTTTCTTTATATAATATCTCTTTATAGATGAAGATTCATGTGTTTGTTGCCTAGGTCAAGGTAAAACACTAAGTATAAAATAGAAGTGGTTTTTCCTTTTTAAAAAACAAGTGATTTCTAAACATAGAACCAATGAAAAATTTAGATTATGAGGTTGAAAATCACTGCAGCTGTTAACTGGAATCAATATAGCAAATACTTGATGAACTGAAATTCTTAGCAGGTGGATAAAGGATAATTCCCTGCAGACCCTTCTATAAAATCATTCTACAGTATTTTCTTAATAAATACAGGTCAGGGAATTGGAGCAGATTTTCAGGGGTCTTAGTTGGTTTTAGAATATCATTATGACCTGCCAGTCAATAATTATTTTCCAGGACTCTGGTTACCGAAGCTGTAGGCAAACAAATCAATTCTTTCCTATTTTTATCAAAGATGGAACAAACTGTTACTGTCTTTCAATTGTTGTTGATCAGTCCTTTAAAAACATCTGACTTCTGATTTCTGCCTCCCCCCCGCCCCCCCCCCCCCCCCCCATTTGGAGGTAGTACATAACACATTATTCCAGTTAATTTTCTTTTTAAGTAGGCTATGGATAAGAGACTAGGTATCTTCAAACAATCTAAATGACATAGCTGAGAAAATAAAATGAGATCCCAATACCACCTGAGAGTGTCAGGGGAGTTCTCTTTTCCTTACTGAGAGCAAAGGCAAAGTTAGAAGGAAGTGTGATGAGGACAAAGTGGAGGAAGGAAGCTACATGTAACATAAAATCTGGTCCAAAAATTTCTCACAAGAAGCTAGATGATAGCAAATCATTGTTAGAATCTAGTAGGTTACTTCAGGCTGTTATTAAAAGACATTGACTAAAAGTCAGAACAAACCTATGGTGACAGATGGCTCTGTTTATGTCCGTTGACATGGAACAACCAGTTAGAACTTGGATTCACATTTTAGTTAAAAAGTATTTAAAAAATATCATCAGCTCAGTTCGAGTCCACTTGGTGAAAAGCCGCATCCTGGGATTGCTGGGAACAGTACAATGAAATTGAAAGAGAACTGAACCAGGACACCAAAAGTTTGCTTCTGGCTGCAAGGCATGAAACTCAAATAAGATGATGCTTATTAAAGGCCTTGCAACTGTGAAGGGCAATGCAAAGGTGACTCCCGGCATGCAAAAATACTCTTTTGACTTTTTTTTTTTGATTCTTCTTGATTGAATAGATTAAAACCTCCTTTTAAATCTATGCTAAGATAATAAGAGTAGGCATGAGCAAACATTGCTTAAAATGGAATTCAGAGGACTGTCATTCTTGGTTCTTTTGTGGTCACTTATCTTTGTAAACCTTCCAACAGTTACTCAGCCTTTGCCTTTTCAACTTAGAATGCTGTTCTTCTTTAAAGTTGTTCTTCTCACTCTAATATCTCCCCTTGCCAGCAGTGGATCCCTTTAGAACTCCTCCAGATTGAACATGGTCACCACTCCAGATTGGCTCCATTTAAATTACTTCTGTCCCTAATCTGCAGTGGACCCATTTTTTTTTTTAAGCTGATTTAAGTCATCTTTATACCCAATGTTGGGCTTGAATTCATGACCCCAAGATCAAGAATCACATGCTCCTCCAGCTGAGCCAGCCAGGCACCCCTGCATCAGAGCCTGCATTTGAACATGATTTCTTTGTGTTAAAACATTGGAAAACCCTGTTAAATGGTAACCATGGCCCCTGATAAGAATCTCCATTTCGGCTTCTATAACCTATACCATACATTTCAGAATGCCATCTTTACCTTATGGACTGGTCATCTTATACCTTAAAGACAGAAATAAAAGGGTAGATTTAGTAGGGGGTAGGGACACTTGAATCTGGAGCACAAAGTCCAGTGTGAGGAGACCGCAGGCTCTCTGTCAAGTTTAAGTTGCCATGGAGAAAGGGAAGCAGTCATCAAGGGCAGAGTCTTTACCTGGATCCAGGGGACTTCTAGATGGTCTGTGTCAGAGCTGCGGTAGAAGGCTCAAAAAGCCCTGAAATTGTATGCAAATTTCATTGTCCTGGGGAATAAAGCTCCTAATTGCCTTAAGATTCTTCCTAGGGTTTTGTATGCAAAGAAGTGTTAAGAAAAAGTGAATGAGGCGAAAACACTTAAAAAGGGCTCTGATGGTAGAGTTAGAGCAAAGTAGGTGAAATTTATGTCAAATCTGTATTAAATCTCTATCAGAATCGATATATCAGAAGAGAGAAAGAATAATGGCACCATTTTCATATTTTAAAGATGCCAAATTTAGAGTTGAGTGGGAAACCATCTTTTTTCAAAATTGAAGTTATGCTGTATTATTGTCAAAGACTGTTACACTTTACAAAATTAAAATAGTGGTTTTTCATTTTATGCTGATGAGTTGTAAAACAGAGGTAAAATATGTTCTATGACCAAGCAAATCAATTCATATATTACTATTTTTGGGTTCATAATACCTCACTTGGTAAAAGAGAATGTTTATTCTGTCACTAGTATTTTACTTTTCAAAAGTATTTTAATACAAGCCATTTACTTAAATATTACATCTAAATATCTCTATTTTAAAATAAAACAATTAAAAAACAGGAACAGTTGTTATTTGTAGAATAGTTTTTAAAGGGTCATTTTGGCTCATGTCAGTTTATTATACTATCATTAATGAAAGTAGAGAATAAACATAGGAAGTTAACAGAGGAAATCCAGTTCAGTTAAAGAAGACTACTACAATTTCATTTAACTTTCCTCACCCACAACTGAAGACCTCACTTCGGAATAGTGACACATGGATCATTTAAACATAACTGAGCTTGACCAGAGATTAATTAATCTGGAAATTTTGCTTGCTTACCTGAACTAGCATGTGGTCTTGTTGGAAGTATATTCTGGATATTTCTGGTTAAAAATGGGTGTGCATTTATAGACACACACACACACACACACACACACACCTGATCAACAGCCCCACCTGCATTGAAACAAGATCACAGTCACCTGCAAACTTAGAAAAATAGGCTTGTCTGAAAAACCGGTATTACTTTGCAGTTCTCAGGATTCTTATACCAGAAAGCTTTTTTCTTTTTCTCTAAATTTAGATTGAATGTCGTCGTAAAACGAGTCTAGATACTGCCTTTGGGCTTTTTTCTCTTGTATCTTTTTTCACTTCCCAAGGTAATTTAATGTTTGGCTGGAGTTCAACACCAAAGGTGGGGGAAGGAAGAAAGGAACTTGTATGAATGTAGGTACTGTGTGTTTACCATTGTTCTTGTTCCTGCTGGAAGTTAAGTGAGGCTTGCAGATTAGATAGAAAGCACACAGAAATTCCTCAGGGTTCCTCTGTTTACAGGAAAATAATTAACAGAGCGCAGATCTTTTTTTTTTTTTCCTGAGAGAAAGAGAAATAAAAATGCTGTTTTAAAATTTAACACTTCGCTAATCTTATAAATTGATGACCTTACTATGCCAAAAATAGGAAAACAGGCAATTGGATGCGTTTGTTGATATTTATCTAATAGTTAGATTTAAAAAAAATTACAGTACATGATTGTGGTAAAACATTTTTTAAAGTACAGTGCTGGGTCAAAATAAAAAGTAAAATCCTGTTCCTCATTCACCAGCCCTGCCTTTGTCTGTTCAGCCCACCTCCAAAATACACCTCTGACCGAGTTCTACTTCCTTGAGTTAATTACTATTAAAGTGCAGGACAGGTTCACCACATCTGACCTACCTGTTTTGTTTTGTTTTGTTTTATACAGCTCAGGAATGAAGAATTATTTTTACATGTTTAAATCGTGAGGGAAAAATGATATTTTTTGACATGTAGAACTCAGATGAAGTTCAAATTTTAGTGTCTGTAAATAGAGATTGCTGGATGGAGTGCAGCTGTGTTCAATTCCTTATGTATTGTCTATGGTGACTTTGGAATTCTAACAGCAAAGTTGACTACTCTGACAGGGAGTGTCAAAGATAAAATATTTACTATATGTTCTTTAACAGAAAAAGTTTGGTGACCCCTAATCCAGGGTGGTGTTCCATGAGTTTTCCTCTCCATCTCCCTTTTTTCTTGTTTCTCTGTTTTTGTCTAATTACTCAATATATTAACAAATACACTGTTAAAGAGTGGGAGAATTGTTAAAGAGTGGGCATGAGTTTATCTTCCAACGTTAAAGTGTGCTTCTAGTATTTTAACTTTAGACCTAGTGATGGTTTGATTTACCATGTTAACAGAAACATTTTTCCTATACTGCATCTCTTGAAAGAAAGAATACTGGTTTTGTCCTACGAACATGGATATGAGGTTTTTCATTTTATATAGTAAATTTATAGTTTTCCTAATTGAACCTTCCTTGTGGTCCTAAGAGAAACCCTATGTAGCCAGGTTGTATTTTTCTTTAACTATACCATTGGTTTACGTATTTCTTCAATTGTGCTTTCTTTCTTACATGGGTTTCTCCGAGGTAATCTTCCTTGGAACATGCTTTTTAAATAGAATCCTTCTTTCCATACTTTGGGTGTTGTCAAATAGATGAACATAAGGGAAGGGAAGCAAAAATAATAAAAACACAGGGAGAGGGACAAAACATAAGAGACTCAAATATAGAGAACAGAGGGTTACTGGAAGGGTTGTGGGGGGGGGATGGGCTAAATGGGTAAGGGGTATTAAGGAACCTACTCCTGAAATCATTGTTGCACTATATGCTAACTAACTTGGATGTAAATTCAAAAAAATAAATAAACTATAAAAAAAATAGAATCCTGCTGAAGATGAAGCAACTTGACATACAATTTTAATTTTATTTTACCTTTTTAAAAAATTTTATTTTTAAAAGTTGATTTATTTATTTTGAGAGCATGTGAGTACCTGTGAGGGGAAGAGAGGGGAGAGGGGGAGTCCCTGGCAGGCTTCCACTTGTCAGCGCTGAGCCCAAAGACTCCATGACTTGAGGGAGCTCCGTCTGACTATGAGATCATGACCTGAGCCGTTCAGGCACCCCTACAATTTTAATTTTAAATCCAGCATTTATGAATCAAAGAAACAGATGGGCAGTGATCCCTAAATATTTTTCTCACCGAGAGTTGGAATGCTTTTACCTTGTTCTTGATGGCTAGTGATTTATGGAAAAATCTCAAAATACTCTGACATCGCTATTAAACTCCTCACATGTTATCTATCATAATAGATACGGAGATGGTGGTACTACCTAAGAGGTAACAAAATCAGGTCCCGTGTTATCTAAGCTGATTAATGGCTTTGGTTCTCACCCAGTAGTGTGATCATATACTATGTGCCCTAAACAAGGACGACACTGGGAATAAAAGGAAGTAATAAAAGCCATTGGAATTGTATAATTTAAAATAATAATTTAAAATGTTTGTTGGCCCAAATTGGTCTTATTGCATAACACATCACAAACTGTTCAGTTGATGATTTGCTAAAGTAAAATTACTTAAAATATATTCATGTACATTATACCAAAATTTTAAAAAATATTCTTTGTATATATGAACATTAACCAGTTTTGTTTTTTTTTTAAGTAGGCTCTACACCCTGAGTGGGTTTGATCTGATAACCCTGAGACGAAGAGTCACATACTTCCCTGACTGATCCAGCCAGGCACACCTACGTTAATTGGATTCTTAACAGTATTTGTCTCTTAACACCAGGTACCTGGTAGTTTTCTGAAGATTTCTTTTTCTGATATCATCAGAAATTATTTTTCAATGTGGTCTTTTTTCTCCTATAAATGACGGCAATTACCTTCAGTTTTCCTTGTGGTTAATACAGTTAGAATTATCATAAGTTTTATGTGGCACTTCTCTGTAGACTCCTTTCTTTCTTTCTTTCTTTCTTTCTTTCTTTCTTTCTTTCTTTCTTTCTTTCTTTCTTTCTTAGTTTAATGTATCGTAATAGCAAACTTACAGGAACAGCACAGAAGACAGACAGCATTAAAAACCTGTGCTTGCACGTAGGACAACTCATTTAGAAAAGTATAGTGAAAGGATGGAATCTACTGGATGATAAAAATGCTGCAGACACTATTTAGTTGCCGCCAAAAAGAAATTTACTTGTTTAAAAAAAAAAAATCCAAATGCTGGCATTGTCCAGAAAAATTTAACAGGTTTATTTATAATTGTTACAAATTTAAACTGCTGAAATGTGTTCACTGAAACATTTTGACTTGCCTGAATGCTTGATGTCCCCGCATTTATATTAAAAATGCACACACGAATGAAAATGGAAAAACTGCCAATACTTGATATCTCTTCCCTATTTTTCCGTTTGCAATCCATTTTTTTTTAAAAAGAATGAGATGTTTTCCATCAGTGTGGATGTTTAAGCACATTCGCCACGTATGCGGCATGCTGGCTGGATGTCTTTTGGCATAATTGTTACTTACATGTTTGGCATAGATAGCACACGGGTTGGTATCTTCAAAGAGGCTCACCAGGTAGGCCTCCCTTGCATCCTGAAAAGCCACGCTCTGGAAGCGCAGATCTGTTTTGCAGTCCTGAGCAATTTCTCGCCCCAGACGTTGGAAAGGAAGTTTGCAGATGAGAAGTTCGGGGGCTTCTGACTGATTTTGCGGAGTGCCACAAGATGGGGCTTGTAATGATGAGGTTTCTTCACCCTTCCAGTAGAGGGCGCACTCTTGCCAGCGGCTTTTGTAGCCAGTTGCTTCCTCGGTGCTTTACCACCGGTCGATTTGCAGGCAGTCTAGAGCCATGGTACAGAAACCTCCTTACTGACGCCCCCGTTCTTCTTTGCTGGAGCTCTGCGAGCTACAGTCGGTAGGCGGCGGCTGCCAGGAAAATTCGACTCTATTATTTTTAATTAAGAAAATACTCTTTCCATAGGTGCTTGGTTACCTGGTAAGTTTGAGAAATTTTATTTTAGTGGAGGATAATCTTTTGAATCTTAGAATCATAGTTAGTCTTACTAAGAAATGATCTCAAATACTTCATTTCAGTTAGAGTCACTTCTTCAAAAGCAAATTTTATCCTATGAAACATGTGGTATAAATGGTTTCTTTTTATAATTATTAAAAATGTTATATTAAATTTCCAAGCTATTGTAGGTTTTTCAATTTCTTTCCATTGGGGAACAAAATATAAATTTATCCAAGTAAATAAATATTTTTAAAAAATCAAGATAGTACCACTTAGGGTTCATTCTTTCCAGGGCAATAACCACATTTTTATAAAATTATTTGGTCACATAAATTGAATGTAGGGTTAGAATTACCTATCCATTTATAATGTGTGTATGTATTTGCATGCCTGTGTCCATCTGGCTGTTTGAGTTTGTCAGTCTTGAAGTGAGAGAAAATAAACAGTATGAAAGATGAACAGTGGAACATAGGTCTGCCTCTTACATACTGCAGGGCACGGGTCTCTTTCTTAGAGGCAATAGTTACTACCAACTTCTCAGGCTTTCTTCCAGAAATACGTTCTCTATATTCAAGAATGTCCCAATTCATCATTCACTATCATCTCTGTATATACCTACCTATGATAATTTTTTACTTTTTATTTTTAAAATTTTAATTCCAGTATGGTTAACATACAGTGTTAGTTTCAGATGTACAATGTAGCGATTCTATAATTCTATACGTTACTGAATGTTCATCATGATGAATGTACTCTTTAATTCCCATCACCTTTTTGGCCCATCCGTCCACCTACCTCCCCTCTGATAACCATCAGTCTGCTCTCCACAGACTCTAAATAGTTTGCTTTTTGGTTTGTCTCTTTGTTTTTCCTTTGTTCATTGGTTTTGTTTCTTAAATTCCATATATGAGTAAAATCATATGATATTGTTTTTTCTCTGACTTGTCTCCCTTAGCATTATACCCTCTAGATTTATCCACGTTGTGGCAAATGAGAAGATTTCTTTCTTTCTTATGGTTGAGTAACATTCCAGTGTGTGTGTGTGTGTGTGTGTGTGTGTGTGTATTTGTGTCTTGATTTTGGATACTAACCCTTGATGAGGTATGTCATTGCAAATATCTTCTCTCATTCAGTAGATTATATTTTAGTTTTATTGATTGTTTCCTTTGCTGTGCAGAAATGTTTTGTTTTGATATCGTCCTAATAGTTGTTGCTTTTGTTTCCCTGGCCTCAGGAGACATACCTAGAAGGATGTTGCTATGGCCAGTGTCAGAGAAGTTACTGCCTTTGCTCTCCTCTAGGATTTTTATGGTCTCAGGTCTCAGGTTTAGGTCCTTAATCCATTTTGAGTTTATTTTTTTATAGGATGGAAGAAAGTGCTCCAGTTTGTTCTTTTGCATGTAGCTCTCCAGTTCTCCCCACACTGTTTGTTAAAGAGACAGTTTTTTTTCCCATTGCATGTTATTTCCTTTGTTGTCAAAAGTTAATTGACCACATAATTTTAGGTTTATTTCTGGACTCGCTATTCTCTGCCATCGATCTCCGTGTCTATTTTTGTGCCTTTTGATTACTACAGCTTTGAAACCTGGAATTAGGATACCTCTAGTTGCATTCTTTTGATAGGGATTGCATTAAATCTCTAGATTGCTTTGGGTAGTATGGATATTTTAACAATATTTATTCTTCGAATCCATGAACATGAACATCTTGCTGTTTGTGTCATCTTCAGTTTCTTTCATCAATGTTTGATAGTTTTTGGAGTACAGGTCTTAAACCTCCTTAGTTAAGTTTATTTCTGGGGTGCCTGGGTGGCTCAGTCGGTTGAGCGGCCAACTTTGGCTCAGGTCGTGATCTCGCGGTCCATGAGTTCGAGCCCCACGTCGGGCTCTGTGCTGACAGCTCGGAGCCTGGAGCCTGTTTCGGATTCTGTGTCTCCCTCTCTCTGACCCTCCCCCGTTCATGCTCTGTCTCTCTCTGTCTCAAAAATAAATAAACGTTGAAAAAAAAAGTTTATTTCTAAGTATTTTATTATACTTGGTGTAATTATAAATGGTATTGTTACCTTAATTTCTCTTCTATCTCCTTATTAGTGAATAGAAATGCCACGGATTTCTGTATACTGATTTTGTATTCTGCGTCCTTACTGAATCAATTTATCAGTTCTAGTAGTGTTTTTGGTGACCTTTCAGGTTTATATAAAATTGCCTATTAAATTTTTGTATTAACACAAATGATGCCGTTCTGTCAATACCTCTGAACATACCATTTTCATTTACTAATAATATTGTACCATACCAGAATAGGTACTTATGCAACTATTCACTAAATGAAAGAGAAAGAATGACCTGGAGAGAATATTTATCCATCTCTATTTTCTAAATCCTGTAGAGCAAATAATTTGAAAACTAGTGTTTTCTGGAAAAAAAAAGACAGACTCTTTGGTTTAAAGGAGTAGATATCTCCAGAATTCATTAGTGAGCAGTGTTATTTTATATCAAACATTTTAAATGCATAGGGTTTTCATAAGCTGCTCATGTTCAGCATCTGCAACCTATGGATTCTTGTTATGTCAAGAATGATTACATTTTCCGGTACAAAATAATATCCCTCTCATTTCCTTTAAGCCTCTCAAGTTTCTAAGTCTTGAGGATACTACAACTAAACACTTGGTAAACAATTGTTTTTTGTTTTTTTGTTTTCAACAATATGGATAAAAAAGAGACTTATTCCTTGGTACTTGCCCTGTGGGCCCTGTAGTCACAGCATTTTTCCTCCCATACAGGAGACGAAGAGAGGAATAAGCAGTGGGTCTGGGGAGCAAATAGGGACAGGGCTCCTGGATGATGTGTGGGACAGCTGGCTCCACTGAATAACTGGAGAGAGTGTGGATTAGTAAAGTAAATAAAGTAAGATGACTTGGTAGAGGTGTATCAAGCCAGATATTAAACCTTAGGAGTGTCCTCTGTATCTTAAGCTGGCATCTTGGGCCAGATTTATACAGTGAGTGTCTTTGTGGCTTCCCACTCTATGAAGATTCAAAGTTTGATTGCATTTCGTGAAAACTCCAGCAGAATTTAAATTTACTCCCACCTACCATGTCATGACTAAGCCTATGTGCAGGACTTACTGCAAATCTCCTGGATGGGGGTTCCTTTCAGTTTTGCCTTGAAGGCACACCTTGATAATAGGCATATCAATCCTCTCTCACTCTGGTCTTGAGTGTACTTGAATTTTCAGCTTGGCTAACTGCACCTTTTTGTAGTTCCCAAGAAGGAATGATTTTTTTTTTTCCCTGTAGTACTCAGAGGAGAGTTTGGAAGAATGTGGACTTCAGTTGCCATCTTGATTTGAAAAATGTCATTTACCTCACTTTAAATTGAGCCTAAAATGGGTTCAGTGACTTGGCCAGGCTCACATTAGGTGGCTCAAACTTCTATCTTTTCAACCCAAATTTTATGTTTTCCCCATTAAGGGAGACATGACACATAGTGCTTAAGAGTGGAGGCCCTAGTGAAGAATAGACAGGTTCTAACATCTGGAAGAATGGGCCCATTTATGGGCTATTTTGGGGACCTCAGTCTCCAGGGCTGATTGGAGAGGGAGCAAAAACCTGCAAGGGGAATTTCCCCTTTTACTGATTTTACTGATTTTAATCATGTATTTGATCATGCTTCATCTAACATTCTCATCATTGCCTTAACAATTGTTATAACAACTGATGACTTACAGAACTCATTTGAGAAATAATGATCATGGAGCCGTATATCCTCTGTGCCCACCTTCCCATTGTCCTGCTCCAGGCCCAGAATGTCTAGGTTCAAATACCTCATTTGTAGCCACTGCAACCCAAGTTAAATCATTAATATAAGTAGCGAAGATGATAACGTTCATCTTACAGACTTGTAAGAATGAGTAAGAATGAATGAGTGAGGACCTGAAAAGTGACAGAAGGGGAACTCTGCCTTCCCAGACATGTTGTTCTACTGTGGACCAGGCTCCTATAATTGTTACTGGAGATGACATAGAAAGTACCAATGTCAAGTTGGTCTCTTTTTGGGAGAGATGATAAATGCATATAAAAAAAATGTTGGATGAATTCCCAATATTAGTTTCCTTACTTATTACTATAACTGTTCTTCACATGGGCCCACTAAGTCCAGAAACTAAGTAAGAAAACTCTATCAATAAAATTAGTGGATGAGAATTTTCAAAAATTCACATATGCTTAGGAATTTTCCAAAATTGTATAAAAAAAAGATGATTCACAGGTTTCAAGTACTAATTCCACTTCTATTTTAAGCAAATTTAACTGTGTCTTCATCATGTTTTCATGGCTCACCAAGTTACTTTAGTGAATGCTGTCTGCTGAGAAGGTAAGATTATAACCTGACCAGTCCAGGTAGTTGGGAAACTACAAAGGCTGAGCTGAATATATTCTCTGGTTCTGACATTAGGTGTCACTACAATCAAGGGAAAGCAGAGCAAGCAAAGGCGTAGCAAAGTAGAATTGTAATTTGGAGGGAGAAAGATACACATTTAAATTGTGGTGTGAAGTATCTGGAGAAGAACCTATGACTTCAAGGTTTGCATATTCACATTGTCATTGAAAGGAAAGAACATCCTAATAGATGTAAAAGCATCCATTTTCCTAAAACTCGTAAGAAATACTTGTTGACTACTTTGCATATCTTGCTATTTCTTCCCCTAACTGATGGTAAAACTGACAGAGGCTGCCAGGAATTTTCAAACAAGATAATTTTAATTTGTTATGAATGAGATTTTCATAGACCAGCTCACCTTAAAAGTCTAATTCTTAAAATTACTCAAAGGAAGATTTTAAGTTTAAGCTTTTTAATTTTTTTTTAAATTACATAACTTATTGGATATTTCAAAAGACGTTTTGCTTGATAAAGATGTTATCAACTGTTGACCTTAAAGATTGAAATTAAGATTCAATGACCTTAAATTAAAAATTTATGTCCTACTTGGAAGGTTTTTTTTTCTTCCACGTCACTGCCATTTGTGTGCTAAGTGTATCGTTATCAGATACATTCACATTTGTTTAAGGAAAATATTTGTAAACAGTTGGAGAGAATGGAGCCCATCTAATGTTTCCCTTAATTGTTAGGCAACACGGTCAACTGAAAAGTCTGAAAAGTTCATACTCCTAAGAGATGTATTAAATTAATTTTCCCATGTGTATGCATTGGCAAACACTGTTGGAATAGATTCAGAGTATTAATGACTCTAATGTCGTATGTATTGATGAGTCAAATGGATGCTAACTCAAGTGATGTCTGAGGGTTCTAGGGGGAAAAAGAGTGTTCCATTTGTATGTGGGGTAGGGCTGATGATGAGCCTTTCATGAAGCAGCTATTTATGAATCAAACTTATGAAGTAATTGAACATAGTAACAACTGGAATGGCAGTATTGGATTGAGTATCAGCTTCGTGTGTATATAACTCAACTTACCAAGGGTCCACAGGATCTCTGGTTTAGACTCCCAAAACAAGTACCAAAGTTCAGTCTTGCTTCCCTGTTGATAATGGTCTCTACTGACAGATTTTGAATGGGAGTGGTTTTAGTGATGGGGAGTTTGGACCTGGGGAAAAAGTGGGAAAGATCCAGAGGGAAGATTGGTCTGTGCATTTCTGTAACTCTTTCTTCCTCAAGCTGTGATGGAGGCCTGGACTCACCCCCTCTCAAGGTTCTTTTGGGCATTATGAGCTTAATGGTTTACTGAAGATTTAGAAAGATGAGTATCTGACACAAGTACATTACTTTGGTGATGCTGGGGAGTATATTGATGATGGAGATACAAGTGGGCTTCTCAGTGTTAGAGATAAACACAATTTAAGGTGTCTTCAACACTGCTTTCTTTGTCCCACTTGATAATATGCCAGCTTGCATTATATGAAAACTGTTGAAATTATTTGGTCAGAGAAAGAAGACCAGACGGTATGGTCTAGAGAGCAGGCTGCTGTCATGTGCAAGGTGTTTCTGCATCATTTGCAATGGCTAGATTGTGATCCTGTAGTAATTGTCCAACTCTTATTTGATATTTTATTGATGGTTTGGATTTTGTTGGTTTTCTTCTCTGAAAAGAAATGGATGTATGACATATCTCAGACTAGTGATTTTAGTATTGTTTTGAATCTGCTGTAATTATTGAAACTGTTCTTGTGCATCTCAGTATTATCTTGATGATTCACAACCAAACTTACAACTAAGTTATCCAGGTTATATTAATCTTTACATTAGCATGCCTTAGAATTGCTAATTTTTTATAACTGGAAAGAATGAAATATCTAAATATGTCTCAATCTGCTTCTGCCAAGCTGTTTCAATAATTATGTTCACAGCCAAAAGTATGGATGTGTCATAAAATGTTAAAACTATGAACATATACTTAGTTACTATTGCTTCAAGAATTAATGATTATCTTCATAATTAGGGACCTTGTCTACCAACATGAGGAAGCCACTGATGTCACAATATGCTGTATTTTACACTATACAAAAATTAATTTCTTTTAATTCCACAGTTTAGTATTCTTTACCCACATTTACTTAGTTTGTTTCTTTAAATTTCACTGATAGCTGCATACTTTTTGTTCAAATTCCTTGACAGTTTTATTTTTTATGATTGATACCATCATACATTTATGGATTTCATGGTATCAGTTAGTTGTACTCTTCTCAAAATGTGAAATTACCTTGATGCTATGGTAGTTTTAAGTATGATATCCACAAATGAGTTTAGAGGTCGGAGTATGAAAAGTGTCACAGACCAAACTGAGGAGCTCCTATTACATGGCTTATTGGATCAACACACAGAGAGAAGCAAGGGGAAAGAGATGTTATAATTAACATGACTTACATGGAATGCAAATGGAGAGGAAGGCCACATGCTTAAATCTTGTGCTATATATAAAATCTGTACTTCCTGCCCCTTTCTGCTAGATAGCTCGTCCATGCTAATAGTGGGTTTATGATAATGGAATTTGGAGATGGGCAAGGGGATCAGTAGAAGAAAGGTACCTGAGTCAACTTGTCCTATTGAAGAGAAATAGGACAAAACATCGGACCGGTAGCTCTAAACAAAGAGCAATGGCTTTTATTTGTCTGGGGTAGAAAACGTGGGGAGCCAGTATGAGTGTCATCCATAGGTGACTGATTTAAGCATGACATTAACGAAGGAGGCATGTTGGAACCTAGGAAATTGGCAAGAATTTTGGCACCTTAGTTGAGACTTGAATTCACGTAATTGTATGCAAATTATTTTAAGTTACACTTCAATTACTTTTTTTGTCTCCAAAATATCTTTATTATTTTTTTTCTCATTGACAATTCAATCAAGGGTAGTACATTACATTTAAGTATATGCCTGTAACCTTCTTTAATCTACAATAATAACCTCATGCCTCTTTAAATGACATTACAAGATATTCTCCAGTAAAGCCACCAAGGCATTCTTATTTCTTTGCGTGAAGGTTTTTCATTACAGATTCAATTTCTTTAAGGCAAATATTCAGATTTTCGATTTCCTCTTTTGGACGTTTTATCATTTTTGTCATCTTAGTCTTTTGAATCTGTCAGAAACTCTTCTTGTTCTGTTTTCTATCCAGCTTCTTCTTAGTGGAAGGGACATTCACCTCTAGGAGAAAGTGACCCAAATTCCAGGAGCACATTTTCTGAGTTTATTTGTCCCATCCCCCACCCATCTCCCTCCATTGACACTCAGTTTGTTCTCTGTCTTAAGAGACTCTTATTATTTGTTTCCACCCTCTCTCTTTTTTCCCCTTCCCGTATGTTCATCTGTTTTGTTTCCTAAATTCCACATATGAGTGAAATCATATGGTATTTGTCTTTCTCTGATTCACTTTGTTTAGCCTAATACCCTCTAGCTCCATCCCCATCATTGCAAATGGGAAGATTTCATTCTTCTTGATGCCCAAATAATACTCCTATATATATTTCCCACATCTGTATCCATTCATCAGTCGATGGACACTTGGTCTTTTTCCATAGTTCAGCTATCATTGATAATGTTGCTATAATAACACTACTATAAATATTGGGTGCATGTACCCTTTCGAATCTGTATTTTTGTATCCTTTGGGTAAATACCTAGTAGTCCAGTTGGATCATAGGATGGTTCTATTTTTTATTTCTTGGGGAACTACCATATTGTTCTCTGGAATGGCTGTCCCAGTTTACATTCCCATCAACAATGTAAGAGAGTTCTCCACTTTCTCCACATCCTTACTAACATCTGTTGTTTCCTGTGTTGTTAATTTTAGCCACTCTAAAAGGTGTGAGGTGATAACTCACTGTAGTTTTGATTTGTATTTCCCTGATGATAAGTGATGTTGAGCATCTTGTCTTGGGTTTGTTGGCCATCTGGATGTGTTCTTTGGTAAAATGTCAATTCATGTCTTCTGCCCATTTCTTAACTGGGTTATTTGGTTTTGGGTGTTGAGTTTGATTAAGTTCTTCATAGATTTTTGGACACTAACCCTTTATCAGATACATTGTTAACAAATATGTTCTCCCATTCCATAGGCTGCCTTCTACTTTTGTTGATTGTTTCCTTCGCTTTTTATCTTGATGAGATGAAAGTCCCAGGAGTGGACATTTGCTTTTGTTTCCCTTGTCTTTGGTGACATGTCTAGTATGAAGTTCTGGCCGAGGTCAAAGAGGCTGACACCTGTATTCCCCTCTAAGATTTTGATGGTTTCCTGTCTGACATTTAGGTATTTCTTCTATCTTGAATTTATTTTTGTGTATGGCATAGGAAAATGAAGTTGAAGATTAGTTGGCCATATAATAGTGGGTCCATTTCTGGGTTTTCTCTTCTGTTCCATCGATCTATGTGTCTGTGCTTGTGCCAGTACCATACTATCTTGGTGACTGCAGATTTGTAAAATAACTTGAAGTCCAGAATTGTGATGCCTCCTACTTTGCTTTTCTTTTTTCAGGATTTCTTTGACTATTTGGTGTATTTTATGGTTCTGTACAAATTTTAGGATTATTTGTTTAGCTTTGTGAAAAATGCTGGTGGTATTTTGATAGGGACTGCATTAAATATGTAGATTGCTTTGGGTAGTATAGACATTTAAACAATGTTCTTCCAGTGCACGGACGTGGAAGGCTTTTCCCTTTCTTTGTGTCTTCTTCAATTTCTTTCACAAGTGTCCCATGGTGTTCAGAGTACAGATCATTCACTTGTTTGGTTACGTTTATTCCTAGGTATCTTAGGATTTTTGGTGCAATTGTAAATGGAATCAATTCCTTGATTTTTCTGCTGCTTCATTTTGGTGTATAGAAATACAACAAATTTCTGTATATTGATTTTTACATCCTGCAACTTTGTTGAATTCATGTATTAGTTCTAGCAATCTTATGGTGGGGTCTTGTGGGTTTTTTACATAGATAATCATGTCGTCTGCAAATAGTGAAAGTTTTACTTCATCCTTGCTGATTTCCATGGCTTTTACTTCTTTTTGCTGACTGCTGACTTCCAGTACTGTGTTAAACTCTGTCTTGTTCCTGACTGTAGAGGAAAGGCTCTCAGTTTTTCCCTACTGAGGATTATATTAGCTGTGGGTCTTTCATATATGGCTTTTATCATGTTGATGTATATTCTACCTATACTTACTTTGTTGAGGGTTTTTATCAGGAATGGATGCTGTATTTTGTCAAAGGTTTTTTTCTGCATCTATTGACATGATCATATAGTTCTTTTTTTTAAAAAAAATTAATTTTAGAGAGAGAGAGGGAGGGGAGAGGGGCAGAGGGAGAGAATTACTAGAAGGCTCCATGATCAACATGGAACCTGATGTGGGTCTTGATCCCACAACTTTGGGATTGTGAGCTGAGCCAAAATCAAGAGTAAGACACTCAACTGACTGAGCCACCCGGGTGCCCCAGGATCATAGGGTTCTTCTCCTTTATTTTGTTAATGTGTTGTGTATCCTTGATTTATTTGTATATGCAGAGTGGTTTTTTTTTTTCCTTTTTTGATAAACACAGTATAGTACTGTAAATGTATTTTCTTTTCCTTTATGATTTTCTTAATATTTTCTCCAGCTTAATTTATCAAAACCATATAGTATATAATACAAATAACACACAAAATATGTGTTATCCAACTATGTTATAGGTAAGGGTTCTTGTCAACAGTAGGCTATTAGTAATTAAGTTTTGGGGGTATCAAAAATTAAATGCAGATTTTCGACTGTGCACAGGGTTGGTGCCTCTAACCCCTACTTTATTCAAAGATCAACTGTGTACTTATGTAACCATCTGCACAGTTAAGATATAGAATATTTCCATCAGCCTCCATCCTCCAAAATTCCTTTAGGCCATTTCCCACACCTGGTCCAAGAGACCACTAGTCAACTTTGTTACTATAGATTAGTTGTGTCTTAAAAATTTTTTTTTAAAAATATTTGTTTTTGAAACAGAGAGAGACAGAGCATGAGCAGGGAAGGGGAAGAGAGAGAGGGAGACACAGAATCCAAAGCAAGCGCTGAGCTGTGAGCACAGAGCCCGATGGGGGGCTTGAACCCACATACCGTGAGATCATGAACTGAGCTGAAGTCGGACACTTAACCAACTGAGCCACCCCTAATTTTGTCTTTTTAAAGAAACATACATATGATGTAGTCTTTTTTGTTTAGCTTCTTTTGCTAACCACAATGTTTTTGAGATTCATCCATTTTGTTGCTTCTATTGGTAAACCATTCTTAATGATTGCTGAATATTATTCCATTGTGTTGCTATACGTCCATGTATTTAGCTATTCATCTATTGTTCAACATTATGGTTGTTTGTAGCTTTGGGTTATTATGAATAAAGCTGCTGTTAGCATCCAAGTGCCAGGCTTTGTGTGGATATGTTCTTATGTCTTTTGGACAAACAACTGTTTCAGGGTCATGGGGTAAGTGTGTATTTAGTGTAATAAGAAACTACCAAACTATTGTCTAAAATTACACTAATTTCTATTGACATGACTTGTTCCACACAGTTGTCAACACCTACTATTGTGAATCTTTAATTGTAGACATTCAAAGGATGTTTAGTGATACCTCCTTATAGTTTTATTTTTATTTTTCTAATCACAAATTACTTAGAGCATTTTTTCATGTACTTGTCATGTGTATATCTTCCTTGGTAAAAACTGTATTAATGTATTTTCCTTTTTAAAAATGAGGTTGTTACTAAGTTGTTAGGAGTAGTTACATATGGTGAATACAACTTTTTTTTTTTTAATGGAGAATAATTGTCTTCCAGTGTGTAGCTTGTTTTCTAATTTTCCTAGGTCATTTTTGTTTTGTTATCAAAAAAAAAAATTTAATGTTTATTTTTGAGAGAGGACAGAGTTTGAGGGGGTAAGAGGAAGAAAGAGAAGGAGACAGAATCTGAAGCAGACTCCAAGCTCTGAGCCTTCAGCACAGAGCCCAATGCAGGGCTCAAACCCACAAACTGTGAGATCATGACCTGAGATGAAGTCAGACGCTTAACCAACTGAGCCACCCAGGCGCCCCTAATTTTCCTAGGTCTTACTATGAACAGACATTTTAAAAATTCCCTTTTCTAACTTTGTGTGTGTCTGTTCTAAGAAATCTTTACTTACTCCAGTATTGCAAAATATTCTTCCCTATATTCTAGAAACTGTATTGTTTTAGCTTGTAGGTTTAGGCCCGTAATCTACTTTATTTTGGTGTATGTTCCCCATGCACTTGAGAAGATGCATATTTTGTTATTCCTTGGCAGAGTATTCTATAAGTATAAATTCGATCAAAGTGGTTGATAGTGTTGTTTGTATTTTCTATATGTTCTTTCTGTTTTCTATAAAATTAATAATTTTCTGTCCTCGTATCTATTAGTTATTGCAAGAGAAAGTTGAAATACCTCATAATCACGAATTTATCTCTTTTGAGTCTGTCCCTTTTTTTGCCTCATGGGTATGAAACTCCATATATATGTGTATATATGTAGTATATGTGTATACACACATATACATACACATATAATTTAGGATAGTTGCATCTTTATGACAAATTGGCCTTTTGCCGTTATGAATTCTCTCTCTTCATCTATCCTCCAGTCTACTATTTCTGCCCTTATCCTGCAGTCTCTTATTTCTGATATTAATATAACACCTCTTTCCTGGGATTTATGTTTGTATAGCATATGTTATTTCTATCTTTATACTATAAACTTCAAATATTTATAGTTTAATTGAGTTTCTTGGATAGAGGAAACAGTTGTTTACTCTTTTAATCTAGACTGATTACCTGTTTTAATTGGGCTATTTAGACAACTTTCATTTAATGTGTTTATTGATATAGCTGGGTTTAAATCAATCATTTTATTGTTTGTTATCCATTTGATCCATCTGTTACTGGTTTCTTTTTTTGCTTTTTCCTTCCCAACTAAGGATTTTCCTTTATTGTTGGTTTCTTAACTCTGTTTTTTATATTAGTTTTTAGTTAGTTCTGTTCAAGTGTTGACAACATTTATCTAATGTATCACAGCCTACTGTCATATATTATACCACTTCCTGTGGAATGTAAGAGCCTTACATCAGTTTACTACCATTGCTTCTTCTAACTTTTGTTTTATTGTGGCCATGTGTTTTATTTCCACATATGTCTTAGTCACATAATACATTGCTATAATTTCCACGTCTTGTTGTTAAATCTTGTAACAGCTACTCCTTTCTGGAAAGAAGTGAAATTTCTGTGTCTTATGAATATTTAATGTTTACTAAGCTCTCCATTTCTCCTTATCCACAAGTAATGCTCTTGTTTTTTTCCATCCTCCTAAATCTTGGTAAAAACACACATGTGCTACTTGCTTATTCCATTTGTTCTATCTGTTTCACAGATTTCTTCCTATACTGGATACAGTTTACATGTTTTTCCATCACATTTGTTTTCTTCTCTTCAGCGATGCTATATGTTTTGCGCATAAGTTTTTCTAGTATGTATTAAGGATTGTGATGACAACTATTATAGAGCGATCTGTTCATTCACAGATGTAAGCAAGTGGCTTTGTTCTTAGATAGAAGGAAAGAAGATCTTTGAAACATTTTAGTTGATTAAATCCATGGCATGCTCATGGTACATTGATTTTTGGCTAAGCGTAACTGCCAGGATTTTTTCCTATAAGGGTTATTCAGGTTATTTCAAAGGTAAATTCATAAAATTGTTCTTGATTTATCAATTCTTTTTTCTGCTCTAAGTGACTTTCTAATGCTGGCTGACATTTAAGAAAAATAATTATCTGGCACCTGGTTGGCTCAGTCAGTTAAATGGCTGACTCCTGATTTCAGGTCAGGTCATGATCTCACAGTTCATGAGATTGAGCCCTGTGTCAGGCTTGTGCTGAGTGTGGAGGCTGCTTGGGATTCTCTCTCTCCCTCACTTGCACTGTCTCTGTTTCTCTCAAAATAAATAAATTATGGGCTATTGTACTAAATATGTGGGGATTTCTCTGTGAAGTTTAAAGAGGTTCTAAGTTTTTGTTTCCTCAAGGTACACTGTTTGGTCACCACCCTCCTGATGTTTACATGAAGCGGACATGGTAAAAGGGCCCACCGTATTTCTTCCTTGGAAAAGCCTTATCAAGGAAGACCATGAGAACTGGCTTAGCTCTCCCCAACTTAGTGCATTTTTCCTTGGATTTTTTTTTTTTTTTTAACTCTTGATACAGTGGCATAATGATAAGGGCCAAGATAAGGATGTGAGTCTGGACACTAAGAAGCCATTGGTTAAGACTTATCTAGGCTTATAAAGCACCAACACATTTGCACACCTCACTAGAGCTAGCTTTTTTATAGGAGACCATGACTTCAATGCCTTGCAGTAATAAACATATACATTGTTAGGCGTATCTACTTTGTGAATTTTCTTTACAAACCAGTGCAGATGGTAATGGGTTGATCAAAGTTTTAGCATTCCAAAAATCTCTTTTTCATAGCTTTTTTCCCCCATGGAGTCATGGGTAAATTGTGGTGTAGTATGACAGATTGCTATTAGTACGGGCAAGATCCACATACTTGAGAAGCAAAGTCCCTCATAGAGGTTAAAACTCCAGCATTGGAGGCAGCTTCTCTGGTTAATACCATAACCTACAAGTGTTTTAATTACTGGGTAGAATTTGTGAAATCTGGGCTGATGGAAATATTAATTCTTAACTCTTAGGTCAAACTCCCATGTGGAAAAGCAAGATTGGCATTGGAGAACATTTTGATTCCTGATTGTTCTTAGTGGAAAGATGATGCTAGTTAAATATTTGGGGGAGAGGACAGAAAAGGCTCATCTCAAAAAAGATAGCATGTAATTATGTAGGTTTTGGGTTTTAAATTAATGGTGCCACGATTGGTGGGTTGTACAGTATTTGCTAACCTGGGGTGTTCTGTTTCAGGTTTAGCTTCACTTTCCTTTATATCAATGTGATTGATTAGCACCTGCCAGCATCTAGGACCCAAGAGGCAGTCAAAGAAAGAATAATTTTCTAATTCCTCCACCCTTCTCCATGGGCTGTCAAGTTAATTCTGATTTCTTTCTTAGATATTTCTTATTTCTGTAATTGGGTATAGGAGTACAGGTGAACAGAGAAAAAAATAGAACCGACCTGTGGTGATCTGAGTGGTTTGATTATGTGATATTCAAGGATTCCATTTCTGATCAGGGGCCTTTAGTAGACATTTATGAAGACCTGCTCATGGTTGTCCTTTCAGGGACTCCAGAATGTAGGCCAGCCACTTAAGGATAATGAGGCTGATCAGTAAAGAGTTAAGAAGTGTGAGGGCATTTATACCAGCCATGTTTATACTACTTTGAGTAGAGGTAGAAGAAAAACTTGACAGATAGTAAACCTAAAGTTAAAAATTAAAAGTGGTTCTGTGGGAAAAAGAAAAGGAAGGAGGAGAAAGATACTTAGACTGAACCCACAGTATTTGCACAGTACAAGAAGCAAGTTAAAATATCTTTTACAACCAACTAAAGGCTTTAGGGAAACACTGGACTATCAGAAGAAAAGCTCAACCTTTCTGTTGAAGAAAAAGGAAGCTCATTAAGGTTGAGTTATGTCCCTGAGTCAAGTGGCCAGTACTCAAAATCAGAATTGAAGGGTTAAGGAAAGGCGAATCTTTGAGAGGGAACATATGATAAAGGTCAGTCTGGTTCTCATGGCCCATAACAAAAGAGGCTTGAGAGGGACAGTGTGGAGCCTACTAGGTTATCATAACTCTCTCTCTCTCTCTTTTTGAACAATATCTGGTAAAAACAGGGTAATCTGCTCACAAGAGATTGACACTAGATTCCTGAATGGAATCCACTGTTAACTGAATATTGAAGTAGTTGAAATCCAAGAGTAAAAGCATAACTAGAAAATGAGGAAATATTTTTAAATACCTGGAGTGGTGACTAAATACTGAGAAGGAAATTTGGGAACTGGGATCAGTGGTATCACCATTGCTAATTCTGACTTGAAGAGAAAACTACTATATTTTGGATGCCAAATTCTAAAAGATGGCAATGAAATTGTTTTTCTTGGATAGGTAAATGTAAAATCAGAGCGGCCCTGTTTACCTCTTGATAGGAGATTTCTCTTAAGTCCAAATTCATTCGAGTTTACAGATTGGGAGATTATGGAAAACTAGGAATTAGTGCTAAACTGACCAAAAATAAAACCATGGTCTTTTTTCCTTCTATTTTCTCTGTGTTTTATAATTTCTCTCATATAACACAGTCTGCCATTGTGTATGGTTGACTCAATACTCTACTTTCACGTCAGTTTTGGTAATTAGACTGCACAAGAACTACCACTCCTCCAACCCCTATCTCTGCAGACACTGCTCCATAACTTTAGCCTTTACTGGTGTAAGATGTTGGGAAGAACCCTCTAGCTCTGAGCAGTGTCTTTATCAAGGGAGCTGGGGCACTTAGTTCTGCTCAACTACTCCCCAATGTTCATTGATTTTTGCTGTTTACATTAGCATCTCAAAGATTCTATGATCGCCAGAAGATACTGCTGAGGTACACTTCTCAAAATCCCTATTTTAAGATTCTGATTATTAAGTGTCTAAGTTATTGGGGAAAGAAAGAGATGTGTGAACAATCCTGTAAACTAGAGCAGAGTTTAAACTGTGTTAACTTTGGTGAATGTTATTATTTGAGCTGAAATTAAGACATTTGCTTTACTACTCCCGTGATGTCATGAAGTAAATAAAAATAACGAAACCAAAACCAGGGTGATTTCAGTCTTAACTATGTCACTCCAGCAGTTTCCAGGAAGTCATGGCTATTTACTATGAGGGATTGTAGAACTGGTTAAAACATTTCCAAAAGCATCATCAGAAAGTGTTAAAATATGTGTTGTAACATACACCATATGCTCCAGGTACACAGTGGTCCAGAACCTGGTCTGCAACTCTGTAACCCTAGTATCTCATGAATATAAACTATTTGGATGAGGTCTCTGGGGTGATGATGAAACAAAGAGAGTTGTGCTGAACTCGGTGAGAACTCGACAGCCAGGTACATCTTGCATCCAGTAAAGCTGCCTGGATGGAAGCAACAACATACTGGGAGACAAGTTTGAACATTTAAGTGTCAAGGAAGGGGTTGCAAGTGACCACCCAACATGGTTGCATCTGCCTTTGGGGTGCCTGGGTGGCTCACTGGTTAAGCATCCGACTTCAGCTCAGGTCATGATCTCAGAGTTTGTGGGTTTGAGCCTTGCTTCAGCTTCTGTGCTGACAGCTCAGAGCCTGGAGCCTGCTTTGAATTCTTTGTCTCCCTCTCTCTCTGTCCTTCTCCTGCTCATGCTCATGCTCTCTCTCTCTCAAAACTAAAATAACATTTAAAAAAAAATGAGAGAGAGAGAGAGAGAGAGAGAGAGAGAGAGAGAGAGAGAGAGAGAGAGACTTCCTTAGTAAGAGGAATTTTAGGGAAGAAGTCACCAGTGATGAGCTACTCTGAGGAGCTTATAAAAGTGTCCCTCCAGAAAGAGCCCTAAATTTCTTCATAGAGTGTGGGATGCCAGCTTAAAATAGTACCATTTCAGGTAAATGATTTCCCATCCATTTTATTCTTAATTGTTTCTCATCGTGTACCTAGTCCTCTGCCCCCATTGCCCATGCTCACCCCTCCCCATCCTCAGGAGGGAGAAGAGAATAGCTAAGGAATAGGGAAGAAGACAAAAAGGAGATATGGGCAAGTGGAAGGAGTAAAAAACAATCCAGCTGTGCCCATCCCTCCACCACCTTTGCCAGAAGCTAGCCTAAGCCAGGGAAAGGAAGAGGTTTTGGTGGTTAAAGGAATTTTGATTCATATTATGGACTGAAAATTTAATTTTGTAATTAGTTTACAATTTCCAGTGTGTACAGAAATAGAGAACTGTGCATTACCTAAGAGTGAGCAAAAAGGCACCGGACCTGCTGTAGATCAGGAATTATCCTCACGAAATACATTTTGAAGTATGATAAGAAGCCAAAATGAAGTGTTTTGAGTACAACTAGAGGCATGCATGGTCAGCATACCACAAATGGTGTGGAGAAAAAAAACTGAGGGGCTGTGGTGTTAGGGGTGCAGAGGACACTGTGAGGAATGAATAAGTTAGAAGCTGTGCTTTTGTTGGCTGGGGCCTTTTGGGGTTGCTTTTGTCCTTATGTCCCTCCCTTTTGATTTGTGTGATCTGTCATGCATAGAAGGCCTCGCTATCCTGGGAAAGCCTGTGGAAGAATTCTCTCATCCTGGATACCAATTGGCTCCTGAGAAGGTAAATATGAAGGCCAACATTCAGGTGTAGCTTCTGGTAAAGGGAGTCATGGATTTTTTTGTGTTATGCCTGAGAAAGAAGAGAAATGACAAGATCCAGTCTAGCTCACTAGGATCCATTCCTTGAGGCCTGAAAAGAAAACCTTAATTTATTAAAACAGTGTTCATGACTCTGGAATGTCCTTTCTTCTGAAGGGTATGGCCTGAAATGACTGAATCGAAATACGAAGTGCTGTGTAACGTTGGTCCCCAATTTATCTTTACTTCAGAGATGACTTAACAATTTTTTTAGACTGATTTGTCTATTAGAAAAATCTGGAATGCTTACTCCTGTACTTACTTGCTTTTTCCTCAGCTTTTGCATCCTGTATCTAACTTTTTATTTAGAATGGTGCCATAACTATCAGACAAACCACAGATTATTCCCCTGAGCAGTTCAGGAAATTATCTGATCATGAAAATGTCACATTTTAAATGTGTCAACAGCATACTTCTTTCTCCTTTCTTTGCCTCTTGACAAAAGATCTCAGTAATTTAGATGCTTTTTGTTCACACATAAATGAAGTTTATATAGTTTTTGTGTTTTAGGTTGCCTTTTATTACAAACGTTGTTCAAAGGCCTTGTCCCAGCAAATGGACTCAATGGGATATCACTTTTCATTCTTAATTTTCTCAAAACAGAAATAAGGTCAAACTTGTTTTAAGCTTTGGATGAATTCCAGAAAAAAAGCAGTGAAATCCAATTAGCTTTCTTAATGATGTGAATTAGGGTCATCTGCGTGTTAGGTAATCTTAAACCACCCATCTCTGCATTCTTCTGTTAAGCCTGTCTTTGAAAGGTCTTTTCCACAATGCTGGGAATACTAGAGCACAATGTGTACTGTGGGGTAATGTGGGTGACATGGGCTTTGGGGGGCCAGATGTCATTTTGAAACCAGATTCTCCTTTTAAGATGGAAATAATACCCTTTGAGTTTGTTACTGTAGGGAAGGAAAAATTCTCCCTCTACCCTTCAAGGTCTTCCAGCTGGACTAGGAATTAAATTTACATGAGACCAGTGAACAGAAGAAAAACAACAACAACAACAAAGTTTTACGTGGGCAAGGAGGTCCAGTAATGAAATGGAGATCTCAGGAAATGACCAAGGCAGACAAGTTTTATGCTAAACAAAGAGACAATACATCTGTGAGAAGTTGACAAGACTTAGCTTTGAGCCCTTCCATCAATAAGTAATGATGAACAGAATTTGGGCTGGGGTTGTTTATATAGACCTCTTGGCCCTGAATTTCCTTTGTCTGGTGATAAGAATGTCTGTACCTCCTGATCCAGGGAGAGTACCATTCACATGGGAGATTTATTTCCTGCTCTCAGGGGGACAGAGGAGGGTCTGGGTGTCATTTTTGCACAGGGTATGTCCTGAGTAACTTGTAATTAAAATAATCAGTACGCCAAAGGGGTGCATTTTGAGACAGACTGCCCTTGGCCTCTACATTATGATTAAGTAAGATGCTTATGTGAACTCAGTTAAGTGCCTACTCCATAATAATACCCTGTCCATAATAGTTAACATTATTAATGATAAAGATAATGTTTTAAAGGTCTTTTCTATGTTTTAATTGAATTAAATATCTTAGGATTTCAGAAATTCGTAGGTAGCCAACTAATGCCAAGGGTAGTGAGCTTTATTATAAGTAAGGTATGAATACAAAAATTAATGAGTTATTTCAAATTTCTTGTAGAAGAAACAGATTAAAGAAAGTGGCCATTGTTAGGTTTTTTGATTTCAGTGGTAAATTGACAGCGCCATCTGCTGATTGGAAAAGCAACTTTGGGAATATGTTGAAAGACCAGAAATTCAATTTGGTCTCTTTTCTGTATTTTTTTTTTCCCAGCAAGGGAAGCCAACCTTTCATTTCCTCACTTGGGAAATGTAATTTTATTGAAGAGCTTGGTGACACAGAATATTCTCTTCAAGTATCTGTCACTGGCTTCAAGGAAATGATTGCCTAATGTTGTTACCTTCTTTAACCTTTACCTTCTTAATCCATTTAGTGACTGACTCTTATCAAGGAATTAAAGAGAAACAGAATTTGGCACCTAGAAATAAGGGTTTTTGACATAAGGGTTATTTTACGCTAGTTATTTTGAAGAAACTGCAGACCAGGGAGAAGCTTGAAAACTTTTCTAAGTGAATTTATATCTATAAAAGAAATCTCCATTTGTAAGGGTGTCTGCCTCTCTGTACTGGGAAAACAAGGATGACTCCTAATCTCTAGGAAATCTTACTGAACTGAAATCTGCATAACAACCTTCTTCCAGTTTACTGTCCTTTTCCTCATAACCCTCCATAACTGGCCTCCCTACCGCTTTGTATCTTTTTTTGTCTTTAGCTGAAGACAGGAGGTATACGTGTTATTAAATTTCTGTTTTTCTCGTATTAATCTGTCTTTAGTTACAGGGGTTGGGGGGGGTCTCAGCCAAGAACCTAGATGGTATAGGGAAAATTACTTTTCCTTCTCTTATTGGATTTTTTTTTTAAATGTTAACATGATATGATCTATTGAAATTGTGAAATATAACATCTTCATGAACCTAAATTTCAGGTAGGTTTTCTTGCTCACTTAGAGGCTCATCCAGGATCAGATTAATGTGGATAGATGCTAGTGATTGGCATTTTGCTCCTTTTTACAAAATGAGCTATGCGTTCACAAATAAGTAGGCTGCCTACAGAGGCCAGTGTGAAAAGACTCCTGGGTCTGACTGACAAATCGTGCAGAGATGTCTGTGTTACATATCCTAGACTGGACCCTTGATCCCAAAAAGATAACCCGAGTCCCAGGGTCATTTGGAGCAAGAGCATGATTTGGAGTGTCTTCTAGCATAACCATAAATTGAAATCTATAGATTCTTATCTATAAAAGGTGGCAAATAAACGAACATACCACACGACATACCTTTCTAGTTGTGTTTATTGGGGTAAAATTTGTAGCTGGGGTATAGGGGTGCAAGAGCATCTGGCTCTGGGGGTCCAAAACAAACCAAGTGCAGGCACTAACCCCTGACAAAATCTATAGGCAGAGAGAGCAGTGATGGTGAAACCAGAAAGGTATTTCAGTGAGGCCCAAACTAGCATCTCACGGACTGTCCCTGAGGTGCCAAAAAGACTTTTAGGTTTATATAAGGAAAATGTGAAACAGAGGTTGAGGGTATGAGCAGGTGAGCCATGAAGGTTAAGTTGAGTTGTCTTGGAGTCAGTCATGAGGGGACTTGGTGGCTCCAGGCAGTCTTTACTCCTTGAGGCAGTAGTTTGTATTCTTACCAGAGCATACTTGGCCCTCAGAGTCTTTTTCCTGAGTTAAGAGATATGCTGGAAAGAAGAACTTAATCAATTAGAAAGTTTGAGGTCAAAATGGAGGTAGTTGAAATCCTCTTTCAAAAAAATTTTTTTTTCAACATTTATTTATTTTTGGGACAGAGAGAGACAGAGCATGAACGGGGGAGGGGCAGAGAGAGAGGGAGACACAGAATCGGAAACAGGCTCCAGGCTCTGAGCCATCAGCCCAGAGCCCGATGTGGGGCTCGAACTCACGAACCGCGAGATCGTGACCTGGCTGAAGTCGGACGCTTAACCGACTGCACCACCCAGGCGCCCCAAAATCCTCTTTCAAAATCACTTAACATGAATTTATCATTTTAACCATTTTAAAGTGCACAGTTCTTTAAAGCATACATTCACAATGTAGTGCACCCATTCCCACTATATATTTCCAGAACATTTCATCACCTCCATTGAGCAGTTATTCCCATCGTTCTACAACCCCTGGCAATCACTAACCTTTTGGTCTACATGGGTTTGCGTACTATGGATATTTCATGCAAACGGAATCATAGAATATCTGGCCTTTCTTGTCTGGCATATCTCAGCATAGTGTTTTCCAGGTTCATCCATGCTGTGACATGTGTCATTCCTTTTTATGGCAAATAATGTTCCATTTTATCTATTTACCAAAATTGGTTTATTTATTCATCAGCATTTTTTTGCCGTTTCTGCCTTTTGGCTATTGTGAATAATACTACTTATCTTTTAGATTATTTTACGTGTATGTCTATGAGTGGAACTGCCGAGTCATGGGTAATACTTTTTAACCCGGTGAGGAGCCACTGCACTGTTTCTTGCGGTGATTACACCCTTTTATATTCGACTAGCAATGGAGGAGGGTTCCAATTTCACATTTTTACTGGTGCATTTTTGAATATAGCTGTCCTAATGGGGGTGAGGTGGCATTTCGTTACATTTTTGGTTTGCATTTCTCTGATGACTAATGACAGGGAACATCTTTTCAAGTGCTTGTTGGCCATTTGTGTGTCTTCCTTGGACAAATGTGAGGTCCTTTGACCTTAATGAACTTTGAAAAACATCAGACTAGGGCAGAGAGAATCATAAGTAGGCTCTTGAAAATTCTAAAGGACTGAACCTCCTCAGTTCACCTCAGGTAGGTTGTGGTTCTTGTTAGGCTACATGAGGAAACCAGCATAAGAACCAATCTCAACAGCAATCCAGGTCTTAGGAAGTATTGGAATGCAGGTTACCATTGGTTATCCATTCAGTACTTAATAACATTCAACACTTGGGGGCCATTGTGGGAGTGTGACAACCGGATCTCCAAAATTTGGTGTCTACTTGCCCCCTTTCCTGCTCACTCAGTCCACTTTGTCCCTGGCTTTTCTATCTTTTTTTTTTTTTTTTTTAATCTGTTTTGACACTCCTGTGGTTTTTCTTTTTTTGTACTATTAGAGCCTTCTTCGTGTCTTGCAATCAAAACTTTCTGGGAGAGGATCTGATTCCTTTGGTTGGTTGTGTTCCATGATGCAACATTCGCCAGGCAACCTGCTCACAAAAGGCTTCTTTGTAGCTTCGGCCCCCATTAGTGCAATTATAGGTTCTACTGTCAGAGATAGCCAGATAGCTTATACCCAAGGAACTCACTGAACATTGTTCAAAATATAGCTGAAGGTGAGGCAAACATAGAGGTTTTTTCATGGATTGTTAACTGTAACAGTTGACACTTTGCATACATGTACAGGTGGATCTGTTTTAGTTTTCTTGTGGCTCTGTAACAAATGGTCACATGCTTAACGGCTTAAATGGTTTACAACAACACAAATGTCTTGTCTTACTGTTCGGGAGGCCAGAAGTCTAATGTGAGTCTTAAGAGTTAAAATCAAGGTTTTAGAAGGACTGATTGCTCCTAGGGCCCCAGGGGAGATTTTTTTGTTCTTGGGTTCTTCCTGCTTCTAGAGGTTGCATATTCATTGGCTTGTGGCTACAAGATCTCTGCTTCCATTATCACCTTGCCTTTTCCTTTACCTGACCTGTCTGTGTTCTTCTTGCAAGGACCCTTAGGATAGCAATATCCTCGCACGGATAACCGAACACAATCTCCTTTTCACAAAATCCTTGACTAAATAACACCTTCAGAGTCCTATTGCCTTACAAGGTAATGTACACAGATTTTGGGAGTTAGGTGGATGCCTTTTGGGGGAGTTACATTCTGTCTATCATGGAATCATAATGAAGAAAAACTACACAGTTTAGACCAAGGGGGTTTGGTCTTTAAAACATTAAATGGAACAATTCAGGAGAGTAATATAATTCTAAGTTTCTAGTGTTTCTCTTAGTGTTTCATTTACCAGACTGTGGTGTGCAAATAATGTTGTTGCCTTAATGTTAACATTTTGGAAATGAGCCACGAAAGGTCAAACACAAAGTATTGCTTGGCACAATTAATAAAATGGATTACTTACAGGAATTAAGCAGTTCTAAAAAGTAATTAGGCCACCCCAGGGGTTCTTTATAGCTCACGGACTCATTAATATTTAACAAATCACCCTGCAGGAGGCACAGAGTCTTACTGTAGATCTTTCTGAAAGAGCTGAGTAGTCCAGGGTCTCAGAAGTTACCTTCCTAGGGGCAACTGGCTGTCTAAGTGGTCAGAGGATCTGGCTCTTCGTCCTGGAATTGTGAGTTCAAGCCCATGTGGGGTGGGGATCCTACTTAAAAAACAAAATGTTACCTTCCCACTGAGGTATAGTTTCTCAAGGAAATCATTGCCCACATGATCCCCCCCCCCCCCCCCCCCCCCCCACATAGGTGAAGCTTTAAGCCATGAAGAGATGGGGTCAAATTATATAAGGAGTACATGGATAAATATTCAACTAGTTAGACCTTTTCTAGAGCCAACTTATCTTGGAGAAATGGCCTGGAGTGTTACCTATACAAGAGAGATTAAAACACTTCTTTTTGTTGGTTTGTTTAAAATATTTACCAAGGGAGTAGGCAGGATATGTGTTTTATCTGAAATAGCTTATGACTTGAAAATATTTTTCTAGTGAAGAACTATTTTTTGTTTGTGTTTATATATCACCTCACCTTTACTCCCTAGAACTACAGGACTTGAAGTCCAATGCACTTGTTTTTTAGCACACTCACACACATGCTTTCCTTTCATATGGCTCACATTTGTCCTCTGCACACTTTTACCTGCCTAACCCCACACGTGTGCATGCAGAACTTTGGCCCTCTGTTCCAGGAGGCGAAATAGTTGGGGCCTTGGTTTGGTCTCTAAAGCCCTGTCTTTTGCAAGCAAATGGAAGCTGGGGTGCTTGGCCTGCCAGTAAACTGAGCATGACTTGTACGATCAGCATTTTTTCCGCTACTTCAGCTAGGATCCATTTCTCCAAGCAATGCAATTCACCCTCTGAGACACCCTCAATCCCTCCTTCACTTGACCCCAAACTTGTCTTGGCAAGTTTTTCACAAAATAAAGTATGGTAGTACAGGTCTCTCCCAAAGACTTCCCAAAGAAGTCTTTTAATACCTATCTATCTGCTATCCTTTCTGAGGTCTCATAGAGCCTTAGAATGTAAGTTCAAGGTGTGGGATTTCTTCAACTCTTAAAGACTTTTGGATGATAATTGTGGGTTCTAATAGACCCGTCCCAGGAATGGGAGCTCCACTTGAATCCCATTGTTTTTCCTTATCCAAGTACAGTTTATAAAAGAGGTGATGGCAATGTGAGGGAAATTGCTGAAAACTCTAGTGGAAATAGGCCTAGAAGGATGCCTCCAATGACTGGCTTTCTGGATGTTTATCCAAAAGCTTCACTCTTCACATAGTTTGGGATCCAATCTTCAGCTTTGAAGTGTCAGAAACTTGACATCATCCTTGGAGCTGAATTTGAGAAGACCCATAAACAAAGCTCATGAAAGACTAATAGGCAAAACCAGAATGCCTGTGTGTGACTTTGCCGTGGGAAAAAAATAGTTTCAAGTAAGGCAGGTTAAGGGAAAGGCCTTTAGAATCAGACTGGTGGTGGCTTTGCGCGCATTAACAGCTTGGCTAGGCCTTAATTTAGTCAAATGGGGATAAGCATAGTACCTAGATAACAAGGTCATGTGCAGAATGATTGTAAGAATCTATGCCAGGCATTTGGTGGGCATAAATGGGGTCACTGTTATCATGTTCATTATTCACACCATTTTACAATTGAGTACACTGAGATTGAGAGTATTGGTTAACTCCCAAGTGGCAGACTCAAACTGGAACCAGGTTTGCTGACCGTGTTTCTGAAAGAGCTATGCAGTCTTGGGTTTTGGCATTGAGCTTCAGACAGAGGGTCTTTTCTTTGTCCAGAACTGCTTATCATTACCCTACTTTGCCTTACACAAAGTGCAAAGCTAACTTCCAAACCTGACTATTCATCAGAGGGGAAGACATGGTGCTGAAATTTCCATCTCTTCTGAATCCTTTCACTACTAAGTGTAAAAGGTTCTGGAAAGCTGGCTTTTTATAGACCAAATATATTTCTCAGGTCAGTATTTGTGAAAAAAACCCGAAGTAGCAATTGAAGTCTAAATTCACTGATAAGGTTTCACTCGTCCCTACTTCCCCCTACTTTATTTTCTCCTAACTCATTGCCCCTCACAGACATTTTTTTTTTTTATTGAGGGTATGACTTTTGTGCATTTTAAGCCTTTTTTGTGCTAACAATTATGTATAAATAAAAGCTGTAATGTACATAATCTTTTCTGGGCGCACTTTTTCTTTAGAAAATTTTCATCTAACTGTATTTCTGCATTTCTTCAGGGTCTCTACTCACTTCATCCTTCACTCTCCTGGTAGGTGACTGCCGGAATGTACAGGTAGCAGTAGAAAATAGTAGGAAGGAAACTGTGCACATTCTCAAGATTGCCTTCTACCCTCAGCTCCAGCTCTGCCTGACCTTGAGCAAATCCTTTCCCCTCCCCTTTTGATGTCAGTTTTTTTCACTTGTTAATTATGAATGCAGTCTGCTCTACCCATCTTGCGGCATTCCTGGGAGAAATAAATGAAACACTACAAGTTTTGAAAAGTCTAAGGTCATTGCAAATTATTTCTGACTGAAGCAAGCCTAGCATGGATCTAGACCACAGCTCACAGCCATTACTAAATCATTTCTTTCTCTGAGAGAATCACAGTCTTCTGAACTCAAAGTGGGGAAAGGCAATGCTTTTTGTGAGGCTCAAATGAAGGAGACACAAAGATCTGAAAGCATTCTGTAAACTACAGAATACCACATGAATGCCAAGGTGGCATCAGAGAATTGTGCCACTTCCTTGCTCGGTGTCCTCTGGCAAATTGGGAACCTTCAGGCCTTTCCATTTCTACTGGTGCCTGCTGGGACTTTTAATCACCATTGGTTTAAAATCAGTTAATACTCCTGTATGTGTGTGTGTTGCTTAGCAATGTTTCAGACTCGTAAATACTATGCAGGTGTGTTAAGATGTGTGTTCATCAACCATAATGACATTTGTTTTTTGATTTGTTTTTTGGATGACATTTGTTATGAATTGCTTCATGGAATCTTTCCTATTATAAGTTTATTTGGAGAGAGAGTGAGTGTGAGCAGGGGAGGGGCAGAGAGAGAGAGAGAGAGAGAGAGAGAGAGAATCCCAAATAGGCTCAGCACCCCCAGCAAAGAGCCCAATGCAGGGCTTGAGCTCATAAACTGTGAGATCATGACCTGAGCCTAAATCAAGAGTCAGATACATAAGTGACTGAGCCACCCAGGCAACCTAATTGCTTCTTGAAATCTTATATTTTTCCTTATTACTGACAGAAACAATTTCCAGACAACTCTCTGTGACCTGAAGATAGAAAAGGCCTAAAATATTGAAGAAATCAAAATTTGTTTTAATTTTGTTGGTGAAAATCGAAGTGAGGCAGGAATTGGATGGGCAGGGCTGAGGGTGAGGCGTTAGGAGCCCTTCTCTAAGGCACTGCTCTCAGCTCTTTTTACCTAACACCACCTGGCCTGCCCCTCCCCCTCTCCACAGGACACACTTTATATCCCTTAGCATGAAGGGATGGGGCTGTTGTATTGCCCTTTGGGTCTCATCTTCTTCAGGGTAGAGGACACATTTGCTAGTACTTCCAAACCTAGATTCTTTAATAGTTAAAAAAAAAAAAAAACAGGCAAGGTGTCAATGTGAAAAATCTTGAAATTTTATGTTCATGCATATATAGCACGGGAGATGTTATAATATGAAACAGAATATGGCCATTAATCTCCTTCTTGTTCCTAGGTTGAAGTTGTTCAATGAACCTGGGTCATGCCCCAGGAGCAGACAGGAATAGGATTCTACAGCTGTGTGTTGGGGAGGGGGAGCAGCCCACATCAGTAGAGAGAGAGATGTTCCAAAACTTAGGACTCATTTCTAGTCTCCTTCTCGCAGGGTAACAATTATTGATAATGTAGTAAGTTCATCACATACTGCTCTTTAGTGCTACATTTGAAACCTCAAATTGCAGCAGCAATTAAATTTGTTTTTTTTTTTTTAATTTTAGAGAGTGCGAGAGGGGCACAGAGAGAGAGAGAGAGAGAGAGAGAGAGAGAGAGAGAGAGAGAGAGAGAGATTGAGTTTCAAGTAGACCCCATGCTCAGCGGGGAGACCGACAAGGAGCTCAATTCTACTACCCTGGGATCATGACCTGAGGGAAGCCAAGAGTTGAACACTCAACAGACTGAGGCACTCAGGTGCCCCTAGCAATTTTTATTCTTCAGTTAAATTTGGGGGAATTCTAACCAATGGATGTTCTGAGTAATTGACTTCATTTCTTAGAAAGTATGCTTAAAAAATCAACAACGCCCATGTAAACAGCAGTTAGGTCTTTGCATGGAACTTTGCAGTCATGTGACATCTTGGCAGACTTGTAGGATCAGCACAGTCCACTTGGTGGTGCTCATGACAGGGCAACTGTCTCTTCAAAGAAATAAAACAAAACAAAAAAAGTCCCACCAAAACCACATCTTCACAGCTGTGACATTTTAGTTCTGCTTTGGTGAACAAAAAGTGGTTCAGTTCCAAATTTGATCCTGTATTCAAAATCACAGTGTGCTATAAAACATCGAGCATTCCTATGAAAACAGCCTGAGGTAGAGTGCATTTGTACAGTTCTAGAACATTCTTCTGTCAGCAGCCTCTTCTCACAGAATTGGAAATTTAATGTGTGGCTGAAAAGCATTATAGTATGTCATACCCAGTATTGACTTTCCATAGTTAGAGAAATGGTCAAGAAAATAATGAAATTCATAAGGAACAGGGAACTCACACATAGATTCAGGACTATGTAGATTCACTCTCACTCACTAGACTCAGGACTCGGAAATCCCAAGGAATACAGTCAGAATCTCTCTCTTGTAGGACGTCTGCTTAAAAAAACAAAATGAGCACAACCAGGGCAGTTTTTCTAAAAAAGTTTTGATTTATTTATAAGTAAATTCTGGACCAGGATTCGTGTATTAGGCAGGCATCTGTACGTTCCCACCAAGGCTATTTGCTTTTTCCTTACTTGATTTTATGTTGTGTAAAGAAAACGTAAGTCTTTAACACACCTCTGCAACCTCTTTGATATTTTCTATCAAATATCCATGAACCCTGAATTCCTTCCTCATGTAGAAGCAAAGTCATACTCTTTAAAAGCAAAACCAGATAATACCGTGAGTACATGGCTTTCCACTGATACATAATAAAAATCAAACTCCCTATTATGCCACCAGGACACAGCTTTTGCCTGTTTGTCTTATGTCATTTCTCAGGATGCTTCTCTTTATTCTTTGGGCCACAGAGTCACTGGTTTTCCTCAAGTGCTCCCAGTTGGCCCAGCTCCTTCTGCGTGCAGGGCATGAGTGCATTTTCTTCTCTATTCCTGTGCCCCCGCCCCAGTTCTTCTTCTAGGTGACTCATCTTCATCCTTCAGTGTTCAGGTGACATGTCTCCTTTGAGACTTTATCCTTGTGACTTTATCTTAAGTGGTTCCCCTGTTACTTTCAGACTTACATTTGTTTCTTTTCAACATTTATCCACTTACCAAAGCATGTCATTACAGTTGTTAGTGTTTGCTTCTTTTTAAAAGAGATTTTATCTTCATCTACCTGAGTTCAAATTGTGTTTCTACACATTATGAATGGTGGGCCTTGACCAAGCATGTGGCTTCTCTAGACCTCAGTTTCCTCATCTATAAAGTGAGCATAGCATTTATCTTACAGGATTGTCATGAAAAATAAACTCATTAATACATGCAGAATGTGTAGGATACTACCAGAAAGGTAATGAGGGCTTGGTTTCCTGTCAAGCATAATTAGTGCTATCGTAATCACCATGTCTGGGTGGTGGAACATTCTTCCCCTGAGGACTGTGTCTCTCCTCTTTCCCTTCCTTCAGGAACAGCTTCCCTGACAACCCTACATAAACTCATGCCAGAACGCCCTCCCAGAACTCCATTTCCTGTCCCTTTGTCCTGCTTTATTTATCTCCATAGCATTTTAACACTTTTTATGTATTTACCTTTTTATTGATGATATCTCCTTATCACTATAATTTCAATTCCATGAAAGCAAGGAGTTCATTCTGTTCACTGCTATATTTCAAGAGTCCATCAGAGGCACATATGAGGCTCTCAGTGAAGATCTGTTGCATGAGTGAATGAGAAATCATTACCATCATCATCTGTCTTGCTCTCTAAAATGTAAACACGGATTGCGTCTGCTTACGTCTATGTACCTGGTAGGAATCAGTTCCTAGAGAAATAGGCTCTGTAAATATTTGTTGATGGAAAGAGTTTTAAAATGTGGAAACAATATTTTGAGACTTTGCTCAAGTCATAGACACAATAGCAATAAATACCTCATGATTACCACCCTTTCATTTATTAGTGGTTCTAGTGATGTCTCGTGGTCAAATCAATTTCTGTAAAGAACTGTAGCAACTAAAAAAATCCTCTCACCTAAATGTTCTTTTCTTACCTACCCTTTCATTCACACGTGAAGACACAAAGAGGCATTCCCTGTCTTTTTATTACACGCTTGGGATGAGGGGAAGGCATGTTGCATGCAGTACTTACCATATGATCAATCACATGAGATTTACCAAGAACTTGGTGCTACATAATACCTGTGTCCTTACTTAAACATCCTAACTAGATTCAATCTTAAGTTTAGTTACTGGATATCCACTGAACATCGATCATTTTTGTCTTAATTTTAAAGCTGTCTTTATAAGTAAAATACAGTGTTCTTCATTCGTACTAAAGGGATACTGCTAACACCAAAGACACTGTTTTCCCTCTTTGTCGTACATAAAGTCTGATGGTTTAGAAATAGATAGCACATTCTTGGCTTCCTAATCTCCTTGTCTCTTGGTGGGATTTCAGACCCCTGTCCAAAGAGAGTTAAATATGTAAAGCATTACACTTAAAGGGCCTAAGAATTGGGGAAGAAAGTAGATACTGTTCAATTTAGAAATAGATACAGTCCACCAGTTCTACAGACCACAGGTGCTGACCTCAGATAGAAATGCCAGCATCTGGTATTTGTGTTCTGCTGTCTGCTTCTACCAGTTACAAAATTTCTTTTACAAATGAGATGTTATGACTTTCTGAATCTGCACCTGAAATTCTTAAAAGAATTAGTGCATTTAGTAACTTTGCCAGGTGTGGCATTTTGATTGTCCAGGCTAGTTTGCGATCTTAGGTGTTTTTTTTTAATGTTTATTTATTTATTTTGAGAGAGATAGAGCTAGGGAACAAGCAGGGGAGTAGCAGAGAGAGAGGGAGACAGATATCCCAAGCAGGCTCTGCACTGTCAGTTCAGAGCCCGATGTGGGGCTCGAACCCACAAACCGTGAGATCATGACCTAAGCTGAAATCAAGAGTTGGGCGCTTAACCCACTGAGCCACCCAGGTGCCCCAGCAGTTTGAGATTATATTTTTGAATTCCCTATGCATTATTCCAAGGAGAAGCGAGGTTTTACTTTTAAATTCTCATTAGGTTAGACACAACTGATGATGTCATAGAAACACCTTTCCAGTGATTTCTTATTACCCAGCTCTCTGTCAACTCCCTTCCACATGCTCTATTGTCCTACATACAAGTTTACTTTTCCCTTCCTTATTGCAAGTGTTGTATTGCAAGTCCCATCCTTTATTTTTTGCAAAAAACCCTGAGTCTAATGAACATTGCTCTTTTTACTCTTCCTAGAAAGAAACATCATGAGAAAACAATTCAATCATCTGTTTTCCCACTAAATCCTGTGACAGTGAAGACAGACTGTATTGACCCCCTTGTGAAAGTGATACATGAAGGAGAGAAAAGTTTTTGCAGTTTCTCTTTTCCCCAAAATATTTTTAGTTCATTTAGGAATCTCAATATTTAATAACCATTGTTTTCTGATTTTAACATTACTTTCAAAATGCTTTATGTTTGCCATGCACAGGATAGAGAATGTTTTTTTTAAAACCTATATAGTGACATGGCAGAGGCAAAACATCTTTTACATAATATTAAAATATTTTCTAATATGTTCTCTTACACGTATATTTAACAGTCTTAAAAAATGTTTTGGTATAGGTTGAGGTGGCAAATGCATTAATTTTCTTCTTTAGTTGAGTTTATGTTTTTACATTTTTTTAAATGTTTATTTATTTTTGAGAGAGAGAGAGAGAGAGAGAGAGAGAGAGACAGAGCATGAGTGGGGGAGGGGCAGAGAGAGAGAGGGAGACACAGAATCGGAAGCAGGCTCCAGGCTCCGCGCTGTCAGCACAGAGCCCAACACAGGGCTTGAACTCACGAACTGTGAGATCATGACCTGAGCCGAAGTCGGACACTCAACCAACTGAGCCACCCAGGCGCCCCAGTTGAGCTTATGTTTTTAACATCAGTCATGACGGGTATTTCTGAGTTTATACGTTGCTTATGAGTATACGTGATTGAAATACAATGAAGAATATGGCTTCTTTTGTATGTTAAGTATTATAACTCCGTGCAGAGTATTGTGAACAGGTGAGGCCTCCTTAGGGAAAGCTTTGCATGTCTCCTGCTATTCTTTGCAGCTGCCTAATTCTTAATAGTGGAAGGTATTTTCTTTGGTTGTTCCCACGCAGAGCTGGGTGAAAACCTGAAGGCAAGAGTTCTACTACAGTTATTAGTTTGGGAAGATTGTCCATGGGGGACAATTGATGGAAAAAGGTAGCATGGCATGTGTTTTGAGTTAATTTTTGCTTGCTATAACTTCTTATATCTTCCTGCCAATAGTTCTATATTGCTCTGATTTATTTTAGAAGCAGGAGCTAAAAATAAAGAATCCATTTCTTCTTGTCTCAGGAGGAATATGGCTTGTGTTTCTCAGAAAGGACAGGGTAGGTTGGTTTCCCCTTAAGCAAAAGTGAAAAAAGAACAGAGATGTGGTTTCTACCATAGAGGAGCAACAAAAATAACTGTAAATACAATCCTCAGTGGGTTGGGATAATGTAAAGTCATGGAACTTAATGGAACTTAACAACAACAACAAACAACCTAAAACTTAGGATGGTAAGACCACATGAGAAATGACTCCTCAGTACTAGGAGCCATGGGGCTTTTTATTTCTTGTGTTGCTAACTTTGAGAACCGCTGTGATGAGATTGGAATAAATACCCCAACTGTATGATCAAAGGAAGACTTAAGTGTGTTTGCTTTGATCCTGCCAACACTAAAATGGAACAACAACCAATAATGCCTACAATCTTTTACTTGAGGGCTCTTTCTTGTTGATTTTCATCTGAGTCAGAAATCATTGTCAACATAATAGACATTGTCATGGCGTTACTTTTCTCAGGTTTTAAACCAAAGGGGAAAAGAGCAGCTGTTTCAGCGTTGTGGGATAGGCCATGGAAATGGCGGATGGACATGGCGGCACTTAGAGGCAGCATCTGTGCCTCGCAATGTTTATCCCTCCACTGGAAAGATGTTTGTCTCTCAGGCAATGGTGGTGGGCTTGGCGTCTGGCAGAGCTACCCCCTCTGGTCCACTATGTCTTCCTGTACTCTTTCTATTCCTTATGAGCTGCTTCCCTTTTTTGATAACCGGCTTCCTCTTTGCTTCTGGCTCCTCCTCCTAACGTGTCCCTTTCCCTGTCCATAATGTTGTGACTGTATACTGACTCACATTTTATTAACATTTGAGAGATCATTTTTTGTTTCATCAGCATCCACACGTGTTAGCCGGGAAGACCATTGCTCTCACAAAAAAAACACTTAAGGTATTGATAAGGTGGTTGGCGGGACCCTAAAGTGCCCACTCACTTACATTAGGATGTACCTTAAAATAATGTACCACTTTTGCTGATACTGTTTTGGAACACGGCAGGTGATAAAACTATGAAATTGGGTGTGAAAATGGGGCCACATGCTAACTGTTCATGCACATTTACAGTTCGGCAGTTAGAAAGTCTTAGTCAAAACAAATCTCTTTTCTGCTCTATAAAGAAAAAAACTCAACATTTCCATATAAACCAAAAAATGCAAATATGTGCTATCCTCTAGTATTTTCCTACCCTGATACATGGCTAATCAAGTTTCTTTAGTATGCACACTGGCAGTCCTGAATTACCTGTGCCCCTCCTGGAAAACATTCATAAGGCGCTAATGCACCTGACAAGCAGAGAGGAATGGATTTTGCCTTTGTGCTTCTGTGTAGTTGATACTAAGGTAGAGACAGAAAGGGAGACGATGGCTTTCTAATTAAGAAATTGCCATTGCTGATGATGACCGGTACTTTTCTTCATTCCTGTCCAGGCTTACCCTTGACAAAGCCTAGACTCAACACTTACTCAGTCCCCATGAGCTTCTTCAAGCTTACATTGGCACACAGACAACTCCATTCAAGAGGCCTAAGGGCGTTGGAGCCACCAGAGGGTACAACTGTTATTGCCACTCTGTTTGCACTAGACAGTGAATGGTTGTGGACGTTTCATGCCAGGGTCTACTCCCAACAGCACATGAGTTGCTCAAGGCATTTCTTTTGCATCCCTTCCCCACCCCATCCCCGACAGTGCTTAATGATGCACACAGATTCTAGAACCAATGTGTCACCATGGGTGAACATGGTTAAAATGCAGATGCCTGGGAGGCCCATTTTTCATGGCCTAGATTTGGAGGAACTTCCTGGAAGATGACCTTGTTGCCACGCACCCCTTGTTGTTTGAGTCAGACCACAGTTTGTGAAACCTTGAGTAAGGAAAAAAAAACATTCAGCTAAAAAAAAAAAAAAAAGCCAGATTTTCCAGGGCCTAAAAAGTAAGCCAACCAATAAAGGTATATATTTAAAAGAAAATATAATGTGGACACCTCTTGTATATGTAAAAGCTTATGAAAGTCAAGTAATAAATTGATGTGCTGTTACAAGAATTCCAAAAAATTCCAGCGAATAATGCATGCAATTGGAATTAGGCATAAGATGATGGAAATCAGGAGCAGTCCCCAGACTGGCTCAGATATTTGCACCTTCCTCATACAGTTTAGCTTTCAAACGCTGTGGTGATGTAGACGTGAACCATGCCAAGATTCCTGGTGCCAGGGTCATGCCAACGGGTGCGGACATGTGTGGACCACACTTACCTGTACTGTAGTCTTTTGAGAGGCAGGAAGCAGGAAGCAATCAGACAATCAGACAATCAGATAATCACGTTGAAGGATAGATGACACCTGAACAAGGCTGAGCATAGAGGGGGTGCTCAGTTAGTGTTTGTTAAATATTTAAAAGGTTCAACACTTGAGTATATTTTATTTCATTGGGGCACCACTTTGCCTTTTACATTTTTTTCTCATTCACCTCTGTTGAGGATGTGCGAGGTTATCTCGGGCTCTTTGACTGTGCTTTTTCTCTCTAACCCAAACTCCCTCTAAACATCGGCACCAGGTAAGACCTCTAGTTTTGTGTTTGTTTTCCTAAAATGGTCTGCTTCCTACGTTCCTTGCCTTACGCCTATTCCTGTCATTTTGTTCAGAGAGGGAAAAAAGGGAGTTCCTTTTCTAAAATGTGAGGCTTCCAGTGTGGGGGCTTTTACCGGAGATTAAAACCTTCCCCTTTCTGGCACTGGGAGGAGCTTCCTAACCCAAACCTAGGTTTCCTGTCTAAATGCCCAAGCAAATGTAGCTAGTCCCAAGTCCTGTTCATGTTTATATATATTCCTATACACTGAAAAGAACTAGAGTTCAAATATAAATGCATATTTTAATAGGCCCAAGTAAAGGAAGTCAGCGCATACCAAGCAGAGGAAACTTATAAACTACTTGGAAATTAGAAACTAGGCCTGCATTGTCAAATTTGTTTAACACCCAAATATATAAAGAAGAGCAATGGTATGAAGGCGACAAATCAAGAAAAAATAGATTTCAGTAGAAACAGGGATAATTCAGTGAATAGAGGATAATGTAACAACAAAAAAATCAAGAATCTATGAAAAATTAGAGAACAAGAATGAGATTTTAGAAATTAAATACTTCTTGACTAAACTGCAATTTTCTGTACGAGAGTTTGAAGATAATATAGAAAGTTGCCTAGAAAATAAAGCAATGACAAGAATAAAGGAAACTTGGAAGAAAAGCTAACCCAGAGAAAAATCAATCTGAGATTTATAATAGAACAGGTCTAAAAATGAGGAACAAAGAAAAAGGGAGGGTGGAAATTTGCAAAGATACAAGAATTTCCCACAGCTCAAGAGAGAACTGAGTCTTTGGAGTAAAAGGCTGCTGATAGCCAGAGTAACTGAAATAAGACACAGCTGGATTCACATCTGTGACATTTCCTATCCTAAGGATGAACAGAAGATCTTAAAAGCTTCTAGTGAGTCAGAAGGAAAATATTGACATAGGTCAGGAATAATCAGAACAAGATAGGAATCATTGATGCCAGACAACAACGGATGGCTAACATAAAAGGTCCGAGGAAAAACGGTGTGAACCTAGGATTTTATGTTCAGGTGAACTGTTTTATCATGTGGGAAGGCCAATGTCTCAAAAACAGAGACTTAGAAATTGTAGTTTCCATGTACCTTTATTCAGAAGAAGTTACTCACAGAAATAACCTAAGAAAGAAAGAAGGAACGGAGAGGGGAGGAAGGAAGGATTTCAAAGGGTGTGATAAACAGTGGTGCTAATCCAGGAGTTTGGAGTTAATTCTAGGATGGCCATTGTATTAGTAGACCTAGAAGGCAACAGTTATGAAGAGAGAAGGTCACCTTGTTTTAAAGGAGAAAATTCACATGGATGTCATTAAGATGGTGGATGATATTAATGACATAGTGACAAAAGTCTATGTCAAGTTTTCCACAACAAAAAAGGAGATGCCAATTCCCTGATGAACAAAGCCATGGCTCCAGTGGGTGTGATACTGAATAACTAATGAGTAAGGGAATATTCTCCTTTAAATGTCAAAGAGATAATGACATTGGGCCTATGGAGAAGAAAATGTACTCCTAACACATTCCTTGGCTCTTCTTTGAAAGAAATATACATAAAATAATCAGTCCGGTTTCATTGACAAAAAAAATACTGACAAAGTCTGAAGGACAATGGGGTTTATGGCAGGGAATTAGGTGCTTGCTTAACCATGGAAAGGGTTAGCAGAGTGAAAAGCCACCGCTAGCAAAATCTTTGGTGCTGCCTTTACTCATTGGATCTAGAGGTCTGGAAGCTACCACTGTTTCAGAGGGGAAAAAGCTGCAGAATCACCACAGAAGTTACTGGGCACTCTGCTGGTCCCAGAGGGCATGGAATCTACCTTAGCTACTGTAAACACTTAGGTTACTGAGGTCTAGGTATGCTAGCCACCACCTATGCCTGAGGGGAAAAAAAAAAGGCTTCTGCCTCCTTTCTGCCTTCCAACATTTTCCCAGGTGTATATCACTGGACCACTCTAAATTTATTCTGGAACTCTCTTGGTGAGGGAGTATCAGGGAGATATGTTGTAAGGTGTCCTACCCTTGCAAAAGTAGGCACAGTGTAAAACAGATTGAGGATATGTGTGGATTTCCAATAAGCAAAATCATTCCCTAAGGATAACAGACGTTAATTTATTTTAAATTTTTAGAATCAACCTACAGGCAAAATATGGAAGATGTAAAAAAAAAAGCTATAGTACATAAGTATTACCAATGTTTAAGGTAAACAGAATAATGCAGTATTTAAGTATACTATTAACAGATTTAAATGTAACAATAAAATATATAACAGGTTTAGCAGATATTACAAATGTAACAGATTAAAATATAAAAGATGTGAACATAATTAACAGAAATAAACAATGAAATAAATGAAAATTCTTTTTTAGAGTAGAAGTAAATAGATGATGCCTTAAATGCTTAAAAAATGTGTGTTAAACATATTATTTTGAGTGGGAGGGGGAACCATGACAAGAAATAACAGAAACAGAAATAGGAAGTGGTATGTGAGGTTGGGTGGGTAGGGGTGAGGCTTGACACTATCACTTTTCACTTTAAAATCCTTTTACAGTGCTTGCTTTAAAAAAAAATGCCTATGTTGCTTTAATAAAAAATTAAAAATATAAAAGACTGTTCTTTTTATTATCATCCTCAAAGATACGGCTTGAAATTAAAAAAAAAAAAACTGAAGAAATGTTATGCCTTTAATGATATATGTTCTTGGCTGGATTACTAAAGCTACTTGGCTGTATTTGGATCAAAGTGACCAGGATTTTGTTTTTCATCAGTGTCGCAAGTGATTCCAATTAGTTAACTCTGTCTCCTTTTTACACCACCATGTTAGGCACTTACCTGAAGCAGGTGTGTTACTGACAGTGATTTGCAGTTTCCAGGCTCTGCCTCCCTGGCTATTGGTTTCCAATAAGGCACATATACCATGTCTGGGTAGGGCCAGGATCCAAATGTATCCAGTTAGATCAGATACTACCTGAAGGTATCTGGGGAAGAGAGTTTAGTCAGGAATCATTAGTTGAAATGAGTGTGCTTGAAGTGTTTTAAAGTGGCATGTATTAATTTATAAAGATAGTAATGAGTAATGTGGAGAAAAATAACAAAAGTCCTCCATGTGCTAATACAATGTACTTACTGCTGTTTTCCTTTTAAATAAGACAGATTGGATTGATTTCTGCCTTCTCCAAGCTGTTAAATACACTAGCCTCTACAAAACTAAGTTAAATAGGAAAGAGCCATCTTTCTCAAAGTATGCACCAAAAGAGAGTTGCAAGGTCAAGTAAGTTAAGGAAATGCTGGTTAAACCTACCTGAACAGACTGAATCCCTTACTGAAGAATTTCTTAGTCAATTCTAACATGCATCATGAACATCTAAGACAAAATATGTGTCATTCCCAGTTTTTGTTTCACTGAGTGCAGATATCTTTACAGGATTAAGATCCTATGAAATCAGATTTGAAATTTGGGAGTTTAAATCAGGCAGTTATGAGAAAAAGAAAGAACAGTAAAGATGGTCTGTTAACATTTAGGCGGAGGTATTGTTATTGGGGGAATTACTTAACAATTCTAACATTGTTGGGAAATAGTCCATTGTATCTGTCCCATCTTTCTATTCATCTGTCCACCTATCATCTATAATTTTTTTTAATTGAGATAAAATTGGCGTATAACATTATATTAGTTTCAAATGTACAGCATATATATCTATATATATATACATAAACTACAAAGTGATCACCACAGTAAGTCTGGTTACCATCTGTCACCATGCAATTGACCCCTTCCACCTGTTTTGTGCGCCTAAAAACCCCCTTTCCCTCTGGTCAACAATCTCTTTTTTTGAATCTACGAGTGTGGTTTTATTTTATTTGTTTTTTGGAGTCCACATGTAAGTGATATCATATGGTATTGGTCTTTCTGTGATTTGAGTTAGCATAATACCCTCAAGGTCCATCCATGGTGTTACAAATGGCTAGATTTCCTTCTTTTTAACGGCTGAGTAGTATCTCTCTCTCTCTCCCCCTTTCCCTCCCCCCTCTCCCACTGTGTGTGTATGTGTGTATCACACCTTCTTTATCTGTTTATCAGTCAATAAACACTTAGGTTGTTTCCATATCCTGGCTATTATAAATAATGTTGCACTGAAATGAATTTTTCATTTTCATTGAATTCGTGTTTTTGTTTTCTTTTTATAAATACCCAGAAGTGGAATAGCTGGATCATATAGTATTTCTAGTTTTAATTTTTTGAGGAACTCTCATATTGTTGTCCATAGTAGCTATACCAATTTACATTCCCACCAACAGTGTATGAGAGTTTTTCTCCACATCTTCAGCAACACTTTTAGGTACTTTATTCTTTCTGATGCAATTGTAAATAGGATTGTTTTCTTACTCTCTTTTGCCGATAGTTTGTTATTAGTGTATAGAAATGCAGCAGGATTTTGTATATTGATTTTGTAGCCTGTCACTTTACTGAATTCATTTATTCTGACAGTTTTTTTGGTGGTGTCATTACGGTTTTCTATATGTAGTATCAAGTCGTTTGCAAATAGTGACAGTTTTACCTCTTTGTTTCCAATAGGAATACCTTTTATTTCTTTTTCTAGACAAATTGCTGTGGCTAGGATTTTTAATACTTTGTTGAATACAAGTGGAGAGAGTGACATCTTTGTCTTGTTTCCAATCTTGGAGGAAATGCTTACAGCTTTTTACCTTTGAGTATGATGCTGACTGTGGGTTTGTAACAGATGATCTTTATTATGTTGAGGTGCATTCCTTCTGTATCCATTTTGTTGAGAGTTTTTGTCATAAATAAATACTGAATTTTTGTCAAATGTTTTGTTTCCATCTATTGAGATGATCATATGATATTTATCTTTCATTTTGTTGATGTGAGATATGGTGTTTTACTTGTGGTTGTTGAACAACTCTTGCATCCCTGGAAGTAAAGCTCATTTGATCATGATGTATGATCCTTTTGATTTTTTAAAAAAAAGTTTACTGATTTTGAGATAGAGAGAGAGAGAGCACCCATGAGTGGGGGAGGATCAGGGAGGGAGGGAGAGAGAAAAACCCAGGCAGGCTCTGTACTGTCAGCACAGAGCTTGTGAGGGGCTTGAACTCGTAAACTGTGAGATCATGATCTAAGTCTAAATCAACAGTCAGATACTTAATGGACTAAGACACCTAGGCATTTCTGATGTATGATCCTTTTAATGTATTATTAATTTTACTTTGCTAACATTTTCCTGAGGATTTTTGCATCTACGTTCATCTAGTATAATTGCCTGTAATTTTCTTTGTATGTGTGTGATATCCTTGTCTGGTTTTGGGAACAGAATAATGCTGATCTCGCAAAATGAGTTTGGAAGCATTCCCTCCTCTTCAGTTTTTTGGAAGAATCTCAGAAGGATAGGTGTTAAATCTTCTTTGGATATTTGGTAGACTTAACCAGTGAAGTTTTTTGCTTCTGTATTTTCATTTGGGAGAAGTTTTTTGATTATTGATTTAATCTCCTTTCTAGTATTAGTCTATTCAGTTTTTTTTTCTTTTCATGATTTAGTATTGGATGATTGTATGCTTCTAAAAATCTTTCAAAAAGTGTTTTTTTTTTTAAAGTTTAAAGTTTATTTACTTGAGAGAGACAGAGACAGCATGCAGAGGGGAGGGGCAGAGAGACAGAATCCCAAGCAAGCTCTGTGCTGCCAGCACAGAGCCCATTGTGGGGCTTGAACTCACGAAACTCTGAGATTATGACCTGGGCCAAGACCAAGAGTTGGACACCTAATCGACTGAGCCACCCAGTCACCCTGTATGTTTCTAAAAATTTGTACATTTCTTCTAGGTTGTCCATTTTATTGGGGTATAACTGTTCATTGTAGTCTCTTACAATCTTTTGTATTTCTGTGGTATGATTTGTAAATTCTCCTCTTTGATTTCTGATTTTGTTTACTTGAGCCCTCTCTTTTTTTTTCTTATGAGGTTTAGCTAGAGTTTGATAATTTGTTTTTCTCAAACAGCCCTTAGTTTTCATTGATATTTTCTATTCTATTTCTCTACTTAATTTATTTTTACTCTGATTTTTATTATTGCCTTCCTTCTACTAACTTTGGGCTTCATTTGTTCTTTTTTCTAGTTCCTGTAGATGGAAATTTATAATGTTCATTTGAGATTTTTCTCTTTCTTTTGAAAGAGAGAGTGTGTATGAGTGGGGAAGTGGGGCAGAGGGAGACAGAGAATTACAAGCAGTGTGGAGCCTGATGCAGGGCTAGATCCCAAGAACCTGGCTGGGATCATGACCTGAGCAGAAATCAGGGCTCAGGTACTCAACTGATGTAGCCGCAAAGGCACCCTGAGATTTTTCTTGTTTCTTGAGGTAGTCCTGTATCACTAGAAGCTTCCTTCCTAGAACTGCTTTTGCTGTGTGCCATAAATTTTGGATGTTGCATTTCCATTTTCATTTGCCTCAACGTATTATTTTGATTTCCCTTTTGATTTCTTCATCGACCCATTGGTTGCTCAATACCATGTTTAATTTCAGTGTATTTGTGATTTTTTTCCAATGCTCTTCTTACAACTGATTTCTAGTTTCACACCATTGTGATCATAAAAGATGCTTGGTATAATCTCATTTTCTTTAATTTTTTTTTAATGTTTATTTATTTTGGGGAGAGAGAGAGAGAGAGAGAGAGAGAGTGAGAGAGACAGAGATAGAGCATGAGCATGGGTGGGGCAGAGAGAGAAGGAGACGTAGAATCTGAAGCAGGCTCCAGGCTCTGAGCTGTCAGCACAGAGCCTGATGTGGGACTTGAACTCACAAACCGTGAGATCATGATCTGAGCCGAAGTCAGACCCCTAACCGACTGAGCCACCCAGGTGCCCCTAATCTCAGTTTTCTTTAATTTATTGAGACTTGTTTTGTAGTCTGACATGTGATCTGTCCTCCTAATCTGGAGAATGTTCCATGTGCACTTGAGAGGAAAATGTATTTTGCTGCTTTTGAATGGAATGTTCTTTATATATGTACCAAGTCTATGTGGCTCAGTTTTCCACATGAATTTGTCATTTAAGGCTCATATTTCCACATGGCTTTTCTGTCTGCATGATCTATACTTTCATTTAAGTGGGGGTACTGAGCTCCCCTACTATTCCAGTATTGCTATCAATTTCTTCCTTTATGTCTTTTCAATGTTTCCTTTGTATATTTAGCTGTTTCTTTGTTGGGTGCATAATATTTACAAATGTTATATCTTCTTGTTGGATTATTCCCTTTATTATTATGTAATGCCTTTTTTGTATTTTTTTACATTCTTTGTTTTAAAGTTTATTTTATTTGATATAAGTATAGCTACATCACCTTTCTTTTTATTTCCATTTCCATGGGTTATTTTTTCTTAATGTTTATTTATCTATGTTGGGGGGGTGGGTGCACAGAAAGAAAGGGAGACAGAGAATCCCAAGCAGGCTCTGTGCTGTCAGTGCAGAGTCCAACGTGGGGCTCAAAACCACAAATTGTGAGATCATGACCTGAATCAAAATCAAGTCAGTAGCTCACCTGACTGAACCACCCAGGGGCCCTTCCATGGCTTATCTTTTTTCAGCCCTTCAGTTTCGGTCAGTGTGTGTCCTTAGGTCTAAAGTGAGTCTTTTCTGACAATATATAAATGGGTCTTGTTTTTTTTCATTTGTTTTTTGTTTTTATTCATTAAGCCACTCTATGTTTTTTCATTGGAGTGTTTAGTCCATTTATATTTATAGTAATTATTGATAGGTATGTACTTTGCCATTTTCTTGATTGTTTTCTGACTGTATTTGTAGTTCTTCTCTGTTCCTTTTTTTCTCTTTCTCTCTTCCCTTGCAGTCTGATGACTTTCTTTAGTGTTAGGTTTAGATTCCTTTCTCATTATCTTTTGTGTATCTACCATAGGTTTTTGCTTTGTGGTTACCATGAGTTCCACAGATAACAGCTTCATATTCAGTCTATTTTAAGGCAATATCAACTTAAGTTTGAACACACTCTAAAACCTCTACGTTTTTACTCTGTCTCCCTCAGGTTTTGTTTCTGAAGTCACATTTTACATCTTTTTTATTTTGTGTGTCCTGTACTATAATTATAGTTAATTTCACTCCTTTTGTCTTTTAACCTATACTTTGTCTATAAGTGGTTAATTCACTATCTATATTATATGTTTGACTGTTACAGTGAGATTTTTACTTTTATATGGTTTTGCCTAATAAAACCTTTACTCTTATATGGTTTGTTGTTACTAGTTAGTGCCTTTTTTTTTCAACTTAAAGAAGTCCCTTTAACATTTCTTGTAATGCTGGTTTAGTGGTAATAAACAAACTCCTTTAGCTTTGGTTGTCTGGAAAATACTTTTTTTTTCTTTTTTTTTATTCTGAATGATAGCCATGCCATGTGGAGCATTGTTGGTACGACTTTTTTTCCTTTTAGCACATTGAATATACCATACCATTCCCTTCTGGCCTGAAGTTCCTGCTGAAAAATCAGCTCATAGTCTTTTGTGGTTTCCTTCATACATAGCAAGTTGGTTTTCTTTTGCTGTTTTTTTTTCCTTTTACTATTATTTTTTCAAATACATTTTCTGCGTCTTCTCTTTCCTCCCTCTGTAACCCCTGTAATGTGAATGTTTGTGTGCTTGATGTGGTCACAGGGGTCCCTTAAGCTATCTTCACTTTTTAAAAATTGACTTTTCTTTTTGCTGCTCTGTTTAGGTGAGTTCCACTGGCCTGTCCCAGGTGGTTGGTTCATCCTTCTGCTTCATCTAGTCTGTTATTGAACACTTGCGGTGTAGTTTTAGTTCAGTTACTCGGTGCTGCAGTTCTGTGACTTCTGTTTGGATCTTTCTTTTATTTCCTTTCTCTTTGTTGACTTTCTCACTGTTTATTCAATATTCTCTTGAGTTTGTTGAGCATCTTCATGACCATTCCTTTGAACCCTTTATCATGTAAGTTATTTATGTTCATTTCATTAATAGTTCTTCACCACCCCCTCCCCCAGGGGTTTATCTTTTTCTTGTGTTTGAAACATACTCTTCTGTTTCTCCATTTTGATTTTCTCTGTTTGTTTCTATGCATTAGGTAAAACAGCTACCTCTTCCAGTTTTGAAGGAGGGCCTCATGTAAGTGATAAGTCTTTTTATTGGGCCTTGCCCTAGTTCTTTGTTGTCTCTCAAACTTTTGGGATTTTTCTAAGCAGCCTGATTTATGCTTGATTGGTCCTAGTTATTGAAGTCCTGCCAAGTCACGTCCATATTTCAAATAAAGGGATCTCTCTCAGAATCTAGTTCCTTACTGATTTGAAATCAGACCCTCAAGCAACACCTTTTACAGTTTGCAAATATATACTGTCCTGTGACACCGGGCATAAGCCCTGCTGAGCTGTAGCCCAGGTAATTTGGATGTGTCCTCTTAGTGACAGTTGGAAATATCAGGGCACCAGGATGGTGTATAAGCTCCTTTCCAGGAGGTACAAGCAAGGTGTAGTGTAGCCACAGGAGAGCATCAAGCTGCCATCCCGAGGATTATATTCCCTGGGAGTTTCTCCATAGTTTCTTGATGTGTTGCATATCTGAAGCCAGACCCTCATGCTGAAGCTCCAGGCCTGTTTCACAGGATGAGTGCAAATGTGTTTAAGTTTGCTATCTATGACATGCCCTGGGATTGGTAACTTGCCAAGAATTATCTGTCTTAATGACTTGTGGGGCCCTGCAACTCAAGTCCCCCTTGTCATCAGAGTCAGGCATTCATGTATGTCTGCTGGGTGGACTGTCTGCATTGGCTGACTTCAGCAGGGCCACAGAGGAGCTTGGAGCTGAAATGAGCCTGCTGGCTGAAGCTGGTCTACAAGAATATGTGTAGTCAGGGCAAGCCTGTAGGCTGCAGTGGGGCCATGTGAGCCCATGGGGGCAGGACAAACCTGCCAGTGTTACCAAGATAAAGAGAGTGTAGAAATGACACCTACTTGTGCTAGCAACATGAAGTAAACATGCAAAAATGGCACCTGCCAGTGCCTCCTTCCCTGGAGAAAGTCCTACCAGACCCTTGCATCTCAGGCAGATACTTAAGGATAAGCTACTGAATCTCCTTTGCCCGTGGTCTAAGCACTTTTTACACTGCTACTTTTATGCTGGGTCCTGGGGTGATTGAGCCTGCACACAAATCCTTTAAGACTGGACTTTGCACTCCTCACAGCCTTTGGGTCTCTTGGACATAAGTCTTACTGGTTTTCAGAGCCAAATGTTTTGGCTCTTTTCTTTCAAGTGCAGATCTCAAGGGTTTGGTTTCCAGATATGGAGTACGAGCCCCTAACCCCTCAAGGAGAAACTTGTATTTATGAAATCCTTCCTGGTCATGGGTTGCATGTCTCTGCCTCTTCTACAGTCTCACTGTGGCCCTTTTTTAGTGGAGGAGCTCTTTAGCTGGTTTTCAGGTCTTTTTTGGAGGGAATTGGTACATACATAGCTGTAGTTTTGGTGTGTCTGTGGGAAAAGGTGAGTTCATGATCTTCTTACACCTTGAACACATCTTGAAGTGTTTTCTATTTAGAAAAATATCGTGGAGAGGGGTGCCTGGGTGGCTCAGTCAGTTGAGTGTCTGACTCTTCATTTTGGCTCAGGTTATGATCTTAATGATCGTGAGACTGAGGCCAATATTGGGCTCCACTTTGGGCATGAATACTGCTTGGAATTTTCTCTCTCTCTGTCTCTCTCCCTCTCCCTCACCCTTTGCCTCTTCCCTGCTTGCATGCGTGCTCTCTTTCTCTTTCTCTCAAAATGAATGAATGAATGAATGAATGAATGAATGAAAGAAAAAGAAAAATGTCCTGGAGAAACTGTCACAAAACCCCCTCCTCAGTGGCCAGGGACATGACCAGGAAGGTTTTTCTTCCCTGTGAACACAGTCCCAAGATGTCTCACCAGTGTCTCCTATGTCCTGAGGAAATGCAGCTCTTGTCCTCACCCTGGACATAGCACTGATATCCTCTAGAGCTGTATATCATGTTATTTTTATTTATTTATTTATTTATTTATTTATTTATTTATTTACTTATTTATTTAATTAATTTATTTTTTTAATGAAATTTATTGAAAAATTGGTTTCCATACAACACCCAGTGCTCATCCCAAAATGTGCCCTCCTCAATACCCATCACCCACCCTCTCCTCCCTCCCACCCCCCATCAACCCTCAGTTTGTTCTCAGTTTTTAACAGTCTCTTATGCTTTGGCTCTCTCCCATTCTAACCTCTTTTTTTTTTTTCCTTCCCCTCCCCCATGGGTTCCTGTTAAGTTTCTCAGGATCCACATAAGAGTGAAACCATATGGTATCTGTCTTTCTCTGTATGGCTTATTTCACTTAGCATCACACTCTCCAGTTCCATCCACGTTGCTACAAAAGGCCATATTTCATTTTTTCTCATTGCCACGTAATATTCCATTGTGTATATAAACCACAATTTCTTTATCCATTCATCAGTTGATGGACATTTAGGCTCTTTCCATAATTTGGCTATTGTTGAGAGTGCTGCTATGAACACTGGGGTACAAGTGGCCCTATGCATCAGTACTCCTGTATCCCTTGGATAAATTCCTAGCAGTGCTATTGCTGGGTCATAGGGTAGGTCTATTTGTAATTTTCTGAGGAACCTCCACACTGCTTTCCAGAGCGGCTGCACCAATTTGCATTCCCACCAACAGTGCAAGAGGGTTCCCGTTTCTCCACATCCTCTCCAGCATCTATAGTCTCCTGATTTGTTCATTTTGGCCACTCTGACTGGCGTGAGGTGATACCTGAGTGTGGTTTTGATTTGTATTTCCCTGATAAGGAGCGACGCTGAACATCTTTTCATGTGCCTGTTGGCCATCCGGATGTCTTCTTGAGAGAAGTGTCTATTCATGTTTTCTGCCCATTTCTTCACTGGGTTATTTGTTTTTCGGGTGTGGAGTTTGGTGAGCTCTTTATAGATTTTGGATACTAGCCCTTTGTCCGATATGTCATTTGTGAATATCTTTTCCCATTCCGTTGGTTGCCTTTGAGTTTTGTTGGTTGTGTCCTTTGCTGTGCAGAAGCTTTTTATCTTCATAAGGTCCCAGTAATTCACTTTTGCTTTTAATTCCCTTGCCTTTGGGGATGTGTCGAGTAAGAGATTGCTACGGCTGAGGTCAGAGAGGTCTTTTCCTGCTTTCTCCTCTAAAGTTTTGATGGTTTCCTGTCTCACATTTAGGTCCTTTATCCATTTTGAGTTTATTTTTGTGAATGGTGTGAGAAAGTGGTCTAGTTTCAACCTTCTGCATGTTGCTGTCCAGTTCTCCCAGCACCATTTGTTAAAGAGGCTGTCTTTTTTCCATTGGATGTTCTTTCCTGCTTTGTCAAAGATGAGTTGGCCATACGTTTGTGGGTCTAGTTCTGGGGTTTCTATTCTATTCCATTGGTCTATGTGTCTGTTTTTGTGCCATATTTTTATTTTTTAAATGAACTGATTTTAAATTCTAGATTGACTCAATATATGTTATCCAGTTAACTAAATGGAATCTAGGGATCAGCTTTTCAAGTTTCTTGATTACTAAAAATAAAAAGTAGCTGTTTTTAGTATCACTAATTATTCTAAAACTGTTTTTCTTAACCACGTTTCAGGAATAAGATTGTAAGAACTGCAATATTCTAGCTGAAATTTAAGCAAATATATTTATAACATTAACAAGAGGTAAAAAGAACTGTTATCTTTTAATTTAAAAAATCTGATATTATCTAATCTAGAAAGGACTTCCTTTCAGGTCATTGGAATCCTTGTTACAAAAACTCAGGGAAAAGCCCTAAGAAAGAAGGAATTTGGACACAGAATGAAAATATGAAAATGAAAAACCTCTTCACAATATAGTAGCTTCATTTTCTTCTCAGCAGCTTTTTTTATATGACAAATTCCCCTGAGAATGTAAAACTTTGTACACTGTCTGAAGCATAATTTTAAGGAGAAGACATAGTCTATTAGATTAATATTGACTGTACTGTTCCAATAGATGAGACTTTAATGATGGCTCAGAACCTAGTGTGGACAACAGTAGATGGAAACATCTGTGTAACAGATATTGTTTTGTCAGAGACACACATAAGATTATTAGTAGAGATTTCTTGTTCTAGTATATCCCGGGGCACACTTAAGTTTCTGTGACTTGTCACCACGGAATTTTCTCTAAGGCAATTGCAAATTAGACTATACAGAAAAAAAAAATTGATTTGCTATACCTATATCTCATATTAACACATCATTTCAAGTTTTCTCCTAAAAAGATAAATTTTTCTGAGAGTGCTAAAATTGTTGCTATATATCTTTTCCCACCTTCTTTTTAATGATCTACTTAATTTTTTCTAATTCAAAAGAAGTTCATGATTTTTTTTGGCTATCATGGAAAACACAGAAAAATTGAAACAAATGAAAAAAATCATTACATAAAAAAATTTTAAGCATTGGCCATTAAGTACTATCTAGATGGAGATAGTAATCTTTTGGTGACTTAATTCTCAAATTTCATTTTTTTCTTTTATGTATGTGTGTTTGTATTTATTTTTAACTATTATTATTTCTTAATTTTATTTAAATCAGCTAGCGTATGTTGTAATAATGGTGTCAGGTGTAGAATTTAATGATTCATCACTTACATATAATACTCAGTGCTCATCCCAACAAGTGCTTTTCTTAACACCCATCACCCATTTAGCCCATTCCCCTACCAAACACCCCTCTAGCAACCCTCAGTTTGTTCTCTATATTTAAGAGCTTCTTACGGTTTGCCTCCTTCTGTTTTTATTTTTCCTTCTCTTCCCTTGTGTTCATCTGCTTTGTTTCTTAATTTTCACACGTGAATGAAATCGTATGGTACTTGTCTTTCTCTGACTGACGTATTTCAATTAGCACAATACATTCTAGTTGCATCCATGTTGTTGCAAATGGCAAGAATTCATTCTTTTTGATCGCCAAGTAATACTCCCTTGTACACATGGAATGTGTACACATTCCTTATGTACACATACACACACATATAAATATATATACTTCATCTTTATCCATTCATCAACCAATGGAAATTTGGGCTCTTTTCATACTTTGGCTATTGTGGATAGTGCTGTTAGAAACATTGAAGTGCATGTGCCCCTTTGAATCAGCATTTTTGTATTCTTTGGATAAATACCTAGTAGTGCAATTGCTGGGTTGTGGAGTAGTTCTATTTTTAATTTTTTGAGAAACCTCCATACTGTTCTCCAGCGCAGCTGTACCACTTTGCATTCCTACCAGCAGTGCAAAAGGATTCCCCTTTCTCCACATCCTTGGCAACATCTGTTGTTTCCCGTGTTAATTTTAGCCAGTCTGACAGGTGTGAGGTGCTCTCTCAATGTGGTTTTGATTTGTATTTCCCTGATGATGAGTGGTGTTGAGCATCTTATCATGTGTCTGTTAGCCATTTCGATGTCTTCTTTGGAAAGGTGTCTGCTTATGTTTTTGGTCTATTTCTTCACTGGATTATTTGTTTTTTGGGTGTTGAGTTTGATAAGTTTTTTTTTTTTATGGATTTTGGATACCAACCCTTTATTTGATATGTCATTTTCAAATATGTTCTTCCATTCTGTGGGGTGCCCTTTAGTTTAACTTTAACTTGTTTTCTTTGCTGTGCAGAAGCTTTTTATCTTGATGAGGTCCCAATAGTTCATTTTTACTTGTTTCCCTTGGCTCTGGAGATATGTCTAGTAAGAAGTTGCCATGGCCAAGGCTAAAATGGTTGGTGCCTGTTTTCTCCTCTAGAATTTTGATGGTTTCCTGTATTACATTTAAGTCTTTCATCCATTTTGAGTTTATTTTTGTGTATTGTGTAGTCCAGGTTCATTCTTCTGCATGTCACTGTCCTGGTCCAGGTGCATTCTTCTGCATGTCACTGTCCTGTTTTCCCAAAATCATTTGCTGAAGAGACTGTTTTCTGTTGTATATTCATTCTTGCTTTGTCACAAATTAGTTAGCCATATATTTTGGGTCTATTTCTGAGTTCTCTATTCTGTTCCACTGATCTATGTGTCTGCTTTTGTGCCAGTACCATACTGTCTTGATGATTACAGCCTTGTAATACAGCTTGAAATCTGGAATTGTGATGCCTCTGGAGGGCTTTCTTTGATTTTTCAACTTGGCTTTGGCTATTCAAGGTCTTACTTGGTTCCATACAAATTTTAGGATTGTTTGTTCTAGTTCTGTGAAGAATGCTGGTGGTATTTTGATAGGAATTGCATTGAATATGTGGATTGCTTTGGGTAGCAAACACATTTTAACTATATTTGTTCTTCCAATGCATGAACATGGAACATTTTTCCTTTTCTTTGTGTCCTCTTAAGCTTGTGTCTTATGTCTTTTATAAGCTTTCTATAGTTTTCAGCAAATAGATCTTTTACCTCTTTGGTTAGGTTTATTCCTAGGCATTTTATGGTTTTTGGTGCAATTGTAAATGGGATCGATTCCTTGATTTCTCTTTCTGATGCTCCATTGTTGGTGTATAGAAATGCAACTGATTTCTGTGTGTTGATTTTATATCCTGTGACTTTGCTGGATTTATGTATCAGTTCTAACAGTGTTTTGATGGAGTCTTTCAAGTATTCCATGTAGAGTGTCATGTCATCTGATACTCAAATAGTTAAAGTTTCACTTCTTCCTTGCTGATGTGAATGCCTTTTATTTCTTTGTGTCGTGGTGAATAATTTTTTTAATGTATTGTTGGATTCATTTGCTAGTATCTTGTTGAGAATTTTTGCATCCACGTTCATCAGAGAAATTGGTCTGTAATTTTCCTTTTTAGTGGGATCTTTGTCTGATTTGGGAATAAAGGTAATGCTGGTCTCATAAAATGAGTTTGGAAGTTTTCCTTCTATTTCTTGGAACAGCTTCAAAAGAATAGGCATTCATTCTTCTTTAAATGTTTTGTAGAATTTGGGTGCCTAGGTGGCTCAGTCAGTTGAGCGTTTGACTTCAGCTCAGGTCATGATCTCACAGTTTGTGAGCTTGAGCTCCACACTGGGTTCGCTTTGTCAGCGCAGGGCCCTCTTCAGATCCTCTGTCTCCACTCCCTCCCTGCGCCTCCTCTGCTTGCATGCTTTCTCAAAAATAAATAAACATTAAAAAAAAATGTTTGATAGAATTTCCCTGGGAAGTTATCTGGCCATGGGCTCTTGTTCATTGGGAGATTTTTTATTATTGATTCAATTTCTTTACTGGTTATGGGTCTGTTCACATTTTGTATTTCTTCCTGTTTCAATTTTGGTAGTTTGTATGTTTCTAGGAACGTATTCATTTCTTCCTGATTGCCCAAATTGTTGGCCTATAATTTCTCATAATATTCTCTTATTGTTTGTATTTCTGAGGTGTTCATTGGGAACTTTTGTCTTTGATTCGTGATTTTATTTATTTGGATTCTTTCCTTTTTCTTTTTGATAAATCTGGCTAGGGGGTTATCAATTTTGTTAATCCTTTCAAAGAACCAGCTCCTAATTTTATTTATCTCTTCTACTGTTTTTTTGATTTCGTTATCATTAATTTCTGCTCTAATCTTTATCATTTCCCTTTTTCTGCTATTTTGGAGCTTTATTTGCTGTTCTTTTTTTTTTTTTTTTTTTTTCAGTTCCTTTAGGTGTAAGGTTAGGTTGTGTATTTGAGACATTTCTTCCTTCTTTTTTTTTTTTTAATTTAATGTTTATTTATTTTTGAGAGAGAGACAGAGAGCAGGGGAGGGGCAGAGAGACAGGGAGACACAGAACCCAAAGCAGGCTCCAGGATCTAAGCTGTCAGCACAGAGCCTGATGCGGGGCTCAAACATATGAGCTGTGAAATCATGACTTGAGTTGAAGTCAGACACTTATCTGACTGAGCCACCCAGGCTCCCTTCTTCCTTCTTTAGGAAGGCCTGGATTGCTACATATTTCTCTCTTATGAATGCCTTTGCTGAATCCCAATTGTGCAGCACTGTCATGTTTTCATTTGTATGACTTCCATGTACTTTTTAAATTTTTTCTTTAATTTCTTGGTTAACTCATTTATTGTTTAGTAGGATGGTCCTTAATCTCCAGGTATTTATGATCTTTCCAAATTGTTTCTTGTAGTTGATTCTAAGTTTCATAGCATTGTGTTCTGAAAATATGCATGGTATGATCTCAATCTTTTTGTACTTGTTGAAGGTAGATTTGTAACACAGTATGTGATCTATTCTGGAGAATGTTCCATGTGCATTTAAGAAGAATTGATATTCTGCTCCTTTAGGCTGAAATGTTCTGAATATATCTGTTAAGTCCATCCAGTTCAGTGTGTCATTTAAAACCATTATCTCCTCCTGATTTTCTACTTAAATGACCTGTCCATTTTTGTAAGTGGGGTGTTAAATTTCCCTATTATTATTGTATTATTATCAACAAGTTTACTTATGTTTGTGATTAATTGATTTATATTTTTGGGTTCTTTCAAGTTAGGGACATAATGAGTTACAATTGTTAAATCTTGATGGTAGACCCCTTATGATAAAATGCCCTTCTTCATCTCTTGTTACAGTCTTTGTTTTAAAATCTAGTTCATCTGGTGAAAGTATGGCTACTCTGCTTTCTTTTTTTTTTTTTGTTCTTTTTTTTTTTTCTGAAATTTATTGACAAATTGGTTTCCATACAACACCCAGTGCTCATCCCAAAAGGTGCCCTCCTCAATACCCATCACCCACCTTCTCCTCCCTCCCACCCCCCATCAACCCTCAGTTTGTTCTCAGTTTTTAACAGTCTCTTATGCTTTGGCTCTCTCCCATTCTAACCTCTTTTTTTTTTTTTCCTTCCCCTCCCCCATGGGTTCCTGTTAAGTTTCTCAGGATCCACATAAGAGTGAAACCATATGGTATCTGTCTTTCTCTGTATGGCTTATTTCACTTAGCATCACACTCTCCAGTTCCATCCACGTTGCTACAAAAGGCCATATTTCATTTTTTCTCATTGCCACGTAATATTCCATTGTGTATATAAACCACAATTTCTTTATCCATTCATCAGTTGATGGACATTTAGGCTCTTTCCATAATTTGGCTATTGTTGAGAGTGCTGCTATGAACATTGGGGTACAAGTGGCCCTATGCATCAGTGCTCCTGTATCCCTTGGATAAATTCCTAGCAGTGCTATTGCTGGGTCATAGGGTAGGTCTATTTGTAATTTTCTGAGGAACCTCCACACTGCTTTCCAGAGCGGCTGCACCAATTTGCATTCCCACCAACAGTGCAAGAGGGTTCCCGTTTCTCCACATCCTCTCCAGCATCTATAGTCTCCTGATTTGTTCATTTTGGCCACTCTGACTGGCGTGAGGTGATACCTGAGTGTGGTTTTGATTTGTATTTCCCTGATAAGGAGCGACGCTGAACATCTTTTCATGTGCCTGTTGGCCATCCGGATGTCTTCTTGAGAGAAGTGTCTATTCATGTTTTCTGCCCATTTCTTCACTGGGTTATTTGTTTTTCGGGTGTGGAGTTTGGTGAGCTCTTTATAGATTTTGGATACTAGCCCTTTGTCCGATATGTCATTTGTGAATATCTTTTCCCATTCCGTTGGTTGCCTTTGAGTTTTGTTGGTTGTGTCCTTTGCTGTGCAGAAGCTTTTTATCTTCATAAGGTCCCAGTAATTCACTTTTGCTTTTAATTCCCTTGCCTTTGGGGATGTGTCGAGTAAGAGATTGCTACGGCTGAGGTCAGAGAGGTCTTTTCCTGCTTTCTCCTCTAAGGTTTTGATGGTTTCCTGTCTCACATTTAGGTCCTTTATCCATTTTGAGTTTATTTTTGTGAATGGTGTGAGAAAGTGGTCTAGTTTCAACCTTCTGCATGTTGCTGTCCAGTTCTCCCAGCACCATTTGTTAAAGAGGCTGTCTTTTTTCCATTGGATGTTCTTTCCTGCTTTGTCAAAGATGAGTTGGCCATACGTTTGTGGGTCTAGTTCTGGGGTTTCTATTCTATTCCATTGGTCTATGTGTCTGTTTTGGTGCCAATACCATGCTGTCTTGATGATGACAGCTTTGTAGTAGAGGCTAAAGTCTGGGATTATGATGCCTCCTGCTTTGGTCTTCTTCTTCAAAATTCCTTTGGCTATTCGGGGCCTTTTGTGGTTCCATATGAATTTTAGGATTGCTTGTTCTAGTTTCGAGAAGAATGCTGGTGCAATTTTGATTGGGATCGCATTGAATGTGTAGATAGCTTTGGGTAGTATTGACATTTTGACAATATTTATTTTTCCAATCCATGAGCAGGGAATGTCTTTCCATTTCTTTAAATCTTCTTCAATTTCCTTCATAAGCTTTCTATAGTTTTCAGCATACAGATCCTTTACATCTTTGGTTAGATTTATTCCTAGGTATTTTATGCTTCTTGGTGCAATTGTGAATGGGATCAGTTTCTTTATTTGTCTTTCTGTTGCTTCATTGTTAGTGTATAAGAATGCAACTGATTTCTGTACATTGATTTTGTATCCTGCAACTTTGCTGAATTCCTGTATCAGTTCTAGCAGACTTTTGGTGGAGTCTATCGGATTTTCCATGTATAATATCATGTCATCTGCAAAAAGCGAAAGCTTGACTTCATCTTTGCCAATTTTGATGCCTTTGATTTCCTTTTGTTGTCTGATTGCTGATGCTAGAACTTCCAGCACTATGTTAAACAGCAGCGGTGAGAGTGGGCATCCTTGTCGTGTTCCTGATCTCAGGGAAAAAGCTTTCAGTTTTTCCCCGTTGAGGATGATGTTAGCTGTGGGCTTTTCATAAATGGCTTTTATGATCTTTAAGTATGTTCCTTCTATCCCGACTTTCTCAAGGGTTTTTATTAAGAAAGGGTGCTGGATTTTGTCGAAGGCCTTTTCTGCATCGATTGACAGGATCATATGGTTCTTCTCTCTTTTTTTGTTAATGTGATGTATCACGTTGATTGATTTGCGAATGTTGAACCAGCCCTGCATCCCAGGAATGAATCCCACTTGATCATGGTGAATAATTCTTTTTATATGCCATTGAATTCGATTTGCTAGTATCTTATTGAGAATTTTTGCATCCATATTCATCAGGGATATTGGCCTGTAGTTCTCTTTTTTTACTGGGTCTCTGTCTGGTTTAGGAATCAAAGTAATACTGGCTTCATAGAATGAGTCTGGAAGTTTTCCTTCCCTTTCTATTTCTTGGAATAGCTTGAGAAGGATAGGTATTATCTCTGCTTTAAACGTCTGGTAGAACTCTCCTGGGAAGCCATCTGGTCCTGGACTCTTATTTGTTGGGAGATTTTTGATAACCGATTCAATTTCTTCGCTGGTTATGGGTCTGTTCAAGCTTTCTATTTCCTCCTGATTGAGTTTTGGAAGAGTGTGGGTGTTCAGGAATTTGTCCATTTCTTCCAGGTTGTCCAATTTGTTGGCATATAATTTTTCATAGTATTCCCTGATAATTGTTTGTATCTCTGAGGGATTGGTTGTAATAATTCCATTTTCATTCATGATTTTATCTATTTGGGTCATCTCCCTTTTCTTTTTGAGAAGCCTGGCTAGAGGTTTGTCAATTTTGTTTATTTTTTCAAAAAACCAACTCTTGGTTTCGTTGATCTGCTCTACAGTTTTTTTAGTTTCTATATTGTTTATTTCTGCTCTGATCTTTATTATTTCTCTTCTTCTGCTGGGCTTAGGCTGCCTTTGCTGTTCTGCTTCTAGTTCCTTTAGGTGTGCTGTTAGATTTTGTATTTGGGATTTTTCTTGTTTCTTGAGATAGGCCTGGATTGCAATGTATTTTCCTCTCAGGACTGCCTTCGCTGCGTCCCAAAGCGTTTGGATTGTTGTATTTTCATTTTCGTTTGTTTCCATATATTTTTTAAATTTCTTCTCGAATTGCCTGGTTGACCCACTCATTCGTTAGTAGGGTGTTCTTTAACCTCCATGCTTTTGGAGGTTTTCCAGACTTTTTTCTGTGGTTGATTTCAAGTTTCATAGCATTGTGGTCTGAAAGTAAGCATGGTATAATTTCAATTCTTGTAAACTTATGAAGGGCTGTTTTGTGACCCAGTATATGATCTATCTTGGAGAATGTTCCATGTGCACTCGAGAAGAAAGTATATTCTGTTGCTTTGGGATGCAGAGTTCTAAATATATCTGTCAAGTCCATCTGATCCAATGTCTCATTCAGGGCCCTTGTTTCTTTATTGACCGTGTGTCTAGATGATCTATCCATTTCTGTAAGTGGTGTATTAAAGTCCCCTGCAATTACCACATTCTTATCAATAAGGTTGCTTATGTTTATGAGTAATTGTTTTATATATTTGGGGGCTCCGGTATTCGGCACATAGACATTTATAATTGTTAGCTCTTCCTGATGGATAGACCCTGTAACTATTATATAATGTCCTTCTTCATCTCGTGTTACAGCCTTTAATTTAAAGTCTAGTTTGTCTGATATAAGTATGGCTACTCCAGCTTTCTTTTGGCTTCCAGTCGCATGATAAATAGTTCTCCATCCCCTCACTCTCAATCTAAAGGTGTCCTCAGGTCTAAAATGAGTCTCTTGTAGACAGCAAATAGATGGGTCTTGTTTTTTTTATCCATTCTGATACCCTATGTCTTTTGGTTGGCGCATTTAATCCATTTACATTCAGTGTTATTATAGAAAGATACGGGTTTAGAGTCATTGTGATGTCTGTATGTTTTATGCTTATAGTGATGTCTCTGGGACTTTGTCTCACAGGATCCCCCTTAGGATCTCTTGTAGGGCTGGTTTAGTGGTGACAAATTCCTTCAGTTTTTGTTTGTTTGGGAAGACCTTTATCTCTCCTTCTATTCTAAATGACAGACTTGCTGGATAAAGGATTCTTGGCTGCATATTTTTTCTGTCTAGCACCCTGAAAATCTCGTGCCAATTCTTTCTGGCCTGCCAAGTTTCAAAAGAGAGATCAGTCACGAGTCTTATAGGTCTCCCTTTATATGTGAGGGCACGTTTACCCCTTGCTGCTTTCAGAATTTTCTCTTTATCCTTGTATTTTGCCAGTTTCACTATGATATGTCGTGCAGAAGATCGATTCAAGTTACGTCTGAAGGGAGTTCTCTGTGCCTCTTGGATTTCAATGCCTTTTTCCTTCCCCAGTTCAGGGAAGTTCTCAGCTATGATTTCTTCAAGTACCCCTTCAGCACCTTTCCCTCTCTCTTCCTCCTCTGGGATACCAATTATGCGTATATTATTTCTTTTTTTTTTTTTAATTTTTTTTTAATTTTTTTTATTTTATTATTTTTGGGACAGAGAGAGACAGAGCATGAACGGGGGAGGGGCAGAGAGAGAGGGAGACACAGAATCAGAAACAGGCTCCAGGCTCTGAGCCATCAGCCCAGAGCCCGACGCGGGGCTCGAACTCACGGACTGCGAGATCGTGACCTGGCTGAAGTCGGACGCTTAACCGACTGCGCCACCCAGGCGCCCCTATTATTTCTTTTTAGTGTATCACTTATTTCTCTAATTTTCCCCTCATACTCCTGGATTTTTTTATCTCTCTTTTTCTCAGCTTCCTCTTTTTCCATAACTTTATCTTCTAGTTCACCTATTCTCTCCTCTGCCTCTTCAAGCCGAGCTGTGGTGGTTTCCATTTTGTTATGCATTTCGTTTAAAGCGTTTTTCAGCTCCTCGTGACTGTTCCTTAGTCCCTTGATCTCTGTAGCAAGAGATTCTCTGCTGTCCTGTATACTGTTTTCAAGCCCAGCGATTAATTTTATGACTATTATTCTAAATTCACTTTCTGTTATATTATTTAAATCCTTTTTGATCAGCTCATTAGCTGTTGTTATTTCCTGGAGATTCTTCTGAGGGGAGTTCTTCCGCTTGGTCATTTTGGATAGTCCCTGGCGTGGTGAGGACCTGCAGGGCACTTCCCCTGTGCTGTGGTGTATAACTGGAGTTGGTGGGCGGGGCCGCAGTCAGACCTGATGTCTGCCCCCAGCCCACCGCTGGGGCCACAGTCAGACTGGTGTGTGCCTTCTCTTCCCCTCTCCTAGGGGCGGGATTCACTGTGGGGTGGTGTGTCTCGTCTGGGCTACTTGCACCCTGCCAGGCTTGTGATGCTGGGGATCTGGCGTATTAGCCGGGGTGGGTAGGCAAGGTGCTCGGGGGCAGGAGGGGCAGGCTTAGATCGCTTCTCCTTAGGTGATCCACTTCAGGATGGGCCCTGTGGCAGCAGGAGTGAGTCAGATCCGCTGCCGGAGGTTTGGCTCCGCCGAAGCGCAGAGTTGGGTGTTTGCGCGGAGCGAGCAAGTTCCCTGGCAGGAACCGGTTCCCTTTGGGATTTCGGCTGGGGGATGGGCGGGGGAGATGGCGCTGGCGAGCGCCTTTGTTCCCCACCAAACTGAGCTCTGTTGTCAGGGGGCTCAGCAGCTCTCCCTCCCTTTGTCCTCCAGCCTTCCCGCTTTCCGAGCAGAGCTGTTAACTTATGACCTCCCAGACGCTAAGTCGCGCTTGCTGTCGGAACACAGTCCGCCCGGCCCCTCCGCTTTTGCAAGCCAGACTCGGGGGCTCTGCTTGGCCGGCGAGCCGCCCCTCCGCCCCGGCTCCCTCCCGCCAGTCCGTGGAGCGCACACCGCCTCGCCGCCCTTCCTACCCTCTTCCGTGGGCCTCTCGTCTGCGTTTGGCTCCGGCGACTCTGTTCTGCTAATCCTCTGGCGGTTTTCTGGGTTATTTAGGCAGGTGTAGATGGAATCTAAGTGATCAGCAGGACGTGCGGTGAGCCCAGCGTCCTCCTAAGCCGCCATCTTGCCGCAACTCCTAATATGTTCTTCTACTCTGCTTTCTTTTGATGTCTGTTAGCATGATAGATTGTTCTCCATCCCCTTGCTTTCAATCTTCAGGTGTCTTCAGGTCTGAAATAAGTCTGTTGTAGGATAGATATAGATGGATCTTGTTTTCTTATTCATTCTGATAACCTATGTTTCTGATTGGAGCATTTAGTCCATTGACATTTAGAGTGATTATTGAAATATATGAGTTTAATATCATTGTGTTGCCTGTAGAGTGGGTGTTTCTGGTGATGTTCTCTGGTCCTTTCTAGTCTTTGTTGCTTTTGGTCTTATCTCCCCCCCCCCCCCCCAAAGAGTCCTCCTTAAAATTTCTTGCAGGTCTGGTTTAGTGGTCACAAACTCCTATTCTAAAGACAACCTTGATGGATAAATAATTCTTGGCTGCATATTTTTCCATCTTGGCATTTTGAATATATCCTGCCACTCCTTTCTGGCCTGTGAAGTTTCTGTGGACTGATCTGCTGTGAATCTGATCTCTCTTCCCTTGTAGGTGAAGGACTTTTTTTTTTTTCCCTTGCTGCTTTCATAACTCTTGTCTGTGTATTTTGTGATTTTGACTATGATATGCCTTGGTGATGGTCAGTTTTTGTTGAATCTAAAGGGAGTTCTCTATGCTTCTTGGATTTTAATGTCTGTGTCCTTGACCAGATTAGGAAAGTTTTCGGCTGTACTATGCTCACATAAACGTTCTGCCCCCTTTTCTCTTTCTTCATCTTCTGGGACTCCTATGATATGAATGTTATTTAAGTTTTTTTTAATGTTTATTTATTTTTGAGAGAGAGAGAGAGACAGCATGAGCAGGGGAGAGGCAGAGAGAGAGGGAGACACAGAATCTGAAGCAGGCTCCGGGCTCCGAGGTGTCAGCACAGAGCCCAATGCAGGTTTTGAACCCACGAACTGGGAGATCATGGCTTAAGCCAAAGTTGGATGCTTAACTGACTGAGCCACTCAGGCACCTATTTAATCATTCCTATTTAATATGCCTCTGGGTTCTCTAAGTCTTGTATCATGATCTTTTGCCTTGCTTCCCTCTTTTTTTCTGCTTCATTATTTTCCATAATATATCTTCTATATCACTGATTCGCTGCTCTGCTTTTTCCATCCTTGCCATTGTGGTATACATTTGAGGTTGTATCTCAGTCATAGCATTTTTTATTTTGGCCTGACTAGATTTTAGTTTATTTATCTCTTCAGAAAGGGATTCTCTAGTGTCTCCTATGCTTGTTTTCAACCGCAGCTAGTATTCTTAAAATCATGGTTTTAAATTCTTGTTCAGACATCTTAAATATATTTGTGTTTATTAAATCCCTGGCTGTCATTTCTTCCTGTTCTTTCTTTTGGGGTGAATTCCTCCACCTTGTCATCTTGGAGGAGGACAAAAAAATAAAATAAAAAATAAAAAATTAAAACAAAACAAAACAAAATCAAATAAAGTAAGCTAGATGTTAGGTTTGTTTCCGTTTGCTTGTAGAGAGAAGCTTGATGGAAAAGAGAAAAAAGAGAAAGAAAAAAATTTTTAAAAATTAAAATTTAAAAAACTTAAATAATAAAGTAGAGGAAAATAATAAAATAAAATAGAATAAAAAGTAAAAAAAAGTCTCCTTGTGTATCTGAGCAAAAAAGAAGAAAGAGAACAACATAAGCAAAAACAAACAGAATGCAACCCAAATGAAGTTACATCCAGTTTCCCCTAGAACTGAAACTTTGTAGAACACTGTAGTCTGCAGGCTAAGCAGGTGGGAGGAATTTGTGCTGGTCTTCTGGGGAATGTGCTTGGAGGGTGTAGTTTAGTGGATCTTGGTATAGTGGTTCCATTCTCCACTTGGTGGTGTTGCTTAGCTCACTGGGGTCGATCTGTGTGCATGCACGCTAGAGGTGAAATGGCTTCACCTGGCTCTCTAGTCTGTTATGTGGGAATTTCGTTCCCTCACACACATTCGATCAAGCACCCCTCCTTGGTCTCAGGCTTCCATCCATTCCCCAGCTGCTCCCTGTCTGTGTCCAAGCTGTCTGCCAGCCAGGCAATGCCTCCCTCCAGAATTTTATCTCATGGGGCTGTGTCTCAAAACCCCACACTCGAGAGTCCCCTGGGCTTAGACCCATGCCAACTCTCTGGGGGAGGATGTCAATGAGCAACGTATGGGTGCCAGCTTTTCCCAGAAAACATTCACGCAATTGCACGGCAGCACAGTTTCAGAGATGATGGCAAATCACAACATGCAGCCAGTGCCAGATTTTGCTACTCTCTGGCATCTTGTCCCAATACCAGCAGAAGTGGCTGCTCTCTGGAGTCTGCTGGGACCTCTGCCGGCAGGGAGGCTGTATGGCCTTTACCAAATATAGTCCAAGCAGGGGAATTGCCTCTCCCCATATGGCACACAGGCCCCTCAGAACACGCTGCATGCTCCTAGGGATTCACCCTACTTCCTCACCAGAGCACCACCAGGCACTGAGCTTCAAACCTTCAGACTCTGCACCCTACTCTTTATAGAATCCTGGCAGTACTGAAATCCTCTCCTTTCTCCCTGTTAGTGATTTTAGGGAACAGACTTCTTGCTCAGTCCCTGTGAATTTTTTCACCCTTCCTCTCTCTCCAGCTACTTTTGAGGGGAGTAGCTCCCCTTTTGAGGGGAATGATTGTCTTGCCTGATCACAATGCACCACACTCTTCCCCTGGCTCTTGCTCTTTCTGTCTTCTTTCTGTGAAAACAGCTCCCTACCTTCCGTGGCTCCGCAGCTTTTCTCTCTCCTGATTCAGCTCTCTGTGCCACGTACCACCCAAGTTCTTTGGCTCACTTTATGCAGATTGTTGTGTTAATCCTCAGATCAATTTCCTAGGTGTTCAAAATGGTTTGATGCTGATCGAGCTGCATTTCAGGGATGAGAAAAGCTCAGGGTCCCCATACTACTGCACCATCTTTACTCCTAGATAAACTTAAACATGTGTGTGTGTGTGTGTGTGTGTGTGTGTGTGTGTGTGAGGATACCCTGGTCTTTTCTGTTTTATTTTCTACTATAGAATCTGGAAAAAATGTAAGGAAATACCACTTTTACATCTCAGGGTAGCCAAAGTTATACTCCAAGGTTCTTTATGATTTTTCTGTTGACCAAGAACTAAAGTTACCAGTTCCTCAGAAAATAATCCTTACTTATGCTTTCATTCTTGGAAAAGCTGAGGCTGTGAAAAACAAAAGCAAACAACTTTTCAGACAGAAAATGTTCCTTGTAGTTTTGGTTGATACTAGAATTTTTTGTTTTTTCCTATGGGGCTTATGAATGTGGCAGATCATGAGCTATAGTGAGATTGTTGGTAAATGTGAAGATTGACAGGAGCTGTGATTTGGAAGTTCAATGAAGAATTCCCAGGTGACAGATTGGCAAGGACACTGAGGAGCTATGAGGTTTCTAGTAGGTGACTGTGAGAAACTGGGCAGCAAGACTGTCAGGGGTGTGTAGTATGAATTGAACATAGATGCCTCTCCCCAAACATTCTAAGTTTAGCTAAATATTCGAGATCCTTTCAGAAAGACTGAGAAGAAGCTTCTCTTGCAAACAACATATAGCTTAGAATTTTTTGACAGCCAAGGAGATGACATGTGGAGCAGATTTATCTGTTGTAGAGAGACTAAGAAGACCAACACAGTCTTAATGTTCCTCTCAGCTTGACTAAACTTTAGACAGTTTTAGTCTAGACCATTATTCTCTGACTTCTCTTTTCTTAGAATATTTATGTTAGAAAGCTTTCCGTTGTAAATTCTTTCTCTGCCTTTGAAATGTGAATTTTCTGCAATCCACTAATGTCTTTCTCCAACTTGAGAGCCAGTTCTTTGAAATCTAATCATCAGAAACATAGGGGGCTCCTATCTCTAAGTCCCTATGTGATGGTAGGAAGCTAACTTCAATACGCTCCAATTAGAAAATACAGAAGGCCTGATTACAGTATCCAACCTCTCTCTTCAAGCTGGCACCAGAATTTAAAAAAGTTCCTGACTTTTGTTTCAAAGAAGTTGAGTTCAGTCTTCCCTATTATAAGTCTTGACCCTGTTGCGATAGTCTTGAGTAAAGTTTTTCTTCCTATTTTAGTAAGTATCAGGTACAATTTTTGTCTTTAACAAAGAAATAGGACATTAGTTGCACCAGAGTATATGAAATACAATTCTTCTCCTCTCCTCTCCTCTCCTGTCTTCTCCTCTCCTGTAGTCTCCTCTCCTTTCCTCTCTTTTTCTCTCCTTTCCTTTCTCTGGATAATTTCCTGAGACCTTAATTCTGGGCTTGTTTTCTGCTGGAGACATGAAATACTATTTCATTCTTTACATTGGGAACAACAAGGCCTCTGTTCCAGGCTTCCCTTGCCTGAGGCAAATGAACTATTTTCAGTATTTCAATTATGGGAAAAATAGTTATACTCCCCAGGTTTTTTTTTTTTTGGTATTATTAAATGAGATGCAAATGACAAAGCATTATAACACATATACATATAATATGTAGAAATATCAACCAATAGTAGTAGCTCTAATAATATTATTTGAATATACATGCAAAAATCAGGAGTGAGAAGAGTCTGCATCAGAAATGAACACGTTTATCTTGGTCACCTTGGCAAGTTCTGGCCTCCCAGAGAACTTTTCTTACATTTGTCTGACATGCTGGTTGTGGTTCTTTTGGAATAATAATCAAGTATGATTATATATGTGAGAAGCAATTTTGCAAGGGGATGACCTTATTATCATTACAATTCTCTACCATTTCTCTACTTACTAGAAACTCAATTTTAAAAATGGGAAAAGACAATAAAATAGAAAAGTTTCCAGAAAAATTACCTGAAAAAAGGAGGTAAATTGATAAATGCTCTATAATAGATACAGTCAGATATGCAGAATATCAAAAATTGAGTTTTTTTGCCAATATAAAAAAATGTGAATGAAATACTTTTGAAAAGAAATTATTAGATTGTCTAAAATGTTTCCAGAAACTAAAAAAACCTGAATGGACCTATATATATGGTGTAAAAATGACAGAAATTTGTATAAGAGAATTTCTGTCAAATATTTAAGGGATAAATAATCCACAAGCTATTTAAGCTGTTCCAAGGCAGAAAAAATGGTAACTGTCTTGAATTTTACCAAAGTTTCATATCAATTTATTTTCCTGAAGTTTAATACCAATTTTTAACAAAAAAGAACTTCTTCCCTATTTCCCCACAAGAAAGCAAATCACAGATCAATTTTTCTTATAAACACTTTGTAAAAAAAAAATCCTTAATACAATGTTAGCTAACTGAAGTCCTCAATACATTAATTCAATCAAATCTTAATTGCAACAACTGAATCCACTGTGACTTTAACAGAAATGAAGTTTCTAAGTGTAACTTAAAGAATTTCATGGGAACAGAGGCTCTGTAGGCTGGGGCTGATGGCTTTACCCAGCCACAGGGCCGCTCCAGGGAAGATTTTCTGGTCTTGATAATGGGCTCGGGTTCCATGGCTGTGTTAGTGATACGGATGATGCAGGAGCCTGGCCAGTGCCGCTTTTGAACTGGCCTTCACAGCAACTATCCTTGCCAGACTGGAGCTGCTTCTCCATGGCATTTGCTTCTTCTCTGTGTATGTCAATTTGATTGATCCTGGTTATATAATGGGACTTCTCCTTGTAAGGGAGGCTGAAGAAGAGTTTCTGTCTTGTAACGTTGGGATTCACAGTTTGAATAATGTGTAAACTTCCCCAAACAGAAGAACATGATGCAAAAGCTGGTTAGTGTGTGAACCAGGTAATGTGAAGCCCATTAACTCAAGGATAATTCAACATTAGGAAAATATGACAAAAATTAGTCATGTTAAAAATTCTCATGAGATAGGACGCCTGAGTCTCTCAGTGGGTTAAGTGTCCGCCTCTTGATTTCTGCCTAGATTGTGATCTCACGGTTTGTGGGATCAAGCCCATGTCACCGTTTGTGCTGACAGCATGGAGGCTGCTTGGGATTCACTTTCTCCTTCCCTCTGTGCTCCTCCCTCCCTCCCTCTCTCTCTTTCTCTGTCTCAAAATAAATACACAAGAATTTTGCATGAGAGAAATAATTATCTCAACAGATGATGAAAATATTGGATTAAATTCAGTATCAAGTCTGGATGAAAAGTCTCAGTAAGTTAGGAAGAGAGTTTTTTGATAATGTAAGGAATATTTACCTTAAAACAAGAGATAATAACATACCTTATAGTGAAACATAAAATGTATTATTTTTATCACCACTGTCGTTTCATGTCATTTGAGAAATTCACATCACTATCATAAGAACTGTGACTAACAATGGATCCAGGAGAAAAAAAGCATCTGTATTTGCACCTGTGTTTTTCTTCTTTGAAAAGCCAAGAAAATCAACTGAAACTAACAAACAAAGAAGGAGACAAGTGGACTGCTTAATAAGACAAAATAGCAGTAGAAGTGCCCTCAATGTATAAGCAACATGTGAGAAATATTATGGATTAAAAATATTAAATGACTAAGAATAATTTTAAATTTATGCTACAAATCTTCTCTGAGGAGAATAAAAGATTTCAGTAAGTGGAGATGCATCACATTTACTTGGATGAGGAGACTTAATTTTATTCCATTATCAATTCTAATCAAGTTATTTCTGTTAATAAAAGACAAGATAAGTTTTGGAAACTGGCTGAAAAATTATAAACTTCACTTGAATGAATTAAGTTTCTGTACTATTCTACATTTGGAATTGACACATTACTACGAGGAATATATTTACAGTTTACTTTTGTTTTTTATATGCTGCTATTTTTCTCAAATTCTCAAGTGCTACCAGAATTTTCTGCTGGAGATATGGCATAGCTATTTGTACTTTAAAAAAACAAAATAACTTGGAGAAAGAAAATGTAAAAGAGACCCTACCATTTGAGATACTATCACCATTTGAAAGAAGAAATTGGAATATCTATCTATCCTCTCCAGCCATCATAGATCCTCCATAGTGGATTTTAAGTGATCTCAGCACAATGTGAGAGGGCACTGTGTATACGAGTATATATGCAAGTGTATATATAAGTCACCCTTCACATCTTCCAAATGGGAGATGGGTTCATGCTCTGTGATTCCTGGAATGTAGCTTTTGGAATGATCTGGTAGATTGCAAATGTTAAAAATATATCAGATATTAGTTGAACTTGTACATCATCACGGGCTATATCAGACATTATAAGAAAAGAGTACCAGGGGTAACAATAACAAAGTCGTGGGCTCGTCTAAAGGAGCTTATCCTTGCAAAAGCTTTTGTCATTTTTAGGATGAATTTGACATAGGCTTAGCATAAACATAATCATAGATTGGAGTCCAATCAGATGTTTTAATATTGTCGTTAAAGTAATTTTTTGAAGTGATGGATGATATTTAGGCTTTATGTGTATTAAAATATTCATGTGAAAAATCACTGCACTACTGTTCTTAAAAATGGTTTAGTTATACACACATTGCTTTAAAATGGTCTATAGGGGCGCCTGGGTGGCGCAGTCGGTTAAGCGTCCGACTTCAGCCAGGTCACGATCTCGCGGTCCGTGAGTTCGAGCCCCGCGTCAGGCTCTGGGCTGACGGCTCGGAGCCTGGAGCCTGTTTCCGATTCTGTGTCTCCCTCTCTCTCTGCCCCTCCCCCGTTCATGCTCTGTCTCTCTCTGTCCCAAAAATAAAATAAAAACGTTGAGAAAAAAAAAAAATTAAAAAAAAAAATAAAATGGTCTATAACAGGTACTTGGGTTGCTCAGTCAGTTGAGTCTCTGACTCTTGGTTTTGGCTCAGGTCATGATCACAGGGTTGTGAGATTGAGCCGTGTGTCAAGCCCCATGCTACGCGTGGAGACTGCCTGAGATATTCTGTCTTTCTCTCTCTTTCTCTGTCTTTCTCTCCCTCTGTCTCCATCTCTCTTCCTCTCTCTCTCCCTCTGTCCTTCTCCACTGCTTACACTCTTTCTCTCTATGATAAAAAAATAACATGGTCTACAAAGAAAAAATGAATTTACATATATGCACAATAGCTAGTCACCGTCTTTGCCAAATCTGAGGCTTACTTCATTGGCACATCTAACCTTGGTCTACTTAATATGATTTTTTTTCACTCTTCCTGTTTATGTAGTTTTCGTTCCTTAGCTAAGATTAGGTAAAGTGAAATCCGTAGCATTCTAAACATATTAACTTGTATATAAACAGGAAGATTCAAAGGAGGTTAGCTGGAACAAGGGATAGACCTACTAATGAATTACAGTCTTAGATTGTAAAAGAAGACATCATTGGATTTTGCATATTTTCCAGAAAACTCCTGTGGTTTTATTTTTCTCAGTTTTTCTTTTGTGACTGTGCCAGGAGATAAAAACTGAACAGCTACATGGTTAAAAAAAAACATGCTTTTAAAGAACAGGTGTAGAGTAGAATTTGAATGCATGTCTCCAGAGACGAGTGAGAAGTCCAGGAGATAAAACTGAACTTTCACCCTGCTAAAGCAAGCAACTTTAAAAAGATTGCCTGCAGGGCCAGAAATAAAGACTGAGAGAAAATTTACAAGGTTGGTTAGTTACAGTGAGCACTGTTACTTTAGTTTTAAATGTAAGGCTGTAGTGATAGCAAATTTGCTAGGCATAGACATGGTTAATTGCTCATTTCTATACAGGTAACATCAAAATTGGTGTTACTGACTTAAGGTAGTTGGTTCATTGGGAGGGATCATTACAAAATTTCATTTGTGATATGAATAATGATTTTCTAGGTATTATTTACTTTGATAAAATGAACAGCATTCTAGTACTCAATTTCAGTGTTAATGGAATAAAATCAGAGGTACTGAATGTGGCTTTATAACAAATATTTTCTCAGTGAAGTGCTCATTAGTTAAACTCGACATTTTACCTGTGACCTTGGTGCCAGAGCATATTATTTTAACCTACTAATGTAGCTTTGTATGGGTTTCTCACGAAGTTATGGAAGGAGTTAGATTACCTTTCTTCTTATCCCGGGGTGCCTTCCTAACGCTTTCCCTAACTACACTCCTCACACTCATTTCCCCCAAATTAAGTATGTGTGTAGGGCAGATCATGCGAGTTCCTATGGACAATTGGGTTGTCTAGCTCTGTGTAACCTGTGCCCATTTCAGGTTGTGGAAGTTCTATTTATCTCCTGCTTTTCTTCCTCGGCTCCTATTTCATGAACACCGACTCCTAGCTAAGCAAACATAACTTGAGTTGATTTTCTCTGGCAGGAGTAGGAACAGCGTCTGCAATGATAGCAGCCCTAAGACTAAATAGGCTGCCCCCATCTCTCACTGTCTGCGTTCCAGAATAAAAATGACAGGTAAAATTAAATGCTTTAAGCCTAAAACAGAAATGGATTCCCCATCCTTTTATATTCTTGAACAGTAATGTGAATTACTCTTTTTAAAGGTTTTGGTTCAATTAGTCACAGTATTCAATTGTCTGAACTGGACAACACCTACAGCATGATCCACTATATTTCATTTTGCTTTTTAGGCAGGTTTATATATCTTCCTGATGGCATGGTTTTATAGCCAAAACAAAAGAAAACAAGAACACCTTCAGCCAGCATTTGGAAATTACATGTGTTTTTTATTTTTTAATCATCATTATCAGTGTTGAAAATATTACCCTTGACATGTGGGAGATTTTACACTATGGTATGCCTGTAAAATCCCAGATTTTTACTTAATTGATCTATTATTTAGATCTGTTATTAGATCTATTATTTTTAGACAGTGATGCATAACAAAACTTGCCCTTGAAACTTGGCTCTTGAGCTGTAATATGAAACAAACAGCTGGGTTTACAACAAAAAGCTGTGATTGAAAAGGCATTTTCGTGAATGAAGTAACTGAAAATATGTGATCTCATTTCATACATTTACAGTTGCGTACTGAGTCTGTACAGTAAATAAACTAGGATGGCTATAAGCCTTTCAGATATAGTCATGGATCACTTTTGGTTCAATTTTGGTTCATTTTTACACATAGAATAAATTTGTGTGTTTGGATGAAATGTATATAAAACTGAATTAAGATTCTGAATTAGGTCAGAAATAGTGGTAGCCATTAAAAATTTTGTTTTTAACTGCCTATATGAAGGATAAAAATGCACAAAAGAAACAGTTATAAGACATGAAGGATTCCAAGAGGGGACAAATATCTCATTCAGTGCTCTGCATGTTCCTGCAATGGGAAATCAAGACTTTTCATTTGTTCTTTCTCTCATTTCTAAGGAGGAGGAGAGGAGTGATAGTGACATGGGTTGGGGACAAAATGGATTCCTCAGAGTCATTATAGGAAAAAGCACTGGGCATAGGCGTTTTAATGTAAAAATGGAGAAGGTTAAAAGTGCAAGTGTTTATACATGACTTGTTAATTAGATTTTGTCTTTTTGGAGTTAAGGCTTCTCTCTTGTGATTAACTCTCATTTTGGGTTCATTTTCTGTTTTTCTCTCATGAAGCTAAAGAGGACTCTGGGGCTTGCTTCTGTTTGGAAGTAGACAACTTGCCCCACTTACTCCCTACCCCCTCCACCCAGTGAGCTCAGGGAAAGTCCAGCAGAAAGACCTGCATTGAATTGTTTTGACTATTGTTCATGGCCTGAGGGCAAAAATGGCTTCTTTCTTCAGCGTGCTTTTGCTTACATTCATCTCTTTTGGGTTCTTCTCTCTTTCCAAGTGTTACAATCTAGTGGGCCTAAGATAGGGTGTAAGCTGAGGGAAAGGGGGCAGAATGAGTTACTCCACCTCTTTCTAGAGTGGAGCACGTAGAGGTGAGTGGCCTTGGAACTGTCTTCAGCCTAAAGGAACCCTTGGCTTCTATAGTCTAACAACCTTGGCACAGCTAGGTGTTTCATATATTTTTGGGTCAAATTCTCTGCTTTAGATTTTGGGTGTCCTTATCCTTTCTCTGTGTCTGTGTATGTGCATGCATGCACGTGCACGCACACACACACACACACACACACACAGACACACAGGACGTGAGAGACTCATTCTGGCGGGAGATCTGGCATTGACAGGCACCTAGTAGGGGTGTTGGGAATGCTGGCCATCTCTCTCCATCTTGGACATACTATTAAAACCATGTAACTCTCTCTCATGGAGATTTGCCTGTGGCACTTACCACTTAATTGTTTTATTCTTGCATATATTCAAGCTTTGCCTTCTTTCTTAGGCTCAAAGCTGTGTAGGGACTAAATCTATGTCTGATTCATCTTTAATTCCCATCGGTGCTTACACATAATAGCAGCTCAAACATTTGTTGATTAACACATACTTGTTGTAGCAACATTTAAACAAGCCCTGAGGGACTCTTTTTGATAAATTAACAAGTGGTTCTTTGAGCACCTTTGATTGAACATTTGTAGAGATGGAGATAAGATGTCTCAGTAGTACCCACATTTTTAAAAAAACATTTTATTATAGAAAATTAGACACATGTGCAAAGAAGAAAGAAGAGTAAGCCTGATAATGAGCCTTATTTACTCATCACTGAGCTTCAATAATTATTCAGATGTGAGCAATCACTTGTCATCTATCCCCCTGCCCAATCTCCCCAGATGTAGTCAGACTATTTGGAGAAATCCCAAGACATTGGCATTATTTCATTTCAACTACAGATATTTTATCATACTATATTTATTTTAAATACTATGCTGCACGTACTCTTTTGGGTTTACTATGTTATATTCTTCTAAAAAGGATAGCATATATCATAATGTGTTTGCGGGGTGTGTACTGAGCTAAGTGGGTGAGTTTTAGGGAGTTGATTTGGGGATCACCAGAAGCCCAATGCGAATCCTATGATGAGGTGGTTAGAATACAAGATGACCCAGTAGAAGAGCTTAAAACACAATGAAGGGAAGTTTTGTGTGTTTCTTGTTACTCTTATTTGACTGCCAACTTTCCAAAATGGAATCAGTTTTTCCAGACCAAGCTCAAGTTTAGTGATAAATTATGGTGGCTAACACATCAGGTGGCACCAAGTCATGGATCTGCTGCAGGCACACTTCCAACATCTGGAACGGTTAAAGAGTTACCTCCAGAAACCACAGTGAAAATCTGAGTGGAGACAGACGTACACATGCTGCTGTTGTCATACATATAAATCTGCCAACCAATCACAGCAAGGCTCCCTGTGACTCAGCTTGGTGGAATATCACCATGTTTTCTAAGCATGGTTTCTAAGCAAGTCCTGCTGTTTAAAAGCGTTATAGTCATCACATTGGCATCCCTACAACAGTTAGCAGAGTCTCTAGAAGGTGCACAGCAGGTACTCCATACCTTTTTGCTTAATTCAATGGTGAAGACAAATAGGCTAGCACTTACAAATCAGAGCAACATTGGTTAGGTGCATTTCAGGATTTCATGAAACACTGCCTAACTGTTGAATTTTACAAAACACAGGGGTAGAGATGTATTTTTGGCATGTGGCAAACAGCAAATAAGATGGATGACTTTTTTTTAAATTTAATTTAATTTTTTAGAGAGAGAGAGCAAGCTGGGGAGTGGGGCAGACAGAGGAAGAGAGAGAGAGAATCCACACTCAGCATGGAGCTCAGTGTAGGGCTCAATCCCACCCCTCTGGGATCCTGACCTGAGCTGAAATCAAGTGGCATGCTCAACTGACTGAGCCACCCAGGCACCCCAGGATGGATGACTGTTTTAATATCACGTGGTCAAAAACACATATATACTCTGGTTAGATGTACATAAAGCACTCGAGTTTGAGGTGTGTAATGGGTACATAGTGACAGGTGGGAGCCTGGATCTTCAGCAGTCTGAAGAAATCATGTTAATGGATTTCTTTCAGCGAAGGTATGGATATAAATAGATTGTCATGGGATGCCTGGGAGCTCAGTCGGTTAGCATCTGACTTCGGCTCAGGTCACGATCTCGCGGTCCGTGGGTTCGAGCCCCGCGTCGGGCTCTGTGCTGACAGCTCAGAGCCTGGAGCCTGCTTCAGATTCTGTGTCTCCCTCTCTGTCTGCCCCTCCCCCACTTGCGCTCTGTCTCTGTCTCAAAAATAAACAAACATTTAAAAAAATTAAAATAAATAGATTGTCATGGGGGAATTTCTCTTAGCAGAGGGCATCAGGAGGTCATATTCCCATTCACAGTATTTATGGGAGGGAGAAAGGAGAAATATTTTGATATAGATTGATGATAAATAATTTCTCTGTGATTATATAATTCTGAGGTCCTTACTTAAATTTTCCTCATGTAGATTTTGACATTCCTTAGAACTAATGGAATTACTATGGCATTGTAGGCTGGGGATGAGGGCAGTGGGTCTTGATATGTTTGATGAATATAGATGATTTCTGCCTATCAGTCACTTTTCTTCCATGTGAGCTGAAAGGGCTATGCAGTGATTACTTTATTAACAGCTACAGAAAAGTCCATTATTTGAGAGGAGAACTCTGGTCAAAGCCGAGTTGGAGTATAGGCCTTAGATGAGAAGCCTGAGTTACACTTCCTCCTCCATCTACCCTTCTCCCACCCATTTCTAAAACTCAGGACTCGTATATTTTTGTGTGCCCAGGCACAGAGAGGGATGGATAGCCCTAGATGGGACTGGATGAAATCTGGGAGTATGAGAGTGTGTCTCCAAATGGATGCTCCAACTCAATTCATTAATTCTGCAAAAGGGAGGGCAAGAGCTGTTTTAGAGGGGATGGCTCACAGGTCCTTGTAAGACATAATGAGATCCCATCCCAGAGTCACCATGACCAATCAGTACCTGTGTTTCTGACCAATCTGATTAGCAATTTTTTTTCTACTTTTTGGCAGGGTGTTAGGAAGAAGGTGGGCAGACATGAAGGATATATGATTGTAGCTTCCCTTATTGTTTGTTAGTTGTTAATAGGATACATTAAAGCATTGTCTGTAACTAATATTTCTTCCGGCTCATTAGCCTATAGGTAAAAATAAGGTCACAGACCATCTATCTAATATTTTGTTGGTTTAATAGTCATACCTGCTAATGCAGAAACTCCATTTCCCTGAACATCATCTCTAGGTGCTTTTGGAAGCAGGTGAAACCTGTGTGTAGCATTCCTGAAAGTAGCTGTCCACTCTCTCTGGCTGCTCACAGAGGTACTACATGTGCCTTTCTTGCCCCTCCAGGCACAATTCCCTTTGGTGTCCTTTGTGTTCTAAAGGTATCAGAATTTCATGGTAGTTTGTGGTGAGTGAGGAAGAAAGGCTCTTTTCTGTTAGATTTCTAGTGTACTAGAGGTCTCTGTCAATGCTGCATGGACCCAGGGCATATAGAAAACTGGCTTTTCTGTTCTTAAAACCTTCTTTTAAACTAGGACCAAAAACCTGTCAAGGCCTAGCTAGGTATTGGTTGAAGTAACCGCCCTCCTTGTGATACTCGAAATGACTTCACCCCTTTTGACACTAAGGTTTTGTCACTTGGTAATGGCTACTAGCTGACTGCTGTTTTTCGTTTTGCAAAGGATCCTCTGACAAGGGTTTCATATGCCTTCGTGAAAACAGGTTTCTATTGTGTCAAATCTCTTTGAAGTGCAGCTGTGGACAAAGCTTCAGTTTGTTGTCTCCCGATGTTCTAGGCACCCTGCATGACCGCTTCTCCCTTCTGCTTATCTGATGTGCCCAGACCCTGAATCTCGAATCAGATTCGGCTAGGGCACTCCTGGAGGTGACTGCTTTCTTTCTTAGACTTGTCACTCAAGCATCCAATGTATTTGACTTTGACCCATAGATTTATTGCAGTTCCACTTGCATACCCAGTTTAGCAGATGGGGTCCACTATCTTGGTGCACAGAGTGTTCTAGAATTTAGGTTTGGGAAGGAATCTTATCATTGACTGAATTTTAAATTTGTTAATAGGATTCATGTGCCTCACTCTATGTCCTGTCTTTTTGCATTCGAACTCTTAGAAAATTATAACATGGGACGCTTTTGTTTTGTTTTGTTTTTGTTTTTGTTTTCAGGGCTGTCTGGGATACTAGCACATTTTGTCACCTGTCACTTTGTGCCCTCTAAATATATTTAGAAGTAATTATTTTTTATTATGTGCCTATTAGGTACATAAAATGGTCGCTCTCATTACATAAAAATAACTGTTTCTTACTTAATTTTACTGTTTCTGAGTTTTTAAATAATTCACTTATTTATTTATATTATGCTTATATTTTTATATTATTTTCTTAAGTATCACCTGTATTCATATTTCTTCAAGAAGAGGTCTAAAATTCCTATCAAGTGAAAGAAAATGGTGAACAGAATCATCTCTAGCTCCTCATACAGCCTGAAAATTCTGCTTACTCTTCGAACCTTGCCACTAGCTTCTCATTACTCTTGTTTCTAAGTTAAAATGATGGGATTAAATTGGCCAGAAACCCTTAGCTTAGTTATAAAATTTTAATAACTGGAAGCTTTTAAGCAGTAAACATACACACTTTTTTTTTTTACATAAAAAAGAAAGCATTTGGAGTCTCAGAGATTGAATATTAACCATGTAATTGAGAATGCTTGCCATAGTATTTTTTAAAAATTTCATGTTTTTATTTTAAAATAGTAAGAAGTGAAATTTTAACCATGTGTTCTGTCTGGCATGGGGGTTGGCAACACCCTAAATCTGAATTTAAGGAAGGTATTCCTCTAGGAAGTAAAAAGACTTAGACAAATGGCTCCTTAAATCTCCTACGACTATAAGCATAGAAAGGTACTTTGAGGAAGCACTACTCTGTGGGAGAAGACGCGTTGCAGGCAGTGCTGAGAAGTGAAATGTGAGCGGTTGCTTCTGCCTTTTTACAAACACTTGACTCACTCTGGAGATACAGCTCAGGGAATGGTGTGCATCAGCACATAAGAAACAGATGGCCATACTAATAGCTGTCCTGGGGATGGGCTGAATTTAGGGCACATGAAAGCTGCAGCGAGGGGCCCGGCAGAGTTCTATTTTGAGTTTAAAATGTAAATGCTAAACTATGTAGTGAATCACAGGCTTTTGGATGGCCAATAAAGGCAGTTGAAATCATAGGCTTGGAATTAACAAGAACTAGTGGATGAAATAGGGGATAGCTGGGTCTTTTTTTTTTTTTTTTTTTTTTTCCCTCCTGGAACACTAAGAATTTAATGGGATAGCTCTTATTACTTCCTTTGAAACAGTGACATTTTAATGTATGGATTCTTAAGTTTGTCCACCCAAGAAATTTAGATGAAATGTTTCCTATAGTATAAAGACATTTTATGAGGATTAAAGTAATGTGAACAGGTTAAAGTATCAGCATTATAGAGCTGGAGAATGTGAGTACAAATGCCTCTGTCTACATGAAGCCTAAAACAACAGTGACATTCTACAAATGGCAGAGCAGGGGCTAAAACTCAAGTTCTTCTTTTTTAATTAAAAAAAATTTTTTTTTCAACGTTTATTTTTATTTTTTTATTTTTGGGACAGAGAGAGACAGAGCATGAACGGGGGAGGGGCAGAGAGAGAGGGAGACACAGAATCGGAAACAGGCTCCAGGCTCTGAGCCATCAGCCCAGAGCCCGACGCGCGGCTCGAACTCACGGACCGCGAGATCATGACCTGGCTGAAGTCGGACGCTTAACTGACTGCGCCACCCAGGCGCCCCAAATTTTTAAAAAATGCTTATTTATTTTTGAGGGAGGGCGGGAGAGGGGGAGAAAGAGAAAAAGCCTGAGTGGGGAGGGGCAGAGCAAGACACAGAATCCAAAGAGCAGACCCCAGGCTCTGCGCTTTCAGCACAGAACCCAAAGCAGGGCTCAAACCCATCAACTGCCAGATCATGACCTGAGTCAAAGTCAGGCACTCAACCAACTGAGTCACCCAGGTGACCCCTTTCAGAGTTTCTAATCTCAGTGGTTGCCTCAGTCAGGAACATAAGGATCACCTTAGACATACTGCATTTCTTACCTCCTGGCTCAAAAACTCTTTTTCTCCCCCGCTTCAATTATTTATCCTGCTTTATTCAATTATTTTGATACTATGGACACATTTGGATGTTAAGAAACTCTTTGTAAAAGTATTATTTTCTTTTTAATGTTTATTATTTTTGAGAGAGAGAAAGAGAGAGAAAGAGACAGAGAGACAGAGACCAAGCAGGGAAGGGGCAGAGAGAGAGAGGGAGACACAGAATCCGAAGCAGGCTCTGAGCGCTCAGCACAGAGCCCGATGCGGGACTCGAACACACAGACCGCGAGATCATGACCTGAGCCGTAGTCGGCCACCCAACCCAGCCGCCCAACCGACTGAGCCACCCAGGCTCCCCATTTGTAAAATTATTTTTAATGATTGATATTGTACTATTGGGAGATACGCCATAATTACCTATTTTCTAACTCTGTTGTGGTGATTTCACAATATATACACGTATTAAATCATTATGTTGTACACCCACACTCACACATTGTTATATGTCACTTATATCTCAGTAAAGCTAGGGGATAATAGGGTTGAAATGTCTTAGCAGCACGCAGTTAATAGTCTTAGGGCAAGGGCCAAACTCTTTATCCTAGCAATCATACCCAATTACCACAGTCTGAATTTTCACTACTCTTCATATTTATTGTCTTAAGTCCTGTCATTCACATCTTTTGCTGTTTCTTACACTTATCTTGCCCTGTGTGTATCTTTCCATCAGGCTCTGTTTTGTGGGCTGGATTTTGAGAAACATTTTTAGTCCTCTTTATTCTTCACTCACTCTTTCATCTTTACTTTCATTTGTATTTTTTTTTTCTTCGTTAGGGCATTCATGCAGGGAAAGAAGTGAGTGTTTGGGGTGGTATTACTAGAAAACCAGATGCCTCTTCATCAAATAACCCCTGCTCCTTTTTCTCTGTTGGAATATGTTCCCAAAGAGGGGATAGACTGCTTGATGAACTGTAAGCACGTTGCTGATTCCATCCTAAAATTACGCAGGAAAATACATGCTAGTGTTTGGAGGAAAGAAATGGTAAAAATGAACTAGAAGATTGGATGCAGAATGAGAGAGGGTTGGGAAGAGGCAAAGGGGCACTTGTTTGGGCATTAGCAGAAATTTTCTGTTAACATCTCTCTAAAATGAACTACCAAGGAAAATTCTTTTATAAGAGAGATAAAAAGAAAATCGGGTACAAGTATTAGTTTTCCAACTTGTTTCCCTACCTTCAGCCTATTACTATGCTTAAGAACTATAATGTCTTCTATTTTCTTTCAAATACGTGTGCAAAATGATTATTAAATGGTTTATTAACTAAGGTACTTGAAAGTATTTTCAGTTTTCAAAGCACTCATATAAGAAAGGCTTGAGATACAGTGTGTGGAATCTAAAATATGTACTAGTAATCCATTCCTATGAAGAAAGCATGTTGTTAAAGCCAAAATGTGCTATGACATCTGCTAAGTCATTCCTGAATCCATATAAAAGGAAGGCCAGTTCCATAAAATTCTGAAAGAATCAGTCAAAGCCAAAAAGTTAATGTGACCAGTTGTTTTGCATTATGTAGACAAGAAAACCATCTGCTTTTCCAAATAGTGGTCTAAGTGACATTGGAGTCCTCGTATCTTGGCCTTGAATCAGAAAATCAGCTGCATCACCCCTGTGGTCACTTTCTAAACAAGGACATGGCTGGTGGCTGGAGGTTCATCGGGATATACATCTTAACCCATCACCCATCACCTGTCCCCAAGTGTGCTCTCTGGGTCTGTGGTTCTGGTCTATTTTTCCCTTCCTAGACTTGTGCCTTGAACATGGCAACTGCCATTACTCTTCTAGAACTGCATCTCATTTTCTCCCTAAATCAGAGTCTGTTCTGGCTCCTTTAGTTGCTATCAATGCATCCAGGTTCAGCCTGAGCTCATAAGGCTCTTGGGATGCCAGTGTATTCCCGCAGTTACGATTCCTGATTGTTTCACAGTTTCTCTAAGCCATTCACTGGCCCTTCCCATTTAAGCTTCTTCTCCACTCTCTGTGTACTGCCATCGACTCTGCACCTACACCCACTTAAAAATGTATTTTCTTCTTTGTATGTTTTTTCCTTAACTGTTCCTTCTGTCTGGGAAGCTTCCCTGAAGTGCCCATCCGCAAAATATTTCTACTTATTGACTGATCAAATGCCGTCTCTCCAAGAAGCCTTTCTTAGATTCTTGTAGATGAATTTAGACTTTCTATTTACCTATCCACCCATCCGTGAGTTTCTTCTCCCATAGCACAGTGTATGTATCTTCATTAATCATGTTTTCTGAAATGCTGCTTTGTATCACTTTTATGCTTGTGTTTTATGGCTGTAGGGGTCTGTTTCTCTGAACAAGTTATGATTCAGAAAGGCTGAGGCTGTCATTCATTTTTATATTCCCACAGAACCTAACATGCAGCTTTGCAGGCCACGGTCATTCAGAAAATATTTGTGCAATTTAATAGAAACAGAGAGCAAATTAGGGCTGATCAATCAAATTTGATGGTTGATGTTAACATTTATTAGTTGGCGAACAGTGGGTGCATGGATAGGTATGGGGGCTATTTTCTAATGATATTTTAGAATATTAGTTTCAGATGTTTTGAGGGGAATATAGTAGAGCAGACTTCTACATATATTGCTGCTTATAATGCTGACACATGGTTTTAAGATTTAACATCATCCCCTGCCTTTTTCTCTGCATATTATGGATTTGAACAAAATTTTAAAAACATTTCTTACTGTCCCAGGGAAGAAAAAAACAATTGCAGATTCATACCAGTTAGCCTTCTCATTAGTTTTCAAACATAAATGTATTGACAGGAAACAAAACCATTATGTGTTTAATTAACATTAACATTCATAAAGTATTATTTGAATATAACTTAATATCTTAGAACACTTAGAGGCTTTGAAACTGGAGATTATTTCCCAGGGGAAAAGTGAAATGGTATTCTCTGTGACTGCTTTTCAAAATCTAGGACCCAGTGAATTAGTGGATTCTAAACTTGGCAAGCCAGTCTCTCCTAGTCCTAGTGGGAAGTATTTTGATTTTAACTTCCTTTGGAAAATCTCCCAAGCTGGAGGGGAAATAAACATACTTCAAGAATCAAGGCTCCTTTTAGAAATTCAGTTTTAAAATATTTTTTTTTAAAGGAATTCTGGCTCCAGCCCTTTTTTTATTTTTTTCCTCCATCTTAATCAACATTTCATCCTTCTCTCGTCAGCTGCCAAAGCCCAGCCTTTTCCTGGGCTCTTAGGGATTTGAAACATTTTGGCAGGCTGAGAATGGGTGGGAGATGCTCACAAAGAGGGTGAGAAATGATGTTTTCACTTCCTAATATTCTTGGCCAGATTGATTTTCTGTGTGGGAGGAGAAAACTCTGGAATCATGTCAAGTACTCCACAGAGATTCAGACAAATAGGACTGGACGCATTAAATCAACAAATACTAAGCATGGGTGGGGGGTGGGTTTTAGCCAACATAGAACTTGAAAAACTTAGTACATACTCTTCAAAAGCTTAGATACAGTTGTGGAGATAAAGTGTTTGCAGCTTTTAATGGCAACATACCAGATACACATAAGTCCAAAAAGTACACACTCAGTTTCCAGATGTATGGAGAAGAAACAAAAGGAGCTATGAGAGGGAGGGGATCCTTTTATTGTCATCCTTTCTTTTTCTTTATTTTTAAAAATTTAAAGGCAACTTACTCTCCTAAATTTTTTTTTAATGTTTCTTTTTGAGAGAGAGAGAGAGAGAAAGGGAGAGAGAGACACACAGTGTGAGTGGGAGAGGGGCACAGAGTCAAAAGTATGTGAAGCAGGCTCCAGGCTCTGAGCTGTAAGCTCGGCCCCTGGGCTTGAACTCATGAGCCGTGGGGTCATGACCTGAGCCAAAGTCAGACTCAAGTGACTGATCCACACAGGCGTCCTTAAGTCCAATTTAGTTAATATATAATGTAACAATGATTTCAGGAATAGAATTCAGTGATTCATCACTTACATATAACACCCAGTGCTCATCCCAGCAAGTGTCCTCCTTAATGCCTATCACCCATTTAGCCTATCCCCCAACCCAATACCCCACCAGCAACCCTCAGTTTGAGAGTCTCTTATGGTTTGCCTCCCTCTCTGTTTTTATCTTACTTTGCTTCCCTTCCCCTATGTTTGTTCATCTGTTTTGTTTCTTAAATTCCACATATGAGTGAAGTAATGCATTTGTTTTTCTCTGACTGACTTATTTCACTTAAGACACTCTAGTTCCATCTACATTATTGCAAATGGTAAAATTTCATTCATTTTGATTGCCAAGCAATACTCCATTGTAAACATATACCACATCTTCTTTATTCATTGACCTGTCGATGGACATTTGGGCTCTTTCCGTAGTTTGGCTATTGTTGATAGGGCTGCTGTAAACATTGGGGTGAATGTGCCCCTTCGAATCAGCACTGCTGTATCCTTTGGATAAATACCTAGTAGTGCAATTGCTGGGTTGTAGGGTAGTTCTATTTTTAATTTTTGGAGGAACCTCAACACTGTTTTCCAGAACAGCTGCACCAGTTTGCATTGGAGGGAGCCTTTGTAGACATACGGTAACATGAGGGTCATCTATGTTTCCAGAGGAAATTGGAGAAGTATGAGCATGTGTCACTGAAGATTGATATTTGACTGGGTTTTTAAGGATTATTAATGTGGATAACTATTATTATTTGTCTACCTCCTGTTACATGCTTTGCATGTATTCTGTCTAGTCTTAACAAGTGTGCAAAGTGGGTATTACGTGATTTTATTGTAATGTCTGCCGTTTCATCGGACTGGAAGCTCTGTGAGGACAGGGGTGGATTTACCTGCTTTGGGTCGTCTTCCTATCCTGAGGCTCAGCAGTGTCTGGCAGATGAGCAGTACCCAGTAATTATTGGTGGACTACAGACAGGAAAGCTGCCAATCTGAGGTTAAGTAATTTGCCCAAATTCAATGCCCGCAAGTGGCAGAGCTGGGATTTGTGCATGTCTATTTGATGGCAAAGCCTGAGGTCACCTGTGGTGTAATGCTCTTCAGTGATGAATCTGATACAAAGAGTTGGAGAGAAACCAGAAAACCATGCCATTTTGGAACATACAAGCATTAGGAAGGTAACAGAGAAGTAACAAATAGGCCGCTTTAGCTTTGGTAGTAGGCTAATTGGAAAAACACGTTGGGGCCATATTCTGTAAAACTTGATATATCAGACTCTATTTTTTTTTTTTCATTTTTCTTTTAGTGGAACATAATAAAACATTTTTTAATTAGAGAAACAATGATCACAGCAGTACTTTAAGGAAAACTCCCACAATAGATGTGCAAAGGAAGTTTTGGAAAGAGAGACTGAGAACTAAGGCCAGCGGGGAGACTCCTCCAGAGCTCTAGCAGGGTATGATATATATTCAAGTTCTCTGTATAGATATGGGTCCTGTGTTAGGTCAGTGGAAATGGAAATAACGCGTATGAAAGAGATAATCTAAAGGAGGTATCTTCAGGTATTCATTATAAGGCGGAATAATAATCACTTTAGTGCACTTCAGTTTTAAGTCTGTTATAACTGAGACCATGAATGATGCATTCAATGGGAATAAATTTAACCATTGAAAACTTGTACTGAAGTTAGGGGTCAGGAATAGAATAGCGTTAGGGAGCAAAAGCATAAAGGAAGCAATTGAAACTGGTGGATGAAGACAAACAAGGATTGATGTTAGAAAGAAGCTCCATTAAAAAAATAGTAATTGCTTCTTTTTGATAAATATTCATAGTGAACTATAAATAATCAGATGGACACATTTTTTTTTTTTTTTAAATTTTTTTTTTCAACGTTTATTTATTTTTGGGACAGAGAGAGACAGAGCATGAACGGGGGAGGGGCAGAGAGAGAGGGAGACACAGAATCGGAAGCAGGCTCCAGGCTCTGAGCCATCAGCCCAGAGCCTGACTCGGGGCTCGAACTCACGGACTGCGAGATCGTGACCTGGCTGAAGTCGGACGCTTAACCGACTGCGCCACCCAGGCGCCCCAGATGGACACATTTTAATTGTATGGCTCACTGAAATTTTACAAAGTGATACACCCATGTAACACACAAAGATCATGATCTAGAATATTACCACCATTCTGGAAGCCTCTCTCATAATAATTCTCTTCAAAAAAATAACTATTATTCTGATCTCTTTTAGAGATATTTTAGATCCTTGAATAATTGAAACCATACAATATGGTATGTATTCTTTTGTGTTTGGCTTCTTTTGCTCAACATTATAGTTGTGAGATGTACTTTTTTTTTTTTTTAAGTGTGACCCATGGGTTATTCAGAAATGTATTGCTTAATATTAACAAATTTGGAAGATTGCTGTTTTTTTTTTTTTGTTTTTTTTTTTTTTTTTTACTGTTACTGATTTTAGCTTAATCCCACTGAAGTCAGAAAACATTCCTGGTGTTATTTCAGTCCTTTGAAATTTATTAAGAGTTGCTTTATGGTCTAGCAAATTTTCTTTTATGGGTAAATGCTCTATCCCATTAAAAAAGAATATGTGTAAGAATTTATACTCTGAAATGTTGAGGACAATGTTCTATAAATGCCAATTAGATTAAGTTTGTTAGTCATGGTGTTCAACTCTGGTACATTTTAATGCTTTTTTGTCTGCTTGTTCTCTGTTACTGACAGAAGTATGTTACACTTTCCCATTATTAACATAAATTTGTTTAGTTATTCTGTTAGTTCTCTTTTTTCTTTGTAGTTCTTGACACTTTCTTAGTACAGGGAACTTAGGCTTATTATATCTTTCCATTAAAATGAGATTTTATCACTCTGAAATGTATCTGCTTATCTCTAGTACTATTTCTTGTCTTAAAGTCTACCTTATTTAATAACATTATGGCTATGCTATTTTCTTTTGTTTGGTATATTTGTAATACACTTTTTTTCTATCCATTTATTTTCAATCTTTCTGTGTCTTTATACATAAGGACAGATATTGACACATATTAGACATGTATATTATATATCATAGTCATATTATGGAAGCCAAAGTTTAAAGATGAGGAACAAGCAGGGCTAGAAAATAGAAGCATCATCAAAGATGTAGGAGGAGAATAAGCCTAGCAAGGAATTAGTAAAACTAAGAAGAATTTCAAGCAGGATGGAAAATTCAGCCTGCTTTTCTGCTATCCAAACAGAGGCGCATGTCAAGTGCCATAGAGACAGGAAGGCGAATAGAGATGATGAAACATCATTAGATGTTATGTAGTCACTAAAGATTTTTTTTTCTATCTTATTATAGTAATGACAATAAAATGTAATCAGCAGATTTAGGCGTATTATTTCTCACATTTAGCTGTAGAAAGAGTAATGCTCTGAAACATGCTTCACTCTTGAGGGTCAATCTGGTCACATCTTTTGGCCTTTCTAGTAAGTTATTCAAGGATCTACCTGCTGTTTTAGCAGACACTGGTATCTCCTTCTCAAGGCTTAGTCTTCCCCTTTAATTACACAGAAGTCTCAAGGGCTTGCACAGTGCAATGCAGGGTGTCAGGCTACGGGCATCCCTGAGGGCAATGGGCACTGACTACTGTCAGTGTTCTCTCTGACCTATAGGGTGCAGGGCTGAAGCTGAATCCTGTACAGCGGGACTCTCAGAGCAGGCCTGGTGGTGGGTGGTCCTTTGCAGGTCCATTTCTGTTTCTCCTTCATCTTCCCCCAAAGATAAAAAGTTTTCTGTTTGATTTATTTATTTATTTATTTATTTATTTATTTTTATTTTTTAAGTTTATTTATTTTTGACAGAGACAGTGCAAGTGTGAGCTGGGGAGGGGCAGAGAGAATGGGAGACACAGAATCCGAAGCAGGCTCCAGGCTCCAAGCTGTCAGCACGGAGCCCGATGCGGGGCTCGAACTCACGAACTGTGAGGTCACGACCTGGGCCGAAGTTGGACGCCCAACCGACTGAGCCACCCAGGCGCCCCAACAGTTTTCTGTTTTAAAGCTTCAGAGCACAAAGCATATGTTTAAATAAATTACGGTTCAGTCATCCAGAGGAAAAGCTTGTACCTACAAGGAAAGATAGAATGACTTTTTTCCTCCCTTCCCCTCCCTCATGGTCTTCTGTTAAGTTTCTCAAGATCCACATATGAGTGAAAACATAAGGTATCTGTCTTTCTGTGAGTGACTTATTTCACTTAGCATAATACCCTCCAGTTCCATCCATGTTGCTGCAAATGACTGGATTTCATTCTTTCTCACTGCCAAGTAGTATTCCATTGCATATATAAACCCCATCTTCTTTATCCATTCATCAGTTGATGATGGGGGGGAGAGGGGAAAGTGGGTGAGGGGCATTGAGGAGGGCACTTGTTGGGATGAGCACTTGGTGTTGTTTGGAAACCAATTTGACGATAAATTATATTAAAAAAATAAATATATAGAACACCCACATAAAAGAAAGAATGAATATACTATATTGACCACATGGAATCACCTCCAAGCCAGACTAGTACTGAAATAAAGGAAGGTACATGTCAGTGGGTGTGAATATGACACTTTGCCTGGACAGGATGACTCATTGCCCAAAGGAAGTTACTCTCAGTGACTTCCTGTGCTTTCTCCGCCTCTTCACAGGGGGATTCCCTCCTTGATTGTGAGATATGCACACAGTCCCAGGAGGAGAGGACCACCTTCAGTCATTTCACATTGAATTCTGATACTTCTGATTGAGAAGAGTGAAATACAAATGATCTCTTGTCATTTGTCCTTCTATGTTAGGTAGGCAGTTACATTGTGCAATTATTTTCACAGCTATGTTAGCCTGAGTTTATTTGCAGGTGGCTGAGTAGTATGGAATGCATGTAAAATGCTAAAAGGATAATGAGGTAAGTTCTTGGAAATAGGGGAAATAGTTGGGGAATGAGGGAGAGACTCCTCATCATCTGAAACAGAAAGCAAAGAATATTTACTCAGACTAAATACGTAAAGAACATTGATGCTGGCGGTGGTAGATAGGGGAAGGCCTGGGAAATTCACAGTTGTTGGTATTAATTTTTTTTAGTAGAAGTTCACTAGCAAAGCATTTGATTGTGATTTTCATACTGACAGTAGCTTAGAAAAAGTATACATGATATGCATAAGTCTAGACAGTAGCTTTATTACTATAACAAAAATAGAAGAAAAAATTGCCCCAAATGTTTGTTTTTATTATAGAAAATTTTCAGAAAAATATGAAATTAGAATAGAATGATCAACCTCCATTAATCCATCACTTAGCCTTTAATACTTATGAATACAAAGCCAGCCTTGTTTCACCTAGATCTTAGCCACTTTTGGGGATTATTTTGTAGCTAATCCCAGACATCATATTATTTTATCTGTAAATCATTTGCTATGAGATAAAAGAAAAATTTAAAAGCCTAAGGGGATACCTACAACTCTGTAGCCACAAATTTAAAAATCTGGATTTAACAGATGATTTCTATCAAAATACAAATGGTCAAAAATTGATCTAAGAAAATAATAAAAGAATCAGGGGCACCTGGGTGGCTCAGTTGGTCAGGCATCCCACTTCCATGGGGCTTGAACTCAGGAACTGGTTATTACTAGGTGCCGGGTAAGTATAAAGAGTTTAATATTTTATTTCCAACTACAGGTCAGCATCAAAGATAAGGCTACAAAAAATGCATTGTTTAGTCTGTTTTATTATCTCAAATCCAAGAAGAAAGTAATTCCAGATTATAAAACAAAGTAGAAGTTGAACAGACTAAATAGACTTATTCATTAATTTCTTTTTTTTAATGTTACTTTTAAGAGAGAGAAAGAACAAGCAGGGGAGGGGCAGAGAGAGAGAGGGGGGCAGAGACAGAGAGGGGGACAGAGGATCCAAAACAGGTTCTGCTCTATGCTAACAGCAGAGAGCTCATTGTAGGGCTGGAACTCATGAACTGTGAGATCATGACCTGAGCTGAAGTCACATGCTTAACTGAATGAGCCACCCAGGTGCTCCTCATTAATTTCAATTTACAAATCATTTTTCCATCCATCAAGAGTTCTTATTAATTATTTTTTGGGACATCTCTTTTCTTTTTTTTTTTTTTTTAATTTTTTTTAACGTTTATTTATTTTTGAGACAGAGAGAGACAGAGCATGAACGGGGGAGGGTCAGAGAGAGGGAGACACAATCTGAAACAGGCTCCAGGCTCTGAGCTGTCAGCACAGAGCCCAACGCAGGGCTCGAACTCACGGACCGTGAGATCATGACCTGAGCCGAAGTCGGCCGCTTAACCAACTGAGCCACCCAGGCGCCCCAGGGACATCTCTTTTCTGAGTAGGCTATTAGCCCTGGGTTTGGTTTGCCATGTGCATTTCCTTCTCTGGGGTTTGTATATGGAGAAGGCACACAAGGATTATGAATCAAATGAAGAGCAAGATGTCAAAATGTTAGTTAGGGCAAGAACCAGAAAGTATCCAATGATGGGCTTTATGGTTAAAAAGAATGTGGTTTAGACCTGATGATAAAGTGAAATGTTCTTCCCCCTGCTGTGTATTTAAATCTTAGAATAAAAATGATCGGGGATGCATCTTAGAGGAGTGGGTTAAGACTGTGTAGGCAGAACAAGGCTTGGGGTCCTGTCAAAACAAGCCCACAGAGCAGTCTTATGTCTACTTGGCTAGAGGGGAAGGAGTACAAATGGAGAAAGCATAGTCCACATTTTCTAACCACTTGGAATAATAACCGGTAGAAGAAAGAGGCCACACCTTGCCTAAGGGTAGGAAAAGAAAGAGGAAATGCCTGCACTGATTCTCATTTCTGAGCTGCTGCAAGCCACAGCCAATAAAACATATCTTGTAAATGTCAAGCTCTGGATAATCAGTTCTTCCTCTGTTCTGGAGGACCAAATGTTAGGATCACAGGGAGAAGCCTGAGACATTTGGTCTAAGCCTCCTCAAAGTGAGGGTCAAGGAGAGATGCCCCTTCCCCTGCAGGCTTCCTGTCATTTGAAAAGTTGTCCCCTGTAGTCGATAAGAGTGCACTTCCCATTTCATAAGAAGGATGGCCGTTGGATGGTTTTCTTCAAGCAATTTGCAAAATGCCTTTTCCACCTTTTTCTAAAATGCTTGATTTTTTATTGGGCCAAACCAAAGAGCAAGAAAGTTAGAAGAAATCCTTTGGAATACTGCCAACAGTCTTAACTTGAAATTTGCATTTGATTAACCTGTGGACGCGAGATTCTCCTTGCATTCATGCAAGAGTTATAGGCAAAGCTTTGCCATTAATGCTGTCTAAATTGTATAATGAGAAAAGACAGTTGTACTATGATGATAGTTTGTGTTAACAACTTGGAACTGGTTTAGAAGTGATTTGAGTTGTTGTTTGCTTGGAAATAGCATTCAAACAGCTTGAGGGATTGAGTCTTAAAATCCTCAAAGCTTTCAAAAGTGTGCAGTAACTTGTATGAAGATGCCGATTAGTAAATATGTGCAGTTACATGTGAACACTTTCAAGATTGCTTCAATGTTACTGTTGTTTTGAGTGTTGGCGTGAAAATATACGTGTAAGTAAGTGTTTACTAGTACTTACTCTGCTCCAAGGACACTTCTCAGCTCCAGAGAGGGACAAATTAACAATTCTCTGTGATGATACTGTTAAAGAATAAGTCTATGGCACAATACAATCTACCTATCTTGACTGTGGAAGAGAAAAGTAAAGCCAGTTGACAGTATCTGACAGTATCTGGGGCTCTCTCTCTCTCTCTGTCTGTCAATGTTTGGTAGTATTAGGGCACCAAAGTCACCAACCAATACATGGTTTTCCTCTGTCTGTTCCCTCCCTTCTCTATTAACTGCCAGTATGTAGATCAGATCTTCACCTTCTCTTGCTTAGGGACTATCGCAATAGACCACATACTTGCATGCATATCCAGTTTTGCCCCCCTTGCTTCCTCCACTGTCCTTTAACCTGCCTATCTGACACTGTCAGTTCCTCAGTGTAACTCCATGACTTAATGTTCAACTACACCCAAAAGATATTAATAACTTTAGACTCTTAGTTCCTCAGGGCTTCATCATACTCTCTCCCTGTAGGGACTGGTGTTTTCTGTTTCCTCACTTCCTAACTCCTATAGGGTCTAGGTGTTATATCTTACTTAACATCTTTGCATCTCTAGGGAGCAGTAAGTTGCTTGGCACCTAAGGGCAGACCTACCTAAGGGTGATCTTCCTGAGCTGAGATTCTCCAACAGATTTTCCGAAGGTTCTGCTTGAGTTTGTTTTGTTTTCTTCTTACTTTAGAGACGAATATATATACATGTATATGTATATATATATGTATATATATGTGTGTGTGTATATATATGTATATATATATATATACGTATATCTACACATATATATTTGAAGATTGAAGAGTTAGATCAAATTGTTCACTAAATATTGGGGTATGCCATAAATTAATTTTATTTAGAGGTATAGATTGTTTAATTCTACTGTAATATTTTATTGCAAAGTAACCAGACATGTTTTCATTTAAGTGGATGCTGAATTTTGTAAATAATAGCAACTGTAATATTTTCATTACCTTTTGTCATACTCATTGGAGCCATAATGATAAAGGTGTATTTTTTAAATATGTTTTTAAGTTTATTTATTTATTTTTGAGAGAGAGAGAGAGAGAGAGAGAGAGAGCGCACAAGTGGGGGAAAGGCAGATAGAGAGGGAGACACAGAATCTGAAGCAGGCTCCAGGCTTTGAGCTGTTATCACAGAGCTGGATACAGGACTCGAACCCAAGAGCTTTGAGATAATGACCTGAGCCAAAGCTGGCCTCTTAACCCACAGAGCCACCCGAGGACCCCATGGATGTGGTTTTTAATCAACAGTTAGAATTAGTTTGAAAATACATTTAATTTTTTTAAAGTTGAATTTTTGTTGAAAATACTTTTTGATTAATCACCTGATTTTTTAGAATTTTGGCAGGCCCTGGATGTCTGAATACATTGTATAATTAACCTAAACTTTAGGAACGTTCTTTTGTTTTGTTTTGTTTTTTTAATGATCCAAAATTAAGTTGCTTTTAGTCACAGGATTTCTGTAAATACAAACTTATGTCAGAAGAGGACTTTTATTTACTTTTTGATTCAACTCAGCATGTTTATTTAATCTGCAATGATTCAGCTTACTGGCTGCTCTAGAAACTTGGAGTGTGTTCTCATGATGGCTGAGTAAGTTGATGGCTTTGATCTGAAAAGTAAAAGAAAGGCTTAGAGGAAAGCATTTTTTCCCCTGCAAATTTGCCTTTCGAATTTCTTTTTCTGTTAGGCAAGTATTGCTGTTTGGTTGTATGTCACTCTCATTTAGCTTAGATTTCTTATATATGGAAAATTGAAGGATTTTGTTTTCAATTTGTGATGGTTTTTGGTGTTTTCAAATGGAACAGGCAGACTCATTCCAGGCACTGACAGATCTCTGCGTTGTTGATTTTGTCTCCCTTCTGGACATCCTGGAGCAAACACAAAAGATGATGTTGATATTAATCTGTTAGGGAGGTCACAAAATAACCAATGTATGAATCATTGAGTTTAATTTTTCAGAAGGTCTAGCAGGAGAAAGATGACCAGTGTTCATTTCCTCTGTAGGCAAGGTTGATGTATAGAGTCTGTCCTTCCCCATCTCAGGCACTCTGCATTTACTCATTTTCTTCTCCTCTGGCTTCCCTCCTTCTGGCCATCCTCCCTTTGCTTTGAGTGGTTATCGTTACTTTTTTTTTTAGAGAGAGAGAGAGAAAATGCCACGAGCTGTGGAGAGGGGGAGAGAGAGAGAGAGAGAGAGAGAGAGAGTGAGAGAGAGTGAGAGAATCTTAAGCAGGTTCCATGCTCAGTGAGGAGCCTGACAAGGGGTCTGATCCCAGAACCCTGGGATCACAACCTGAGCTGAAATCAAGAGTTGGCTGCTCAAGTGACTGAGCTCTCCAGGTGCTTTTACTTTTGTAATTACTGCGCAGGTGACTCTTACCTCAATTTGTGCTCACTGCTGAAGTTTAGGCTTCTGCATCATCTGAATTCCTAGGTGCTGGGTGAATCTCTCCATAAGGTTCATGTAGCTTATCATTATGCACTTAGATTATGTCTACATGCAGGGACTGCTTCCCTGTGTTCCGCTGAAATTTGATCTTTTGGAACCCTGGCTTTCAAGCAAGTTAGTTCTAAGGCCAAAAAACAAACAAACAAACAAACAAACAAACCATGGAGCCATTCTGCAGGCTTGATCCTTTCTTATGTGAATGAATGATTAGTATTTCTAATATGTAAGATCTTCTTAGATTCTGACATTTTCAACAGGGACATCAATCATGACCTGAGGGTTTCATGGTTTGCTTTCACAAAAATCGGATGCTTTATAAGCTTAAACTCAAATGACATTTAATATTTAAAAAATGACAGAATTAAGTATCGCGGAACCTCAGTGTTGGGAGGGACCAGAAGGTAACTTCTCCTTTGTATGTACAAATGTCCTCTCCTTGAACATCTCTCACAATGGGAAACACAATACGTCCTGAGGCAGCTTGTGTTGTATTTGCACAGACCTGACAGAAATTTCTTCTTACTCAACTGATACTTGCCTCCCTGAGATTTTCTTTGCTTGCCTCTGGTTCCAAGCCTTTGAGGCCGCCAACCCAAACTTCCCCTTTTGACTGTAGAAAGCTGTCACATAATTCTCAGCTGCTTTTGTTTCAGGGATCACAGCGCCAATTCTTCCAACTGTCCTGCCTCTGATTTGATACTAAGTCCTCTCATTTCCTGGCTGGTCAGTTCTTCTTTTAGTCCATCTCTAATTTGACTGAAATGTGTTGTCCAGATCCAAAGATGAGGTCTTCTCCCTCAGCTCTTCCTTGGTGCTTTTGATACTGCAACCTAAAAATGAATTCAGCTTTGAGTGTGTGTGGACGTATCGTACTATGAGTTCAGACTGAAATTATGACATAGAATCTTGCATTTTTAAATAGATCATGCTAAGTCACTTCCTGCTCCATTTCACATAGTGAACTTCTGAACTTCACATCAGTGTATTATGTTCATCCATGTTATATTGTACATGGTTCTTAGAACTATTATTTAAGTAGTTTGAATTCCGAATCTGTGATCCAACATATTCATCATCAGTTTTGATTTCATGTTTCCTCTGTGCTTTGTGAATGGGTCTTCTCTAACTTCATTAAAGGTAGTGATGAAAATGGGCCAAGAGAGCACAAGGGACCCCTGTGAGTTGCAACTGGAAATCTCCATTCAGGTTGATGCCCATCTTTTAATTGGAGCCACTCATAGATGTCCAATAAGTCGCAAACCCACCTAGTTGTCTGGACACATGGCCCGGATTTCCATCTTTTCTTAAAGGATATTATGAAACATCTAACCATACATACCCTTTCTGAAAACTCCATAGACCAATTACTTTATCAAAGAAGAAAATAAAAATCATTCTTCATAACTAATCTTTAGTAAATCTGAAATGCATTTCAGTTATCAGTCCCTTCCTGCCCATTGTTTAGAAACCATCATTTAAATAATCTTAGAACCTTGACATGCAAAGCTACCATTTCTAAATTATCTCTTCTTTTGTAAAAAAAAATCAGAATGAATTCCCCACATCCTGCTTTCCTGTATCTTGCTATGCTTTGTGATTGTTAAATTACCATCATATCTCATTTTCAGACTCTGAGCTACCCTGGATGGGCTTTTCCTTAATTAATTAATTAGGAGTCTTTAGGTAATTGTATAAGTCCTTCTAGTGTAGGGCTTGCACCCCCCCAGGACTTAGCCAAGTCTTGACACAAAGCCTATTTTGCCATTTTGAACAAATGATTCTTTCCTTATCTCGATACCACAGCACCTTCAACAAAATAGGGGTAACATGGTCCTGAGTGAGCAGGGAACCAGCTTCTTTCTTTCTACTCTATCATTTTTTTTTGTTTTTTTTTCTCTTAAATAAAAATGATTTTAATAGTATTTTATTATAAATGACATATTGCATTTTTATTTTTTTTTTAATTTTTTTTTTCAACGTTTATTTATTTTTAAGACAGAGACAGCATGAACGGGGCAGGGGCAGAGAGAGAGGGAGACACAGAATCGGAAGCAGGCTCCAGGCTCTGAGCCATCAGCCCAGAGCCTGACGCGGGGCTCGAACTCACGCACCGCGAGATCGTGACCTGGCTGAAGTCGGACGCTTAACTGACTGCGCCACCCAGGCGCCCCGACATATTGCATTTTTAAATGGGAATTTATCTTGTTATTGTTTTTTTTTTAATTTATTGTCAAGTCAGCTAACATACAGTGTAGTCCTGGTTTCAGAAGTAGAGTACCATGATTCATCACTTACATACAACACCCAGTGCTCATCCCAACAAGTGCTCTCCTCAATGCCCATCCCCCGTTTTCCCCATCCCTCCCAACCCCCCACCCCATCAACCCTGAGTTTGTTCTCTATATTTAAGAGTCTCTTGTGGTTTGCCTCCCTCTTTTTGTATCTTATTTTTCCTTCCCTTCCTCTATGGTCATCTGTTAAGTTTCTCAAATTCTACATATGCCTCCTCTGTCATTTTAGTACTTGGGTTTCAGCTTCAAGGTCCAACAGGAACTCCATCCATCCCTTACATCTTTCAGGCAGCTGGAAGTAGAAGGGGCAAGGAGACAGACTGCTGAGCCAGCATTTTTAAAGCAGCTTGTCTATCCTTGTTTGCCAGAACTTTGTCAAATGGCCACACAAAACTTCAGGGAAGACAGAAAATGCCATCTCTGACCAGGTGCACCACAATTCCACTGGAAGTTGGTTTGTATTACTCAGAAGGTGAGATCAGTTTTTGGGTGGCAAGGAGCCATGTCTGCTAAAACTAGAAAATAGAGTAAGTAGGAGTTGAGGGGTTGTCTCTTCTTGTCCTTAAAAAACACATTTGTCTTAAGTAAGTCTAGTATTTCTGACTACTTTTTTGCCGCAGACATCAGCAATAAATCCATTTTATTGACCCTAGAAGTAGGTAGACGTTTTGTATCTTGAAATTCAGCCTTCTCAAGAAGGTTTTATGTTTGTTTTTGTTACTGTGTCTGTGTCTCCACACTGGCTTCTCTAGCTTCCTCCTCTCTTTAGTCCTCTTTGGAGATTAGCAGTTGCTCAATCAGAGCAGCATATTTGCCGGCTCTCCAACCATGCCGAGTCACATTGACGTCCACATGTGTATACTATGCAGTTAAGTTTTTTTTTTTTCCTTTTCCTTTTTGAAAAGCTATCTTCCCTAAGTTTTCAAGAGATTGTATCTAGTAGGAAGCATTCGTCTCTTCCTGCCAGTTGTTTTTTTTTTTTTTTTGCCCTGTTATCAATCAGGGTTTCAGTGTTTCAATCAGTGTTTCAGCCTGAGCTTCTACCTCCTTCTGTAAGGGCTGGGCATGTGACCCTGGTCTAGTTTAGTATGTTCTCCTTTCTTGTTCATCATGATTGCTGCAGGAATGGGCAAGTGATCTGGCTGACATGTTTCACTGGAAACCGTGCAAGGGACCCCTTCTCTCTTTCTGAGATTGTTTGGGGTCATCTCCACCATCCCACAGAGAGAGAGCCTGTCTGAGAATAAAGCCAACATAGAAGAAAGCCAAGCAGTGAGAGGGATTAAATGAGCATTCTGAGGATAGGAATCTACCCTAATTCTAGTGCTACTCTTGAACTTGTGTGTTATGTAAGCCAGTAAAGATCCTTTTCCCTGTTAAGCAAGTTTGAGCTCAATTTATGCAATTTGTACTGAAGTGAGTCCTCATCAATTCAGTTTGTTCACTTCTGGGTTCTTGTTGATTGTACCAGCCAACTTCTCTTTCCTTATTTGTTAAATGAAATGTACCAGTTGTATTTGATACAGATGACCCTACATGGGCTAGCTGAATTATATGAATTGGGTGTGCAATAATTACATAGTAAAACCTCTAATCTGTCAGTGTCCATTTAATGGTGCTTCTGAGTAATCATCAGGTTCTGTGTTTACATGAAATAAAGCAATAGGTCTCATCTTGGACTCAATCTCCTTCAATCTCTGCTGCCTCTCCTTATCTCAGCATGTAAGGAACACAGAGAGGGAAAGTAGAACAGGCACAGATAAATGCATTGCAGAAAATGCATGGGAGTAGGCCTCTTTCAGAATGTTTTGAAGGCAATTAAAACCTCTCCAGGGATCAGTTAATGATGTCTCTGTTCCTTAGAACTTGGACTTTGAGCAACTATGGAAAGCAACTCTGAATTTCTCCAGGAATAATTAGGATCTTGATATGGTTAAACAGTCATTTCAATCTAAGACAGTAAGGGACACAAGGGAAGGAAAGCAAAACTAACATTGGTTGAGGGTCATTTATGTTTTCATTGTGGTCCAGGTTCCTTTTATGCAGAACTTGCTGCTAAAAAGAAAGCAGGCAGAGGCATTTTCCAAGCCAAAACTGTCTAAGGAAAATGGGAATATAGTGCCTGGTACATGGGAAATATTCAATTAGTTACACCAACTATGGGGATAGTGGCAATGATGATGATGTCCAGACACCTGGGTAAAGTGCATCTCCGTAGAGCGCTGAGGTTCAGGCGCTGGTACCCTGAATGAGAGACCAGGTGCACGGTGGTCCTAAGGGTAGAGCCCTGGCCACCTGTATTTTTATAAATTTTATTTTTTAAAATGTTTACTTATTTTTTTTATTTTGAGAGAGAAAGAGGGAAAGAGGGAATCCCAAGCAAGCTCCACACTGTCAGCATAGAGCCCCACGTGGGGACTGATCTCATGAACTATGAAATCTTGACCTGATCCAGAATCAAGAGTTAGATGCTTAACCTACTGAGCCACCCAGGCGCCCCAGGGTCAGCTGTATTTTTAAGAAGCTCCCTAAGAGGCTCTGGGTGCTCATTAAAATGTGAGAATCTTGTTCTTAGGGGTGACACTAGAGGGGGACAGGAAGGGATCATATTAATTAGTAGTAATCATAACCAATATTAGTTGGTATTTCACTAACTCTTTAATTTGTAAATCTTCAATTAACTTAACATCACCAGACAGTAATCTTAGAGCAGTTTCAGTAACAGCAAGATTTTTTTAATCTTTCAAGTATGACAGACTTTCTGCAGTAAAGGTGCAGTCTCTCTTTCCTGAACAATCCTAATTATGGGGCAAATATACTTTATTTTTCGTGTATGCCAAATACAGTTAAAGATTATAAATAGAAATTTTACTTGTTCATTTACTTTATTTTCTTCTCCCCCCCTTTGCTTTCCCTTCTCCTTCTTCCTTACTCTTCCCTTCTCCCTTCTCTCCCTTTTTCTGCCATCCTTTCCCCTGAGGTTGTCGCCTTGCAATGTAATGCTTCATTGTAATCAGCAGAGGGCACTGTTCTGCAGCAAATGTGGAACAGCAGTATCTGAAACGTAATTTGGGGATCCTATTAAAGGAATCAGAATAAAACAAGCTCATAAATGTTGTTACATACATGAATGCTTATTCCATTTGAATTATGGTGATAGACGTGAACCTGTAATGATGACATGGTTCATAAAACAATCTCCATTTTAATAGCTGTGTTTAGTGATGTACCCTTTCCTTTATGAGAATTTAATTCTCTCTTTTCAACTCCTAAACTCCTGAATATGATACTCTTTTCAACAAGACAAAGGCTTCTCAAGCCAATAAGGCTGTGGCTCGTCCTGAAAACCCTGTTTTATTGGTCTCTTCTGTGTAATCGTTTAGTTTAATTTGATAAGCATTTCTGTTTTCCCAGGATAATTAGATGGATAAACATGAAAATGTTCAAAAAGAAATGGAGCCAATTAGATGCTTTATCAGAGATTTCCACAGAAGAAATGCTTTACAGATGGACAGACTTTCCCTTAGAGATTTGAGCCTAAATTAGAATTCCTGGAGTTTACAATGGACAAAGGAGGCAGCTTTCTTAAATAGAACGACGTGTCAATTATCTGAAGAAAAGAGCAGAAATTCCCACATGCTTCAGAATTAACACTTCTGTGGTAAATGCAGAGGGACATGCCTTCAGTCAGAGCAGAATTTTATCCCCAGCCAATTACAACCACCTTTAAACAGGTTGGACAACTGGAAGAGATTGCTCTGTGGCTGTGGGTGATTTTCCTGGCCCTGGCTGAAATAGACAGGTATCCAACATTTGTTAATGCTGTAAATATGTCAGCATGCATGTAAAAGATACTTGCGTATTAGGCCGACTGAATGTTCTGTAATTGTCCTGATGATAACGGTCCTTTAATACATTAGCTCCTTCTTTCTGTGGAGCTTAAGGAAATGTTTTGAGGAGTAAACAACCTAACATTATGTTCTATTTATTTTTGATTCTTGAAAATAGACTCCTATTTGAAGTGTAGTATCTGATCTTCTCTCTCCAAGTTTGATCTCATGTTTTCTGCTTTTCTATTAAGATTATTTGATGTCTCATTAAGTGATCATTCAAGGTGCTACAATTCAAGATGTGGTCCTATTAGTGTGGAATCAAGGAACATGTTTTTTTCTACTTGAAAGACTTTACAGTGTAACTCAAAGAATAAAACATGTACTAACATTTTTTTCTTCATCACTTCTTACGCATCTTTCATGGTTTTCCTAGTTACTCTCTGAATTCTGGGAAGCTGCTCAAAATGAAAAATCTTCAGAATTAAGAAAATATGTTTCTAAATGTAAGAATCCCCATGATGACTCCCACGTTTTTACACTTTAAACTTGAGCACACTCTTGCAATTTCCTGGTTCTTTCAAGCTTCATGTGGGATGATAATAGATATCTTCTAGAAAAATAGCCCTTTCATTTCATAAGGATAGTGTCTGTTTTTCTGTATACTTCATCTCAGGGTTTCTTCATCCTGCTCCCAGTCTTGTCTAGATTTCTATAGGGCCTTTTCTTTTGCTTGTCCCAGAATCTCAGAGTAATACTAAAGTCCTCTCCTTTTTTTGTCACAGTATCTACTACCACTGACAACCTCAGAACTCTGAGTCTCTTGGGTACCAGAGCTTAAGTGGCTTGAACCAGATATTAATTGAGGAGGCAGTTGGGATGTTAAATTATCACTTGACAGGTAGAAATTAATAATTGAGTAGTGTACTAAGCTTTTGTTTCCATTTATGGGGAGAACTTTGGATGAAATGTTGGGGGTATGATCTAGGCCATGTATAAAAAATACGTCATTTGAAGTTAGTTGTAGCTTGTCTGAGAGCCCTCGTCTGAGATGAGTGTGTGCTCTCTCTGAAGAGAGAGGTGACTGCTTCTCTCAAAATGGTTTTCTTCCCGTTTTATCTATCTAGAGATCCAAACCTACATTCAGTATTACAGCCCTGAGCTAGTATTTGGAGACACATTTTTCAAAGAGTCCCTAAGTATTTTGATGTTTTTACAAGGACTTTCAAAATTCAATTGTTGGCTTTTCCTCTTAAAATAAAACCACTATATTTTGAATAAAATTTGAAAACAGGGTGATTTTTAGTTTTTACACTATCTTCCTAAATAACAAAACCAGAGAAAACCCTAAAAACCTAGACAGAACTATAAAATGTGATCATACTATAATGCTATTTAAAAATAATGTACACTTAGTGTTATACTTTAATAAAAGAAAAGCATAAAGCATAACTGAAGAAAATTCTGCCTTCCAGATAAAATTTCCTTTACCACAAAAGGTACTAAGTTCTAAAGAATCTCGAGAGTATTTATAAAAATACTCTTTAAGAAATCTATGGAAGAAACTCAAATCCAAATCGGCAATTTATCCTAAGCCCCTAGGCTTGATTAATGATCTTACATTGTTCTTTTACTCTGTGCTCTTGAAATATATTCTTAAGTAGATGTGAATTAACATAAGCCTGTTCTTTTTGCAAGACAGAGTGCTAATTACATAATAGACAAAGGAAGACCAATCTTTCCAGCATTATGAACAAGTGAGCGCAACATTTCAAAACAAATTGGATGGGAGTGAACAGGTTCTGATTTGTTCTTCCTTTTCTCAGTTACCTCTCAAAAGGTCATAGGAGCTCAATGCACGCTGGAGTGTATTAAAGCCAGAGGGGGTGCTTTCTAAATTTCCCTTCTCCTACCCTGTGATGACTTGTATTTGGACTTGATGACTTTATCTGCTCTATGGCTAAATCCAGGGAGGACTTATGAGGATGTGATTTTCTACACGACCCAATGATGATAGAGCCGCCTGTTGACATTTCATCAGGTGGTTAAATATCAACAAAGAAAAATGTGGTTCTCTCCGAAGGCTTGTTGTCATCTGTGCAGACCCTCAGGGAGGGGTAAACAATTGCCAGCAGTTAGAGGGCAGGAGAGAGGAGCATCTGGGCTCAGATGTTAACCAGGTAGTCCCTGAAAATTTTGCAGGCAACTGCCTCCCAGGCGAACTCTCAAAATAGAATCCATCAAGGGGAGATTTAGCAGGCATTCTGTGGCCATAACAACTGGATTCAGGTACCAGAGAACTCCAGCCATGGTGCCAGGCAATCTTGTATCCTCCCATGCTCATTTGAGATGGCATTATTACCAACCTAGCTTCATGTTGTCAGGGGTTTTCTGAGGAACACAGATTTTTTATCACAACAGCTGGGAAATCCTGCAGGAAATCACAACCTTGGTTTTTTTGATTTTCTTGTCAGACCACTGAAGATTCTTTTTTACAAAATGAAAAAAAAATCGTTTCAGTAAAAAGTGGATGAGACCAACCTTTGAAGACGAACTTACAACTCCAAGAGCAGCATGACTAAGTTTATCAAATTCATGCTTTAATGAACAGAGGAACTGAGCTAGGAGCAAATGTCATGGGTGGAAAAATCAACAGCATGGTCTCTGGGAAGTGCAATGCCTGAATGATGTGTGGATAATTGCATAACAGCGATGCAGTATTGCTACCGAACAATCAGTACATTGTCTGTTCAAAATGAGGAAGTAAACAGTTTCCAGTGTTGCCATTGCAAGTTCCCTAAACACTCACTGAACTTATGGGGACATTAGATTTTAGAACTTGATCCAGAGTGTTGGATTCCTGTGCTGCTAAATGGAAAACAAGATAGGTCGAGGAGAAAGAACAAATGGAATGATACGCCTTGTTGCACCTGCTTGATGTTCTCACCCATGTCTTTGTTTGCACTTGTGTGACTAGGAAGTCAGATGCTGAAATCTGGACAAAGTCAACATCTCTTCAGTGACAAAGTCAAAATTTATTGAGGGACCAGATGAAAAGACAACCATCCCCGAAGATGAGAAATAAATTATGTAACTGTGTAGATTTTAAATTCTATTAGGTAGGATTAGAACAGTTTTGAGGACCAATTTTCCCCCCTCCATGGAGGTGATATCCTCCTGACTGTTCAGTTTGGCCTCCCATGAATTATACAGTTTTTTTTTCCATTGTGGGGGGGAAAGCAAGCTATGCATGTCTCTGTATGAGTTCTGAGGATTGTTCCCTTAGATGGTTTTTTTTCCCCCAAGCTTGGGGAGTTTGTTTTCACTCTTACACTGACCAGAATACAGGTAAAGACTCAAAAGGGACCCTCTGCAAATTTCTGGAGTGTTCTTTGTGTCTGTGTGTGTATCTCTTTGCTTTGAGAATCTGCCTGTAAATTCTTGGCCTCTGGGACTCTTAGTTCTGTGTCCTCATCTCAGGGTCTCTACCAAGCTCCACCTGACTTCCAGCTTCCTGGGCTTGGGCCAAGAAACTCACTCCAAATACTAAGCTGGGCAACCACAAGGATTACTTTTTTGGTTTCCCATCCTTAAGTCACTGTCCTTTGCTACCTGATAGCAATGTCTGAAAATGATTGTTTCATATATTTTGTTCATTTTTTAAGAAGTTTGTTTGTTTGTTGTTTGAGAGAGAGAGAGAAAGAGAGAGAGAGAGAGATCACACATATGTGTGTGCAAGCAGCAGTGAGGCGGGGAGCAGAGAGAGAGAGGAAAGAGAATCCCAAGCATGCTCTGAGCTGTTAGTGCAGAGCCTGATATGGGGCTAGAACTCATTAACCATGAGATGATGACCTAGGCCGAAATCAAGAGTTGGGTGCTTAACTGACTGAGCTACCCAGGAGCCCCTGTTCATTTCTGAAGTTGTTTTAGGAGGAGGGTATATCTAGTCCCTGTTACTTCACCTTGGCTGGAAACAACCACATAGATTTTAAATTGGAAAACATTTTTTATCACTGTCTCCTTAAAAATTTATCATGACTTCAGACACATATTATCTTCTATACTGAGGAATGGGTTTACTATCTTCAGCAGTAGAGAAGATCATTGTTAAGGTAGTTGTCAGTGGGAGCTGGCAAGTCTCCTTAATGGTAGTGCAGATGTCTTTCTCGGATTAGTTACTACTGGTTGATAACCATGATGGCTCCCTCTGGTCTTGAATTTGACTTTTCACATAAATAAAACAAAACCTAATTTGCAGTTTGAAATTATAGTCTCCATTGTATGAGGTCTCTCTCTTCTCTCTTTTTTTATAGCTGAATCTCCGGAGTACATAGTATTAGGGTAAACTTTAGGGTAAGTAGTCCCTAGGAGATATGTGAGTATAAATGCAGTTGACTTTGTTCTAGGCTTGTGTTTAGCCTTATCCAGTATTAAAAGTAAGTTTTGCTTCATGTATCACGATAGAGTTGAATATGCTTGATGTTTCCTCTCAATTCTGTTTGATTGCCACTGGAAGCTCTTTTAAGGTCTATTAAACTTGAGACAAAAAAATACGTGTGTGTGTGTGGGGGGGTGTGTGTATGTGTGTGTGTGTGTGGTATATGGTAAAAATAAAAACATCAGTGGCACAGATAACATGGCAACACTGAAAATAGGGTAAACTTATAACAACTTTAAAAGAAAAGGACTTCTCACAAGACACCAATCTGCACAAAATGAGGCTGTGTGTTGGTTTCTAGAAAAGTTACAAGAAAATGGGAGAAATGATGTGTTGTCGCTATAGCTTTCATGTAGAGGTACTTTCAATGACCTTTGATACTGGATGAAATATAAATGATCAAGTTTACTTTTTATACCCCTTAAACAAGGCTGCATCTTGGCAAACAGAAGACAGAAGTAGGAAGAATCAGTAGGTAAAAAAATTATTTTGGGTGAAGTTAGGAGTCTGGGGACCAGATGCAATGGTTCAGTATCTTAAAAAGTCACTTATCATGTGACAATCCTGCTATAGTCTCCCTAATAATTCAGCACATTATCTCTTCTTAAGCATTTGTTTTTAATGTAATAAGTCTCTGAATTACTAAGGAGAATGAGATCATGTTTTGGTTAACCTTGATGTTAAGCATGATAAAGCTATTTGTGCCTTATTTTATATCTGGAAAATATTACTACTGTTTAAAAAAAACTTTTTTATAGGTCAATATTAGTATCATTTTTCCATGGTTAACCTAAAGCCCATTCTGTTTCATTAAAGCCCAGTCTAAATAACCCTGCTAATCATGATATATACTTTTTTTCAAATTCATATAGTTAGTGTTAACCAGTGATGTATTTGATTGAACACTGCCTTGCTAATTCTTATATGTATATTAACTACTTAACTTTGTCATATCAAAGTTTAGTTTATAAGTTTCTTGAATGCATCTTGCCTATATTCTTCTTTGATAATTGTTTCATCTTTTTTTTCTTTTCTTTCTTTTTTTTTTTTTTTTGTCCACTGCTAAGTTGAGAGTAGATGCTTGATAAATACTTGATATTACGGTCTTGATAACAGGTGAAAATATTTAAATCTGGATATATCCCTGTCTTCTCTTCTCCCCATCATCATCAGTTCCTTTAAAAATCCAGAAAACTAAGGCAGGAAATAATTGCTTGTGAAGGTCCACACAAGAAGTTAGGCCTGAAACTAAAAAATTGCACCTCACACTTTCAAACTTAGAATCCTAAACTCAAAACAAAAGGCCACACAACCTCCATCAGTATACTTAGATTAAGAAAAACATCCCGAAAGGCAAAGGTGCTCTTGTCCTGAAGGTAAGTTTGTGACAGTGTTATTCATTGTAGCAAGAGACTTCCGCTCTTGTTAAAATGTCTGCGGCCCCAGCATGCTGAAGACAGGGGCGATGTAAATGTTGTTGAACATAGATTTTGGAATCTGGGAAAGAAATCCTGTCTGGTCTCCCCTTGGATGAAAGGCTCTCACTCCTCTGGAGTGGTCAGTTGTTGTGTGGTGTGTGGACAGCTGAGAGTCATTTCCTCCTCTTTATTCCAAATGAAGCTGGACACTCCCTTTACATTTTTGAAAAGTTATCTGTGTTAAAAGGGAGCTAACGTGTTTACCCAGTGGGCTCGCAGCCAGGACCATGCCACCTCCTTCTCTTGGTCTGTCCCCTCTCCGTTTCCCAATCTCCTCTGTACCAAGATGGGCAGATAGGAAAAGTTGCCAATCAGGATGCCAGAGCTTCAAAGGGATCCATCGTGAGAGCACACAAAAGCTCGTTTGTTCAGTACTTGGAAGGAGATGCCAGTGGCTTCCAGGCAGACAGAGAATTGGGGGTTTGTCTTCACTTGACTTCTTGATTGCCGCATCTGGCTGATGGAGAAGTCATTCTTTTCATCTGGTGGCTTCACTAAAGTAAGAATGACTGAATACAAGTGCCTCTCGGACTTCACTTAACTCCATTTTGAAAGGGACAAACAAAGTCATCTCTGCTTCTGGAACCAACTGAATGACAAGATTTCTTAAAAAAGTAAATAGTGTTTGCCATTGATAACCCTCATATACTAGACTACAGACTTTAGTGATAAACATGTTAGGTGACTGGCAATATGGGATGATCTGACTTTATATGTCAGAAAGGTTTGGGCGGTACTCCTCACAAACATCCTCCCTCAGAAAGCCCATAAGAAGAGTACAATTCAAGTTAGAATACTTGACATTCTATGTTCAGTGTTCATTACTTTGCCAAAAGCTTACTTTTATAATTCCAGCGATCTTGGGAGGATCCTGTTAGGCTGTTACTGGTTGTTTGACCCTGGTGTGAATATATTTTCAGAGTATAGGTTCCGGGGACAATTAATGGTGGGATCAGAAAGAGTAAGGGCATGTTTGAAGGAGAGAAAATGAGCCTGAAGTCAGGAAAGAAAGGTAGTGGATTTGGACACTTCTAAGCAGGGTCAGGAGTAAAGTGAAGCCTGTGAGGCTCCCAGGGCATAACCAATATATACCTATTTTTCCCCTCCTAAGTGTACTTTTATGCAACTATAATTTTTTAAATTTTATTTATATATATATTTAATTATATTTTAAAACATTTTTATTTATTTATTTTGAGAGAAATCGGAGGTGGGGCACAGAGAGAAAAGAGAGAGAATCCCAAGGAGGCTCTGCACTGTCTGCATGGAGCCCCATGTTGGCTCCAATTTTAATAAAAAATATTAATGAAAGTTATGTTACATATTTTCCAAAAACAAAAGTGACTTATCTGGATACCAACTTTATGGGAAAGTGCGAGGTACAAGTCCTGGGACATTAGGAAGTTAACTCCGAAAAAAAAAATAGGTTGGGAGTCAAAAGTTGGTATATAAAATACAAATAGTTTAAATTCTAATAAAAAAACAACTTCAAATTTTCTTAATTTATTTTTGGCAGAAGGACAAATTGTCAATATATAATAAATCAATTGCTTATATTCTCAAACATTAAAAATTCTGGGTGGAAAAGTTAGAAAAAAATCTATTATAAAAAGAAACACAATTAAGTGAGCCTTACACTGTTTATCACTGAAAATCAAGATGCCTATTTTAGTTACCATTTGGCTCTAATCGGGACGTCTGGACCATTCGCTGAGAATAGAATAATTCTCTTTTCCATTTCACCTACAGCTGCCCCAGAGATCTTTTTTGAGAACTGAAAAATGGCTAGCTATCATTTGTGATTCACATTCTAGCATTGGCCACCTCTGAACGGACGTATGAACACTTAACATCGTATCCATCCTCCTAACACATCTGCAGTGTCCGTTGCCTGTTAACAACTGGCACAGTGTGTGCAGTAGATCCCTAGAACTTACCCATGTTGCACTACTGAACCTTTATATCCGTCGAATAGCACTGCTTCCCCCAGATCCTGGCAACCACCCTTCTCTCTGCTTCTGTGAGTCTGAAAGATGCCGCATACCAAAGGAAGCATGTAGTATTTGTCTTTCATTGATGATTCCATTTCACATAATACAATGTTTCAGGAGAGAATATCTGAGGTGGCGTCACTCTTAGGCTCATGCGAGTGCAGACCGGGCACCTGGGAGTGAGCGCCTCTTAATTTTTGCACCTGGGGAGCCATACCTGCACCATCCTCATCCCATCCCTGCTTGTAAGACAAACAGCCACTGACTATAACCTTGATCAAGACCATTCCTGGTTCCTTAGGAGCAGCTATGGGTGTAGCAACATACGCTGGAGGACAAGTGGGAAGAAATGCACTCTGTTTTTGCTGTGTGATTTGAGGTAAGCCCAATGATTTCCCTCAGCATCATTTTCACCCAGGAAACCGAATTAATATTTTCTGTCTTTACGTGTCAAGAATTGGGAAGAGTCTGAGATTTTACTCTAATTCTAAGCAAACAAGTTAGCCTATCACATTTTCATGGATGCTGACAGAAGATCCATGACTCTCAGGTCAGATACAGGAAGCTTTCTTACTCGTGGTCACAGCAGTAGCCAGATCATCGGCATTTGTATTGGGTCCTTGAACTGCAATTTCTATGGGGCTACAAGAGGCAGATCAGATGACACAGGCACCTGCAGTGGGTTGCATTACAGGAGGCGAACCCCAAAGTTAAGGAACCAAAGTATTTTGTAATGGACAATAAGAATGCCTGACCTTTGCTCAGAAGAGAGAGATTAGCTTACTCTTTGCTCCAGCAGGCTCTGTGGAATATTTGCCTCCCTATCTTCTTTAAGACTCTGATAGATTGGTTTTTATTTTGTTGTTTATAGACAGCCAAACTGAATTCTATCTAATAGAGAGTTTGACATCTTGAGGTAGAGTGCGATAGCAGAAATTGAGGACATGACTGTCTTGGTGGTAAGGAGGTATTGAGGTAGTGAGGGGTCAGATATTGCAGGCTGGACAATTAATAACTCTTCTTATGGGATAGAAAATTCTTGTATTGTCACTCGTCCTTTGGAAGACAAACCACATATGAATTGGAGCTAAAGCACTAGGGGAAATGGCAGAAAGAATTCAGAATGTTGGGGTGTGTTGGGTGGTATTTGGCATTTTAATAAATTCTGGAAGGAGTGAGAAATGAGCTCCAAGGTGGTCAGACTTCAAGCAGAGAGAAGGAAACACCTCTTCTCTTAGAGAATTTCTGTAAGCATCCTGTAGCATACATTGCCCATGAGATATTGAAGGTGAGAGAAAATCTCCTTCTATAGTTCAAATTAAAGCACTTTTAAGTGATGGTTACAAAATGGTACTATTAGCAGAAAATAATATTGTACCACCAAAGCTCGTAGCAAGAGCTCTCAACAGATAATGAGAACTAGATTGACTTACAGTACTAGCTTCAGGTTCTCAATTTCTCATCCAGACTTATTTTTTAAGTGGTGTCCAAGTTTCACTCCTTTGAGAGAGAGGGCAATAAATAACGAAGGTGGCAAATAAAAGGTTAGAGTTACCAGGCTGAAAAACTAAGTATTGACAAAATCTTGGTTTTATTTATATGTAGAACTAACCATAAACTAATATGTAAGAAGCCTACTAAGATGTAAGGAAATGATATTGGCAAAGATAACCTCAGGTAGGTCTTCAACACCTGGTGGCAAACACTTAAGTGAACTTTGGGCTCTGCTGGAAGTGGGCTTTGAAAGCTGTGCAGGCTCTGAGAAGATCGTATGCTCCAGGACCTATTTCAGCACGTCCAGCGATGGTAGTGGACATGAGTAGCTCTCTCAGGAGAAAATGACAAGATGAGAGTGTTTTCCCAGAAAGAAGAACCAGGGACTTCCAGAGGAACCAAGTAAGGAACTTACTCCACTGCCAGAACTATGTGCCTTTTCAATTCTGTCCATTGGTTTTATAATTGTTTTTATAATTGTTTGGACCTGTGAAGGTGGTGTGTTGGCCCATTCTTCCGACTTCCCAATGGAAGGTTTTATTGCGGTTATGTGGTCCCTTTTCTGCCATAGTGTTTCAAGTGTGTTGGAGGCAGGATTTTTCTCTGTTTATAGGTCACCAGGCTAAGGGGAATACCACCTTACTTTACAGAGGGAACTGTGCATCACCCAGAGATCCTAGACTCAAAGCAGTAGCTGGGGAAGACTTTGGGTTGTGTCCACTGGAGAAGGGAGTGTGTTCTTGTAGAGAAGGAGTACACATAGATGGAGGTAAGTCTAAAAACACAGACTATCTCACTGATTATCTCATGAACATCCATTTTACTCTCCTTTTCAATTATAAAACCTTAACTTCATTTTGGGGATCTGTTTTCTCAGCTAAAGGCTAATATTTCTCAGTATCCATTATAGCCTTATGCAGACATGTGGCAAAGTTCTGGCAAACGAGATGTTAGAGGTAGTACTTCTTTAAAGGGCAGGACACAGGGTCCTATTTTTTTCTTCCTCCATCCCATCCTACTTCCTGGAATATGTATATAATGGCTGGCACCCTAGCCACCATTTTGCGGGGTGAGGATAAGTCTCTTCTCTCTAAATTTTTGGCATGAAAGTTTGTATAATACATTAATTCTGATGAATTAATAGGAATGACAAGTCATCCTTGGAGTACTGACCTCAATACTTCTTTTATGTGACAGAGTAACACCTTTTGTATTTAAGCCACTTTGAATTGGGGAGACAGTTCATACTTAGCTAAACCTACTTTGATAATTGTAAATTTCTACACAAATATGAGGATATTGTTACCATTATGAATCAAGAAATCTGTCAAAACAATGGGTGCATCTCTTTCCAGTTGAAACAAAGCAATATTACTTTATTAATTTTTAAAGAATAATTTTGACAGTGGGGTAAGATAGTATTCTTATTCTGATAAGAACTATTCCACCATAGTCTCAGTTTTACAGTTCTAAAATCTTAAGTCCTGGGGGCACAATACTTTGCCATACTCATGGGGACCTATAATGGAAATACTTTATCAAGGATATTGCTGAAGGGACAGTACTTGGCTGAATGATTTGTGCCATGTGATGACCCCACCTCTTACAACACAGTTATTTGGACCAAAGGTGGGAAACTAACCAATGCATTGAATACATAAGCAGATTAGTGGCTTGTGATTGACATGTTCTGGAATGAAAAGAGGATCTGGGTCAATCAGCATCTCTCTGTCAGCAATTTGAATTAGGAAAACAAGATTGGTATCAGTTAGCAGTGGAAGCTAAAGTCAGCAGAAATGGTCAGAGTCAGACTAGGATGGTTATGTGTAAGCTAAGAATTTAGTATGGTATACCAGGAATGAGCAGAAGGTTAGGTGAATAAAGGACATGGGGTAGAAGGTGAGGATGCTGCTGAAAATAGTATAAGAAGAGGAGATACAACAAAATGAGAGGTGGAGAGAGTAATGAAGAGTCTTGCCAATGGCAGAGACATTTGACCTTGTGCAACTAAGGAATTTGCAGCTGTTGAGTTCCTGCTTCATTATGACAAGGTAAGACTGAGCTCGTGGGTTTTCCACTTTGTTCATCTCTCACCCCTCCCAAAAATACATCCTTATGATAGCAAATTACCCAAATCTCTTTGCCTTATAGGTAAGAACCTGATTGGAACACTTGGAGTATAGAGAAATATCTACTCATATTTAAGTCCCATATTGTAATGTTTTCCTATCATCAGGGACTAATGTAGCCAACTTTAAGTTATTTGAATCCTATTTAATTTTGAAAAAGGTTAATTATCATATTAAAAGCAATGTAGTAGAAGACAGTTAAAATAAGCTTAGGTGCAAGAAACAGATAGTTACGGCAAGAACCTGAGAGGAAGTGAGAATTTTAATGATGAAATTAATAGTCTTCAGTGAGCAGTTTCAGGCTGATGGTAAGTGTTTTAAGTGTATCATCATCATCACATTTACAATAGGCTTATCAGGTGGAAGTTCTGATTATCCCCACTTTTCAGACAAGAACACTGAGGCGAAGAAGATTAAATATTTGTCAGGCTACTGAAAGGCAGAGCCTGGGATTTGATCTTGGCGTCTGTGTCTAGATCTATAGTGACTCTGCTGTCGTGGTCCCTCTCCCCCACTGATAAGTAGCTCTAAGCTACTTATGGCAAAGTGAATATGGATAGCAATCTACAAGGTTGTTATTAGGAGGCTGGGAGCCCAAAAGCCATATTTTAGGGGACTCTGGGAAAGGTTTTGACCTAGGAGGCCAATTAAGGAGATTGTTAGGAAATTTGGTAGGAGAGAGACAATGGGCTTATTCAGAGAAATGATGAGAAAATTCTCACTCGATATTCTCTTAGCACCCAGGAACTTAAGGTAGAATTGAAACCACTGTTTTTAAAAAAAATTTTTTTTTAACGTTTATTTATTTTTGAGACAGAGAGAGACAGAGCGTGAACGGGGGAGGGTCAGAGAGAGGGAGACACAGAATCTGAAACAGGCTCCAGTCTCTGAGCTGTCAGCACAGAGCCCAATGCAGGGCTCAAACTCATGGACCGCAAGATCATGACCTGAGCCGAAGTCGGCCGCCCAACCGACTGAGCCACCCACGCACCCCTGAAACCACTCTTAACACAAGAGTTAATAGTGTTGTGATTAGGGACATGGACTCTCCACCCAGGCTCTGCCACTTACTATGAGTGTGACTGTAGACAAGTTACTTACACTGTATGCCTCTGTTTCTTCATCTGTGAAAGAAGATTTCATCGAAAAAGGATTTCCTATGCATTTTGTAAGATTGTTGTGGGAATTAATAATTTAATGCAAGGAAGTCCTTGAAAGAGTAGCAGAGAAGAAGAGCTCAATAAATTTTGGTAATTATTATAATTATGGTTCTCGTCCTTTTCACTGTCTCCAGCTGTTAGGTCAGTGGACAAGAAGTTCTCCTGAGTGCTGGGCAGGAGGTTTTCTATACTGTGGGTGCCTGGGAGCATTGTGCCTCATCTTTGTGCCTTCAGACATGTATGATTGCTACTATTAATAAAGCACATCTATGTCACCCTGGCTTAACTACCTTACCTCCAGTGTTCACTAACAGCAGCAACTCACATCTCCCTAATGTTTAGTAAATGCAGAGCACTTTACATAAATCTTGACCTTTACAATGACATGAGTAGGTGCTATGGGTGTCCCTCTTTCACAGGTAAGAAAAAATTAGAACTTCTTTAAAGTTAAAGAATTGAAAGAAAAAAAAAGAGGCATTTATTTTAGTGTGTCTGAATGGCTGTAAGACCTCTCAAAATTCTCCCCACCCCCTTCCACTTGAACAAATTATCTAAGAAAAGAGCCTGCAATACAGATTGGTGTCACAAGCATATCACAGTATCAAAAAACTGAATGAAAGTCCATGCATTGGCACACAACACCTAATTAGCATGGAAACTCTGTTGTCTACTGGATTAACATGGACCTTTTTTTCCTTCTTCACTCATTGTTTCATATGGGTCTTCATTTAACTTCTCAACCACAGCAGTCAACCTAAGTTAAGAGATAGGAGGATTCCTAGAAGTGAATGCGACCAAATTTGGCAAATGCAAATGTACCAAGTATTCTTTACAACTTACGAGAGATGAATTAAGTCTGATCATCATGCTTACACTACACATCTTTTTTTTTTTTTTTTCAACATTTATTTATTTTTGGGACAGAGAGAAAGCATGAACAGGGGAGGGGCAGAGAGAGAGGGAGACACAGAATCGGAAACAGGCTCCAGGCTCTGAGCCATCAGCCCACACCCCGACGCGCGAGCCTTGAACTCACGGATCGCGAGATCGTGACCTGGCTGAAGTCAGACGCTTAACCGACTGCGCCACCCAGGCGCCCCCATCTTTTTTTTTTTTTAATTGAAGACCATTACTGCATTGTTAGATGCTGTATAAGTCATCTATCACTACCATAATGCTCCATAACAGATGATCCCAAAATTTAGTGTCTTAAAACAGTATTGATTTAGTTTTGGTCTGGGGAATCGGTTTAGGCTGGTTTTGGCCGTGCTTACTCACATTTCTGGAGATTGGCTGTCAACTGATCTGCGCTGCCTTTTACTAGAAGGGCTGGCAAGAATTATGCTGCTCTTTACATCTCGGATCCTAACATACTAGCCCGAGCATGCTCTTAGGCTCTGGTAGAGGTGCAAGAGAGAGGGCAAGCCCAATCACAGAAGCGCTCTTTAGGACTTGGCTTTTGTAGCACCTGCTAGAATTCTATTGCCCGGAATAAATCACATGGCCAAGGGGATGGGTAATTGTATTCTCACTCTTTAGTGAGAGAACTCTTTTGATTCAGGGAAGGGTAATGAGTTCGAATCATTATTGCAATCTCCATAGGTGACTTTTTCTTAAAGGTAACTATTGTCTCCACTTTTTTTAAGTTTCGTTTTTATTTTATTTAAAAGTATGTACCTAAAAGAGTCAAATAGTGTTATAAGACTTATATAGTCCCCTAGCAATTTCAGCTCTTTTAGCTGTTTTGATTATTATTGTTATTATTAACCTCGGTAGCTCGTAAAAATGCTTACATTGCTACTTCTTGACTGACATTTTAGACATTGCTTATTGACTTCTTCCTCAGGAAAATAAAATTTACCTGTCTTTAACTGAGTTCTCTCACCTGTCACCAGGCACATGCACACTTCCCATGTGTGCTCCTATCTTTTCAATATTCGTTTATAATTTTGTTTAGATTCTTTCTCAGTATTTGAATTATTAATTCTTTGTTAACAGTATTTTTTTTTTAAGAGAGAACATGTGCAGGGGAGGGGCAGAGAGAGAGATGGACAGAGGATCTGAAGCGGGCTCTGTGCTGACAGCAGAGAGCCCCAAGCAAGGCTTGAGCTCCCGAACCCCTGCGACCATGACCTGAGCCACCCAGGCACCTCTGTTAACAGTGCTTGTAGCTGATCCATATAGTAAACTGATTACTTTTCCATTGTTGTACACTTTTTATTGTCTCTGAAGTTAATTACTGCCTTATTTTTCTTTGCTTCTCTATTATCACTAATTCAGCCTCAAATCTTAATCACTTGTGTAAATCACCTTTCAATACGTTCAAACACACTTGGGAATTTTGTTTCATTTACATAGAGCTATCTCTCCCCAGAGCTGTTGACCTGCTCCAAACTGTATGATTGTCTGCACTATACTATTAGGATTATCTTCTTTTTACTATCCTTCTGGAGATAATATTTCCTGGACTCATATCTTCCTAATGCTTGGATTACTCCTTCATTTAATGGAGTGCATACTTTGACAGCTTCCTGAAAGAAAGTAGTTAGGAAGTGTGTGTGTGTGTGTGTGTGTGTGTGTGTGTGTGTGCATTTTTTTCTTTTTAGAGAGAGGAGATTATTTTATATTTTTAAAGTAAGCTCTATACCCAACATGGGACTTGAACTCACAAACCAGAGATGAAGAATTGGATGATCTACCAACTGAGCCAGCCAAGTGCCCCTAGGAAATATATTTTTACTCTGAAAAATTTACTACATACTACTGTCAGTATATCAAAGATGTTAACTTTGTAATAACAATTCACATTCAAAGAGATAGGTGTGGAAGATTGACAAAAGTAGAAATTGTTGAACTGTTATATTTCATTATATGGCTAACCTTTTGTACATTTTCAGATTAAGCTGTCTTTGGCTCTTTACTGATAAATTCTTTTCTGCATTATTATAGTGTTAAATTGTTCAAATACAGGAAATCTGGAGATAATAAAATGAATAATGGTATACATTCACTTAGGGTTTCAGTATATGGTGAACATATCTATCTATCTATCTATCCATCTATCTCCATGCTTTTTTTTTCCTGTACCACTTAAAGGTAAGTGGTTGACACTGCGAAAGTTACCACTAGATATATCAGTATGCATCTCCTAAGTATGAGAGTAACAACTAGTAATAAACCACTCTACCCTTCACCCACTTAAGAAAATCTAGTGTTAGGTTCATATTCAAATGTTCACAATTATAACAAGAATACCTTTTTATGCTTACTTTTCAAAAAGGAAAACTACAACAATAGTGTCTGATCTAGGTTCATGCACTGCAACTGATTGTTAACATATTTTTGTCCACTTTTAATCTACCACAATCTCCCTATTAAAAATAGTTTTTAATTTACCTGAAGACAAATTCACTTTTTGGTGTGTAGTTGAGTTTTAGCACATGCTTAGATTCATGTAGTCACCTCTGCAATCAGGAGAGAGAACAGTTTCATCATTTCAAAACATTTCCTCATATTGCCCATTTGTACTGAATCCCTCTCTTTGCCTCTGTTACCATTCATCCTAGTGCCTCTAGTACTAGGTAGCCATTCATCCTAGTGCCTCTGTTACCTATATTTAACTCTCCTTTACAATTGCTTCTTCCAAAATGTCATATAAATGGAATCATCTAGTATGCCAGCTTTTGAAATTGACTTCTTTGACTTGGCATGATGCATTTGTGCTTCGTCCGTGGTTTTGTGTATATCAGTAGTTCACTCCTTTTCCTTATTGACTTAATTTCCATTATATAGCTATATCACATTTTTTTATCGATGTACTCAGTGAAGCACATTTAGGTTTTTTTCAATTTTGATGGTCATGAATAATGCCACTATAAATATTTGTATGCAGGGTGTGTGTGTGTGTGTGTGTGTGTGAGAAAGTAAGTTTTCATTCATCTAGGATGAATACCTATATGAGGCTTGTTGGGTCCATTTGGTGAGTGAATGTGTTTTTGTTTTTGTTTTTGTTTTCCTTTTTCCTGCAAAAAACTGCATATTATTGCTTCCATTTGACCCACAGCTTGGGAGAGGGCTCCAGCTTGTTTAAAAACTGCCTAGTTGCTCTAGGGAGAGGCTCAGGCAGATGCTCTGACATCAGGGGCTGCAGACAGGGGTACCTGAGCTGGGGAAGGTTCTAGCAGTGCTTTAGGATTAGCCTTTTGAAAAGATACTTGCCCTCCCCATCCTAGGGATGGCCAGACTGTGGAATTAGGTGGTTGCCCATCTTTTTGATAGTTCTACCTGCTCATCTAGTTAGTGGTTCTCCAGGAAGTCACAGAGATGGATATCTGTGCATCCCAAAGCACACAGATGCCAAAGGCCTGGGTCAGATTCTTTTTTGGGGGCCATGGTGGTTTCAATGGCATCCCAGGTTTCAGCCTGCTCATCTTGGGAGGCTTCCACATGTCCTGGAAGAAGGTACCCACCACACAAGTTTTGCACCTTCTAGAGATGCTGAATGCTCTTGTGGCAGAGGTGCCCACATAGCCACTGTCAAAACAGAAATGCAGAGAGAGGTAGGTGTAGGATGCCTGAAGACTCAGGTTGACCAGGAGGTTGACTGTGACTGCCTCCCCAGTGGAATGATTCTGATGAATCTCTGAGCTCATGGTTGGCAATAATAGGTTCTAGAAAATGGAGGCAGAAAATGGCCAAAAAGATGTTTCTCAGAGGTTGTGACTGGAGGGGTTGGAGAGTGGTTGGAGGCTGGAAGAGGGGGTTTCCTAGGCCTGTTCTGTCCAAACACTGTTGAAGCAAGAGACAGATAGGCAGAATCACTGGTGTGCTTCTTGTGTATGTTTAATTTTTAAGAAACTTCCAAACCATTTGTCAAGATAGTTGTACAATTTGGGATCCCACCAGAAATACATGGGAGTTTCAGTTACTCAGTACTAGGCTTTAATTTCATTTCCCTAGTAACAAATGATGTTGGATATCTTTTCATTTACTTCTTTGCCATCTGTATTCTTCCTTGGTAAAGTGTATGTTGTCCGTCTTTTAACTGTTTTTTATAGCTGTTTTTTATATTATTGAGTTTTGAGAGTTCTTCCTATATTTTAGATAAAATCATTTTATTATATATGTGATTTATAAAAGTTTTCTCTCTGTTGCTTGTTTTGTCATTTTCCTCCCATGCTCTTTCAGATGAAGTCTAATTTATCAATTATTCATTTTTTGAATTGTGGTTTTGGTGTCTAACAACACTTTAACTCAAATTAATGAAGATTTTCTCTTGAATTTTCTTTTTCACTTTACCTTTATTATCTGGTTTTTGAAATTTTTAAAAAAAATGTTTAGGGGCGCCTGGGTGGCGCAGTCGGTTAAGCGTCCGACTTCAGCCAGGTCACGATCTCGCGGTCCGTGAGTTCGAGCCCCGTGTCAGGCTCTGGGCTGATGGCTCAGAGCCTGGAGCCTGTTTCTGATTCTGTGTCTCCCTCTCTCTCTGCCCCTCCCCTGTTCATGCTCTGTCTCTCTCTGTCCCAAAAATAAATAAAAAAAAAGTGTTGAGAAAAAAATGCTTATTAATTTTTGAAAAACAGAGAGAGACAGAGCACAAGCAGGGGTAAGACAGAGAGGTGGGGGACACAGAATCTGAAGCAGGTCTCTTCAGATTCAGATTTAGAAGCAGGCTCTGAGCTGTCAGCACAGAGCCTGATGCGGGACTCAAACCCACGAACTGTGAGATCATGACCTGAGCCAAACTTGGATGCTTAACCGACTGAGCCACCCAGGCACCCCTGATTTTTGAATTGTTAATGGTATCCTTTGACTTCCTTTTTTACTTGTACAACAATAAAAGACGATATTCTGCTTTCCTCCCTCTTTCTACTTTTCCCACATATTTTCTAGACGCATTCTTTCTACTTTGTTAGAACATTTTAACGTTTCTTTTATTTTTTTAAGTGTATTTACTTACTTTGAGAGGGAGAGAGTGTGAGTGAGTGAGGGAGGGAGAGAGAGAGAGAGAGAGAGAGAAAGAAAGAAAGAAAGAAAGAGAGAATCCTAAGCAGGTTCTGTACCCTCAATGTAGAGCCCGACACAGGGCTCAATCCCATTAACTATGAGATCATGACCCAAACCAAGATCAAGAATTGGGTGCTTAAGCAGCTGAGCCACCCAGGCATCCCAGAATGTGTAATGTTTCTTTACTCTTCCTCCATTTGTGTCAACAACTTTGTTTTAGTTAAAGATATCCAGTTCAACACATTAAATGTTCATGATTACTGCTTTTCCCTGATGTTTCTCCTGTTATTTCTTGGTTGGATGAAACTCATTGTCTGGAAGATTTCTTGTAAAAGGCATGTAGGTGCAATATTTCCTAAGTCCTTGCACTTTTAAAATTGTTTTGTGACAGCCCTGATAAGTTGAAATTCAGCTTATCTGGATATAAAGTCTTTGGCTTACACTTTCTTTAAGTTTCTTAAAAATACTGCTGTACTGTTGCCTTTGTTTGTATATTGTTCTTGAGAACTTGGTCATCTGTGTAAGGAATAGGATAATAGAAATAGTGATTAGCAACAGAAATGAGATTTCAAATATATAATACACACACACACATTACTATTTCAGCTGCAAGATAGCAAAGGTGTGTTCTTCTTTGACTTACTCTATCATTCTTTCAGGCAGGTGTACAAGTAAGACCAATATTCTTGGTTGCTCTTTTGACTTTTATATGGTGGGACAACAAGGATGGGCATGTACTAATTTTAATTCTCTGTTGTGAAATTGAGCCTGCGTGTGAATTTGTCTTTCTGTAGTCCCTGCTTTAATCCAACTTTCACTATAGGGAGACCCAAGATTTGAGTACATTAGACATAACAAATTCACTATTAGTTGAACATAGAATCATCACTTTCATATTGCAAATAGCACAATGCTGTTAGTAAATGTTTGTTGGACAGGTGCATGAATTACTGGCATTTTTTAGTTACCTACTTTGAAAAATTGAGCATATTAAGTATCTGTAGGGTAGGATCAGTGAGAATGGTCACTGGGACCACTGTAGTCTCCCATGTCAGATAAAACTGTACATCTGGGAGCATGGTCTCAGAGAAGTTACCCAAAACAAATGTCCCGAAACTAAAAAAAAGGGAAAAGATACTTCTCCAAAATTATGCCATAGAAAATTATTTCGTAATCCAGATGTCAGATGTTAGAGTGATTGGGGTAACCAAATAGGAATAGAAGCAGCATGTGCTTTGTTCTAACCCTGTCAAAATTAAAAAGAGTCAGATAAAATCATGAGGCACAAATACAAATTTTTCATATGCTAACCACTTCGGGGTCTTAAAAGAGTGCAGAGCTTGGTTTTCTCCCAACAACATTATCCAGACATTCTCCCTCTTCCCCATTTGACTGTCTTAATGGCTCCTTGACCATCTGAAAACAGCAAGAAGGTTTGAAAAAGGAAATGGAACACAAGAATAGGAGGTGAGGGGATGTAACTAGGAAAAACACCTTTGAAACAGCAGTCTTACTAAACCCTAACACTTAACGGTGTTCTAATAAATATAACGTATGGGTACTTAAATTTTATCTATTAAAAACACCTTCACTTTACTAAAGTGAATATTCTACAAAGAACAGTTACTTGAATTTTGGATAATTTCATTCCTACAATAGAAGTGATGCTGAAACCCATCATAATATCATGTGATAAATATAATTACTGGTGATTTCCTTTTTAAGAAATTTTCTCATAATTTTTTTTTCTTTCTTAAAAATTTTTACTCAGTCAGGAGAATCATCAGTAGAATTGAGACTGGCAAAAAAATGAATTGCAACTTCCATTGTGGTTTGCCTCTGCAAGCAAAAAAGCCACTGTTTTTCCTCCTTTGAATAAGGGAAATGAGTTTGGCCAAGGATGGGAAGCTTTGTGGGTGGGGGAAGGAAAGGGCACAAGGAACAATTTTTACTTTGTTTTTGGCAATGAAAATAGTAAGACTCACCAGTATCATCAGTAATACCGTTTCCTTGGCTTTGAGTTCTGATGTAGTGACCAGTCTTGGATGCTATGGAACAGAGCTGACATCACCCTCCTGTTCTTCTAGTCTACCCATTTGCCTAGAGAAGGCAGAGTGACTGAAGCTTTTCATTTCTAGAAACTTAGTGCTTTCACCATAGTTTTGTCTGCTATGTCCCTTAATCCTCCTGTTTCAAGGGGATGGAAGGGTATAAGATTGCTTTGAAAGCTTAATAGGGTTTCACCATATGCACAAGAGTGGAAAGATGAGTGTCATGTGGACATGAAGGGTGGAACAACAGGTTTGCATGGAGAGGCTGCTGACAGATCGGGTTTGGTAAAATAGGATTTGCAAGAGAATAAAGGACAGATTATGATTATCACCTGCAATCATAGAAAAGTTTTTATAATTTTTAACTAATTTTAGGAATTTTTGGGAATTTGTGTCAGCATTGTTCTAGGGCTCATGTCTACATACAACATATTTGCTGTTGCTTTATGTAGTGTGAATGCCTTTTGTGAATGTCCTTATGCTGAGATACTTTGGTGTCATTATTATGAGATATTTTGGTAAGATTGTATGAGATCATGGTAATATGGTAGAATCTATGCTGATTTCTCTTGATCTGCATACTTTGAACTGTTATAAAGTAGTTCAGGCTTATTTACTTTTTAAATTTCCCTTTTTTTCAGATTTCTATATTGTAATACATTTCAGTATTTATAAGAAAATGTAGCAACTTTGGTTACTTTTCATTCATTCACCATTAGTGTGCACTAAAGATCTTGGGGTCATTTTTGTTGTTGTTGCCTACTTGCCTTTCCCGCTATTATTATTATTATTATTATTATTATTATTTAACCTGAGATTTTCTACAGATACTTCTTTTTCTGTATATATACTTTTTGGTCATCATCCTGTTTCACACATCATTGCATTATACCTAAACTACTTCAATAGTTCTTCTGTTTATCTTTAACATTTTGTCCTCAAATCTGTGGATCTCAAAACTGCTTGAAAAGCTCAACTGAAGACTCTTTTTGTTATTCGAATTAAATGTAAAAGACTTGCTTTGATCACTGAAGTAACTTTTGGATAGAATAAGGCAACATTATGCTTAAATGAATATAATTATGATTGGTCACTAAAAATTTAACTGAAGAATTAAGAAAATTAGCAAGAGGTGGTTAAAATAGTCAGATGGATATGCAAAAATTCATGATTTCTTTGACTCAAGGCCCAAAGATCAGGCTCACGTACACAGTGAAAATGGTTTTGTCACCTTCTGAATCTCGCCAACTCTCTCATGGAATTCAAGCCAAGAAGCTGGGCATATGCCTTGGTGGCTGGTCATGGTTCTTATCTTGTTTGTGGCTAAGCACCTTTTCTTCAAATATAACCTGGTCTGCAGAGGTACGACTCTGCTTTCGACTCATCATTGGTAGCTTCATACTCAAACAATCTTAACCCATTGGTGCTGAAACACAAGCATCATCATTTATGGGGAGGGTCTTTGTATAACTAAAAAGTGCATTGGAGTGGTTTTTCAGAACAAAGGAATAAACTATACAAAAAAAAAGAGTGAAGAATGTTTCACTTGCGTAACAGAAAAGCTTGAAAATATTTCAGTTCAGAATTCCCTAGCTACTTCACAATCTCTTGGCTGTGAGGAAATAACCTCACTCTGGGATGGGGCATTTACAAGGGATAAAAATTAAGTCTTGAGAATCAGAACTAAAAGTCAGAATTCCTCAAGTAGTCAACATCTCTTTGTCTTGGCTTTCTGACCTGTCTGCTAAGGATGATGTGTATTAGATTGATTCTTCACTTGATATCTATTAAAGCGTGAATGTTATAAATTAAGAATTGAAAAAGAATCATGAACTCTCTGATTCTACTTGTTTTGTTTGTTCAGGGAAGTCCATGTGCCTAATGATACTCAAACATAATTTCTTGGGGTGTTTTGAAGATTATCTGAGGTGTCTTGTCATCATAAGTGTAGCACTTAAGTGTAGCACTACTCCCTTGCTGCCCTTCGGGAAAACCCTATCCTGAAGTCTTGTCCCCCTGTTTGATAAAAGATTCTGGTAAAATGGAGACATTATGAAGTGACTGTAGGTATCATAACTCAGTGGAATTATACTGGGGGAGGTGGTCCGACTTTTCTCAAGGGGGCAATATGCTGGTCTTTATGCTATGGCTTTCTGAAGCTGAATCAGCAAAGTCTGTTTTCTTCCACCCTGTGCTCCTTGAGGAATAAAGGGACATTAAGCTTCAAGGGGGAAGTAAGTGGGACATTAACCGTGGGCTTGAGCCAGTAGCTGAAAGGAAGATGGCGGATCAGAGAGGAGGGAGAAGAGGATGAGGGAGGAGGGAGGAATACCATCTGGGGCTCACCTGAGTAATGCTGAGAAGCATTACTGAGACTAGAGTGGTGTTGGTTTTTGATCATGTCACAGTAATGTCTTTCTTTGGTAATAGTTCATTCCTTTTTTTTTTTTTTTAGTACGTTTGTGGTTTTCCTCTAATAAGGGCAAAATTGTAGGAATTCATTTGCAATTTGGGTTTTAGTCCTGCTTTTCCCTTTCTCTTACTCCACTATCAAGCTCCTTGACACCAGCAGCATGGGTCCTCTTCATTTCTATAAGCCTAGTGGGAGGAGGAGAGTTTTTGTACCCTGAGGCAGTTGATAATTGTTTAGTCACTTACCTCCCAAGCAGGGATCTGGGTACTGGGGTGGGTGTGGGGTGAAGGTGGAGCACCCTTGGGCTGAATAGCCATGAAAGAGCACAATCAATTCTGGGGCTACCCAGGCCAGCCTAGCATGAAGACAAAGTAATCTGATTCCCAAAAACCTATTCAGGCTCACGACTGAAGTAGATGAAAAGAGTGTAAGAGAGGCAGTTAATATCACAGTGGCCTGGAATGCTTTCTCAAAGTTGTCCTTGAAGAAAGGAAATTTCACTGTTCAAAATGATGAATGTCATTTTTCAAAAGCACAGAAGAAAACATCAAATTGCTGATCATGTCCCATAAGTCTGGCATTTGAGCAGATGCCCTTGGGAAAGACTGTGAGCTTCTTTTCTCACCACCATGTCTTTGGGAAGGAATGGGAACGATCCAGTGTTCTGTCAGACAGCCATGTCTTTAAGTGACAGGTGAACACTGAGAGAATTGTCAACACTTGCAAAGTGTAAAAATTTCTATCATTAGAATCACATGTTATATATCTCATCTGTAAGCTACTGTTGGTTGAAATTCATAAAGGCTAAATAATGTTTTTCAAAACATTCTGTTAGAAAGTTATTCAGCTTTGACATATAGATAATAACAACATCAATAAACTGCATGTAGTATAGTAACTAATATGTAGGTATTATGAATTTTTCAGATAAATTGCCAAATAATCCTCATCATTAAGAGCAATGGAGACAGATTTGACTCAGGTCACAGCTCAAGATGCATTTGGGAAACAGTGAGTCATTGCCAGATTAATGAATCAATTTTCTTAGGATAAAACTACAAATCTTATTTTGGCCAATTCTGCTAAACACAGAACTGAATTAGCATATTTTAAATAGCTGTCATCTTATTGAGCCTCTTTGATATGCAAAAGATAAATTTTTCACATGGAAAAGATTTCTAAGCTAATAATATACATTTTGGTATATTTAAATTAAATGAAAAAGAGAAAATTCATCTAACCTGATGACAATATGATGTCAGCTTCTCTGAAAGTACCAATAAATGGATGACACTTACATATATTTTTTAATGCCATAGAGAGGATATTGGGGCAAATATAAAGATGTAGGGGTGATAAAGCTAGTAGTTATGTAGACTATATAGACCTAGAGAGTTGGACAGTGTGGTTGAAAAACCCAGTGAATTTTGTTGTTTTTTGTTCATTTTATTTACAGAAATGGTATAAATTTAGCATAGTCTTGACCTAGATTTTTGACTGTTGATGTTGAGATATGTTCATATTTTAGTTTTTGTGCATTAATTTAAAACAACTGAGAGATGCCAATATTGCCTTGGTTCTTCTGAGAATTCTTTTCTCTTTGTTTACAAGTCATTTATATTTAAAAAAAGCAATACAGCCCTAATCAGTCCTAATAAGTGGTAGTGGAGTCATGCTGTCTGGCAAAAATAAGAAAGAGCGACATCTCAGAAACTGACTTTGTGTGGTTTAGGCTGACTTTTAAGTCTCACCGGAAGTTAATTAAAATGAACTTTTTTTTGGCTTTTTAAGTTTATTTTATCATCTTTGAGTTTACTCACTTAGTGGTAGATGCCAGAAAATTCCTCAATTTATGGTACTAATTGAAAAACAACTCTTGAATCTGGACAGAGAGATCAGACATTCCAAATATCTCTTTTTAGTTGGATTAAAGGGTTTGCAATCTAAATATCTTGATTTGGAAGAAATGTGAGGAATTTCAAGGTTTCCAATCCTAAAACTATGAATGAGAGTGCTTGGCCATGCCAAGCTTATTTCTGTAAATTCTTTTGGAGCTCAAAGGGTGTGGTCTAGACGAGGTTGCCCACGGGGTGATATCCAGGGGTTATATATACATAATCTGAGTGTATCTTCATTTTAAAAACATGTATATTAGTTCATATCCTGATTCCTTTAGGGAACTTGAGTTTACTTTGATCGGTAAGTCTCAGGGTCTATGATATTTTTCCTGGCTAGCCCTGCAAGCACTTGAACTTCTGCCCTTCAAACAGAACACTGCCGGTGGTGATTGTCCCTGCGTTGGGGTAGATTACCAACGGCAATTTCACACTGTGCACCTGGGTGTTTGTTTTGATGTGGCTGAAGACAATATTTACAGTTGTTGTCAGTCTGTCCTCAGGATGAGCCTAGACTTTTCTCAAAACAGAATAGCCTCTGTTGTGGTAATTGACCTACTGCCTACAAGCCTAAATTTCAGAGGTCCCTAAGCCTCCTTTGAAGGGATTTCTTTTTCCTTTCCATTTAACATCTTGTAGTTTGTGTCACATTGCAAAGTGTGTGAGCAGATAATAAAAGTGATGACACATTGGGAATGCCTTTGAAAATTGCTTAATATTGTAAAGCATCAGTTTTTTTCCCTTAAAAGGGACAGCCAGACGTTGCAGACTGTACCACTGATTTTTACTTTAATGTCAATGGCTAGCCTGGCAGATAGAATAGAATGAGGGGGCAGAAACTGGAACCGTTGGGAATGTGCTAAGTTGGAGAATGAATGCAGCCAGGGAAGAAGGTAGGCGTGTTTGCAGCGAAGATGAGAGTAAACACATACTGGTCTAACTTTAACAACGAAGGGAAAGAGTTTCAAGCAGAGGGTTGTCAAGCCAAAGTTTATTGCTTAAGAAAGTTACAAAAATGATTGTAATGTGGAGACTGATCCCAGAATAAAAATCATTTTGTGAACACTTGATTGGGATTTCAGAATTTAATCGGTTTCAGCTGCAACAATGAATGTTCAAACCACATAAGAAGCTTTAGCTTCACATATTTAACAGGTTTCCCCCCCACCCCATGCTTTAGTTTTATTTATTTATTTTCATTTTATGGTGTATCATAACCACATGTCTCTCATTCACCTTGTATTCCACTGTTAGTGTAAGAGTGGACTATAGCAAGCTAAAGGAAAGACTTTGGACTTCAGATTAATACCTGAGTTTCAGTCCTTGCTTTTGCAACTAGTTGTATGACCCTAGACAAATTACATCCACTCCCTGAGTCTCAGTTTCCTCATCTGCACAATGGGATATTTGTAAAGCACCTATCCCATGTTTCCTGCATTGTACAGGATACTAGAAAAATAGTAGCTGTCTTTATCACTATGGTTACTGTTTGAAGGTGAGGCTAAGCTGATAGAAAAAAAATATTTAGTGAGATTTTCTTATAGATTAAAAGGAATGAAATCAAACCTAGCAGTCAATATGGAGCAAAGGCTCACTGCTTAAAATAAAATTAGTTCAGCGCTCTAACTTGACACATGTACATTATTATGTCATATATATTCATTCTTAAGTTCCTCTGTGTTCTAGTGAATTAAATAATGAATCTCTTTGAGGTGTGAGTGAATTTTTCCAGAAATTATTTATTTAAAAGTAATTAATGTAAAAGTAAAAAAATGTATTCTGTCCTTTAATTACTAGCTTGGAGGTTATCTGAGCTCCGTATGGCCTCTTAGTTTTCTTTTGGTTTTTGTGGGATTTGTGTCTGTGTGTGCACATGCGCACGTATGCGCACATGCATGCATCTGGCTACCCGGTACCTAGTGGTAATGGTGAGGAAAATTGACTCTCTTGCATTAATTTATATGAATATGTTAACTAAGAAGCATTTGTAGCTTTAAAACACTTTAAAAGTATACCACCACTTGGAAAAGTACCATTTTATTTCTTTAGAAAATTCTTAATTTCTTGACATTTGTGTTAACCAATCACTTGGTTAGTGTCATTTACTTTTTATACAGTCAAAGTCATTAGATCTACATACTTCATTCTTTGGGTCTGTTTCAAAATAAGCATGCACTTGCTGGCACATGTTTCTGCCACATTCTTTGCTTCCCCTAATAGACAAGTTCAGACTTAGCAGGCAAAAGTCCAGTGGAAAGTACCGGAACCGAGGGAAGAATATTTGCCTAACCACCCACACCACAAAATGCTTTCTTGGAATCTGCTGTTTAACATGGACCCTACCCCCACACACGTAACCTTTGTCTCTCTGAAAAGCAAACCTGATTCTACAAGGAAATCGCAAAACAAAAAATATTGTTCTCTCAAGTTATGTCGGATTTATTTTCAAAAAGAAAACGGAATCAGGCTAGTTAAAAAATTATAAACTGTCCCACATCAGGTATCTAACCATTCATGGAAGTTGGCTTTTCAATCTTAGGTTTTAAGGACAGGTAGTGGAGGATTTATGTGAAAAAAAAAATGACTTAAGTACGACCAAAAGCTATAGAAATTAAACTTTTTTTTGTTTGTGTTTGTTTTAATGTGTGTGGGACTTTTCTTCTCAGTCTTACGTAACTATCCTGATGATCCTGAGCTGAAATTTTGTTTGCTGAGGTTATCTTGGACCTTTGGCTTCCCCAACTATAGACCCTATAGCACACTTTACTCGATTTGTCTCTGACTTTTAACCCAATCAGCTGTTTACTCTTTGGAAGTTGCTGCCATTAGATTCCGTAACACCATTCTTGTGTCCCTCTTCCAGCCTTGCTACTTTTTCCCCAGTCTCCGTTTGTCACTCTTTTTACTTTACTTATTTCTTAATTACTAGTTTCCCCCTGGAGTTCCATTCTTGAGCGTATTGTTTCCTACATATATTCCCTGGGCAACTTTAGTAAGTCATGAGTCAAAATATCACATGGACACTGATGAGTCCATAATTTCTACCTCTAGCTCTGTCTGTCTACTTTCCCTGTCTGAGGTTTTGCATTTTAAACTCATAGTTTCCTACATACAACATTTTTTTTTTTTTTTTACGTTACTCCCCTACTTCCCTTAGACCTGCTTTTCTTCCTGTATTTTCTATCTTACAACATCACTATCTATTGTGGAGCCCACTAAAATCTGTTTAAAGTGAGGCGGTGCTAGACTCTCAGCCCTCCAGGACCTTGTCCTTGTCCTTTCTCTACCTGCAGTACTCTCAGATGTTCCTTCCCTTAGTTAACTCTTAAGAATATTAAATGCATCATATTAATTCCTCAGAGTTGATCTCTTAGCTTTATTTTGCACAAGCTGTTTCAAAACTGACTTTTGTTTCTTAGAACGTGCTACAGCCTGAAGCAAAAAATACACTTGAGTAATTATTAAATACAGGGCTGTTTTTCACTTGCCCACTGTCTTGCAAGAACATAGGGAATGTATTTATTTTGGTCCACCGTTATATCAAGCACAGTCGCTGGCACCTGGAATGCTCCTAATAAGTCCCTTTGGAAATTGAATGAGTGAATTCTTGGCACCTCCTAGTGCCCCTCCACTTCAATCAGGTGCCATATCCTTTTGCTTCTATCAAGCCACACGTCTTTCACATCTGCTTTTTCATTATTATCTCCAGTCTGGTTCTTGGAGGAGGTCCTCAGCATCCCTTGCCCATGATCAGCCTTAGCTCCATCCACCAAACCATTAGTATTGTTACTTTTTAGATACAAATAAGATTCTCCCACTCTAGAATCTTCAGTGGCTCCCAAATTTCTCTAGGAACACATTTAAGCTCCTGATCCTGGTCTACAAGATTCATGACAATCTGACTTGAATCTCCTTTTCCACTGTCATCTTACCTCCTTATTCAAGGTATGCTTCAGTCACTGTAGGAGTCTTATTTATGTGCCTTGAACACATCTTTTTTTTTTTTTTCATTTTCTCTGTTGGTTTCTCTGCTGTTTTGAGCTTCTTATTCTGTATCTTGAACTTGAATATTGACATTAATCTCACAATTTTAAATTACGATATTCTTACTTTGGCAGGCTATTACCCATTTACATACTTGCATAAAACACATTTTCTAACACTCTATTAGCTGTTGGGTATAATTAACCAATAAAGGCAAAGAATGATGGTAAGATCTCTTTCTCTGATTTTAGATTCTGCCTACTTTTTGGTGAAGGGAACTCTTGTTCTGTTTCCCATTGTATTTTCATATTTGCTCCCTTATCCTTTTCTATTGGCATGACTTTTTCTGTCAGCTGCATTCAGGTCCTATTTCCTGTATCACCACTCTGGCAACTAGCAATTCTCTGTTCTTCTCCAACTGTGGTTATGCAGAGATTGGTGGTAAGTATCCTCTTATCACATGCACTGATCTTACTTGTGAGTCAAAAATCAGAGTGACCCCATTTTCTTCCCTACTGTACATCTAAAAATGGAGAGTATTTCTTGATTAATTTTTAGTATATCTCCCCATTCTTGAGAAAATTGGCACAAATCTTTGAGGGACTAGGCTGGAAGATAACTTACGCAGCCATCCTCTACATCCAAAATCGTGTCTTTTCGGTACTCCCAGCCAAGTTTTGTGGTCCAGATTTGTAATTCTGAAAATCTCACTTGGAGACTGAGGCTGTAAGACCAGGTGAAAGTTCCATCTCTTCCATGCATCATTTTCCTGTGTCTTACTTGGTCTTCAGGCATAAGAGTTTTCCCACTAGAGTTGTTGGCTACCTAGCTTATTAAACTGAGTCATGGACTGAAACCAAAAAGCAAAGTCTAAAAATAGATTAGATAACTCAAAATTGATGCATGAATGATTAGCTGTTGAAGTATTAAAAATGGATTACTTGTTGGTACTAGAGTCTCAAAATTATTTTCCAATATGTCCTCCTATATTGTTTGATCTAAAAATTAATGTTTCTCACTATCGTAAAATAGATGATTTATGAGGAAGTGCATGTGAGTTTAATTACTTTGACAATTTATATATGTGGTTGCTAGTAAAGCAGATTCTGGATTTCTAGAATAACTAGAGGAAGAAAAAGAGGTGACACACTCAATGAGGATATTTCTGCAATTAGTAGTTGGGAGTAGATCTTCTTTGTAGAGTTTACCTGGGTGGAATTTGAATTTACTCTACTATGATAGGAAAGGGTGAAATATTTTGACCACCTGCCATTTATTGAGATACTAGTCTAAAATTTATTTAACCTCTCTTTCATTCTTTTTTCACAAAGAAAAGAAGAAAATATCTATGTTTAGATTTATGGTGATATAAAATTAAAGAAAGTCTTTTGTTCAGGAGAAGCAGAGCTTTGCATCATGGTGAACTCAGAGAGAAACATTTTCTTTGTATCTTTATCATGAAAAAAGGGTATGATATAACGGGTATCAATAGAATACATACAAAGTGTAAAATCTCCAGCTTTCCTCTAACAGTTACAAATGTAGTAATATTCATACAGCTGTTGTAAAGTTCTTAAGGTAGTCTGTGGAATTCAATTCAGTAAAAGAAATTCTGTAAGGGATCATAACTAGAGACTATGTTTATGGTTGTGATTATCTAGCGAGATGCATGAAATTTAAAATTGCTTGAATTTCTTCACAGAAAAGGGAAAAATTACCCAAGATGTTAGGTTTGTTTACATAAAAATTATACAGAAAACACAGGTCCTCTGAGAATTAAATGTTTTTATAAGTGAATTTAGTAAAATGGCATAGTTAATTGCACAGTGATTAATGGAGGCAATGAAAATATATAAAGATCATGCTGTCACAAAAATGAAAGTGATCTGTATGTACGTAACCTACACTCATCAGTTAAACTTAAGCAGAACTCTTTCCCCTACATCATGTTTACTCATTATCTATATTAGATTGGTTACCAATAATAATCAAGTTAAAGTGGCTGACTTTGTCTTTGCTGGACTTTTTTTTTTTTTTTTTTTTTTTTTTTTTAACCTCTTAACTGCCCTTCAAATCCAACTCTAATCCCACCATCTCCTAAATTTTCTTTCTTCTCTTTGTCTGCATGTATATTCTCTATTGTGCACCATACCTCACTGTATGGCTTTTATGCTTAAATTGTTTGTCTCACATGCATAGTTTCATTGTAGCTGGCAAATTATCCTAATTGAATACAAGACAGGACTTTTTAACATTTGTCTTACATAGTTAAAGACGGAATTAAGGTCGAGTGCATAATGAGTATTTAGATGGCATAGGTTAGTCCCCAACTGGAAGAGTCTTAAAGGATCAGGATACATTTTGAGGTAAAATTTTGAAATCATGAGTACTTTAGTTTCGGGCCTTCCCAAAAGGGCTTTAGTTGAGTATGTGTGTCTATGTCTCTGGGCAAAATCATGTTTATTGATATTTTCACTGTTGTAGGGATATAGGTCTTACTGAATATCATTCTATTATTGTTTTTTACTATAATGCATAAATAGAATATCATTTTATTACAACTGTGTTTTCTACTAGTCTACATTTTATGTAACTCATGAGCTACTCAAAATAACATTATATTTCAGTGGTGATACTTCTCGATTCCCATATCTGGATGCAGAACACAGATATTTCAATAGGACATCACTGCCTCCATTAAGATTCTTTATCTCTGTCCTGGAATTCAGCCCATCATTGAAACTACAATTATGTATAATGAACAAGCTAACAGTTCTAGTATGGAAACATGAAACCTCATTTGTGGTAATAGAATTTGACTTGTCTTCTTCCTCTCACTTTTAATAATATCATAATGTTGATGCATCTGAATGTAATTAGCATAAGCAGTCTTAAGAAATGCTTTGCTGTACCAGAAAACATGAATTAGAATTTCAATTATTATTGTTTTTCCAGGCATTGACTTTTGGGGCCAGGCCAAATGGACTTCTGGTTAGTAGACTGTGTTAATCAATATAACTGTGAGTGTATGTTTTCAAGAGTAATTTAATGACCAGATTTTCTTGCCTCCATGACATGAATATTTCTCCTCTTTAGTGTCTGTTGGAATGGACTTATTTTTGGAAAACACAAGAAGGTGACATTAGAAGGCAGTAAGTGAAAAAATTCCTTTTCCCTGTTTTATTTCTTCTCCTATGTGAAAATAGGGGAAATTGTGCTAAAAAGAAATATTTCAACTTCCCACTCATGAATTATTCATGTAAAGTGAAAAGGCAAGAAACATATAATATGGAAAATTGATCTCCAAAGAAATACTAATCCAAAAGTAGTTTGACTAAAATAAATAACCAGTAAGTAGCATGCATTTAACTGAAGCTGTATCCTACTTAGGAATAAGATACCAATGGATGGTGGTTTTACATGGAAGTATTCTGGTAAATACTTGAGGCAGAGCCTCATTTGAAAAGAGCTGAACCTTGAGCCTTCAGTGCATCAGAAATCCTCTGAGATCAATGTGTTACAGCTTGGGCTTGACCCTGGTCTGGCACTCAGTGAATTCGCTGACCATAGCCATACCTTTTCCTTCTATGGAAGTGAATGAAATACCGCTCACTAGTTGCTATCTTGGCTAAGGAAGTCAATATGATACTGATGGATTACTGTAATTGTGGTCTGAAGTTAAATCTTGATGTTTATTACTTAACTACCTGGAGAGTAGAGAACTTCAAATGTCTGGGAATTTCAGGTAACTTCTAAATTTCTGGAGATTTTAGAGAGTACTCAACTGGACTCGTAGTTGTCCCATCTCAAATACAGCTTAGAGCATTTCCCAGAAATTATTGCCCTACCCTCACCAGGTGTGTGTGTGTGTAATCTCATTTATGTGAAATAAATACCTCATTATACATTTGTTTTTGGTGTAGGTTCTTCTTTAGATTTTGGAAAGTTTGAATAGCCCTGTGTATGTTTGAGTCCATATGTGTGTGTTTGGTGTGTTCATGAGTATCTTTATAACAAAGACAGAAAGAAATAAAGCCTTGAAGGAAGGAAGGGAGGGAATAAGAAAGATGGAACACTATGATCTTCAAAGTAAATAAAATTAAGGTAATAAAAGCATGATTTAGAGTACACAATAATTATATTCTGAGTTTTACCTTGTTGAGTAAACTATTTTATATCATAAAATACACATATCAATAGCATCATGCTGAGTTTTAAATTTATACTAACAATCTTCCATTGCATTCCTTAAATGAACCATGCGTTATACACTGAACTTATGTTATAGCATAAGATTTCCTATTATTTGTAGTTTACTCATATGTACAAAATATTGGAATTGGCATGTTGTAGATAGATAAGATCTTACAAGCCATGTAATCTTGGCATTGTGAATTGTTTTATGGTCTTGGGTCAACATTGATGAAACAATAGTGGTTGCACGGAGAAGCTACTGAGAATTCTGGGGGTGTATTTAGATTAAGAAAAAAAAAGAGTTCTGTGATTAATTACTTATGTCTGCATGGGCCCAGCATAGAAAATGGTGGCAGGTATGTTAAGTATTTGACATCTGTAATCTACTTAAACATCCTAAATTTACAGGAAAAAGAAAAATCCAGATATGTATATGCTGAGTCTATTATTGTATGACACTTTAGAGATTTTGCAACATCTTTACATATGCCAAGACTGTTAACTTTTACACAATATTGTGTGTGATATTTGAACCCCATCTATAGATAAACTGATGATAAGTCCACAAAGCACATTAGTGGCACAACTAAGATGAAAAACAAGATCTTCTGTCTTTCAGTCAAGAATCCTTTCCACAATAAAACAAAAGATGCTGTTGGTTCAGTAAGGAATGTCCTTGTGAGTAACACAAGTTCTGATTAATAAATGATAGCTTTAGAATGTCATAATTTGCATTTGCTGTCTATTGCTGCTGTTACAAATTACCAAAAGCTCAGAGGCTAAAAACAACACAATTTTACCTGACAGTTCTAGTGGTCATAAAATTTGCTTCACTGGGCTAAAAATGAGGTGTCAGGAGGATTGTGTTCATTCTGGAGCCTGGGAACAGAATCCTTTCTTTGTATTTTCCTGCTTGTAGAGGCAGCCAGTGTTCCTTGGCTCATGGCTCCTTCCTCTCCCTTCAAAGCTAGCAGTTTAGCATCTACTTTCCTCTCTGACCTCTGTTTCTTTCTTCACATTTTTTCTCTCAGATTCTGATTTTCTGTCTCTCTTTTATAATTACCCTTGTGGTTACCTTGATAATCCAAGGTGTTCTTGGGTAATCCAAGATGTTCTTCCTATCTCAAAATACTTACTCACACCTTTGAAGTCTTTTGTGAACATAATATATTCACAGGTTCCAGAGTTTAGGGCATGGACATTTGGGGGCCCCAATTCAGCCTACTATATATAAGGTTAGTGTAGATATTTCAAAGAGATGGTACAGTAACTCATTTATGAGTATACCAGTTCATGTTACCATCTATGACCCAGGTTCGTTCCTTCTTTTCCCTCTGCCATATTTAATATACTGGTCTATTATTTCATGGTTGCAAGATGACTGAGTGGCAGAAGGTATAACATTAATCTTTAAGGTGGGAACAAGAGAAAAGTGTGATGGCAAGTCCTTTTCTTTTTACTCAAGAAGTGAAGCTCCACTTATGAAATTCCCCCTGTATCTCTGAAACCAGCAATATACCACAGAGATTCCCCTAGCTGCAAAGGAAAATGGAAATTTAGATATTTCACTTTAATCTCTTTTTTTGAAGATTGCAAGGAAAAGAGGAGGTTCAAAGTTGAATGTTCAGTGAACCAATCTTCTCTATTGGTCAGAATTCCTAGTTGCAAACAATAAATTTGTATTTAAGCATAAACATTTGTTATAGAATATCCAGTTTATTACAGAATATCCAAAAGGAGTATAGAACTGAGATTACTAATTAAAAGGGCTAATGATAGAGTGAGGATCATACCCAATATAGTATTAGACTTTCCTAGCAAAAACATCACAGCTGCTACTGTCCCTGGATGGCAGTGGCTATCCATGGGTCTTTGATGTGGAATCTGGAATATCAATAATACTATTCCTACCAAAGCACATGCTAAAAGATGACCCCACCAGTGGTCACTCACTCAAATTGCTTTTATCTGCATCTAAATCTCAAGTGCACCTGACTAATGAAACCTGGGCATATGTCCATCCATAGCTGCAAAACAATCAGGGAAATGTTAAGTCTTCCAGGTCTTTCTGGAAGCAGAGCCTAAGTAAAGGATTCATATGCTGACATTTTATTTGAGAGGTACAAATTCAGGACTGAGAATAAGGAAAAAGTGGAAGCAGAACAAGGTGCTATAATGCACTTCTGAGATTGCTGTTGAACATGTGTCCATTGGCATGCCATTCTTATCCAGAACTGCTGAAAAGAGGAATTGATTCAAGGTTATGCTCAGAAGGGAAAAAAGAGGAAAAAATTATCTGTGGAGCTTCTTCTCCTATTTCCTATTGGCCAAGGTCAACCTTGCAGTGGGCCAGTTCCCTCATTCATCCAAGTTGTATAATTCAGCCCACTGGTGACCATTCAGGAAGCCAGATTCCACTCCTGGCACTGTGGCATTTCATCTAAGTAAGTAGAGGGAAAATTTAGGGCAGATCGTTTTAACATCTGAGAGATGTTGACCTAGTGGGTCAGAGTTTCATTTCAGGACAGTGATACATTCCAGAAGTGGATAGCAACTTTAGAAGGAAGGAGACAGTTGAAAAAAATCTAAGTGTGCATTGATGGGCATCCTGGGCATTGTTGGGAGCCGGCAGCATGGGTGGTGAAAGCACCGAAGGCAGAACCGAAGAGAGAAAAGGTTACTGAAAACACTGCAAGGAAACCATGAGCAGGACATCAAAGGAGAGAACGTCTGCCTTGAAGTAGTGGGGAGGGGCTATACTTATAGGGTACAGGGAGGGAGTAAGGGGATTAGGGAATTTTCCCTTTTTTGGAATCTTAAGAACTGTGTCTGGTTGTAAGCAGCCCATTGGTTGGTTAGGACCTATGTCTTCATAAGCCTGTTTGCATTCAGCTTGGTAGTCACTGTGGGCCTTTTTGCTTTGCTCAAGTTTCTATTGTTGAAGACGGTTGCCTAAAAGTGGCTTCTACGTGCATCACAAGTTTTTGTCCTATACAGTAGGGTTTTTGGTTTACACCTTAAGAAAGCTGTTTTCATGATGTGGAAACTACAAAATACAGGAAAGGTGTTGACAACAGAGTGGGCAGCCCCTAGTGACAGATATCCATACCACCAGCAGTACCTGATCACATAACTAAAGTATGTCTCTCATGATAAGTTAAACAGTAAATGGCTATGATTGGAATTAAGATAAATAAAACAATGTTAGACTTTTACAATCTTAGACTTTTTACAAAAGAGGTGAGATCTGGGTTAGGCAGTAGCATATGATTTTATCCAGAGAAGCAAAGAGAGTAGGAAAGCCATGCATAAAGATACATATGTGGAAATGTTCTTAGTTTGTTTATAAGATGGTGGAGAAACCAATGCTCTATCAAATTTCTTACAAATACATTTTCACATATTTATGGGTTTCTGCTTATCTCTAATTAATTTCCTGACCTAGAGGTCCATGAAACACTGTACTGGAGAGAATCAAACCTTAATTCTATCATGTCCAAATCTCTCTTGAGAGACATTTTCTTTCAGTGACCTGGGAAGCTGAACTTTCTTAATTGGATTAGTGGCATTTCTCTGTTTCATACTGAAACAAGACCCACAGGCCTATACTAGCTAGTGCTTTATAATCTACATCTATTTTGTGGTCATTGCTGAAGTATAAGAGCTAGCCTGGAGAGACAGGAAGTGGCATTAGAATTCATTGTGTTTAGCCTTGCTAAAAGATTTAGTCCAAGATAATAAAACATTGCCCTTTTTTTTTTTTTTTTTTTTTTTTTTTTTTTTAAATATCAGAATACATCTTTGCTGTAGAGTTGAGATCCGCAAAGAAAAGTCAAAATATACTTTTCATTCAGTCAGGGCCAATATTTCCAGGACATTCAATATTTCAGGGGAACCTTAAATTCAACCCATTTGCCCTCAGCTATTTTCTTGTTAATGAGGGAGGAAATCCTACAAATCTTAATCCCCTTTACCAAAATACCAAAGCAATTCGTACCTTGTATCAAATAATTATGTCTGAGGTAAGCTTAGGGAATTTAGTCATTTGTAGAGGGTTGTTTTTCCCATAACAAAGTCTCTAAATAGAATTAACAAGTCTATCAAATGTTAATTTGTCAAGAAAAACAGAAAAGCTAATAAGGAAAATTGGATTTATATTGTAAATAGAGTATTATCTTCAAGGCTTCCATGTCTCCAAAAGGAAGTATGACTGATATATGACTGAAGGAAAGTCTTAATCAAGCAAACCATAGGGTCATTTTCTCTTCATTGCACTACAGAATTTCTCTTGGGTAGTGTTTGGGAGAACATCACCTCTGCCTTTTAGGGGTTTTGTTTGTTTGTTTGTTTGTTTTTGTTTTTGGAATATACAATGATAGGGACAGGCCTGACTTTGGGATCCTGGTTGTTAAAAAACAAAATTCAACTGAGTAAATTTTAAAGATCTTAATGGCTTTGTTCAATAATTCTTGAATATAACAGATAGAAAGGAGCTGTACACAATGGAAGACTTTATAGGTAGAAGGCAGCAGGAACAAGGAAGTTATTCTAGGCAAAACAAGTTGGTTATTATAAGGTCACTTTCCTTTAGGGCATGGTAGGGGTCTATCAGGCAGATTATCTTACTAGTGCTGATGACAATTCCTGATTAACTAGATTAAGGTGCCATTTCTGGGAGAGCCAAAACTGTAATTAAGTCTTGATGTGATGACTTGCAGCTTACCATACATGACTCCATTTGGGGCTCATTTCTTGTTTTTAACATGATCATCAGCTGTGGCTTGTCTCTGACAAAACACTGCCATTCCCGTGACAGGTGAAGGAAGGTGACTGCCTGGTTCTCCTGGCTACTTTAAGACAGCGAGAAATGAGAACACAGTTCTGACCCTGCACAAAGGCAGATGCCAGCCTGCTAGCAGGGTTTTCAAGGATTCTAGGCTTTCCCATGGCGAGACTTCAGACATGTGACGTTTGCCTTAGAGAGTAGACATTGACGACATTATGGTAGAAGCTAGAGTACCTAATACCTTCCCTGGATTTGTAGGAATCTAAGGGCATTTGTTCCACACCTATGTTCTGTCCTACTCTCTCATCTATTTTCTAGTCTCTTCCACCTCCCCTGTTTCTTCTTTAACACTAGCCAGGTGAACAACAATTTCAAGAATTGGGCCTGAGGTACCACTTGAAATTGCTTTTGTGGAAACTAACATCTGTTATTTACATTGTTGCTAGGTTATATGTAAATTTTAGGGCAAAGACTGAATATGTTTTCTTCCATTTCAGTGGGGACAGGAAGAGACAAGGTGTTTGTTAAAAGAATGAGATTAGAGAGATAGCTGCTGACACCACGTCTCTTTCTAAGGAGAAACCAGGAAACTTCCCTTGCTCTCTCCTTGGCCCCTAATTGACCTGCGTACCCATGGGAAGAATGGCTTTGTCAACCACTTCCCTTTTTTGCCGTTTTCAATGGAAATGACCCAGAAATTGAAAGAAGGTTACAGTGTGGCAACTGCCCAATCTCAAATAGCCTTACAGATAGGCAAGTTAATGGGTGGGAATCTTGGTTATTGGAAAACCAATTGAAGATGAACAACCTCCCATTTCGATGTGCTGGTCTAACCCTACTCATTTTCTCACTGTTAACATCACCTTCTGATGCCCTTTCTATGCTTTATGTTTGCCTCCTGCCTCTTCCACATTCTCTTTTTAGCTCCTGACTTTTATAGGGATTTTAAGAACAACATTTAAAAATTTAAAATGTCATATATATGTTATATATGTATGTGTGTGTATGTAAATTACTGAAAACACAAAGCAAAACACTCATAATCCTATTGTGCAGAGATAAATACTTTTGACACTTTCTTTAGCATTTGCTGTGTGTGTGTATAAATATGTAAGTTTGCCAAATTCAAATTATTCTGTATGCTTTATAGCAATGTATTATAAATATTTCTCAGGTTTTTTGTTTGTATGTTTGTTTGTGTGTTTTGTTGTTGTTTTGTTTTGTTTTTTTGGTCCTGTAGACACCAGTTTATTAGAGGGGCTGGGGTCAGAGTGGGTACCATTGGGAAGAGGGGGCAGGGGGCCTAGGCAGCACTAGCAGCCTGAGGTCAATAAGAGAGAAGGCCAGGGGGCCACAGCCAGGAAGGCTTGGGTCAGCAGGCGAGCAGTTGGGCTGCTGTTCACCCTGCAAGTGTCCATGCCCAGGGCATGGTGAAGGCTTTGGGAGGATGTGGAGATTGCAGGTGCCTGGCTCCAGTTGCAGGTGAGGGGGCAGGATGATGAGAAGCCCTTCCCCCACCCTTCCAAGGCGTCTTAAGCCACTGAGAGACAAGCTTGGGAGGGAAGGCCAATAGCACTTAGGGGCATCCTATTTTCTGAGAAGAGATTGGCTGAAGGACCTCAGAATACTGGTGACAGTGGCAAGAGTTCAGAAGACAGTGGTTCAGAAGACAGTAGTTGCTTCTGACCCTGCCAGCAATGTTGTAGAATTGTAGAAAGAGCTATGGACTCCGGTTTGAATAGGTAAATGTAGGTGTTTGAACCATCCAGCTCCATCAGGGCCCAAGAGAAAGGAGCTGTCATAACAGTTGCTTTTATTTCTACTGCTTAACACTCTACTGCTATCACCTCCACCACTTGAAATCCCCCGAGGTCTTATTGTGTTCATTATTGTTTCAAGTACTTTACACGCAATACGTACTTTAAATACCTGAAGATTGCATACATTTAATTTTCCCAAACACTCCCCCCCACCACAGTTGCCCCAACTTTATAGAGGAGCAAATTCAAATGGAGTCTTAAAGAAATTAAATAAGTTGTTCAAAGCTTAAAATCTGGATTCATAATCCTTGTTCTATACTGCATCTTTATAATCAAGATTCAATTGGAAATATTATCCTTATGTGAAAGATACAAGTGCCTGATGATCAACAAGATGACTATAATTTTTGATAGTCTACGTAGCTCAGTAAAACTGTGTCCTGGTGCTCTTGTAGGAATACTATCTGCTTTTCAACTCTGTTTTTGTTGAGTTCTGATTAGGATCAAGATGTTACCTCATGTGGTTGAACTATGTTCATTTTCTGGCATAAATTTATTTTGAATTTTTCTTTAAGGTTAGCATCAAATTTATTTAAGTAAAATTATTAGTATATAAAGAGTTTCAAATTGTAAGCAATGGTCTCTGGCTTCTTTTCCTGTTATGTAAAGTAAGAGTATTAGCCTTAAAAGGAAGCTACAGCTAGTCCATTGCCTGTTCCAACCTGTGCTGGGAGTTCCTCTTATCAAATATTATTAGAGAGAGAGAGAAAAAAAAGAGGGTAACTGCAGGGTAGACCAACGGTAAAAGTTTAGTCTGCTTTGTTAGCTGTGAAAGTTGGAGTAACACTTGTATATTGTGGATTTTGATGTCTTGTAAAACAGATACTAATCCATACCTTCTTGGTTTGTTTTAAGGAGAAGATGAGATTTTTTTAAAAAGTAAGTTGTGGGAAAATGCTTTTGAAACTCTAAAAGTTTCACTCTAGAAAATATGAGGAACTTACTTCACCAAGATATTACCAAGAGGGTAGCTGTTTATTCTTAGGTTACTAGGTCAAGTCTGGTTTACTTCTAGTAGAGAAGACATTAATTAAGACTCTGGATGTGGCAACATGTCTCCTGTCCTACCATCTTAATATCCATTGTGAAACCAAAAACATTAGAATATGTTGCTAAATATCAACTTTTATCTTCCATATGTAAAGTTTGGGTTTCTGGGAAATATCTGGAAAAATGACATAAATTAAATTTGAGCCTTAATATATATTAAATGAGGGGTTGCAATCCTTTTTAACTTGATCAACCTACCCCTTAGATTAGCAGGAAGTATGCTCATTTCCTAGCATAAACAATTGTTCTTATTTTAAAATTTGTATTGGAATAATGATATTATTAAAAGGAATGATTTAATAATTCAGTTAATGACCAAAGTTTTGGAGAAAAGAGAATGATAACTACACAAGGGAGGAAAAGTTGCTTACTTTAAAATGTATTAACACAAACTTATTAAAACAGTGCTTTCCAACAAGGAGATACATTTACATGTATATTTTATAATAAAATAGTCCTAAATAAAGGGAATATTTTGACTGTTTAATATCAGCCTATCCTATTGCTCCTATATAGTGGTAAACAAATATGTTGCTGCATATTAGTAAGCTTTTTTCTGAATAAGCTGTTCTGACATTATTAGGCTACAGAGCTGAATAATAAAAATTAAGGTTTAAAATTTTACTTTTTTTCCCCTTACTTTCGTTCTATATTGATTATGTATGCATCTATTTATCTGCCTATTATTTCAGCCTACTTCTTTTCTCTAAGCTAAATATTCTATAACGAATTCACTACTGATTGTTGTATTTGCATGGATTATATCATATTCACTGTTCATTAGTGAAAAATTGAATGCTTATAGTTATTTTTTCATTATTTCATATTATTTAAGTATAATGACAAGACTTTCATTTTTATTTAATCACAAGTCAATTACTGATTATTCTTTCTACAATGGGGGAGCCAGAATAAATTCAAGATGGAAACATAAGTACAATCAATTGAAACATTGAAGCCATTGAGGGATGAACTAATCAACATTTATTGCACTGCTAATATTTTAGAATATAATGTAAGTAGTTCTTAGGCAGCAATATCATTCTGTGGATGAAAATGTTGGATTTTGCATCCAACAGATAGGAATTTTAATTTAAGCCTGCAAAAAATGTAACCATTTTGAGGAAAGTGGGTGGGTCATAGCTTTTTCCATTATAGAAAGGCAACAATAATACCGTACAGAACCATTAAGAGGGGTCTAGTTAATGCAGGCAAACTTCTGAGCATGGAGACTGCCCCTCTCCCAGACTCATGCTCTATTTCTGTCTAATTTTTTTTTTTAAAGTGCCTTTAAAAACCCTGGTTTTGTCTGTTACTAGTTGTTAACTTTAATCAGGTTACCTAGTTTCTGCACGTCTGGTGACTTTGCCTGTAACATGGGAAAACAATTGTCCTCACTTGAATCCCTTGACCCACAACTACATTGCAAAATCTACCCACCAATCCACTACATAAGATTTTTCTCCTAAAACCCAAAACTATTAGTATGACTTTCTCACTAATTCTTCCTAGGCTAAGGGATACACAGATGAGTTGACTCAATTATTTATGCTCAAAAGTAGTCAGTCAAGCCCTAAAATGTAATACCCAAAGAAAAGAGGAAGCATGTTTTCCATCTGACAGTATTTACTTTTCCAAGCATATAATATGTTCATGTCTCTCACTTTCTGTGGCAAATCTGATAGAGAAAACATGGAGAGAAGCAATGCAGTTTGATAATTAGAAAACTAAGCTAAATATGTCTTTTTTCCTAAATTTTTCACTTGAAGTGTATGGTCAGGAATTTTATTTCAGAACAGTTCCTGTACAATTTTCTTTATTCTCCCTTCTAGTAATCTCAGCCTTGATGAGCATACATTTTAAACCTTCACCCAGTTTTGTGATTTGTGTTGGTCATATGTCTTATTATTTACAGAGATTTAAGATTCATTTATTTAAAAACAAGAAAAGATGCACTGATGCATGGTATTTAGAAAGAGAAATGTACATCAGTCTCCAAAGAGAATATGCTTTGAGTATAAATTTTCAGTGATTTACCACAACATGTAAAAGCACTCAATTCCATTACTCTTCAACAGGATGTTTATCACCTACTTCCTAAGTTCATATTTTTCTCAACTGAAACTTTGGAGAAAGAGGAAAGAGAGCTAATATTTGCTGAGAGCTTGTAATGTGAGCTGTCTAGGCTGTCTCATTTAGAATGGCTGCACACCTTGTCACCAAGGTGACAGTCCTCCACTTACTAGATGAGGCGGGTAGTTAGAAGTTACCATCCGGTCTTTAGTCAGTCGCTAGTAAGTCACAAACTTAGGCTTCAGGCTCTACCTTTTATGTTTGTACTGTTGGTTGCCTTTTTACGTGCTATTCGTAGATAGTGTGTTTTCGTCAAGTTCAAGTCCTGATTTTAGGTAGCCTCAAATAAATAGGACCATTTCTGGAACCTCTTTTCTTTAATGGTAGCCTAACTTATATATTAGTGAGCATAAAGTTATTGAATGGTAAAACCTCAGGCAACCAACTCCAAGGGTCTTATTAAGTATATTACAGATTTGCGATTTGCAGAAAATATTCCAGGGTTTGAATACTTCCGCATATGGATGTAAACTGTTGGAAATTCTCTTTTCCTGTTGAAAGCCAAAATAGGAAAATATTTTTCTCACGAATACTTCGTGAGGTATTTCAGAAAAACAGAAATGGGAGTTGAAATGCTATGTGAATAAAAAAAATGTCATTCTTAAAGTAGGCAGCAGGTATTTTGAAACAAAAGTTACCAAAGAAAAGCAATCTCTTTAGGAATAGTGTTGAGCAACACCCGGTAATTTTTTTCGCTGGTAACAGATCGAGGTAGATTTCTCTGGAGTTATTATCAGAAGCTTCTTCATCAAGGAAGCAATCATTCTGATATAGTCTCATGAAGGAACATAAACAGCATGGAATGTGGCAGAGCAGACTTTGAAAGAAGAACCAAGCAATAACAAAAAGGACCAGAGTGAGAGGCTTCCCTCACTGAAACCAGTTTCACTGATGCCTTTAATGAGGAGAGTTTAGACATTAATAGCATGATTGTGTTCTATGCTCATTTTGCACATTTTAGTTTTTGTATTCATATCTAAGTTAACAATACAGGAAAAATTAGAAGTATCATTTTGTATTGTGTCTCCTGCCATTTTGTTGCCTTTATACATGACCCTCCATTAAAGAACTCCATTCAAACGCACTTGGACAGTTGGATCAAGAAGTCCTCTTTTTGTCATCATGGGCAATATTTGGTTATCTCCAGGGACTGGTAAAAAGTGGTGCTCTTGATGAGGTGCTACTGCGTGGGACCTGGGCCACTTTTCTAGACTTCCACAACACTGCACTAGGGCTAGCCGACACCAGAAAACACTTGGATTATTAGCACTTATGAGCCTCTGAGTCACTCAACTGTTTAGAATAAATGAAGTGCCTGGAGTCTTTGTGCCTGAGAGCATTCCCTGACCGTACACTGTGGTAGGTCCATGAGGTACAGGTCAGAGATGTGAAGGAATTCATATCGCAGGAGTGACCCTCAGCTAATAAGGGATAGGGTCTGGTGGATAAATATCCCAGCGTTCTTGTTATTGAGACAGATCTGAGGAATGTTCTGTATGGCTTTTTAGAAGATCTCAGAGGGACTGAGCCCACTGAGATTACCGTGGTAATCTGCTCATTCACACTTCCTGTGCTGGCTTCTTTTCCTCTTGGTTTTACTTTTTTATTCCTTCACTCTTCTCTCTCGAATCAGTTCCCAAATAAACCCCTCACGCTCAGATTCTTGTCTCTGCCTGCTAACCCAAACTTAGAAAAAAACCACCTGCTTTTTTTTTTTCTACCTAGCATACAAAAAAAAAAAAATTCCCTTCCAAATTAAAGTAGATTTTTAAGAGATTGTGTTGAAAAAGATCTTGTTAATGTTTTGTCACCAGTGAGATTAGTGACTTGAGGAATGTAATGGAATTGGTGAAGAGACTTGGGAAATGTGGTGATCAAACCTGATGGCCATGGACCAGAAGAGTCCAATTTCTGCTAATGTTCTCAGGTGGGCCTTCCTGTGATGCATTCTACTTGCTGGTGCTGTATTTAAGACTCTATTCTCTTTGGATGTAAAATTGTGTGTGTGTGTTATTATGAGACATCATGTTTTTACAAAGCTGTGCTTGTACAAAACTATTTTTGGTTTAAAAACTCGGGGGAAAGCTTAGCACCGTGATGCCAGGAAAGTTAGATCAAGTGACGTGTGCGAAAATGTACCCCCTAATGCTTGTATTGCCCACAATAATCATTGAGATCATGCTGTAAAGCTCACATTGAAATTAGGCCAGAAGATTTGACATAGAAATCTATAAAACCTGTGTATCCTTAAATTTGTTTTGTTTGTTATCAATAGAGACCCTATGATTTTACTGAAAATGAATACTCATGTAACCTAAAAATTAGGTTAACCAGTGATTCATGGGCTTTTAGGAATAGTTCAAGATTTTTTATTGTAAATCTGATTTAGAAATGTATTTTGATTTATTTCTGCTTTACAAATGTTTGTTTCAACATCCCTCTACTTAGAGAAAAAACATTTGGATGAAAATAAATACCCTTATAGGCACATGCCATATTTTCAAGCAAACTATTCTGAAGGTTTGGCTACTGACCAGAGAGGTGAGACATCCCTGGTTTATTCTAATTCTTCTATTTTCTAGAATTGCCAGACTCAATTCTTTTCACTCTATGCCAGGAAGTAGAATAATATTTTTAAACTGTCAATAATCTAAATTACCACAGAAAGTCCTATTTTTTTTTTTAATTTTTTTTTCTCAACGTTTTTATTTATTTTTGGGACAGAGAGAGACAGAGCATGAACGGGGGAGGGGCAGAGAGAGAGGGAGACACAGAATCGGAAACAGGCTCCAGGCTCTGAGCCATCAGCCCAGAGCCTGATGCAGGGCTCGAACTCACGGACCGTGAGGTCGTGACCTGGCTGAAGTCGGACGCTTAACCGACTGCGCCACCCAGGCGCCCCAGTCCTATTTTTTAAAAAGTTTAATTCCTTTCTGTAAACTGGGGAATCTGCTTATTTCTTCTTTCTTGCTGCATTACAAAAATTTGGGTTGTTCTTTCTGATCTCACTAGTAAAGAAATAGGAAGTTTGTACAATTTCATTATTAATGGGTACATAAACTAAATTTAATACCCATAATCTAAAAGAAAGTGCTTTTCATAGCTACATAAACAATCAGATTTATATTCTTACATGGTGTTGATCACAAGAGATAAGACTTAAAAAACTAAAACCAACTGGAACAAAGGGTTTGATTAGAGATGACAGTTGTTTGAGAGTTTATTTTTGTAGGACAAAGGCAAGCCTTTAATTGTTTATTTTAAGGTTAGAGAGTTTACATTATGGAGGTATTCATATCTCCATTTCTTTCGTTTTGCTGTGACACATTTCCTGGATATTTCAAACCACTCTGTTTTGCAAAGACTATTTTGCATTCTGAAGAGGTTTCCTGCCTAATTTAGTTCCATCAACTGATTGCCATGGAAACTCTTGATATCCTTTTCTCTTCCTGGAATGAGATACTGGCTCTGTTTCAAATAGATTTTCTTTCTTTCTTTTTTTTTTTTTTTTAGCACAGAAACTAGAGTAAGTTTCATAAAGTAAAATGTATTTGTCAATGAAGGAGTACCCTTCAGGGTGAACCAGTGGATGGAGAAAAGCGACAAGCCAACACATAACTACTGACTAAATAGGTAATTTAACAGATAGAAACTAGTAGCCGTCTAGTCCAAATAAAAATGAAATGATGCCACACTGATTTTTAAAAAGTTTATTGAAAAGAAAGGAGAAGTCAGCCCTTTGTTCCATATCAGCCCAGCAAAGTCAAAACAAAACAAGCAGTGATACAGTAACCCTAAAATTTTGTGAGATTGAGTCAATCTGAATTTCTCAAGGACTTCTCAAAGCAGATTCATTTGGTTGGTTGGGAAAATAATTTGTGTATTGAACTTTAACACAAAAAGAGCCAGTCATTTTTATTGATTTTATTTTAAAGTATATTTTTGGAGGAAGACGATATTGGATACATTGTGCCATTCTATTAAGACCTATGCTTTGAGACTAGAATCATATTCTGAGTTTATGCACTCATATTTGACATTTTTAAAAGCAATATTCAAGAAGTATAGCTACTTCTAACCATGAGGAAGAGAGGAAGGATTATGTGTGGTATGTTCACTCCTTTTTTTCTGTGTATGTATATGTGAGAGAAAGCTTTAAAAAATTTTTTTTCAGTGTTTTTAAATTTATTTTTAAGACAGAGAGAGACAGAGCATGAGCGGGGATGGGGCAGAGAGAGAGCGAGACACAGAATCCAAGGCAGGCTCCAGGCTCTGAGCTGTCAGCACAGAGCCCGACGCAGGGCTCAGATTCACAGATCGTGAGATCATGACCCGAGCCAAAGTCAGACGCTCAACCAACTGAGCCACCCGGGTGCCCCTATGTGAGAGAAAGGTTTAACTGCATGATTGTTTATATGTACACAACTATTACACATAACTGTTTATGTGTCTATATATTGCATACAGACATGTGGTTGTCAGAAGTACAGATTGATAAGAAGAAAGGAGGTCAATATTGTGACAAAGAGGAAAGTCTTTCTGATGATTCTCTGTAAGTTCCAATAGAATGGTTTCTGTAATTTGTGTTATGTTGTTTCTCATAACATTCAGATTTTGTATTTCCTTTGTAAAAAAATGAGAGAATCACGGTCAGGCCTCAGGCCTCTCCACCTTAACTGGTAGTGAGCTCTGTTTTCCCAAGTCATAAAAATGAACGGAGCCAAAATTTGGGTTCCTTGCAAACCGTGGATTTATTTGGCAGAAACTAATGGTTTCTTTCGGTGACTTAAAGTTTGTCTATATAAAATCATTGGTTATAATTTTTTTTTTTCCTGCCTGGAGTGATAGACACATTACTTTCCTCTCAATCTTGTTTACATTCCTAGAAAGTGCATTACTCTAAGAAGTTTATTTGAAATGAAAATGCCCACAGGGTGGTGGGGTGGCTCAGTTGGTTAAGCATCCAACTCTTTTTTTTTTTTTTTTAATTTTTTTTTTAACGTTTACTCATCTTTGAGAGACAGAGAGAGACAGAGCATGAGCGGGGAAGGGGCAGAGAGAGGGAGACACAGAATCTGAAACAGGCTCCAGGCTCCGAGCTGTCAGCACAGAGCCCGATGCGGGACTCGAACTCACGACCGTGAGATCATGACCTGAGCCGAAGTCAGCCGCTCAACCGACTGAGCCACCCAGGCGCCCCAAACATCCAACTCTTGATTTCGGCTCAGGTCATGATCTCGTGGTTCACGAGTTGGAGCCCTGCATAGGGCTCCGTGTTGACAGTGTGGACTCTGCTTGGGTTTCTCTGTCTCTCTCTCTCTCTCTCTCTGTCTCTCAGGGTCAGAATAAATAAATAAACTTAAAAAAATTGCACATACATGGGGAGTGCTGACAAAAAGGAATATTTACTGAATATAGAAAGAAAAATAATTTTATAGATTTGAAGCATTTTGGGAAAGAGATTTCAAAGCCTTGTTTATTGTTTGGTCCATTGTGACTCTCCAAATTAGGAAAGTATATGATTACTTTCAAAATAACTGTGGCCTTGGTTATTCTGTGGAGAGTCATAGCAACTCTGTTTTCATATCTCATCATGACAAAGCAGTAAATAACTCTGGCTACCACTGAATGTGTTCACTTTCAATGTAATTTACTCTTAGCTATACTGCATGTAAATAAAGTCTAGTTTTGCGATGTCTGCTTCTTTTGTTAGAACAAGTGCCTGAGTGTAAATTATGTTCAGGCTTCTTCCTGGAATAGTTCCTCCAAACCAGCTTCCCTACATCCTGCACTGACAATATGAGTACATGCTGAAGAGTGGATGATGAAAATCTCTGACCTGATTTTGCAGTCATGAGAGGTTTAGAGAACAGCGATCAAGATCCAAACATTGACCCTGATGTTTCCACAAAGAATTTCAACTTTCTGAGCCCCTTAACTAACATTAAGTTATTTTTATTTGCTTTCTTTTTCAGAGCTTTGCATACACTAACACAGTGTCATGTTTTTGTAACCTATCTCTTCACCTACTATGTGGGTTCTGAGGAGGTGGGGAGCTCTCCTATGACCCTTTTTTGTCCTTTGAGCCTTGCTCAGCAACTTGTGCACATTACTGTCTCTATTTATAAGATGGCTAAACATTATTACCACTTAACAACCAGATACATACCAATGAAATGATCCTTGTTCTGGTCAGAAAGTACTTGCCTAAGATGAATATACCCTGATATGGAAATTAAACTTCTGGTTCTGGAAAGGGTAGGGTGGGACACGTGCACGAGGGAATTACATGCATGTAGATTTTAGCTCAGTCTGTGGAAGAGCTTGGCAGTAACTAGCCATTGAATTCCTGCTTCATGATGGAGAAAGAATTTCCCATCTCTTGGGTTTTAGGGGAGTCAAAGAAGAAATTTTTCTCTTGTTTGACTCCTTCTTTCTTCTCTTTTCTCTGTCATCTATTATTTCTGCTTTTTCTCTTCCTCTCCTCTCCTCTTTACACTTATTCATCACACATGTATCCAATTCCTATGTTGTGTCGGGTACTTTGCTTCTTAACCTAAAAGTCTGTAATTGATAAACTACAGTCAATTATGTGAGGAAAGCAGTGGTTGGTGCTCTGGGCTTCACCTATTTCTTTCACCCACTTGAGAATTTTAGAACACATTAAAGCTTATGAAACTAGAAATGCTTCTCCTACAACTATTTTTTTTAAGGAAAATAGAGTCTTCTTTTTTCTTTAATTATACATCTTCATATGTTACTGGAAGTAACAAAGCACACACACAAAGAAGAAAATATGGACAATAAAGTTGGGGAAAAGCATTTAAACATGGGTACCCATGTCCAGTCATCCCTTCCATTCCCATATTACAAAATAATGAAAGTAATAGACAATAGTTCGTTTGTTTGTAGTGGGGACAGTCAATAAGATAAAAATGAAAATACGTGATGTTATCACTTCACCTTCCTTAGGTAAAAAGGCCTCTGAAGCACAAACTACAATTGTGTCTCCCAACCCCCACCAAAAATTCATCTTTCCTTTGGCCATGGTGACAAATTTCAGCCTAGCATATGGCCACTCAGAATGAAGACTACATATCCCAGACTTCCTTGCAGCAAAATGTCATGTGCCTAGGTTTTGGCCAATTACATGTAAGCTGATTATCCTATGGCAATTTTGTGGAACCTTCCTTAAGAAGCCACTAATGTACCCCTTTTGCAGATGCTGCTGTTTTCAACTTTGTGGACAAGTGTCATACTCCAGCTATGGCAGAATGGTGGCTGTAAAGAGTCTGTATGCCCCAAGAGATCATGAAACTGAAATTCCATAGCATCCTAGATTGCCTCCCTTTAGATGTTTCATGTCCTCCAGTAAGAGTAGTTTAAAAAAACCAGTTATAGTATGCCGAATCCCAACAATATTGACACTTTATAGGAAGGCTAAAGACAAATTACATCTATTTATAACTCAGCTTTTTCATCTGTTCCTCAGCTTTCATAGGAGAAAGGAAACTAACTACTTTCCATCATGTTCTATAACTTTCATGTTGTAGGTATTTTATACTTGTTTTCTCATACTAATCTTCACAGATGGTACAGGGCTCAAACTATGGATGAGAATACTCAATCTCAGAGAAATTATACAAACTAAATGTCAAGTCTAGAATTTAAACAGATCTTCTTTGACTCCAAACTTAAACTTTTTCTGATATTTTATATTGTCTCCCTGATAATCTGGTTTAGGGTCCTTCCTCAGTCACGTGTCTTTGGCTGAAAGACAGGCTGGGATCCATTCCACCTGTATGCTTTGAGACAAGACTCTGGAATAGGTGAAGCTTCCCTTAGTACTTAAGAGCCAGTGAAGACTTATTTTTAATTTAAAAGGAAAAGATCACATGGGATTTCTACTTGAGAAATATTTGAAAGGAAATACATCATCTGATTTTATGTATGTCTATAGGTTTAGTGATCTTAAACTAGTGGTACCAGGCTGATTTCAGACTCTATAAATATTTTGTTTGGGTCACAATATTAAAAAAAATATTGTTAATCAGTTGCTAACTTTAAAAGTCCAAATATTTTAAATAAAAATCTGGATTTCTGGCTTATTTTTAAAAAAATGAAAGATCCAGTAACACTAGCTGGCCTTCCCCCATGACAACAACTAGCCAAAGCTGAATTAGGCTGCCTTGTATTGATGGGCTCCCCATCTACGGTTTGCCACACTTCCTACTTAGCCTACTCCACTCATTCACATTACTGACCTTTGCCTGTTAGGCATTTGTTTATGTCCTTTGTGTGGATGCTCTTCCTTGAACGTGATTAAACATAGAACAGATTGCCATCTGCATCCCTTAAAAATGATAATTTTTTTGTTGTATATAATTTTCCTTATGTCTTTTATAAAAGAGATATAAAACAGGCAGTAGGACAGGAAATCTAGATATAGCTGTATATGAGATGTGAAGAAAAAATAAAATTAGTCTTTTTTCTCTCTTCTGGGAGAGTACATCATCATTCCCTTGAAAGTCTAGAGGGAAAACTTCAGTAAATATTGATAATAATCATCATGAATTACACATTCTCTGGAATAGTCAGTTAACTGTAATATAATTAGAACAAAGCTCAAAGGCCTGTTAAAGGCATCCAGCTAGCCCTTTAAATCACTGTTGTGGGAAGAATTTTCTGGGTAGATAAGGTTAAGGATTCCTCTGTGCTCTAGGACTGCGATAAATATTAGTTTGTTGGCCTTCATCTGATGACCACATAAAGGTATGAACTTCCAAGTCTGTCATTATAATGATCAAGGCCAACAGTCCCATGCACTTTGGATTTCTTTCACAATCGCCAAAGACATGGTAATGCAACACCTAAAAATGACACCTTTTGCACATTTCGAGCTCAGTCATATTTTATTCCATTAAATGGCCTTTTTCCACACCACTTTCACAGTTTAGACACTTTCTATCATTCTGGTAAGATGACCACTTTCAAACCATGATGCTCACAAGTGTCTGTGCTTTGATTTTATGCATCAAGTTGTTCTTTTTTTAAAAAAGTTTTAAAATATTTTTATTTATTTTTGAAGGACAGAGAAACAGAGCATGAGCAGGGGAAGACCAGAGAGAGAGAGAGGGAGACACAGAATTCAAAGCCGGCTCCCGCTTTGGGCTGGACCGCTCAGAGCCCTATGTGGGGCTCGAACTCACAAACTGTGAGATCATGACCTGAGCTGAAGTTCGTCGCTTAACCGACTGAGCCACCCAAGTGCCCTTAGTTGTTCTTCTTTTTATTTATTTTTTTTTTTAATTTTTTTTTTCAACGTTTATTTATTTTTGGGACAGAGAGAGACAGAGCATGAACGGGGGAGGGTCAGAGAGAGAGGGAGACACAGAATCGGAAACAGGCTCCAGGCTCTGAGCCATCAGCCCAGAGCCTGACGCGGGGCTCGAACTCACGGACCGCGAGATCGTGACCTGGCTGAAGTCGGACGCTTAACCGACTGCGCCACCCAGGCGCCCCTAGTTGTTCTTCTTTTTAATAGATACCTCTGACTCCATGACCCACAAACATATCATAGTCCTTGTCTTAAAAGTTTTTCTCTCCTGTGAATGGAAGTTCTTCCTTGATACTTGATCCAAGATCTCCTTGCCCTACTTCTCAGATTGATGTGGATGACCCCAGCTACATAAAAAGAGAGGTGGCTCTTGACTAGTGGTCAAGTGCCTGGTCTCTGAAGTTGAACTTCCTAGTTTAGAATCCCATTTCCATCTGTGGTCAGCTGTTTGGCAAGTTAACCAATCAATATCAACCTTGGATTTTTCTTGGCAAAATAAAAATAATATCTATTTCGTAGGTTAGGTTTCTGATGAAGATTAAATGTGATAGTGAATGTAAAGAATCAAACATTATATCATGCCTTCAATAAATGTTAATTAGTATCATTGCAGAGCCTACAATTTTATTTATTTAAAAATATAGTTTATTGTTAAGTTGGCTAACATACAGTGTGTACAGTGTGCTCTTGGTTTTTGGGGTAGATTCCAGTGGTTCATCACTTCCATACAACACCAAGTGCCCATCCCGACAAGTGCCCTCCTCAATGCCCATCACCCATTTTTCCCCTCTTCCTCACCCTCCCATCAACCCTCAGTTTGTTCTCTGTATTTAAGAGTCTTTTATGATTTGCTTTCTCTCTCTGTGTGTGTAGCTATTTTTCCCTCTACCCTTCCCCCATGGTCTTCTGTTAAGTTTCTCAACAACCACATATGAGTGAAAACATATGATATCTTTTTTTCTCCGACTGACTTATTTCAGTCAGCATGATACCTTCCAGTTCCATCCACGTTGCTGAAAATGGCATGATTTCGTTCTTCCTCATTGCCAAGTAGTATTCCACTGTATATATAAACCCCATCTTCTTTATCCATTCATCAGTTGATGGACATTTAGGCTCTTTCCATAATTTGGCTATTGTTGAAAGTGCTGCTATAAATATTGGGGTATATGTGCCCCTATACATCAGCACTCCTGTATCCTTTGGATAAATTCCTAGTAGTGCTATTTCTGGGTGATAGAGTAGTTCCAATTTTAATTTTTTGAAGAACCTCCACACTGTTTTCCAGAGTGGGTGCACCAGTTTACATTCCCACCAACATTGCAAGAGGGTTCCCTTTTCTCCACATCCTTGCCAGCATCTGTTGGTTCCTTAGTTGTTAATTTTAGCCACGCAGAGCCTGTAAGTTTATACTGTTCTATCAGTTAAGGTTATTGATTACAAGCAACAGAAACAGATGCTAGCTAATTTATTCATAACTATATTGGGTAGCTCACAGAATCAGCAGCATATCTTGATAATAAGGCCAAATAAAATATATAGGTCAAAAGCAAAAGAAGCTAGACAGCAGGAAGTACAGGCAGGGTCTTATAGGACATTTGGGTTAGAATATCATGGCCTGGACACTGTATGCTATCACCATTAGTGAATTCTCAGTCTCTCTTTCAGTCCCTCTTTCCCTCTCTTTTCTTCTCTCTCCCTCCCTCCCTCCCTCCTTCCCTCTGTCTCTGTCTCTGTCTCTGTCTCTCTCTCTCTCACACACACACACCTCATGTTCAGTGTCAAAGTTCTGCATAGAGGTATCCAGTGAATTTCTGCCATGCTCCCAGGCCATACATACCTGCCTTCCAGAGGCTAAGGAGAGAGATCTGATCTCTTTGCCTCCTGCCAAGACTCAGAAAAAAAGGGGAGTCTCTCCCCCAATAGGACAGATGTTACATAGTACTCTAGTATTATAAGATACAATGATATCCTTTATTTTTTATAGATGCTTTTCATAATAGAGTATATAAATTCTAGGAACACTGAAACTTAGTTTATCTCACACATCTCACGTAATACTTTCTTAACAAATACATGTCAACACACTGTTTCAAATTTGATAAATTTGTTTTTAAGATTTATTACTTTTTATGCCCTAGTTAGAGTTTAACAAATCAATGGATTGTGAGAATTTCATTGTGGTATCAGACTTAAGTACAGTTGCCAAAAGGTGATTTCATAAGGATGAGGGAAAACTACAGTGTATTTTTAATATAAATAGATCATCTCTATTGAAATTAATCCCTATAAGGGTAGAGAGTCAAAATAAGAGGGTTGTAGCTTGTAGGAGAATTAAATCCTGCACTGTATAAAAGATTTTTCGGTGAAAATTATGGTGGAAAATGGGAATAGCAGAGAACCAAGACCTATTGTTTTAAAAAACATTTTTTTTTGGTATGTATGTATGTATGTATGTATTTAGAGCACAAGTAGGGGAGGGGCAGAGAGGGAGGGAGAGAGAGAATTCCAAGAAGGCTCTGCATGCTGCCAGCACAGAGCTGTATGTGGGACGTGATCTCACAACCAAAAGATCATGACCTGAGCCAAAATCAAAAGTCAGATGCTTAACCAACGAAGCCACCCATGTGCCCCTGTCTAAAAAAATTCTTATCATAAAAGTAATATATGACTATTATAGCAAACTTTTAAAGTACAGAAAAACACAAACACAAAATTTTTTCCTAATGTTAACAGTTATTTGGCAGAGATTTATATATTCATGTGTGTGTTGGAGGGTGGTATATATGTGGTTAGTACCAAAAATTTATAACAAACTGGTAAATACTGTTACAAAATTGTGGTCTTATACACAGAGTTTAGTAATGTGTTGGATATTTATTTTCTCAAAAATAACGATTATTGTTATAAAATAAATGCTTATTTATAAATAATAGGAAATACAATACAAAAGAATATAAAACATGCAAATATCAGCAACCCAGAAGTAACCATCATTAATATCTTGCTATATGATCATTAAAATAATTTTTTGTGGCCACCTGGTTGGCTCAGTCGTTTAATCGTCTTTTGGTTCAGGGTTCAGGTCATGATATCGTGATTTGTGAGTTTGAGACCCACATCAGGCCCTGTGCTGACAGCTCAGAGCCTGGAGTCTGCTTCAGATTTTATGTCTGTCTGTCTGTCTCTCTCTCTGCCCCTCCCCTGCTTGCACTTTGTCTCTCTCTCTGTCTCAAAAGTAAATAATAAACATTAAAAATTTTTAAAGTAAAAAATAAAATAATTTTTTGTATACACAGATTTTTTGAAACACAGGTTATATATTTTATACGATATTTTGTGACCTGCTTTTAAAGAATAACAGTATAATTACCCTTCCATGTCATTGGGTATAGTTCTGCACCATCACAATTACTCACTTTGTGAAATTACCTTGTGGATATGCACAATTGATTTTCAAAAATACCACAATGTTGGACATTTAATTTTTTTTTTTGCCTTTTTGTTTTTACAAGCAATCTTTCAGTGAACATCCTACTAGTTTTATTCTCAAACATATCCTTAATTACTTCCTTAGGACACATTCTCAAAGGCATAGTTAATTCATGCAAAGATTGTGTGTGTGTGCATGTATGTGTGTGTGTGTATGTGTAAATTTGAGAGCGAGTGCTCATGTCTCCATGCACATAGGCGGAGGAGAGGCAGAGAGAAGGAAAGAGAGAGAATCACAAGCTGGCTCCACACCCAGGGTGGAAAAAGCTGGGGCTTGATCCTACAATCCTGGGATCATGACCTGAGCTGAAATCATTAGTGAGACATTCAAACAGATGAGCCACACAGGCACCCCAAGATTGTGTATATTTTTATGTCTTTGGATAACAAATTGCTTTCTAGGGTATTGTACTGATTTGAAATTACAACACAGGATATGGGTATGTATTGTCACAAAATGAAATACTCTTTTTCTTTTTTTAATTTTATTTTTGAGAGAGAGACAGAGTGCGAGTGGGGGCAGAGAGAGGAGCAGGCACAGAAACTGAAGCAGGCTCCAGGCTCCCAGCTGTGGGCACAGAGCCTGACCGATGCACGGCTTAAACTAACTCACTGATTGTGATATCATGACCTCACATGAGCAGAAGTCGGATGCTTAACTGACTGAGTGACCCACGTGTCCCTGAAATACTTGTTTAAAAAAACGAGATAAATATATAGGTTAATTATTTTCGCTCATGATGTAGCGTAAAATGTTCCCATGGGATCAAACATTTCTGTGACATAGTTTAACAGAGTTGTGTGTGCCTTCTCTTAAGGAGCAGCGTAGTGAAAGCAGCATATTGGTAAATCTCTGCATTCACTCATGAATATTTTTTTAGGAAAAAATCGAAGCAGTGATGTGTGTGGAAAGAATGTGCATTATCAACATATAGCACAATGACTTTGGTTAATTTGTAGGAAAGAAATAGTCATATCATAATAGGAAGAGTTCAAAAGAATATATAACCTTGTGTGTCCTTTGTGGATTAAAAACTTATGTTTGATCTCTTTAGTTTTATCAAATTATAAATGGACTTTCATTACACATAAAATAAATAGACATGTATTGTTATTACCTATAAACCTCTATGATGTGGTCTCTACTTGTCTCTCTGATCCCAACCTTAATACCTTCTAGTCTTCTTCATTGTACTAATGACTTGTGCTCCAGCCTCAGCATCCTACTTCTCTTTTCCTCCAAACTCGTTTCCTCCTGAAACTTTGCACTTAACTGTTTGCTGATCTATTTATGACTCACTTCTCATCGTTCAGGTTTTCATTTAAATGCCGTTACTTCAGAGAAGCATTCTGCCATAAGGCCAATTAAAATAGACTGTGATAATCATTATTGCCTTGGACCAATATTCCTAATTCTTCTCCTGCCAGGCATGCAGTAGGATTGCACGTTCCTTCTTCCTTAAAGCTAGTCATCAGCACGTGACTTGCTTTGGCCAATGGAATGTGAGAACATACGGCCTGGAGGTGAAAGCCTCCAGACGCTGGAATATAATTTGCCACGTGTCATTACCCATATCACTGTACTTGGTGAGAATCAACAATAAGGCTACCCTCATCCTACCATTTGGACTTTGGGGTTGTTTGTTAGTACAAAAAACCCAGCTCACCCAGAACCATACATAGATTCTTCCTCCCTTTAGGCCATCTCCATATTTTCTTGGTTTACTGTATGAAATCATTGCATAAAATCTTATTCATTTATGAATTTTCCTCCCTCTACGAAAATATAAGTACCTTGAGAGCAGAGGCTTTGTCTGTCTTAGTCACTGGTGTATCCCCAGTGACTAGGATAGTGCTGAGTGCGTAGTAGGTCCTTCTTAGCTATTTGTTGAAGAAAGAAATAAGTGGAAAATTTCAACCGTATGTGCGGAATCTAGACAAAGATAACTTTTTTTTTTCTTTTGCCAAGTGATTGTTTCTAGATTGTTGGTATATAAAAAAAAAAAAGAGAGAACACAGAGTTCTGATGGCCAAGAGAGGTTAAATATTTTCTCATTAAAATGTAAGAACTTTTAAATGCTTTAATCATTTAGTTTTTTTTTTTTCCTCCTCTAGCAGTATGAACATCTCTTTTCATCTCTGTGGAGGAAAACAACCGTGAGTATAATTATTTTTTAATGCTTGACTCTCATTAGAGATTTTTTAAAAATGAAAAACGCTTTAGCGAGACTTAACATATATTCGGTGAAGCGAGAAGTATATTTTCCCTGGCCATCCAAAGGACAAGAGGTGCATTATATTTATAGTGTCCAGATTCTCAAGGTATACTCTTTCAGTTTGTCACTTGCTCATTCTTCCTTTATAACCATTATGTGTCAGCTACCTTATGGTTTGCAGATGTGTATCAATTACAAAAATGTTTTGAGTTAATAGTTCCTAAAAGCCTTGAAACAAGCGGAATAGATAGGTTTGTTATTGGGTAGTGGTCAACAGCGTTTCCCAGCAAGAAGTATAATCGACTTATAACTCATTTCCTCATCTGAAAGCATCTCAGCACTTGAGCCAGATGACAATTTCTATTCTTTGGTCCTAACACACACTAATTAGGGTAACTGTTTACAGCTGTATCTGTTGGTATCTTCTCAATCAGCATATGCCTTCTCTTGACCAGAAATAGAAAAGCACAGATGGCATTACTACACATTTGTATCTCCCATTTGGCTCTAAAGTCACTTGTTGTCTTTTCACATGCCAGGCAAAGGGAAAGAAAGGGGGACAGCTCTTCTGCTGAACTGCGATGTGGCCATTTGTTTGCTTGGTAACTAGAAACATATCAATGTGCATCTGCCTTTAGATGATCCATATGCTTGAATTAGCCATCATGGCCCACGTTCATCAGAGCTCATTTCTTAAAATAAAAAGGAGTTACCTGGTCCTTTTGTGTTTTGATTTTTTGTTAACATTCTAGAATTGCTTCCCCTTAAATGAACTCTTTCTGATCCTCTCAAACCTGTTTGATGTTTCCTTCTTTTACATTATTGCACTTTTAATTTACTTTGACACTTTGTTTTTAGTTGTTGTACTATGGATCAGGAATTTTCCATGTTTGCTTGACTGCTAAAAGGATACCGGGTAGCCATTGCATTTGTAGTGTGGAATCAGTTTGTCCCATCTTTAAACTGCTTTGGCATCCAAAATAGTTCAAGTACTTTCAAGAGCATTATAAATCAGATAAATGTGTATAAATCTACAATAATGCTTTTTCAGTTCCTACGTGAACTATAAGGAGGACTTTGTAAGTCTTTGGATTCAGACAGTCCTAGATGTGAGGACCAGCACATGTACTGACTATGGGTTTAAGTATGTTATTTAATCTTTCTGGACTCAGTTTCCTCAGATGTTAAGTGAGGAAATGATTTTTCCCATCTCAGAGTTGAGGTGAGGATTCGATCAGATAAGGCATCTTAAATCCAGGGTCTGGCTTATACTGAAGGCTAAACAAATGGCAGTTATCATCTTACTGAGAGAAATAGCACATACCTAAAAGATGAGTGTCTCGAAGACTGCACTTTCACCAGTGCTGTAACCAAAGCTACTATTATAAGCGCTATGTTAGTTAGATTCCAATGCACAGTTAAATCAAATTCATTCTAAAGAAATTAGGAATAATACCAACAGATGTTTATTATGAAAATAATAATAGTAAAGAATCTTATATTTACTTAGCACCTTGTAGTTAATTAAACACTTGTACTTGCATATACTTATGTAACTCATATAAGCAGTATGGATTTTTTGATAAAGAACATTCCAGGTGAAGGGAACAGTTAGTACAGTGGTCCTAAGGGAAACCATGCCTGTCAGGTTCAGTAGACACCTAGGAGGCACGCGTGGCCAGAGTAGAGTGACTGAAGGGAAGAAAATAGGAGACAGTGGTGAGAGAGTAAACCAGAGACTAGATTGTATCGGTCATGGTTAGGTCCTTGGGCTTTGCTTGGTGTAAAATGGAGAGCCACCACAGGCAATGAGGCATAACAGATCTCTCTTATATTTTATAGATGAGCAAGGGTTACTCTCACTGCTAGTTTTAGAGCAGACTGTAAGGGAGACAGGATGGAAGCAAGACCAGTTAAAAACCAAAAAATGGCCCAGATCTAAAATGGTCAAATTGTGGTTCTGTTTTGAAGATAAAGGCCACAGGATTTCCTGATAGACTGGATGTGGAACTATGACAAAAAGCAAGTCAGGACAGCAGTAGCTTTTTGGTCTGAGCAACTGCAGAATAGTGATGTTATTCTTTAGGCAAGTTGGGATGAGTTTCAGAGGAAACATCAGAAATTCGGAATATCTGTAAAGTGGAGTTTAAAAGTTCTATCAGACATCCAAGAGTGTGGCTATGTGAATATTCAAGATGGAAGAATGGAAGCCTAGCAAGTTTATTACTTGTCTTAGAAAGCAAATACAACCCCAGGAACAAATATTACCACCTCAAGTTTTTTTTCTATGTTTATTTATTTTTGAGAGAGATAGACAAAGCATGAGCAGGGGTGGGACAGAGAGAGAAGGAGACACAGAATCCGAAGCAAGCTCCAGGCTCTGAGCTGTCAGCATAGAGCCTGATGTGGGGCTTGAACTCACAAACTGCAGGATCACCACCTGAGCCAAAGTTGGACGCTTAACCAGCTGAGCCACCCAGGCGGCCCTGAAATACTACCACCTGAAGAAGACCAATTTCAACAGATCACTCATTAGTACTGAGTGATTAACATTCCAGAAAATTTAACAAAAAATACAGAATACTTCACTTACTTTTCAAATTGGCTATCAATTAGAGTACCGATTGCATTCTTGGGCAAAGAGGGAACTCTTTCTATCACTCAACAACAAAGAAGTAAGCGAACAGAACTAGCACTGTGCATGGCAGTTCCAAAAGGTTTATAGATATGCCTATAAGAAACAGAAAAACTGCTTTTTAGAATAAGCACAGATGGAAGATGGTCTTGCAGTAAGATAGTCCATAGGTTTCCCACATCACGGAAGACCTTCCAATTGACTACAAACTTCTGATTTACAGAAGATAATCATAATAAAGTAATTGACTCTCTCTGCTCTTGACCTAGGGGATGGGAGGCTGATGCCAGTTCACATATACAACCCAAATGTTCAGGCTGAATGAGTCACTGTTACCTAAATGTATATAGTCACATAAAATAAATTAGGATCTTTCTGATAGTAAATGTTTATGTGCTATTTAGAATTTACAGCTTATAGTTTATAACCATTAAGATAGAAGACATAAGGGGCGTCTGGATGGCTCAGTTGGTTAAGCATCTGACTCTTGATTTCAGCTCAGGTCATGATCCCATGGTGGTGGGGTGGAGCCCAGTGCAGAGCCTGCTTGGGATTCTCTCTCTCCCTCTCTCTGCCCCTCCTCAGCTCTCGTTCACTCTGTCTCTCTCTCAATAAATGACTAAACATGAAAAAAGAAGATAAAGTACACAAGTAAGTAGTAGTATTACAAAATTTGTGTTTTATCATTGTTGGAAAAAGAAAGAATCTCAGATTTCTTCTTCATTTACTGCATGGCACATTCAGCCTGAGAGGAAAGCAGTGTGACCAGCTGAGGTATGAGTAAGGCAAGGTAGGATGACTAGGTTTTAGAAGGTTAAATGCCGTGTTAACAAGTTTGAATATTAGTTTGAAGACAATAGGAGTCATAGAAACTTTTAAGCTGAGAATTGGTAGGATTCATTTCAAGATCTTAGGAAAGTGCTTTTATACATAAATATTTTGGCAAAATTAAAAACTTAATATGCATGTAATTATAGTGATTTTTACAAACCATCCCATTGTATGTTGAAAAGGTAGTTTATTTATCTAGATACCATTATACAGAAAAGCTCAAATAATTACCTTCACTCTCTGTGTCTGAAAATCCAGATTCATATCCTTAGATATTTATACTTAGATGTTTCATTTCATTCAGCTATCTGAAACCAAACTGATTTTTTCCTACAACATATACTTTGTTTTCTGCCTCCATTTCTTTTAATAAGATCACTGTCCCAAGAAGATTGGTTAGAACAAGGAATTAATCTTGGGGCACCGGGGTGGCTCAGTCAGTTAAGTGTCTGACTTTGGTTTAGGTCATGATCTCACAGCTTGTGGGCTCCAGCCCTGCTTTGGGCTCTTTGCTGACAGCTCAGAGCCTGGGGCCTGCCTCTGATTCTGTGTCTCTGTCTCTCTCTGCTCCTGCCCAGCTCATGCTCTGTCTCTCTGTCTCTGTCTCTGTCTCTCTCTCTCAAAAATAAATAAACATTAAAACAAATTTAAAAAAGAGAAAAAGGAATTAATCTTTATGTTATCAATACTTCTTCATCACTATTTCCTTCCCTGTTCATTCAGATATTAATCTTTCTTTAAAAATGTTTTCCATAAACAGTCATATATGTGAGTATTCTTTCTCCCTTCTTCATAAGTTTACTAAAGATTTATTACATCATATCCACAGAACTTCCAAACTTTCCTTGAAATAGCCTTTATCTTTCTTTATGCTCCTATGAATGAAACTGTTTTTGGAAGTAACAGGATACTGTGGTGGAAAGAACACAGACTTAGAACTGGAAAAGTGGGTGAAATCCAAGTTCTTCCATTTACTAGCTAGCTATGTCATCTCAGGTATATTCTCTAATTTTTCTGATCCTTAGTTCCTTTATTTGTTAGGATGTAATGTTTCTGTCATAGGATTGTTATGAGGATTAAACAAGAGGCTGTGTTAGTGTCGGAGGCATTGAACAGACTCTTAGTGGAAGGTAGGCTGCACGTGAGTACACCCTTGTCTAAGTAGTGGATGGCTCCCTTTGGTCTGTCAAGTGAAATCTAAATCCTCCTCTAGTTACCACCATGATTCTTGTCTGTGCACACCAGAGAATGACACTTTTTGTCTTCTTACAGTTAGCAAGACTGATTGGGTGTGTCACTGTTGAGCCATAGCATTTAACTGTCAAGATGAGACCCTCCAGTGCTCTCTTCCTCTGGTGAGAGAAGTTATTGAAGAGTCCTCTTGTTCGGATGGTAGGGCTGCAAGATCAAAGCTGACAAGACCGCTGAGTCATTGCATACAGGGTTGCCCTGGGGTGTCTTCTGCACCTGCAGCACATTTTATATGAGCAATACAGAAATTTTGTTATGTTAAGCCACTGGAATTTCAGGATTTTTTTTTTTTTACCACAACATAACTTTATCTATCTTATTAAAACTCTGGATTCTCTCCATCTTTGGCCTCAGCATAGCTATCTAATCTGATTTCCTCTTGGACTTTATGCCATCTGTCTTCTTGACTCATAAGTGATCTCATTTGTTTATGCCTTTGTATGTTTGCTTATGGTTTTCTTTCTTTACTACATCTCTCTAGACCAAATATCACCCATGTATTAGACCCAGGCTTTCTAGACCTCATAGTTATGGATCAAATAATTTTGCTTTTAAGTTTAAACTACTAAAAACATTTCATTTCCAGGTGCTTTGTCTTAATAAGCCTTAAGAGTTCTATCCAAGTTGCCTATGTCTTTTTTAAAATTTTATTTAAATTATAGTTAGTTAAAATAGTGTAATGAGTAGTATTTAATGATTCATCACTTATATATAACACCCAGTGCTCATCACAACAAGTGCCCTCCTTAGTACCCATCACCCATCTAGCCCATCTTCCCCCAACCTCCCTCCATCAACCCCCAGAGAACACTTTGTTCTCTGTACTTGAGTCCCTTATGGTTTGCCTCCCTCTTTTTCTCCCTTTCCGTATGTTCATCTCTTTGGTTTCTTAAATTCCATATAAGAGTGAAATGGTATTTGGCTTTCTCTGGCTGATTTATTTCTCTTAGTGTAATACTCTCTAGCTTGATCCGTGTCATTGGAAATGGTACGATTTCTTTCTTTTTAATGGCTGAGTAATATTCCATTGTGTGTGTGTGTGTGTGTGCATGTGTGTATATTAAAAATATATGTGTATATATATATACATATATACATATAAATTTCTTTGCCTTTTATTATGCTTGTGTCATTGTGAGATAATGGACATTGTTACATAAAGTCAGTATGTGACTTGTGCAGAATTTAGTGTAAAACCAGAGAGGGAATGTGTGTGTGTATGTATATATATATATATATATATATATATATATATATACACATATATATATATATGCCACATCTTTTAAAAAATTGTTTTTACATATATAATTTATTGTCAAGTTAGCTAACATAGAGTATATATACAATGTGCTCTTGGTTTTGGGGGTAGATTCCTGTGATTCATCACTTACATACAACACCCAATGCTCAACAAGTGCCCTCCTCAATGCCTGTCACTCATTTCCCCCTTCCCTGCCTCCCTATCAACTCTCAGTTTGTTCTCTGTGTTTAAGAGTCTCTTATGGTTTGCCCCCCTCTCTGTTTGAAACTATTTTTTCCCCTTCCCTTCCCCCATGGTCCTCTGTTAAGTTTCTCAATTTCCACATATGAATGAAAACATATGATATCTGTCTTTCTCTGACTTGCTTATTTCACTCAGCATAATACCTTCCAGTTCCATCCACGTTGCTGCAAATGGCATGATTGCATTCTTTCTCATTGCTAAGTAGTATTCCATTGTATATGTAAACCACATCTTCTTTATCCATTCATCAGTTGATGGATGTTTGGGCTCTTTCCATAATTTGGCTATTGTTGAAAGTGCAGCTATAAACATTGGGGTACCTATGACCCTATGCATCAGCACTCCTGTATTCTTTGGATAAATTCCTAGTAGTGCTATTGCTGGGTTGTAGGGTAGTTTTATTTTTAATTTTTTGAGGAATCTCCACACTGTTTTCCAGAGTGACTGCGTCAGTTTGCATTCCCACCAACAGTGCAAGAGGGTTCCTGTTTCTCCACATCCTCGACAGCATCTGTTGTTTCCTAAGTTGTTAATTTTAGCCAGTCTGACTAGTGTTAGAAACTACATCTTTATCCATTCATCAGTTGATGAATATTTGGGCCCTTTCCATAATTTGGCTATTGTTGATAATACTGCTATAAACATCGGGGTGCACATGCCCCTTCTAATCAGTATTTTCATATCCTTTGGGTAAATACCTAGCAGTACAGTTGCTGGGTTGTAGGGTAGATCCTGTGTGTCTTCTGCCTTTTTCCAACTCTATGTGCTGGTTTCGTTGTCCCAAATGTCTCTTCCTTCTAATTATGACTCTGTAGGCTTTATCTCTTGAAAGCCTATCTTTTGATCATGGATCTTCCCAGCTCAGAACTTTTCCATGGCACTCCTGTTGGCAAAGAGCTAAAAGATAGAGTTCAAACATTTTAACTTGACATGTGAAGACTTTAGGACCAGTCCCAGAGTTTTCTTCTACTGCTTTTCTATGGAAACATAACTTGAGCATTCCTAGCTCCATGATTGTGTCTATGCCATTCACCAAACGGGAATGCCCTCATTGCAGGCTATAAAAATTCTATGTTTCAAAAAAACTCTAACCAGAATAGAAACGATTGGTAAATGAGACTATATTAAAATTATCTCATTATCAAAAGACTACATCAAGGGAGTGAAAAGTCAATCCACATAGGTCCTGAAAACATATCTGTAATACATATATCCAGCAAGTATTGATTTTCATTTATTGTAAAGAACTAGAAATAAAGAAGAAAAAAAATGATGGACAACTACAATACAGACAAAATACCCGAGCAGCCATTTCGCAAAGAAAAGAAGCCAAATGACCTATAAAAGTATGAAAAAGTATTTAAGCAGTCAAGGGAAGTACAAACAAAAACCACAATGAGAAACCATTACATACTCACCAGATTGTTTAAAATTAAATAATAGTATCTGACAATACTGAACATCAATAAGGAGGTGGAACTGTAGGAAAACGTACCAGCAGGTAAGGAAGAACAATATGTAGAGTTGCTTGGTAAAAGAAAATTGGCATTAACTTTTAAGGTTAAATATGCACATAAACGATGACCCAGCAATTAAATACTTAAATACTTTATGTAACATGGCCATGATTAAAACTCAAAAATGTTCAAAGTAGCATTGTTTATAAGATCCAGAAATCTGGAAACAACTCAAAAGCACATCAAAGAAAGAATGGATTAAAAAATAATCAGACAATGTAATACAGCACTGAAAGTAAATGAGGAAGTTCCATGGATCTCATGGGTGAATATTAAAACCACAATGTTAAGCAGAAGAAGTCAGACTTAGAATGCATACTGCCAGTTTCCAATTTTATAAAATTCAAAAATAGGTAAAATTAAACTATAATATTTAGGTATGCATACATAAATAGCAAAACTATAAAACAAAGCAAGGATATAATTACCATCATATTTAGAAAAGAAGTTTTCTCTCAGGGGTGAAGGAATAAACAGAGATTAATTCTGAGCAGGTAGGATGATGGTTACATGAATATTTGTTTTATAATTTTTCACTTTATGCAATTTCATGTTTCTTTGTTATATTTACCAGTAAGAAAAAAAAATCTTATGCCTATTTAAAGCCTGTTTCTCCTTGGAATTCATTCTGATCACCCTACTCTAGGTTTTTTTTTTTTTCTCTTCTGAATATTAAGAGTCATTGAAGGTGTAAATCAATTAAGCATTGCCTTTTGACTTTGCTTTGAAGTATTATGTACCTATTTTATAGTGGCTCAAATAGTATTTTATCAGAGGTCATCCCTCCCATCCACCTCTTAAACCCTATTGCAATGATTTACACATAAAAGATACACAATTTTTTTTTGTTTACAATAATAACTCTGTATTTTGTGTTTAACACAAAATTATAGATTATCGATGTAAGGAATACATTATTCAAGTAGTTATTTCTGAAAAGTTCAGCTGGTATTATATCATGGAAATATTGTGACCTGCAAAGAGTATTATACTGGGGATCAAGAAGTCTGAGTTCGAGTTCTTCCTTTGCTAGATACTGTCTTAACTAATCCACCTAAAATTTGTAGGTATTGAGTTCTTCAATACCTGGGTGTGGTATTTGGGCTGAATTCTACTCTCTAGTTCTAATATTCCATGAGTCTTTCAAATAAAAGGGCCCCAGGAAAAATGTTCAGACTCTCTTAAACAAATCATGAAAAAAAAAAAAATCCACAGGTTATAAGGGAGAAGTTTTGGAAAACAGGAGACCTGGTATTCTTGAACAGGTAAAAAAAAAAAAAAAAAATTGTAATTGAAGGAAAGCTTAGTATGTTTTAAATAAAAAGGCATATGGAAAATAGAGAAAACAATGTGATACACAACAAACCACTTTTGTTATTTTCAAGAAGAATGAGGAGATGAGTCATCAACGGACTCTGTGACCAAAACATCACAGAGGAAATTCAGAAACAGAAGCTGGCTTAAGAGAACTGAAACAATCGTGAACGAAATAAAGATATATGTGTTTATTTTTCATGGACCAGGACCTTGTATTCAGTTCCCTCAGTTCTGTCATTTTATTTTGCAAATTTGATTGGAAGAAACTAGTATATTCAAATTTAGGTGGTAATTATTGGAGATTGTTGATAAATTAAATGGTCATGAAATGATAGTCTCTCAAGAGATAGAAACTTTGAAGGTTGTTTATTCTTCATACCCAGCCATTAACTATGTTTCAATCAGTTTTTTAAATGCCTGCTGAGTAGTCATTTAGAATATTCCTGAATGCATGAATGTAGTGAATTTCTAATATGTATTAACATTGAGACCTTAGTGACTTCTGTGGTTGCAGTGGCCATTTCAAAGACTGTCGTCATCATCACTGTATACAGAGAGATTATTTCACAACTTACCCACAAATCATAACATTCTTGTTTGTTTTACATCATAATATATAAGTCTGACTCTCCTCCATTTTATTTGCTGTTGCCAGTTACACTTTTATTTTTTTATTTTTATTATTTTTATTTTTATTTATTTTTTAAACAATTTTTTTTAACATTTATTCTTTTTTTGACACACAGAGAGACACAGAGCATGAGCAGGGGAGGGGCAGAGAAAGAGGGAGACATTGAATCTGAAGCAGGCTCCAGGCTCTGAGCTGTCAGCACAGACCCCGACGCGGGGCTCGAACTCACAGACTGTGAGATCAAGACCTGAGCTGAAGTGAGACGCTTAACCTACTAAGCCACCCAGGCGCCCCAGAATATTTACTTTAGAAAGCTTGCAATTGTAAATTATTTCTTTGCACTTTTGAGATGTAAAATTTTGGGGCTTTTATCAGTTTTATTTATTGTTTTAAAAATTTTTAAATGTTTTATTTACTTTAAGACAGAGAGGGACAGAGCATGAATGGGGATGGGTCAGAGAGAGGGTGACACAGAATCTGAAGCAGGCTCCAGGCTCTGAGCTGTCAGCACAGAGCCTGATGCAGGGCTCACACTCACTAGCTGTGAGATCATGACCTGAGTTGAAGTCAGACACTTAACCAACTGAGCCACCCAGGTGCCCCAAACCAGTTACACTTTTAAGAAGTAGTATTTTCTGAGGGTGGGATTTCATGCTTATATTTTAAAAATTAGCATGAATCCATGATTTTGAGCTCTATAAACCCTATTTGGTGAGCTGAAATAAACAATTCCTATCCATCTGATTGTCATGGGACGATTCTATTTCATTTTAAATGACTGAATGCAGTTTGACCAAGTCATGGTAAACTTACTTGATGGTTGGTTATCTAGACACAGGGACCCTTTTGTGTTCAAGGCTGAAATGAAGTTACCTAGAGACAAAGTTAAAGTGTTTCTTTAAAAATTTTAAGTGATTTTTTTAAAATTTATTTTTGAGAGAGAGAGAGACAGAATGCGAGCAGGGGAGGGGCAGAGAGATTGGGAGACACAGAATCTGAAGCAGGATTCAGGCTCTGAGCTGTCAGCAGAGAGCCTGATGTGAGGCTCAAACTCACAAACCACAAGATCATGACCTGAGTCGAAGTTGGATGCTTAACTGACTGAGCCACCCAGGTGCCCCAAAGTGTTTTTTTTTTCTGTTGTTGTTGTTGTTGTTGTTGTTAAAGTAAAATACATCTAGATACCACACAGAACACAGAGCTGATTTAAATTACTTCCTCTTTCTATTTTTTTTTTCCTCCTTTGTTACACAGAGTTTCTCTGTGAAGTTAGAAATTAGTATCTGAGAAAACATGTTAACAACCTTAGGTGTTTTGCTGTAAGAATTAGAGCAATATTGGCTTGGATAAAATTAACTGTCATTTTGTTTGTCAGTCAGTACTCGAAGAAATGCATGCAAGTTAGATGGTTTCTTAAATAGAATGACTGAAAACGAGCAAGAACAAGACAATTCTATTACATTTATAGAAGTGAGTAACCAAAAGCGTAGTGTGAATGCATTATGTGCTTTTAGATTCTGTTGAATCAGACACTCCAGTCCTGATACTATGAGTACCATCCATGCCTGAAGGACGGAGGATGTCCCTGCATTTGATGCACTCAGTATATTTTACTTAGATGTCCAATAGTGCCACATTCTCAGCTTTTTTGAGCTCTCAATCAAAGGTAACTGAATTCTTTAAGAGTCTCATAGTATGTACATTTCTTGCTGCCATAAGTCTTCTTTGGGAGAAATGCAACTTTACGTTATCTCCAGACTCAGGTTTTTGACAGTGACATTTCCTCGTTTAATAGGGCAGTTCATCCTATATTATGGGTAGAATGCTTATGACTTTTATCTTTCGTGTATTATTTTGAACATAAACATTTATAGAATTAGTGATTGTTATTATAGCAAAAAGAAAAGTGCTCTTTTTGGAGAGGCTGTTGGACAGCTTCCTACTCAGAGACAACTTGACTGGAGGCTGGAGTTCTCTGTTCTAAGGGGATGATGTCAGTGGCACATCTGTGAAAACAAGACTATCACATTTTCATCGCCCAAGAAAGTCCTCAAATCTTGGCCTTAGACAAATTTTGATAATTTATTTGCTCTTATCTTCTTGATTTCCTCATCATGTAGGTCAATGAGTCGAAGTACTCTGTGTTTCAAGCAGGAAATCCGCAGGACACATAGCGTACCATGTGGAAATCTATTACCATCGGATTTGTTTGAAGAGCCTATCACATGAATCACAGTGCTAATAAAATAAAAATGTTACTGGCTTTGTGATGCAAAAAATTGGCCAACTGATTATGTTGGAAATATTTTTTATCTCAACCACTTAATTATTTTGTTTGCTGAATTTGTGTTATCTCTGTAATTTCTAACAGAGATAAATTACCCATCTAATTTCAGCTTTGACTTCTAGTAAATAAACAGAATAAATTAGTAAATTGTATAGCGCATAGGCGATAGGTGCCATGGAGAAAGGCAAATAGACGAGATACATGGCATTCAAGAGGCAGCATGGAGCGGTGTTTAAGTACTTGTAAACAGAATCATCAGGAAAGACATCATTGTAATTTGGCAATGAGATGCATCAAAAATAGTTACTTTTGCAATGTTCCAAATAAAGTATGAGTGTATGTGTTTCTATGCAATACCTTTCACTTATGGACTCTGGTCAGGTGCATATGAAGGCCACACTTGACTGGAAGAGCACTCAGTATTTCCTAAGTGATAACTTTGACATACCTTTCAATTACCTCTGGAAATTAAAATGTTCAATTCATAATCATTTATCACTTTCATTCTAGCCAGTATGGGAGTTGAGTCAGAATATTAAGTTTTGGAAAAATGGCCTGATTTCATTTTATCCTTCTTGTGGCAACTACTTTTTTTCTTCTGTAGATGTCTATAGTTAAGGTAAAACACATAAAAATCAATTAGCAGATGAAGGTTAAGAAAGTAAATAATCATTGTTAGATACTGACATTTTTACATTTAAGCCACATCATTTAAAATGAATTGTTTCTTGGGGCGCCTGGGTGGCTCAGTTGGTTGAGCGTCCTACTTCGGCTCAGGTCATGATCTCACAGTTCGTGGGTTCGAGCCCCGCGTTGAGCTCTGTGCTGAAGGCTCGGAGCCTGGAGCCTGGAGCCTGCTTCAGATTGTGTGTCTCCTTCTCTCTCTGCCCCTCCCCTGCTCATGCTTTGTCTCACTCTGTTTCTCAAAAATAAATAAATGTAAAAAAAATAAAAATAAAAAAAATGAATTGTTTCTTTAAAGTTCCACCATTTAAAATCCAAATTGAATTTCTTATTTGTATATTTGAGCAAATACTTCATTGTGCTGTTTTATTTTCTACAAGACATTTTTATAAACCTCATTCTTTTCACATATGCTATCCAACTAAAAAAAAAAGCTAGCAGATTACCACACTGAAGCTAAACCAATAAAATATTTCAACACATGTCTCACAGCCATAAAAATACTAATTTTTTAAAAAATTTATCTTGGCCACTTGAACACTTGAAGAGCCAACAAAAATGGACAGCTTACATTAAATAAAAGGGCATCTCATCTTTGTAACATGAACACATCACACACATTTTGAAATATAAGTGGGCATTCTTGGAATAGATTTAGTTTGCAGACGGATTTATTTAGGTCATTGCCACTTAAACTCTCTCTGAAAGTGGAGTAGGATCCAGAGAGTAGGATGCAAATAAAATCTCACCTTGTTTGCTTTTAGTTGTTGAATAACGTTCCCTAAATCTGCTCACACGTGAAGTGGTCCTATTCACTCTATCTGAATGTGGGTCTGCTTTCCCTTTCTTTTTGTTTATCTTTAAAGACAGTATTATTTGAAATTGTTTTAAAAGCTTTTAGTGTTACTATGGGTCACTTCAGTAGTGTATAGAAGCAGACATCTGACAATGTGGCAAACAGAGTTATTTGCTCAGTCACTGTCTATCCTTTCAGACTTTCTTCTTTGCCAGCGGAACACCACATTGATTCAAGTATTTACCCCTTGGGGAATGTGATCCTCTTCTCCATTTTAGGGAGAAATTCTGATTTCTCTAAAATTTAAAGCAATTGCTTTCTCCTTAACACTCATTAGTTTAAGTCATCAAGTTCATGTGGTGAGGTATGAGGAGATACCTTTTGAGAGCCTTCTCTGAATCTTTTCCTGCTCTGTAAAGGGGTCACTTATTTTCGCCTTTAATCTACTTAGATGCATTATAAGAGTTTAAGTATTATTAACATTTTTGATACTAGAAAATCAAGGGAAAGAAGTTGCTACTCTAGGATAAAGCCAATATTGAGGATGGCAGACTGGAGTGATGAAAGGGACCTGGATTTTGATAATATTCTGTAGCTATTGAATTAATCAGGATTGCATCTCCCCCATTTCTGGACTTGTTCGTCCATTGATAAAATATTCATGAGGACCTACTATGCACTGAGAATTGTTCTAAGTGCTGGGGATACAGCTTTGAAAAAAAATTAATTAAAAATCTCAATGCAATGAAACTAACATTCAAGTAGGGAAAGCCAGACATTAAACACAATAAATTAGTAAACTCTATGTGTAAGAACGTTGTCTTAGCCCAAGCTACTGTAACAAAAATACTATCCAATGGGTAGATTATAAACAACAGAAATTTGTTTTTCACAGTTCTGGAAGCTGGAATCTCAAATACAGGCTCCCAGCATGGTTGGTTTCTGGCAAGAGCCCTCTTTCAGGTGGGAGGCTGCCATCTTCTTTTACTTTAACCTGTCCTAGGTCAGAGAGAAAGCAAGCTCTCCCCTGACTCTTTTAAAGGCACTAATCCTATTTATAAGGGATCCACCCTTATGACCTCATTTAATCCTAATTATCTCTCAAAGGCCCTACCTCCTAATACCATCATATCAGGGAGTGGGTTTTCAAGATCTACATGTTGGGGAGACATTCAGCCTGCAGCAAAGGTGATGAGTACAATGAAAAACTAAGTCCGGTAGAGGATAGGTATGCTAGGAGGTGGGAGGGGTATTCCAGTTGTACACAGAGTCATTGGAGAAGGCCTAAGTGAGAAGGTGGCATTATATCAAAGACAGCAAGGGAATATGAGAGAATAAAATTCCCTAGTGATCTTTTTCCCTCTGTTACTTGCAGAAGCGTGCTTACTAATATTGAGATCGTGGATAGGTTACTCAGGTCTTCGTAGGAACTGATAACACCCTACCTGTCAATATGTGTGTATTTGCATTTTCTGAAATCTGGTATCGAGGTCATTCAAATGACTTCTGTGAATATGTTATTTCTGCCTGATTATCTGCTCAAACAAACTCTCTGCTTTCTCTATTTCTGAGTCACTTTCTTACTACTTCTGGTTATTTAGGTTCTAGGAAGTTAGAGAAAAAAGGATTTCCAGGTGGGCAATGACGTGTATGGTTTTATGTGATCTCTGTCACTTCTACCATAATAACAATTGCCAATATTTATTAAGCATTTGCCGTACTCTGGGTAATATTCCAAACCCTTTGCATTTATTGTCTCCCTTAATCCACTCAGTAGCCCTATTAGAATTTGTATTTGTATTATTACCATTTTTCACATTAGAAAACCAAGAGGAAGAAAAGCTTAACTTTGCAGAAGTCAGAGTAAATGGTGGGACATTGACTCACAGCAAGAGATTGAACTCCAGAACCCAAGGAATTAGACAAAAGATAGAAATTGATGTTTTTCAGATGAATAGTGATAGCTATTAAACAGTTCACGAGAGAATGAATGACCCTGTTTTCTGATGGGTTGATGAGTCAGTGTAAATCACGAGAACCCATGATAAAAGTATACAGTGATAAAAATTGCTTACTAATTTACAGTCTTCCAAATTTAGATCAAAGCAAAGTTAGAAGCTACCCATATTGATGCACTTTGCAGCTGAATAACTTAAAATGCACTAAGTATTCTCTTATAACCTATTATAAAGAGGAATCATTACAACAATAAAACGGTGAAGCAGAATACATGTCATTAACATAGTACCTTCGAGTACTTGCATTCCTAGACTTCTGAATAAGAAGTTCCATAGTGAATGTTTCCAAGAGAAAGCCAACGGTTAGGTTATGTCTGATACTGACTCTGGGGAAGAGAAGGAAAGGATGGGAGAAAACTTCAGATAGGGGAGAGGGCAGAGGAAATGAGCTTCCATTCTGGTTCATGGGTGTCTAGGAATGGGAGCAAAGGAAGGTGTGGATGAACTCTAGGGTATGGTGAAAGATTTTCCAAAGTGTTGCAAAATGTTCATCCCCGGTATGATAATAGGTTTTTGTTTAATAACCAAGTACAATTTTAGGTAATAAAACAGTTTTGTGAAGACCCAAAGTAACAGATCTTTAATTTGCTAATTTGTATTATCAAGTTTGATGTATGAAGGAACATTTTATGCTATGTTTCCTAAAATTATTTATCCATGGAGAAATTGTCCCTTTCCTGCCTTATTTAACAGGGAATCTTACAGGACTTAAATTTCGTGACATTTTGGGAAATACTGCAGAGTGATAGACATGTATGAGTATATCTGGGAATTTTACTGAGTGCCCCAGAGAGTTTTCTAGGAACCAGGAAAAAAAAATGGCTGCTAAGGTAAGAGAAGGGTGTGAGTTAAGTCATTCCCGTGCATGAGCCTAGCACTGGGACTAGAATTTTTTTCACACGAATCATCACCATTAAGAGAGTCTACTACTGGGCAAGGTGGCATTAAAGTAACCAGGATCTTAGGAATCGTGTAAAGTTGTCACGTGTTGGTAGAATACCTGGCAACCTGATGATTGAAACTTTCATATAGAAATTCAGTGGAGAATATTCCCAATATACGTATGTCTAATATTTTCTAATTAAGCGTCATACTATTAAGTCATGACTTGTTTGTCCCTCCCACCTGTCTAAGTGCCCTCCCACCCTGTCTACTCTAAGCAGTACTTTGCCAGTTAACATTTTGGCTGTGAAACTTGAGCGTCCTGGCACTTTGGTAGAGTTGTGTACACATTTCACATTTCGTGTTAATGCGAGCCATCAGGCAGGTAACCTAGAAGTGGGTATGTGTGGCACTACACTTGTGTCAATATTTTCCTTTCTGCAAATTTCATCTTTTTTTTATACGTTGCATTTCTTTTTTCAAGATAAAACTGGCCATATTCTTTTAAAAGTCTCTACTACATCAATGATATTTCATAGTATTACTACTACAAATTTTTAAAAATGGTCAATATTTTGCTTCACTTTTTAGCTCTATGTTATTATGGAAACGAGTTTTATTATCATAGTAAATAATAGCGTATCAGTGGGCTAATGGCTTTTTAAATAAAGTGTTGAGTCATTAGGAAGCAAACGAGGTGGGGGTGCCTGGGTGGCTCTGTCTGTTGAGTATCTGACTTCACTTTAGGTCATGATCTCACGGTTTGTGGGTTCGAGCCCCGCATCTGGCTCAGTGCTGACACTCAGAGCCTGGAGCCTGTTTCAGATTCTGTGTCTCCCAGTCTCTCTGCCCCTCCCCTGATCCTGCTTTAGCTCTGTCTCAAAAATAAATAAACAAATTTTTAAAAACAAAGCAAACTTGATATTTTAAAAATACATATTTTCATTTGTAAAGGAAATATATATATTTAGAAGGAATATGAGATTCTCAGCTATGGAAAATTTGTGAAGAACCTTACCCAATTAGAAGTAAAACATACACTGTACTGTGGATGGCTGTCAATACATTTTACTTACCATGTGTGTACATACGTAGATTTTTTGCAAATATTTTTATCAAACCTGCCAAGTATATCCACTGATGCCATGTTAGGAACATAAGAATAGTTGACTCTCATGTCAATACGCTGGAGATTATTAGTCCAGATGATGGTTCTTTGTCAGACCACTCAGGGCAAAGGACTTCTTCAGGCATTTGTTCAGGCGTTTTTTAAACTATAGTTCAGATCAAGGGAATTGTATTGAAAATTTGTAGGTGTTTGTTTATGCATTTTCAAGTGAGAATGTCCAGAGCGTTGGTGAGAGTCTCATTGCCGCTCAGTTCCCCAGGAGAAGTGAAGAATCACTGCTTTGGCAGAGCTGTGGCATCTTCAGTGTGTCCTTAGTATTCTGGACTGATGATTTGAAAGAAGCTTAGGTGACTTATCCTTAGTGTTATTTCAACCTTTATATAATCTTATAAATGAAAGCGATATGAACATTTATTTTAATTTATTATCTTGGAGTCTGTACCTTATCCATTATTCCCGATCCCACCTGAGCTGTGTGTGTGTGTGTGTGTGTGTGAAGCAATGACCCTCTCAACAGGCACTTTGGTGCAGTGTGACAAACTAGATTTAGAAGGTAAGTAGGGGCGCCTGGGTGGCTCAGGCGGTTAAGCGTCCGACTTTGGCTCAGGTCACGATCTCGCGGTCTGTGAGTTCCAGCCCCACGTCGGGCTCTGGGATGATGGCTCAGAGCCTGGAGCCTGCTTCCGATTCTGTGTCTCCCTCTCTCTGTGCCCCTCCCCCGTTCATGCTCTATCTCTCTCTGTCTCAAAAATAAATAAACATTAAAAAAAATAAATAAAATTAAAAAAAAAAGAAGGTAAGTCCTAAAGCTCTCAGCTTTGCAGAGGCATGCTCCTGCTCATGCAAACTTGAGCATTTACAAACTGGAGTTTGTTTCTCTTTAAGGAATCAATTGAAAATTTACGTTTATAGTTTTAAGATTATTCGGAGGAGGTATGTCAAAAGGTTTCAGGGTATTTTTAGGCTGTCAGTCCTACACTATCACTGGTTCTCAAATTAAGAATGATTTTAGGGGTGCCTGGGTGGCTCAGTCTGTTAAAGCGTCTTCAGCTCAGGTCATGATCTCACAGTCCATGGGTTCGAGCCCCGTGTTGGGCTCTGTGCTGAAGGCTCAGAGCCTGGAACCTGCTTCAGATTCTGTGTCCCCCTCTCTCTCTGCCCCTTCCCCACTTGTGCTCTGCCTTTCAGAAATAAATAAATGTTAAAAAAAAATTAAAAAAAGAAGGATTTTACTTGCAATCCTGAGAAGTACTCAAAATATGTATATTCTGGCATTTTGACACACATATATACACACAATCATAAATAAGATAGTTTGCTGCATTTGCTCTTCTTAAATATCTACTAACCATTGGACAAATTTATTACAGGAATACAGACCGTTACTCATGCTTGAATCATAATAGACTTCTTTGATTGCTAAAATGAGGAACTATAAAATCCCCTTTTTTGGCTAGAGTCAGGGAGAAGATGACTGAATTGTCCTGTGAAGTCTTCTTTAGGTCTTTTGTAGTGTGGAGGGGATCAACACAATAGACTCAGCTAATTATTGTTTTTCTAATGATGAATATTCTCAAACTGGGAGTTGTTCTCTCAAGTGATTGTCTTCCCATGGTTAGCTTAGGGGAGAGGAACAGTAAATGCAGAACTCCAAATATCTATACGATGTTGGGCTTACACATCCTCCTGGCTGCTGATCTGGCTTTTGTCATTCAGCAAACATTGCCTGCCACTTCCAGTGACTCTCATCATGAACTTTTTGCTGGCTCATCACAGAGGAGTGGTAGAAAACAAAGCTGGACACCTGACGCTGAAATGGGCAGCTTTCCTTTGGTTTGGCTTTGTTAAAACAGCATATGTCTCATATGCCACCCCTCATCGTACTGGTCTTCTCAAGGCAGAGCAAACTGAGGATTTCTGAGGACTATTTTAATACAGTTTCGTTTGCTTGAAATTAAGTACTAAGAGTTTGCACTTAAAAGCATACGAGCAAAATAAGAGAGCTCTGTTCACACACGGCCTCACACATTTTTATGGGAGAAAGTTAGGAGTTGCATAGTAATCCTTGTTGAAATACTTTGCTTTTAAAACTGTTGAATTCATGGGGGCTGGGTTGCCTGACACAGGAACTACCTTTGCCTGTAGCAAACTACCTGCTAGCTTGCTAAAGGCCATCAGAGGGAACCACCATGGCCTACCGCACTTTAGTAGCTCTTAATCTAACACTGTCTTAAGGGGCTAGAAAATACTGAGAATTTGTCTGTAAGAGAGAACTAATTATAATAAAAATACTTATTCCCAAGTCGCTGTGGGCACCGAACTACTGGCTCTGTGCAGCATTTGTCGGGTATGTACCTGGTACACACGCTATGCGAACTAACCCACTTTTTAGCAGCTGCTAACCTCCGTGCCTGGACAGGAGGCAGCTTAGAAGCACACCGGCACATAGATAAGCGTCCAAGCATCTAACGCAAATCGGGCTCTGGTACAACGTGAGGCGAGTGTATCCATTATGAAGGGATGTGATAATGGATCACAGAAAATACAGTTTAGGGGAGGGGAAATCATGGAAGAGTTTCCTTGTTTCCGTTTAGAATGAAATCTCTAATCCCCGCAGACACTCACACAGGTCCCATCGCTTATCATCCCATCGCTTATCAGAGAGAGAGAGAGAGAGTTCAGGCCGGGCAAAAGGAAGCAAGCATGTTACTACTGCATTTATTCACTTATCACAAATATTTATTCTGCATCCACTATATTCCAGATGCTGTTCTGTGTACTGGGGATACAGGAGTGGCCTGTAAGTTCTCATGGAGCTTACATTCTAGTGGCTTCTCTTCTAAGTCCTTCACATGACTTAACCACTTAATTCTCACAAAAATCTATGTGGAAGGTGCTGTAATTCCCATTTTTTAGGTGAGGAGACAGGTCTTGAGAATTGCATGACTTGAAGATTGAGAGCACATACCCATGCAATGGTTCTTAATCATTTTGCTGGCCTGCCTGTGAATACTTGGAATGGAAATGTATATTTGTAAGGAAAGGTGGGGGCACAGGGAATTGAGAAGGTGGAAAAGAATTCACATTGCTTGCGAAATGTGCCAGGCCCTGGGCTAGGTGCCACACTCAGCTTATCTCATTTTGTCTTGTGACATCTTAAGAAAGTAAACAGTTTACCAGGGTTGCAGCCAGTTAAGTGGAGAGATCAGGAATTGTCAGATTCCAAGGGTTTATGATTTTTCCTTCATACCACAGAGCTTCAAAAGAGAACAAAACGAGGAGACAAACATTTGAAAAATCGTATTTTTCAGGTTTGCTTCAAAAGTCCTTGGAAAAAAATTTATTTTTAATTTGTTCCCTTGTTTGTAAGTAAAATCATAATTACTTAGCATCTTTGACCTCGTATCAGACTTAGTGAATGAAATGAATAGGTATTTCTGCTTTTAAAAAGAAGTGCTTAGGATATGTCCTACATGTGTTTGGGGAGGGTTTCTCACATCCTTTTTTATGTTTGAGAAAAAAGAAAAACTGTGTGGCAATATTGTTTGAAAATTTTCACATCCTATTTCACAGAAAGTTTTGGTCTTTGAGAGGATAAAACATGAATTAAAAAAAAAATAACAATCGGCTAATCGTCTGACAGATAATATGGTTTTATAGTCTGAGTTTCTCTGCATTCCTCCCCAGCACCTAGTAACAGACATTGTCACATAAATGTGATGTACGTGGCTTTGACCCTACTTGCTGGTGTAAGACCTCAGCCCCCTAGATACAGTTCCTCTGGTTTTCTGGAGAACTTCCCTTTACCAGATTGTCCAACACGTGCTGATGAGCAGGTCTGCTTCCCGATCCCGGCCCGGGACCTTCAGGCTGCCTCAGTATCTGCCACAATCCTCCATCCCTCCCACCCCCTACCCTGGGGCTGCTGGGATGCTAGAGCCCTTTGAAGTATTAAAGCTGCTCAGGTTTCTGCTTTAAATGGGAAAAAACTTCATGGTGGCCATCAAAGAAGTGCTATTTCTCTTCCAGTGTCTTCACTAGGATGTTAGTAAAAATGCTGTTTTGATTTTTTTCTGTCTACCCGTCCCAAATGAGAGAGCAGCAGGGCTGGTGCGGCAGATAAATCCAAAGAAGAGGCTTCATGTTACTCAGAAGCCCCTCTCATCACTGGTGAGCAAGGCTTTCTGTTAAGCTCTTTACTCTGAGGTACCTTTTCTATCAGAACAATCACCCTTCTGGGAGTTGCCCAGTCCTATTGCAAAAGGGCTTCTGGAGGCTCCGCTCTGCCAGTTTCCTAAACATGCCCAGATCAGTCTAATGTACTTTTAGATTCAAGCTGGGATGCCCCACAACTGGAAATGAAACCTCACAAACATTGTTGTGTTTTATCTTTACAACAACTCCCTCCATGAGGAAGGAATATTATTTCCATGAGTCAGTTAAGGCTTCATGTGATGGAGTAACTTGTCCGAGCATATGGGGAGTGAATGTCAGAGATGAAACATTTGTGACTTCTGAACCCAAGTTCAAGACTCTTTCCACTATACCACAGTGTCTTCTGGTTAAGAAAAAGAAAACCAGCAAACTTTAGTTTTTTTTCAAAAACATGAAAGCCACAAATTCTCATCCTTATGCCTCATAGAATGATACCTATAACAAGGTGTATTTCAGCAACCTAGAGATCCCAAATCCAGGCAGAGGAGCACTTGATCATGTTGTTGAGACCAATTGTTCTCATTTTCATTTTTGGATTGTCAGTAGTCGCATGTGGTAGACCAGGCATCAGATTTGAAAGAAAGCATTGATTTGATTGATTCCAACTGTGAATCTGGAATGCATCTTTCAGTTTATGGAGTCACAGTTATCCTTCTAGAACTCTGGATCGTAGTGCAATTTCCTACACAAAATAGATTATTTACTGATGGATTTTTAAACTACAGATCTTAAAGAGTAGAAAGATTTGAATGTATTTCCACTTCCTTTCCAGTGACCAATTAAAAATGGATTTCTACCATAGGGTTATTGAATTACACAAGCATTTATATTGCAATGAAGTAACAGTTCATAGCACATTACTGCTAAAAAGACAAAGCCAAGAAAACGCAGTACCTGTCTCCAATTACACATTGTGTATCATGTTGAGTATACCTCTTTGAGTGCTCGCAGACACGTGCACACCACGTGGGTTGTCAGACAAATGTTTTATGTGGGTGGTCTCAGACTACATAACAGAAACCACTTATTCAAATAAACCTGTTGGTTGCTTCTCTCAGTCTGTGCCAGGTGGATAAGCTAAGAGCTAGCAGTGCTAGGAGTCTTTTCTTTCCTGATGCCTATCTGCCAAACAATAAGCTGTTCAAATACTTGAAATGATAGGATATGGGGGAGACTGTGGTAAAAATGTAAAAACTTTTGCTAAAATGCTAAAATGAGGTCAGGACCATAAGCTTGATTTCAAAAATGAGAAATAGCATGTTATGGGTTAAAAGTCTGCAAAATATGCTTAAACACATGTGAACACACATAAGATAAATGTATGTCCTAGATTTAGTAGCAAAATTGCAAATGTACCTCCTCGTGCCTTTTACTTCTCTGTGCTGCTTAGCCACATGCAGAAGACAGCTGGAGTCTCTCTGCATGGCATTTCCATTCTTTCCTGCCCTCCTCAGTTTCCAGAAATTTATACGTGACACTTCCATTCCATAGAGAATGTCTGCAAGAAAAACAACCCATTAGATGTCTTCTGTCAGAAATTAGAGTTATTGTACAAATTTTGTCAACAGAAAATCTCTGTAATCTACTAGCCTTAGCATTTGTGTAAATTACCTTAGAGACTGAGCTTGCATTTATGTAATAAAACACATAACATGAATTCTAGGATCCTCTATCAGAACTGTTATAAAGATGAAACTAAAAACTTAATATTCATAAGTAATTTTAAAGTTTAAAAGAGGTTCACATATATTTTCATATGAATGAAATTAATACATATTAATCCCTGCCATTTAATACATCATGTTGTTACAAAATCCTTGTTATATGCTTTATTATTCCTATTTTGTGAAAGAGCACCATTTTATTATTGTTTCCAGCTCACAGGTGGAAAAAGTAACTCTGGGCCTGGTACTCTTCTCTACTAGGTAGACAGTAATGCAAACACAAGCAGAAAATAATATATATATGTTGGTATGTATATATATGTTCGCATGTGTATATGTACATATTTGTATGTATATGAATATATAAATATATGTGTCACATATAAAATAGATATATGATACACAATAATTTGAAATGAACAAACATCCGGAATTATATTGTAATATAGTTTATCTTTCTTTGCTTTATAAAATTATTTCAGCACAGGTCAGGGGTGGTTTGATCACTGTTCAACTCCATACTTTCATTTTAGAGAAATGAATTCTGAGGGAGAACAAGTAATTTTCTCAGTGTTGCACACAGGATAAACCATGCAATTCAGATTGCATTCACATACCAAAAATAATGTGTTTACCTAGCCTCTTGGCTACAGATATACAACATAAAATGAGATAAAAAATGATTAATTCTGTGTAATAAAACAAAGGCAAGCAGATTATATGTCTTTTTTTTTTTTAATTTTTTTTTTCAACGTTTATTTATTTTTGGGACAGAGAGAGACAGAGCATGAACGGGGGAGGGGCAGAGAGAGAGGGAGACACAGAATCGGAAACAGGCTCCAGGCTCCGAGCCATCATCAGCCCAGAGCCTGACGTGGGGCTCGAACTCACGGACCGCGAGATCGTGACCTGGCTGAAGTCGGACGCTTAACCGACTGCGCCACCCAGGCGCCCCTATATGTCTTTTTTATAGTTACCTAGAGTTGTCAACTAGCACTAAAAGTCATGAGTGCCCTGCCCTAGTACTGATGAGTAGTTGGGATGTAACTGCTGAGCCAACATTATAGCCCCCTTTACACTTACATTAAATGTGAGGGTAGGTCTCACTAGTGCAACATGAACAGAAACACGGTCACAGTGCTTTCTCTGAGGTTTCTTCCCTTCCTGCCAACTCAGACAGAGGAAAATGAGGCCCAAGAGACAGAAGAGTCATAAGATAGAAGTCGCCTGAGTCTTTGAATCATCATGTGAAGGAAAGCAGCCTGCCAGAAACATGCAGGTCAGACAAGTGTCCAACTGAGAGATAAATTTCTGCTGTAGCCACTGAAATTTTGGAGTTTATTATAGCAGCTAATGTCATCTGTTCAACACAATTGAACATACATTTCAATAAGGAATTAATATCATTTTGCAATAGCTAAAAGTAAGCTCTAAATCAATTTTAAAGGATGAAATTTGAAAAGCGAATTATATAAGAAGTTTAAATAGTGCATAAACTAGATGAATATTTCCTTTTTTGTTTTAGAGATGATGTGTAAAAGGTTCATTTTTACTGACACAATTTATAATGAACTCTAGTTATATAGATACTGTCTCACATTTAATTTTTTTAATGTTTATTTTTAAGAGAGAGAAAAAAAAGAAAGAGCAGGGGAGGGGAAGAGAGAGAGGGAGACACAGAATTCAAAGTAGGCTCCAGGTTCTGAGCTGTCAGCACAAAGTCGGACGCGGGGCTCAAACTCAGAGAGTGAGAGATCCTGACCTGAGTAGAAGTTAGACATCAAACCCACTGAGCCACCCAGGTGCCCCAATATTGTCTCACATTTTCACATTTTAAAGAAATGGTAGATAACAAGGATACTTTCCTGGAAGCTGATAGAATTTACACATGGAAATTTCAATTAAATATACAAACTATATCATTTTGCACAAAGTAAATTGCACAAACAACCTATGGCCAGCACAACCAGAGAAGTGATCTTAAAGCAAACTGGAATTTGGAAAAATCTCTGTCATATTTAAACAGTGATCTCAGCCTGTGTCTGTGTGTAGATTTGTGTCACACACATCTTTTACACATTCGTAATCATGGTGGCCAGGGGCCCTGTCCAGAGGTGGAAATCTATTGAACCAATTCCTGTCTTTGAGACCTGGGCAGTTTATCTCCTTGAGTCTTAGTTTCCCCCTTCGTAATTGAGAACAATAATATCTAGGCCAAAGGATTTTTACGAAAGTAAAATGAGATAATATACTTGAAATTATCTTTTTATCTGAAAATTAAAAAAAATGCATATATTTGTTGTCATTATTTATTGGATTATATAACAAAAATAGATAAAAACTCAGAGGAAAGCTTGGCTTAAATTCAGCAGAAATTCACTTTTAGCAGTAGTTTCTAAATATGTGTATATTTAAAAATATTGATGTTTTTGTCTGCCCCTTTTGCTCCCTTGCAATGGGTTAAAAAAGACAAATTAGTCATCTGAGCTTACCCATACAATCCACTCTTGTAGGTCAAGATGGAGACATCTTAATGGAGAAAAGATATCATTTATTTACAAACACTTTAGTTAACTGAAGTGACTCTATGCGTATTCAACTGAACTTAGAGCTTCTGGAGGGCATTGTGTATAGGAAAAAAATTAAGTAATCATCAGAATTAATCATACTGACGCCTGTTTGTCTGATATTCTTTAGAATATTGTGGGAAGCTAACAGCAGTAAAATTTGGCAAACAATTTGGAATGTGTGTGTATGTGTGTATGTTTGTGTTTTATAAAATGTGCCTTTTAGATTTGTAGTTAAGCTTTGGCCCAAATCCCATTCTCTGGAGTTCTGGCCAAACCAAGGTTTCAAATACAAGAGATGTTGAATATCAATTTGCGGAAAGTGGTAATAGATTTAATGTTCACATATGTTGTGAAATTTCAGAAAATTATTGTCAGTTAAGGAATAATTGTCCTAGATAGTTTGTAAAAGGTGGGATTCAACACCAGAATTTAGATAGGAGAGAGATATTTTTACGTGCTCTACGTAAATTTGTAATGTAATTTGACTTAATAACTGAACATTCCTATAAGTCTTATCTATAAGAACACCGTGTGTCTTCAGAAATTGGAAAATAAAATGAAGATTATAAACCATAGATAATAATACAGAATTTCTATATTTAGTCAAATAAAAAGTATAGTTTACTGGGAGTAGGAAAAAATGATATTAGACTTATAGCCAGCAATGGAAATCACAAAGATTGTGGTACAGTGAGTCTTCATTTGAACACATATTCAAGGTATAAATGTGAATCCATTGTATGTCAGTTAAGTAAGAAAACAAAGAAGTCTCAAACTTTCCACGAATTATGACAGTTGTGTGGCATCTGTCTCTGTAGGGGCTCTAGAGTGAAGGATTAAAGTCTAATACTCAACAGAGACTGCCTTTTAGAAGAAAAAATTTGTATACTAAGTGATATGAATCTCACAATAACTTTTGTTTATTTCATAGCACGTACCAGATACTTTGTAATGAAAAAGTCTGTCGTTTCTAAAATGATTTTATTGCCTTCTTGTATGAAAATGCAAAGAATGACAAGCATTTACTGATCTTGTTCCTAGACACTGCAGGGCAATACAAGACTTGGGTCAAAGGCAATAGGAAACAGCTGCCCAGCAATCTTGGGTAATTTGCAGTTCATTAAGCCCTTATTTGTCTCCCTTTGTCTAAATGTTTCTTTTATCCTTATTATCAGATCCCATTTTTCAGTCTTTTAATCATTCTTACGGCTGTGCTCTAAATCCACTTCATAGTCTTAAATTTTCTTGGAAATTGTGCAGCTTCGAACTGAACAGAAATTTCTATTAGTCCTCTTGATTAAAGTTGGGTTTTGCTTTTATTTTGTTTCATTAATATTTATGTGAGTGTCCAAATAATTTGAGTATTTTTTTTTAAGTTTTCACTGAAAGCCGGAAGTTTTGGCATTCTAATAGCAACCCGAGGCAAATATGTATGCTTTTCAGGACACAGTGATGAAATCTCATTTTCTCCCAATTATATTAAGCAAGTGGCAGCTTGATTTGGACGGTAACTTACTCAAATGTGCTCAAAGACTATCTTCTAGCCATTTTTTTGTGTTAATATTTCTTTTTCTAAAAAGGTTTTAATGTAGTTCGACTGAATGATTCATTAAGAAGTCAAAACCGACTTCAGAATTTACCGGTGGAAACAAATAGCATCCCTGTCATGTCTCATTCAGTTTGAATCACTGACTTCTGTTGATGATACTCTTGTAAGCAGTGATGCATCCTCTGGGTCGTAAAAATAGGCAACTCAGTTCTTTGGGGCATGTTTTGTTAGAGCTCAAACATATTCAATTTCTAAATTACGTTACATTTCTACTACATACCCAAAAGTTTATCTTTTGACTTTAAAGCTTGGCATTTTAAGTTTTGTATGAAATGCTACTGCCTTGCAGGAGAAAGAGAATAGAGTGGGGAGAGGTTGGAGTTGAATTTCAGACTTACTCTTAGAATTACTTGCCAATACAAACCTCCACACCTTCTTACTACAAACCATTATTCATTACTAAGAATAGCAGATACTTCTACAAGATCCTTCCACACCTTGCAATGATGAATACTTAGAATGTACTCTTTTTGACTTTTCTAAGACCAACCCAATTGTGTATTCTAATTAAAGGTATTTAGATTCCAAATATCTATCTATGTTTACTAAACATGAATAATTCTAGAAGATAGGAAATTAATTTTCATAACTATCGTATTGATTAGGCAATAATTATAACCACTTGACTAAAGTTTGATACCTTTTTCAAACAACTTCAGATAACTGTGTGGAATTCTTTGTATAAAATGGGTTTTGAAGATCTGAATATTGTGAATTACACCTTATATTTCATTTTTTTTTTTTAGGATATGGTTTAAAGGCGAACACCTATGGTTGGGATGGCCCAGGAGTAATGTTTGTTTAGATCTGTTAAGGTTTTTGGAGTTCCTGAGGACCAATTTAGATTTCCACTGGTGCTTGCTTGTAATAAATAGTTTTGTCACCTCGAAATGTGTATTTCAAATTGCATTTATGTTTAACAGCTGTCAGTAAATGTGTTTCAAGCATGTATCTGTTAGGTCCAGTTCTTACTAGAACATTGTTTGTTGCTTAGAAAGTGTATGGAAAGAACTTAAAAAAATAATTTGTTCACATATTCATTCACCAAGCATATTGTTTATGCTGATAAGGCCATATACATTTTCGTGATTAAGCATTTCATCAGTGCCAAGAAAAGAAAAATGACATTATTTTTTTCATATTTATAGAAAATGTGAATTGATGACACCAGTTCAATGTGGTTTTGTTGATGTTTTATTTGTTTTTTAGAGAGAGAGCACATGAGCAGGGGAGAGGGGTAGAGGGAGAGGGAGACAGAGAGAGAGAGAGAGAATCTTTTTAAATTTTTAAAAAATGTTTACTTATTTTTGAGAGACAGAGAGAGAGAGAGAGAGCAGGTAGGGCAGGGGCAGAGAGAGAGGGAGATATAGAATCAGAAGCAGGATCTAGGCTCTGAGTTGTCAGCACAGAGACCAGGGCTTGAACCCACAAACTGTGAGATCATGACCTGAGCTGAAGTTGGGCACTCAACTGACTGAGCCACCAAGGCGCCCCAGAGAGAGGGAATCTTAAGCAGGCTCCATGTTCAGCATGGAGCTCGATGTGGTGCTTGATCCCGCAACTTGGGGATCATGACCTGAGCCAAAATCAAGATTTGGATACTGAAAAAACTGAGTCACTCAGGTGCCCCTTAGTGTGGTTTTTATGAAGATAAATTTCGTGATCTGTCCAACAGTTGTCAGGTGGCAAAATCAGGATTAGAAATCCAGTCCTTCATTATTAGTTTACATTGAATGCTTTTATGAGGATTTCAAATAAAAATAAGACTTTAAAAAATGGTGACAGTTACTGATTTTTTTGCAAAATAATTTTTCCTTCTTTTTTTTTCATTTAGATAAGGTTAATAGATACATAGGAAAAAATGTCAACTACAATTTTTGTTATTAAAAAGGAAAAACCGGTTTCTGTTTCTACTTGTCTTCAAGTCGTTTTATTTCTTTCTTTAAAACATCACTTGATTGGATATAGAATGCTCTCTCAATTTTGCTTCCAGACTCAGACTCTTAATATCCCGTCTAGTGTCTCATGGTGATGCTCTGACTACTCTCCCTCCTAGTCAATAATCCGGTGAACCACTTTATTCAAGGTTTCTTTCTTTCTTTTGTTCTTTCTTTCTCTTTCTTTCTTTCTCTCTCTCTCTCTCTCTCTCTCTCTCTTTTTCTTTCCATTTGAAATCACTGCTCTTTATTTCACAATATATTCTCCATTTCTATCATTTTGTCATTTCAGTAATGTTATATAAATGGAATCATAGAGCATGTAACTGTTTAGAATTGTTTTCACTCATAATTCTCTGGAGATTTATCCAAGTTGTTGCATGTATTCATAGTTTATTCCTGTTTCTGATGAGTAGCGTTCCATACAGTTTGTTTAATCATTTACCCATTGAAGGATAAGGGGGTTGTTTCCAGCTTGGGGCTATTACAAATAATGCTACTCTGGACCTTTCTGTATACATTTCTGCTCACATTTCCATGTGAATATGTCTTCATTTCTCTGGGATAAGTGCCCACATCGATAGTTGCATGTTTATTTTTTTTAAGGAACTGTGAAATTGTTTTCCAGAGTGTCTGTACCATTTTACATTCCCACCAGAAATGCATAAGTGTTCCAGTTTCTCTGTATCCCCAGTAGTATTTAATGTTGTCAGTATATTTTTGAATTTTATTCATTTTGGTAGGTGTATAGTAATATCTCACTGTGGTTTTAATTTGCACTTCCCTGATGGTTAATGATGTTGATCACTTTTTAATGTTCTTTCCTGTCATTTCTACATTCTTGTTGGTGAAATATCTGTTTCTTCTGCCAGTCTTTTAATTGGATTGTTTGAGGTTTTTGTTGCTTCATTTTGAGAGTTATTTGCATATGCTAGATACTAGTCCTTATGTTGGCTTAAGATTTGCAAATATTATCCCTCAGCCTCTACATGATCCTTTCATCTTCTTAATGGGATCTTACATAAAACAAAAGGTTTTAATGTTGATGAAGTTCAAATTTTTAAATTTCTTCTTTTCTGTATCATGCCTTTGGTTTCAAGTTTAAAAACTCTTTCCCTAACCCTAGATCCCAAAGATTGTGTTTTTTCTAAAAGTTTCATATTTTTTCAGTTTTACAGTTAAGTCTGTGACCTCCTTCAAATTAATTTCTATATAAAGGATAAGATTTTAGTACAAAGTTTATTTGCCGATTTCATGGATGTCCGGTTCCTCCAGCAATGTCTTTTGGAAAAATTATCCTTGCGTCATTGAATTGCTTTTGCCCCTTTGTGATAAGAAAGTTTAGTATATTTGAGTAAGTTGTTGAGTAATAATTGAGTTGGATAAGTCATTGGGTATATTTAAGTTTCTTTGATTTCTTTCATTAGCAGTTTGTCGTAGTTTATAACATGGAAGTTTTGCACATATTTTGATAGAGTAACATTTAACTATTTTATTTACTTAAGTGATTACAAATGATGTTATATTGTAAATTTCTGTTTCTCTATGTTCATTGCAGGTATATAGAAATGCGATTGATTTTTTTAATGTTTAGTTTGTATTTTGTGACCTTGTGACCTTACTGAACTTATTAGTTCTAGGAGGTTCTTGTTTGTTTTCCTGTTTTTGTTTTTAGCTTATTGCTTGGGATTGTCTGTGTAGATAATTGTGTCATCTGCACGTGGTATAGTTTTAGCCCTTTCTTTCTAATCTGTGTGCCTTTATTTCATTTTCTTGCCTTGTCACACTGCCACAACTTTTAGCACTACGTTAAAAAGAGTGGTGAGAGCAGAAATCCTTGCCTCATTTCTAATTTTAGAGATACAGTCTCCAGTGTTTTACCACTACATATAATTTTAGCTGAAGACTTTATTAAGTTGAGGAATTTTCCCTCAATTCTTAATTTTCTGAGTTTTTATTTTATCATGAGTGAGTGTTGAATTTTTTAAATTTTTCTTCATAGATTGATATGATCAAGTAATTTTTCTTTTTTATTTTTTTAATGTTTATTTATTCTTGAGAGAGAGAAAGAGAGAGAGGGAGAGAGCAAGTGCATAAGCAGGGAGGGACAGAGAAAGAGTAAGACATAGAATCTGAAGCAGGCTCTAGGCTTTGAGCTGTGAGTACAGAGCTCCACACGGGCTTGAACTCATGAACCACCAGATCATGACATGAGCTGAAGTCAGACACTTAACCAACTGAGCCACCCAGGAGCCCCATAATTTTTCTTCTTTAGGTTGTTAATATAGTATATTATAATAATTGGTTTTCAAATACTAAACTAGGCTTAAAATTCATGGTGTATAATTTGTTTTATACATGGCTGAATTATATTTTCTAATATTTGATAAAAGTTTTGCATCTATATTCATGAGGGGTATTGGTCTGAGGATTTTGTTTTGTTGTGTTTGGTATCGTCTTTGGTTTTGGTATTAGGGTGGTACCAGCTTCATAAAATGAATTCTAAAGTGTTTTTTCCTGTTTTCTTCAAGAGATTGTATATAATTGGTATTAACTTTTCTTTGAAAGTTTGGGGAATTCTACAGAGAAACCATTTGGTATGAAGATTACTTTTTAGGGAGAGCTTTTAAAACATGAGTTCTATTTACCTTATTATAGGTCTATTCACATTGTCTATTTAGTGTTGGATGAATTGTGATCATTTTATGTTTTTTGAGGAGACACAGGTTGTCAATTTCAGCTTTGTTGTCAAATTTAGTTACGCAATCTTGCTTGTAGTATCCGTTTATCCCTTTAGTATCAGCAAGGTCTATCTTAATCCTGACATGGGCCACTTGGATTATCTATTTTCCACTTTACAGTCTTTCTAAAGGTTAATCTATTAGTGACTTTTTTAAAGAAGTGGATATTTGTTACATTGGTTTTCTCCATTATTTTTCAGTTTCAATTCTATTCCTTTCTACTCTTATCTTTATTATTTTCTTCCTTATACTTGCTTTGTTAGCTTTGTTCTTTTTCTAGGTTCTTGAAAGGAGAACTTTAATTATCAGTTTGAAGCATTTCCTCTTTTCTTATCTGAAGACTATACATTTTCCTTTCACCCCTGCTTTACCTATGTCTCCCAAATTTTGATATGGTATATTTTCATTTTCATTCAGGTAAATATATATATTTTTTCTCTTTGACCAATGAATTATTTAAAATGTATTGCTCAGTTACCAAGTGCTTGGGGAGTTTTTTGGTTCTCTTTCTATTACTGATTTACAACTTGATTCCATCTGGTCAGAGAACACCCTTTCTGTGGCTCAAATTCTTTCAAATTTGTTAGTCTTTTTATGGCCCAGGATGTGGTCTATCATAGTATATGTTCCACGGATGCTTAAAAAGAATGTGTTCTGTTTCTGTTACATGAAGTATTCTAAAAGTGTTTTTTAGACATTTTTATTGTTGTTGATGATGGTGTTGTTCAGTTCTTCTCTCCCCTTGCTGATTATCTGTTTAGTTGTCCTATCAGTTGTTGAGATTGGGGTATTGAAGTCTCTAACTATAATGGGATTTAGGTATTTCTCCTTTTAGTCTATTGGTTATTATTTCATATATTTTGCATCTTGGTTGTTTGGTGTATATATTTATGATTGCTATGTCTTCTTGGTAGGTTGATCTTTATAATTATACAATAGCTCTCTCTGCCTCTGGTCATTTGATTATCTCTGAAGTTAACTTGATCTTATATTAATATAACTAATGCAGCTTTATTTTGATCAATATTTGCATGCTATATCTTCAAATTTTTCTTTCAATTTGACTATATAATTTTATTTGAAGAGAATCTCTTATAGAAAGCATATTAGGTCATAATTTCAAATCTACTTTGCTAGGCTTTGTCTTGTGATTAATGTATTTAAACTACTTTTGTTTAATGTAGTTTCAATATTTTAGGGCTTAAGTCAGCCACATTTTTTTTTTTCTCTTTGTTCTCTTTTTTTCTCATTTTTCTGTTTGCTTTTTCTTGTCTTCCTATGGGTTACTTAAACATTTTCTGTATTTACATTTTGATTTATCTATCACATTTTTAAGTTTATGTCATAGTATATATATATTTTTTAAAGTGATTGGCCTAAGTATCACATTATACATATAACACTTACAACTTGCTCATGGTGGTATTATTTTACCAGTTGGAGTGAAGTTTGAAACCTTACTTTTCCTTACATTCCTTTACTGTTCTCCATTTATGATATAATTATCTTAAATATTTTCTCCATATATTTTCATAGAACCAGATACAACACTGCTATTTTTTGCTTCAATTATCAACCATAATTAGTATTTTGTCTATATTTTTGCACACCATGCTCTATTTTCCTTCCTGATGTTCCAAAATTCCTTCTTACATTTTTTTCCCCCTCTATTTAGAGGACTACCTATAGACCTTCTTTTAGATTAGGATTGCTAGGAACAAAGCCTGTTAGCATTCCTTCATTTCAGAACATCTTGACTTCCTCTTTATATCTGAAATATGTTTTTATTGGATATTAGATTCTAGATCTTTTCTTTCAGTACTTGAAAACTGTAGTGCTACATTCTTCTGGCCTACATGGTTTCTGATGAGAAGTTTGCTACCATTCAAATATTTTTCCTGTCTGTGTAATGTGTTCTTTTTCTCTTGATTCCTTAAATTATTTTTTTGTTCTTTAGTCTTCCCGAGTTTGACTATGGTATGTTTTGTCATGGAATTCTATGGATTTACCCTCTTCATTCTGTATGTTTATGTTTTTGGGGGTCAAATTTGGGAAGTTTTCAGCCTTATTTGATTTGATATTACTTAATCACTTTCTCAGTTATTTCTTCTCCCCCCCACCCTTCACCTAATTTTAAGGATTCCAATGGCATGAATATTATACATTTTGTTTTATGTCCCTGAGACTGTATTAAATTTTTTTAAGTGTATTTTTTCTGTTTTTTTTCCAACTGGGTAATTTTTATTGTTCCATTTTCCAGTTCACTGATTCTTTCCTTTGTTCCTTTCATTCTGTTTTTGAACCTATTCACAGACTTTTAAAATGTTTAACTAGTATATTTTTTTACTTCTAAATTTCAATTTGGTCCTCTTTTATATCTTCTATTTCTTGACTGATATTTTCTATTTTTTAAACACATTTTATGTTTTCATTTGTTTCAAATTTGTTTGTAATTGTCTTTTGAATCATCTTTACAATAGCCTTTTTATAATCTTTGTCAGATAATTGTAGTATCTCTGTCATTTCAGTGCTGCTATCTATTGATTGTCTCTTTTCATTCAATGTGAGATCTTCCTCATTCTTGATTTGACTAATGACTTTCTACTGAGACCTGAAAATTTGGGGTACTACGTTATACGATTCTGAATCTTATTTAAACCTTTTATTTTAACTGATTTTCTGTGACCTTCACTATCGTAGGTAAAGTTAGAGAGTGGTACCTTATTACTGCCAAATGGAGATATAAGTCCAGCCTTCCCTTTTGGTTGCCATTGACACCTAAGAGGAAAGGTTCCATGTGACTCCAGGCTCAGAGTGGGACTTCTGACTTCTCACTAGGCTTCACTCCTACCTCCCATGCTAGGTGGTATAGGAGTTACTGCTTCCTATGGGGCCTCCACTGATTTTACAAGGGGAGAGATGGCCTCTTTAGTACTCAGTAGTGGTGGAAGTCCTAGCTCTCCATTTGGCCTTCTCTAACATCATTCCAGTGGTCAGATGTTGGATAATTTAATATAGCCTGATGTGGGTGGATGTCTAGGCAACTCACTCAACCTTTGTTGGTGTGGGTTTGGATAGGGCCATAGTTTTTTCTGTGGTAAAGACATTGTTATCTAATAAGTATTTTTGTTTGTTTGTTTTGTCTGTGCCTGCTCATATTTCCAGGTTGCTAGCCTCTTTAACTGCACATCTGGAATATATGAGGCCTCCCTCTAACCCCCCCCCCCCCAAAAAAAAATCCAGGGATCTCACCACTATATCATAATTTAACTCCTTAGGTCTCAGAACCCTGGCCAATCTGCCTTATTGTCTTCTTGTAGAGTTTTCTGATGTTTACTTTATGAATAAAGTCCAAGGTTTTAGTTGTACTTAGTGGAGAAAGAGAAAAAGTACATTTATCTTTTCAGAAACAGAACCTAGAGCTTGCACATTTTACCAGTAGGATATCTTGCTGTCATACCACAGAGTGAATTGCTGCTTAATACAAAATGCAGGACAAATCATCCGAATCTCTAAAACTGATTGAGTGATTTATTCCAGGCCTTAATGATTCTATTTAGCAAATTACATTAAAACAGAATGCGTGCTAGTACGCATATCATAGTGGGTTATAAAATGTTGTTTTCTTCCTCTTACATAATTGCCAAGATATCCAAGAATTCTGCTATAAATGATAAATGGTATAGGCCCAAGAATGCAGAAAAATGAAAATATTTTCATTTGTTTATGAACCTGCTAGGGCCTTCCTATTGATAAAATGATGAGACATTTGTGACAGCAAATGAATTAGAGGCTAAAAGTGTGTCCTTATGAGTTTTCTCACTGCTTAGGCAGACAGTGGGAGTGTTTATTTTGTTCTTTAATCAACACTTCTAACACCAAAAAATATTACAGAGTTCATAATTAACTAAATAGCTATTTTCAAGCATTTTTGTAACAACACAAATAATGAACACATAGAACAAAATAATTATGAAAGAATAGTCAAAAAATCCATAGGAATTTTGCCCAAATCTGAACCCTAGAGTGTAGACCAATTTTTATTCAAAATTTTGAAGGTTATAAGATTTCTAGAATAAAAACAAAGTTACTCTTACTTACTGAAATCTCGTTGCCTTTCTTCATTTAAAAGGTTTGCCAAGCAAAATGAGCTAGAACTAAGATTATCTATCATATTTCTAATTTTGTGCTTAACACTTTCCTTTTGCCAAATCATGAAGCTGATTCATGAAATTCAGCCGAACTTTGCCCATTTTGAAGATTTGACTAGTAATTTTTAAGAAAAAAAATTTTTTTTTAATTTTCCCTAAGGTAGTGTTATTTAAGCTTTGACCTGTGAATCTGTGCCAGGCCATGAACAGTGAGTTACTGGTGCACAATTACATAATTCAGTACATGATTACAAAAAACAAAAAGTATGCCTTTAAAACTTCTTTAGAAAATTGATATCACAACCACATCCAATCATAGGGCCAATTCATTTGTCTCATTCAACAGAGTCTGGGCCAGTGTAGGTGTTACTGAGCTTAAATGGCTAACCCACGTAGTGCAAACTGCTCCCTGGTCATGTGCATGTGGACCCCACATTGGTCCCTGGAACATTAGAAATAAAAAAAATAAATAAACTGGGGTCCTTCACCACAGATAGTCTTAGCAAACCTGCACAGCACATATTACATGAATCTTAATCATGTTAATTTCTTGAAATATATTTTATGGCTGTCTTAGTAAATTTCCAGATTAACTCAAGTAAAATATTTTTTTTGTGTTGAAATATTGACTAGAATGAGAAGGCACAGTTAATCCCTTTAATGTTATTATAAATAAAACTTATCACAAGATTAATAAGTGTTAAGGAAGAAATCATGAAACATTAGGTTATGTTAGATTTCATTATTCCTCAATTTCAAACATAAATTTACTGTCCCAGGGAAGTTTTCATCATTTCACTCATGAGACTTTTTGTGCACTGAAAATAAGAATACAGGAATACTCTGACCACCTTTCTCACCCTAGACCAGTGGTTTAGGTCAGGATTTACAGTGTTTTCCAAAGTGTGATCCCCAGAGTGGGAGCTTAGCAACAACTAGTTAGAAATACGAATGTTTGTGCACCATTCTGGACCTGCTGAGTCATAATCTTGGGAACTGGGGCCCAGCAATCAATGTTTTAACAAACCCTCTGGGTGATGGTGATGCTCACTCAAGTTCCAGAGGCACTTTCCCATACCAAACTGCCATCTTTCACCTTTGCGACCACAAGAACTTCCCAACTCTCATCTTATTCCATTCCTTTCTTTACTCCATGCCCAGATTGATACTTAATACATACACACATAAACACAAATGCTCTCTGGCTAAAGACCGCAACAAGCCCTTCTTTAAACATAGGCTCTCTCAAGTCTGTTGTCTACTTCCCCAGCATCACTTCATATCCATCTCTCTTTGACTTATCCCTTGCCCCACTGGCCTTCTTTCAAGCCTTTCTACTGGCTTAGTCCACTCCACTCGTAGATTAATTACCTCTAATATACCCGTTAAGAGAAGTCATGTACCAGGGAAACCTGTAGTTTACCAGGCTAAAATTCCCCTCTTCTGCTATTCAAAGGACCATGTTTTTCTCCTGGCATTTATCCCAGCTGCAATTTTATATTTGTATGCAATTGTTTGCTTATCCCTACAGGACAGAAAAGACCATGTCTGCTTTTGGTCACCACTCTTTCCCCAGAGACTGGCATTGTGTTTACTCTTTGGTTGATATTCAGGAAATTCTGAATGACTTAATCAGTGGCTGGTTGCACATTCATGGATCTCTAACATAGGACTGACCACACTGCAACTATGCATCAATGTTGGAAGATGCTTTTGTCATAGGCCTAGCCAATACATTTATTGCCCTTCTTATTCATTTCAGGAACAGATACTTTACTGTCTACCACTGTCTAAGGAGCAACCAACTTTAAAAACTAGGGCAATTTCTGCTTTTTTATTTGCTGCTAGAGTAGATCAAAGTATCAATCCACCATGCTGGAAGAATTCCCAACAAGGGTTAAAACTCAATACAAGTTTTTCAATACCAAGAATTGAACAAATTGGTGGTCAGCTTTCACAATGGCATTATTTCCATGGTCATTGGGGCTAAAATAAGAATTTACAATAATTTACATCAACTTTTTCTGGAAATGTGAAATCTGGTTTCCAAAAAACTTGGGAAAAAAAACTTATAAACACACCTACTTCTTTTTTAAGGATTCAATATCTAAGCAGAAATTGGGTTGCTTGTTTTTCTCCTCAATCCCGCTCAGAGTTCAAGTGCTTTTCAGTGGTCATAACCTTCCTTCATCTCTCTAAAATTTAGGATAGAATCTAAAGTTAAATTAACCTTTCAAAAGCATGCTTATTAAAAATTATATGAGATGACTTTTTACTCTATTAACCATTCTTCCTTTGATAATTGTTAAAGCAGAAAGACTACTGACAATGTTGTTTACTTGGTGATGCTAGAAGAAACTCTGTATGGCAAACAGAGTAAAAATAACTGTTTAAACTCTAAAACAAACAGAATTTCCATCCATTTTTAAGGGCCTCAAAGACCTGTCTCTGCTTTCACTCTGAGGCACATCGGGCTGCCTCAGCCAACTGAATGTTTGTTTCCTTGGACCGAAGGATTCCAGTGATGAATTTACTTATAGGAGTTAACTAAGGAATAACTCCCAGCCCCTCAGCCTAGGGCAAATCTCATGCAGCAAAGAACACTAACCAAACTGCTCAAAGTCTCAAATCAAGGGATATTTTTTAAATGTGGTTAACATAATGGATATGTGGTTTGTCTTTTCAACATCCTCACAAAATAATCCTCATCTGTGCCATCATAGTCAAATATAAAGGTATCATCTTTGCATGTACCATATAATTAAACTTATAATTTTCATTTTATAAGATGCAATGAATGTGTGTGTATTTGGGAATAAACAGAGTATTGGTGTGTATATGAATGTATATCTTTTCATATGTCTATATTTATGCATACACATGTGTATATATGTGCACATGTGTGTATTTATAAATGTATACATATATATTTATATATGTTGTATATATGTGTGTGTATATATGCATGCATATATATATATATATATATATATCTCCACATACCTATCTCTCAAGAGAAACACAATTTTCTTTGACTTCATGACAACTTTGTTGAGTAAGTTTTATCCTTTATTTTCCCAATAAAAATCAGTCAGCTTTCAAAGACCTCTCAGGGTGGAAATCTAACTGTGTCTGTACATGAAACGTCTGCATGTGACATGTCATTATGTCCTTAGGAGGAAGTTATGCATAGTGCTAGAACACCTTTCATAGGCTCTCCCAATGTTTGTATAATAATTGTGTCATTGTTTTTATTTGAATTGAATTACATGTATCTCATGGTAACACAGTGTTTCTTAGAACAATGTGACTATTTTGAAGTCTAAAGCCTTTATAAGGAGAAATATTTCATCTTTCTGAATTGAGGAATCATACTTGGATTCTTTATTTCATGTTTAACTGTATTCTTTACTGAACAACCTAACATGTAAGTGTAAAATTAATTAAATAAAGAGGCCATTAGACTAAGGTGGCCTTCATGCCTTAGCACCCTACATAAGCAAACGAAAACTTGAGCCTACATGCTTCAAAGCTAAGAACTTGAGAGCTGAGAACAACCAATTAAAAACAGACAATGAGGCTTTCCCAAATAATACAACTGCTTAAGCTACAGCCAATCAAATAATTTCCTTGCTTTGCTTCCCCCTCTTCTGTAGAAGTCGCTCCCTGAGCTCCTGTCTCTGGAGTGCCTCTGGTTCGGTATTGCCCGATTCAAGTAGATTTTTGGCTCACACAAATTCTTAAAATGTTTAATATGCCTCAGTCTATCACTTACTATAAAAAATTCCAAATGTTTCCAGATAATACATCTAACAAACTTCTTAAGTCTTTTATTTAAGATATTATCATTGTAAAGCCAGCCAATTTGCAAACTGCAAATTTCTAGCTGAGCCCTAGCATGTTTATTAGCGAAAGATAAAGAATAAATTAGAGCCTGGGTGGCTCGGTTAGTTGAGCACCTGACCCTTGATTTTGTCTCATGTCATGATCTCACAGTTTGTGTTTTTGAGTCCCTGTGCTGACAAGGTGGAGCCTGCTTGGGATTCTTTGTCTTCCTCTCTCTCTCTGCCTTTTTCTCTCTCTCTCTCTCTCTCTCAAAAATCAATAAATAGACATTAAAAAAATTAATAATAGGGCTACCTGGGTGACTTACTTGGTTGAGTGTCCAATTTCGGCTTAGGTCATGATCTCGTGATTTGTGAGTTGGAGCCCCAAATCGGACTCTGTGCAATCACTGAGAGAGCTTGGAACCTACTTGGCATTCTATGTCTCCCTCTCTCTGCCCCTCCCATGCTTATTCTCTGTCTGTCTCTCTCTCAAAAACAAAAATAAAACATTAAAAAAAACTTAAAAATAAATAAAAAATTAATAATAAATTAAAGAAGTGGAGCTATAGAGTGGTAAATCATTCTGTACCTGAAACAGTAATGTCTGGAGACTGTTTATCACCTATCCAAGGGTCATTACCCCTGATTTTTCTAGATAACTGGCCATTTAACATTGGTGGTCCTGTGCTTCAAGGAAAGCTAGGCTCCTTGGTAGCATCAGAGCATGAACCATGAGTTTTGATTCTTCCAAGTAAAACATGATAGGTCTGTCATCTTCCTAGTGATTTATTTAGGAATGGATGTGTGCAGTGATGAGGGCTCATCCGCTGGAATGCCTGGGAGATTTTCTTGGAAAAAAACAAAAAGACCTAAGTAAAGGGCTTTCTCCTTCTAGACCTTTGGACTGCTGTCCTGACAGGAAAGGCCAACAGCTGAAGGTGGCAGGCTAAATGGATGTCAAACACTTGTGTCCTTGATGATGGGATTGGTTTGCTGAGGAGACCAACGTGAGCTACTCTCTTTTGGACTTCTTGTCTTGTGAGATACTAAAGTACCTTATTGTTGGTGCTGTTGCAAATAGAATTTTCTCCTACGTGCAGCCTACATGGCTTAGCTGATATAAGAAAGTTCTGTAAAATTGGTTGTGTTAAAAAATGTATCTTAAGGGTGAAGATGGGGATGATAAATACTTTTCTACCAAAACTTCAGTTTCTTTTTCCACTGGAAACAAATTTAATCATGTAAATGCAATCTCTACTTCCTATTTTAAAATTTAACCATCTTTGAAAATGTGATATAAACATGGAAAAATATTAAATTTAAACAATGAGTGAGTAGTAGGTGGGAATGAGACCAGGGTAAGTGAGGCTTAGCTGACAATCTTTGGCAGTTCTTTCAAAACATAAGAGCAAGACTTATATCTTGAAATCCATTAGGTAAATTTTACTTGAATGTCTAGGTTATCAAAATATATATTACAGGCAATGAGAAGTTCATTTTTTAGTTATGTTCTATTATATGGTACCCCAATAAGCCAAATGGAACTGTATCAAAACTACACAAAGAATAATTAGCACATCATTGTAGGACAGAATCCAGGTAGGCCAGAAATATTCAATATGTCATTTTAATAATAATAAAAAATAGATCTCAGGCACAGGGACTATAGGTGGGAGAAGCCAGATCTTAGAACATTAAGGGAATTAATTTTTCTAGAGCATATCCAAAATTTATCTAAACTCAGGCAGTTTGCTTCAGTCTGAAAATAACCTGAAAGAGCTGTCCAAAACATCATTTGAAATGTATAGTCTGATGACTGATCAGACTAGGTGGACTCTAAAGAATCCTCCTTTTACTTAAGTGGGTTGAAGTTCCTAAAATGGGCTGAAATCTTTATATAATGGTAATCCACAGGTTATAAGAGAAAGATCTCTTATTTCTGAACACGAAATTTGTCTTAGATGCAAAGTATTGGTGTTGGTGTAATACTGATGTCATCTGTCTAGTATTTATCTTGTCTCCAGAAAAAAATAATGACCCTATCTTAAAATGCATAGTCATAAACTGAAATTATTAGCCAAAATGGTCAAAAATCTCTATGAATTAGTGAGAAAAGTAGAAATCCTTTTCTATGGGGGACATAAAGCATAGTTCATCTTCAAAAACTATATCTACCCAGATTTTTAAATTTTTTTTTTTTATTTTTGAGAGAAGAGAGAGAGAGAGAGAATGAGCGGGGCAGGGGCAGAGAGAGGAAGACAGAATCTGAAGCAGTTTCCAGGTTCGAAGCTGTCAGCACAGAGCCAGATGCTGGGTTCAAACTCACGAATCGTGAGATGATGACTTGAGCCGAAATCGGACGATTAACTGACTGAGCCACCCAGGCGCCCCTAGATCTATCCAGATTAAAAAAAATTTTTTTTTGGAATGTTTCTTTATTTTTGAGACAGAGACAGAGCATGAGTCAGGGAGGGGCAGAGGGAAAGGGAGACACAGAATCTGAAACAGGCTCCAGACATGGGGCTTGAACTCAGAAGCTCTGAGATCATGACCTGAGCTGAAGTCAGATGCTTGACCAAATGAGCCACCCAGGTGCCCCTAGATCTACCCAGATTTTTAAAAAATCATCCCCTTAATGCAGTATTCTAAATGTATGATCATGCAGTGGTGAACATGTTAATACAAGGCCATATGGTACTGTGTTAACACACAATACCATAGGGAGAGATTCTTTTCACATGATAGCTAATGCTTATCTATGGCAGATTTCTTTTTATATAAAAATTATTTAATAAACATATTTTATAGTATTAATATATATTAATGCAACTTGGTTTGTTAGGTGATTCAAATTGATAAATGTTATGTAATCTGGTTGCCCTAAATATATTAGGCTGGTTATAAGGCAATCTATTTGGTAGCTTTTCGGTATGTCTTCACATGCTTCCCTAGGTGGTGATGGAGTAGCAAAATTTGGTTCTAGTACCAAGTAGTGGCAGAATCCACTTAAAACCCTGACCTTGTCTGAATTTACATTTTCACATCTACCCGTTGAGTGATTTGGCCCATATTGTTAAATTGCATACTTTTATCTATTACCCATCACTAAAATAGGAAATCAAACGTTCTTTGATTGTACTACCTATTTTGTATATATTTTCACTGTGGAAGATATTTCAGAGTTTATAAAATATGTTTAAAAATGTGATAATAATAGCTACTTGGATGTCATCTCCCTTATACATTGAAAGCTTTAAGTACTTTATTTTTAAAGAGGAAATCTGTGACTAGATTGTGAATCTCATTAAAAAACATGTAGGTATTCTTGAAACTTTGACACATTTCAGCAAGTGGCAGATAGTCTACTTCAGCCCTTGGCTAAAATTCAAATGATGTGTGTTCCAGTTTACCAGCCGGAAACCTTGGATGGGTGACTTAACCTCTGTAGTCTTATTTTCGCATCTCATACCTTCTTCAAGTTATTGTAGAGCTATATTTTAAGGATTAAAATGACAAGTGAGGGAAGCAGGTTAAGAATTTTGTAAAAAGAAAAATGTATGGTATTTGGAAAGAGCAGTGTTAACATGGTGGCTGCTAATTTTTATCATTTAATTGTAGTCCTTTTAGGGGCACCGAGTGGCTCAGAGGCTTAAGTGTCAGATTTTGGCTCAGGTCATGATCTCATGGTTCGTGAGTTCGAGCCCCACATCCGCCTTTGTTCTGATGGCACAGAGCCTGCTTCGGATTCTCTATCTCCCTCTCTCTTTGCGCCTCCTCCCCCTCTCTGAAAGATAAATACAATAAAACATTTAAAAATAAACAAATGTTTAATTGTAGTCCTTTTAATGGTGTGTTTATAAGGATAGATTGGACTGACTAGGATTGGGAAAAAAAAAAACCAAATAATGGTGGCACATGCAATTTCTTTTTCTCTCTCAAAAAAATTTCAGAGGTAGCAATCTAGAGCTGGTATGGCCCCATGAGGCCATCAGTGGGCCAGACTCTTGTGTCTAATCTTTGTTATCTTTATGTGGCTTCCACCCTTAACATTATCTATGAGAGTTCTAGACATTGCATCTGTCTTTTCTTGAAAGAAAGAGAAGGAAGGTGGAAAGGTTAAAAAGTGTTCCTCTCCCAGCTGAGTCAACCTACTGCAAAGGGCATTCTTGGAAGAAACACACAAGGACTTCTGCTTCTCCCAAGGGAGTCCATTATTTTAGCTGAAGTCAATTTTCTGTGGTCTACAAAACAAAACGTCAAACTTCTGCTTTTTTGTTACCAAATAGAAAAAAAAATACTTGTATAAGACAACTGTGTATCCCTTTCTTGAGACTTACCCTATCCCTAAGGTTCCTATGTCCCCGTCTCCTGCACCATCACTGGCTTGGGATGGGATGAAGCTAAGAAATGGGGCAATGTTCAAAGATGGAATGAAGGATGGGCTGATGTTCAGAGATACTTCAGGCATAGGTCCTCGAAATAAAAACCATATTTTTCAATTGTAATGTAGCTTTGACAATTTAAAAACATTAAATGTTCATTTGTTCATTAAGTTTTTAGCAAGTATTTATTGGACACCTAGTACATGGTGAGTATGACAGAAAATGTCCTCGTTGACTTGGACTGACTTGGAATGGCAGACAGTAAGGAAGTAAACAAAAAATACAGAAAATTACTTTAAAATATAAGTGATCTGGAGGTAATAAAACAGGGTAAACTAAGAACAAGAATAGATTGTGTAGAACAGATAGTGAAGGAAGGCTCCTGTAAAGAGACAATTTGGTTTGCGATCAAGAATCAGTTTTGTAGAGGGGCACCTGGGGGGCTCAGTCGGTTGAGTGACTGCCTCTTGCTTTCGGCTCAGGTCATGATCTCATAGTCTGTGAGACTGAGCCCTGTATATGGCTCTGTGCTGACAGCACAGAGCCTACTTGGGACTCTCTCTCCCTCTGTCACTGCCCCTTCCCTGCTCGCATGTTCTCTCTCTCTCTCTCTCTCTCTCTCTCTCTCTCTCTCTAATAAACTGTAAGAAAAGAGTCCGTTTGTTGGAAATTAAAAAAATAATATTCTTACTATTCATTAATGCTAATTTGCAACCCTTACAACTAGGGTGGGCACAATTGCCTGTGAGGTGTGGCCCTGTCTTCCTATTTCTTTTCTATCCACGAGTCACCTCATAGAACCAAAAAAGGATTTCCACTGGTGGGTCATGCAGGGGGGAAAAGGAATGATGAGAACCAGGCCCACACAGACATTTCCTCCTTTAGTCTATTAATTTCTAACCCACTGAACTGATTATCACTTCATGTGATAACCTGATGTGATTAACCCATATTAAAACATCATTGCTAATATCCCATGAGAAACTTAATAACACAATAGATTTATGCAGTAAGGGAGAATGTCAAGCATAATCATCTTGTTCTAAATTATGTATAAGTATAGTTATAATTTTATTCACCAGCAACCATTTGCCTTTTCTGAAGCTGATAATTTCTTTTTCTTTTTTTTTAGTTTGAGGATTTAGATTCCATTTAAGTCTTGTTAGCCATGATGATATAATTGTTTATCCAACAGCAGTTATTGGACATGTGACAATATGCAACATACTGTAGCAGCACAAGATGAAGCAAAAAATAAAGTATTGGAAAAATGGCCAGATTTCCTATATACACTTGCCCACCTCACTGTGTCATATTTATGGCCCTATGGTCACATATTGCCTAAACTTATTGAACCAACATTAAATTTTCTGTTTCAAGCTATGTTGATGTATTATCAATGGCTCCTTTTATAAGAGAAGAATCTGGGTGCATTTGCTTTAGATAATTATCTGTGTTTGTGGAATCAACTTGGATGTGTGTTGGCCTATGGTCTAAGCTAAGAAGAGGCAGTTTATTACTTGAGCTCAGGGCTCTTGATTCATCTCCTTGTATGAGCAGCCTGCCAGCCTACCCTGTACGAAGAGGAAGCTCCTGGGACTGGAAGCATGTGGTTTGGCAGGGCCTGGTGTGAACATGTAAGTGCCAGTAATGAGTGCTGGGTCCCAGCACTGCACACTCTTTGTGAGGACGTCCTGTGTCTGGCAGGGCCTGCTTCAAAGGAACCTTGCTTGTGTCTTGAGGTTAAGAAGCCAATAGAGGGCACATGTAGAAAAATCAGTTGGCATTGCTTTGTGTGATTCAGCCTTGCATTATTCCTTTAAAGGAAGAGAGGGCAGATTTGGTCTCAGACATTGCAACATCATTACTGTTGAAGGATATTGGGAAATTTCTGCTTCAGATAACATTTTATATAAATAAGTATGCATTTATTGTATTATTACTGTGTACAAAACACCATGGGTGATCATAAAGATGTAAAAGACAAACATCTTGACCTTTGATAAACTGCCGTTTCATTGGGGAGACAAGATAAATATATGTGAAAGAGGGGGGAAAACCATGAGATGGTTTTTGATTAAGAGCTAAATAACTAATGTGGTTTGTACTATAATTACTTTGGGAGCTCAGGCAAGGTTTTTGTTTTTTGTTTCTTACAAGTTCACAGTGTAACTGTTTCATGTTCTTGATCAGCAGGGAAGCACCCCTGAATGTTTCCACACATCGGTAAAAGTCAATGTGTCATATTCATTCAACAAACACTTGGTGATAACAAAATGATATCATGTTCACTCAGAGATAGATTCCACTGAGGTAGGACCTATGATATAATCTAGTGTGACACACATCACATCAGATATGCCAGGGTTTCATTTTGCAAATTAAAATTCTTATGAAGCCAGCCAAACTGAAGGACTGAATGTGAGGTCATGTGAATGGTGAGAAGGGTTCAACAAGCCCTCACTAAAGAGGCAGCCGCTAATCAGCTCTAGTCCATCGTCTTCGAGGACGGATGCAGGCTTAGTGCAACTTGCGTGAAGCTTCTGGATGTCATGAGTGCAAGCAGACTTTCAGTTTTCTGGACTGTGGAGCAGATGTAAATGTTGAGTAGCAAAACTTTATCTCATCTTTCTCTGCCTCTGCTTTAAATGGGAGAACTCAGGAGCCTTAAAAAATAGACTTCCCTTACTTTTCTCTTTCCATGGTTTTTCATGCCCCAGAGGAGAGTGAGATGGAATGCTTGGGAGTGGAGGCCATGAAAACTCTGGCCACTCTTCATTGTTCCTCCCCATTATGGGAAGGACAGTCTGTAAAATCAGAGTCTGTGTCTACATAGTGGCGATGTTCAATATTGATTTCTCTCAACACTCTTGAGGTATTACATTCTGACTAACTGCCAAATCGGCTATCTACTTTCATTGCCTTCTTTATTTATCTCATAAGCAAATTATGTGGAGATTTTAAAAAATGCACCTTTTGGGTTGGGGCACCTGGATGGCTCAGTTGGTTGAGCACCTGACTCTTGTTTTCGGCTCAGGTCATGATATCACAGTTTTGTGAGTTCAAGCCCCAGGTCAGGCTCTGTGCTGACAGCATGGAGCCTGCTTGGGATTCTCTCTCTTTCCCTCTTTCTCTTTGCCCCTCCCTCACTCGCTCTGTCTCTGTCTCTCTCTCAAAAATAAATAAACTTTAAAAAATGCACATTTGGGGTAAATTAATAGTATATTCTCCATAGAACTTTAAGGCCATTTTTAGTTTCTGATGGTCTATTATAATTTTACCCAAGTAATATGTGTGTTTTCAAATGGGACCTGATCTTTCATTGAAAAAAAAAAAGTTTTGTAACTACTTTTTTTTTTCTTAATGTGTCTAAATAATTAACAAAAATTATTTTAGGCTCACTGTTGCTTCTTTTCCAGATTTCTGAAATATTTTATCATGTTGTTTGCAAGCTATTTGTTTTAACTTTCAATTGTTCAAAATATACATAATTTCTATTTTCCCCCCGTCATCCTTAAAATGTGATTTACTTATACCTCATGCAGTACTGAATTTTCCTGAGCACAACAATGAGCCTTTTATTAGACTTGGAAAGGATGGGGCAGAAGCATATTGTTAACCAGTCTTGACTGCTGTTGCTTGTCCAAAGTCAGTTTTAACTCACCATTGAAAGGATTATTAGATGATTTATCCCATAAGTTGTTGTACCTGGTGACCCTCTTTCAAGCTAACCTGTGTTTAGTTCAGGGTTCAGACATGGGGTATAACTGTGGGACAATCCTGAGATATATTTATCTAAGAGATCAAGAAGTTATCTGGAGAAAAATTAGTAACATAAGGGATTTGAAGTGAACATGTTTGGCCCAAATATACAATGCCCCAGTATCAGCTGAAGGTTAATTCTGGATATACAGTTCAATATGTGTCTATACTCTACAATACTACCTTCATCCCCCCGTTTCTCATTTTGTCCTGAACATGTAGGTAATCAAAGGCCTGCTAGTGTATTGTGTATAAAGTCAATTTTGAAAGCACTTTAAAAGTGTGGCTATATCAAGATTGTTCTAGATTGTTCAGTATTCTCTCTTATGTCTTAAAGGAATAGAAAAAAAAATTGTCAAAGGAAGTGCCAAATTGATAGAATATCTGATAATTTCTATAAAGTTCAATAATGTCATTTAGGAAAAACAATCTTTCATACATCCATGAAGAAAAAACATGAAATAAGAGTCAAATTTTAAGCAAACACAGGTGAATTTATTTAATGTCACTTAATGTTATAAAAATCAACTGCCTAAAAAACCAGATCAAATTGTTCTTTTAGATTAGTCAATAGTTATTACCTTTGTTTTTTGTTTGCTATCAAAGCCTGCACCTTATGCTGTAATAAGTATACTGAAGGAAAGAGAAAGATCAAGACGTTTATCCAAAATTTATTTAGATTCCAAATATTCAATCTGTATGAACCAAGAAAATGTCATGCATAATGTTTTAAAGATATACTGGGGCGCCTGGGTGGCGCAGTCGGTTAAGCATCCGACTTCAGCCAGGTCACGATCTCGCGGTCTGTGAGTTCGAGCCCTGCGTCGGGCTCTGGGCTGATGGCTCAGAGCCTGGAGCCTGTTTCCGATCCTGTGTCTCCCTCTCTCTGCCCCTCCCCCATTCATGCTCTGTCTCTCTCTGTCCCAAAAAATAAATAAAAAAAAACGTTGAAAAAAATTAAAAAAAAAAAATAAAGATATATTGAATGTATTTGTTTTTAACTTCAGGCATTGTCTTACTGGGCATTTTGAAACTTATTTTTTATATTTTTATATTCATTCATTCATTCATTCATTCAACAAATATTGGTAAGTTCCTTAATATGCTAGGTTCTTAGCTGTTCGGGGTACAGAGCAACTTCTGCCCTCATAAAGTTTTCATTATCATTGAAGAAATGGTAACAAAGAGCAAGTGATCATTTGTTAGGCATGTTAATTGCCTTGGAGAAAAAAATAAAGCATAGAACCACAGGTGCCTAAGGGGTGGGTATGTGATTTGCAGTTTTATTTTTTTTTTTTAATTTTTTTTTCAACGTTTATTTATTTTTGGGACAGAGGGAGACAGAGCATGAGCAGGGGAGGGGCAGAGAGAGAGGGAGACACAGAATCGGAAACAGGCTCCAGGCTCTGAGCCATCAGCCCAGAGCCTGACGCGGGGGGATTTGCAGTTTTAAAGTGGGTGTGCACGGAAGGCCTCACTGAAAAAGTAACATTTAAAGGACTGAAGGGAAGTAAAACAATATATGAATAATATTTAATTTTCATCTTCTTTCCAAGAGAAATTAAACTAAATTTATAAGCATTTAAAAATGACAATATTGGATTTATTTATTCCATTAATCGTTACATGAGAAAGAGGTATACAGACCACTATAGACCTCTGATCATCTCAGAAGGTGGCCTGAGATATTCTGCAAGATAATAACAACTTGCCTTCTATTCAAGGCAATTTTGGGATTCAGTGTAACTTTGTTCCATCGTTTTGGAAAATTAGAAATGTGATCATTTTATAGACCTAGCTTTAACCGTTGCATATCTTTTCTTTATTAAACAAGAACATCCCATTCTCTGACCAGGATGGTAACATATGAACAGCATCAGGAGCCCTGAAGTAGAACCAAGATCTGAGTTAGAGGCTGAGTGCTCACTAAGTAGCCTTGTGAATCTAGATAACACATTTAATTTCTTGGGGTCACAGTTTATTCCCGTGCTAAGCGTTAAGTGTGCATACCATGGTTTCTCAAGTTTTCCGTATACTGTAAATGTTCATCTTCTCAAAAATCCTGTGATTTCACCCGCATTCCTATGCTTCTTACTAGAATAGAGGGCAGCAGGTTAGTAACCATTTTGTGGCAAGTTCTGTGGATGACTCAGCAGATGAAGGTAGGAATCGTGAACACGCCTTTCTACCAGTGCCCGTGGGAATCCTTTTCTCAAAGTTCCAGCTGTAGTCGCTTCTTGCAGAATTTAGTAGTGTCCTTGCCAAAGGCCTTACCCTGTTGCTCAATCCACATGCTAAGCTGCTTCATCTCCTGCTATTGTTTCCAGAAGTTACAGCTGCCCTACATTGCTGGAAGCGGTGCTTTGAAGTGCTCTTACACGTATGGTTGTCTGGGTTCATCTCACTGTCTCCAGGTTCCGGGAATCCTAGAGTAATCCTTTCTTCACATATAGTCGCTCTGTCCAAATGGGCTGCACTGTTTTGTAATGAAGAACGATGGCAAGACGTGCACTATTCTGGCGCTGGGATGGCTTGACCTTCCTTCTTTCTTTCCTTCCTTCCTTCCTTCCTTCCTTCCAATTTGTTTAGATATTTTGGAGGGAAACAGTATTTTACTGCTGATCAGAGCTCAAAAGTCCAAAGTCCAATTTCACTTTTTGGTTTTATTCCTTCCTACTTCTACAAAGACTACTGAGTACTTCAACCCACATTCGTCTTCTTCCGTTTCTTGTCTGCGAGGAAGAGGCAGGTTGTGGTATAGTAGAGAGAACACAGGTATATTTGGGGCATAAACGGGGTTTGAAATCAACTCCACATCTTACTTGGCTGGATATTTGGAAAAGTACTACATCTACAACTACTGAGAATTGATTATAATGATGATATATATGACACATATATATAATCACTACTCATTACTAACTGATATGATTTCAATTTAAAAAATATCAGCTGTAATATTCATATCACAATCTGTATGAAACTAAAAATAATATGTGTAAAATGTTCAATCTTTCTAAAGTATCCAACATTTGAAACATGTTAAATTTCTTCCTTTGAACTCTTTTATTCGGTATCTTTAAGCTGAACACAATTACTTTATAATTATTTCATGTGTATCAATTTTGTCTTATTAATCTTCTCATAAACTTTCTGACAAAAGGATAGTGCCAAATATTTCTTTAGGGCCCCCAGTGCGCTGTCTAGACTACTTGAGGGCTTCAGGGAGTTAGTAATTGTAGATGTAGCATTTAGCACTGTTCCAGACACATAATAATTGCTCAGTAAGTACTTTATGAGTGAGTGGGCTTCCTCAGTTATCAAATATACTAACATGTAAAATATATCAAAATATTTTGAAGGAAGGGGTGCCTGGGTGACTAGTTGGGTGAATGTCCAACTCTCGATTTCGGCTCAGGTCATGGTCCCAGGGTTGTGGGATCCAGCACCGTATCGGCCTCCAAGCTAAGCATGGAGCCTGCTTAAGATTCTCTCCCTTCTCTCTCTCTCTGTCTCCCTCCCTCTCTCTCTCTCTCTCTCTCTCTCTGTCTCTCTCCCCCTCCCCCTCTGCCCCTCCCCCACTCCTTTTCTCTCTCTCTCTCTAAAATAAAAAAAGTGTTTTGGAGAAAAACTTCTACTAAAATTTGGTTTGTGCATCCCAGGGTTATAATGTGAATAGTGATTGTAAAATGGTTTGCCATTTGGAATCTTTAAATAATATTTGTATTCCCTGCACAGGAAAAGAAGAGAGGTAGGCCAAGTGCCTGTCATCTCAGTAAAAACACTGAGCTAAATTTAAATGTATTGAGTAACTATGAAAGAAATATGTTTAATTGAGACAGTGGTCTCAAGTTTTAACTTTGGGTAAGAATCAGTTGAGCAATTTGTTAAATTACAGTTGCTCTGGAGTGGAAATCAGGGCTTTTAACAGTCAGCCCAGGTGATTCTGAGACTTGTAGTCTATTGCTGTCAGTAAGAGAAACTTTGTCTTAGACTCTAAAATATATTTCTATGTAGGAAAAAGCATGTGGTTTTTATAGCCACGGAGAACTCAGTTCAAATTTAAGAACTGCCATTTGCTATCTTTGTGACTATGGTAAATTATGTAACCTCTTTGAACCTGAGTTTCCAGCTATATAGCTGAATAATTCTTACTGCATAAGTAAAGTTAAATGAGCTATTACACCCATTTTGTACATCAAAGTATCACTGAGTAGGAATTTTATATTTATACGTTTACAATATGTGTGTTTCTTTAGCTTTTGCGCCCTTCAAAATATAAGAACTATTAATTCTAATAGGGAAATCTATGGTGAATGCATTGCTATAATGTCCTCAGAGAAATTCATCTCCTTAATTCTTCTGTGGTTACTCAGAGATGGAAACCTTGAGAACTTCCAGCTAGTGGGAACATTATAGCTAAATGTGTCATTCACTCTTGAATCTGATCAAAGGATTTCTTGAATGGTGTGCTAGACAAAAGTTGTGGAGAAAAGATGTAATTTAATATACTCCATTGCCCTGAATTATAAGAAAAAAAACTCCCCTATTTCTGGCTCCATTTAAGCCCAATTTAAGTCACACTGTTATTTCCCATAAGAGTGAACTGAGCTGTTTACTCAGGCACGTAATACCTGTAAATCAATCTGCCTTGAGGCCTTCTGGAATTCTGCTGCAGATACAGGTAGAGATGGGAAATTTTGATAATCAGGTTGTTCTGGGAGCCAGCCCCAGAGGTCTGAGTGCACTTCGTTGCCCTCAGAAAGTCTCTGAGGAGAATAGTGAGGGGCACACAAATCCTAGGTCAAACTCCTTGAGATTTCCATCAGTTGGAGTTACACTCTGAGAGGATTCCCAAATGTCCCCAGGGTTTATGTTTGTCACATCATCCCACTGCACTTTATATCTGCACAACCACAGTATGTGTTAATGTACTAAACTTCATTATTTGCACATCTGTCTCCCAAGATTGTAGGTGACTCATTTTTATTTCTATGTAGAGGACAACATCATGTGTTGAATGGGTGAGTTAATAAATGGCTATCCTTAGTTATATACCCTCTTCCTGGGCTGAGTACTCCTGTCCACAGGGGGGTTCTTTATGGAACTGCACAGATATTTTGCATAAATTAAGGCTGTACATGGTTCCCTTTGTACACGTAATTCCTTTACAGTTAATGAAATATTTTATATACTAACACTTCAGCATTATAGAGAAGAAAATAATTGCCATAATTTATGATTTGTTAAACAGATACAAAGAGATAATTTATTATTTTCTACTTGGCACCTACGTGCCCCAGAAATGGTTGTAATAGGTGTATATTTTATTTTTATTTTTTTAACACATGTATTTTTAAAAACAGTTTTCAAATCACGAAAAGCCAAGAAAATATTTTATAATTTCAGATTTACTCATATAAGATTTAAGGTTAACTCATCCCATTACTACCACACACACACACACACACACACAACTTTCGGTGCCTTTTACTAACCAATTATACCCAAAATATGTAGAAAAGAGCTCTTGCAATGTTGGAATCCTTTTATAGAATAAGTAAAATGTTGAAACATTTTCTAAAATGTTATCTTGGGATTTATCTGTTTTGTAAAGATGTTACAAGATGCTGAAAACCTCAATCTGAATTCAACTTGGAACCAAGTAGTGACATACAAAAAGAAATTCTCACCGTTCTAGAGAACAATCTTGCTCATTCTGAGCTACCTGTCCTTATGCACTAGGCTTGAAATAGAGTCAGGTGGGACTTCCCCCTAGATTAGCAAGGTGCTTCAACTGTAACTACTTGCTTTGATGTCTTATTTTCTCTCAACCAAAAGGTATAGGCAGGGGCACCTGGGTAGCTCAGTTGGTTAAGCAGCCGACTCTTGGTTTTTGCTCAGGTCATGATCTCACAGTTTTGTGGGTTCAAGCCCCATGTAGGGCTCTGAGATGACAGTGTGGAGCCTGCTTGGGATTCTCTCTCTCTCTCTCTCTCTCTCTCCCTCTCTCTTTCTCTCTCTCTCTCTCTCTCCCCCCCCCCCCCCCGTGCCAACCCTACTCATGCTGTCTCTGGCTCCCTCAAAAATAAATAAATAAACTTAAAAAAGTATATTCAATTTAAAAATGTAAACTCAATCATAGATATATCTAACAAGAATTTTGATGGCTCCCTTTAAAAAACTATTGGCTAAACACCTCATTCTGCCATTTTCATTTAAAATAGATTAAAAAAAATCCTGGTGTGCTTTTAAGCCTCTCCTATATAGCTCCAGATAATAAATATACCAGTAAAATAAAGAAGAAAGGCATATTTTTATCAATTCTAAAACTATGAAGAGTTGTATTAGTAAGCATTGAAAAGCCATCCATGGAAAGAGGCAGAAACATGCAACACTCAGAACAGCTATGATAGTAAAGGATGATCTCTCTCCAAGGAATCTAGTCATTGTAAATCAGAGTGCTAAGTATGCTTCAGGCATGCATGTGCACTTATACATTTCCATTTAGGAAGTGGTAATGCAAAGGTCAATGTTGAGACCTTCAAATAAGAAATAATACTCTGGATTTCACCAATGCTTCTAGTCCCTTATTCAGTTATACTGAATTCACATGTGGACTGGTAGTTTATTTTCATTGTGGTATATTTGGCCAAAAATAATGCTTACAGCAAGAATTGTTTCTGTTCCTCATTGAAAGTGAGGATATTTCCAAAACATTTTCCAAAAGAAATATTTAACTGTGAATCATTGTGAATGTCAGTATTTAGAATCATTCAAATATGAATCTTTGGAAAATACCTTGAAGTTAACTTATTATTAGAGTGTAAAATACATATAGGAAAGTATACAAATCATAAGTGCAGATTGATTATTTTCACAAAATGATCACTTCTATGTGGAACCTGCACCCAGATGAGGAAACAAACCATTATTTGCACCCAGAAGATTCCTTCTTTCTCTCTTCCAAGCATTACCTTTCAGGGATAACCGCTATGCTGATTTTTTTTTTTTTTTTTTTTTTTACTTGATGTAAGTGGAATCATGCAGCAAGGATCATTTCATCTCTGATTCTTTCACTCCAAGTCTGTGACATCCATCCGTGTTGTGGCTTTAGTTATCTTTTTATTCTCACCACTGTGTAGTGATTTATTGTGTCAACATGCCACAATTTATTCATGTATCTACTGTTATAAGCGTTTGATATTCCCAATTGGGAGCTATTACAAATAATGTAGCCATGAACACTATCATTGTCTTTCGGTGAACACATGTGTGCCTTTCTGTTGGGTACATGTCTAAGAATGGAATTGCAGGATATTTGCATATGCATCTTGAGTAGCTCTAGTAATTTCTGCCAAGCAATAAAAACACCGTTTGCTTAATATCCTCTCCAACATTTGACATTGCCTGTATTTTCAAGATTTATTATATTGGTGAGTGCAAAGTGTATCTCTTTTCAGTTATTTGTTTATTTATTTATTTATTTATTTATATTTTTTTTGTGTGTGAGAGAGTTAAAGAGAGACAGAGAGAGAGAACACGCGGGGGAAGGGCAGAGGGAGAGAGAAACTTAAGCTTTTCATGCTGAGCTTAGAGCCCTAGGTGGGGTTAGATCTCACCTGAGAGGAAATCAAGAGTGTGGCACTTAACTGACTGAGTCACCTAGATGCCCCTTTTCAGATTTAATATGTATTTCTATGATAACTATTAAAGCTCCTTTTTCTCTAGTTAGAGGCCAAATATTTTCTTTTGTGACTTTTTCTTTTGCCCATCTTTCTATTGCAGTGTTTATATCTTTCTTACTGATTTGTAAGAGTTACTTATATTTTCTTTATACACATTCTTTGTAAAAACGTCTATTTTTATATGTGCCATATAGGTTACTCTTTTCAAATTGTAATGATTTATTTTCTTTTGAATAATAGTAATTGTTTTGGCATGGTTCAATTTATCATTTTTTCTTTTTCTTTAGCCTTTTTAGAATCTTATTTAAGAAATATGTACATTAGGTCATGAAGATATTTTCATTTTCCTATGAAAGCTTTGGTGTTTTCAGTTTCACATTTAGATGAACAATCCAGCTGAGTTTGATTGTTGTGTATGGTGTGAGACTGAGTTAAAAAAAATTGTTTTCATATGGGTATCCAATGGACCCAGCACACATATTGGAAATTTCTTTTTTTTTTTTCTGAAGAACTCTATCGTTCCCCCCTCCTCTACAATGTCATTTTGTCATAAATCAGATGACTATATCTATCTATATTGATATTCGTGTCGATATAGATAGATATTCATAGATAGAAAATTAATGGATGGATGGATGGATGGATAGTAAGATCGATCTATGTATCTGTTTCCAGATTTACAAATCTGCCCCTGTGGTCTATTTGTCTTTGTTCCAAAAGTACAGTATTTTATTCATACAGCTTTTTAATGTCCAGCATCTGTTAGTATAATTTTTCTAGCTTTGTTCTTCTTCTAGTTTTTCTTTGTTATTCTCAGCTTTTTTCATTTTCACGTGAGTTTTAGAATAAATTGTTAAACATACACCAAGAAAGTAGTAAAATTTGTATAGGTGAATCAGTTTGGAAAGAATTTACATTCTTACAATATTGAAGTTTCCAATCCATGACCATGGTATGTGCTTCCATCTGTTTACATCCACTTTGGTTTCTCTCAGTTATGCTTTGCACATTCACTTATTTTCTTTTAGATTTATTACTAGCAAAGTTGTTTTTTAGATGTTATTATAATTGGTTTTGTTTTAAAAATTGTATGTTCTAGTTTTCATTTGGAAGCTAAAACAATTGATTTTGGACATTCAGCTTATATCTAGGGATCTTGTTCAGTCTCCTTTTTAATTTGAATGATTTGAGTGTACTTTTGTTTGGTTTTGTTTTACCATTTTTGTTTTACCATTTTGTTTTACCATTTCCTGTGTGTACTACCAAGTCATCTGCAAATCATGACATTTTTGTATCTGGCTTTTTAATTCTTTTCCTTTTATTTTAATGCCTTAAATTGGTAATGCTTGGTATGGTTTTGAATAAAAGTGGGAGTAGCAGATAAGTAATAAAAACAAGTACTACTAATAAGTACTACCAATGTCAGAGGAAATTTTTCAGCATTTCAGTATAATGTGTTAATTTTGTTATAAAAAAGTTCGTAAATACTGTATCCCATTAAGAAAGGCCCTGTTTCAGAGTTCTTGCTGTAAATTGATATTGAATTTGAAATAGTCTCTTTACATGTGTGAAGATGACTGTGCAAGTTTTTTTCTTTACTTCTGTTGATGTGTATCCACACTAATTGATTTTTTGGTGTTCAGATACCTCTTCATTCCTAGAATAAATCTGGTTGTGGATGCTCTCTTTTCACCAATTACACTTTTATGTAGCAATTGACTCATGAGTGTGAGATACACTGGGTCATGGTTTTGTCACCTTTTAAAATAGATTGAATTTTGTTGACTTCTTGCTTCTTTCGCTGTTTTTGACATTATAACTCTTTGGAGAAGTAAAATGTTACAGTGTTCGTTCACCCCATTTATTGTTGTAGCAGACATACTGTTGTAGGTAATACCTTAGAATGACTGTGTTCCAAGCACCACTGTCTGATATTGTGTAGATAGAACAGACTCTCGTGTTGGCACACGTAGGGTAAAAGGATTTTCCCAACGTTGCCAGACATCACAAGTCGCACTTTTTATGAATACCCAAATCGTGACATTCCAAATCACACACTCTCTGCCTACAGAATGTAGTCTTTAATGAGATTTTTCACCAAGAATATATGTTTGTTGCAAAATTTTCCCTTAGCTAATTCCCACCCCCAACCTTTTCTTAAAGAGTGTCACTCCATAATAAACTTTGTACTTTACCCTTTGTATAACCAAATGTCCCATTTAAATGTTTTTCCCTTATTAGAGGCATAATTTGTTCTCAAAGGTAAATCCAAACTTCTACTTCTGTAGAAAACTTAAAAAATAAAATAAACCTAGATTTTTATTATACTTGTCTATTCTATTTAATCGCTATTTCTGTCGTTTATATATTTTATTGTTTTTTTTCTATTTATATTAAGTATTTTTACATTGAAAGACTTCATTTACATTATAAAAATAGGATACAATTGACAGAAACTTCAAGTATAATTGAGAAAAGTGCACGAGTCATTGAACGTGAAATTTGCTATGTGTAATGGCATTACAACAAAATAGTGGATATAAGATAACCATAATCTAGAATCTTCTGAAAAGGTTTGGTAATTACATTTCATGGATGTCAGTTTATTTCTGCTGTTTCCTCCTCCCCCTCCCCTTCCTCCCCCCCTCCTCCCCTTCTTCTTCTTCTTCTTCTTCTTCTTCTTCTTCCTCTTCTCTCTCTCTCTCTATGTTGTGATTATGGATTGTACAATTGCAAGGAGTGTGAATTCATTTCAGGAAGTGGAGAAAAGAACAAGTTATTGTATGGGTACAATAGGCAAATTTAGTCACCCAGAAACAAGAAATAAAGTACTGGCAGGCCACAGTAGAACTGGAAACCAGATATTCAGAAGTAAGTTTACTATCTTGAACAGGCTTATCTCTGTTTTTTTTGAAACTCGTTTCTGTTTGACTTTATAGGTTTTTACACAGCCTACCGTGGCTACCCCTCCTTCCTATGTTTATATGGTTTTAGGATTTACAGGTACACTGTGATTCAAGTATTAAGGGGGAAAGACTCTATCACTTACTTTTTATGTTTCCAATTGAGGACCCTCAGCTAAAATAACCCTTCTGTCTTCTTCTCTCACACCTTCCTGACTCCAAATCTTGGAACGAGTAAGGATACTTTTGACTGTTGAGTTTAAGAGAGATTGTAGAGCTTGCTTCGATAAGCAACATCTTCACTGCTCTCTTAGGATCCGCCTCCTTGTGGCGGGGGTGTGTTCCTATCTGCCCTCCTTCACATGGATCTGCTACTTAAGTAAGATGCCAATAGGGTCGCATCTGTGCCCATGGCTAGGTCAATAACTGTTTTAGTTTGCTTAGGCTGCTCTAACAAACCATAAATGAAGTGGCTTATAAACAAGAGAAATTTATTTCTCATAGTTCTGGGCTCTGGGAAGTCCAAGATCAAGGCACCTGCAGGTTTGGTGTCTGGTGAGAACCTGTCTCCTTGTTCACAGATAGCTGTGCTCTCACTGTGTGCTCACAGGGTAGAAGGAAGCCAGGTAGCACTCTTTTGTAAGGGCACTAATCCCTTTCATGAATTTAGGCCTTTGTGACCTAATCAGTTTCCAAAGGCCCCACCTCCTAATACCATCATGTTAAGGCATTAGAATTTCAACAGATGAATTTTGGAGGGACACAAACATTCAGAACGTAGCAATAACTATACCTAACCTAGCACTAAATTCTTAGCAAGCCCTTCTGGCTTCAGATATAAAATCATAACCTCCTATCACCTTTCTTCCAGTAGTAAAGATGATATTCTGTGTTCTATTTATCTGACTTCTGCTTCTATTTCTCAATTTGCTCCAAAAGAACAGAAAAACTTATTAGTAATGTACATGAATCCCACGTAAAAGAAAATAAGGTCTGTATTTCACATTATATAAAAATAAATTTAAAATGTTAGTATCTAAATGAAAAAAGTAATTCTTTGAGTAAATAGATGAAAATATAGGACAGTATTTTCGTGTACTTGAATATGGAAGGATGTTAGAAGCAAGCAAATAAAAAAGCACAAATATAAAAACTGGCTTCATACCTGATCATATTCAAATGAAAATACATGGGTCTCAAAAAAGCATACAATAAATGAAATACAAAAATAAACCTCACACTTAAACAGATGTTTGTAGCACATATCTCTGATAAGAAATCAAAAAGAAAAAACAACCCAATAGAAAAATGGTAAAGGAGAGAAAATCTCATAAATAGGAAAGGGAAAACTTGCTCCATAATGAAATCCTAATTTTACAGTGAGATACTGTAAAATTTAGTGGTAACACTAACTATTGCAAAGAATGAGGGGCAGTAAGAATGCTTATACACTGGAGTGCCTGCCTGGGTGGCTCAGTGGTTGAGTTGGTCCAACTCCTGATTTTGGCTTAGGTCATGATTCCAGGGTCTTGACACCGAGCCCCACATCAGACTCCGTGCTGAGTGTGGAGCCTGCTTAGAATTCTCTCTCTCTATTCCTTTCCCCTATCTGTGGTCTCTCTCAAATAGAAAAAAAAAATTAATTAAAAAAAAATTTTAAAAAGAACACTTACACACTGATGGCAGGAGTAAGAATTGGCATAATCACTTTAGATGACAATTTGGCCATATTGAGTAGAGCTGTAAATATGCATATCAAGTGACCGAGAAATTTCATTTCTATACCTCTCTCCCAGATATAGACAAAGAAACATGTAATAGGATCTCTTAATGGCAGTATTTAGAATGGATAAGCTGGAAATAAACTATATATTTAATAGGAGAAAACTAAAGTGCAGTATATCAACAGAGTAAAACACTACATATCAGCAAAAGCGGATGCATTTGCAGGAACGATATCACAAGCATGATAGTAATGATAGCAAGGCACAGAAGAAAATATCCAGGTGCTTATATGTGTATACATTATATGCAGTAAACATATGGGGAAAATAAAGGATGGATTGATAAACACTATGTTCAGCAGAAAGGTTTTATCTGAGGAGAGAGTAATGGAAACTGTTGAAATATTTCTTAAGCTGGGAGGAACATACAGAGATCATCATTCTGTTGCACTCTATACTTTATGTCTAAGAGGGTTTATACATTTTTGAAGGAAAGGTTGCCTTTTTTGAAATTATAGGAGGTAAAGGCTTGTGAAAGATGGATTATAGTAGAATATGTACAAGCATCATGCTAAAGTTACCAACCATCGCTGGTTCTTTCTTTTTAAGTTTATTTTTAGAGAGAGAATGAGAAAGAGAGAGAGCGAGAAAGAGAAAAAACATGAGTGGGGGAGGGGCAGGGAGAGAGAGGGAGAGAATCGCAATCAGGCCCTGCCCTATCAGTGTGGAGCCCAATGCAGGGCTCGAATCCACAACCCATGAGATCATGACCAGAGCAAAACCAAGAGTCATATGCTTAACAAACTGAATCACCCAGCCAACTCCCTCCATTTTTTTAGATTTTTTTTTTATGTTTATTTATTTATTTTTGAGAGAGAGAGATCGAGTGAGCAGGGGAGGGGCAGAGAGAGAGAGAGAGACAGAGAGAGACAGAGAGAGACAGAGAGAGAGAGACAGAGAATCCCAAACAGGCTCTGAGCTGCTAGCTCAGACCCTGACACAGGGCTCGAACCCATGGCCCATGAGATCAGGACCTGAGCCGAAAACAAGAGACCAATGTCTAACCTCCTGAGCCACCCTGGCATCCCACCACTTGCTGGGTTCTTATTGTCTACTGGATAGAACTTGAATTTCCTGGCGTGGCAAAGAAGGTCTTTTACGGTCAGGATCCTACTTTCCTTTCTGCACTTTTTTCTCCTATTCTCTTCTTCCTGCTTATAACACATGAACTAAGTAACCAATAAGTCAATCTCAGTTTCTGGGCTGTGCCATTTTTTAATGCCTTTACCTGAAATGTTTTATCCCTCTTTAACTTCTAATCTTCTTTCAAAACACAGTTACTATATTTACTTTGTGAAAATATCCCTAATTCTCACACTGTATTATTCATGTACTTCAAAATATTGTAGTGGGTTTATATTATCCATATTTTTTATTAAAGGCAAATGATGGAAAGTAGTGCCTTGTCTTGTTTTCATCACCCAGTGTCTGGTATAGTAAGTGCTTAATATTTATTAGAAGAATAAATTACTGGGGCGCCTGGGTGGCTCAGTCGGTTAAGCGTCCAACTTCAGCTCAGGTCATGATCTCACAGTTCACGGGTTGGAGCCCCGCATTGGGTTCTGTGCTGACAGCTCAGAGCCTGGAGTCTGCTTCAGATTCTGTGACTCCCTTTCTCTCTCTGCCCCTCCCCTGCTCATGCTCTGTCTCTCTCTGTCTCTCAAAAAATAAATACACGTTAAAAAGTTTTAAAAAAAGAAAAAAATTATTAGAAGAGATGTTAAAATGTCACAATATTGAGGGATCAGTTGCTGAATTAATGACACAAAAATAAACAGCATTAAACTTCAGAGAATACCACTGGGGGCTCGAATGATATGGAAAGATTGCATGAAAGCTTGTGGCCTTAACGTAGGTCTAATAGGATGGGTAAGATTTACTGTCATTGAGGAGAGAGGTAAGCTTTCCTGGCTGAACCACGAATGAGAATGAAATGTTAAGTAAGAGGAAGGCTTTCTTCGCTCTCAGTGCATATGCTACCTCTTTGGGGGGAAATCTACTGTCTTTCTTCTGCTCATATTTCCTCATTATTTATGGTGGTTTCTCTAGATGCAGAGACTATGTTAGGGCCTCAGCCACCTGGAGGGAAAAAAGAGAATGGGATAATGTAAAAGATGGAGTTAAGCAAGGATATGAAGCCTCAGTTAGCAAGTAGTTTTAGCCTGATCCCATAGGGAGGTCTGGCATGGGAACATCACCAGAATTGATGCAACCTCAAGGCAAGCAGGGCAACCTTTTATATCCCAGGTCAGTCAGTGTGGACAGCACTCTGTGTTCTAGAGGGATGCCATCTCCTGGTCAAGAGAACTCCCATTTGGCTGGAGATACTTCTCTAGATAGGGGCCAGATATGAACATCGAGCAGCTAACATGCCCCGCAGCTGGGGGATGGCCTTGCCTACCAAGGTGGATCTGAGCAAGGTACTACCAGAAAGTCTGCTCAGTTACCCTGTAATAAGAATACACTTTCTTACTCTTCTACTTTGGCCCCATTCTGTATCCTGTTGTTGTATCACTGTCCCCACATGCTGGGCCACTGTACTGCTTTTATTGGGCACTACCACTTTCAAAGTGGTCCTAAGCCTCTAGGCACCACTGTGTCTCCTGGTCACTGGCATGACTGCTTGACACTATGGCCACTTCTACTGGGTATCACCATTTATTGCCAGGCATCGTTAGCTACTGATGCTGACTCTTCAGCTTTCTTCCTGTCAATTTCTGTTGAAGATCAAAGCTTGTGAAAGGCCCCCTTGCATTGTATTACATTGTATTTGCTAAATGGGTACCCAAAGTAGAGAAAATTGGATCCCATGCCTTTAGGAGTTAAGAGTGGACCAGCTCTTTGATTTTCTCTAAGTAAAAGCACCACTCACCCAACACTACTTGGACTTCCCTCTTCTCCAATCACTAATCTGTTATTGGAACACTTTAATCTTAACTCTCTTCCCTTAGGGTCCTCTCAACACTAATCTCTCCATTACTCTTGCACATGGACTTTTGGTAGGCCCATGCCACCAAAGTTCCAGGCTTCCCCGACACATGTGAATTCCAACAGTGGCACAGCCAAGACCCCAGGTACATGCACAAAACCCAGATTAAGACTAAATTATTTCTTAGTTGAAATTGAAGTCACTTTAATATGCAGTGACTATTATGGGGAAATTATTGTGTTAGGTTCCATCAGAATCCCATGGTAAACATTTCTAGTGTTTCACCAATGCTTGGATCTCCTATCCTTCTAGGCAAACAAAACAGCCCCATGAGCTGCGAGTGGAATGACTTAGGGGATGAGACATTCAATTGCCAGTGTCATTTCTGGGCTGAAGCATCTAACCACGCACGTGAGATCCTTGTCTTTTTATTCTCCTGCTGCAGCAAATACGGAGGGGCCTTTGTGGGCAGATGGTATACGAATGGTTGAAGCAGTACCGATTCTCAAACTGGAACTTGTATAGGGAGGGCATGGGGAGACCACAGAAAAGGGCAGAGCAGTCCAGATTGGTAGGTGGCAGTTTGAATAAGCAAGGGAACATACGTGAGAGGTTTATCTTGGATAGCCACAAGAGGAGTAGAGCTCTGTACCTGCCCACCAGAACTAAAAAAATAAAAAATAATAATGTTTTACTTATTTTTTGAGAGAGAGAGAGAGAGCCTAAGCAGTGGAGTGGCAGAGAAAGAGGGGGGACAGAGGATTCAAAGTGGGCTCTGTGCTGACAGCAGTGAGCCTGATTCGGGGCTTAAACTCCCCAACCACAAGATCATGACCTGAGCTGAAGTCGGACCCTCAACTGACTGAACCACCCAGGTACCTCTTGCCCATCAGAATTGTAAAAGTTTATATAAAGACCTTAACAGGTATTGGCCATATATACCATCCAGATGATCTCAATAACACCTTACTCTCACTTAGGTCCTTGGAACAGCTCCCACTGTGCAAACAGTAGGCAGAATGTACATTTCAAGGACAGGAGAAGATGAGGAGGCTCTGATTGCCCAAGTCCAGCTTGAGGGTCAAACAGCAGTCATGTCCTCTCTATTACCTCCTACAGCAAGCAGTGTACATCATAGAATTCACAGAGGATGTTGCGTAATTGAGAAAAATAAGCAATAGTCTTTTCTTGAGTTAAGCCACTGAGATTTGGGTATTGTTTGTTAGTACAGCATAAACTTAGCCTATCCTCACTAATAGAAACAATCCTTTTCATTCCCTTCCTATTGCCCATTTAACTAAAAAGTATGATCTCCATAATGAAGGAGATTTTGGTGAAGACTCTACGTTAAAAAAATCCATGCTAATAATTTTTTTTCAACTCCCTTATTCCTTTTCCTGCCCTCTTTGTCTTTGTTGAATCATCTGATATGTTATTCAGGAATCTTTGTGTTTGAGTAAAATGGTTTAGTAAAAGAAATACTGGATATGAGTAGATTACAGATGACTTAACTGCAACAGTTGTTAAAATAAGTGAAATATCTGAGTTATGCAATGATTGGTCCATATAATTTCAGAAGTCAGTAATTAGATCAATTGCATGATACTAGAAAGACAAACCATTCAGCCATTTCAAATTCTATATTCCTCCTCCTCTCCTTCTTCTCTTTCTCCTTTACCTTCTTCTCCTTCCCATTCCCCTTCTTTTCTTCCTCCTCCTCCTCCTTCTTCCTTTGGGTGAAGTTGATCACAAGTATGTTTTCAATCAACCTGTCCATTTTGGGAAGTCTGATAACTGTTAGTAAGAATTTTATAGATGGATGGTAAAATAAGTTTTCTCACTGGAATCCCCCTAAATAAATATACCTCAAAAATACCTTTATCTACATCCTGTACTTGGTGTACTGGAACAAAAAAGAAAGATGGAATTGGACATATTGACATTACAACATAAAACTTGGCTTCTGGAATATTATTACTGGAAAGATAATTGAATATCTTAACATACATTCTAAATGCAGGGTATGAGCAATTGGCATATTTAATATTTACCTGAACACATCTATTATTTAGAAAATAGTTAAAGAGTAAAACTCACTTCTTTCAAATCCACTGGCTAAAATCTGCATCTGTTTTATATGCATGGATCTTGTTCCCCCATTCCACTTTTTAACAATTTAGAAAACAAAGCTGGAGGCCAGCTTTTCAGAATCTCTAATTCCTTTGTTATTTTTAAGAAATGTTCTCATCAAAGCATGCTCTGTTCTTAGAACAAGCAACAACAGGTCATGGCCTGTATCTCATAAGCTTTATTTGTGAAAGTTGTCTGTAGTAAAAACAGCTACTATCGGTAAATTAATCTATTCTGATTTTTTAATGTAAAAAATTTAAACCATGAAATACATCTGATGATTTGCATGATAAAAGAGAACTGATAAAAGAGCTACCAAGAAAGACATGTTAGATCCCAGAGACAAACAGAGCATACATTGATGGCCAGAAGTATTAGCAGTCCTTCTGATATTTTTTCCCTGTAGGCACTTTATGATGTCATATAGCAAATCGGCATTTTTTTTTTTTTTACAGAAAGAGAGACCCTTCACAGAGTCTTTCTATTGAAAGATATTTCATTGTAGTGGTAAATACGTCTACTTGTTTAACATTGGAGTTTAAACCATCTGGAAATTTTTTTTAAAAACTTAGAAAATGAAACATTTTCATGACCACTTATAATTATAGGATATTGGTAATTAATGCAATATTTTTCAAAAATCTATATCACAACAACAGCCTGGTATTTACTGAACATGAATTATGTGTCAGGCATTGTGTTCGACATGGATTATTTCATTTAATCCTCAAAACAGCCTTTTAAATTAAATACTATTATCATTTCCATTTTATAACATGGAAAGCACACATAGGCTAAGTCACTTATTAAAGTCATACATTTAGTCATGTATTATACACTGGTTAAACAAATATTTGTCTGGTACTAGGGTGACAGAAATGAGTAAACATGGGTCCAGCTCTGAGGAACTCTGTGGGAGAGATCAACACAGAATTAGCTGTTCGGTATGACATGAAAATAACTGTACGCTTGAAACAGAACAGAAACCATGATTTGATACAGGGAAAATAACATTTGGACCAAGAGTAAGATTTCTTCAGAAGGGGAAGATCAGTCATCTAAGAATGATCATAATTGTTCTACATTATAATCTGTATGTAAAGAGACAGAGGGAAATGCAGAGAAGTTGCTGCAGCTGGAGTAGAATGTTTGGAGAGGAGAAAGAGAAGCTCTCATTGCCCAACTGAAAGAGGTAGACAATTCAATCAATCTTTCATTTAAACACTTTTGCCATTTGCTTGTTTCTTTTTTCCATCACCTTTCTTTTTTACTCTTTAAATGTTGTTTTCACAGAATCTTTAGAGTTGCTATATTTTGTTAAAAACAAAATGTGGTCACTGAGATGAATAAATATTAGCAAATGCTATACAGTAGATTCAGGGACTTGACAGGGTAAGAAGAAAAAGAAAAGGGACATTCCATTAATTAGGCCAAAGGCTATTTCTAAAATTTAGTATAAAGTAAAGCCCTGAACATCTTAGATGATCTAGAAAATAGAAAAGAAAAAAAGATATTGAGTGCCACACATAATTAAAATTTTTAATTTCTGAGTATCAGACCCACTCATGAGGTTGGAAAATCCCTAAGGTTATATAGGGCGTTTGAATATACCACAGACCGTGGGGAAATCCCTAAAGAAAGGCAAATTTATTTTAGAAGAACAAGGATTTCCTGAGATGATGTTTAAAGATGCCAATGTAATTTTTAGGTTGAGAGGCTAACAATTTATTTCAGAAGGCAATGTGCTGATACATAAAGTCTAAAATAGAATACAAAAGAAAATGCTAAGATTGTCTAGAACATGTAGGGTGATTCAGAACGTCATACATACATTGACTACAAATAGGAGAAGTATGAAACATAAGTCATGAGATGTGTTTTCTACCAAACAATAGCAAAATAGTAATGGAACAAATATTAATTTTATCTAGCTCTTTCTAACAAGAGCAGAACCTACTACAGACACAAGAAGGCTAAAACATGAAAGGTAATTATGTCTAGCACAACAGGTCAAGGCCTGCAGGAATACTGCAAGTAAATGCTTGCTTCACTTGTTTATCATTCGAGAACAAAACCATTTAGGGAAATAAGTTGACATAGTATGTGGTGGCAAAGGCTGATAAAAATACTATTTCATACTTGGAAATTGTGATCATAAAAGATGGCATGAGTTAGAAGTTATATATGACATACAGATTTTTACAGAGGCCCAAATGCCTAATATTTTCAGGGAACATAATGGAAATGGAAAAAAAGAGAGGGGGAGTGAGGAAGAAGGCAGACGAGATGTAGCAGATGTTATTTTTTTCCAAAAATGGCTACTATAGTGTTTCTCATCCCTTCAGTTCTTTACTACTCCTCCCATTGAGAGATGAGGCCTATCATTCTGTTTCAGTCTGTGGGGCATGTGTCTATGCTAGAAGTGCTTATCTCTGTGCAGGCCCATGTCTACAGTGGAAATGCTTTAATATGGGTGGGCCAGTGACTGTGGTCAAAGGAATGCCATGTGGCCTCTGAGAGTAGATCACCAAAAAACCTGGTATGGTTTCCACATGGTCCTCTTGGCACAATCTGCTGTGGGACTTGGAGCCTCCATAGCAGGTGGTTGAGGCCACCATGCTGTGAGGAAGCCCAGGCCAAATGAAGACCCCCACATTTAGATTATCTAAAGAGCTCCAGCTGAGGTTCCTGATAACAGCCAGCATTAACTATCAGGCATGTGAATAAAGATATTTCCAGATGATTTCCACTAGGCTTCAATTCCTTCCAGCTGAGGCCTCATCATGGTGCAGATACAGCTGTCCCCACCATTTGTTTACTCAACCACTGATCCATAGGATTCATGATGATTATAAAATGGCTATCTTTAGCCACTAATTTTTGGGGTAAATTTGCTATGCATTCATACATAACAAAAACAAGAGAAAATAGAAAATAACTTTTATTGTTAAAAGTATTGAGCTTGCACATTCTTGTACTCTGGTCCTTGTCAACCTATACCTAGGAGTGGTATTGCTAGATCATGGGATCTAAGTATCTCGAATTTGACTAATTCTTGCCAATCTCCCACCAGCAATGTATAACAGTTACCACCAATACTTAGATTTTTCCTTATAGTAAATGTTATCAACCTGATGAATATGAGAAAATATCTCAATACTACTATAATTTGTACAACGATGTTTAATGCAGTGTGTTTTAATACAGTAAAATCTACATGTCCTTGGGGAAACATTATATGCTGTTTATTCATAAAATGGAATACCACATAGCAGTTAAGATGATTGAACTAGATTTACACATATCAATATGATTGATCTCAACCATATAATGTTGGAAAAGAGCAAATTTCAAGAGAATACATAATGTGATAATGTTATATTCATTTAAGAATGTGAACAACATTTCTGTAGTTTAATCATTCAAAAAATCTATAGAGTTCCCCCAGGTGTTAGGCTCTGTTCTAGGCATGGGGGACACAACAGTGAAAAGTAAACATAAACATAGATCTCAGCCTTCCAGAATATGCATCGTTGATAGACATCATGCATACGTCATGCATACATCATACATCATGCATGTATATGTATATGAGAGAAAAAAATGTGCACAGCGATGTTATCAGCTTCAGAACAGTGGTTCCATCTGAGAAGGGAGGAATAAAGATGGAATAGACAGAGGCCGGTAAGTTAGAGCATAGCTTTATTTGTTTCATTGGGGTGCCTGGTTGGCTCAGTCGGTGGAGCATGTGACTTCTGATGTCAGGGTCTTGAGTTGAAGCCCCATGTTGGGTGTGAGGCCTACCTAGTGAAAAACAAAAATTGAAACAAATATGGCAAAATGCTCACACCTGTAAAATTTTGGTACCAGTTTGATATTATCTTTTGTGCTCTTCTGTTTGAAATGTTACGTGATTTAACATACGAATTTAAATCTGTTGATAGGGTATAATGAAGTTTAATATGTATCAGGATAGCTAGGTATTGAACTGAAAGAAAGCAGTATGAAATATTGGAAAGAGTTTAAATAGGCTTTGGCTCCAGGTAAACCTGAATAAAAATTCTGTTTTCTCCACTTCCTAGTGTCATTGGGTGAAATACTTGACCTTCTGCAAGCTCAGTTTCCTAATCTCAAGATAGTTGTAATAAAACTTAAACTTACCTCTTAAGTTGTTTGAATCAGGGAAAAAATTGACAAGTGGCCAACATTTGTTGAATGCTGGTAAGTGCCAGGCACTGTTCTACATGTTTTAAATAAATTAGCTCTGTGATTTCCAAACTTTGTACCAGTGGATCATTGTAGCAAACTGATTGGGGCTCTGAGGAATTTCAAATTCTTAAGAGAGATGTTGGGGTACTTGATATGTGTTGGATACTGTGGTAACTTCGAGTTCAAACTATTTTGCAGATTCAAACTTGGATCACATATATTTCTTGCAATAATGTTTTATCTTTGCACTACCATTTAAAAAATGTAATATGCTCTATATTTTCCAGTGGCTATTGCTGTAAGTTGCTAGGACACAAATACTTGTTGGTTGTTTGGACGTAGTTACTTAAGAAGTAGAACTATTCACTATGTCATTTGGCCTGGGAACACAGCAAAAAGAATTATGAAGACATAAATAGACCTCTTACAGAGGTCTGGGAACAGAGAAGGTTTGGGCCCCTCTAAATTAGTTTATTTAATCTTGATATCAACCAAACGGCATAAGTCCTATTATCTCCACTTCACAGAAACTAATACACAGAGAGGTTTACTACTTTGCCCACACAGCTGAAAGGAGTATTTTGCAGGATTTGAACCAAGTCAGAGTGACTTCAAATCTCACACCGGAAGTCAGTGCACTCTACTGCTTCTACGTAACTATGTAAATAGCATGACGGTGTCAAATACACTGTTCTGAGAAGAAATGTTCTGAGAAGAAATGAAACTTTGATCGGAACATTAGAAGTATGTATTTCAAGCTGGAGCTGGAAGGGACTTGGTAGATTTTCGTATAAGGAGAAAACTAAAGCTCTGATGAGTCTTCAAGACAAACACACCTAGTCACTGGAGAGTTAGAACAAGAACCTCTGTCTCCTTGTTCCCAGTGGTGGTGTACCTGTGTAAAAGTGACGATGTTTCGTCCAGGAGTGGCCATCAAAAATAGGATATGCTTGGGGTGCCTGGGTGCTTCAGTCGGTTAAGTGTCCGACTTCGGCTCAGGTCGTGTTTGAGCCCTGCGTTGGGCTGTGTGCTGACAGCTCGCAGCTGGGAGCCTGGAACCTGCTTTGGATTCTGTCTCTGTCTCTCTGTTCCTCCCCTGCTCAAGCTTTCCCCCTCCACCCCCACCCCGCCTTCTCAAATATAAATAAACATTAAAAAAATTTAAAAAAGAGGATATGCTTGTAATGCCACAAGAAGACACAGAAAAATAAACACCCAAATTTGGAGAATAGTGGCATGGCGGGTACCTTTGTAGCTAATAAGAATCAACTGATAAATGTCAGGTGTTTTTCTATTGAACGCAGGGGATTTACAATGTTTATTTCAAGCATTTACTAGAGCAAGTGTTCCCACTGGACAGTCATGTAACTCTCACTACAGAGCTCTAATTTGAGCTCTGTGCTTCCACAATCTGTGAAATACTTCCTTCCTTTGTGGTCCACAGCAGACGATGTAATACTCATTTGTTTTCTTGTTGTCTGGTTTCCTCAGCAGCTGAGGGCTATCAAGGGCAGGGACCATGTCTTTTGCCCCAGTCAGTATTTCCAGTGTCAGTCAAGCGTAGTGCCTAGTATATAGTAGGTACTTAAAAGATGTTTGCTGAGTGAATTTATAAGATATATACGTTGGTAGAAAGCTATATATGAGCTATGATGCCATTTCTTTAATCAACCCCAACACAAATTTTCTCCAGTCAGAAACACCTGGTTTGGATTGCCTGTAAGTAAGAAATAAATGTTTATTATTTATTTATGTATTTATGTATTTATTTATTTATTTTTAAATTTTTTTTTTGTTTTACATTTATTTATTTTTTGAGAGACATAGAGAGACAGAGCACAAGTTGGGGAGGGGCACAGAGAGAAGGAGACACAGAATCCAAACCAGGCTCCAGGCTCCGAGCTGTCAGCACAGAGCCTGACGCGGAACTCGAATTCACAAACCGTGAGATCATGACCTGAGCCAAAGTCGGATGCTTAACTGACTGAGCCACCCAGGCACCCCAAGAAATAAATGTTTATTATGTCAAACGACTAAGATTATGGGTTTTTTCTGAAACATGCGATCCTGTTATCCTAATACATCTGTTCATTAGCCTAAAGTAGCCTTCTATTTTCTCCAAACCAAAATTTTATCAAGAGCCAGGCCTCTCCTTGTATATTTCAGCTCACTTGTAACCACTATGCAGATTCCTTCTCCTTTGGCAACATGGTGACATACACACATTTTCTTAGTGTGATCTCACTATCATCCTCCTCGTGTCTTTGCCTTTATTCGTCCTATTCATGTTGCTTGGAATGCGTGTCCGTTTTCTTTTTACCTATCTGAATCTTTCTTGTCTTCCTTACCTAATTTTTGCTGGTCTATTGTGTTATATACCTTTTCTATAGACTCCATTGACACTCTTCCTTTGAACCTTTCTAGCACGGCAACTCTGAACTGCACGCTTTGGCTCATGACTAGGCTGTCTCGCTTTCTCCTCTTATGTGTTTGTTAGTCTAGTCTCCTCAGTTAGATTCCAAGCTGAGTACAGGGATCATTCATAGCAGCATCACCAGATCTAATAGGGTCCTAAACAAATGGTAGTCATTCGGTATTTCACAATTCATTTGCTCCATTGCCCCCACCTTCACATACTGCTTAATTTCATTTTGTTCAACAGACTCCAAATCTGATCAGATGGTAGTATCTCATGAAGCATTAAGCAGAGGTTGGTGATACTAAAGAGGAAGGGAGGAATCATTTACTGGGTACTAGGATTTAGACCATGCGTCAAAATGCAGGAAGAAAAGGAATTTGAGTGGGTGGAAGTTCAGTCTTAGTTCATTGTCAAGTGTGGGAAGGTCAGTAGTTTTAAGGAACTAAAAGAGCCAAAACATCAGAGCAAAAGGAGCTGAAGTTTGCTTTGAATTGAATTAAATTGTTTGTGTCCCACTGATGCCCATTTGAATACTTCTAGGCCTTATTTTTGATTTTTTGTTTTTTCCAGTTTCAGCATTAGAGGAAGAATATATATAGTAGTGCCTGCTTGCATGGTAGATCTTTCCACACGCATGCTATAGTTGCAATCCTGGCATGAATGCAATATGTGCAGTGACAATGAAGGTTGGGTCTCCCTGGGATTATGAGACATGTATGGGTTTGGGTATGGTTGCAGTATGATAGTGACATTCTGTTGATTTTGTTTCTTAACATCCTGGAATCTACCACCCGGATGCAATTGTATGTGGCTCTTTAGTTCTTGACTTTTTGCAGTGTACAAGGCCTCTGATGACATAGGAACTAAATAAGGCATAAATTCTAGAAAACTTTTTGACCGTCATCTATGGAATGCCAAGGAACAATTTTATCTGAATACATCTTTCTAGGTAAAGAGAGTTAAACAAAAGTCCTTTCTTTTCCATAGAAGGAATCTAAATTGTCTTGAAAGAATCAGCATTAGGATGTCTTGGAAAAGTGTGAATGGTGATATTTGTTGTGTTGCATTTTTGGAGATAGCATTCAATTTGTGCTGTGAGAAGAGATCATCGGATTAAGGACATAGTATGGAAAATAAACAAAAGCAGATATTAAATTGCAAATCTGTTAAAACACTCTCTGTTTTCAACTTTTTTTTTTCTTGATTTGTTCCTCTATTGGGTAAAAGAGATGTTTCCTTCATGGTCAACCTCTTGCTTCACCATAGGCTTAAACTTCACCTTCTGCCCCTCACCCAAGGTAATATATGTCAATCTATGTGGGGGGCTGTGCTAGTCTTCCCCAAAGAGGGGGAATTATGTCTATTTGCTAGAAACAAACTGAATTATTGAATTCTTGGAGAACTAATGCTTTTAATTTTCTGCCATAGGTCTCATAATTTGATATTAAATATCTCTGATAATATTAATAATTTCTTCCGATCAATAGAACCAAAGAAATATGGAGAGAGCAATTTGTCCATCTGTTTGTCTTCAGGTATACTTAAGCCACACAGTTGTTTCACTTTGTTGTGTAAAAGTTTAGGCCATTTTCACTTGCCCCGTTCTCAAGGGCAGTGCAACAACATGTATACCTTGGAACAAAAACCAAGTCATCTAAATGGGTGCTGTAGAGGCTGCTTTTAGGCAACAGGCTTGAGCAATGGAAACTTGAGCAAGGCAAAAGTGACCAGCAAGCTGAATGCAAACAGGTGCATGAAGTGACCTACCTTGAACTGACCATAGACCCAAACTAACCAGTGGCCTACTTACAATCAGGTACAGTTACCAAAAAAGGGAAAATTCCATTTATCTCCATACTCCCTCACTCCACCCTGTAACTAGAGCCCCTTACTACCGCCTTGTGGCAGACAGTCTCTCCTTTGCTGTCCTGCCTGATTCTCCCTTGCAGCATATTCAATAAACTTCTATATCTCCTTTGTTCTGCATTGGGTGAATTCTTTCACTACCCATGCTGCCAGCTTCCCCCTGATTGGAATGGCACCACAGGTGCAAATCTCAGAGGAATGGGAGAATGTCAGAACCATGAATGAAGATGATGGCTAGAAAGGAATGATAAAATTGTTCTCTTCCTGCTATGTTGTTGGCCAGCAAGGCATTTCTTGGAGGACTGCACCTCAGAAAAAATAGATTTTTGTGAGTAAAGAATACAGATAGATATCTTGAAACTGCTTGATTATTGCAATTATACTGAAGATTTTTGTTAGATCTTCAGAGGAATATAGATTATTGGGGAAAAACTGTTGGAGGGGTTTTATTTGTTTTTTTTTTAACGTTTATTCATTTTTCAGAGAGAGAGAGCATGAGCAGGGAAGAGACAGACAGAGAGGGGGATAGAGGATCCAAAGTGGGCTCTGCACTGACAGCAGTGAGCCCGATGAAGGGCTCAAACTCATGAACTATGAGATCATGACCTGAACTGAAGTCAGATGCTCCAACGACTGAGCCACCCAGGTGCCCTTGGATGCATTTCATTTAAATAATAGTTACATGTATGAAGAATATTGACATCATAAAGCACCTTCAGTAAAATGGCTATTGATAATTTTTGTTGTCACTTCCCAACCACTGTAGCTGAGGCACAGGAGTGCAAGAACTTCTGTCTCCAGGGATCCCAAACAGACCAGGTTTGGCCACTCACCACTAACAAAATACAAAGGCAGGAAAACCAGCTGGTGGTGAAACCAGAAAGGAATTTATATCAGTGGGACCACAAGGGTAAGACAGAGGACTAACTTCTCGCAGACTGTCTCCAAAGTGCCAAAATACCTCGTGGTTTATATAAGGAAAATGTGTCACAAAAGTCGGTGGGTATAGGCAGGTAAGCAGCAAATGTCAAAATGATCATTGTCTGGGGGTCAGTCACGGGGGTCTTGCTGGTTCAGGGCAGTCCTTACACTTAATGGTCTAGTTTTGGTTCCCATCAGGAGATCCTTTATCCATAGGGTCTATTGCCTGGGTTAAGAGATGAGCTGGAAAGAAGAACTTCATCTATTAGATGGTATAGACTGAGGCCAAACTGGTGGTAGTTGAAGTCCTCTTTCAAGACCTCTAAATATTCCAGTTATTTTGTAACTTTATTGTGAAGTTTTTAATGAGTGATTTTAAAAATGGGAGTCTTTCCCCAGGTTGGTTCCCTACCTCAAGCTCCATCAAGATGTGTTTAAGCTTCTGGAATGTGCTTACACTATGAAACTTTGAACAACAGCTAAGAGAAACTGAGCGTCCTTTACATATTTTGCCTTGAAGTAAAAGATGGTTTCAAGGTGTCTAGCCTGGGAAGAATGATGGTAAAAGTGACAAAAAAACAGTTACGTAGAAACAAACTAATGAGAGGAAAAATAGCTACTTCACTTTGTGGACCATGGAGGTGATAGGACTACAGATGTTTAAGAGCAGCCAGGAGAATGTATTCAAACACCTTAAACATTAGGGATGGAGATGCCAAATTCACAGGCATCTGTGCACTGTTGAAGGTTTGTGGTAGGTAAGTTTACTATGTGATCTTTGTCTTCCCTTCTCTAACCACTACCCAGCTCGACCCAATCAATTTCATCTTTTGAGATTTTATTTATTTTTTCTTTCTAATAAGCTACATGACACTTTTTATGGCTATATGTCATGTGAGGGGTGGAGTCATGGGGAGACACGAAAGTTTTCCACTACTCCTCTGTGAATCAGAAGAAAAGAAAAAAAGAAGAGACCGGGAGGAAGAGAAGAGGAGAGAAGAGAAGAGAAGAGAGGAGAAGAAAGAAAAAAAAAAAGAAAAGAAAAAGGAAAAGAACAGGGAAAAAAGGATGCCTGCTGAGGTGTATGAATTACAAAGCCTTGATCAATTGTTGTGTAAACAGAATCATTTTGATAACAGGAGCCAAGTCTCCTTGTTAAACTGTGCCTGATGTTTGACACCCTCTGTTGCTACTGTTTTATCACAGCTTGTTCAACATTCAGAATTCCTTTATGAGCTCTGTGAGAAGCCACTAAAAGCATTCTTTGATGATACAGTCACCTCTGGGAAACACATCTGAGCTTTAACCAAGAAATGTATGTGGGAGAACATTTCTGATATCTTGTTTAATAGGCAAGACTATCATGTCCTCCTTTCAAATACACTTTAAATGACATCGAGTAGATTTAGAGAGATTTGTAACAAAATGGGATTGGTGTGACAATAGACTTCCTTCACCCATCCTTTTATGGAGATCTTTATGTAGCAAAATGTCCAATTATGGGCTCAGCCCAATCATTTTTTGGAACATGACCCTGTATTTCAGAATACCTCATCATTTAAAAAGTATCTCTGTTTTAATCCTTCCTGATACAAATTTAATTCACTCCGGTGCTCAAGGGTTATAGTAAGTGTAGTTACACGCTGCTTTGTGCTTGCCTCACAAAGCTTCCAGCAGAAACCAATCAAGAGAGATCTCTTTAGTCTTAACAGTAGGCAGATAAGTTTGAATGAAATGTATGAACATCTTTCCACAAATGGACATCTGTACTGGATTTGTTAATCTCTGAGTAGGTATGTGTGATGAAAATGGTATGTCATTGTGGAGTTTTCTGAGTGGAGGGCTATCAGTTTGTACAAACAAGGAGTGTGCTCTCCTTTGGGGACTTAATACCTTGTTGCATTGCCGTTTATATAGCTTTGATTATGGCATCTTCCTTTTCAAAGTGGCAGGAGTCACTTCTTGCCTAAAGGAACTGTGGTCAGTTCGACAATAAAGCAGTTCATAATTCATTTGTCTTTTATTTCTTTTACTTGTAATGTATACTACAAACTGTCCTCTCTCCAAAAATTTCAACATGTCAAGTTCAACGCCTCCTTTGCGTCAATCTGTAATTCCTTAGTGAGTTCCTAAACTTGCCACTGAACTACAAAGGTATATATCACAACTAGAATATGAGCAAGTAGGTCTCAAATTAAAAGCTGACGGCAATTTACTTTAGGAGACTGTGTTAAAATAAGGATTGTGGACTATGCCTTCGAGTCTTCATGTTTGCTTTTGTGTTGAGGCTAGCATGATATATGTGCAAGGATGGTAATCCAAATGAGAGATGTGTTCTCTAATCCAAACTTTTATCTCTATGACACTCAAATACGCCACAGACATTTGGTAACAGTGGTTACTTTTTTGTGTCCACTTGGCTGGGCTAAGGGATGTTCAGAGAACAGGTAAAATATTATTTCAGTGTGTGTTGTCTGGAAGAGATTAGCATTTGAATTGGTAGACTGAATAAAGACCCACCCTCACCAATGTGGGTGGGCATCATCCAGTCTATGGAGGGCCTGACTAGAACAAAAAGGTGTTGGGTTAATTTCCTCTCTGCTTAAGTTGGGACATCATCTTCTCCTGCCCTCAGACTTTAGTGCCCAAATTTCTTTGGCCTTCAGGTTTGCTTTGGAATTTATACCACTGGCTCCTCCGGTTCTCAGGCCTTTGGGTTTGGATTGGATCTACACCACTAGTTGTCCTAGACTTCCAGCATGCTGGCAGCATATCATGGGACTACTCAACCTTCATAAGTGTGAGCCAATCCCTCATAATAAATCTCTTTCTGTATTCTACATATCCCATTGGCTCTATTTCTCTGGAGAATCCTAATTCAAGGACTTACTAAAACAACACTTTACAATCCTATAGCCATAGGAAGCTCCCTTAAGAATATTAAACTATTGGCCATTTAATTTTTATATCCAGTTAAACACATATTAGTATTATAGGTCAAATGGAGACCTGTGTAGAATATTGGAAGACACAGCTTCTCCCTTTGAATTTAAGACTCCAGTTTGGATAAAAAGTTGAGTAAGAAAAACTCTTTTTAGTATGTCTCCTGGAAGTTTTCTGTGTACTCTTGTTTCCACTTGGGTAAAATGCTCAATGCTTAATACTTAATGATTAATACAGTGCTTCATGTAGAGCAGCTAAGAAAGGGCTCTCAATAACATGGTGAATCACCATGTTGTACACTTGAAATTAATATAACATTATATATAAACTATACTTCAATAAAAAAGGAGGGCTCTCAGTACACAATGTGTATTGTGGTAGGAAGAATTATGTCCCTCTCCCCTAGAAGATGCCGATTTCCTAATCCCTGGAACTTTTGATTCTGTTGCTTTACATGGTTTAAGGGATTTTACAGAGGTGTTTATTTTGAAGGATCCTGAAACAATGAGAGTAATCTGGGTTTCCCAGGTGGAACCAATCTAATCACTTGTGTCTTTCAAAGCAGAGAAATTTTCCTGGCTCCAGGCAGAGCAAGATGTGTCCACAGAAGGACAATCAGAGACATAGATGCAGGTTGAGGATCCCACCCGATGTCCCTGGCTTCCCTGGCTTTCCTGGCTTTGAAGATAAAAAGAGGTCAACAGCTGAGAAATGTGGACAGACTAGAGAAGCTGCAAATGGAACAGAGTATTGGTGAGTTGAAATTGGTTTAATAATTTCCTAATGTTAATGTGTACAGCTCATGAGCTACTTGTTTAGAATTCATATCGCCAGACCTAACCTCAGGCATTCTGATGCATTTTATCTAGTGTGGGATTATATCTAATGCCTGATTCATTATATCTAGTCAGAAAGTTAACTTCATTTTTACAACCATTCATCAAGATGAGCTCAAAAATCCATCGTAGCCTGATTTTATTAAAGGTAAATTGCCATAATAAGAAAGAATGAAATCATGACATTTGCAACAACGTGGATGGAACTGGAAGGTATTATGCTGAGTGAAATAAGTCAGTCGGAGAAAGACAGATACCATATGTTTTTGCTCATATGTGCATCTTGAGAAACTTAACAGAAGACCTTGAGGGAAGGGAAGGGGAAAAAAAATAGTTACAGAGAGGGAGGAAGACAAACTATAAGAGATTCTTAAATACAGAGAACAATCTGAGGGTTGATGGGGGATTGGGGGAGAGAGGAAAAGGGGTGATGGTCATAGAGGAGGCCACTTGTTGGGATGAACACTGGGTGTTGCATGCGAGCGATGAACCACGGGAATCTACCCCCAAAACCAAAAGCACACTTTACACATTGTATGTTAGCCAATTTGACAATAAATTATATTTAAAAAAAAAGTAAATTGCCATATTTACCTCATAATTTTGTCCTTTTTTTCCATATTTATATTACAGAATCAGACATACCCGCATAGGTACTTTTGACTGCATTTTAGTCAGCTTGTGCTTACTTCAGCAGGACATGTACTAAAATTAGAACAACACGGAGATTAGCATGGTCTCTGCGCAAGGGTGACATGCAAATATGTGACGTTAGTCATCTAGATGGCCTCTTTCTAGAAAATTCGGAAATTTTTAACCTCAGGTTTTGAAAACTTCACCAGGGGCACTTGACCAGAAGGATCAGGAATGTCCTCCTCTGGAACATTTACTACGCATGTTTATTTGTTTAATGTGTGTCTGCCAGGCTTGTCTGTAAATTCCATCAAGGCAGAAATCAGTAGCTCCACCAAAGGGCAACAGGCCCGACCCCATTAATCAAGAAGCACTTTGTTTTCAGGTACTACCATTTTGAGGTAATGATAGGAGAGGTGCAGGGCAGGGATAGACTGAAGACACACTCAGGAAATAAAATGAGCAGATCTAACAATCTGCTGAAGGATTGCAGAAAAATATTCTTGAGCTTCAAGCTTAAGTTGTTGGATGGGCATATCCCCAGTCAAGGAAGAAATGCATTTGGTGGGAGATCAGTTTGGGAGATCATATGCTTTGGGATGTCTGTGGGCGCTAATCATCCGTGAGTAAGTGCAGATACATGGGAATCTGCACTTCTCTGGCGGGGCAGATGGCCCCCAAAGACGCCTGTGCTCTCATTCTCAGAGATGTTGTTTTCCATGACAAAGAGACTTTGCACATGTGTTTGAAGTTAGGAATCTTAAAATGGTGAGTGTACCCTGCATTACCCAGGTGGGTCCAATCCAATCACAGACGTTCTTTAAAGCAGATCTTCCCCAGCTGCAGAGAATCCAGGAGGGCAGTGTGGAAAACCCTCAGCCTACTGTTGCTGGTTTTGATGCAGAAAGGCAGCCTTGAGCCACGAATGCAGCGTGCTAGCCTTCAAGACGCTAGAAAGGTAAGGAAATGCTTTGTCACAGAGTCTCTAGAAAGAACTCAGGTTTGCCAACACCTTGTTTGTAGCCCAGTGAACTCTGAAACTGATTTTGGACTTGTGACCTTTCAAACTGTAAGAGAGCAAACTTACGTTGTTCTAAGCTTACACCCATTTGTGTTAATTTTTAAACAACAACACTATAAAATGAATAAAGCCACTATCCTGTTTCCCCAAACAAAACAAGTTTATGAAACTTGATAACATAATTCTCTGGGGCCACATTCTCTAAAGCCAAGAAAAGGAGCAAATTCTCCCCCCTCAGTTCCCTTTCATTTTGAGAGATATTTGCTTAGTTGACCTCTGAACTGGGTTTTCACGGACAAATTCTTATGATGCTGCTGAGGAAGCTGGCAGGTGAGGCATGCTGTGACATCCAACAGACAACACAGGGCTGACTCTCTACCAATCACAGGGTCAAAGCCAGATTTTGAAAGAGAAAATTTCACACTCTGCCCCAGTTCTCATTCTCAGTATCTATCAGTTTGGATTTGCTCCATCACTAGTGAAACTCATGCTTTCCTGAGAAGCGGTGGCTGAGCTGTGTTTAGGGAGGGAAGCATGGGTATCTGAGCATGGCTACACTTAGAAGCAACAACGTAAATTGGACACCTGTCTTCCATAATCTCTGATCCTTCTTGTTGAATGTTACAGTGCAGTCTCAGGAGAATCCGTTGATCACCTGGCTGAGACAGTGGTGGTCAGTTTTCTCTGCTGTAAGATTACTCTTTTTTGGAACCTTTTTTTTTTTTTTTTTTTTTTTTAACATATTCTTGTCTTTGGAAGAAACCGATGATGTGCAACCTAAGCATGAGGAGCGGAGGGTTAGGTTCTGCCTCCTTGAATATGGAAAATATGCATAAGTTATTTGGAATTCTGTGCATATTTGTCTAGTCTCCACTTTTTTGAGTAAAGTCTTTATAGCGGTATGGACTTGTGACTCCTATATTCTGATTTATAATGCACTACGACTTTATTTTGTTGATAACTTCTTCTGCCTTCAGTCACTGGGAGTTCTTTAAGTTTGTTGCTGTGTCCTGTTGACCTACTCATATTACTATGGGTTTTTTTTTTGTTTGTTTGTTTGTTTGTTTGTTTTGTTTGTCTTTGAGTGCCACCTTACTTTCTGGCAATACAAGATCTCAAGATTCATCATGTATTTTTCCTGCCCCAGTCCTGGAATCAGCTTTTTTTTTTTTTTTTATATCCCCTAGGAATCCGTGGTTATTTTTATTGGTGAATGGTACTATAAACCAAGATCTGAGTATTAAGTGAGCTCATTGCTACCAGGGAGTTACTGTGTTTAGGTCCCCTTAGGTGGCAGAGTAAGGAAATATATATATATATATACATATATATATATGCATATATGTATATATATGTATATGTATGTATATATATATATATATATATGCATACTCTAGCCTGTGTATATAGGCATACCTATAAATATCTTTATATGTGACAGTATTCACTGATACTAAGCCGAAAGTGAGTTCATGTGGAGGTCTCCAACTCTAATCCATTACCACATAGATTATTCTAGTCTCTCCCCCTTGCTTTTCTGTAGCCACCTACTCCAACTGTGAGAAAACTTGCTCCCACCATCCGTTTTCATTTAATTAATTGTTTGATCCCGGGAGAGATGTGTTTCAAGTGTTGACACATATCCCCAGGAGATGCAACTTTGTTAACTAGAATACAGTTTTTTTTTTAATTTTTTTTAACGTTTATTTATTTTTGAGACAGAGAGAGACAGAGCATGAACAGGGGAGGGTCAGAGAGAGAGGGAGACACAGAATCTGAAGCAGGCTCCAGGCTCTGAGCTGTCAGCACAGAGCCGGACGCGGGGCTCGAACTCATGGACTGTGAGATCATGACCTGAGCCGAAGTCGGACGCTTAACCGACTGAGCCACCCAGGCGCCCCTAGAATACAGTTCTTATGTGTAGTTCCAATTAACTTTAGAGATCTTATTTCGTACATTACTTAGGTTAGCAACTTTTCCTCCACCCTCTTTAATGACATTGTTTCAGGTATTTGTAACTCTGTTAGATTCTTTGTCCCATTCTGTGTTTGGTCTTGAGATCCCGTAACTTCTTAAAGGATATATTTTTAAGTGCATATATAAAGGTTCATTTTTGTGCTGTAAGGTTCAGCAGGTTTTAGTAAGTGCACAGTACCATATATCCACCCTTGGATTTTTCTATAGAATAGTTTTATGATACTAAAAGCTTCTGTGCTCCACCAATTTAACATCTCTCTAACCTCTAGCCACCTGTTCATTCGTTATCTTCACAGTTTTACCTTTTCTGGAATGTCTTATAAATGGCATCATACAGTTTGTAGCTTTTGCAAACTGCTTTTTTTCATTTATTACAATGCATTTCAGATTCATGTGTCTGCACGATTTGATAGCTCATGACTTTTTTTTATCACTAAATAGTATTATTTGAATGGATACACAACTTTTTTTTTTCCTCCATTCATCTGTTGAGGGGTATTTTTGCCACTTCCTTTTTTTTTACATTTATGAATAAAGTGACTGGCTATAATGATTCACATGCAAGTGTTTGTGTGGACTTGAGTTTTCAATTAAAGAAGGTAAATGTTCAAGTCCTTGCCCATTTTTTATCAGATTATTTTTCTTTTGAGTTATAGGAGTGCCTTATATATTTTGGAAATTCACTCCTTATCATATTGATGCTTTTCAAATATTTTTTCCCATTCTGTAGGTGGCCTTTTCATGCCAGTGATTATTTCCTTTCCTGCAAGAACTATTTTAGTTGGTACTCACACATGTCTATTTTTGCTTCTGTTGTCTGCCCTTTTACTGTTCTATTTACCAAAAAACCCATTGCTGAGACTAATGTCAAGAAGCTTTTCTCTTATGTTCTAAGAGTTCTGCAGTTTCAGGTCTTATGTTGAAATCTTTAATCCATTTGAGTTGACTTTTGCATATGTGTAAGGTAGGACATAATTTCATTTCTTTTCTTCCTTTCTTTCTTCCTCTCTCCATCCCTCCCTTCCCTTGTTTTTTTTGTACATATGGATAGCCCATTTTCCCAGCACCATTTGTTGAAGAGACTGTTCGTTCCCCATTCTGTGTCCTTGGCATCCTTGTCTAGGATGAGTTGACTGTATGGGGTAGGGTTATTTGTGGGCTCTGATTTTATTTCTTTGTCTATATGTCTGTATTTATGCCAGTACCATGCTATTTGAATGAATGTAGCTGTAGTGTATACACGTTGTACTGTATGTTTTAAAATTAAGAAGTATGATGCCTCCAGCTTTGTTATTTAAGACGAGTTTCACCATTGGTGGGCTTCTATAGTTCCATACCAATTTGAAAATTGTTTTTTTTTTCTATTTCTATAAAAAATTTTGATGGGTATAGTATCAAATCTGTACATCACTTTAAATAGTATGAACATTTTAACAATATTAAGTCTTCAAATTTATAAACGCAGGATGTCTTTCCATGTATTTGTGTGTCTTCTTATTTCTGTCATCAATGTTTTCTAGATTTTAACATACAAATCTTACACCTTCTTGGTTAAATTTAATCCTAAGCATTGTATTTTTTCTGATGCTGTTGTCAATAGAATTGTTTCTTTTATTTTCTTTTCAGATATTTTGTTGTTAGTGTATAGAAATGCACCTGGTTTTTATATGTATATTTATATTTCCTGCAACTTCACTGAATTTGTTGATTAGCTCTAACGGTTTTGGTGGAGTCTTATGGTATTCTACTTACAGGATCATGTTACCTGCCAACAGGTAATTTTATCTGACTTTTTTTCTGATTCGGTTACCTTTTATTTCTTTCCTGATGGCTCTGGCTAGGACTTCCAGTACTCTGTTGGATAGAAGTGGTGAGTGGACACTTTGACTCGTTCCTGATTTTAGAGGAAAAAAATTCAACATTACACCATTGAGTATGATGTTAGCTATGGGCTTGTTATATGTGGCCTATTTTATGTTGAGTAATGTTCTTTCCATTCCTTGATGCTTGAGGTTTTTTGTTTTTTGTTTTTTTATCATGAAACACTGTTGAATTTGTGAAATGTTTTTCTACATCTGTTGTTGATATGATCATGTTATTTTTATCCTTCATTATGTTAGTGTGATATGTCACACTGATTTGCACAGGTTGAAATATCCTTGCATCCCAAGGATAAATATCACTTGCTCATGGTGTATGATCCTTTTAATGTGCTCTTGAATTTGGTTTGCTAGTATTTGGTGAGGATTTTTACACAATCATAAAATGATTTGGGGAGTTTTTCTCAATGTTTTGCAAAGTGTTTGACAAAGATTCATATTCATCAACAGAATGAACAGGCAATATGTGAAATGGGAGAAAATATTTACAAACCATACATCTCATAAAGTGTTGGTTTCCAAGATAAGTAAGGGACTCTTTTTTTTTTTTCATTAAGGATATTTTATTTAGGGAATAACATATGTAAATAAAGTTTTAATATCATAATAAAGTTCAGAGGCATGAATTACAGGCTAATCCTGTAGGAAACCGCCCTGTGTCTACATTAGATTTATTTTTATTTTTTATTTCTGTAATATGAAATTTATTGTCAAATTGGTTTCCATACAACACCCAGTGGTCATCCCAACAGGTGCTGTCCTCAATGCCCATCACCTACACTCTCCTTCCTCCCACCCCCCATCAACCCTCAGTTTATTCTCCGTTTTTAAGAGTCTCTTATGGTTTGGCTCTCTCCCTCTCTAACTTCTTTTTAGTACAAAAAAAATCTGATTTAAAAAAATGGGCAAGAAACTTAAATAGTCATTTACATAATGTATTTGAAAACTTATGTACACATAGATACCTGTATGTGAATTATTATAGCAGCTTTATTCATAATTGACCCAAACAGGAAACAACAAAGATGTTCTCCAGTAGGTGAATGGCCAACTAAAGGTGTCAAACATCATTAATTATTGGGAAGTTCAAATCAAAATTACAATGCAGTATCACTTCACATCTGTTAGAGTTATTATCTAAAAAACAAATGATAACAAAGGTTGAGCTTGTAGAGGAATTGGAATCCTTGTGTACTGTCGTTGGACACACAAAATGCTACAGCGGCTATGGAAAGAGCATTGAGATTCCTCAAAACATTAAAAATAGAAATACTATATCATTCAGTAATCTCACTTCTGAGTGTTGGCCCAACTGAATCAAAATAAGAATCTTGAAGAGATATCTTCACTCCTATGCTCATTTCACTACTAACAACAGTAGCTATGACATGGAAACAACCTGTATCCATGGACAGATGGATGGTAAAGATAGTATGATATTTAAATATAATGTAGTATTCTTCAGCCTTCAAAAATAAGGAAATCCTGCCACCTGTGAAGCATGGATGAACCTGGAGGACATTGTGCTAAGCGAAGTAAGCCAGTCACAGAAGGACAAATACTGTGTGATTCACCTGCAGGTACCCAGAGTAGTCAGAATCATGGGAGCTTAATCAGTAGTGTTTGCCAGGGCCTCGGCATGGGGCAAACATTATTCGCTTGTTATAAAGTTTGAGTTATACTAGGTGAATATGTTCTAGGTGTCTGCTGTACAACATAGTGCCTATAGTTAATAATAAGGTATATGCACTTCATGGTTTAAGAAGGTAAATATCTATTAAATATTACAACACACATGAAAACCCCAAAGGAACACAAGGAAATCCTGGAAGGTGTCCAATATATCTCTTATCTTGATGGTGGTGGTGGTATCATGGATGTTTGCATATGTCCAAACTCATCAAATTATATATAATATGTGCAGTTTTTAAAATCAGTTATGCCTCAATAAGGCTGTATAAAAAAGAAAAATAAGAGTAGTTCATGGGTACAACTTATAGGAAAAAGTAAGTTAGGTAAATACCTAAAGAGCATGATTCTACAATTCTAATACATTTCTTCTTTATTGTCTGCAATTTCTGGTTCTCCTCAGCGTGGGTCCATTTATTTATTCTCTCACCTTTATTTATTTCTTTCCACATTAAAAAGACACTCAAAACTTTCACTCAACATGAAAAACAGGTATTCTTATTCCAATTCATTAGAAAAGAAGGCTAATTATAAACTTTATTAAAAAGAATATAGGTTTTCAAACTGTATTAAGGAACATGTTATCAACAGAGTGTCTAAGGATTTATCAACATGTCTTTTTTTTTTCTTTTCATCACTCTGGTTTCCTTACCCACCCTCCTTTCATGTATCTATTTTATAGCAAGATTCATAGCATCATATACATCAGAAAGGAAGTAGAAATCTGTACTAGAGTATACCTACCAATATTTAAGTTGATCAGAAAATAGTAGGAATGCAAACATCCCTAAATGGCATCTGATGATGAGGTGATGGGAATTAAAAAAAAGAAAGAAAGAAAGAAAAATAAATTGCTAAGCAAAATTTACACTCAAGATCTATACACCGGAGATGGAGAATACTTGATACACCTTTAGTACTTAATTTCTGCAGAAGAGAGATGATTTCCCTTAAGACCAAGGACTAAAAGAACATGAAATGTTTCACATGTGAGGTGAACAAATACTGAGTATAAACTGTAAGAAGACAATTTTTTTTTATCTGGAGGATTTTACAATTCTTAATACAAGGTAAGCTATCACTAACATAAATATAAAGAGTTTGAGGAATTCAGAAGGAGAAGGAATGTATCTAATTAGGAAAACCTCATTAGGCTTTAAGGAGGAGGGAGCACTTGACAGATAAGAATTTGACAAATGGGAACAGAATGGGCAAACCTAGAGGTGGAAAAAGATCATGAATATTTAAGAAACATGAAATAATCCTGCATAGCTTTTGGGTAGGCTAACAGTGAACAATAAGTTAGAAATTGAACAAGGCTTATATTTTTGGAAATCCCTAAAAGTCCTACAAAATTGTATTTAATTCACTGGACAATAAGATGCCATTGAAGATGTTCAGGACCATTACTTTGCAAAAATAATTAAGGCAAATTAGATGAAATAACAAAAATGAGAATGAAGAGGTCATTGGTGTTTTCCCTCTAAGTCTGGATTTCAGACACGAGTGTGCATGACAATAGTGTGGAGAGTAAACTAAAAAGCCAGTGACTGGTCCCAGCCCCTGAGACAATGATCCAGGTACCTTAACAAGCAGTTAAGGCAGTTCTGTGCATATTAAAGCCTGAGTGTCTAAGTGACAGATGAGAACCTGACCTTGAATATGGCAGAAGAAATGGTTCCTAGGGTACAGATCAGACAGATGTGGCACCCTAGCTGCACAATCTGAATTTTTATAGATGAGTCATTTTCAAATCTGAGGCTCACTTAACCAAAGCATCAAAAACAATGGATGTTTAAGCTCTGCATCACTAATTCTCAGAACTGCATTCTGAAGGTGACCGTAAAACTGAGCACTGCCTTAACACACACGGTTTGTGGTTGGATCTAGCAAGTTGAGACTTATCAGACTAATAGAATAGTGTCATCATTACTTCTCCAATTTCTTCAAAGCATGGTTGGGGTGCTGAGAGAGATTATGGAAAACAGGGAGATGAGATTGAGTTCTTCCAGGTCAGAGATACTAACTCCTTCATCTGTCAAAGCAGGGTCAATGTTAGTGGAATGAAGTAAGAAATGAACGAATGAAGTGAAATGAATGAAGAGGAACCTGGCCTATTTTTAACGAAGGTTTACAGGACAGTAGTTCAAATAGTTGCAGGAAAAATACTATCATTATTGGCCCAGTGACAAAGATTTTTAAAGATGATAAAACATTGTTTCAATAAGTCTCTGTGGCTTTCTACCACACCTAGGAACACACGTAAGCTGAAAGCTGAAATCTATTAGTCTTTCTTGTGGGGCCTTTACGTCCTATTCCCAGAAATCCTTCTGCTGGAATTCTGTACACAGTAACAGTTGCTGGTAGAAAGGTATCTCAGATGAGGACATTCCTGATAGAATATCTGTTTGAGCGTCTCTCGGGCAATATGAATTTCTGGTACCAGATTCTCCTCCTTATCCTTAGAAAATTCAGCAAAGAATCACATAAAGCACAGAAGAGAGCCCCAAAGAAAAATTGGTCTTACACAGCAGACTTGACTTGCTCTAAAGAAATGCAGTTGTGAATAAACTGTTTGAATAGCATTTATAAATACTTAATAGAAAAAGGTCTCAAGTGATGATAATAGTATGTCTGCTTGAACAAGGTGTTAAATTCTGGAAAGCAACTATTTTCTAGGCCATCTATTGGAGCATAATTATTTAAAATTAACATTAAAAATAAAACCAAAATTATTATAATTAATCATGGAATATTTTCAGAGCAGTGAGAGCAGTGGGAATTCCTTCAGTTTAGTAGCTACTGAAGTCATCCCTTCTGCAGAAAGGACAAAAGGCCAGTAATAAAGAACATGACTTTAAATTGATATCCATATGTTATTTATTATAATAGGTTATAGTGTTATTTATAATATGTTTGGTTCTTGAGCTCTGACTCTTGAGCTTTGTCACTTGGAAGAAAAATATATTCCCTACAAGTTTGACTAAGTGATGTTTCAGCTTCTAAAATATTATGTATGGTACAGTGTTTTTTATTTTTTTTGCTTATTTTTTTTAATGTTTTATTTATTTTTGAGAGAGAGACAGAGCCTGAGCTGGGGAGGGGCCAAGAGAGGGAGACACAGAATCTGAAGCAGGCTCCAGGCTCTGAGCTGTCAGCACAGAGCCCAATGTGGGGCTTGAACTCAGAAGTTGTGAGATCATAAACTGAGCTGAAGTCGGACGCTCGACCTACTGAGCCACCAAGTGCCTCTGTATAGTACATTGTTTTAAGTTGAAAAGTTCAGATAGGAATCCAGAAGTTTTTTGATTTATTGGCAAAGTTGTATGATTACTTTTTTTTTTCGCTGCAGATTATTAACATTACTCTTAGATGACTTGAAATCGATCTTATTTCTTTCATTTGGCTTTTTCTAGGATTATAAGAGTGACAATACTCTGCTCCAGAAGAGATTTGCTTTCTCTCATAGAACAGAGGTTCTTCTAGCCACACTGTATCTTAACATACATTTCATCCCACATAGTAAGCTGCTATTTAATGGAAACAATGAGCCCATTGATGCAGACAAAGTAGCTATTGTCTGAGGGCCCGTGAGTCATTCTCAAGTCATAGAAAGTATAGTTATTAACTTCAGTCATAATCATAGGCATTTAGAAATCTTAGTAACTAACTCCAGTATATAGAAATCTGTAACTGATCCTAAACTTAGACCTAAATTTCACATTGACTGGCATGGTCAAATTTACCTTGTAGAATAAGGAAATAGCAGACTAGGAACCATGTACTTGATGGTCTTCTTTATGAAATTAGCATCATATACAATTTTTATAACATTCAGTAGTCATTATTAATTCCATTAAAGATTAATTTTAGATGCAAAAGTATTTCAAATCAAACTGTTGTTTCCTTTCAGGTATCATATTGATACTATATTCTTAGATTATATCTTTAATTATAATTTGCAAGAGTCTGTCTAAAAATGAACAAATACAGGGGCGCCTGGGTGGCGCAGTCGGTTAAGCGTCCGACTTCAGCCAGGTCACGATCTCGCGGTCGGTGAGTTCGAGCCCCGCGTCAGGCTCTGGGCTGATGGCTCGGAGCCTGGAGCCTGTTTCCGATTCTGTGTCTCCCTCTCTCTCTGCCCCTCCCCCGTTCATGCTCTGTCTCTCTCTGTCCCAAAAATAAATAAACGTTGAAAAAAAAATTTAAAAATGAACAAGTACAAATGATTTTTTCATGACATAACTTTTACCCTATGTTTATCATCCAAGTATACATTAAACCATTGTGTGTGTGCAATAAATATTTAACAATAAGAATAGACTCTAAATATATTTCTTTATTGGATTAGTTTAGAAATGTTCTCAGGATTTACTGAAATTTTGAAGACCGGAATAATGAATATAAACATAAATTTGACTAGTGCCTAATTGTAGGCCCGAATCCTGTAACTAAACCTCAGAAGACAGCACCCCCCGACCAGGAAAAAACATGCTGGTCTGATGGGAGGAATAACATTTAAATGAGAAGTTTAAAACCCTTTTTAAACATTGAATTTACTTGAGTAGCAACTTACTTTTCACATTTAAATGTTAGTTTTGCCAGAAATTTTCTAACTTCAGTTGAGTATTTCAAGCAATATCTTGAAGGACTGTGAGAAAAGTTAAATGTGTGGCCTATCCTGCATAAAACAAGACAAATTGAAACTTTCAGGAGTAAGAGGATTCTTTAAATTACTTCTTCTGAATGGAACTTGTATACTAACTTGACAGGGAGGTACCAAAATACTGTATGTGGACCTAATCAAAATATTAGTGTCTTAAGAAGAAAGAGAGTAGTCATTGATTGTTTAAAACATGAGTGGCCATTTTAATTTCCATTGATATGTGTTGATGAAATGTCAAAATTACACTAAATTTTATGGGAGGAAAAATTTTTGAAGAGCTGCTAGCATTTGAGGACACATTCACATCATGGATTTTATGAGTATATTCTGGAATTCATTTCATCATTGATTTTTTTTTTCTAGATTTATTAAATGTGTGCTGAACCTGGGATATTCAAAGAGAATCTTCATTCTCTAGTCCAGTGGAAATACATACAGTGCTTCTTTGTGTCTCAATGCTTTGCAGAGTTGTCAGTGAACCTAATTCCTTCTGTTTTTACTTTCAGCCTCCTCTCCTAATATTTGGAAGTATTTTTTTTTTAACATTTATTTATTTTTGAGAGAGAAAGAGCTTGACTGGGGGAGGGGCAGAGAAAGAGGGAGACACAGAATCTGAAGCAGGCTCCAGGCTCTGAGCTGCCAGTACAGACCCTGATGCAGGGCTCAAACCCAGGAACCTTGAGATCCATGACCTGAGCTGAAGTTGGGACTTCACCGACTGAGCCACTCAGGTGCCCCTGGAAGTAAATTCAGGCTGGGACCAAGACTAACAAATAGTAGGATGCAAAACTGAGATAGTGTCATTTTGCCAATTTATTTGCCCGACAGACCCTTTTTTTTTGGAAGGAAATCCTTCTGGGGAACCTGGATGAAAGATGTAAATTGGTTCCTAACAAGCTGTCCCACCGGGGCACTTCAGAAGTGCAGACAAGTCAGCACTGGGTACAGTATAGGGTCTAATGGAGATCCCCTTTTAAGGTTAAATGGCATTAAGGTTGGGAGATATTTTTTCTTTGTTGCCAAGCAGTGGCTTGGATGTTCTCTAGTAGGGAATGGGAAAATGTCCTTTACAAGGATGGAAAGATGAATAGGGCTTAAGTGGGTGCTTGGGTGAATTAACTGATAAGCTGAAAATGAATTCTAGAAATGCACCTTTAAGCATCTTTCTGTCCTGGGAATTTTGAAATTGGCATTTGACCTTGAAATCATGCGACTTGGTTCACACTATAATTCACAATTGTTATCAGATAACAATTGTTGTTGTTTTTTAAAATGATAAACATAATTTGGATGTACAGCAGTGTTAGGTAAGAGTTACTGGGGGGCGCCTGGGTGGCGCAGTAGGTTAAGCGTCCGACTTCAGCCAGGTCACGATCTCGCAGTCCGTGAGTTCGAGCCCCGCGTCAGGCTCTGGGCTGATGGCTCAGAGCCTGGAGCCTGTTTCCGATTCTGTGTCTCCCTCTCTCTCTGCCCCTCCCTCGTTCATGCTCTGTCTCTCTCTGTCCCCAAAATAAATAAACGTTGAAAAAAAAAAAAGTTTAAAAAAAAAAAAGAGTTACTGGGAAATGACATACGAGAAGTGTGGTTAATGGGTAATGGGAAAAAACTCCCCCTTTGTTACCATTATGAATTTTTTCTGTCTTCCTTATGTCCCATTAACGTGTTGTTATCATTTTGCAATAAGAAGTTCTGGATGGAAAAGAAGACATGTGGCTTTATCTTTGTACATTTACTCTTTGAGGAAAATCTGGGTGTTGAAGGAGTTAGTGGAATACAAATTTGAGGCTGAAACATTTATATTTACATTAAAACAAACTTTCTCATATAAACTAGTTTGATCACATAACACTATATATTACAGAGCACACATAAAAATTTGAGCTGGCCCTGGGATGCAAATGGGATATAGAATTAATCAGAATTTACCATAGTGATGGCAACAATTTATTTTTATAGTAATAAAATCAGAGTGTTACTCATTTCTGTTTCTCAGAATTCACTCAAAGGGTTTGCCCAGATCTTAAGGGTTCTGTTCCCACGTTCAACCCTGGGAAATAGCCCTGCCTTGTTTCTCCCTCTTTATCAAACCCTAAGGTGGAAAGGTTGGAGTAGGGCCTCCCTTGAGGATCTGTGAAATTGCCTTAACTGCTTTCAAAACCACTATTTTTTCCTGCAAAGACAGAATACTTGATAAGTTCAAGATAATTATAATTTCAATAATAATACCAAAACAGTGTTTTCCCAGCAGGTTCTTGCACTGAGTTTTAAGTGTCAAAATCGTAATTTACACTTGGCTTCAAACCTAGAAACTGAGATACTAAAACCGTCAGACTCTCCTTTGGAACCAGAATGAGACTAATTTCATAACTCAGTCTCATCTTGGCTACCAAAAGATCTTGGTAGAGAATTAAGCTCATAAAGTAGAAGTAACATTTAGTTTGATCTTCAGATATAATAGAACTGTATCAATTATATTAGTAAAATAATTCTAAAATTTTCTGTTTCCATCTTGTACCCTCTTTCCCCATCCATATTTCCCAAAAAATGAGATACTAAGTTGAAAGTGGTTTTTCTGTTTGTCTTTTTAAAATACACTTCTTTCCTTCACAGTCATATTAGATTTCAGCAGAACAATAACGGGGGTGGGGAGAGAAATGAGGATAACAAAAACAAGGGAAAATCATCTTCTGTTTCCTTAGCTACATTCCCCTCATCCTGTGTTCCAAAACCTTCCCAATACCCACCCCCACCAACTAAGGCATTTCAGAAAAAGCTCAGGAGCATGTAAATTTGATATGAGGAGAGAGATTATTCCCAGGGAGTTAGGGGGAATATTGGTTCTCGGTGGGGAGGGCGTATGCAAAATCTTAGATACTTAGAATGGCTTGTGGCTTTCCAAACAGTGTATGTACTATGAATCTGGAGATAAAGATGTGTACAGTGTGTCTGAGGTACTAAAATTTCATAGGGGGCTGCATTTAGGAAGAAAAAAAAAACTAAAAAAAAAAACACTTCATAGGTATGGGAGGTGATGATAATCATAAAAAAGTTGGGAAATGATGCTGTTCTCTTATAAAATGACTTACTCGTGCATAAACAGTTGCTCGTCCAGCTCTTGCATTGTTGTAACTACAAACCTAACCCGGAAGGAAACATTTTAGCTGCCTCTGAGTTTCCAAATACTCTCTCTGTGTCATTGTTTTAATATTAGTTATGGAGATTTGATAGATGATTTGCCTATACTTACAAGAATCTTTTTAGTAGTACTTTTCTCTTTGGTAAGTCATTAGTAAAGACTGTATCTCAGGTTTGTCTCATTTTTAAATATCCTGTTGACTCAACCACCCCCTTCTTTATCATTAATAGCACATCATTCTTTTTTTCCTAAAGCCTTTATAATGATGTTGTTACATCAAATTAGCATGGCCTTAGAAATGTTACATACTGGTAACTCCCAAATGTATTTCTCTCATTCCGCCCTCTCTGTCGGACTCTAAACTGTTAGTAAGCAAACTATGGCCCTCAGATCAAATTTGGCTGTAGCCAAATAAAGTTTAATTCAGACACACCCACGTTCATTCTTTCGCATATTGTCTGTAGCTGCCCAGTGGAAGAACAGCTGTTGCAGAGAACATTTGGCCTACAAAATCTAATAAAATATTTACTACCTGGCCCATTACAAAGGGCCCTTTACAAAACTGAAAACTAAACAAAACCTTTTCTGGACATATCTACGTACCTCTCTCTTTTATTTCCGTTTAGATGTCCAAAAAATCTACCAAACTGAAAAGGTTTAAAACCAAACTCTGATCTTTTCTCTGAAATCTGCTCCACATCCCAGTTGATGGTAACTTCATCTTTCTGGTTATAAAGCCAAAAGTTATAAAGTTACTTCTTTACTTCTTGGTCTCTCTCACACCCCACTTCCAACCAGGCCATCCCCTAGGCTCTCTTTTCAAGATGTACTCAGAATCGAATTTCTTCTCCAGCACCTCCACTAATGCTTTGGCCTGACGCAGTGCCATGTTTTAACTGAGCCACTGACATTGCTGCCTCGTTTCTCAGCTTTTGTCTATGGCCTCCACGATCTTTTCGTCTCTTTTCAACAGCCCATCGGGAGTAATCATGATGAAATGGAAGTCACTCTATGGCCTTTCTCTTCTCCAAAGTATATGGTGGCTCTCAGGGTTCCTTAGAGTCCCAGCCAAAGTATTCATAATGACTCACAAAGCCCTAAGTGAGCTAGCTTTGCTTTATTACTACCTGACCCTCTCCCTCACCAGTGTCCCTGTTGCTCCCTTCAATCAAGCCACCTTAGTTAGCCTTCTTGGTCTTTCTCAAAACACTACTCTTGCTTTGGACCTTCGCATTAGCCACATTTTCTGCCTCATACTTTTCATCCTTCTGATATCCACATAGCTCATTCCTTCGTTTTCTGAAATCTTTTCTTACTGCTTTTTAACTGTTTGTTTATTTTTGAGAGAGCACAAGTGGGGGAGGGGCAGAGAGAGGGAAACAAAGGATTTGAAGTGGGCTCTGCTCTGACAGGCTGACAGCAGCAAGCCTGATGTGGGGCTTGAACTCAAGAACCAGGAGATCATGACTTGAGTTGAAGTTGGATACTCAACTGACTGAGCCACCCTTGGGCTCCTTTTCTTGTTTTCAATTATTCTGTGCCAACAAGAGTCTTGATCTCTGTTTTCCCCACAGCACTTACTGCCTTTAACATACAGAATTTACTTATTTTCTCTACTGTTTATTTTCTACTTTTTCTCTTAGAATATAAGTTCTGTAACAGGGTGCTTGGGTGGCTTAGTTGGTTAAGCATCTGACTTTGGCTCAGCTCATGATCTCGTGGTTGGTGAATTCAAGCCCCATATCGGGCTGCATGCTCACAGGTAAGAGCCTGGAGCCTCCTTTGGATTCTGCATCTTCCTCTCTCTCTGCCCCTACTCTGCTCACACTCTGTCTGTCAAAAAAAAATTTCTGTAGGGCAGAGTTCAGGGGATATTTTCTTTACCTATTTATCTTAAGTACTTTATAAGAGTACCTGTTCATGGAGTACCTGGTGGCTCAGTTGGTTGAGTGTTGGACTTTGGCTCAGGTCATGATCTCACGGCTCCCATGTTGGGCTCTTGCTTCCAATTCTGTCTCCGTTTCTCTCTGCCCCTCCCCCATTTTTTCTCTGTCTCAAATATAAATACAAATTTTTAAAAAGTTGAAAAAAAAAGTGCCTGTTCCATAATAGGTCTAAGTAAATGTTTGATGAATAAAAATGAATGGAGTTCGTTTTAAATTACTCAATAAAAGACAAAACAGTAAACTTGTGCTCTTAAAGGGGTACTTGGGTGGCTCAGTCAGTTCATCACTCAACTCTTGGTTTTGGCTCAAGTCATGATCTCACAGTTCATGAGTTCAAGCCCCTTGTCCAACTCTGCTATGAGTGTGGAGCCTGCTTGGTATTCTCTCCCTCGCTCCCTGTCCCTCTCCCACTCACTATCTCTCTCTCTCAGAATAAATACTTAAAAAAAAAAGTTCTTGAAGACATGTCTATGTGTGATTGTATGGGTATATGCATATATGTTCTTTTGAGTAAATTTGTCCCATAATACTGTAAATAATTTAAATATCTTCAATCTAGGATTGTACTTTTTTAACTAAGACCATTTGAACCCTGTCTCTGAGAGCACTATTTTTTAAGCCTTTCTTCTAAAGTCTTAATAACATACTTCGATGTCATATTGTTCAAGAGTTGCTAATGCTCGATGGCTATCTGTAAGTCACCTTATTCTTCTAGGTTGTCCATTTCTTCTACCTTACTCCAAATTTGATTAATAAAATTTCCATGTGATCAATAGAACTCTCCTACATTTTGATCCTATCCACATTTACGATGATATTCCCCCCCATCAAAATTTCGTCTCTTAACCTAGGTTCTATTAAAGCAAGGATCATAATGCCTTTTACTGATAATGTGGAAGCTTAGGGCAACGATACAGTGAGAAAATGATAGTAAGGGAAGGAGAGCTGCAAAGCTGTGAAATATAGTGAGCGATTGCCCTAACTTCCCTTCTCACCCAGCTGCAAAAAGAAATAGAAGGGTATTCAGTAGGTATGCTCTTCCGTGCAGGATTTTTTTGCAAAGGTTATAAAGAAAGGCTGTCATTTGAAATGTCAACCAAAGAGACAAAGAAAAGGAAATGTATCTGCCTGGCACCCTTTGACTCTCACTTCCCATCCGTCAGAGTTCCCACATAGCGAGTTGACTTTGCTTCACTTTTATGTTGTATTGTCTGGCTGTGCGGGAAGAAGCTAGTGTGGCGTTTTATTGAAATCCAGAAATGTCTTGGCAAAGATGAATTCAGCGTGTGGGAAATGAGAACAACTTAGGCTCAGTATTTTTAAATGTGACTCAAGCCTCCTCTGAGAAGTACATGTGGACACCAGCAAAATGACCAGTGGTCTACAAAGAAGGCGTAATTCTTCAAAAAGAAAAAGGCCATTGAAGGAATCTGAGGAAGTGTACAAAACCACCAACTCCATTTGTCATAAACTTTACTTAACCTCTGCCATCCTCAGAGAAAAGCACCTTTTGTATCTTAATTCTTCCGAGTTCTCCATCACTGGTCCCAGGCTCACCCCATGCTCCTAACTCTGCCCCTAATCATGAGCATTTAGTACCTCCATACTCTCAGTCCGCATCAGCTCCCTCTTATCCTTTCTTGCTCCACCATCCACAGCAGGTCAATCTGGGGCTGATTTTGTGTGTAACTCCATCCTACTACTCAGGAAAATCTCCAGTCCTTGACTTCTTACTCTTTTTCTACTTTTGGGTTGCTTTGTAATGCTCGATGGTGTGACAAAAGCACATAAATGTCAGAAAAATTCCTACTGTTTTAAAATTAGTCAGATCTTCACCAATGTCTATTTTTATTCATCTCAAATGGACTCTAACAGTTTTCACCACCATCTAATGATATGTTACCTTTGTTCAGCCTCTAAATTATAATTTTTCCACTCACTTCTTACAGATTATTAAATGTATTGATTTACTAGTTTAAGAACATTCAAAATTGGCTTATCCCCATGTGAAAATCTTCTCTGAGTGCTTTCTAAGGTTAATACTTTTAGTGATGCCATGATTCCATCCTGAATTACTTCCTCTAGAACCTTGCTTCAATAGTTAGCCACTTTATTTTGCTTCTGCCCCACCTTTCTTGATATATCTTCTCAAGTCTCTAACTAGGGTTTCTTCTCTCTTGAAATTGAAACACACAAGAGGGAAGTGAAATAAATCAATCAGTGACTCTTTAATTTCATTTTTTTTCCTTAAGTATAGCCTAATGCAAATTGAATTATATGGCAAAGACGGTCTTTCCAGGAATATTATCTGTTTTTAGAGATACCTAGATAAGATATGAAGATAAAAATATACAAAAGGGAAGTACTAACTTCAGCTTTTACTGTATGAAGCCATTCACATAGCTAAACCCAAAGTGGCATATTCAGGCTTTAGCCGTAAAAATGATTTGAATAAGTGTACTTATTCACACAACTCGGTTAGTCAAGATGAAATCTTAGTAGTATATAATTTGCAGTATTCCTTTCCTTATACTTCATTTACTAGTTTTCATCTTGGTAACTTAAAAATAACTGTAGTTCCTGACTGATAATCAGTGCTACAAAAAATAATCATGGAAGCACTTCAGGAAAACTCCCATAGGGAGTTCTATGGTCCCACTCTCCAGTGAAACAGTTACTATTGGTGAAACTTATGAAAAAATAACCATTTAAAGGGTCTAGAAATTGTTCTAGGGCATTCATACAGCTAAAGAGTGCTTGGAGGAAAATCGATAAATGGCTTTATTTAAAATGAAGAAAGATATCACATAACTTTCCACATTAGAAACTGGGGGTGGGGGGGTGGGGAGCCCACTATATCCACAGAAAGGAGAAGTAAAGAAAAAATAAAGACCAAATGGAGAATAGAAAATCAATGAAACCAAAAGTTGTTTCTTTGAAAAGATAAAAAACAATTAGTAAATCATTACTTAGCCTAATGCGCGCGCGCGCGCACACACACACACACACACACACACACACACAAAAGAATGACTGCATTACTAACATCAGGAAGAAAAGAGGAGATATTGTTACTACCTTACCATAGGTAGGTAGATAGATAGATATACACACACATATATGTATATGTGTATATACATATATATATGGAAATACTATGAACAATTATACACCAACAAATGAAATAACTTAGTTGAAATGTTCGAATTTGTAGAAAGATACAGATGACTGAAACTGGCTTAAAAAGTAGAATATGTAAATATACTTATATTGTGTAAAAAGATGGAATTGGTAATTTCAAAGTGGTATACAAAGAAAAACCAAGGCCTAAATGGCTTTACAGGTTAATTCTACCAAACTTTTATTTTTTTTTTAAATTTTTTTTTCAACGTTTTTATTTATTTTTGGGACAGAGAGAGACAGAGCATGAACGGGGGAGGGGCAGAGAGAGAGGGAGACACAGAATTGGAAACAGGCTCCAGGCTCCGAGCCATCAGCCCAGAGCCTGATGCGGGGCTCGAACTCACGGACCGCGAGATCGTGACCTGGCTGAGGTCGGACGCTTAACCGACTGCGCCACCCAGGCGCCCCTCTACCAAACTTTTAAAAAGAATTAATACAAAGGCTTCACAAACTCTTGTAAAAAGTAGAAGACATATTTTCTAACTTGGTCTGTGAAGGCCGGTATTAACCTAATACCAAAACCAAAGAAGATATCATTAGAAAAGGAATTTCTAATTCTGTAGATAAGTATTGCTTCTAGAGATACAAAATCCTCAACAAAATGCTATCAAATGGAATCCAGCAATATACACACAAAAGGATTCTATGTCAAGACCAAGTGGAATTTATTGCAGTAATTCATAGTTGGCTTAACATCCAAAAATAAGTTAAAAACTAGACCTCATCAATAGAATATAGAACAAAAGTTACATTATTATGTCAATAGGCACAGAAGCAGCATTGGATAAACCACTCTTTCATGATACAGGCACAGAGCAAACTAAACAGAACTTCTTAAACTTGGAAAAGCCATGTATGAAAATACCACAGCTAACATCATACTTAATGTTGAGAGACAGAAAACTCTCCTCATAGGATAAGGTATGCACTCTTTTCACTTCTATCCAACATTGTACTGGATATTCTATCCAAGGCAAGAAGAGTAAGAAAAGGCATCTAGGTAGGAAAAAAACATCTATCTTTATTAACAGATGACATGATCTTATGTATAAACAATCTTAAGGAATTAAAACATCTCTAAGAACCAGTAAACAAGTTCAGCAATCCTACATCAATTGTAGGATTCAAGAACAGTATACAAAAATCAGTTGTATTTTTGTAGGATTGTTCAGCAATCCTACATCAATTGTAGGATTCAAGAACAGTATACAAAAATCAGTTGTATTTACATATACAATAAATAATTTTAAAATGATTGAATTCACAGTAACATCCAAAAGAATATACCTATGATTAAGTGTAACAAAAGAAATTCAAGACTTGCAAAGAAATTCAAGACTTGTAAGGTGAAAACTATAAAGTATTGTTCAACTTAAAGACTATAGATAAATAAATGAAAAGACATTCTATATATATGAATAGGAAGAAAATACTGTTAACGTGGTGGTACCCTCTGCTTTAGTTTTCTATGGTTGACCAAAGAAATTACCACAAACCTGGTGGCTTAAAACTAGAGACATTTGGGACACCTAGGTGGTTCAGTTGGTTAAGCATCCAACTCTTACTTCTGGCTCAGGTCATGATCTCACTGTTTCTTGAGTTAGAGCCACACATCAGACTCTGCACTAATGGAGCCTGCTTAGGATCCTTTCTCCCTCTCCCTCTTTCTCTCTGTCTCTCTGTCTCTCTCTCTCTCTCTCTCTCTGTGCCACTCCCCTACTCATGCTGTCTCTGTCTCTCTCAAAATAAATAAATACACTTAAAACATTAAAAAAACTACAGAAATTTATTTTCTCATAATTTTAGGGGCCAGCAGTCCAAAATCAAAGTATTGACAGGGCAGTATTCCATTTGAAGTCAGGAGAGGACAATCCTTCCTTGCCTCTTCCAGCCTCTGGTATAGCTTCAGACCATTTTAGCTCATGGCTGTATTACTTGAATGTCTTTCCCAGTCTTCATATGTATTTCTCTTCTGAATGGCTTCTTCTTTTTCTCTGGATCTTCTAAGAATCCTTGTTAACTGGGTTGAATAATCCAGGGTGATCTTATTTCAAGATCCTTAATTAGATTTGCAAAGACTATCACTTCAAGTAAGGTCTTGTTCACAGATTCTGGGGTTAGACTGTGGACATAATTTTTAAGAATCATCATTTATTTACCTGTAACACTCTCCAAGTGGATCTATAGACGGAATATATCCCCATCTATCTAGCTTTTTTGTTGTTTTTGAGAAATTGACGAAATCATCCTAAACTTCATGTAGAAAGCAAGGAACTTTGAGCAGCCCAAACAATCTTAAAATAGAATAAAGTTGAGAGACGTACGCTTCCTGATTGCAAACCTTATTGTGATGATGTAGTAAGCAAGATGTTATGGTACAGGCATAAAGACGGACCTACAGATGAATGGAATAGGGTTAAGAGTCTAGAAATAAATCTACATGTTTGCAGCTGATTTTGTTTTCAACAACGGGCTACCACAGCAACTCATTGGGGGGAGTAAGAATCTTTCAGCAACCCATGTAGGAACAATGGGATAGCCACATGTAAAGAATGAAGTTAGACCCTTCATTCACACGGTAAACAAAAATGACTCAAAATGGATCAGAGACTAAATGTAAGAGCTAAAATGGAGTCTCTTAGAAAAAAAAGTGAAGTGAATTTTCATGATTTGGGGTTAGGCAGTGGTTTCTTACTTATGTCAACAAATGTACAAGAAACAATAAAAATAATTGTACATCAAAATTGAACCTTATGCTTCAAAGGGACACCATTTGGAAAAAAGATAACCCACATGATGTAGAAAAATACTTGCTTATAAATAGTTGATAAGGAACTTGTATTTAAAAATAGATAAAACCTTTTATAACTCCACAACAAAAAGACTTTAACTAAAAATGGTCAAAGCATCTGAATAGAAATCTCTGTAATAAAAATATACACAGCTAATAAGCACTTGAAAAGATGTTCAACATCATTAGCCATTAAGGCAATACAAATCAAGATTACTATGAGATACCACCTCAGCCCAGTTGGATTGCCATAATCATATTAAAAACGATTAGTGCTGGCAAGAATGAGAAGAAATGAGACCTTTCATATGTTGTTGTAAGACTGTTAAATAATATAGCCCCTTTGGGAAACAATTTTTCATTTCCTCAAATTGTTAAAAACAGCATTTCTGTGTAACCCAGAAGTTACACAGGTGTATATCCAAGAAAAACGAAGACATAAGTTCCCACAAGAACTTGTAGGTAAATGTTTATAGTAGCATTATTCATAATAGACAATCTAAATGACTGTCAAATGATGAATGGATAAACTGCTTGAATCATAACCATCTAGGGGCACTTGGGTGGCTCAGTGGGTTAAACGTCTGACTTTAGCTCAGGTCATGATCTCATAGTTCGTGGGTTTGAGCCCCACATTGGGTTCTGTGCTGACACCTCAGAGCCTGGAGCCTGCTTTGGATTCTATGTCTCCCTCTCTCTCTGTCCCTCCCTTTCTCGCACACACACTCTCTCTCTCTCAAAAATAAACGTGAAAAAAAAAATAAAAACATAACAACCATACAAAGGAATATTACTCAAGCATAAAAATGAATGAAGAAATGGCACATGCTACAGTGTGCTTGAACTTATCTCATTATGCTGTGAAAATTTAGAGCACTTAGCCACAAAATATCATAAATTGTGCGATTCTATTCGTATGGAATATCAGTAAGCAAATCCGAAGAGACAGAACATAGTTTAGTGTTTTCCTAAGAATATGGGTATAAGGGATGGGATGTGAGTTCTTATGGGTATAGAGCTTCTTTGTGAGGTGATACACATGAGCTAACCTTAGATTGTGGCACAACCAACTATACTAAATATCAATGAGTTGTATGCTTTAAGGGGGTGATTTTTATGATATGTAAATTTATCTCAATAAAGCTATTATTTTTTAAAAAATAGGGTAGGAGTGTCTGGGTGGCTCTGTCAGTTAAGCATATGCTTCTAGATTTCATCTCCGGTCATGATCTCCCCCTTGTAAGATCAAACCCCACATCAGGCTCTGTGCTGGGAGCGAGGCATGCTTGGGATTCTCTCTCTCTTTCTACCTGTCCCTCCCATGCTTGCACTCACTCCCTCTCAATAAAAATAAAAATAAATAAAAACAAACAAAAAAGATAGGGCAAGCGCTAATACCCCTGAATAATAGGTATATAATTTCCAAACTTCATGCAATAGAAATCAAAAGGTAGCAAAAATAAACAGCGGAAAGCTGGGAAATAAAATGTATGAAATAGGATAGTAGAAATAAATATAAATCTACTAATAATTATAGTAGAAGCAAATGGACTAAACTCAATAAAGAAATAGTATACTGGATTTCATTTAAAAACATGACTATAGTTGACATACGATGTTATATTAGTTTCAGGTGTACAACTCAGGTTTTTAAATTTTTTTCTTTAAAAAAGGTTTTTTTTTCCCCACTTATTTATTTATTTTGAGAGAGAGCAGGAGTGGGGAGGGACAGAGAGAAGGGGAGACAGAGAATCCCAAGCAGGCTCTGCACTGTCAGCACGGAGCCTGATGTGGGACTTGAACCCACGAAACTTCTAGACCATGGCTTGAGCTGAAATAGAGTCAGACACTTAACCGACTGAGCTACCCAGGTGTATCGCTTAGTGATTCAATATCTCTGTACATTATGCTGTGCTCACCGTACGTGCAGCTGCCATCTGTTATTATAAAACACTATTACAATATCGCTGACTGTATTCCCTCTGTGGTACCTTTTATTTCCATCATTTATCCATTCCATAACTGGAAGCCTGTATCTAACCATGCCCCTTCACCTATTTTGCCCTCTCCCATCCCCTTTCTTGTGGCAGCTGTCAGTTTGTTCTTTGCATTTATAGGTCTGGTGGTGCTTTTTGTTCGTTTTGTTTTTAAAATTCCGCATTTGGTGTGAAATCGTACTGGCTTGTAAAAATTTAGCTATATCCTGTTTATTGGAGGTACCTAAAATTTAATAGTGCAAAAATGTGACAAGTAAAACATAGCAAATGACAACTATAAAGGAGAAGATGACCTTGCTGGTATAATGACATCAGAAAGAAAATAGTCTTTCAGAAAACAAGATGAAGTGGATTACAACAAAATGATAATAAGCTCAATTTTATCAGAAAAATGTAATCATGCTAAATTCATATAAACCTAGGTGCAGAGTTTCTAAATATATAAAGCAACATTTGACAGAAATACTAAAAAAAAATTGACAAGCCATCATCACAATGGAGATAATGAACTTCTCCCAGTGCCTGATAGATCAAACAGACAAAGACATCAGAAGATACTAGGCCATAAGGCAAGTCCCAACAAAGTTAAGAGAAACAGTATGATAAAACTGTATGTCTTATTGATTTGTACAAAATAGATAATAAGACAGAAAGAAGTTACGTTTAAGCTACATTTCTATCTGGCAGAGGATCTTAGTTTGTTCTTTTAGAGTTTATTTTTAAAATTATCCTATTGTGGAAGGGGAGAAAGCATTTATCAAATGCCTAGTGTAAACCAGTTGTTTTACTTTAAATCCCCAGAAAAACCTGATGAGAATAATTATTTTCATCATTTGCATCTGAGGAAACAGATACTCAAGAAAGCTAAGTGATTCGCCTAAGTTCTGGCAAGTGATGGAGTTCATGTTTGGATTCAGAGTTGTCCTGTGGAGTCCTGTACTAAACAAGCATATCTTCGAACAGAGTTTGTTTCCTGACTAGATGCCCAACTACTCCCTTGAAACTAGGCAGTGAATTTCAAGAATGGGCAAATGACAGCAATAGCACTGCTAGGAATTTACCCAAGGGATACAGGAGTACTGATGCATAGGGGCACTTATACCGCAATGTTTATAGCAGAACTGTGAACAATAGCCAAATTATGGAAAGAGGCTAAATGTCCATCAACTGATGAATGGATAAAGAAATTGTGGTTTATATACACAATGGAGTACTACATGGCAATGAGAAAGAACGAAATATGGCCCTTTGTAGCAACGTGGATGGAACTGGAGAGTGTGATGCTAAGTGAAATAAGCCATACAGAGAAAGACAGATACCATATGGTCTCACTCTTATGTGGATCCTGAGAAACTTAACAGAAACCCATGGGGGAGGGGAAGGAAAAAAAAAAAGAGGTTGGGGGGGAGAGAGCCAAAGCATAAGAGACTGTTAAAAACTGAGAACAAACTGAGGGTTGATGGGAGGTAGGAGGGAGGGGAGGGTGGGTGATGGGTATTGAAGAGGGCACCTTTTGGGATGAGCACTGGGTGTTGTATGGAAACCAATTTGACAATAATTTTCATATATTGAAAAAAAAAAGAATGGGCAAAATGTGTGTAGTCCTCCTCTATAAGCAATTCATATACAGTTCCTTCCTCTCTCCCTTCTCTTTATATAAACGCTGAATAATCACCGCCAAAATGAAGACTTAACATTACAGCATTTGATTTAAACTATTGGCTGCAGTTTAAGTCCAGAAGAATATGAGAGGTCCCTTTACCAATATTGTGTGAACGTTAAGCTGCTGTGCTTAAAGGTGGAGATGATCTCGTCTGTAAGGGATGGTACACAAAAGGAGCAGAAAATCTGAAGGGCAAGTGTGAAGAGACAGTGTTTAGCTTTCTTGGAAACAGTGGGTATGTTTTAGAGCTGAGGTACAATGATATTTAGTGAGGCTCTGGGATTTAAATATGATCTTATTTATGTATTTCAACAACCCTATGACAAAGGTACAGTTTCATTGCACATTCTATAAATGAGAAAACTATGACTCAGAGAACTTAGGCAACTTCACCTGATATTTCATTGATAATAAGTAGTAGAGCAGAAATAGATTACCAGAAGTGCATGTGATAATGGCGTCCACCATAATGCCTCAAAATTTGTGAATATGTTCCAATAATAAAAACATTGTTTCATAAGAGCAAATCTACAAACTATATATTAGTCATTTTTTTTTTCCTTCTGGTCCAAATTCCTATTTTCATGTCAATCAGCTAAACTCTTGCACAACTTTGAACTTCAGCAGTTCCTTTTTTGGGGGGTGACTATGACCAAAATGCATATAAAAATTGATAATTGTCCGGTTTGCTGGAGAAATTCCAGTTTTTTACTCTTCGAGTATGTGGTCCACAAATGTAGGATTAGAGAAAAACTCTGTCCAAATGAGGGAATTTGGGAAGAGCTAGAAAGCCAAAGTTGAGGAAGACTGATGCCTAGAGAGACCAAGGTAAGTACATAAAAGTCGGATGCAAAAGAGAGGGGATTTAGAGCTGGGCCAACAGACTGAGTATTGACCAGCACTGAACTAGAGTACATTTGTCATATAGAATAAGTGGAAGGATTTTAATCTCACTTGTGTCCCAATGCTTCCTGCCTCTGTCTTCTCAAATTTCAAAAACGAAAGGGCAAGTATATTGAGCTGTAGGGGAAATATGAAAGAATTAGTCCTGTGAGAAGTGTCCATTATGTTCAGAATGTGTTCTAGCTGATCTTTAGTCATATCTGTAGGACACAGAGGACATCCTATTGGGTACCTGTAGCCCAGTTGTTTTTTTTTTTTTTTTTCTTTTCCAGACTCTTTACCCAGGGACTACATATTATAAGAATACTAGCTATGAAAAATTCCAAGTTTCTCTTTATTTATATATTTGAGGTAAAACATGATACAGTTTTTATATGCAAAGAAAATCCTTCTCTGATCTCAAATATTTAGCCTGACACACCTGTAATGGTTTCTCAAACAACAACAGTCTAATTGCAGTGTAGTCTATGGGATTAAAAATCGAGGGAGATAGCGGCAAGATGGCGGCTTAGGAGGACGCTGGGCTCACCGCACGTCCTGCTGATCACTTAGATTCCATCTACACCTGCCTAAATAACCCAGAAAACCGCCAGAGGATTAGCAGAACAGAGTCGCCGGAGCCAAACGCAGACGAGAGGCCCACGGAAGAGGGTAGGAAGGGCGGCGAGGCGGTGCCCGCTCCACGGACTGGCGAGAGGGAGCCGGGGCGGAGGGGCGGCTCGCCGGCCAAGCAGAGCCCCCGAGTCTGGCTTGCAAAAGCGGAGGGGCCGGGCGGACTGTGTTCCGACAGCAAGCGCGACTTAGCGTCTGGGAGGTCATAAATTAACAGCTCTGCTCGGAAAGCGGGAAGGCTGGAGGACAAAGGGAGGGAGAGCTGCTGAGCCCCCCGACAACAGAGCTCAGTTTGGTGGGGAACAAAGGCGCTCGCCAGCGCCATTTCCCCCGCCCATCCCCCAGCCGAAATCCCAAAGGGAACCGGTTCCTGCCAGGGAACTTGCTCCCTCCGCGCAAACACCCAACTCTGCGCTTTGGCGGAGCCAAACCTCCAGCGGCAGCGGATCTGACTCCCTCCCGCTGCCACAGGGCCCCTCCTGAAGTGGATCACCTAAGGAGAAGCGATCTAAGCCTGCCCCTCCTGCCCCCGAGCACCTTGCCTACCCACCCCAGCTAATACGCCAGATCCCCAGCATCACAAGCCTGGCAGGGTGCAAGTAGCCCAGACGAGCCACACCACCCCACAGTGAATCCCGCCCCTAGGAGAGGGGAAGAGAAGGCACACACCAGTCTGACTGTGGCCCCAGCGGTGGGCTGGGGGCAGACATCAGGTCTGACTGCGGCCCCGCCCACCAACTCCAGGTATACACCACAGCACAGGGGAAGTGCCCTGCAGGTCCTCACCACGCCAGGGACTATCCAAAATGACCAAGCGGAAGAACTCCCCTCAGAAGAATCTCCAGGAAATAACAACAGCTAATGAGCTGATCAAAAAGGATTTAAATAATATAACAGAAAGTGAATTTAGAATAATAGTCATAAAATTAATCGCTGGGCTTGAAAACAGTATACAGGACAGCAGAGAATCTCTTGCTACAGAGATCAAGGGACTAAGGAACAGTCACGAGGAGCTGAAAAACGCTTTAAACGAAATGCATAACAAAATGGAAACCACCACAGCTCGGCTTGAAGAGGCAGAGGAGAGAATAGGTGAACTAGAAGATAAAGTTATGGAAAAAGAGGAAGCTGAGAAAAAGAGAGATAAAAAAATCCAGGAGTATGAGGGGAAAATTAGAGAATTAAGTGATACACTAAAAAGAAATAATATACGCATAATTGGTATCCCAGAGGAGGAAGAGAGAGGGAAAGGTGCTGAAGGGGTACTTGAAGAAATAATAGCTGAGAACTTCCCTGAACTGGGGAAGGAAAAAGGCATTGAAATCCAAGAGGCACAGAGAACTCCCTTCAGACGTAACTTGAATCGATCTTCTGCAAGACACATCATAGTGAAACTGGCAAAATACAAGGATAAAGAGAAAATTCTGAAAGCAGCAAGGGGTAAACGTGCCCTCACATATAAAGGGAGACCTATAAGACTCGTGACTGATCTCTCTTTTGAAACTTGGCAGGCCAGAAAGAATTGGCAAGAGATTTTCAGGGTGCTAGACAGAAAAAATATGCAGCCAAGAATCCTTTATCCAGCAAGTCTGTCATTTAGAATAGAAGGAGAGATAAAGGTCTTCCCAAACAAACAAAAACTGAAGGAATTTGTCACCACTAAACCAGCCCTACAAGAGATCCTAAGGGGGACCCTGTGAGACAAAGTCCCAGAGACATCACTATAAGCATAAAACATACAGACATCACAATGACTCTAAACCCGTATCTTTCTATAATAACACTGAATGTAAATGGATTAAATGCGCCAACCAAAAGACATAGGGTATCAGAATGGATAAAAAAACAAGACCCATCTATTTGCTGTCTACAAGAGACTCATTTTAGACCTGAGGACACCTTTAGATTGAGAGTGAGGGGATGGAGAACTATTTATCATGCGACTGGAAGCCAAAAGAAAGCTGGAGTAGCCATACTTATATCAGACAAACTAGACTTTAAATTAAAGGCTGTAACAAGAGATGAAGAAGGACATTATATAATAGTTACAGGGTCTATCCATCAGGAAGAGCTAACAATTATCAATGTCTATGCACCGAATACTGGAGCCCCCAAATATATAAAACAATTACTCATAAACATAAGCAACCTTATTGATAAGAATGTGGTAATTGCAGGGGACTTTAATACACCACTTACAGAAATGGATAGATCATCTAGACACACGGTCAATAAAGAAACAAGGGCCCTGAATGAGACATTGGATCAGATGGACTTGACAGATATATTTAGAACTCTGCATCCCAAAGCAACAGAATATACTTTCTTCTCGAGTGCACATGGAACATTCTCCAAGATAGATCATATACTGGGTCACAAAACAGCCCTTCATAAGTTTACAAGAATTGAAATTATACCATGCTTACTTTCAGACCACAATGCTATGAAGCTTGAAATCAACCACAGAAAAAAGTCTGGAAAACCTCCAAAAGCATGGAGGTTAAAGAACACCCTACTAACGAATGAGTGGGTCAACCAGGCAATTAGAGAAGAAATTAAAAAATATATGGAAACAAACGAAAATGAAAATACAACAATCCAAACGCTTTGGGACGCAGCAAAGGCAGTCCTGAGAGGAAAATACATTGCAATCCAGGCCTATCTCAAGAAACAAGAAAAATCCCAAATACAAAATCTAACAGCACACCTAAAGGAACTAGAAGCAGAACAGCAAAGGCAGCCTAAGCCCAGCAGAAGAAGAGAAATAATAAAGATCAGAGCAGAAATAAACAATATAGAAACTAAAAAAACTGTAGAGCAGATCAACGAAACCAAGAGTTGGTTTTTTGAAAAAATAAACAAAATTGACAAACCTCTAGCCAGGCTTCTCAAAAAGAAAAGGGAGATGACCCAAATAGATAAAATCATGAATGAAAATGGAATGATTACAACCAATCCCTCAGAGATACAAACAATTATCAGGGAATACTATGAAAACTTATATGCCAACAAATTGGACAACCTGGAAGAAATGGACAAATTCCTGAACACCCACACTCTTCCAAAACTCAATCAGGAGGAAATAGAAAGCTTGAACAGACCCATAACCAGCGAAGAAATTGAATCGGTTATCAAAAATCTCCCAACAAATAAGAGTCCAGGACCAGATGGCTTCCCAGGGGAGTTCTACCAGACGTTTAAAGCAGAGATAATACCTATCCTTCTCAAGCTATTCCAAGAAATAGAAAGGGAAGGAAAACTTCCAGACTCATTCTATGAAGCCAGTATTACTTTGATTCCTAAACCAGACAGAGACCCAGTAAAAAAAGAGAACTACAGGCCAATATCCCTGATGAATATGGATGCAAAAATTCTCAATAAGATACTAGCAAATCGAATTCAACGGCATATAAAAAGAATTATTCACCATGATCAAGTGGGATTCATTCCTGGGATGCAGGGCTGGTTCAACATTCGCAAATCAATCAACGTGATACATCACATTAACAAAAAAAGAGAGAAGAACCATATGATCCTGTCAATCGATGCAGAAAAGGCCTTCGACAAAATCCAGCACCCTTTCTTAATAAAAACCCTTGAGAAAGTCGGGATAGAAGGAACATACTTAAAGATCATAAAAGCCATTTATGAAAAGCCCACAGCTAACATCATCCTCAACGGGGAAAAACTGAGAGCTTTTTCCCTGAGATCAGGAACACGACAAGGATGCCCACTCTCACCGCTGCTGTTTAACATAGTGCTGGAAGTTCTAGCATCATCAATCAGACAACAAAAGGAAATCAAAGGCATCCAAATTGGCAAAGATGAAGTCAAGCTTTCGCTTTTTGCAGATGACATGATATTATACATGGAAAATCCGATAGACTCCACCAAAAGTCTGCTAGAACTGATACAGGAATTCAGCAAAGTTGCAGGCTACAAAATCAATGTACAGAAATCAGTTGCATTCTTATACACTAACAATGAAGCAACAGAAAGACAAATAAAGAAACTGATCCCATTCACAATTGCACCAAGAAGCATAAAATACCTAGGAATAAATCTAACCAAAGATGTAAAGGATCTGTATGCTGAAAACTATAGAAAGCTTCTGAAGGAAATTGAAGAAGATTTAAAGAAATGGAAAGACATTCCCTGCTCATGGATTGGAAAAATAAATATTGTCAAAATGTCAATACTACCCAAAGCTATCTACACATTCAATGCAATCCCAATCAAAATTGCACCAGCATTCTTCTCAAAACTAGAACAAGCAATCCTAAAATTCATATGGAACCACAAAAGGCCCCGAATAGCCAAAGGAATTTTGAAGAAGAAGACCAAAGCAGGAGGCATCACAATCCCAGACTTTAGCCTCTACTACAAAGCTGTCATCATCAAGACAGCATGGTATTGGCACCAAAACAGACACATAGACCAATGGAATAGAATAGAAACCCCAGAACTAGACCCACAAACGTATGGCCATCTCATCTTTGACAAAGCAGGAAAGAACATCCAATGGAAAAAAGACAGCCTCTTTAACAAATGGTGCTGGGAGAACTGGACAGCAACATGCAGAAGGTTGAAACTAGACCACTTTCTCACACCATTCACAAAAATAAACTCAAAATGGATAAAGGACCTCAATGTGAGACAGGAAACCATCAAAACCTTAGAGGAGAAAGCAGGAAAAGACCTCTCTGACCTCAGCCGTAGCAATCTCTTACTCGACACATCCCCAAAGGCAAGGGAATTAAAAGCAAAAGTGAATTACTGGGACCTTATGAAGATAAAAAGCTTCTGCACAGCAAAGGAAACAACCAACAAAACTAAAAGGCAACCAACGGAATGGGAAAAGATATTCGCAAATGACATATCGGACAAAGGGCTAGTATCCAAAATCTATAAAGAGCTCACCAAACTCCACACCCGAAAAACAAATAACCCAGTGAAGAAATGGGCAGAAAACATGAATAGACACTTCTCTAAAGAAGACATCCGGATGGCCAACAGGCACATGAAAAGATGTTCAGCATCGCTCCTTATCAGGGAAATACAAATCAAAACCACACTCAGGTATCACCTCACGCCAGTTCAGAGTGGCCAAAATGAACAAAACAGGAGACTAGAGATGCTGGAGAGGATGTGGAGAAACGGGAACCCTCTTGCACTGTTGGTGGGAATGCAAATTGGTGCAGCCGCTCTGGAAAGCAGTGTGGAGGTTCCTCAGAAAATTAAAAATAGACCTACCCTATGACCCAGCAATAGCACTGCTAGGAATTTATCCAAGGGATACAGGAGCACTGATGCATAGGGCCACTTGTACCCCAATGTTCATAGCAGCACTCTCAACAATAGCCAAATTATGGAAAGAGCCTAAATGTCCATCAACTGATGAATGGATAAAGAAATTGTGGTTTATATACACAATGGAATATTACATGGCAATGAGAAAAAATGAAATATGGCCTTTTGTAGCAACGTGGATGGAACTGGAGAGTGTGATGCTAAGTGAAATAAGCCATACAGAGAAAGACAGATACCATATGGTCTCACTCTTATGTGGATCCTGAGAAACTTAACAGGAACCCATGGGGGAGGGGAAGGAAAAAAAAAAAAAAGGTTAGAATGGGAGAGAGCCAAAGCATAAGAGACTGTTAAAAACTGAGAACAAACTGAGGGTTGATGGGGGGTGGGAGGGAGGAGAGGGTGCGTGATGGGTATTGAGGAGGGCACCTTTTGGGATGAGCACTGGGTGTTGTATGGAAACCAATTTGTCAATAAATTTCAGAAAAAAAAAAATAAAAATAAAAAATAAAAAAAGAGTGAAAAAAAAAAATCGAAAGGACCCAGACAAATGCTGCTTGAATCAAAAAGGATTTCATTTTATTCTTTTATCTTTTTTGGTAAAAAATGCAAAAGAAATCATCGAATTATTTTTTGGGACCAGTTTTGATTTTTTGAGATGTGTTTGCTATTTATCAAAGGTTAAAAAGTACAGCATTGTAAAGAATAATTAGAAAAAATAACCTATCATTGGTAAGCGAAAGAAATAACATTAAAAGAGACTTTGAAGCTCCCACTCCAGATGTATTGATTGACATTTTCCACAACGCCTAGAGTAATGAATTTCACATAGTTAGTGCTCTTTGAATAGTTGATTTTATTTCCACTTCCTTCCCAAACCTTAGTGAGCCCAAGTTCAGTCTATTACAAGTGGGAATCCCCAGTTGTAACTGCAGGGTTGCTGGGCGCTTGTGTGTTGATGTCAGTATCTCAAATATCCTCATGTTTTACCACGCCAGACATGGGGGCGGTTTCTGTTTTATTCTAGAGAGAACAGTTTTTCTCACTTTGTTTCACAATGACTTTGCAGACGGAGAGAGTGAAAGGTGCTTTATTCTTACTGCTGCCTCTCAAATTTGCAGTAAGTCACGTGGTTTCTTTCTTAGAAACAAATTTTGAGCTGGAAAGAACCTTAGAAATCAGTCCTGTGATTTTATGGGCTGGGAAACATAACACCAAGGTTAAATGACTTTCTAAGGTGACAGATTCAGTTAGTGGCTGAGCCTTATTTCATTTGCCGTGTTTTTCCACTACACACATCCTATTTTACATCACATCAAAATCACTGGTCAATTCACACACACACACACACACACAAAATAAAACCTCCTTAGGTATTTGACCTATTGGCTTATGATGAGGGCTGCTAACACCCCATTTTGTGTATTACACATAGGTGATACTGTTATTTATTAAATTACATGGCGTGTACTTAAAGACAATGAGGAAAACATGACTTTCTAGTCTTTGTATCAGAATATGTTGTGTTTTATTTTAAACAAGGTGATTCTTCACTGGGAACACTGAATTCTGTAATGTATCAGTTTTTACTTTTCTCACTCTCTGCATCTCTACCCAAAAGCTCAGAACAAATGTGTACCTTATTTTCGTAGAGTAGAGGGCACTGTGTGAGTCATTCTCTTGTCTTGAGTTCTGCCTCTATTTTACATCTGTATTCTTGACGGATTTTCTTTGACACCTATCTCTATACCGTGCTCTACTGTTCTCTGGCTGTTGTAACTTAAATCCTCTTTGTGGCAAGACAGACAAACCAGCATAGTTGAATTACGTTGCACTGTAGTGCACACAGGTTTGCTATGCAACTATTTTATGATAGATTGTTTCAGAACGTATTCCATAGTCAATTTTGCATATATTTATGAAGACTTTTCTAACTCAGTTTGACTGGTTTATTCTCTTCAACCTTGGGCTTGCCTCATTTTGGTAAGTTCAGATCATGGAGCTGACATGAGGAAATTAAATTATTTTGTAACTTGTTGACCTAATTTGATTTTCCTGAACTATATCTGGACCCAAACTTGAATTTACAGGAGATAAATAGCAGATTTTCTATAAACAGTACCTCATATAAATGTGGAGAGATTAATGATCTGTACTTAAAATAAATCTTTTCACCAGGCTAAATGTTAGCTTTATTGGGGGTTTCCGCGGAGTTGAAAAGCTGTTGGGTGTAGCAGATGAATTGCTGAGAGGAGATCCTTGGTACTGGCTTCAACTTGGAAGAGTGCTCCTTTCCAAGTCTTTCACATTATTAGCAGTGAGGAATACTATAAAGGGGTAGAGCTATATGGCAGATTACAGAGCAGGTCAGAATTCCTCTGACGCTCCTAATTCATGTTTTCAGTTTGTTCAGGGCCTCATAATCTGGTTTTGCTTGAAAGTTGTTTTACTTTTGTAAAGGAACATTTGCTGTTTCTGTTGAGGCTATTCACAAGACCACATGACCTAACAAGCAAAATATCTCACTGGTCCTATCTGAGCTTCTGCTCCCGGCTTTCCTAAGTATTCAGCCCTGCGAGCCCTTACTTGTCTGTTACATGTGGCAATATTGTAAGTTAAGAATCAGCAAATGCTTTGAGGAAACAGTGGCACAAGACTCCAGGCTGACTTCTCTGTGGTTTTCTTTGCTCCTTGATTTGGCATCTTACCTTCTGGTTGTCCTAATTGCTGTCTGACAACTTCAAAGAGTGTTCCTACTAGTGTTCCTACTTTATCCAGGTTACATAGTTAGCCTCATCAGGAAGATGAATCTGATGCAAGGTGCATTACCGTACATCATAGAATTTCTCTTGTAAAACAATACTTGGGTTTCCTATTTCAGTGACAATAAATGTCCCCTATTCTCTTTCCTTAACTTAGGATGAGCTAGCCCTGAGTTCAAAGCTAATGGCAAAAGTTGATTTCTCTAAGCTTGGGAAATCTAAGTAGTAAAATGTAAACTCTACTGACCTCTAAGTGACCTCTGTCCTGTTGTCTTGTAGTCAGTTGACTGGATGCTTCCAATTTTTTTAAAAAAATGTTTTTTTATTTTTGAGACAGAGACAGAGCATGAGTGGGGTAGGGGCAGAGAGAGAGGGAGACACAGAAGCCGAGGCAGGCTCCAGGCTCCGAGCCATCAGCACAGAGCCCCACACGGGGCTCGAACTCATCAACCACGAGATCATGACCTGAGAGAAAGTCAGAAGCTCAACTGACTGAGCCACCCAGGCACCCCTGGATGCTTCCAGTTTACCACGGCACCTCTCAAGCTGCACCCTCTGCTTGAGGTCTTTTGAAGCTGCCTTTTCCTTCTTCAAAACTCAGTAGTCTGTGGCTCTTATTCTTGACTCTAGTTCCTTTTTCTATCCTCTGAAAGCTTAAGTGCCCCTCCTTATTAAAGCAGAGTTAGCTATGAAGTATCCTCACACTCTAAATTCTAGTCTTTTCCCCCTTCTTTGTTTTCTGTGCTCTGAGTAACTTTCTGAAATTCAGACCTTATGATGTCACCTCATTGCTCCGTACCTCTCGGGCTTTCCTTATTACCCCTAAGAAAAAGCCCAGAGTACTTGGCATGGAATCTAAGGCCCTTCACGTGCTGGTCATGGCTTACTTTTCCAGCTGCTTTTTTGGCTTCCATCTTCATGCATCCGAAGGTCCAGTTTTTCCAGATTGTCTCGTGGAAACAGAGATGTAATTTTTTTTTTTTGGTTTTAAACCAGAACGTGTCCTATCTTTCATGCCTCTCTGCTTTGGTTATTGCTCTACTTTCTTCCTTAAATGCTCTTCCTTCTTCCTTTCCCAGAAGAAATTCTGCTGACCCTTCACGGTCCCCTGAAGTGTCATGTCTGCTGTGAGACCTTATCTTCTCCTCTCCACCAACCTGTAGAGGCTCTGGTGCCCGGACAAGTGGCAATTGCTTTACAAATGGTGGTTATCTAGACCTGAATTGCCATGAATACCAGGGTTTGGCCTGGGCTTGGGCGGATTGTTTACACAGAACTGTTTTAGGCCCTGCATGGAAGTCCCAGGGGAGGCTAGTTTGTTGTTGTTGTTGTTGTTGTTGTTGTTGTTGTTGTTTTCGGTCACTTGGATCTTTCAGACTATATAGCATATTAGTAGCTGCCAGCTTTCCCTTCCATCTTGGGCTAACCCTAGATATTAATATAAGGGACATTGTCATTTTGAAGCACACATTTTTTTTTCTAATCCCTTCAAAGAAACTAAGTTTTCTATAGGTGAAAGTGGGGAAAAGACTGTATAGAATACAAATACCTTATAATTGGAGTCAGAAGCTCCATCCAGATATGTAAATTTAGTTCCGAATTGTCATCAGGGTATAATCCCCAGTGGCTCCATGACTTCTTAGCAAGTCAGCTGGCTGTCAGTTGGGGGTGAATATTATTTTGCCATCAAGCTCAAGGTATTTGGGTTGCTTTTTAGATTGACGTTATTTTGGGGCTTATGCTTTGATGAACTAAACTATAATGTAAACTTAGAATGTGAAACAGGCATCTGTTTGTGCCTGAAGCATTGGAAAAATGAGATCTTAGGACCCTTCTTGTGAAGTTTCCCAAATGTATGCTGTGCTATAAACTTGAAGAAATCAAGAAGGGAAAATGAAGTAAAGGAAAACACACAGGCACACCCTAGGGTAACTTAATAAGGTCAGAATGGAAAGAAAAAATAACAATATTGCAGTTACACCTGGAAGAATCATAGAAAAAGGATGTTTGATGTCCCTCTGAAAAGCTGCAGGGGTCGAAGTCGTTACCTGCATTTGGAACAGGAATAGTGTTTGCACTGTGGTGATGGATGCAGAGGAATGAAGAAAACATATGTTAGGCCATAGAAATTTGAAGAGGAGTGTATTTCCATGGGGAGAGTCACTGAGATCGGCTAAATCAGAAAGGAAGCCAGGACTTGCTACAGGAGTGACCCACGCTTGGGTGTGGAAAAATTGGTGGTCTTCAAGTTCTCTATCTGTCCTGTAACAATGGGGAAAGCAACAGAGAATCTTTCCCAACCCCTACCTTACTCATAAAGACCATTCAAAAAGGAAGCTGATCCAATGTGGCCTACATCAGACTCAAGCATTGAATTGCCAGAGATGGATGTGCCTTTGCTCACCTGGGAGCTGCAGCTCTTACCGCCTTCTGCGTGAAAAGTGGGAAATCAGATAGATCGATACATTCTGGGTTCTCAAGGCTCAATAGTAGGAACACAAGGAGTTGTGGGACTGTATAAAAATAGGAAAGACTTTGGGGGACTGTGAAGGTAGCATTTGTACATCATAACATATAAGCTACTGAGCAGCAAACATATATTCCAAAGGGGAAAGGACAGGATGCAGAAAATCTTGACGGGAATAGACATGGGCGATTGGGAGCATTCAGAGTCTTGTAAAGGAAAGATTTGTTTGAACAATTAGGGTCTAACCTCACACCTCCACACCAAGAAATAATGATTACTCTTCTCAGGAAGCTAGAAATCCCTGTTCACATCTTCCATTGGGGTTCACTATTATTTCTAATTACTTCCAAATTCAGTGAATGTGTTTTTTCAATGCCTATGTTACTTTCTCCTGAGGCATATCACACAGAAAAGAAATTACATGAAATAATATCACACACAGGATTATATCATACTGTCAGGATGTTTTCACAAAATTCCACAAATGGTGCTTAATCTACCAGGATGAACTTTATGCTTTGAAATTGGCAATACATGGCCAAGCACTGACTACAATTCCTATGTCTCTTTGTTTCCCTTTGAGACTCTTGTCCCTGAGGTTCACTGGCCTTAAATATCTGATAAGGTGGCAGCACGCCCTCAATTTTTCAATTTTAGAAAAAGGACACATTTCACTATTGATGAGCAAGGTATCTTATCTCAGATGGCGGCTGGTACTGAATGAGCTAGAAATGAATGATGAATGCTTCAAGATTTTCTACCCTGCTGGGGATTTCCAGAGCTTTACTAAGGAGGAGGGAAAAAATGCTAGCTCTTGGCCCGTGTATTGAGTTGTAAAAGATACTCTTCTAAATTAACATATTTCTCTAAATGGTCTCCATATGCTGTTTGACTTTCAGAAGTGTGGATTAGATTACAGATACTGTTAGAGCCTTATCTGGGCTAATATTGATAGCTGTCAAGGTAGAAACTTCCTCCTGGAAAACAGATTCAGTCACTTGACAAAAACCATCACAGAAGGAAAATCCAAGTCATCAAGTGTTAATTCCCCCCCACCCCTAACAAATGTTATCCCGCCAAAAAATTTATTCCCCAGAGGACTAACATAACCTAAATTTGTTTTGTCACTTATTTATTATATGGAGAAATATATAAATAAATACAAATACAAATTTATGAATATATAAATATATACTTAAACCTTTAGATTTCACCCAGGCCTTAAAGAGAGCTGAGTTCTTTGAGATGTTTAATTTGATGCAAACATTCCACCCTGGCTGATTAAATGAAAAGCAACATGAACTAACACTCTATCTATAGCACATTTTTCATTCATTGCACAGAGCTGGCCTGAGGCTTGTATTAAAAAGCACCAGATGTTTGGGGTTTTCTTTTTTCCTTTTTTGAGAAATATATTTGTCTTTGTATGATGACACATGCTCTTTGAAATGGCAAAGTATGTAATAGCACAGTTTGCCATTGGAAATCAAATTCCATCCCCAAGTCACATCTAAAGGATGAAGCTCGCTGTGAGGTTCTTTAATATGATCACATTACAGTCTTGCCACTTTGAGCTTTGTGCCTCAGCCAAGAAGACTTACTCTAAAAAGCAAAATGTTCCCTGAACCATTTCCTGTTTCATTAAGGTGTTAAGTGGGATTAACATAGTTTATTACGAGGTGCCATAGTCGAAGGTCTAAGCCATGTTCTCTCTGTTCCTCGTAACTAAGGATAACAGGAGGATGTGACACACTTTTCACTTTACAGACATAAGGCAAGTTAAAATTCCTAAGAGGGAGAGGTCTCTGTGCTGCAGAGGTAGTTATTGAGCTTCTGAGAGGATGTCACTGATGATAGTGATTACCAAGGTGAATAAATAGAGCCATAAAATTATAAAATATATTCCACTGGTTGACAAAGATAAGGGAAAAACTGATAGTACAGTCAATGATTTGGATAGTACAGTCAATTTCTCTATGGAAATTAACATTCTTACACTTGGTTAGTAGGAACATAAGTGGTGACAAACTTTAAGTGGGATCATTTGCTATGAAAAATAGCAATGGAAAAGCTATGAAAAATAGTTATGAGCCAGTAATTCCACTTCTGGGAATTCATGATACAAATATATTTACAAGGGCCTGAATATCCATCACAATGCTGTTGTGATAGAAAAAGTAATAGAGGTATTTAATCAATAGAGGACTGGTAAAATTAGTAATTGTAGTGGAGTTACATACGATAATGGGTGCCATGCTACCACTTGAATAAAAATAGGAATATGTATATATACACACACACCTACATACCTACATACATACATAAACACATTGATGCAAAGTCATTTATATGATTTTTTTTAGTTTTTAAATTTTTATTTATTTTGAGAGAGAGAAAGGGAGCATGAGTGGGAGAGGGGCCGAGAGACAGGGAGAGAGAGAATCCCAAGCAGGCTCCATACTGGCAGCACAGAGCCTGATGCAGGACTTGATCCCACAAACCATGAGATCATGACCTGAGCCGAAGTCAAGAGTCAGACACTCAACCGACTGAGCCACCCAGGGGTCCTGGTTTGTATGATTCCCTGTGCAGTACCTCCATGAAACACTTCTGGAAGGGCACATAAGAAACTGTTAAACTGTTTATTTCAAGAAGAGGAACTGAAACCTGGAATGGGAAAATAAAATACTTTTTATTGTATTATTATTTTATATTGTCAAAGTTTCTCTATGTCTGTGAATTGTTTTTCACAGTTAATTGAGTAAATATTTTAAGAAAATACTTTTTTCAGAAAAGTTTATTTTGGGATAAATCCTGTCTTCTTTCTTTCTTACATTATATATTACTAAGGATAAAATCTCCCAATAGGCTAGTTAGAAAAAAAAAAAAAAGATTGTAGCCAGCTTTTAGTATAGGACAAGTCATGTTATTAAGAATATTCATGCTATTCATGCCATACTTTTATGGCTTCTCTTCTTGGACTGGTAGATAAATAAAAGCACTGGGGTTGGGCAGAAGTGCATTTACCTTGTCATGTACTGTCTGCCTTGCACCTTTGTTGCCTTCCAGAAATATCATCATCTTTTTTTTGAAAGTTTCTCTTCCCTGCTTTCAACCACCTGTGTCCACAAGTGTTGGTTTGATTTGTTTTTTGTTTTGTTTTGTTTTTTATGAAACTATGTATGCCTCCTTGGTCAGGGTTCCCATGAGGACACTACATTTCAGCTTGGCCAATCAGGTGCTGCCCCGAGAGCTTCTAATCAAGCTTCATGTTAACACACACACACGAAGTTAACATGAAGTTAACACACACACATGAAGTTAACACACACACACACACACACACACTCATGTTTAAAGAGGAGTTTCACATTAGAATGCAGTAAAACCTTGGACTGCAAATAACTTATTCTGTGAGTGTTCCACAAAAGAAGCAAACATTTCTAATAAATTTTAACTTGATAAATGAGTGATGTCTTGCAACATGAATAGTACATGACGCTGAATGTCACATGATCACAACTGACCCAATGGTTCTTGAAATTCTCTTTGATATATGAGTGCTTTGGATTACAAGCATGTTTCTGGAATGAATTACACTCACAAACCAAGGTTTTATTGTATTAGAAATAAGGTTATTTTGAAAATTGAGTGTGTGTGTGTGTGTGTGTGTGTGTTAAACATACCATAAACAGCACAAGATGCCAAAACTCTGCAAATTTTATTTCATGAGGCAAAAATTTTGACATTTCTGTTTGAAATTTTGTTTTAATTTTCTGGATTTCTTTGTAAAAAGTTTTTCCTTTAAAGATTCCAGTGATGCCAAAATAAAAACTATGACTGTAACCACATTGGAGTAATATCAAAATGACAAAACTATAAAAAAAGCTATGGGAGTCATTGTTACATATTTGTTTTTTCTTTTTATTAATGACAATATGTTTTATATCATAACATGACCTCCTCCTGGAACATGTTCTAAGAACTCACTAAATATGATTTGACAGTTTATTATTTGTTTTCACATTGCATCTACTAAGAATGAATGATCGTAGATATTTTGGGGTATCCATAAAATACGATAGGCCTAAATATTTTTATTGACTAAGACTGCTGATCTTACCTACTCCCCTGCCCCTCTAAGAAGTTTTTTTTTTTTTTTCAGATTGAAAGTTTTCTTTTAAAAAGAATAAAACTACCATGGGGCACCTCGGCGGCTCAGTCAGTTAAGCATCTGACTCTTGATTTGGGCTCAGGTCATGGTCTCACGGTTTGTGGATTCAGGTCCCCCCTTGGGCTCTGTGCTGCTGGCAGTGCAGAGCCTGCTTGAGATTCTCCCTCTCTCTCTCTGTTCCTCGCCTGCTCATTTTCCCTCTCTGTATCTAAACAAACAAACTTTAAAAAGAAGCCACCATGATGTGTTCTAAATCCAAACTTAATTGTAATAGCATTAATTAAACTAACATGGAAATGACAGAACATCCCCCAGTAGAAGATTTTTTGAAGAGTAGAGGAGGGGATGAATTGTTTCTGGATGATTCTCCTGAGAAAAGAGAAAGCCTAGAAATGTTGGTAGGATCTAAGTAGGTGTGGGAAAGGGCATTTTCAGGCTGATCAAAACCTGGGCTCTGTTGCCTTGCCCAAATTCAGAGACCTATTGGAGGGGGAAGTGAAGAGAGAGACCAGCTAGACTGGAACAGGACAGATGGTCCCAGCTGCAAAGTCCTGAGAGATGCTTTTGGAGTTGTATGTTTGGACCAAATTTAGAAGGAGCCATCAATGACATGATGATGATAGCAGTGTTTCAGCAAGAGAGATATGGTGACTTGGTGGAAAATGAAACGAACTGGGGAGAAAGCTGTTTTACATAACCTAGACTTACAGTTCACAGGGGCATATAAATGGGGGTAGTGACAGAAATTTGTGACTAATTAGTTAATGTAATAATTACGATGATGGTGATGATGACTTAACATTTATTTGTTCAGTATTTACTCTGGGAGCAATTCTGAGTTGTAGAGCAAAATGTATTATTTTGTTTTCATAGTAACATGAGAAAGCTCTTATTTGCCCCTACTTTGTACAGGTAAGGGAACAGAGGTTCAGAGCATTTATGCAACTTGTCCAAGATGCCCAGCTGTGAATAGAGGCGCCAGGGTTTCATACTAGGCTGTCTGGCTTTCCCATGCTGTGCTGTCTAGTAGGATTTGGTGGCTTGACCCCCTTCTCACTCCTTCTTTCCCAGCTGTCCCCTACCACTTGACTCCTTGTTAACTCTTCTCTAAATAGGCTGCCTCTTTGCTGTTCTGAATGTTTTCCTAATTTAGCTTTTTCTGCTCTTATTCCTTCTGTCAAGGATGCCCTTCCCTCAGAGAGCCACAGAGATTTTCCTTCACTTTCTTCAGGGACCTTCTGGAGCCATCTCATCAATGAGCAATTTTTTTTTTTTTTACTTTATCAGGCGAAATAGCTTCCCCACTCTCCTCATACCTTCATCCTGCTTTAGTTTTCACTGAAGAATTTATCCAACCTGACAAAGTATTCAACGATTTGTTGAATCAGCCTCATAAGAATTTAAGGCCCGTAGGAGTAGCAGATTGAGTTGCTTGGGTGGCTTAGTTGGTTAAATGTCAGACTCTTAATTTCAGCTCAGGTCATGATGTCATCATATTGAGATCAAGCCCGGCATTGGGTTCCACGCTGAGCATGGAACTTGCTTAAGATACTCATTCATTCATTCTCATTCTCTCTCTCTCTCTCTCTCTCTCTCTCTCTCTCTCTCTCTCAAAAAATAAGAGTAGGAGATGGTATTTTTCTCATTCTAGTATGCATGTGAATATCAGACTCATAGCAGACATTTAGGAAATATTTGTTCAAAAAAATGAACAAGGGGAACAGACAAAATTTTTGGACATCTGATTTAAGGAGATGTTTAAACCTAGACCTCTCCATTAGACGGTCAATTCCGTGATGGCATCAGTCACGTCTCTTCAGTTTTTTATCTCCAGTGCCTGAAACAGCACCACAATAGAATTACATGTTCTGTTAATAAAACCAATGACTTTTCCCGGGCATGATAATGATACCACAGCACACATGTATGTAAGCTTCACCTTCACCTACCTCAGATGGTCCCTCCCTCAGAGTTATCCTTTTCCCATCTGCTCACATTTTTTAGTTTGATGGTCCAACAAATAGGCACTCTAAGATCCTGGGTCCCTCATTTATTTCTTAGATGAATTACTTTCCTGTCTTTGCACCATGTATTGGCATTCCTTTATTATTATTTTATCTTTAATTTTTTGGAGCATTCATATCTTGTCTTTGTACTTTGATGTGTTCATTCATGATTTATACCACACTAAGTTTTCTTTGTATCATTTCCAAGAATATGCACGGGAATGAAAAGAAAATGAATAGTGCATCCAATGGTGAAAAAACTTTGGTGACAAGAAGGGAAAATGAAGATAAACATCTGTGTTTCAAGAGACAGTGTGAGCCACCTGAAGATTTAACTAACTGAAATGGGAGTAACGTAATAGACCCCTCACTCCAAATACTAAAAGCCCTTTGTACTAGAGAAGGTTTGAAATGTATAGAATCTTCTAAGTGAAGAAAGTGAATAAGAGAATTCCCATAAGATTTTCCTGAGTGTAACCTTGATTATTCTTTACTTTACTAGCTTTCATTGAGGGAAAAAAAAATTTAGACGAAATATCTCAACTGTAAAATCACATAGAATACTGCATAAACATGACTTATTAATGTGTATGCTTTAGACAGCACTTCCTTTTTGTGTCTCTGACATTATATATTTGCTATTCTCTGTCAGGGTATATGATACTAAGGAGTAGGAGCCATATTTACAGTATTTGATTGCCTTAGGAAATGCTTCCCCTCTCTCATGAATAGGCATCTGCCATATACGTTCTATCAGAGGGAGTGACTGTAGACCCCGAGAAGCCTAGAAAAGGAGGCTTCATGGAAAGATGAGGTGTTCACTTTTCCTGATGAGAAAACAGAGACAGCTGTGGTCCAGTCTGGAGCTCGTGCTGGTGCACATGAGAGATGCACATCCTTTGAGAGATGATACGCTGCCTCTTAAGATCTAAAAGGGTCTTTTAAAAATGCTCAGTAAATCACTAAGAGAATGCATGTGGCAAACTAGATGAACACAAGCTGTTCACTCAAGATGAATAGTTTGGTGTGTTAACCTAATTGCTTATGTCCAATCCGTTGGAACAGCTTCCTACCTAGAGAGAGTGACAGATCCAATCTCAAAATGACCTGAGCAGGCCTTTAGAGTAGACGCTTTCTGTTCACAATTCACTTTCTGAGTCCTATAAATTTATTTAAGTCTCTCCGGGTAGATTTTGGCCCACCACATTGTACTCTGGCAAGTCGGGATCGCTATCCATTTTATGTATCTCTTGAGAGAAAAGCTCACCCACAGCAGACATCTGTTTGCTCTTGGCGCTGTGGTTTCTTCCTGGGCTTGCCAACTTTATCCGTTTAAACATGGCATTTAAACTATCCCTTCAGTATGACAGCCTAAGTTGGCAAGTGATGAAATACAATAATCGAAGTAAAGCTGAGCAAAAAATAGTGCTTGAGAATAAGAAAGCAGGTCAAAATGGTGTGGATATACATGTCACACTCAGAAAGACATTAGACCTGTGAGTCCTTGCAGTTTTGTTTGATAAAAGTCTTCATGATAAGAACAATGTAAGTTAATAAAAAATGTGTTAAACAGGAAATCCCTATGCTAAAAGAAAGAATGTACTGCTTGTTGATTTAATGTAATTCATCACTAAAATAAGAGACTCTAAATACAGAATAAAAAGCAAATACTAATGAATTTTTAAAGGTGAACTGAGAAGGTGGACAAATTTTCTTATGAAACATTAAAATTAAAAAAAAATTACACTTCCTAGATTCACTAAAAGTTAACCTAAAGCCAGTTTATAAGTATAATTTCAGGGACGCCTGGGTGGCTCAGATGGTTAGGCGTCTGACTTCTGCTCAGGTCATGATCTTGTGGTTCATGAGGTTCATGGGTTTAAGCCCCCAGTGGGCTCTTAGGCTGACAGCTCGGAGCCTGGAGTCTGCTTCAGATTCTGTGTCTCCCTCTCTCTGCCCCTTTCTCTGTCTCTCTCTCAAAAACATTAAAATATATATATATATATATATATATATATATATATATATATATAAAATATATATATATAATTTTATATATTTTTATAATTATATATATATATAATTTCATCTATTTTACAAAAGTTCTAATGTGTATTTGACAATTTGGGAATAAAAATAACAGGGACAACCACAAGAAAAAAAGGAGATCTGAAACTTCTTCTAAGTGATAAAGACTTCTAACAATATAAAATCATTAAGTTGTGTTGATACACAGAAGTAATTAACACCTACACTTCACTGGTGCCCTAAAGTAGGTGGGAACTAAGTTTCTGCGTTAAGACACTAGAGTTTCTTATGAGAAATGCCACGTTGTCCTTGTGGCCATGTGGACTCAAAGAGGCAACATTTGGAAGTCTCATTGTAGCACATTATTTTCAAATATTCTGAAAAATGACCTTTAGCTTGAAATTACTTTTTAGCTTAAGAATATCAAAGCCTCAGGGGCATGGGTGGCTCAGTCAGTTACACGTCAGACTTTAGCTCAGGTCATAATCTCACAGTTCGTGAGTTTGAGTCTCGCGTCGGGCTCTGTGCTGACAGCTTGGAGCCTGGAGCCTGCTTCAGATTCTGTGTCTCCCTCTCTCTGCCCCTTCCCTGCTCACGCTCTGTCTCTCTCTTTCAAAAAATGAAAAAAAAAACATTAAAAAATTTAAAAAAATAAAAAGAATATCAAAGCCTCAAACTACCTAGTCAGGAATTTCTGTGCATGCGCGTGCATGTGCCTCTGTGCGTGTGCATGCGTGGGTAGGAGTGATGTAAAGCAACAAATTAAATCTTTTTCCCTTTCTAGAGTAACACAGCTGCCATTGAAAACTCCCTTCGCATCACTTTCAGGGATGGCTTAAAATGAGAAAGAAAGCTAGTGGGAATTAAACCTGAATTCACAGAACACATCAGCCAGCATAAGTGAAAAAGCTTTGTTTAGGAAGGAAACAAGGAGAGACCTAAAATGGATTGTTTATTTCTATTGTGCACAGAAAAGAATTGCGATTTGGAATTCTAAATGCCATCGGAAATAACCACCTTTCGGGTACTGATACATAAGGAAAAGGCCTAAATATCTAAAAATTAAATCCCATTGTCAGATGCATAACAATAAACAATGAGAAAGTTAAAAATGACTAGAATTTTCAAAGCGCTGAATCTCTGCCATGACCAATAAATGAGATGACTCACTTTAAAACTATAATTGTCTAATGTTGCAGGAACTGACCATTTGCTTATAAAAAGAGTACCAGTTAGAACAGGGTAGCAATGTCTTCTGGACTAAATTATTGGAATGACATTCAGGCTTCCTGAATACAGATTTGATAGTTCCAGCCTTGCCAGGTTTTTCGGAGTTGTTTAGTTCTTTGGTTTAAAAAACAAACAAACAAACAAACAAACAAACAAACAAACAAACGAAGAAACCTCAACTTCGACGTCTCTCTATGCCTTCAGTATTCGGAAGTACATCTCGAGCACCTTATGTTGTCTCTGTGGTCGCTTGTGGCCTGTCTTTAAGAAAGAATTATCTTCTCACCTTCTCTTACATAATTTCTGAGCTTCTTTTCATGACAGCTGTCAGATTCACATTCAGGGCACAGCTACTGGAACATGAATGCCCCCGTTTAATGCTGCTGACAGCCCCCCTCCCCCACCTCCAACCGCCTAATTCAACTGCTCTGGCTCACGCTTCTCTTCCCGCTTCCCGTTCTTAGGAGCAAAATTCATATCTTTGAGGAATTAGAAATGAATGGCCTATTTAAAATGAAGCTGCTTTGGAGGTAACACGTTAAGACCAAACTTTAGATTGCAATCTATTCAACCGAATAGATCAATGGCAGGCTTTTAAATCTCATCCTGTGTTAGGGCTCACTACAGAAACAAGGGAATTTTAAATAACTGTACTGGAGAGGAGAAATCGCAGCATAAATGGGAGACTGAGAAGACAAACTTTCTAGACCTCACAGCTGTGCCATGAGCTGGCCTGGCTGGCTTTCTAACCAGGTGGGGAAAAAAAATAGAAAAGCTTGTCAATAACTTTCTGCCTTGAAGCTGCAAAATGTGACAAGATTGATAAGTTTTTTATGGAGTTACACTTTGAAAGGAAGGTAGAATCTGTAAAAAGAGGTCCCATTTATCAGACGTGGTATTGAAGTCACTGCCGTATTTGGCCTGCCTGATTAGGTCCTTATCCTCTTAACCCAGGAGTCATCCCTCCTAAGCCCTTATGTCTCTGCTCAGGCTTTGCTTTCATGTTCTGTCTCAGGGTGACCTGGGTTTGGAGGACTGGGGGTCTATGGAGAGTGTATGCACTATGTCCCGCATGCAGCTTTCCAGAAATCTCTCTAGAGGTCCAGCTGTGATCCTGTTGACACCCAAGTCCCCAGGCCTGGATCCCTGTTTTGGTCTAGTTTTTGCTGTTGTCTGGTTCTTAGTCCTGAGCTTGGGTCCTGACTTCCACAGCTCTGCAGCAGTTGATAAAAACTTCTTTTTTGTCTCTCTCTGACACCACTGCCTGCTCACTTAGACTTGGTTTTATCTCATGTTCCAAACATGAATAACTTTATATTCTGAGTCTCGGATGTCCTCACCAGAATCTGTCAATTTGGGATCTGCTTTCTGGAAACTTTGGCTCCGTACCTCCCATCGCTTAGCTTCTTCTTTGTCTATCTTTTAATTTTCATCAGATTCAAGGGCTTCCCTGTCCAGCACCACACTGCTAACATATGGGAATTTTTGACACCTTGTTTTATTCAGGGAAAATGTAAGCCAATAGGTTTGTTAAATAGTTGATTGTTGAATTTCCATTATATATGCATTGCTATAGTTGGCCCTAAGCCTAAGTCCTAAGTCTTCAACAAAGACAGTAGAAAAATCAAGTCATAACGATAGAACAGTATCATTTTGTAGCGTTTGGACCTAACTGGTTTATATATGTTTAGTATGTTTTAATTTAGCTCTAGATCATTGGCTTTAGCCATGTTTCTGACAGGAGAAAAGGAATTTCTCATGTATTACACAGTATAAGCTCACATTGTCACCAAATATAAGTTGCCTAATTGGCTCTTGCTAAATAAATCATAAGGACTTATTAGGAGCACCCTGCCTGCAATTACATGAAGAGGGACAGGGGAACTGAGCCAAACACTGCACAAGTTGTAAACATTTGTCTTCATTAAGATCTAGAATCAGAGCCAAAGGAAAAAGAAAGATAATTGCTATAGAGCAAAAACCCATGGACTATGAAAAGGGTGTTGGGAGAGAGGATAGGGGTGTTTTTGAACAATTACTAGAAAACGTAATTCATGACACTAAAGGAATTGGTCAATAATTAGTTGTCAGACAATAAATTATGGCCCTAAGTAGTTTGTATATTCCTGTTAGAAGTATGATTGTGGACTGGAGAATCTTTGAATACAAGAATATTAATTGACTTCATTATGAAGCAAAGCTGGGGATTTTCACATCTCCACAACAATGTCTCAAAGTTAAATAAACTGATAGATTCTTGATTACAAGTCAAAACTACAATGAATCAAAACTTGGAAGATATTCACATCAATTTCCTCATGTAATTGAATGTATGATAAACAAAACCCTAAGGTTTTATAACTTGGGTGGCATATTTATACACTTAAACTTCAAACATGAAGATCAACAATTAGGTTCTTCCAGTAAAATAACTTGTCATAGCATGAGGAAGTACATTTTATTGTGGTTTCATTTTTATTTAGCTAAGTTACTACTGATCAGTTATCAAGAAAACCTATATTTGTTAACAGAGAGGCTAGGCTACAAATTAAAATGCTTGGTAAAAAATTATATTTATTTAGAGGCACCTGGATGGCTTAGTTCGTTGAGCATCCAACTCTTGATTTTGGCTCAGGTCATGATCTCAAGGTTTCATGAGTTTGAGCACCACATCGGGCTTTGTGCTGAGAGCATAGAGACTGCCTGGGATTCTTTCCCTTTCTTTCTCTCTGCCCCTCCTCCACTCACGACGTCTGTCTCTCTCAAAGCAAAGCAAAACAAGCAAACAAAAACCTTAAAACGTTTTCTATTTATTTTTAGCCCAGCTAATTTCTATCTGAAGCTATATTTAAAAATTTGATGAGAAAAATTACTTTCTTAAGCTTTAATTTTTAATATTGAGAACAAGAAAGAATAGGGAAAAATAGAATGGAATATTGAGAACTACCACATGTATATCTTTTTCTTCTAGTTTGATGCCCATAATAAATTTCAGCTAACTTTTCCATTAGACAATCTTAACTTTTTTGATGGGACATTTATTCTTTATTGGGAAATAAAATGTATTTTAATGAAGCGTTAGTTACCGACAAACTGGTGAATCTCCAATTGGTGACAGGAAACCCTCACTGTGAAGGTAACCAGTACTTATGCAAACACGACCGGGCAAAATAAATTTACCAATTGGTTCTCTTCCTCTTCACCAGGAGATGAAACAGGCAAATGTAGGACAATCAGAACATACTATTTTCCAGGGTGCCTAGGTGGCTCAGTCAGTTAAACTTCATAAACATGGCTCGTATCGTCATCTCGCGGTCCGTGGATTCGAGCCCCACGAGGGGAACTGTGCTGACAGCTCAGAGACTGAAGCCTACTTCTGATTCTGTTTCTCTGCTTCTCTGCCCCTCCCTTTCCCTCTCCCACTCACACTCTCTTTTAAAAATAAACATTAAAAAACAAAAAAGTCCAAATTTGAAATTAAGTTAAATCCTAACAGGTATTCCAGCTTTGGCTTTTCTTATTTCGCAAAAACAAACAAACAAAAACCAACCAAACAAACAAAAAAACCCAAAATGTTATTGTTTCAAAATAGTGTCAGAAAATGTTCAAATTTTCTAATTCCTTAAGAGACTATAACATTTTAACCAATGTATATGACCAGGGTCATCTTTATTTAAATGTCTAAAAATTTAACAAATTAGTTTCTAATTGATACATTTTAGAAGTTAAGATGGAATTAGTATTGTTTTTTGGTCAGTAGGGCAATCTGGTTGCAAAATCTATCACATAAACAGCATCTTGTCAGCTTACCTAGCTGACCAGGCAACTATACCCAAGAGTTAAGTTAAATTCAGTCTAATTAAGAGTTGACAGATAATGAAAATCTGTAATAAGCTGTAATATAGAGACATTTAAAATGTTGAATTGCACTGTCATTGGGCCATTAACAAGGATAAATACATTCTATACAGTGTTTTCTCTCTTCATTTTTAGATATATGCAACATCAGTAGTCTTTAGATCTTAATATATATATATATATATATTTAATTTTTAATGTTTATTCATTTTTGAGAGACAGAGACAGAGCAGGGAAGGGGCAGAGAGAGGAAGACACCGAATCCAAAGCATGCTCCAGGCTCTGAGCTGTCGGCACAGAGCCCAACGTGGGGCTCGAACTCACGAGCTGTGAGATCATGACCTGAGCTGAAGTCGGACGCTCAACCGACTGAGTCATCCAGGCGCCCCTGAATATATATTTGAAAATAAATTATTTTAAGTGCTAAAATTTGAATATGTGAATTAAATACTTGTTTAAAATTGGTGTATAATAATAAAAAGTAATACCTAAAGAAAGAACTGGAACATGTGTATTGGATTCAGAAAATATATGATCCAGTCTCTGCCCTTGAGAATTTAATACTAATGTAGAAAACCCACAGCTAGACCTTACACACATTATCTCAGAGGTCTATGAGGCAAGAACTATGGATGTTTTGTAATTTCCATGACTTTCCACAGAACTTGGTATAGAACAGGCCATTAAATATTTGTTGATTTAGTTAATGATGAGGGAGAGCTTTGTTTAGCAGAGGATTTTAAGTGCCGGCGTTAAGTTTGGATTTGATATTTTGAGCAATAGGGAACCATTTGACCTGGAGAGTATTTAAACAATATTTAAAATAAGTTTCATGCCTGTTTCTTACTGCTTTATTTTATCCTATCGGTTCTACCTCCAGAGTTATCAGTTCTGTTTGATTTTCTGAGTTCTTACTGTTTCACCCTAGTTTCTGCCAATTATCACCTTTAAGCAGAACAAGAGAGACTGTGTTAAAACCAGATTGCTTAGATTTCAGTTCTGGTTTTATCACAGGTTGTTATACGACCTTGACCATATCACCTTATCTCAGTTTTCTCATCTGTGAAAGGGGGCAGTTCCTACCTCACAGGTTTGTTGTGAGGATTAAATGTGTTAATAAATGCAAAGCCCTTGGAACTGTGCCTGGCTTACCGGCAGCTGCTGCAGCTGCTGTTCATTAGCCTTCTAGCTAGTCTAGCAGCCCCTAGTTTTGTTCCCTTCTAATACATTCTCTCTCTCTTTTAAGGACTCCCCTTTGCCTTCAAAGTAAGTGTAAACTTTTAAACATGATTATTAGATCTTTCACTGCAAGTGGCTCCAGTCCCTTGCCACTTAGCCCTAAACCCCCACACTTGCACCCTTATGCCAGTCATAATGAAATGTTTAGTGTTCCTCACCTAAGACCAGTTCCCTGTTGTCTCTACGCCTTTGAAGAAGCAATTTCCTCTGATTGCACTCCACTTTCCCACCCCATCTCCTGTGGACTTCACTTGTCTAACTTCAACTCATCCTTCTCATACTAACCGCCATTATTCCAAGCCATGTATCTTGGCCCCTTAGCCTAGATTGGGCTTCCTGCTCCATCACATTTTTATCCTATCTTCTTTAATAGTGTCTCACCTCCATTAGATTGGACACTATCTTGATCGATCATATCTCCACAGGATCTATCACAGAGATTGACATATAGTACATGTTCAAGAATACTTTGTATATGCATGAAAAAATGGATGAATAAGGGTTTTTCATAAGCTTCAAAAGTTCATGCCGAATCTAAATTCTCTGCAGCCTGAGCTTCTGGAGCTCTCTCCATTTCGCTTTATCCCTTAGAAATGGGCGGCTGCTTCTGTTTCCCTAAATACAGTACACTGTTGCATGGCTTTACAAATGGCTTCATGCTGTTCGTTCTGTCTAGAATGTTCTTCTTCATTTGGCACTTGTGGCAAGGTCCTATGTGTCCATGAATGAACAGCTCCAAGGCCAACTCTTCTGTGAAACCAACATTACATTTCCCCCACCTCCCTTCTTTGAGCTCTACTTTGACTTCATGCATGCTTCTGTGATTTCATTGCATAACACCCTGTTATACATACAGCCTGCTTGGATTGTGTGAATCTTGAGGGGATGATTTAAGCCGTCTTATTCTTTGTTTCCCAGAGCCTATAGAGTACCTGGCACACATCAGTATTTCAACAAGTAGAAGTTGAACTGGAAGTTGAATGTCATGGTAGCCCAAAGAGGTGATGTTAAGGAGACGCAGTTGTGTAGTTCCAGATGTGATGGGTTAATCCAGAGATGCCAGAGTTCATGTGGAGAGTTGTATTATATAGGAAATAAATTGCTGATGTCAGATGTAAGGAAATTAAGAGAGAAGAGACTATATGATAAGTGAGTGGAACATATAACATAGTATTTTCTGTTCAGCATAGAACATCTACCCCACAGTAAGAATTGCTTTATTGTTAGTAGCAAGTCTGATATGTGAATATCTAACAGCAAATATGTGTTGTATGTGGACATTTTCTTTCTCTCCAGGATCCTACCCTTATTTTAAAACTCTCATTAGCATTGTTTTGAATATTGACATGTGAGGATTCTGAATTATAATTTTTTGGTTCTGATCACCACGGAATAGAATCATTTCCTCAAATACTGTGGATTTGATCCTGTAGCATGGCTATTATGGAAGACAGTCCCTAAAGTCAAACTTGTTTAAAAAAATATGCTTATCTCATGAAAGAATGGCATTAGGCAGGACAGTTTAACATGTCAGCTCTGTTTATAATTCAAAAAATGAGCATGAAGTCTTATGAAAATACAATGAAATTTATTTTTTAAAATTTTAATGTTTTTATTTGTTTTTGAGAGAGAGAGACAGACAGACATAGCATGAGTGGGGTAGGGGCAGAGAGAGAGACACACACACACACACACACACACACACACGCACACACACACACAGAATCCGAAGCAGGCTCCAGGTTCTGAGCTGTCAGAACAGAGCCCATCGCGGGGCTTGAACTCGTGAACCACCAGATCATGACCTGAGCCGAAGTCAGACGCTTAATCAACTGAGCCACCCAAGCACCCCAAAATACAATGAAATTTAATGTGAACGTTTAACCCCAAATACCCTCATGCCAACATCCAATTGACACGTGTTTGGCAAATGTGCCAGACTCAAAACCTTGAACCCAAACATTTTGCAAAAGCATATGTATATGTTTTATTAAAAAACATTACAGATGTATTGGACAAACTCTACAATTGAATCTGTAAACAGAACAAGTAGAAGATCAACATGGTGGTTAAGATCATGGGCTCTGGCATCAAACTTTTTGAGTTCAAAGTTCCACCCCTTGTTTCTATGGGACTTTGGGCAAGTTGCATAATGTGTTTTCTCATCTGTAAAAGTGGAGAGAACAACAATACCAAACTTCAAAGAGCAATTGCTAGGTTGATAAAATAATGCTTTGAACCGTGTCTGGCACATTGTAAGGTATCAATAAATATTTGCTGTTGTTGATATTATTTCTACATGAAGGACCATTAATAACCATAAAATCAAGTCATAAAATGCAAAGCAAATTTGTTAAGGTGAATGTTATTAAAAGAATGGTTCTCTCTTTTATTCATTCGGTGCTAGATGCTGAGGGTAATGCTCCAAGTGAACCCTTTGATTTAGTTTCACACTACACTGTGTATGAGTACTAATAACTCTATATTATAAAAGAGGAGAGTAAGACTTGGGAAGGTTTGCAACACTTGCTTAAGTTCACATGGCTTGTCAGTACACAACCAGATTGCAAACTCGGGTATGTTGGACTCCTAAATCAGCACTCTTTGCATACTTTGCTGCAATTCAGAGTCCATCAGAAGGGAAGTCAAGAAAATATGCTTTTATTGAGAGCTGGTTAATTTCAGGGGTCCCGTGCTTTCCATTAATCTACGTTCCATTCTCAACTTTTGATCAAGCAGATGTCTTTAAGTTTTGTTTTTTTTTTTTTTATATTTATTTATTTTGAGAGAGAAAGAGAGAGAATGCAAGCAGGGGAGGGACAGAGAGAGAGGGAGACATGGAATCCAAAGCAGGCTCCAGGCTCTGAGCTGTCAGCACAGAGCCGGATGCTGGGCTAGAACTCAAAATCTGCAAGATCGTGACCTGAGCAGAAATCTGAGGCTTAACTGCCTGAGCCACCAGGTGCCCCTAATCAAGCTAATTGGGGGCCAAAATTGAGTGGGGGAGGGGAAAGGATCTACTCTTTATGGTTTTTCTCTAAACTAACCCTGGCTTCCCAAAAGGAACAAGTAACCTTTGTGCAAAAGTTGAAAAGATGCCCTTAGTTCGTTGTTACACGTCTTCATAAAAAGTCTGGGGCTCAGGACCTTTGCATAGCAAACTGCTTTTATGTAGGAAACTTCTCCCTCTGTTTCATGAGACTGTGAATGATATCAAATTGAGGAGGAAGAAAGAGGCATGTAAACCAAAATGAGAAGCAAGGCAATGTCCGGAAATTAAAGAACTAACATAAATTTCTGCAAGGCCAGAGGACGCAGCAGAGTCTATTAGATATTATTCTATCTTTAAATTGATATTATCTTCAGGGAAACATTGAGCCACACCCTAAACAGAAGCTCTCTGGTGAACATACTCTGCTCCTAACAACAAACGGATACACCATGGTCCACAGTCTCTGTTCTATGCCCCTGCCCGCCCCCCCCATGCCCTGTCCCCCCAAAGTCCAGCAATGTCAGGACTTTTCGTGGCTATGGTTTTCATGGCTACTCAGTTCTAATTTAATGTCTCTGGTTTTTAAACCTAATACCCAACCTCTCCCCTGACCTTCTATGAGAAAAAAACCTTGGTTCCCACTCCATCCCTCTTCTTTGTTGTGCCAATAAAATTTGTTTAGATAATTGCCAATGTTTCTCCAAGACAGACCTCCCGGTTTGTTCATGTATATGTTTGTGCTCACTTTCTTTCCCTCTGCCACACCGCTTCCTCCCCTGGCCAAACACAAAACCTGGAAGGTTGTGGGAAAAAATAGCTTTCAGTTTTTGGAAAAGAAATGGAGCTTGCTCCATACATGAGACAGGCAGGTGATGGACTGATCTAAATATGTAGGGAAATAATCAAAATAAATTATATGAGCAACTATCTAAGATAGTTCATATTGATTATTTCCTTTAATCCTTACAGTGTTTAAAATTGGTGCTCATATTTTCACGATTTTACAGATGAAGGAACTGATGCTCAGGAAGGCTAAGAGCAGGGTCATAGAATCTATGGTGTGTGATGTGGTGGGGGTTCCCTTTCAGAGTAGTACCACTGGACACGTGTGGGAGGGACTGGCCATGTCTTCTTTTTGGATCTGGGTGCCGATTACATAGCGGTGTTGACTCTGTGAAATTTCATCAAGGTTGTTAGCCTTATATATATATTATATGCCACTAAATATTTACACTTAATACAGTAATAATTTTTAAAATAACTTGGTCAAGGTTTCCCTGGAAGAGGTGAAATAGCATCTATCTCCAGATAGAATCTTTCTGTCTCCAGAACCCCAAGATTTAAACTGAACAACACCACTTTCTACTTGATAGCTGCAGGGAACACTGGATAATATACAGAGTATGGGCCCAAATCCCCTGAAGAGCTGGGGTTTTGCCATCCGATTAGTGTCCTTATGGAAGTGGACAGCTTCCTGATACAATGGGAAAAAGTTAGGCACACAGTCACTGCAGGAGAAATATTTGTTGTGCATTTGGGAAAAGAGGATGTAGAAGTTCAAATAGTCTCCACAGTTGCTGCCATAGGAAGCAAGACATGGTTCCCAGGGGCTCAGAGACTCTTAGAGCATCATGACTCGGCACCCAAAATTGAGGTCAGATTTTCTTCTTTCCTAAATCTGGTTCCAATGTACTCGGTTGGGCTGTACTTCTATGACCCTGGACTGGACGGTAGATCAGAAGTGAGGCTAACCTTTGGGTCTGTGCTAAATTGTCCCTCCCCAAACCCCCCACCCACTCAAGAAAGCAAGAAAGAGCAAAAGAGAGAAAGAGAGAGAGAGAGAGAGAGAGAGAGAGAGAGGAGAGAGAGAGAGAGAGAGAGAGAGAGAGACAGGAAGAAAGAAAAGTGAAAGGAAACAATATCTAAAACAAGGTGCAATAAAAAAAAAAAGATCAGAGAAGCTTCAAACCAAAAGTGCTAGTCACAGAGGGGAAAACCTATAGGGTACAGTAGACTTGAAATCAAAGAAGACAAAACAAATCAAGCAGCTCTCGTTTTTACAGACAATGTTGGTAGAGACTTTTGAGGTGCTATGATTTTATCCCTGAGTGACAGCCGACAGCGTAGGTCACCATTTGATTTGGGCGACTCTAAGGCAGCCTCTCATGGGAGGTGTGTTTCCTCTACTTCCTGATTCTGTAAGTGCTGCTTGTCTTGCAAGGGAAAAAAAAAATGGGTCATAGAAATAAGGGTTTTTTTCCCCTTAAAATTCCTAATAAAATGTTCATACAAGTTCTTTCTGCCCAACCACAGTGACTTAAAGCACACAGGTTCCACTGAAGCCTTTACAAAGTCTCTGACACCTGCACGCGGCTCTGTTTTCACTGTGGACAAATACCGGAAAATAGGGGCGCTCCACCAGTCCCTTTCCCATAAATGCTTTCCAAGTTGCACAGACAAATAACCTTCATATTTTGTCTGCTGAAATATTTATTTCAGTGTCCCTCTGAGTCTGGCAGGTCTGAGCTCAGCCAGGTCATGTTTTCCTTCCCTTCTGCAGAAGCTGCATAAAACCTCAGGTCAGAGAAGGCCACTGCACTGGGGGATCGCGACAGCCCTGCCTTCTACTGCGGTGGCCTGAAATACTCCATCGAAGACTCTACAGGGCTCATCTTGTGTCTGTTATTGTAGATACACAGGAAGTGCTAACACCAGTTCATTTTTCTACCTAAAGGGAGAGGCCCCAGCACTTAAGGATGACCCATTGAGACTCCATCTAGGAAGTTAACATAAACCACATGTTAGTAAGTGAAACTCTCAAATTGATGCTGAAGAAATCTAAAAAAATAAAATAAAGGAAAGCCACAAGACAAAATTATTGTGGTTACCAAATGTGATCAGAACAGAGACGAATAAAGAGGAATAGCAAAAACAAAGAATGTTAACTAAATCTAAAAATCGGTGTTGTGAAAGGCTTAATGAGACATTTTGAATGTGCTAAAATGATGACAATGATCTTTTTTTCCCCCTCTTAAAGTGCTGTCATAAAGTTGAAAAAAGTTGTACGTAAAGCGAGCAGTGAGTGTCAACATGTGCCAGAGAAGGTTCTAAGCATTTTTCTTAGATGATTTATTTCCCTTCTGTTTTATTCCTCACAACCACCTGTAAGGTAGGGACTCAACCCCACTTTACATATAAGGAAATTGAAGTAAAAGGAAGTGAAAATTTCTTGTCCGTAGTAAGTTAAAATTTCTCCTCATTTCAAGTCAGGATTAGAGCTCAGCCATTCTAGCTCCAGAGATACAGCGTGAGCGCTACTTTTCACAGTTAGCCTCACTGCCCAGAGGAGTCCCGAGCAAGATCTAAACTGGTGGGATTTGACCAGGTGGGGGCAGCAGGAGCTATTCAATGTTTGGGCCACAGCGATCTCTCTAACAAGCAAATCCACTTACTTACTCTCCCGCTTAAAACCCCGTAAGAATCAAGTCCAAACTTCCTTGTAAATGTCATAAAGCCCTTCACAGTCTCTGCCCATCTCTCTGACTTATAGTATTGTTGTGTTTCCTTTGCTATTGTCTGATTTTTGTTTGTTGTTTCTCTAATACATTATATTTAATTTAGCCATACTCTGTTTTAGCTGCTTGTACGCATGTCTCTCTGTTAGAAAGTCTAGAAGCCTGTGAGGCGAGGGTCCCTGTTTGTTTTCTCTCTGTCACACTCCCAGCTCTAGAGAGTAATATTCAAAATATTAAATTAAAGGAAGGCATAGGCATCAATCATCAGAATAGACATCTCAAGCAAACAGCCATGTCATTGCATAGCCACCGAGCTGATTGCCAGATCAATGATAGTTACTATTTCTGAATGAATGAATGAGTGAATGAATGAATGATATGAAAACTTGTAGTACTTGGCTTTTTTTTTTTTTTTTTTTTGCCTTTTGTTTCCTTCTCAGTCGTGGCTCCATTTTATGTCCTTTTTTTTTTTCATTTCTAAACTATATATTTTAAAATATATTTTGTGGATCGTTAAAAGTAGACTTAAATATCTTCTGTGATAGGATGGGAATAAATTAGTATGTAAAACTGTTGGTAGCATATTAACTACCATTCAGAGTGATCACTCCAAGGAACATCAAAATCAGAGCTGGCCAGAAGAAGAGTCTATGGGGTATAAATCTTCTTTTCTCCAAATATCAACCCATCTGGTTGTTTTGGTGCCTAAAAGTCTATTGAAGAGATTTATTTCTACAAATTAAAAGTTGGGCCATTTGCAGATTAACTGCTAGATTGCAAATTATCCTGGAATGAGTAAATATTGAGGAATTAAATTACTACTAGAACCTTAGCATTGCTTAGTTTTATTGAGTTTCTCTCCATGTGATATCTTGAAAATGAACAAGTAAAATTAAAAAAAAAACACGAATTAAAAAGCTACCCAATGCAAATGCTGCATTTTCTTTGGAGTGAAGAGGGAGAGATTAGTCTACAGCTCTGTTCTAAATGCTGGGTACAAGATTTGACTGCACCAAATGTATACGGCCCTGTATTTGACACGTGTTCCCATGCCCGGTTATTTAATTTTTGATAAGTTTCCAATTTATTTCAATGTGCAGCAGCTAGATGTGGAGAACTACTGGTAAAGCATGAGCTCATGTGGTAAAATGACATCTGGATAGGGCATCCCAGGGCTTCCTCTTTGCATTGAGTTCCAGGGATGAGAAGGCACATTCCACCAGACAAAGAAGAACATTAAAAGGACATGGCAAGGCACAAAAATTAAAAGGGTTCTAGCTTCAGAAGTAGGGAAATGATTTGTTGAGATACAACAGAGTCTTCTTCTAAATGCCAGAAAGTACCCTAGCTTCTTGAAGAAAACCGTTCCGCCATGAAGAGTTGAAACAAATGCTGTTTTTTGGTCAAAAGTTAGTTAGCCAAAATACTCTAATTTTAGGGCATTCCAATTGAGAGTTTGTGGCACAAATAGATTTCAAGCCTGAAGTTTTCTGGAACTTTATCTTCTCCTCTTCAAGATATTGTAAACAATGACTTTGATGTTGATTGGTGCCAAAGTAGTGTGTACCTTTACATTAAAATTTTTCCTTCTGGGCACCTGGGTGGCTCAGTCGGTTGAGCATCTGACTCTTGATTTCAGATCAAGATCCGTGGGTCATGGGATTGAGCTCTGCACTGGCCTCTCACTGAGCATGGAGCCTGCTTAAGATTCTCCCTCTCTCCCTCTGGAGTTCTCCCCTGCTCATACACATACACACTCTCTCTCAAAAATAAAGTAAAAAAAAAAATTTCCCTTTTACCAAGTCAGTGCTAATTCATGTCATGACCTTAGCAAGTTTTTTAACTTTTCTAGCCTTCACTTTAATTGAGAGAAGAGAGAGAGAGAGAGAGAGAGAGAGAGAGAGAGAGAGAGAGAGAGAGAGAGAAGTGGGGAGAGAGGTTGTTTCACATTTTCTTCTGACAGAAATATTTTAAGATTTCTGAATGCATCAGTTTTAGGTACAAAATTTGGCAAGCTGAATTTGAGGATATGCCCTGGTGGAAATACTTGTCTTCAGAATTAAAGACACTGTTGACCTTAAATGAACTCACATCGAGTTGTTAAATTTCATCTTGGACTCACAGCTATGCATGTCATTGTTGATTTGTAGCTATAAGGCTGGCCTTTTTACAACTATTTTCCCAAACAAGTTTCCCAATTATGTAGCATATGGCTTGGTTGATATTAATCAGGGATGACTGAAGAAGTAATTCTTCAATCTGAGTATGTGTAAGTATGTGTGTGCACAAGGGCAAGGCATAACTCTCTTTGTGGAAGTACACTTGAAATTCCAATTCCATTCTGAGTACATTTATGTCAAACATTTTACCATGAAGGTGGAATATTTTCAAAGTGCTCTCTCCTGCGAGTGTGAGAGTAGGTGTAGGAAGTTTCCTTGGTCTTCTAAACTGGCAGGGAATTCTGTATTCCAATTTAGGGTTTCCATATTCTCAGGTAAATATTCACCAGCCCACTGTCAATTGGTGGTGTCTTAACAAATTCTTTCTGTCATCACTGTTCAGTAGCCATTGTAATAGAAGTGATTCACTTTGCTGGCATATCCAAAAGAAGCTTCATCCAGGCTTTTATGCTTTTACCTATTTTTAGTTTCCCACTAAGAAATCTCATCCATATTTGAACTTTCTTAAATAAAATGGTCTCTTTAATAATTGAGTTTTTTGGGTATTCCAAATATTTTATTTTGAGCCTTGCTTTTGAAGCTGATTTGAAAATTTTTTGTTCACTTTCTTATTTAAGCAATTCAATGTAAAAAACAACCCGTGATCTATAAATGTTTGTTGTTAGAAGAATGCTATTGAATCTTTCTTTGATCACTGAGAATTTTCTCCAGGTTTAGAGTAATCATTCTCAATATCAATTCTAATTTTCCATGGCTAAGATATAGAAATAGAAGATACTGGAGAGAATCCCGAACTGACTCTGAACTTACTGCTTTCATTTCTGGTTCTCCTATTAGGGCCTACTGACAACAGTTGGCCCTCAGGGGTGCCGAGGTTTTGCTTCACGACTGACCATATCTCATCACTCCTACCATGACACTAGAACTCAGTTGCATATAAAGATCAAAAGCTGCCAGGTACTTGCAAGAAAACATCTCCTGCAGTCTCTCTTCTCATTCCCTGCCACATTACTCTACAGTGTTCCCATTGCCGACATCCCTACATTCCATGATACTTTAAGCCTTATTGCATTGGAAATAAACTTTTTCATACCTCCCACTCTCTGCAGAGTGCTCTATCCAGGTAATTGCCTTCTCTGAACTCTGAGTCTTCCCAGGGGGTACAACTTTCTTTGGAGCTTTGCTGAGATGGAGTTCCTCTTTGAAAATGTTCTAAATACCGCATACTGCTGGCCCCATGGCCCTGATTCCAGGCTCTTCTCTTTCAGCTCTTCTGCACCAGCCACTCTACTCTACTCAACTAGTTCAATGATGGTGAATCCGATTCTTCACTGTGTCCCACTGACCTCCTCGTCCTTCTGAGCATTCTGACACCTGGATCATAACCTTCATCCCCACCAAAGCTGTAGCCATAATTTTGGGATGGCCTAAACATCTCTGAGGACATTTCGTCTCTATAACCTCATAGTTCCTTTGTATGATCTATTGAATGTAGCATTTCCTCCATCTCAGCAATAATTCTCAGGCCCTTTGTTGGAACATATAATTAGCTGGAACAGCTCCATCTTCAAAATCTATGAATATGAGAAGTGACCATTTGACCACAGCATCCTTTGCTTCCTCTGCTCTCACACAGCCTACTCCCATGACGCTTCCTCTGTCTGTTCACATCTTGATCTCCGATCTTCCACAGGATCACTTCCTCAATACCTCGGTCCTCGACACTCTGAAATTCTTGTATCCTCCGCACACTGAATCCTTCGCTGAGGATCTCAATACTTTGTCGCCACTTCTGAGCTGCTAATCATTTCTGGAAACAGCTACATCACTGTGGCATTGGTTTTAAATAAAATGGGTAACCTCTAAGCTTAGGTAATTGGCAGCCTCCCCTTAGCAGATCTATTATATTTTGCTTGACCACTCTAGCCTCCTACTCCCCTCCATGGCTCCTCTAAACTTTTACCACTACTTTTAAGCTCAGCATTTTGTGTTCTTGTTCTCACTTTTACCACATAAACTCCCATATAATTTTTTGTACAAAACAGAAGCTTTAGCAATTCTCTTGATTGTCCTCTTTCATACCACACATGTTATTAAATGCATATAGCTTAGGTCCAGTCTCAGAATGTGAAGTGTCTGATTTCATAATCAATTTTTTCTTTATGTTTTGGGTCAAAGATATTCCCATTTTACTCCAAGGTCTGGATCAGCTCTCAATCTCTCTTTTCAAGGCCTTCAACGACTGGTTCTCCTCAATACATAAGCATGCTTAAAGTTTTCGTTTAAACCCAAACCAAACCAACAAACAAAAGACATCACTCTGTTTGAGTCTTTCATCTATCTTTTTCGAATCATAGCCCAATTTCTAGGAAAAAAAATTGATATTTTCTCCATTCCTATTCCGTTTCAATCTGCTCACTTGGCTCCTATTTACATCATGTCACTGATGTTGCCCTTGCCAAGGCCTAAGAGCACTTTTAAGTACCCTCTACCATTTTCCTTCACCATTTCCATAGTTTTATCCCATACCTGTATTCTGGCCACACATCTTGAGCCTTCTTCATACTTACTGTCATTTTTAAATGACATAGCTGTTCAGCACTTTGCTTTTGATCACCTTTGCTTCTTGCTCCCAACTTTTGCTGGGTTATCTTTGCTCAGTGTCCGTTAACTCTTTGCCAGACACTGATGATTTCCAAGTTGATATTACTATCCCAGACAGGGCTGCGGTAGTTCAAACACATGTATTCTTTTTGCTGCATATTTCTAATGGAATATTCCTTGAACTTCAGGTATAATAGTTGAAAATTGAGTTCATTGTTCTTTTTTCCTCCCCACAAACCTATGTAAATCCCTCTTCTGTTTTCTATCTGGGTATTAAGAACTGTATCAGGGCTGGCAACCACTAGTCAAAATGAAACATTTGTGGGAATTAGAACAGTATGCCCTCCTACTTTACTTTAATCTCTCAGAAAGAAATCTTAATGTGAAGATGTTGTTAAAATAATAAAATGTACCACAATTCACCAGATATTTTTCTTAATAAGTATACAAATCTATGATGTCTGATTTTTGAACGTAGTAGCTCTTTACGGTTGTACAGAGCCACGCTTTTCAGCCATAAATGGTGAACCAACGACTGATCACCTAATATTCTGTGCCAAATGCCCTAGGCTCCTTAATTATTCCTAAATGTTCTATTAAGTTTTTCCAATATTACCATCAAAATCAATGTACATCCTGTTCTTTCTTCTCCATAATTAGAACCATGGCAGCATTTCACACCCTTATCCTAGTACATCAGCCTCTTAGCAACAGTCTGGCTTCTTTCAAATTTTCTGTCAACTTGCCTCCAGAGTAATGTTTAGTGGCATACACATATGATCATGAAACTTTAAACTAATTCAGTAGAATATATGCTCCAAAAGGTAAAACAAAACAAGTCCAAATGTGCCTGCTCAATTTTTAACAAGGTAAATACAAGTAACCATCACCCAGGTCAAGAAATAGAGCATTACTCATTCCCAAATCACCCCACGCTCCTTCCCAGGCATTCCCTCTCGCCAAAAATTACCACTAAACTGACTCATAGCACCATGAAACCATTTTCACCTGGTTTTGGGTTTTGTGTGAGAGTAATTACTCAGAATGTACTCTTGTGTCTTCTTTAATTCAGTGCTTTTTGTAGGTACAGTTGCCAGATTTAGAGAGTAAAAACACAGGCTAATTAAATTTGAATTTCTAATAAATCATTTTTTACTATAGCCATGTATTATGTAATGTTTAGCTGGGTGTGTGTAACTGTATTTTATATTGAATAATATTTATATAAACAATATTTAAGAGTGTTTTACCTGGCAACCCTATTTTTAAGAGACATCCATAACATATAGCATTTTTATGCTATCATCTGATCTTTGTGAAATATATACAATTTATGTTTCTATTTTATTCTTGATGGACATTAATATTGTTTTCAACTTTGAGCTGTCATGAATATGGCTCATGAGAACATTGTGCATGTCTTTTGGTTATATGTGTATGCACACACACACACACACACACACACATAAATTTCTATTGAGTGTATTTCCAGAATTGTTTATGCAAAGGGTATGCCAATTTTCAGCTTTAGTAGATATTGGCAAACAAATATTCATATATCTTTGCCAATTTATACTCCCACCAACTGTGTAAGAGAGCTCTGCCACCATTCCTCTCCAACATTTGGTATTATGATCTCTCCTTTGGTTATTTTAGACATACTTTTGAGTGTGTAGTGGTATCTTATGATTGTTTTTTGTTTTGTTTGTTGTTGTTGTTGTTTGAGAGAGAGCGAGAGAGAGAGAGAGAGTGCGAGCATGCACACAGGTTGGGGGAAAGGGGCAGGGGCAGAGGGAGAGAAAGAGAATCCCAAGCAGGCTCCATACTCCATGCAGAGCCAGATGTGGGGCTTGATTCCCACAATGCTGGGATCACGACCTGGGTCAAAATCAAGAGTCAGATGGTCAACCGATTGAGCCACCCAGCCACCCCTCTTATTAGTGTTTTAATTTGTTTTTCTCTTATGGCAAATTTCCCTCATGGCATCTTTTATACTCCCGTTAAAGAAGTATCCATCGTGCTATACCAGCTGATTTGCTCCCTACTGTACAACTTAATTTTAATGAAAGAATCAGTGGCAGAGTGTAGATTCTCATAAAATATGTGGTAAGTAAAAGAATTAATGAATGGACCTATGAGAACTATGGTATTCCTGAAGGAGCTTATTTTATAGTTAGTTGCCACTTTGTTTTAATATAATTAATACATCATTAAATATTGAGTATCTACTGTGTCCAGGCATTGTTTTAATTATATTGCCTAAGAACTTCAAAAGTACATGTGGCTAAAAGCAAAGCAAAAGTACATGTGGCTGAAATTGCTATTCCATAACTGTTTCAGGGACTAGATATCTAAAACGCTAAGAAAAAAAGATACTCTGTTAAATATACACATGCCCACACATACAGACGTCTACATCAAATAATGTGTAATTAGCTCTGATGGTTTATACTTAGGAAACTTAGCACAAGACTTAAAGTAAGCCAGAAATAATAAACAGTGCACAAAGTTTTAGACATTATATCAAGAGAATATTGACCAGTCTGCCCTGTCAATACAAAGATGTATTACAGGAATTTTTTTTTCTAGCATTAAAAAATAGAAAGTAATTGGAAATAATCTAAATTCTCAGTAATTCTGAACTGGTTAAATAAATAATGGCATATTCACATGATGAAATACCATGCAACCTTTAGCCTATAAAACAGTGTTGTAGGAGAATATTGAATGCTACATTAATAACGATAGTATGTTGCCAAGTGAAAATTAACTGACCATGGAGCCTGGCTGCCTCAGTCAGTAGAACATATGACTCTTGATCTTAGGGGTTGTAAGTTCGAGCCCCATGTTGGAGAGATTACTTTTAAAAAAATCTTAAGAAAAAAAAAAAAAAAAGAAAATTAACTGACCTAAAAAGGGCATTATGGCATCTTTAGAAAAGACATATTTTGGCAAAATACAAGGGAAGAAAAAACCTGGAAGGATACAAATAACAAAAGATGTTTATTCTAAATGATGCAATTACATAATCCTGTTTTTCTTATTTGTGTTTTTCTGTGTTCCATCTTGTTATGAATAACACAGAAAATTGAACAATGTGTGGTTGTATTTTAAAGGATTGGGGAACTTTACTAATGGCAAGAGCCTGAGGAGTTCTGACAGACAGGTAATCACTAAAGTATTTTTTCAAGATGGGCAACAGTGTCCCATCCTCCATATGCCAAGGCCCATTGAGTGGGATTTCTTTAGGCGTCGAACTTCAGGTTTGAATTAATCACTGGTTTGATGCAATAATGAAATATTCTGTTCTTTTGTCTACTTATTAGAATATGAAAGTAGAGTCATAAAAGGTAAGATCACGTTCCACGGTTTACCTAGCTTGATCCATGTTTTTAAGGGCTTGTGCAAACACAGAGCTTCCTTGGAGGTGACTGAGCTCTTATATGAATGCTTCATAATAATTAATAAGTAACAAAGGAAAAACTGACCACTGATGAAAAATGCAAGTTGTGTTCATGTCTCACAAACTAGAAAAAGATCTGTAATTATCGCTTACCTGTTAATCATGCAAAATAAGTCAGTAAAAATGATACAACAGCATTTCAAAGGCACTGACTGATCTAATCTAATTCAGTCTACAAATGTCAACTTGATTACATCATTTCCCATGCTTCTCTGGTTATCTCATGCAATCATCACTTAAACAATCTGGCAAAGAAGCTTGACTACACATTACTTAAGAAGAAAATACTGTTTTGGAACAGTTTCAGCTTTAATCCAAAATATGTTTTTCTGTCCTTAAGTGGGGGAAGGGGATTGTTAAGGAAGCACAGTGCAGTGGAAAGGTTGTGGGCTTTGGACGCCTAGAAATCCATAATTTGACTCAGCTTGGTGACCTGGGGCAGATAACTCAATGCCTCTAAACTTGAGTTTATTCCTCTGTTCTCTGGAAATCTACCTAACACCTAACTTACAGGATGTTCTCAGGACTAGAGAAAATACATAAACAGTATGTTTATGAGTGCCTACCGCACAATGGATTCCTTCCCTCACTTTTGCTTTCCGTGGAACTTGAGAACTAGAAGTAGGGACCACGTAGCTGAAGTCATAAATTTGGGCCTTTATTCTGCAGATACATGTTGGGCTTTTTTTTTTTAATGCTCCAGGTATTATGCTAGGTATGGGATATATAATACAGTGAACAAGATTGCATTGAGAAACCTCTAGTTTCTTTATGTCTAGATGTGCGCACAGATAAGAAAACAAGCAAAAATGGAGCCTCAAAGAAAGACAATCTAGGAGCAGAAATAAAGGAATACCTAACTCAGGGACAGACATCACAGAGAATGCCTGAGCTGAGCCTGAGGAGCGTGGAATGTGAAGACAGGACGTGATGAAATGATAGCGGATGTGAGGACGTTGTACTTCCTAGCATGCTGTGAGAGGGAATCTGCTTGCCAAGAAAACTGTAAACCTTACATGGAGACCATGGATTTCTTATAGCTGTTTGATAGGATACATGTTTATAGGGGTTACTAGATTCCTTACCAAGGAATGTGAAAGCAAAGGGGAGTTATTAAAAAGACATAAAATGTACATTTTAGAAAGTTCATGGTGATAAGGAAGTAGAGAATGGACTAGAGAATGAAAAGGTTGGGGTTGAGAAAAAGTTGGGAAGACGTATTGAGATAGCTGAGGCAAGAAATTACATAAGAAACAGGGAGGGTTAGTCATGGGCTGAAATGAAAGGGTTGATAGGGAAATGTCTACAAGGCATCTATGTACAGGACCCAATGCTTGACTGGTGTGTGGTAGGTAAGGCAAAAGAAAGGTTTCCTGGCCTGAGTGACTGGCCAAAGATGGAATGGTGCTCTTAAACTGATGGGATTAATGGGGATCAAGGGAAAACATACAATCATGAAACAAAGAGCTGCAGGCAGGGACAAGCCGTGGGTGGATAATATGGAATCAAGTTTCAGCAAGGATGATCAGGTTAGCATGGCTAAGCTATGTTTCCTCTATATCAGAGGACACAGCTGCCTTTGGAGACTTCCATCTTGGAAGTCCACCCACACACTCCCTTCTCCAACCCACACACTCCCTTCTGTTTACATTTGATGACTTTCATGGAAGAATCAGTATGGATGGCAGGTTCCAACAGACTTAGAGTGTGAAGAAGATTGCAGTTATATGATCTACTCATACCAGTTTTGAAGTGGCACTAAAGTTAGTAAATTTGAATTTGTTACTTAAGTAGCAATAAAATTCAAAAGTGGTACAGTGTCAAAATTCATAATGTGAACCTGGCCTACTGCATCTAGTTGTCTATACAAAGCAGTTATACTTCTGTCCGAAGCCACTTACGCTTATGGAAGCCATCATGTAAACAAAGATGTCAGCTGAATGGAGATCATAATCACAAATTCAAACTTTGGAAATCAAAAACTGTATCCCTAAAGCCTACCTTTGTAATAGAGATATTTTTTTTTTTTTTTTTTGGTGGCAGCAAGACAAATGTCCCTGGATTAGTTTCTCAAAAATCATGAGATGATTCTAAGTTTGTACAAAAAGAAGTCTCAAGAAACCTGCCATGGACCCCTAATTATGAATCATATACATAAGATATATTCAACTGATTACTATATTCTGTCTTTACTATACATAGCGATTTAAAAAATACATAGTATGGAGATAACATTTGCCATTATTTTTTTTAAAAACTTGGTCAGTACCATAAGCCCTTTTTAATATTTTCCATGGGAAACTGATTTTCCACTGACGTTATTTTTCTTTTTCGTATTGCATGGAGTTTTCTGCTCTTTGAGAATTACCTATGTCTTCATAGGATGAGAAGGGAAGGAATTTTCTCACTCTCCTCATAGCGATGTACAGACCCATATTATTCATGGGATTTTTGGAGTATGTGTTGTAGAGCACTTGGGGAAATAAAAACAAAAACCAAAAAACAAAAAAAAACCCAAAACCTGTTCTGTCTTTGGTGTCTCATTTCTTAGATGTGCTCCTGTACAGAGCTGGTAGGTAATTAGGAGAATGAGAGCTGAGAAATTATGGCTGTATCCATCTCCACATTCATCAGTCACACAGTTACAGCAAAATTCTAAAATCAGATTTTCCTCCCAGGAAATTTTCTGAAAATTTACTTTTGTTCTTATTGTCTGGATAAAGTAAAATCTTAAGAAGATAATCCTCTATTAGAGAGTTTGAGATTGCATTTGAATAATGATGAGACTTCTTTATTGTATACTATTTTAATATATATATGTATATTTTTTCTTTATCAGAGATGTGTGTGTGACTTTCAATATTGGCATGTTTAGTGCTTTCTTAAATCAGTCTTAAAATTTGAAACAACCAGGTAATTAAACACAAAGATAATAATATAGGTGTTCAGACTCTTCTTAAATGTCATATTTTAAATTGCATACATATGTGAACAGTAGAGATCGGTGTTATGATGCTTTAAGGAAAATAAGAAACAGTACACCATTTTCTCAGAAAGACAATAGATTTCCTAGCCTTGTCTGTTTTCTCCTTCCGTTCTTTTCCCTTTCATGACAGTCAACAACAAGGGTCCACAATTTATGATCCTTTGACATCCTACCTGAAGAATGATTGTCTGCTGACCATGAAATTTCCAAAGCTAAAATCCTGACTATAAAGCAGGATTTGTTGGTTTGTTTCACTCAACAGACAGAAATGAAAAAAAAAAAAAAAAACCCAGAACCTCCCTACTCTTAATGACTGTGGATCTCCAATGGTTCTTCTGGTGGAGGAAGTGTAACCCAGTGTTTCAGAGTATGGACTCTGGATTCCTCTAGCCTAAGTTCACATTTCTACTCCATTGTTTACTAGGTACATAACCTTGGGCACTTGACTTCATTTTGCTAAATCTCACTTTACTCTTTTACAAATAGCAGATAATTCAGTTACCCTACTTCTCAGCTTGCTGGGGGCATTAACCGAAATGCAACACATCAAGCATTCAGCATAGCACCTCATAGATGGTAATTAGTCATGATAATAATATGTAATAATTATGATTTTTGCCATATATAATTATGATTACCATTATTATTATTATTATTATTATTATTACTATTGCCACTATCGTTCACCTTGGAAAAAAATAAAAATGTCTACCTCATTTATCACAAGCAGTTCCCCTGCTGAAAAACTCAATGGAATTTATCATAATGACACCAGGATCAGACAAGAGGCCAGTGAACTTTGTTTTGGGTGCCTCTGAACTCCCTTGAGCAGGCTGTGTGCAGGAAAACTCCACAAAACAGCACTGGTAAACTACAAATTTGTGGCAAAAAGAATACCCAAGACAAAACCAAACCAACCCCCACATAACATTGTTGGTACAGACAAATCCTTATTTTTTATTTTATTTTTTGGTACAAACAAATCTTTAAACATTGACTTCTCAAAATGTTGCCACTGTTGTTCTTCAACTGTATTTTGAAAAGCAGGGCTTTCAAATTTTTGGAGAGAAAATATAAGAATTGCCAGACTGAGCACGCTTCAGTATCATCTTTAGTTTTAGTGCATGGAGGGCCCATGAGAATATTTCTATCGACAGATGAGGTGCCCTCTTCTAACACAGGGATGTGAGAGGCAATAGAAGGGTGGGGATTACCAAAAATTGCATTGAATTGTCAATGAAAGTTTTATAAATTGAATGAAGTTACCATGACATTAATGGTTTAACATTTAGGTGAACTTTTTGTGCTCAACTTAGGTCTTTCTGCCCACCCTACCACACATTCCCCAATCCTCATACGTGCTTGCTCATGGCTTTTGTGCTGCTGTAGTAACTGGAGCAGCTCAACCCCAACCCTTATCTGCAGGAAGGAAATGGGGGGTAGAAGTAGCTGAGCAAGAAACAAGTTGAACAGAACTAGAGTCAGCTCCACAGATAAGCCTAGGGCCAAGCCACATACAGAGGATTGGCTACATAACACATGGGGCCCAAAGCAAAATGAAAATGTAGAACCTCGATCAAAACTTAGCCAAGAATTTCACAGCAGTGACAGCGAAGCATGAAATCAAGCACCAGGCCCTTTTTAGTATGGAGCCCTTTGCAGCTGCTCAGGCTGCATGCCATGAGGCCAACCCCACACATATGTCTTTCCTTCTCTCCATTAACACTAGTCCTATCCCTATAGAAATTGCCTCTGGTGGCCCAGCCTTTAGTATGTCTATGGAAGTTTACTTTAATCTAAAACCTAGTAAACGTTCAGGCTTTAATGCCAGATACATAATCCAGCTAATGGTTTAGAATTAAATGATCCTTCTTTTCTAAAGCCTCAAAGACAAGCCCCTTTAATCAACTGTCATCCCTCCATTGTCTGAAAATTAAGCATAGTTTATAACATATTGTGAACGTATATGAAAGAATAACCCTCAGGAGTTACTTAATCCTTAGCATGCAGCAGAGAAATATAAATGGAAACATCGTCTATAAAGAGGGCAGAAGTTCAACAAGGAAAACCATGAGCTTCACATATAGTATTTTAATTTGATTCAATTATTTTAAAGACCCTTAGAGTAGCTAAGCATTGTTCATTTCAAGGTTATACAGCAGTGAGTGTTAAAAAACTAATAAACCTCTTAACACTCTTAATGTTTGGGGGGATCACATGTCCCTCTGACAATCTGAAGAAAGCTATAAAACTCATCCAAGGTAAATACATATTCCCATGAACACACACACACACACACACACACACACACACACAAACATGTGCTTCTCCAGCATCCTGAGGTTCATTGTAGAACTTCAGGTTAAAAATATTACTGATTTGAAACAAGGATTTCTCACATGTTAAAATGTGTTTACTTGTTCCAAAAGATTCAGAGAGTTATTTTTAAAATGGTGGTAATGACAGAGGTGATATTTATTATTTCACCATATGACTGGATGAAATGAGAAAAGAAAGCTTGAGTCCTATCAAGAAGGATCATGCTAAATCTCTCTTTAAGAAAATAATTTTGTATACAGAAATATTTTAAAAGAATATAGATATCACAATACAGCATTCAGTATTTAGCTCTTAAAAAATAAAATAGGGCACCTGGGTGGCTCAGTCAGTCTGACTTCAGCTTAGGTCATGATCTCACAGGTTGGAGCCCTGTGTCGGGCTCTGTGAGGACAGCTCAGAGCCTGGGGCCTGCTTCAGATTCTTTGTCTTCCTCTCTCTCTGCCCCTCCCCCACTTGTGCTCTATTCTCAAAAATAAAAATATTAAATTTTTTTAAATAAACATATCTTTCTACATAACCACAATGACTATTTTTATACTTAGCAAAATTAATAATTTCTTAATTTCATTTTATACCTAGCCATAATCAAATGTTTCCAATTTCCCCTGGTTTTGTCCAAAATCAAGATCCAATCTAAAACTATGCACCACAATGGTTATCATGCCACTGAAACCTCGGTTAGTGTAAAACAATATGGATCATTTTCATGTCATTCCTTGAAGATAACAGAGCTCTGGATTTCTCTCATGACTGCTTCTTAGTATTTTTTAAATCTAAACTTAATTTTTTTATTAATTAGAAATTCAGTCCAGTCCAAAGGTTGAGGAGATTTTAAGTTAGCCATTTTAGGCTGGTGGAATGCATTGAATCTGATGTTGCGTTGGACTGCATTTCAGTAGAAGACAGAGACTCTCTCCTAAGATTTGGTTTAATATCTAACTCAAATGACAACATGTATTTTTCTTGTCTTTCCTTTTCTCAGTGTAATTGTGCATTGGAGAATTTTTAATATAATTTTAAATCAGAAAAATTATTCTCTTTGATGTTCAGTATAGTGAAACATTGCTAATAAGAGCCCTCTCAGGCTTTTGTCTGCTTTTAAAAATGACTTCATTAAATTTTGAAAACTATTTTCTTTTCAAAACATTTAACTTTTTTTCCCGTCTTCTTGAGATTTAATTGACAAATCCCATTGTGTAAGCTTAAGGTATACAGCATGATGATCTGATAAATGGATATATTTTAAAATGATTACCACAGCAAGGTTGGTTAGCATATCTGCCACTTCACATAGTTTATCATGTGTGTGTGATGACAATGCTAAGATCCACACTCGAGACAATTAAGTCTACAATTCAGTATTGTTAACTGTAGTTGCCATGCTGTACATTAGATCCCTGGCACTTACTCATCTTACAACTGAAAGTTTATAATCTTTGACTAACATCTTCCCATTGACCTTATTATTCCTCAGCCCCTGTCAAGCACCAGGCTGTTCTCACTTCTGTGAGTTCAGTTTTTTTAGACTCCACATATATGTGAGATCATATGGTATTTGTCTTTCTCTAACTTACTTCATTTAGCATAATGACCTGAAGGTTTATCTAAGTTGTCACAAATGGAAGATTTCTTTTCTTTTTATGGATGAATAATGCTCCATTTTATATAAACATGGTGGGGGAGGGGGTGCGGTCAAACCCATAACCCTGGGATCGTGATGTGAACCGAAATCAAGAATTGGTTGCTCCACTGACTGAGCCACCCAGGCGCCCCAGAAGTCCAATACTTTAACAAGCAATAACAGGAAGTACCTTTTAGTTTTTAATGTTACACCTTTTTAATTATTTAGATAAAAATTGAGGTTTGCCTTTTAAAGATTGAAGCATATTTACTCACCTTCTGAAATCGGAATATTGGTGTAGAAATTCTAGGGGAAGATAATAAATAAGAATCGTAATCTTGATTAGATACTAAAACAGAAAAAAATCAGAAAAAATATAGAAGTGGCTTTTCCTGAAGTTTCTATGAGTTTGGGCAGTGGGTAAAATCCACTATGGTTGCCAAATTTCCTCAGAGTACATGTTCCTTTGGATGATTTGCTTGGGAATTCTTCTTGGATTAAAAAAAAAAGAACAAAAAACAAACAAACAAACAAAAAAACCAGACAAATGGTAAAAACACTGTTTTCTCAACTGAAACTATCCAAGTTAAAACAAAAAAAAAATTTATCTTAGGAGATACTGACAAATGGTAAAATTCCTTGTTGAAATGACAGGTGTTTATAAAAACACATTTCATTCATTTTAATTATTGCTTTGACAAGGTACAAAGAGTTTAATCTTTCCTAAGTCCCACTGTAATGTTTGCTTCCTACAAGATTCAGTTACCTTGGACAAGGTCTCCATTAGCTACTTGCTATGGACTGATGATTACTTGATATGGTTAAGCTAGTTCAAAGGGTAATTAAATTAATAGCCAAAGAAAATATGAGCCACATATGAATCCAACTCTTTTTATTTTAAATTTTTTTCAACGTTTTTATTTATTTTTGGGACAGAGAGAGACAGAGCATGAACGGGGGAGGGGCAAAGAGAGAGGCAGACACAGAATCGGAAACAGGCTCCAGGCTCTGAGCCATCAGCCCAGAGCCTGACGCGGGGCTCGAACTCACGGACCGCAAGATCGTGACCTGGCTGAAGTCGGACGCTCAACCGACTGCGCCACCCAGGTGCCCCTGAATCCAACTCTTAAACAGAGTTTCCTAATAAATATTTAGGTCATTGACTTTCTTTTTATTCGTATTTCCTGATGTAGCTCAAGGATTTCATCATAGTTTCCTCATTTGGTCTCTTCAGATCTAGAAGATGAAAATACATACTTACATGCAAGCATACCTATATGTCTAACAAAAAGGAATTGCCTAAATAAGTAGACTGATTAGGATTTCAGGTCTTTTCTATGTCTCTGTGTTGTTTTCCTGTACTTTGCTGTGTTTACATTTGCCTACATAATTCCACAGAACTGTACTTCTGCATACTTTGACATTTTAAAAAATGGTACATAAAACGAAAGCCAGTGATTCAAATTTGACAGTCTTCTGGTTCAAGTAACAAAAGAAGAGCCTTAATTTCTCAAATTTCTTTCCAAATGTTTCCATAATTTTGTTTTCTTTTCTCAGAAACATCTCCACTAAATTCAATGCTCTGAAAGACATATATGATGTTTCTTGCAAGATTGATAAAATAAAGGAAAAGGACAGGAAAAATCCAAGAGTCTATTATGCAATTTGCATTTTTAGAGACTTGCTTGCAAACCTTAACTAAAAAAATAAGTCTTAGATTAGATTAATTTAATATTCATTTAATGGAGGAAAACCAGAACTTTTTTTAAATGTTTCATGTGTATAGGTCAGGCAGAAACTTGCTTTTTCTTTTTCTACTTTTCAAATTCTCTGAATTTCACATTATGAACTTAGTGTCTACAAAAGAGATGTGTTGGCAATGAATAAAGAGGCATAATGTTTTACAATTAGTTTCTTTTAATTTGAACTGATGTCTGCAAGTGGTTTGTTTGGCTTAATATATTGAATAATTATTACCTACATGCTATTGGGTATGTAATTAGTGGACACACAAGAGAGACTAGAGTAAGAATGTAATTGTATAATGATGCTAAAACAAGAATGTATATGAAAGAAGTTGAATCCATGTCTTCAACAGATTGTGGAAAGTAAGTGCTTTATAAAGGAATTCCCATAATAGCAAATGTTACCAACATAGTAATGTATTTGAATATAATGATATAAAAATGATTCTTAATAGAATATTAATTTGAATTCTTTTCCAAATATTAGTTAACTAGGCATTTCCAAATATTATTTGAGATACATTAATGTAAGATGAGATGTATAACTTTTATCTCTTTAAACTCCTGGTTTATTTCCTTTACCCCTTGGGTATCTTCAATTCCTTTGAACAACCAACCAAACAGTGAAGTGTTTATTAAGTGTCTACTACAGACTCCGTAGTCTGCCAGGTATTGAGGTGTGGGGCATGCATATGTATAATCCATGGTCCCTCAACTCAAGGAATTTACAATTAGGTAGTGAGTGCTATGGGAAGCAAAGTGAATAAACAGACATGAAAAATTGGAGATCAAAAACAAGGTAGACAACAAGGATGCGAAGATAATTCAATGAGGAAAGAATTAGCACAACTGTATATGAGAACACAAAAGAATGGGTTGGACCTCTATCTAACACCCTATCCAAAAATTAATTCAACATGGACCAGAGGCCTAAATGTAAGATCTAAAACTATAAAACTCTTAAGATAAAATGAGGGAGTAAATCTTCATGACCTTGGATTAGGCAATGAATACTAAGATATGACACCAAAAATCAAAAGACAAAACACCAGAAACAAAAGAAAAAAAATACATAAATTAGACATCATAATTGAAAGATTTTGTCTTGCAAAGGACACTGCAAAAAAAGTGAAAAGACAACTCAGAATGGAGAAAAATTTTGCAGATCATATCTTTTTTAAGAGACTTGTCTCCGGAATATATCAAGAGTGCTTCCTATTCAATAATACAGACAACTCAAGAAATGGGCAAGGGAATTGAATAGAGATTTCTCCAGAGAAGATTTACAAATGGTAGATAGGCAAATGAAAAGATGCTTAACATTATTAGCTATAAGGGACATGCAAATCAAACCTGCAATGAGCTACAACTTTATACCAACTAGGCTGGCTGTAATCACAAAGACAATGATGAGTAGTGGGAAGATGTGAAGAAACTGGAATTCTCTAACTATTGGCGAGAGTGTAAAATGGTGCAGCTTCTTTAGAAAAGGCTCTGGCATTTCCTCAAAATGTTAGACATAGAGTTATCACATGACCCACCATTTCTCATAGATTACTACACGAGGAAAATTAAAATCTAGGCTCATGTGGAACATGTACACTAATGCTTTTAGCAATAACATTCATAAAAGTCAAAAATTGGAAACAACCTAATTACCCATCAACTGATGAAGGGGCAAACAAAATGTCGTATGCCCACACAATGAAATATTATGTAGCATAAAAGGGAAAAAGTACTGATTTAGGCTATGGCATGGCTGAAACTTGAAAATAGTATGCTCAGTGAAAAAAAGGCAGCCACAAGGGGCCATATATTGTATAATTCCACTTATGTGAAGTTTTCAAGATAGGCAAATTCATACAGACAGAAAATAGATCATAGTTGCCTAGGGCTGGGTTTCAAATAGGGAGTGGAGGGGAAATGGGTAAGTACTGCTGATGGGTTTCTTGGGGTGATAAAAATGCTCTAAATGGTCATGGTTGCACAACTCTGTGACTATACTAAAAACTACCAAATTGTACACTTTATGTGAATTATACCTCAATAATTCTGTTAACTTTTGTTAAGTAGTATGAATATAAGTGGGAGGTTTAAATGACGCCTTCAACCTTATTGATTCTATGAAGAGAAGAATAGGTTTTTTTTATTTAAAGAAAAAAGGAAGCAAAAGAAAATTTTAGACTTAGTGTAGAATTGAGGAAACATCGTCTCCCTAAATGCCCCCATTTTTCAGATGAGCAACTTAAACAATAGAGTGGCAGTTAAGCCCATGAATTCTGGAGGCACACAGGCAGTGGGTCTCTATCACTCAATGACTAAGTCCTTCCGGACAAGACCTGTGAACTCACAGCCTCAATGTTGCCATCTACAAAGAAAGATGGATACGGAATATGATCTACAGTTGTTATGGGATTAAACAACACACACGTACAGGCCTGATATATAAGGAGTGCCCAATGAAAATTAGCTATTGTTATTAAAGTGTGCTCACTCCCTCAAGTCATTTAGTATATGTAGTGGAGCTAGGGTATTAAAATTTTTCTGACTTTTTTTTCCCTATGCTCTTTCCATTATACCAAAGATTAAAAATTAATCATTCCACCAGAAAAGAATCTGAATGTATCTGAAAACAAATCACTTGAGAATAATTGATTTCCTATGATTTTGAGTCTATAGTCGGAATGAACCTGTACTTAAGGTTTTAAACAGGTCTTGTTATAAACCTGTCACATCTAGACATAAAGTTTTGCCAAGAGAGTACTTACAGCTTGACCCCAGGGATCATTTTTCTTTCCTCTGAATTCTCACTCTCACCCAACATTCAACCTATTACATGTTCATCTGATGAAATGACTCATTACATCTGCATGTCTTAGGTAATGAAATCTGAAAACAACTTTACAAAGCAACTAACTTTAAAAAAAATGTTTTTAACGTTTATTCATTTTTGAGGGAGAGAGAGAGAGAGAGAGAGAGTGCACGCATGAGTTGGGGAGGGGCAGAGAGCAAGGGAGATACAGAATCCAAAGCAGGCTCTAGGCTCTGAGCTGTCCCCACAGAGCCCCATGCAGGGTGCAAACTGATGAACCACAAGATTATGACATAAGCCAAAGTTGGACGCTCAACCAACTGAGCCTCCCAGGCATCCCACAACTAGCTTTTAATCTTTATCCAGGGTTTATCCTCCAGGAGAAACAGAATAGCTGCAGATCTTTCTTAGGCTTTTGATAGCATTCTATCTGCATGGCTAATATGAGTTGGCACCTCTTGTGCATATGTTTATTATTTTGATTATTGACCTCTGCAGGTGTCATCACAGTAACATTTTGATTAGTAGACAAAGAGGTTCTGTCTACAAAGGTACTATCTGAGATTATCTAGATGAGAATACAAAGCATTTAGGTATGAGGAATATATCATAAGTGTATATTTACATACTGCTGATGAGAGTGTTTATTGACACAACCATTTTGGAGATTTTGGCAAAATGTTTCAAAAGCCTTCACCCTTTGATCTGGCATTTCCATCGCCAGGAATTTAATCAATAGGAATCATGAGACATATGCCCAAATATTCACTTATTAAAACTTGATCAAAAGATTATATACAGTCATGAAATTTTAAAAACAACTAGCCAGTTAATAATAGCTTAAAATTAAGTGTAACCGTGGTTTATATTTTTAAAATTCATAATTTTAACTTTTTTAAAGTGTTTATTCAGTTTTGAAAGAGAGAGAGAGTGTGGAAGGGCCAGAGAGAGAGGGAGACACAGAATCCGAAGCAGGCTCCAGACTCCGAGCTGTCAGCACAGAGCCCTGTGCAGGGCTTGAACCCACGAACTGTGAGATCATGATCTGAGCTGAAGTTGGGTGCTTGCCTGACTGAGCTACTCAGGCACCCCTTAAAAACCATAATTTAAAAGGATGCCTTATGTGAAAAAAAAATAGTTTCAAAGTAGTATGCACAGTAGGGTGACAAAGTTAGAAAAATCATTATGCATATACTTGCATTAAGGTTTATCATTTACTTATTATTTTATTTTTTTAAAGTATGCATGCATGTGCAAGCAGTGGGGGAGGGACGGGGGGCGGAGAGAGAGAGAGACAGAGAAAGAGAATCTTAACCAGGCTCCACCCCGCGTGGTACCAAGGCGAGGCTCAGTCTCATTACCCTGAGATCATGACCTGAAATCAAGAATCAGACGCTTAATAGACTGAGCCACCCAGGCACCCCAAGCTTTATTATTTAGATTTGATTGGCAAAGTGTCATTTGTATATTTATCCCAGTAATTCCTTCAGACTCATGAGCTTTGCAAATCTGTGGATTTCTCAGCTAACTGCCTTTCTTCGGAAACTATTGTTATCAGAACTTGAACTCTACAGACAAATGGGAAGAGTTTATTTAGTGCAGTTATTTTATGGTCTATTAGTATTACTACTGAATTGTATTAAATTCAACTTCAGTCTTCGGAATGTGAAAATGTAGATGCCATGACAGTGTTTTTGTAAAAGTTTTTATGAGTATTTTCAATGTGACCTATTCTTTGTGTTCATTCTTTTTCACTGTATTTATTTTAATCCTTGTAAAATATAATGGTTTTAAACCAAAGTAGACAAAGCAGAAATTTTTGTCTGCTTGATGTGCTGTAGCGTATTTGAAAGACATCCAGATGTCATCAAGGCTGTTTTCCCAGTAACTCTGCCAATTTGTCATGCACTCTAGGCTTTGCGACGTTGCAGCTTTGTGGCTTTGCAGCTTTGCGATCTTTTTATGTCATATAGTATCATAGGCCATGTATCAGACAAATATGTAGTAGACATGACAGAAAATAGTCACTTCTGAGTCTTGTATCTCTTCTGTGTTTCTATTTTGAGTAAAGTCTCTTGTGCTCCTGGAATGCCGATTTCATATGAGTAAACACAAGAAGGAAATTTACCTCTTTGGATGTAGTCATTTTAGCCAGCTGTCTTCTTTCTCTGAAAAGAAAGGCTGAACTCATATGTGTACATGTAATACAGAAAATATGGGAAGTAATTATACTAAGGAATGGAGAAGATAAAACAGTTAAGATTCAGACTGTGACCCCCCCCCCCCATACCACTGGCAGTTTCCTTCAGTATGAGGGTGAGGTGCTTTGTGTTACCCTGTTGTTGTACCATCACAACGGTGGGAGTGACTGAAGTGATGGCATGCATTCCACCACCAAGTAGCTGTTCCCTGGAATATCACCCAAAGCCTTTTTTGCCACTTCCCCCACCCCTGCTCCACCCACCTCCAGGTCAAAGTAATCTCTAGTGGGCTCTTTGACAGAAAGCATTGCCACATATGTTTCAAAAATAATATATTTATATATTTATATTATGTTTAGTATAAATTATATATATAGCATACATTGTATATATGGTATACATTATATATAGTATACATTGTATGTGTATAGGTGTGGGTGTGTATGTGTGTATATATATGTATATGTGTGTGTGTGTATGTGTATTTCCTTTCCCCCTCTAAGAAGAGAGTTGCATTCAGCAATAGAATAGATATTTTATTTTCTAAAAATTTTGAGTGATTATTTGAAACATCTTTAAAATTCACACTAAATATCCTGAAAGACAGTAGTTTTATTTATTTTATTTTATTTTATTTTATTTTATTTTATTTTATTTTAAAAAAAATTTTTTAACGTTTATTTATTTTTGAGACAGAGAGAGACAGAGCATGAACGGGGGAGGGGCAGAGAGAGAGGGAGAGACAGAATCCGAAGCAGCCTCCAGGCTCTGAGCCATCAGCCCAGAGCCCGACGCGGGGCTCAAACTCACAGACTGTGAGATCGTGACCTGAGTTGAAGTCGGACGCTTAACCAACTGAGCCACCCAGGCGCCCTGACAGTAGTTTTATTTTAAAGAAAAATTAATGATCACCCCATTTCGGACATGATGTATAATTCAAGACTCTTCATAGCACTTTTCACGTAGGAGTCTTGCATGGCCTCCCATGGCTCCAGGGATCAAGTTACCCCAATGCAGATTTTGAGACTTCCCATTCCTAAGAAGATAGCTAAGCCATAGATGATGCCATCTTGCTCGCCAACTCAATGCTGCAGAGTCTATGTAAGGGGGTGAGAAGAAGCATAAGGCCAATGAACTAATGTGAAAGCTGAGCAACCTGGGCGGATAGAGAGCAGAGTGGCTTTATATGAAGCTGGCAGGCAGCCTGGCAGACTCCTGCAGAAAACAGGCTGGCAGAGGAGCTTTTGAATTGTTCCTTTTCTCTTTCTATGAGAAAATAGCAATATCCTCTTAGGGACAGCATCATCGCAGTACCCAGAGGGTAAGGAGCTGACAGAAATAAAAAAGGCAGACAAACCCTAAAACTATCCCAACTTTTTTCCTTCAGGCAATTTTTCCATTGTTATTATTGAACACTTAATATGTTCAATGTGTTCTTTATTTTGTATATCTAATTTTTTTTAAGAGAGAGCACAAGTGGGGTAGAGGAGCAGAGAGAGAGAGAGAGAGAGAGAGAGAGAGAGAGAGAGAATCTTAAGCAGTTTCCATGCTCAGTAGGAAGCCCAATGCAGGGCTCGATCCCATTCCCTGGGATCTGAGCTGAAGCCAAGAGTCAGTTGCTCAACCACCTGAGTCCACAGAGGCCCCTATGTGTTTAATCCTTGAAACGACAACAATAACAACACAACAGATTCAGAGAGGCTAACTAACCTGTTCAATATCACATAGCCAGTAGAGGTAGTACCAGGATCTGAATTCAGTTCTGCAACATCACAAGGCTTCCTCTCCCTTAACATTTGAAATTTATAATATTTGGAATTACAAATTTCACAAACAGCTGTCTTCAAGTATTATAAATGAATCTCCTAAGGAGTCATTTTCAAATTAGGCTAAAATATAAGTGTCCCCTGTGACTGGAAAATCCACTAAATGAATTAACATTTGGTTATTGGTATTCTTGAATTACCAGCAGGCTGCAGACTAGAGTAATGAAGCCAGTGAAAACCTGAAAGAACAAATGGAGGGCAGAAGAGCTATAAATGAAACCATCAAAGTAAATTGCTCTTTGCTCTATCTTTTATTGATGACACGTACGGTCCTAGGCAGAGTACAATTTGCACTCTTTGAAAGCCATCTCTACATGAAAACCTCAGAGACTTTACTTTCCCAGTAAACACTTATGATTACAGCCCAGGATAAGAGACAAAACTGTTTATCAAAGACCGGTCCTTTTATGGAGAAAGAACAAATAAGAGGTTTCCTCACATTGAACTTAATCAAACAAAGTTGCTTAAATGTAAAGAGTTCCAACTGAAGTAAATACTTAAAGAGCTTGATTAGGAACATAAATTGCAATCGTGTCTGGCCATTTAAAACATACACTGTTTCAAAGAAAAAGAAACATCTTACTTAAAAATATCATGTGTGAAATAAAGTATCCTCTTCTAATATTGGATGTTTGCTTAAGTATTTGGTTTAAGCAATATCATGAAACACTGTTAACTTGTCTAACTTCTCCAGATATTAAATATTTTTAAAGTGGTTGATTGTGAAAAAACTAAAATAGTATTTATAGTTGGTCATTTTACTTTTCTCATAATGTGTAAAAAAATTATTTTTGATAGCCATATGCCATACTGTATCGTCTAGCTTAGTCGTTTATCTTTACGTTTGTTTCCATTTCAAAATTATTTAATTGTAATACAAACTCGTTTATGTTTATCCTTGATTATATGGCCGGTCATACTTATACTTGATTACGGGTTATTTCTCTTTGGTCATACTTCAAAATACTTTTAACAAGAGAAGGGACATGAAAATATAAGATTGTAATGAATGGACATTTTATGACTGGACATGGATGCTCATGAATCAAAAAGTGATTCATATGAGAACTATTTTGATCTTTGAGAACTGTGCTTCTCTTTTTAAATCAAAGCTAAAACTTACACCAGTAAAACAGCTTCATGAAAATACAGATTTAAAGTGCTCTACATTGAACTTTGTACAAAGAATGCTCAAAAATATTGAAAAACTGACTGAAATATAATTACATTTGACATATTAAAACCTCTCTAGGAACTGTCATTATCATCTTTCCTTTGGGCAAATTGAGCAAGTCTGACCTTTGGTACATCTGAGTTTGAATTTTATGTCACAACACATTATTTCAAGAGCAGACTTAAAGTATAATAGAAGTATCTCTTCCAGTGACATGAAATGACACAGAATAGTTAAAACTAAGCTATCCATAGATAAGGATTTTGGCTTCCCACCACCAAAGCTTTGCTTGAGAATCTTGATTTGGATAATGATTTGCTGTGTTGTCCCTGCTGTTGTCTTCTGGCTTTGGCCCTTCCATTCAGGCCACAAATCCACTGTAGACAGCAGCAACAATTAAGATCATTTTCTGGGGTCCCTCATCCACCACTCCATTTGATCTCAAGGTGCTTTAGCTTTCTGGATGACCTTACCTGACTTGTCATACCAACGATGCAGTATTATGCAGTATGTAGTAATATTTCCCTATTTTGCTTTGGTCACTTGTAACCGTGTTTGGCTGAATTTTTCCTCCCCCCCCCCCCCCCCCCCCCCCCCAAGGATCTTTCTGGGCAAGAAGCCTTTGCCAGTGCGTAGAGATCTTACTAACATTTTTGGGTGTCTGTCAGTTTTAACTGCTTGATAAGTAATAGATGTGAATTTAAAATGTTCTGAGATTTGGGGTACCTGGGTGGCTCAGTCAGTTAAGTGTCCGACTTCAGCTCATGTCATGATCTCATGGTTCATGAGTTCAAGTCCTGCGTTGGGCTCTGTGCTGACAGCTCAGAGCCTGGAGCCTGCTTCGGATTCTGTTTCCCTCTCTCTCTGCCCCTCCCCCACTTGTGCTCTGTCTCTCTCTCTCTCAAGAATAAACATTAAAAAAAATTAAATTGTTCTGAGATTTAAATTCACTTCACCTAGTACATGCTGGGGGGATGGGGCGGTTAGGGCAGATCCCTGCAAGGTAGTGTTTCTGAACTTGAAAGGCCATTTTGATCATCAGCTGTAACTGCAATTTCTATTCAGAATACTTGATCTCATTAAGGCCATCTATCTTGAAACCAGATGCAGACTTAGAGATAGTTAAACCAGGAACTTCTTACAAAAAGATGGCTCACTTCCCAGTATTATAGATGCTAGTTTTGATAATAACAAGTCAGGTTGGGTTGGGTAATCCCAGAACAGAGCATGAATAAATGTTATTTTTATTTCTCAGAATACTATAATCTGACCTTTCCTGAAGAGTTTAAATTACTGAGGCAAATAGGGAAAGTAGGGGGGTGGGTGAAATACTGATTACAGCTAAGGAAATGTAAGAGCCCCTGCATATCCTTGTTTGTCCCAGGGCTATTCCAGTTCACAACTGTTAGTACCATGTATAATATTTATGATGAATTGAAACACAACCAGAGTCATGGAATTTCATCTGGAAATGGCACTGTGTGAACTCGTCCAGGTCTTTTCTATAACTTTTATTTCTTTGTTTTCATTTCTTTTTTTAAAAAGTTTGTATCTTTTGATATATATTGGTATTTTAAAATTGATACATCATTATATATATTATAATTATATATATAATATATCACCACTTCCATTCTCTTTTATCTATACATTAGGTTGTTTCCATATCTTGGCTATTGTAAATAATGTTGCAGTGAACATGGGGGTGCAGATAACTCTTCAACAGTGTTGTCTTTTCCTTTGGACATACACCCAGAAGTGGGATTGCTGGATCATATACTAGTTCTATTTTTTAATTTTTTTAAGGAAGCTCTATTCCCACCAACATTGCACAAAAGTTCTCTTTTCTCCACATCCTTGCCAGCATTTGTTATCTCTTATATTTTTAATAATAGTCATTCTGAGAGGTGATATCTCATTGTGGTTTTGATTTGCTTTTCCATGATGATTAGTGATGTTGAACACCTTTTCGTGTACCTGCTGGCCCTTCATATCCCTTCCTCAGAAAAATGTCTGTTTATGTGGTGCCAATTTTTTAATTGGATTATTTTGGGGATTTTTTTTTCTTTTCTGTTGCATTGCATGAGTTCTTTGTATATTTTGGATATTAACCCCTTATCAGATATATCACGTGCAAATAATTTTTCCTTTTCCATAGGTTGTCATAATGTCTATTTCTTTGTAATATTTTATATTTTTCCATTTATTTCAAGAGGATTTGTAATTGATTCTTGAAGCTGCTTTAAGAACCTTGTCAGATGTTCCATCGTCTAATTTATCTTGTCCCTGGCACCACTTGATTCTTTTCTAATTCAGATTATGATTTTCATGGTTCTTGGTATGATGGGTGATTTTCTCTTGTGTCCTGAACATTTTGGTTATTATGTTAGAAGACTCTTGATCCTAGTTATACCTTCTGTTTCAGAAGGCAATTGTGCTGTTTACGCTGAACATATAGGTTCTGGCCTGTTTTGTTGTTGTTGTTGTTTGTTTTGTTTTTGTTTTTTTGCTGTATTTCCATGGCATTTTGGTTTTCTTGGCCCTTGAAATGTTATTCTTGTCAGCTGCACTCTTTTGGTGCCATTAGGGTTATTGCTCAATCCCTTGTGATGCCATTTGTGGGGATAGAAGGCACTTACTTCCTCGGGCTACCTACTGTTCCTGGGTGATCTTCTGGGGGAAGATGCCACTCAGGAGCAGGGAAAAGTGAGTATGCCTTCTTGTTTCAGAATCGGAAGCCAGCCCATGTCTTTACATATTCCTCCTAAGAGTTCCTGAGAGTCTTAACTGCCAAATGCACAAGGATGTTGTCCAGAAAATGTGTAGGCAGAGGAACATCCAGATGACAACATCCATAAAGGAACATATCCCAGTGGAGAACAAAAGTCCATTCATTGATGTTAGGAGGACAAGGGAAGCTCTATCCCGGTCAAACATTTCCACGTATTTAAATTGCCTGATGGATTTCTTGAAATCTATGTTCCATTTTTCATGTTCACTTTGGGCTGTCCGACTTCAGCTTGGTGAAAACCTAGGCTCCATGGGGTTGGTCCAGGAGTACCACTATCAGGAAAGTAGGCAGTAATTCCAAATAGCAATTCCACTGAGGATTTAGAAACCCTGGCACAAATAAGTTCTTTATTCTTTCTTCTTTTTGAAGAAAATTTTCACTCCTCTAGGGGAAGTGGAGAATATTTTGCAATTATTTACCAAGCACTTTATACCACCATTACCTGCCCACAAAAAGGCTGGTTAGTATCTAGATGCTTGTTGAAAGATCCCTGTATCTCCCAATTACAGCCTGGTTTCTCTTCATTTCCTGACCCTGCTCTAGCATTTGGCCCAATTATGCTATTTATATTGGGAGCTTTTTCAGCATGTCCTAACTTTTCTCATTTTAATGGATGTGACTCTGGTTTTAACTCCAGGAACCTCAACGCTGTGCTACACCAGCATTTCCCAGGTAGGGTCTCAGTTGCTGATGACAAGTCACAGTACCCAGTACTTCTTCTAGTTTCCTTTACAGTAAGCCATGCATTATGGATACCTTAGATCTCATAGAAGAAGTGCAGTAGGAGTCTTGTTTTAAAATAAGACCCTCCTGCTTCATCTGTCCCTGTCAATTCACATTAATCTTTTGTTCCAGGGCTGTGAACTTCTCAAATACTTGGGCCTCTGGCATGTGACTACCCCAACCAAACCAAACAAAACCAAACATAAAAACAAACACTGTATATGATAAAATGAGCCCTTCCTTCACAGTTTTTGCCTCATGGTCTTGTTGCAAAACTTCCATTCAGAGACCTTGGAACATTCTGAAAAATGACACCTCAAGTTTTCCACCAGCTAGTCCCAACATCAGAGATTGGGAGGGAGCCTCACTGTCATTGTTCTTTGTTGAAAAAATATCTCTAATTTACATTCCATCTACCTGACTTACATACTTTGATCTTTTCCTTAATTGGCCAGCAAGGAATTCTGGACACAGCTCTTTTCTAAGGCACAGAATTGCAATGTTTATTTAATGTATCACTAACATTTTCTAACATTTGCATTTATTTCTAACATTTGCAATGTTTATTTAATGTATCACTAACATTTCTAACATTTGCATTTATTTAAAATGAACTTTTCTCTAACAATAGTCATAAGGTTTGCCAAATGGAAAAAGATTTCTACAAAAGTTACAAAGAGCTTAAAGTATACTGGATACTGTGCAAAGTGTTAAAAAATAATAATATGGATTTGGCTCCCAAGGACGGTGCAGTGTAACAGAAGAAAAAGTACATGTACATGTAAACAAATAGTTACATACAGTATTAGAAGTATAATTAAACATGGACAAAGCCAGAGGTCCTACGTAAGAATTACTTTTGATAGCATTTGAATCAGGAAAGACCCAGCAGAGCAACTGATATTTGAATTGTGTTGAGAATAAATAGGAAACTATCACATAGGAAGAGAGTAAAGACATGGCAAGTTTAGCAAGGTCTTTGTGCCAAATCACAGATGTGTGGGGCAGTGATAGCAGATGGGAGATATAAATAATTCTGTGTTGCTCAAGTACCAAAAGATGTCAGAAAAGACCATGAAAGGCTCTGCATCCCATGAAAAAGAGCTTGGATTTCATTCACTAATAAGGTTTCTAAGAAATAGGAACCTTAGGATAGATTAAGGAGGGAAAATATGGTGTGATCAAGTTTGTATCTTCAAAAAAATCACCATTTATTACAAGTAACATTTACTACCCATTTAACAAATTTAAATTGATAAGTTCATAACTATATTGCCCCTTCAAAGGGCAGAAGAGCTCTAATATTGTATAAATTTGGGCATAGAAAAGCACTTAGGCATCTGACACCTCTTAGGTGAGGCTCATGTAAGAATATCTGGTCGCTTCTCTCTGGCCCTATGGAACTGTAGAGAAAAAATGTGTCCATCTGAAAAGAGAAAATGTCCTTCCTATACAGATTTTCTAGCAAGCCTTAAGGCAAATGAAAGAATTATTCCTGGGATGCTTTCAACTGTCTTGTCCTACCAAGTATTCCTAATGGATGGGAGACCCTGCTCTGTGTGAGCATAGAGTGTGCTTGTTTGTGCTGTTAACTTATGTCCTGCATCTGTCTTCCTGACAACTGTGCATAAAGGCAGCCTTCATGCCCTATTTCCAGATGAGAACTGAGCTCAAAGCACACATTAAAGGAAAAAATTTAGGTTATCTGTGCAAGAGTATCCATCCATTGCTGGTTTTCTCTTAAAAATATCTGACTATAATGACATTTTTATGTTGCTTCATAATGGTGATTGTCAGAGAATGATCAACAGATCAAAGCTACAACATGTACAGTACCCTCTTGTGGAAGGCAGCCTATCTCCTTCTCCCTGTCTCTGTCCTTCTCTTGCACTCATGACCCAGAGGAGCAGACTAGGCTGGCAGTATGACTGTGGCTTCTAACCCTGGCTGAGGTTGACACACATTTCACAGACCATGGCTACTACTACAGAAGCACATCAGCCTGGATTATATCAGGAAAAATGCGTTTTCTATTGGCATCTTTAGTTCTTGATGGAAATTTCTTCCTGCATGAGGAAAGTGGCAGAACAAAAGCAGTTGATAAATAGATTAATAACCTGGCATCTCAATACCTCATGGATATGACCTCCATGGATAAAATACAAATCTACTTTGTGTAACTGACATGTAGTCCGTTAGTCATTTTTAATAAAAGAGGAGAGAAGTTACTCCCTGTGGCTTTTGCTGGTACTTTTAATAGCTGTGGTGTGGTAGGAAGTAGGCCCCTAGTTCCCTTGGCAACAAGTAGCGTAGACGCGATACACAGAAATCTGAATCATCAGTGAATCATCTGAGGATTTCTGTTTCCAATCCTTGGAAATAATTTACTGATTGTTCTGATCTATGTGTTGTTTGCTGACTCCAAGTGAGCACGTGGAAAGCATAAGAGTTTACTTTGGTCAATCATTTAAGAAACATTCGCTCCAAGTGGACCTTAATACTGATATCCAAAAAACAGTTTGTTTTGTTTTGTTTTATTAAGTTTAACACTCACATTTGAGGAGCACAAATTGGCACATCAAGGCATCAGCAGTGGGGAAGTTACCCTTCTACAAAGAAATCCAATGTCCCCAGCAGGATGTTTTGGGACCTCACCACATGTAAACTAAATTTTTCTTTCTGTCAAAGAAAGGTGATCTCTCTACAGCTCGATGTTAGTACCAGAGAAAATTTTCATACACTTGAAAAGAGAAGTGAAATGGCTCACACCTGAAATGCCTGTGTGCAGACACACACATGTGAATACACAATCCTCACCTGAGACTTCTGGACATGATTTGCTCAGTTTCTCCTGCTATTTTTTTTCCCCACTCATACATCTCTTGTATGATCCCCTTATCTCCATTTTTGTTGTTAATACCATATTTCAGTTTACCACTTTGTCTTCTTGACTCAGACTATCCTTTACTTGATTCTTTGTGCAGACAGAAAAATAACTTCCCCTAAAAATACTTCTTTCTCGTGGCAGCATCCAATCAAAACTCATTTATGGTTCAATGGCTTCTTGAGGACCATGGCTTATTTATCATTGTATTTGAAGCTTACATCTGGTGGTATCTGACCCATAGAGGATGTTCAATAAATGTTTATGGAATGATTTGTAATTATTGTGGTATTTTTGCTTTTATGACTCCCACATTAGACCTAAATCTACTTGTGAACAGGTCTGATGTCATGTTTTTGTATGCTCCTAGCATGGTCTCCACGTTCAACCAACATTTATTGAAACAGTGAATGCAATTCAAATCCTGGGAAATCATGAATACATATTGTTGTCTCCTCTACCTAGGTGACCTTATTTCCCTACTTTCCTGGGAGGTGTGTGTACCAGTCAAGATCCATTAAATCATTCAGGCCATTTCCCACAGATGAATGCCACCATTTTCCCCACCTACTTATGTTCCATCCTCTTTCAAGGCCCAGCCTCCCTCATTGTATTCACAAGTGGAGAGACTTCTTGATTCCTCCAGCCCTCCCAGATCTCATGTTATTCAAACTCTTCCTATCAATGGCTTTTATTCAAATGTTTTCCCTAATGTATTCATCTATTGTTTGCCTCCTGGGAGATGTCACCTGTTTCCTAATACTTGGCATTTCCCACACATTGATGGCACTAACCACCTTCATCTCTCTTTAGAGGATCAGAACTTGATGTTGTATAAGCTATTCAGTCTCAAAAATCTTACAAAGTTGGTTCATATTGTTAAAATTTGTAGGTGAGTTAATTGTACTTTTTTTGGTTAGAATGAGTCTTTTTGCTTTTAGAGATATATATTAAAATACTTATGGATGAAATGATGTGTGGTTTCAAATGTATTTCAAAATAATACAGGAGGAAATAAAAAGGAGTCACACTCTTCTATGTACTATATGTTAGAAATGTTTTATAATACAGACTTCTTAAAACTTAATTCATTGTCTCCCTCTCTTATCCCCTTTAGCCATTTTGAACCTGATGCTCCTTTGCTTAAAAGCATCCTTTCCCCTCTATTCCAGTCCAACCTTCTGGGACATTCTGTAGAGGGTGGAGAGCAGAGACTGACATGTGAAACCAAGTCTGTTTAACTGCTCATGAGATCAGTGCTCAAATAGAAGAGACTGGTATCAAGCCAAGTAGTTAAAAAAATTTTTTTAAACAAAAGTTAAATTCTGAAAGAAAACAGGAGAACTGAGAGTTACCCTCCACCCTACCATGTCCCCAGTTTTGTGATTCTCTATATACATGACAGGAGAAACATTCAAAATCAAGGGTCATGTTGTGTCCTTTGCTTGAACTACCCTTCCCTTCTCTTAACTACTTAGAAATGACCTACTCAAGCTTCATTTGAGACTGTTCAACCATCCCTTACTGTAGCTCCCCCTGGACTCTTTCTCCCATAGACAGAATTAAATACTTCCTCATCAATATCCATACGACATTATACTTGCTTCCTTTTTTTCTCCACCTCTGTGGAGTACAGTTTTTAGTTATGGATGTCCTTTGGGCATTGCACTATTCTGGAGAGGGAACTCAGACCATCTTCCCCAGAGTCTAAGCTCTGTCTTCCTCTCCTCGGTTTCCCTGTTAGCACAGTGCCTTAAAAAGAGTGGATGTTTGATGAAAGGTGAAAATTGATTCAGAGAGAATTAATTTTTTTTTAGTATATGTTACTCCTCTTTTCTGCTAATATTCATATACTGGAAGTCTCCTTTTCTAATCTCCCCACCCAAAAGTGCTCCTTCCTCCTCTGATTTCACCAAACTTTTTTTCCTCTCACAACATGTATCATGATCTGCTTTGGTTTGGGTATCTTATCTCCTTTGCTGTCCATGACTTGTGAGAACAGTGACCATACCCTTTCCTCCTGCTACTCTCTACAGAACGTGCTCAGGGTTTGGTTCCTAAGTATATTTGAAAAATTTGTCGAATTAGATATTTAAGTACAAAAGACCTGGGAAGAGTCTTGGTTTTGTACTTGAGATCAGCTGAACTGACTATCTGATGTCCCTCACTTGCTTAAATAATTTCATGAGCTTCATTATTTATAGAAGGAATAAAAAGCAGCCCCAATTCACAAGACTCAATCATTCTTTAAGGCTTCCAGAATGATGCAGCATATGCCACCCATTGAATCAGTTGCTGCTAAAGCACAACAGTGGAGGGTTTGCATCGCCACTTCAGAGTTGAGCAAACTGAAGCTACATGAGCGACAGGTTCAAGAATAGAGCTCAGAGTTTGATTCCAAGACTTTTAAAGCCAACTCCAGTGTCCTTCCTATCCATACCACAGGTTCCTGTGTGTAAATGATAGCAGATTGAGTTCCTCTAATATGTCTTACCCATTACAGGTCTTTTGAGAAGCATTATAACATAGAGAGCTAGGAGGAAACCTCTGTTGCCAGGCTGTGTTTCAATCCTGGCTCTACTGAGTCACATGACCTTGGGCCAGCCAGCAGTCACTCCGGAAAGGGAAAAATGTGCTTTATAAAGTGGAGCACTGTGCTTAGTGAGGGAAACTCAGATGCGCTGCTGTAGATGCTTCTTTCCTTCTAATATGCTTACTCTCTGCTTCAGTTTCCACATCAGTAAATTAAGGAGGCTAATAATCCCTATGTGATAAGGTTATGCAGAAGATTAGAGGAGTTAATAATTCACATAAAGCATGTAAAAAAACAGTTCCTGGCACATAGAAAGCACTATATGTAATGGTTTGTTTTGTCACTACTTTGATCACTTATTTTAAAATACAGCATGTGCAATACATTTTGTACAGTATGAAAGGCAAAAATATTAAGTGACTTTTTGGGGTCAAGTTTTGAGACCAGTCCCAAGATATTTGTGGCATTAGCATCTAAAATCTCTTTCATATTCTCTACAACTTTTCCAAACATACTTAGTTTGCAAAATCAGATTGGACATTGTACAGGAATAGCTTTTCTCATAATATTCCAGTACTTTTAGTTCTATTCCAGCTGGAGCTGGAAATACTGTTGCATGCAGAAATTTAAAAGTATGTGAAAACAACATGATCCCAATCTTATTTTTTTTACTCATTTTCAGGAAAATTGATGGTTCACATGTGAAATATAAGCAAAATTGCTAGTTATTTGCTATCACCAGAGTAAAAATTAGTCACCTTCTCACCATCTTGGGAGCTATTCTGGTGTGTGGTTGTAAAAGAAAAACTAGAAAAATTACTAAAAATATGATGTATTTAATCATTGACCCTTTAAATATCAGTTGTGTACTCTCTTATGTCAGGCAGTATTCTAGAAAAAGGACTCACAGCCTATGTCCTGCAGAGGAAGCTTACTTACAGGTGTGAGGAGACAGAAAAATAAGTAAACAAATAAAATAATTACAGATTTTATGGTGGGAATTATGGAAGAAATGTACAGGGTGATAGCTACTAGATTAGTAGACATGTGGAGAGAGAGCACGAGGGTGATATGTGAAGGTTTGAGCAGAAACCCAAAAGACCAGAAGGCACAGAATTTGGTGACATGATATTATGAAAAGCAGAGTATAGAAATATCAACCATAGAGAGTTAAATTACCAACAGTATTTTTTTGTGTGTGTGGCTCACCTTACATATATATATTTTTCCCACCAGTAAATGTGATTTGGTTTAAAGGTAGTTAAAATAGCTTAGACAAAGGTCAGCTGTTACCCACAATGCATATTTCTTTCTCTCTTCCCTTTTAATATACAAGTAATACTCATTATAAAAAAATTTGAAAAATAAAAATTATAAATAAAATTTACCCACAATTCAAAAACTTAAATGTAAATGTTACAAATATGTTAGTCCATTCCTAAAGCAGAGTTTTAAAAAAATTCTGTTTGTGGTTATCTAACCTTTGTGAAATGAGGTTAAATAAAGTAGGTAGCCCACTCTGATTAGAAAAAAGAGAAGCAGAAGCAGAGGTCATGTTGATATTCAGAGTTCACATGGTAATAAGCATGTTTTGGTTTAAAAATTAGAATTGATCACAAAAAAATGTTGTAGTGGTCAGATCAATAGGGACAGGTAAATGTTTTGATTTCAAATATTGTCAAATCTTATCTCCCTAAGCAACTGAGCAAACAAACAAACAAACCAAAAAGGCTATAGTCCCACCCCATTTTGGAAGTAGTAGCCTTGAAGGTAAGGGACCATTGAGAAACTAGCCTCATTCTCATAAACAGAAGCTGGAGTGGGAGGTGACAGTGGTGGCAGTGAAATTGGTGGCCTGGACCTGCCATAGTCCCAGCTGAGCCCCAGTCAATGAGAAGACCACACTGGTGAATATCTTACTCATTCCACACCATTTGAGACTGAGTTTCTTCTTACCTGTCAACATATTTTCTTCCTTCTCCTCTCTCTCCTTCTCGCAGGTGGATGAGCCTAGAGGTTACAGCCTGCTTTTCAAGGTGATAATGAACTCACAGACTTCAGTACCACCTTCTGCTGGACAGTGTCAGGTTTGTGCTTTAGGGGAAGAGTACACAATACTTTCTCCACTTATAATAAACAAAGAAATAGAAAATAAAGGTGCAGCAGCAGTGAAGTCTTCAAACAAGAAGAGCCCATGCATACCCACTGAAAAAAGAATATACTGATTTAGAGAATCTTCCCCTGGGAACCAGGGATGGGAGACTAGAAGAGAAATGATTGGGCTATTGTTAATTTTTTTCTTATTTTTCACTTTACACAATAAGGAGATTTTCACTTTTTCAGTACCTACTGTCAAAAAACAAATTAGGCTGAAGCATTGATACAGGCTAGAGAAGATTAAAGTACATTGTTTTTCCTCCATTGCCAGGAGTCACTGGCAATTATTTCCTTCCTTTCAAATATAGGTCAGTAGGTAAGTAGGTAGTAGGCAGATAGATAGATACAAGTATTTATGTATATATACACACACACACATACATAGTGTATGTGTGTGTGTGTATTCATTATTATAAATAAAATTCTGTATCTTTTTTGATAAATATAAGCATCTTCTCATGTCATGAATTCATCTTCAAAGATATTTTATTGCATAGATAATAATCTATTATCATACAGATGTATCATAGTTTGTTTATCCAAAAGTACCCTATTGCTGGCCCTATTGCTGGAATTTTAGTTTGCCTGTGATTTTATAAATGATCCCATGATGAATATAATAGGATATTAATTTTCATCTAGCTGCAGGTTTTTTTAGGATAAAAGCCTAGACATAGATCCAGTGTGAGCAATTATATGAATATTTGTCAAGGTTCTTGCCCCACATTGTTAAATTGCTCTCCCCATAGCAGTATTTAGGAAGACCCTTCTCACTTCCCACCAGTATTAACTATCTCCCAAAAAATCTTTACTGGCATTAATTTTAATACAATTTAAGCTCTGAGTCACAGTCGTTTTTTATTTTCCTTTCTATTTTTCCTTATTTCTATCTTTTTTGGGCATGAGGAGATCAAAATAGGATTCCTGGTAGAGCTCAAACATACACAAAATGACCAGGAACAGTTAAAAAAGAACATGTAGTTCTAAAAATGTACATAAGATTGGTCTATATGTTTACACTTAGGAAAATTGTTTTCTTAGGGCCATTTCAGTGACCTTGGGTTAATATTGCTTTTGAATCCCTCATGGTCAACATTGGCTAATTTTGAGCAGAGAAATTCCTAGAACTTATTTAGGCACTAAATACACTTAAAATAATATGGACCATAGGTTAACATTATGTTTTAAGCTACAAAGAAGAACATTTGGATAAAAAGTTTGCCTCCAGCGATACCACAGAAATGGCATGATTTAAATATTTTGATTTGCACTATAAATCATGCTTATTTCATTTAACTATTTTGAAATGAAATCATTTACCCTTTGGAGTATTTTGAAAACATTTTATTTTACTAAAACAGAAAAAATTAAAACTGCTTGAGTCTGTAGGATTTTAGCTGAACTCGTAAAACAAACTCATCCCCACAGTTGTCAAATCAGATAGCTGTTTTATTTCCAATAACATTTGATCTTCATATTTGTCATTTCCTTTGTAGAAATTGTGGATTTATCACCTTTCCCCACAATGATTTTTTTGTTACTTATCTACCTACCTATAACCTATCCATTTTTAGATATCGTTATTTAAACTTTAAGTATTATCTATAGTGCTAAAATACCTATGATAGTAATATTAAATTCTAGTCCCCCTCTACACGGCCCACGATTGCCATCAGGTTAATGTGGGTACTTTAGACTTTGTTTTATGCATTTGTAAAAATTGATAATTGTAGAGAAAATGCATTATTTTGGTCTTTTTTTTAAATAAAAATTGTATCATAATATACCTACCATGATACCAAAACCTTATTTTTTTTTTTCCTTTATCAGTGCCTCTTTCCTTTAAATTGATGTCTTATTTTCCATACCACAGATTAGGAGTCCCTTTATACATAGACGTTGAGTTCACTTCCAATTCTTCCCTGTTAGAAATTTTTTATTTAAGAATACCTTTCAGGGGCACCTTGGCGGCTCACTCAGTTGAGCATCTGACTTCGGCTCACATCATGATTTCACAGTTCATAAGATCGAGTCCCACATTGGGCTCTCTGCTGTCAGCATGGAACCCGCTTCAGATCCTTTGCTCTGCTCTTGCTGCCCCTCTCCTGCTTGTGCTCTCTCTCTTACAAAAATAAATAAACATTAAGAAAAATAAAAGAATACCTTCCATATCCCAACAGGAAAAAAAAATTATACTATTAGTGTAATACTCTTATAATGTTATGCTTAGATTATAATCATTTGAAATTTGTCTTTATGAATATGAGATATGAGCTAACTTTCTAAACATCTTTCTAAATAAGTAGATAATTCTCCCAAGAACTCATATTAAAAAATGAATCCATGGGGCGCCTGGGTGGCGCAGTCGGTTGGGCGTCCGACTTCAGCCAGGTCACGATCTCGCGGTCCGTGAGTTCGAGCCCCGCGTCAGGCTCTGGGCTGATGGCTCAGAGCCTGGAGCCTGTTTCCGATTCTGTGTCTCCCTCTCTCTCTGCCCCTCGCCCGTTCATGCTCTGTCTCTCTCTGTCCCAAAAATAAATAAACGTTGAAAAAAAAAAATTTAAAAAAAAAAAAAAAAAAAAAAAAAATGAATCCCTTACTCCATTTATTTAAAATGCCACTTCTATGGTATCTTAAATTAGCATACGCTTTTCTCTATTTTTAAACTCCTCTTCCACTGATGTAGTTATCAATTCCTATCCCACTAATATATTATTTTTTAAAGTTTTTTTTTTAATTTTTTTAATGTTCATCCATTTTTGAGAGAGAGAGAGAGCATGAGCAGAGGAGGGGCAGAGAGAGGGAGACACAGAATCCAAAGAAGGCTCCAGGCTCTTAGCTGTCAGCACAGAGCTTGACCTGGGACTCTAACTCACAAACAACGAGATCATTGCCTGAGCTGAAGTCACTCAACCGACTGAGCCACCCAGGCACCCCTATAATATTTTTATTACTATAATCCTATAATATGTTTTATATGTAGTAGTCAAGGCCATCCCTTCATTTTCTTTTATACATTTATCTTGTTGTTGTTGTTTTTTTTCTCAGAGGCCATACTCATCTTCTCTGTATAGTTCTAATTTTAGTATATGTGCTGCCCAAGCAAGCACTTGGTGATTTTTAAATATTCAATCTTCTTTGTGGATTTTAGAACAGGTTTTAAATTTTGGTTAAAAAAATTCTCTTTTTTGTTAGTATTGTGCTAAATTCATAGTTTGTTTTAAGAGAACAGACATCATTAAATATTAAACCTTCTCATTCATGAACAAAGTATTTTTCCCCTTTTATGTCTTCCAGTAAAGTCACCGTAGGATTATTCCCAAGTATTTGATGTGATTATTATATTATAAAAAGACCTCTTGTTCTCTTTTATTTTCTCATTGGCTTACTGTTATGAATAAAAGCTACAGGTTATCATATGGTGAACTTGTATTTGGCCATCTTGATTAAATTCCCTTATCTACCCCACTGAGGTTTTCATATAAATGCTTGTATTATCTGCATATTGTCACAGTTTTATAACTTCCTTTCCAATATTTGAGTTGTTTTCTCTGTTTTGTTACACTGGCTGGGACCTCAAGTTAAAAGTTGAACAGTTTTCTTCTTCTTGTCCATATAAACCTATTTCATCACTAGGGATAGGGCTTGATGAGGGACTTGGGTAGATCCTTTTATAAATCAAGGAAATTACTTTACATATTTTTTTATTTTACAAAAAGCTTTTAAAAATCGTTGTAAACATCTTGAATTAATTTAGAATAACTTTTCAAAATCAAATGTGATGATCCAATGATTTTTCCTCCTTTAATATACTAATAGAGTACATTCCACTGAACGAGTTTAGTGGTAAGCCATTTTTGTATTCCCAAGAGAAAGCCCTACTTGGTCATGCTGCATTATTTTTACAGTGCATTGTTGGATTCAATGTGTTACCACTTGATTATTTTTAAAGTTTCTTTGAGAGGGAGAATGAGGCATGCCTGAGTTGGGGAGAGGCAGAGAGAGAGAATCCCAAATAAGCTCAGCCTGGAGAATGTGGAGCCCAAGGCAGGGCTCTACTTCATGAACCGCAGGATCATGACCTGAGCTGAGATCAAGAGTTGGGCGCGTAATGAACTGAACCACACACACACCCACTTTATTATTTATTTATTATTTATTATGATCTGCTTGTTTAAAAAAGAAATTTCCTGTTTCAAGAAGATTTGTCCATGTTTGCTTATAAAATAACCTGGGTCTGGAGCTATTAGTGAGGACCAGTAGGGAGCAAGTCATTATTTCATTACCATTTCAATATCTGTTACTATTTTTTGTCTTTTTAGATTTCCAGGTCTTCTTTTGCCAATTTTAGTAATTTTTAAATCTTGTGTAGATATAATTGAATATAGTCTTATTTTTAAAATCTATGCCTTTTTTCTTAATTGTAATTGTCAAAGGTTTGCCTGTTTCATATGACCTTTCATGGAATTATTTTTATTTTTTGAATTATGTCAATTATTTCAATTTGCTTGATGCATCAATTATATGTATCTCACTTAATTCCTTTCTTGGCTTTATTTTTGTTCTTCTTTTAGATTGTTGGACTGATTGCTTAGTTCTTTGATTTTAAATATAATTTTCCAATAAATACATTTAAGATGAAAAAGTTTTCTCTAAATACAGCTTTGGCTACATATCACAGGTTTTGATATGTTAGGCTCTAATTTGAATCAATTCTAAACATACTTGTTTCAGTCTTCGCTAATGTTATAACTTTCATTTTCTTCACTTATTTACTTTGCTGATTAGTTACCCTTTTATTCCTTTGATACTCAGGAGAGGTAGAATATTTATTCCCTGAAAATAGAAAAGCCTTGAAGACTAACTAGAGTGATCACACGATGACTAGAGACTGAACAATACACAGCATTTCATTCTTATGAATATGAATCCTTAACCTATTACCTGGAACAAATGTTATACATTTAATGGCCTCTCTTCTTTGAAAAAGACTTAACACACTCCTTTGAGAAAGAAAAGAATAAGAGTCACTTGACTGGAATTGAATTCAAAGGGGTGACACTAAGCAAGGTCACATTACTATTACTATTATTATTATTATTATTATTAATGATCATTTTCATCTATAGGCTTTAGAAAAAGGCTGTTCTGGGGCTTGTGGGTGACTCAGTTCAGCTCAGGTCATGATCTCACAGTTTGTGAGTTAGAGCCCCGTGTCAGGCTCTGTGCTGACAGCTCAGAGCCTGGAAACTGCTTCACATTCTGTGTCTCCCTTTCTCTCTGCCCCTCCCCCATTCATGCTCCTTCTCTGCCTCTTAAAAATAAAAATGTTAAAAAATGAAAAAAAAAGAAAGAAAAAGACTGTTTCTAATTATCTCCAAAGTCCAGTATCATCCATCCGTTTCACTGATTTTTTTGTTTTGTTTTGTTTTGTTTTGTTTTGTTTTGTTTTGTTTTGTTTTGTTTTAGGATATTAATTGTTCCCTCCCATAGCCCTGAATGAATACAAAGCCCTAAATTGGTAAGGAAGTCTATTGGACTGGTAGGAAATATTTCTCATTGCCTGGGAAAGGAAGAATTGGTTAGATGGTGTGAAATTCAACCGTGGGACTCATATCTCTGGTAGGTTATGCTGTTTCTAACAAAACCATTGTGCACACTCATATCCTCTTTTACACCACCTTAACACAGAATTCTGCTAATGTAACTTACTAAGGTAAATGTTTCACACAAAACCCAGTTTTGCAGACATTTTATTTTTTGATGTTTTGATTATCACCTTTCACCTCACAGGGTTTTAGAGAGCTAGAAACTTTTTTTTTCTTTTTTTTGCAGTGCACAGACTTTCTGTTTCCCTCACTTTTCATATACATTTTTGAAGATGATTGGCTATGAATCTAATCTTGTTAGCACCATGACCTTTCCACCACCAAGTTGTAAGAACTACCTGTTAGACCACTGCATAATACCATTAGGAAGTAAAAGGCATGGGGTATATGAAGTTATCAGGCAAAATAGTATTTGTTCCCTATTGATACATATCTAACAAAACATTATATAAAATACTTTCTACCTGCTTTAAACAGTTTGTATTAATTCTCCTTTTCATTTTAAGATAAATAATATTTACACTTCAATTAAAATTTAACTAAATTTGGCAAGCTGTGGAGGTTCAAAAGTTCGTGAAAGGCCAGAAACCTTCATATTTTACTTGAACACTCATTTTTTTAACCTTAGCTGTAAAGCTACTTTGGTCTGGTTATTTCCTACTTAAAATTGCTAATCCTTGTGCATTATAAAGGAATTGATAAAGTAAATATGACATTGGAGTTGTTGATATGACATTTCCCTAAATAAAGAAAGAGAAAGTATGGTTTTTTGCTGGCTTATAAGAATTAAGCAGGCTTAATTTGTACCCTTTAGTGGCCAGTAAAAATTTAAACAAAAAAATGTTCAATGTAAGAGTAAATTCTAGATAAGAAGTAATAGCCATCATTTGACAAATAATAAAGCTCTGACAATGAAATACGAAGAAGTCTAAGGAAAGATATCTATAAGAATTTTTACTATAAATTATATATTTGTATCTACTTTTATTTTATCAGAAAAACAGAGATTCCTGTATTTGATTCTTAATTAGTAATCATTACGGAATATTAAGTTAAAGAGGTATTTTTTTTATTTCCACTTCTATAAAACATTTTGCTCACTTAAATCAAGACAGTAAGTAAAGATCAAAATCCAAATACAGTTTTTGCCATTTCTTGGTCCAAGTTAGAGAACATGATCTTCTTTATCTTAAGGGGAATTTTCAATGTGAAAGCAAATTATCTTCAGCACAATCATGTCCTCTTATCATGGTAAAATTAGCCTTGTTCCGAGGAGAAAGGTTTCTGTGGTATCTTAGGAAACTTTTAAGTATGGATTAAAAAGTCTTAACTTCCTTAATTTAAATACTTCCTCATATTTTTCTATTGTCAACTTACTAATAGAAGTAGTATTTTTCAAAAACTAATTTTATAATTAAAATTTTAGTTAGTCCATCTGATCTCTCAACTTGTTTGTTTTGTAAGAGATATCTAAAACCCCACCATGGAAAATAAAATGTGAAAAAGACTTTATTTCTATCCCTGGCATAATGAAATTGGGCTTACGTACAGAAAGTAGTTCAGTTACTTTGGTTAAAAAAGTTTAGGTCTGAAAAACAAATAACCCAGTGAAGAAATGGGCAGAAAACATGAATAGACACTTCTCTAAAGAAGACATCCGGATGGCCAACAGGCACATGAAAAGATGTTCAGCGTCGCTCCTTATCAGGGAAATACAAATCAAAACCACACTCAGGTATCACCTCACGCCAGTCAGAGTGGCCAAAATGAACAAATCAGGAGACTATAGATGCTGGAGAGGATGTGGAGAAACGGGAACCCTCTTGCACTGTTGGTGGGAATGCAAAGTGGTGCAGCCGCTCTGGAAAGCAGTGTGGAGGTTCCTCAGAAAATTAAAAATAGACCTACCCTATGACCCAGCAGTAGCACTGCTAGGGATTTATCCAAGGGATACAGGAGCACTGATGCATAGGGCCACTTGTACCCCAATGTTCATAGCAGCACTCTCAACAATAGCCAAATTATGGAAAGAGCCTAAATGTCCATCAACTGATGAATGGATAAAGAAATTGTGGTTTATATACACAATGGAATATTACGTGGCAATGAGAAAAAATGAAATATGGCCTTTTGTAGCAACGTGGATGGAACTGGAGAGTGTGATGCTAAGTGAAATAAGCCATACAGAGAAAGACAGATACCATATGGTCTCACTCTTATGTGGATCCTGAGAAACTTAACAGGAACCCATGGGGGAGGGGAAGGAAAAAAAAAAAAAGAGGTTAGAATGGGAGAGAGCCAAAGCATAAGAGACTGTTAAAAACTGAGAACAAACTGAGGGTTGATGGGGGGTGGGAGGGAGGAGAGGGTGGGTGAGGGGTATTGAGGAGGGCACCTTTTGGGATGAGCACTGGGTGTTGTATGGAAACCAATTTGTCAATAAATTTCATTAAAAAAAAAAGTTTAGGTCTCGCCATGAAGATAGTGCTGTGTCAGTTGAAAAGGTGGTGCTGTTGATGATGGATATCATCTGTACAAGCAGGTGTCACAGGAAAGATGAATGTGGTCATAACAGTCCTTTCCATGATCTTTGTGCATATAGATTGTCCTTTGATTGTTGTGGTTATTATTCACAGAGCCTGGAGCTACTTGTAACCCAGTCCTGGAAATGCGCAATGGCTCCAGTCTTCCCTCTTTTCCTATGGCTGCCTGCCAGCTGGTCTGTAGGCTGTAGTGGTTTCTCCCAGAACTGCATTTCTCTTAAAGCTCACCCCAGAGCAGCAAAAAAAGTGTATTTTTTCTACCTCCAAACTTACGTCTTTTCCTCTTGAGTTCACTAAGCAACCATCTGGACAGCCTGTTGTTACGCATTTACTGCTTTTAGCCATTAAATCAAAAGTGAAGTATTTAGCATTCTTTCACTGATAAATCTAACTTCTTCACAGTGAGTAAATCATGGGATAGATCACCAATTAATGACAAGCCATTCACTCACTCTGGTAACCTTAAAATCATTCAGTCAACATTTCTGTTTTGTGTTCTTTTTGGATTTAAGTTACTATCTGTGGGAAACCCTCATTCAGGATTGCTAGAATGCAGGAAATTTAGGTTATGGTTTTCTTCCCCCTCCCTTTTTTTCTTACTTTATTTTGGAATAGACCATAAATAATTTGTGATCCATTTACATGATTCCATCTACTTTTTTGAAAATACCTCATCACCAATCCTAAAAGAAAAGCTAGTGTTGATTGTATGTGCTAATTGCTTCATATACACTATTTCATGGCAACTCTATGAGGAATGAGTGCTATTATTATGAGTCCTGTTTTGCTAATAGACATGAAGAGGTTAATTAACTACACCAGGTCATATAAATAGTAAGTAGTAAAACCAGGCTTTGAACCTACTCGTCTAACCCCAGAGCTTCAGCTCCTTCTCTCTCTTTTTCTCTCTGTCTCTCTGTCTCTCTCTCTCTCTCTCTCTGTCTCTCTCTCTCTCTCTCTCTCATTCTCTCATTCTCTCTGTATATATATAGACAGTAAGCTTACTATCTACAAGCAACTCTTCTAATGTTCTATACATATTAACTCAATCTTCATAATAACTTTAAAGTAAGTACAAGTATTATATGTTCTGTATAGATAAGAAAATTGAGGCCTAGAGAGGTTAACTTACTCATGTCAACACAACTGGTAGGTAGACAAACTAGGAGCCCAAGCATTTTAGTTCCAGAATCTGTGTTCTCAACCTCTGTGAAAAATGCTCATGGTAAAAACATGCAAAAATCTCTAGTAATAGAAGTCTACCTGTATGAGGATATACTTGCTGAAATAGAATATGTTTTTATTCAAGCATATCTTTGTTTTCCACATCTATTGTCAATATTTATTAATTATCAATTTCCCACAAGTGACAATCCCATGAATATTTATATTTTACAAAAACCACATTATGTTTCAGATTCATCTCAGTTAATCATTATTAATGTTTTTCTAGGCCTTATATTTATATTTGGCTTATTAATTCTAAAAAGGGACCAAGTAAAAAGAGGGGAGATACATGAGAATGGAATTAAGGTGGATAGTAACTTCAGTTTGGGGAAGGATAAAGAAATCTCAGCTGGAAACATAAAGATGAGTTAAAAAACCCAAGGCCTATCCATACCCAGGGTCACATTCACAGTATTAGGTTCTAACTGATATAAACAAGCCACTGATGACCAAAGAGTTATTCCAAACATAGTCCTCACAATGCTATGATTAATAATACCTCATAATAGTAGGATTAATAATAAACTTGTCATTGTTACTGTGCAGTAGAAAGAAACATCATAGTTTCGCCCAGTGTGACCATTTGATTAATGCTTTTCATCTCCTCTCTTAGATAAATTCTGTAATTTCAGGCATGGCCTGTTTTAAATGACTAGTATATATTAATCATGAGTATGTGCTCAATGTTGAGCCCAGAGATGCCTCTCAGTAACTACTGAAGGAGTGAATGTATGAATGCAGATATAATAATGACTGATGTTAAAGTGCCCATAAGCCTGAATATAACCCCTTGTGTACCAGATACAAAGCCTACAGTACCAAGAGTGAGTTTGTCTCACCAGATAATGGGCCAGGGGTGCCATTGTGTTTCCTACATTGGTGGAATGGCTGAGTCATGAGTAGGACAAACTGACCATATAGAGTCTGGGGACATTTGTCTGTGTGTACTCCTTGATTAAAACTAAACCAATCACTCTCCCTTAGTATATTTGACCCAGTGGATCACCCCTTCCTTCTTGATACCATTTCTTTACTTCCTTTCCAGGACACTCTCCTGAGTTTTCCTATTGCATTAGCCATTTGTAAGTAGACTCCTTGGCTGATTCTGTCTCTTCTTCTCAGCTTCATATATATATATGTATGTATATGTGTATGTATATGCACATATATGTGTATATGTACATATACGTGTATATGCATATGTACACATGTGTATGTGTATATGTACATATATGTGTATATGTATATGTACATATATGTATATGTGTGTATGTATATATATGTGCATATATGTGTGTATATATGTATGTATATATATATATGTGTGTGTGTGTGTGTGTATATATTTTTTTAAAGTGTTTTTCTTTAGAAGAGCAGACTTGTAAATTTTTGATCAGATCCAGTTTATCAGTTTTTTAACAGAGTATGCTTTTAGTGTCTCATCTAAGAAGTCTTTACCTAATGTCAGATCACACACATTTTCTCCATTGTTGTCTTCAATATGTTTATAGTTTCAATTTAGCAGTTAGGTTTCTGATGTCTTTTGAGTTAACTTTTGTACATGGGTTGAGATAGGAATCAAAGTTCATTTTTGCATGTGGGTGTCCATTTACTCCAGGGCTGTTTCTTGAGAAGATAGTCTTTTCTCTACTACATTGCCTTTGAATCTGTCAGAAATCAGTTAACTAATAGAATGAAAGGACAAGATACCAAGTGAGAGAAAATGTTTGAAAATCACATATTTGACAAGGACTTGCCCCACAGTAAAAAAAGGAACTCTCAAAATACCACAGTAAGAAAACAACCCAATTAAAACATGGTAAAAAAAAAAAAAAAGAAAAGAAAAGAAAGAAAAAACAACAACCTACCAGAGACTTCAGCAGACAGAATATTTGGAAGGCAAAGAAACACAGGAAAAGATGTTCAACATCATTAACCACTGGGGAAATGCAAATTAAAACCATGCTGAGTTGCCATCACACCCAAGTTAAAATGGCTAACACTGGTGAAGATGTGGAATAACCCATACATTGCTGGTGGGAATACAAAGATAAAAATAAATGGTTGGTTGGTTACTGGTTTCTGTCCAATTGCATCCTGTAACATTAGACTTGCATGTTTGTATGACCTGGAAATTCCCAAGTAATCACTTTTGAGTAGCAGATGTTTAGATAAGTTAACAAGTTCTTAAGGAAATAAATCCTTTTATGATTATTTCAGAAAAGAAAAAGGATATTGAGACCAAGATAAAATTTTCCTGCTTTAATTTCCTAAGACAACAAGGATCTATCATTTTCAAAACAACTTTAACTTTATAGCGTGTATTGCCTTATTTGCAGGATTAGGTTATGAAGATAATCTTTTAAATAGATATAACACATATTAAGATGTATATAAAAACAATATTTTGGATGTGATGTAAAATATAATAATATAAGGGGAGGTATCTAGAAAAAATGAGATTGATTTTTTTTCTTTGTGCCTTACTTACCGGAATTATTGAGGAATAAATAGTTCTTTAGAACTAGCAAGACAAACAAGATCCCCCTCACTGCCAAATCATTGAGCTTCTCAAGTTCAAAAGCACTTTTCAGCTATTGCCTAGAGCCATTTCCTCGTTGTTGATGACAGCAAAAGAGTGGTTCATTTTCTCTTTTACAGTGTTATGCCGTTTAGCTAATTCTGATTAAAACTGCTACACTTGTTTGGTGAGAATTTTTTCAACATTCCGTGCTGAACATATCCACTGTTCACACCCAGACCACATAAGTTCAGAGCCTAGAGACCGCTTCCAAAACACAAATGCAAAAGAAAAAGAAAACACGATGATGTGAGACCTTAACATTAATTTGCCAATCTGTCTTGAGTTGTTTATAAACCTGACTTTAACTTTCAAGTGCCAGCTCAGGCTTTGTAATGAGACATTTAGGGTGACGACTCTGAACAGTTCACTTGTTTCACAGGCCAAAGGTCAACTCATAGTTGAAAAATTTTACCTGAGACCTCAGAGAATTAAGTAATGCTTTTCACAGGTCAAAACATCTACTGGCTGTGCTGTTCACTTTCTGGTAAACATTGGCCTAATGTGTGAAGAAAAAGGTATATAACACAAGAGTCATGACATAACGTTCAGCACTGTGAGCATGAATAGTCAACAGTCACCGTTTCGCCTCACTGTACTTGGTGCTGTTTCTGTTAAACAAAATACTTTCCAGACATAAAGCCCTGCTACTTAAAATTCAGGCATAAAAACATTTTCCTGAGACTGGTTTATATCTAAACTTTCTACAAATGCCCATGTGTCAGTGCCCAACCATGACTTCAGTTTAATGTCAACACACAGATAGGAAAACTCATGCATAGACCATATTTATTGAATTATTTCCTATCATAGCCTCATTGAAATGCAAAATGCCTACTGCTTAGAAAAACATATAAATCAATTACCCTAATCTGGAACTTGCAGGCAGGATATCAAATGAAATTTTAGGGCCTTATTTCATCTGTATATGAAATTGATAGCTGAGAAATATGAGTTTATCAAGGACATTTTTAGCTTGTTATAGAAACCATTGCACGCTCATGTCAAAAAATTTCATATTTTTTTAGGGATAAGTAACTTCTGTTGGCTTTCTCCTTTTAGCTCATTTACAGTGACTCTTAATTCCTGACTCAGAGCATAAAGTAGGAAAGAAGGTGTGGGAAAAGAGTAGAACATTTCAGGTTTGACGAGTCTCAGTGTGAGATGCTGTAGGGACTTTAATCAGAAGGACTTGAGCCTGTGGATATGGCAGTATTGCAGAGAAACCTGAGCTAAAAATGCAGATTTGTGTCAAAGCATATTGGTGCTACAAGAAGCTACATAAGAGGAGACAAAACCCACTAAGTTTGAGTTGTGAGGAAGGCCACCTTGGGTACAGCAACATTTATGGGATGGGTAGAAGAAAACTCCATGAATAGAAGGGAAAGTAGAGGGCAAAAATAAGATATGGTGCAAATAAAAGCCAAAGGAGGAGAGAGCTCAAGGAGGAATGAATTGCCCATAGTATCATCAGATGATGCTGAGACATCAGGTAAGATAAGCATCCCAAAGTCATCTGTTTTAGAAATTAAGAGATCATGTGTGCAGTAGACTGGTAGATTTCAGCAGCATGGTGTGACTGGGCCATGAGCAATAGGAGGCAGTTTTTCAGTTAGCCTGACGGTGTAGAGAAAGTAATGCCATAATCACAAGGGATAAAATGCAGGGTGGAGGATTTTTTTTTCCTTTTAAGAACAGAAAACCCTAAGCTTATTCCCTTAGCGAGATTCAAAGGTAAGGGAACAGTGATATCCCAGGTTCTTACCTTGTGATTAAAGAGTAACATCTTTTGTCCAGGAAAACAACTCAGCCCCCCCTAAGAAAGCTTCTATAGATAATACAGGAGGAATCAAACTAAAGGAAGGCATAAAAGAGCAACCTATATTCTCTCCCTAAGAAAGTGGTGTGACCTTACTGGAAAGGGGGAAATTCTGTCAGAGGCCTAATTTGGAAAGGCAAAATGGTGAGAAGGGCCAGCTTGGGAATATTCCACGCAGATCTTCGTTGTCAGTGTTGAGTAACATCTAAATGTGGTGGCCACGAGAAGCCCAAGAATAGGCAAAAACTCCACAAATAAAGTAAATAAACCTGACATAAGTCAATATTTCTTCCCTAATTTTTACCACTGCCTCCACTAACAAAAAATACTTTCATCTATTCTTATATTTTTATTTGAGATAGTTTTCAACTGGACTTATGCTCAACATACCATATTTCCCAAAAGTTTTTAAAAAATATTTAAAGTTAATTTAAAGTAGATACCCATCAAAAAAAAAAATACTCCTGACTCAGGTAATTTAGGTCCCTGTGATATGGCACAGTATTTGATAATACTCATGTTGTAAAAACAGATCATTGACAAAAATAATTTTTCCTTTGAGCAGTTGCAGTATAAACATAATGTTTAAAAGACTATAATTTTATATTATTTTATCTTATCGTATGTTCAGTTGCTTGAATTACTGATAGATATCTTCTAAATTAGTTGTTGCTCCAAATGCTCAGTTACAGTTTTAAATGCCCAAATTTATGATACGCTTGTTTGGAATATATGTATATCAATAACTATAACCCAACAGAAATCGAAGTCATCACAATAAAATATATAGTGAGTCTTTGTTATTTGTTGTGCCTTTTGTTTTTAAAAGCCTTTTGTATTTGTTATGCCTTTTGTTTTTAAAAGCAGAAAGAGTTGAGTTTTCTTTGTCAGGAGTGGTGTACATTCGGAATAATTTTCAGTAGTTAGAAGGTGTTACAAGATATGTTCTTTCTTAACAGACAGCCATTTAGATGTTTTCATAATGGCAAAGAAAGAGAAGGTTAGGATGTGCCCATCTCTTGCTCAAGAGGACAGTTTTAAAACAGGAGTCCCCATTAAGCAGAAGACTTAAACCTTGTAAGGGAAGCTGGTTTTCCCCAGGTGAGCTGACCCTTATCAGTAAATGTAGGGTGTTCCTGATGGCGAGATTGATTTCTCGGATTTTTCTGTGGTTCTGACTTGAAACTGTAAATATAACCATGAACATGACAGGTCTATAGCACAATAAGGACATTTACCCTAGTGTTTTCTCATGGCAGTAGGAAAGTTTGTTTATTCATTGCCTCTTAGTGGGGTAACGTATCTCTGATCAACTAGAAAAGATTTTTTTTTAATTTTTATTTTTTAAATCGTGGTGAAATACAGGGGCGCCTGGGTGGCTCAGTCAGTTAAGCGGCCGACCTCGGCTCAGCTCATGATCTCGCAGTCCGTGAGTTTGAGCCTCGCGTTGGGCTCTGTGCTGACAGCTCAGAGCCTGGAGCCTGTTTCAGATTCTGTGTCTCCCTCTCTCTGACCCTCCCCCGTTCATGCTCTCTCTCTCTCTGTCTCAAAAATAAATAAATATTAAAAAAATAAATAAATAAATTGTGGTAAAATACACATAACATAAAATTTGCCATTTCAACTATTTTAAAGTGTTTAATTCATTGGCATTAAGTATGTTCATATTGTGCAGCTAGCATCATCATTTATCTCTAGAACTTTTTTATCTTCCCAAAATGAAACTCTGTACATATTAAATAAAAATTCCCCTCCCCACCTTCTCCCAGACGCAGGCAATCACCCTTCTATTTCTTGTCTCTATGAATTTGACTACTCTAAGTACCTCACAGAAGTGAAATCAGACAATATTTGTCCTTTTGTGACCGGCTTATTTCTCTTAGCCTAATATCCTCAAGATTCATCCATGTTGTAGCATTTGTCAGGATATCTTTCCCTTTAAAGGCTGAATGATATTCCATATACATATATGCCATGAATAAAAATGTTCATGTGCACCTTATAACCTAAGCTATATGGACATAATGTCTAAAAAATTATTAAAAACGGAAAATTGAATTGATGAATTGTGTGAAACAATCTGAAGGTATGGAGTCCCAAAAATACAGATTTAATTTAAATAAGGCAAATTGAATTTCTAACAAATAAAATTAGACATTTCTTTAGCATGGACCAATTAATAGGAGAGACAGATGATAATGACTTTAAACTTTATATGATCACTCAGGAAATTTTAATCTTTCCTATAATGGCTTTGAAATGAGAAAGATAGCTGATGGTTGCACAGCATTGTGAATGCACTGTGTGCAGCTAAATGGTACATTTTATTTATTTATTTATTTTAATCTTATATATTTTGAGAGAGAGCAAATGAGCAGGGGAGGGGCAGAGAGAGAGGGAGAGAGAGAATCCCAAGCAGACTCCGCACTGTTACCACAGAGCCCTATGTTGAGCTCCATCCCACAAACCGAACCTTAAGATCATGATATGAGCCGAAATCAAGAGTCAGATGCTTAACCAATGGAACCACCCAGGCACCTCTAAATGGTATAATTTAAAATGGTCAATTATATGTTAAATTTACCTCAGTAAAGAAAAATGCTATAATGATGGAAATTTCCTTTAACTTTCTACTGTGATTGCATTTTTAATATAAATACACATGTTGGTAGACAGTGTTGATACACATTTGTATTACAATTTAGAGGATTAACTTAATATTAAAAAGCAAAGAGGCAGGAAAAAGCTCTATGGAAATGCCTTTGTACATATGATTCTCTCTGCTCAGAATATTTCTCAAGGTCTGCCCATCTGCAGAGTCCAACTCATTGGCCATTTCCTCAGAGAAACTTTCCCCATTTCCTAAAAATAAAAGTTTCCCCCTTTTTGTACTTCTGTATAGCCTTAGGTTCTGCCTAATTCCCCCTGCTAAACTTAAAGTTCTTTGAGGCCAGAATCATGCTTTCTTCTTCGTATTTACCAATCATACAGTACATGCCCAGTCAATGCTGGTTATGTGGAAACTCTTTGAGTTGAATTAATTAAAATTGATTTTCTAGCTCACTGGGTTTTACAAGCCATTGTTTTACTGTAATTGTTTTCTCAACTGCTCTATCCATTTGAAAGAAAGAATATGAACAAAGAAACTTACAATTAGACCTGACTACTTCATGAGGTCATATGCAACTTAAGTGGTTAAACAAGTATTTGCCCATTCTCTTTAAGAAGCATGCATTTCTTATTGCTTTACTTTTAAATTAGTTGCTACCCATGTGTTTTGTTTCTATTTTAAAACAAAATGTTTCTTGACTTCTCTTATATGTCTCCTTGGTCTACTCATCATAACCAAAGCAGTTCAGTTTTCTAATAAATACCCATGCTATGTAAAGCACTGCACAATATCCTGTTGATGACAGTCACTGTTCTTGAAAGACTGAAATAGGGTCAGTATAGATAAGCCATATACATGAACTCATTTAAAGACAAGGGCAAAACAATTATCCAATACAAAATTATAGACGATAGAACAAATCGATCATAACACAATTATTTATAAAATACTTTCCTCCATGCTGGATATGAAACTATTTCCCATGAAACAAAAGATCGAACAGAATGAATCAGTATGTGATACTGAAACATGAGCCTTGAGAAGTGGCTAAGTTTTAAAGATCTGCAGATAAAGACATACAAAACAAGGCATCCTAGATAGACAGGAAAAGACAAAGAAGGTCAATGTCATGATAGCCAAGGAAGGAGATTCTTGTTTGGAAAATGGGCAGTGATAATCTAGGTCTCCAGGAAAAGATTAGAAAGCTCTGAAGGAGTAAATAATAATAAGATGGTTGTAATGGAGTTGCAAATTTACTCACATCCTCAGATTTGAAAATAAACCATGGCCTCTTTATTTCTTGGTGACACCTGGATTGTTTTCATCATATGCACCTACAAGGTAGGAAGAACTAAAAGAAAAAGTAACAATTTAGTCTCATCCCCAAACTAAATCCTCTATAATAATAATCTATGGTAAAATGAACAGTATCTTAGATAAGGCTTTCTCCTGAGCCCTTTTCTAACAAGGCTTCTACCGTTTGGAAGTGTGTGGTTTAGTTGATCATTGTAGAAGCTGTGGGAAGGGGTCACCTCTGGTGTGAAGTATCTGGTTTAGTTTGCTGCCTCAGCCCAGTGGCAATGGAAGGTCTTCCAGAGCATCTGAGCACTGTTCAGGCATCTGCTATGGAAACGTGAGCTAATGAATCTCACATCTGGACACCCTGGATTTGCTCGGGGCACAGTCCGCTTCCTGCTGACTCAGCCCCTCTGTAACCTTCACAGGCACTTGATTACTCATCCACTGAGCCTTGACTTCTGAGCTTCCCTGGGGCAGCCCCCAACCTGACTCTCAACTTACTTGTGCATGTCCTCGTCAGGGAACACAGGCACTGTAGATCCTATCTGTGACACAGAAGAAGCAGGTGAAAGAGGAAGCCAGACTCAGGTTGTCTCTCCAACACCAAGTTCACCTGATCCATCTGGCCCGGATTAATGAGAGACTTTGGGGCATCTTGTTTTATTTCACACACTTTCCCCATTAGGACTTCGGCCTGGAAAAGAGATATCTAGCCATGTGTGTCTCTGCCTTCTTCTACCTGCCCCTCCTTTTCTCTTCCCATCAACCCTTGGCACCACAGGGTAAGATTTTCTTTCTTCTTCTTTCTTTATGGCTAAAACCTTTTTTTTCCCCAAAAACTCTATGATCAATCTTGCTAAGCCAGTTTCTAGAAATTTTAAAGGGAGAAACGAGGGATTTTAGGAAATCCTCTCAAAGTCTGGCTGTCAAGACTACTGTCTGTCTGCATACTACCTTTGGGAAGTTCTCACTCTTTCTTGACTTCTCTGCTGTGGCTCTCATAATCACCCCCAAGATCCCAAGTCTGCCTAAGGAAACAACTATTCACAAGGAAATGCAAAGACATTACATTTCTCAAAATAGTATATTTGTTTACTTTCTTATAATGCTATTCTTTCTCTCACAGGAAAATACTTAAATGATACTTCTGTGCTCTTTCAAATTTTCCTGAAGAGAAAACTGAAGCTTGTTTCATTTCTGAACTTCTAATGCCCACCCCCCCTTTTTAAAGGACTTTGTATTTTTAGAGCAGCTTTAGCTTTACACAAATAATGAAAGGGAGGTACTCACATTTGCCAAATACTCCCGGCTCCCACACATGCAGAGCTTCCCCCATTATCAATGTCACTCACCACAATGGTGCATTTTCTACCAGGATGAACCTTCACTGACACAGTTACCCAAATTCCACAGTTTACCTTAGGATTCACACTTGGTGTTGGACATTCTAAGGGTTTGATAAATGTACAATGACCCATATGATCACAATCACCTCACAGAGTATTTTCACTGCCCTAAAATGCCCTTTTTAAAAAACATGTTTTCCATGTTTACATATATATTTTTTCTTGGTAACTATTGTTACATTCCCTAGCTTTCTAATGTTCTAAAAACATAATGTTTACATTTACTTATTAATTTGTTCAGATTAATTTCTGCATCTTAAAGATAAAACCTAATTCAGTTTGTGTAAATTTTGAACCAAATGCATTAGCACCACTGTGTACCATACCTCTTCAGAGAACAGTGCTTGCTGTTCTCTGCAAACTTCAAAAGGATTCCTTATATTTTCCTACTAGTGTTTGATTATACTTGCCTGTTAACCTTTTGAGTGTGAGACAAATTCCATGAATGTAGATAGTAATGTGTGTTTCATTTTTCTGAACTTTTAGTAGAGTTGGTAGTTCTTTTCTAGCTGTTTTTAAACGTCTCAATTGTAGATGCATTTTTGACAGAAAAATTAAATCTGAGGATATATATATTTGCAAACTTCAGAGTAAGTGAAATTCAGAGGTGTGATTTAATCAGTGAAAAAGTGGTAGACACTATTTTGACCACAAGTACCAATCATATCAGTGGGAAAGGATGTTTGGACTAGAAGGGTAGAGACATAAACTCATTTTAATTTCTCTCCATCTTCCTTGAGTATTTTATCAGATTACCATGCGTAGAAACTTGCTATTCTGTGGTTACTCACTTCTAACATTGTAAATGTCGAGAAATGCCAGACTATCACCGTGGACTAAAGTGTGATTGTTTGGTGTGCATGTGGTTTCATACCCAAGTGAGTCATTCTGCCAAGAACCTTGAGAATATCAGTCCAGTCTAGACATTTCAATCTTAATGATTGACACACCAGCACTGGCATAAGATCATGTATCATCAGAAGGAGGATGTAGGTGTAAAACGATTCTGTGCAAATACAAACATCATATATTTAAACCCACAAAATCTTGACTAGTCATTTCCTCTACTAAACCTTTCCATTCCCGCCACTTCCATTTGTTATCACTTGTATCAAGAGCTGTTCATCAGGAAACCTCATATCTGTAGAATAATCTCTTCCTGTCCTACTTGTATTTCCAGCCTGCCTTAGTAGCTTCAGTAAAAATCTGTTGAATGAATCCTGACTTCAAGGGACTTACAGGAAAGCCACTGCAAAATATGCACCTCTGATGCTCGTATCCAACTGTTTGTCTCCTCAGTTTCTTCCCTAAGTATTCCTTAATGGCTTGCAGAAATTCTTCACTGATTTTCATAGTGTTCTCTTATTTTTACCAACTAGCAGATATGACTATACGTATGAATGATCATATAAATGTGACTGTTACCAGATATTGTTTTATAGAAGAATCTAATTTAATTGCAAGATATTATTTAAGTTGAGAGAGTATCTATGGGAACATCAGTCACTTTAGCATGAATAAATAGGCTAGTGATAGTCATAGCAATTAAAGTGGAAGTTTGGAAAACTGGATCTTAATTTCATCCCACACTATTCCTTTGGGCCTCAATCTTTAAAAGGTTTTAAGATGTTGGAATCAGCTGGTAAATATATTATGAATCCTATAAATCTCTTATGAAATATTTTGATAAGCATGATATAAAATGATATATACTGAAGGCATAGCCTACCAAATATTATCAGTATGTATTTTTTTCTTTATTGAGAAAAGGCATAATTCTTCATGGTATAAAAACAGAATATTCTTTTAGAATTACCAAGGATAGCATGCTTTATAAGGATAGACATGATGAGAAGTTCCCATTTGTCTAGGGAGGGTACCCTTTATGTTTTAAAAATTGAAGAGAAAACTACCCAGTGTTTTGGCTGAATCCAGATCAGGGCTGCTGTTCAGATGATATGCCCATATCAGTTGCTAAATTATAAATATTTCTGTACTAGTTGGTATACAGCTTCCTCCCTGATTTATTTGCCCTATTCCTTTCCAGAAACAGTGGACCTCCTTACAAACAAGCCACTGCCTGATGAATGATCTCCAGGATCCTTCTTGGGTTCTAGGGCCAGCTTCAGTCATAATTCCCCTGAATTCATACAGCATCACCTGCTGGGTCATTGTGAGTTTAGGCCCACCGTACATGATGCATTGGAATCTCCATAGCAAACCTGAATGAATGTTCAGGCAGCACTGAAGATAACAGGCAGAGCAGAGGACATACTACAAGTCACTCTGCCAAAGGCCATGCCTGAGGTACAGCTACACCTCTCACAACTCGAATGCTCCACTAGAGAGGTTCCACTGCTACCCAGCTATTCAGACCTAACTGCCATCATGCTGTAAAGCTGCCTGCCCCCAGAAAGCAGCACCTTGCCCATGGTATTCGCCTACCACATACAAATCCAATAGATTATGTTCTATTTTTCTCATCCATGAGCAACAGGAAGTAGCAAAATCTTCAACCTGAATAGTTGTGGGAATGTTGGGGAATGTTCCAGCATGCATAATTCTAGGGAGATACCTGCCCCAACCAAGAGTAAGTAGTGCTGATAACTTGGCCCACAATTTGCTAAGGCCAATATTTTTTCTCCCACCAGAGCATCTCTTTAGCAGACAGGCTACTGACGCAGGAACAAGCTAATCTGGATTGCCCAGTGAAATATACAAAAGCAGCAGATATTGCGGACAATAAAGGCAAATTCTTTTTTCCTGAACTGAACTTAAATAAAATACTGAAAAATAAACATGCTCTCATTTGGGAGAAATGTTTTTACACTCTACTCTAACATTGTACCAACTTTCCTTTTGATTAATGGTATCAAGAACCTGTTGCCTTTTTTGGGCAGGGGTGGGGCACTTTTTTGGTCCAGTTTTCACTATAATGCCTATGTCTTCCTGATTTTAGCTCCTTATCTTTAACCAATGATAGTAGACACAACAATGACTCCCAAAGATGTTCTAGTCCTAATTCCTGGAAGCTATGAATATATTATGTTACAAGGTAGAAGGGAATTATGGTTACAGATGGAATTAAGGTCACTTCTCAGCTGATTTTAAAATAGGGAGATTATTTTGGATTGTTTGGGTAAACCCAGTCTAATTATAGTCCTTAGCAGAGAACCTTTCCTGGCTTTAAACCACAAAGAGAGAAATGATGATGAAAGAAGTGCTAGAAAGATTCTACTTCAAAAGGGGTTGACCTGCCATTGCTGGCTTTAGTGATGGAGACGGGGGCCATGAACTAAAGAACGTGAACAGCCTCCAGAAGTTCCAGAAATGAATATGGCCCTGCTGATGCCTTCATTTTTAGCCCCATGAAACCCAAGGTGCACTTCTAACCTATAGAACTATACGTTATTATGTTTGTATTTTTTAAGCTATTGGAAGTGGTAATTTGATACAGCAGCAGTAGAAAACTAGTACACCAACCTTCCCCACACCCCACATTAAAAAAAGAGAAAATAAAACTAAATAAGAGAAGTTTACGATAATGACACAACTCTCTTGGGCCACATGCTCTTGGAGCCAAGAAAGGAGAAAACTCCTCCTCAATTTCCTTTCATTTTGACAGACTTTTTCTCAGTTACTGGCATCTGTCTGGGCTTTCATGTACACTTTTCTGAAGTTACTGAGAAAACTGTCAGGGTGAGGCATGCTTTGGCACACAGCAGAAAAATAGGAGACCCTTTGATGTTTTACAAGTCATAGGGCAAAAGCCAAACTTCTTAAAGATAAATTCACACTCTTTATCTCCCTGTTCCTGTTCTAAACATCTGTCAGCTTGAATTTGTCCCATCATTAGTGAAACTCATCTGGGGCCTTCCTAGAAGTGGGGTGAACTGTGTTTGTAATGGAGTCTGGACCTGATGGGTACCTGAGCAAGGCTATGTATGGAAGCAATAGTTATAAAGTATACATTTTTCTCTCCCATCATCTCTGATCCTTTTTGCTCAGCATCTCAGTCTTGTGTCAGGTGTCAGAAGAGGGCCAATCTGGCCATCTTCACAGAAAGCCAAAAGGAGAGTACCAGCCAAGACTAGCGTGATGGTAGCTGCAACCAGTGAAGGACATTTTCACTAGGAGAAAGTTCAGGGTGGGAGAAGATGAAGGATAATTTTTAGTACATATAAATGTATCCTTGGGATTTGGGGGAATACTTGGGAATGGGGTGTCAGGGTTGGGGATGCTAACTTCCTACATTCAACCAACGGACATTTATTTAAGCAACTCTTGTCCAGGTGTTTAAGGAAAATCTAAATTTATTTTGTGGTCCACAATGTAGGAAAGTGTAGATATTGGTTATAGTGTCTGAGACACAGGAGGGTTACTTTGCCTGGTAAAATGTGCATCCTTATTACAAACTCTGGAATGGAATATTTGGAATGTTGTACTGATATGGATAGAGGACATCATATGGATAGTGGACTCTCAAATACCACTTCTGCTTTCAAGGAACCAGAAAACCGTGATGAGACTGCAATTATAGAAATCCAAAGTGTTTGATCCACCATCGCTGGCTTTAATGATGGAGGAAGGGGGCCATGAACTGCAGAATGTGGACAGCCTCCAGAAGTTCCAGAAATGAGTGCAGCCCTGCTGATGTCTTGATTTTTAGTTTAGTGAAACCCATAGTGCACCAGCCAAAACGCTGGTTTCATACCCTGACTTGGTATAGAGAGAGCTTAGGAAGATTGTCAGAGGAAGAAAATTAAGACTGCAGTCGTACTAAAGCTTGCTGAACAAATTAATTACTTGAAATCATTAGGAAGATGCTAGCAACAGTGGTCTGTAAGTGCCCTACCATATACATTAATATTTTGAAGGACTAAATATTTTTTTAGAGACTGGAAAGTGGGTACTATGATGTATGACATGAATCTAGACCTAATAGTATCCCTGTAAATCCAAAGTTGAGCATGCCTTCTATTACAGAAACCATGCCTAAAATCATTAACCTCCTTTTCAGTCCCGCTGCCTCTGCACTGGTCACAGACCTCCTAGGCCCCCTCCTGGATCAAGTGGTGAGAGCTGCCGCCTGGTTTCAATGCTTTCATACCTCTCAGTAGCCTACCTGTGGCCATCAAGCTCTTTTCCTAAACAGAGATCTGACCTTGTCTTTCCCCTGCTCAAAATCCTTCAGTTAGCTCCCAATACATAAATAACAACACTTAACATCTTAGGATTGAGATGTAAAGTCCTCTGATAAGTGGTTCCTGCCTAGCTTTCTGGCATTATAGCCTTCAGTAATGCCCCCTGCTGTTTCACCCCCATAAATCTAGTCCAAACATTTTTTGTATCCAACTGCTTTCATATACAGGAGAAAGAGCTTGATATTTTGAAAGGGAAGATGTAGGTTTCAATCCGTCAGTCACTAATGTCATTGACTTGGGGCAAGTTCCTTTCACTCTCTTTTCCTTGATGCATCAACTGTAAGATAGGAAACTAAGATGGATGCTTACCTTACAGAGTGGCCAGGGTAATACAAGAATAATGGTGAAAGCACATTTTAATCTGTAAGATGGCATCTGGATGTAAGTAATAAAGATGGCCATTCGTTCCTGTTAGATACTTAGCTCCTGTACCTAACTACCCCAACTTCATTTTGATATCTCCAAAATCTCACGGCAAAATCTCACGGAATTGAAACATGGCATATTTTAGGCTCCAACATTTATAATATGCATCCTTAGAAGTTTGCACAATACAGGGATCCCCTGGGGTGGAGGGGGGAAGTAGAATTCTCCCTGAGTAAGTTAGAAGCCTACAGATGAGAAAATCTATTTTAATAATACACATTCTGTTCTCAGAATTTAATTAGGACAAAGAAATTAACATCACAAGGGCAAGTTCTATTATTACAACTTTTCTGACATATGGCTGATAGTAATACTATTTACAAGAATTCTAGGAGCCACATGATAGGTAAAATGTATAAAGTCAATGCTGGCTCTGTAGAAATTTTCATACCTTTTAATATTTATAAGATCCATAATGCATGACGTTTTCAGGATGCACTTTTTTAAGTCGAAGGGGGCAAAATGAAAGGGAAATGGAGATAAGAGAAAAAGAAGAGAGAAGCTTCCTGTGTTCTTTCTTAATTATGGCATTTTGCATTATGGATACCCTTTCTTTCCTTATAGGTAATGGTGTCTGAGGAGGAAATGAATTAAAGAACATAGAATTTGAAAGCCAGAAGTTTGTTGTTGTTTTTTTAAATAGATTATCAACTCCAAATTCCTTGTTTTATAGGTGAAGAAACTGGGCATGACGATGACACAGGAGTAGTCTAGTGTGTTAAAACCTGATAGTGGTAGACTAATTTTTTGCTAAAGGATTTGACAGTTATCTTTAAATTTATCTTCCTTCTAGAAAAGCAGACACTGCTGCTTCTGTTTCTTATAATGGTATCTTTATTTCCTAGGGAGTCTCTCCAGTGTGACAGGAAGTGCTTGTCCTAAAGCTATGAATAATAACCTCTCTGCTTTGTCAGGCACTGCAATACAATGCAGGGAACAATACCCTGGTGCCCTCACAGAGTTAATGAGCCTCTCAAGGCTACTAATTTACTTTGAGGGAGTAGCTTAGAATTCAGGAAGATTAGATTTGTCTTTATTATATCAGTGCCCTTTTATTTTGTTAACCTAATGCCCTTAACATTTCCCACCATTATACTTCTTTCCTTCCTTTTATACCCAAAGCCCTTACATGAGTAGTATGTGCGGACCGTCTCCCTTTACCTCTCACCCCTTAATTTGCTTTTTGGCAGCTTTCCATAAACCAATACACATTCGGTGTTTCAGGGACTTTGCTTCTCGACAAATTGAAATGTCTTTTCTTAATCTTCTCCTTCTTGATTCCTTTGTCATATTAAACAAGTTTGACTATTGCCCTTCTTAAAACTCTTTCATCAGTCGAATCCATAATCCTAAAACAACAAACTTCCTGACCACCCCTGACCACCCCTCTAATTACACTTCATCCTTTGGTCCATTTTCAGTGGGTATTCCTAAGGCTAACTGGTTTTCTTGCTCTCCTCCTGAGACCAATTTACCTAAGTGGATGGCCTCATGGTCACATCCATGTGATAACCCCACATCTTGGTCTCTAATGAGCATTCTAATCTTGTGATTCCAGCCGTTCTTCTCTGAGATCTTGCCACATCCTAATTTATTATATCTAAAACCAAACTCATCATCCCCCTAACTAAATTGCAGCCCTTTCCAACACACCATTCAAAAGAAATAAAACTAAAATTGTCTAAGCTTTTGCACTTCAAACATAGTTATTTTTGTTCCTCCATTAAAAACATATTTGCAGAATTACGGAATTGCTTTGATTATTGTGTTTTCTTTTTTAAAAACTACTTTTTTTGAAAAATATTTATTTTGAGAGACAGAGAGAGTGAGCAGGGGAAGGGCAGAGAGAGAGAGGGAATCAGGAGCAGTGCAGAGCCTGATGTGGGGCTCCAACCCAGAACCCTGAGATCATGACCTGAGTCGAAACCGCAAGTGGATCACTTAACAGACTGAGCCACCCAGGCGACTCTTTTGTGTTTTCTTAGCGAATGCTTTCATTTCTCTACCTGCTGTCATCACCTGAATCCATCCATCCACCTACCCGCCATCACATCTCGGTTAACCTTGTTCGTGACAAACCTAATTTTAAATGGTCTGTACGAAGAAACCTCAGTGCCACTTTTCGCTGAACTAAGTGTATTAAGTGTTTCTGAGGCTATTGAGCAGCTCCACTTGGTAGAACTGCTGGTCCTCACCTGCCTTTAGCCAGACTTCGCTCTCATTAGGCACCAGGAGCCTAACTTCTCTGTTACAAAAGGGTGGGATCAGTACAGCAGAAATCAGCCTATCTTTTGTTCTTATTTGGGTGGGAAGAAACTCCACGAGGACTGGGTGGGGAAAAACATCTCCCCACCATGATAGTTTATTTAATAAGGTCCCGATGCCAAGGTCATCCTCACTTATAAGAACTATTACCTCAGCATCTCTCGTTGTCATTTTTAGCTTTTGCCAGCTACTTGCCTTCATGCTCTAACAGCATAGTCCTTGGCTGCTCTACTTAGCGAGGCCATTTGCTGTGCCATATATACATATCACTCTGGATTTTAGAGCTGAGATCTTTTTTAAACGCCAAGTGTGGGTAACCATCTCAGGGAATAGGCATCTAAACTGTAACCCTTGAAGAATGTTAGTAATCTATTGTTTTTCTCTATAATTTTTAAGTCCTCTTGTTCCAGAAGTTTGTTGATTCTTCAACTATGGTTTCATTCATTTGACTTATAGGATGGAGCCACTGCTACTGGGTGTCAGGTTCTTTGGTTCTGAGAAGAAAATGTTTAGTATCATAGACCAGACTCTGCCTTCACAGAGTGGGGAAGACAGATACAAACTAGGCAGTTATGAAGAAATTTCTGGAGTATCATGATAAAGGAAGTCCAACATTCTGTGGAAGCATGTGGTATTAATATTACCACCTCAGTTCCACTACCTGTTGGCAATGAGATCATAAGAAAGTTACTTAAGCTCTCAAAGGCTCATTTCCTCATAGGTAAAATTGCGGCCAATAATAACAGCTGCTTCACAGATTTGTTATGAGGATTAAATTTTTAAAAACAGTACAGTGTTTGGCACATAGTAAGCACCCAATAAATGTTAACTGCAATAATAACATTAATTTTATGTTACAACACTATTTTACTATGTTCACTTTTATTTCTACAACTTAAAATTCTTTTTTTTCCCTTCTCAGCAGCCCTATTTTTCATTTCTGACTCAAAGTTTATAAAGCTTCTATACGTTTGTCAATTTATTCAGTTTCTCAGGCATTCTGTTATTCAACCCATATTTTTTGGGAGCCCAGTCTAAAAAAAAATTTTTTTTAATGTTGATTTATTTTTGAGACAGAGGGAGAGAGAGCACAAGTGGGGGAGGGGCAGAGAGAGAGGGAGACATAGAATCTGAAACAGGCTCCAGGCTCTGAGCTGTCAGCACAGAGCCCCATGTGGGGCTCGAACGCACGAACTGTGAGATCATGACCTGAGCCGAAGTCGGACGCTTAACGAACTGAGCCACCCAGGTGCCCCAGGAGCCCAGTCTAAACAAAACTCTGTGCTAGACACTGATAGTAACATACTGAGCACAGCATATAGGATCCTCTCCCTGAGGGAGTTTACAGTCTCAATGAACAGATCACCCCTTCAAGAAGTACAGGATGGCAAGCTGTCTCAGTATGTGCAAAATACATTTAAAGGTAAAAGATAATGGTCTTTTATCTGAGCAAAAGCAAACAAGATTCAAGCTATAAAATTAGAACAAACTGTCCCAATATGGAAATGATTGCTTCCTTCTAGAACCTTAGATCCTAACAGAAGCAAAGATTATTATTATTAAAACCCAGAACATTGTATTTCAAGTATTTTTTTTGTTTCCTTGTTCTATGAGATAGCTGGAAAAATAATACTTATTATAGCTTAAATGGGCTATATTAAACAAATAATGAAAATTTAGATATGGTCATTTTCCTGAGGATGTTACTTATGCTAAATACTCTGTTAGCCTTAGAAAAGCACATTCTATTTCAGTCTAACAGCACAATACCCAGCATACATTTTTGTTTGGCCGGTGAAAAAAATAGGCATACCAAGGAATATACTGATATGTTATTTAATTTGTGTCTAGGACCTAGAATTGCTTAAGGATGTAAGCACTGGAATTTATCTTAGTTGGGAGACCTGGACCAGTTACTTAAATTCTCAATGCATAGTTTCTTCATTAGTAAAGTGGGGTTAATAATATTATCTTCCTCAAACGGTTACAATCTGGCACCTACGAGAACCCAGTAATACTGTGATTGGATGTTAGTTGCAGGTTTTGGCTGAGTTAAAAAAAATGAATTATTTGGGGCCATTTAGGACAGGATTTAGAGTGCCCCGCTTTCCTGCTTTGCCAGAGAGTTAGTTTCACCTGACACAGGACTTGCAGTGCTAGTGGGACAGTCCAAGGCAAAAAGGGACAGTTGGTTATACTACTCTAAATTCACATGTGTGGAAGGCAGAGTTCAAACCCACAGGGATCGTCCCCTGTTTATATGACACCATTGATCTGACAGAGGAATGACCAATACTTTTTCTATCAACTAAATTGCAAGGACTGATGAAGAAAGCATCAAGAAAGTGAATCAAGGATAATGATAAATCTAATATGGGGTACCTGGTTATTGGATTTTAGTTCTTGAATTTTGATTGGTTAGCATGCTTCAATGTTTTCCATATCCCACAGCTGAAAGCCAGGGGAAAATGAATGGTTCTTCAAGCAGACCTGAGCTAGTTAGGAAGGAGAATTGTTACTTGCAAGTTTTGTTAAGTATGTTGCCTTCTGCTTCCTACAATAGGTTATAAAGGTCAGAATTTAGCACCTGTGCCTTAACAGGTGCTTAAATAATAACAATAATCTTAGCCCAGGACAGTTGAAACTGAGAGAAGGACCACAGGTCTGACCCTTAGGTATGTCCTAAGGGCAGCAGCATCACAGTATGTTGAGGAACAACGCTCACATAAGCGCCTGAATTCTGGCATTCTGCTGATCTTTTTCCTTATTTTTTTTTTTCTTATTCTTCCCATGGAAGGTCTACATGTTATCTTAAATGTCCTACTCCTCTCGTAAACCTGAATGTCTTAATATGGTGTCTAGCCACAGTTAGGTTTTCAACAAAAAAAGTTTAATTGAATTTTCATTAAGGCTGGACAATTTTTTTTTGCATATTTTTCCCTCAGTACCTATTGCAGTACCTACTGCAAATCAGTACCTATTGCAAATTTACAGACCTTTTTAAGGAAAACAGGAAAGTTGCAGATTTGATTGTCATGCAGATGAATTTCCAGGTTGGTATTTATTTGCTCTGACACCACTTTGGCGCCCTTTACAAACCTAGCTTTGGAACATGACATTGTCAGTTTCCTGAGCTCATGCTTCACTGTGAACCCAGTTATTACCAATTGTTATGATGTTGGTATGGAAAAGGCGGCTACTGTATTTAGCAACTGTTAGAGTGAATCATTCTCCAGCTGTATGAGAGTCACAATCCATAGTCTTAAATAGATATAGCTGTTGTCAGTTTTATGAGCTTCAGGTTATATGAATCATTTCTTGGTTTTGAGTATAGTAACTGGTGTGGGCAAATGTTTTTCTCAAAATGAATTTTTTTTTAAAGACACACAATTACCAATTCAGTTTTGTTTGACAAATACAGAATTCACAAACAGTTTTGTATTTTAACTATATAATCCATCACTATATTTTCATTTTGGATCTCAGAGTCCAACTGAAACTATTACAGATGTATTGAGGTCTGTTTATCCTAAATCATCATCTACTGACTTCCTACCATATGCTTTATGGAAACCTGCTATGGAGGATGAGAAAGACTCTAATGTTGGGGAAACTAACTCAGAGTCTATTTCCATCAAGTTGAGAAATTAAATACTGGGCTTATGTATATACAATCAATCTAATGGAATTAAAGTGTTTTCACAGCACCGTCAAGCACAGATATACTAACTTTAAATAATTACAGAAAACAAAGGAGAGAGGGGAAATGCTGTATTAAGATATTTCACTCTAGGAAATACATAAGAAAAGACAAATCTTGGTTCTGAGCCTCCCACTTCACAAGGGAAAAAGGGAAACATGATGATTACTTCACTTTCATGGTTTGGAGCAATGAATATCAAATTAGTACTCCCTAAGGAAGGTTAAAGACAAGTGTCAGGACCGAGGCCTCTTAGGTCTGAGTCGATCACAGTAGTTCAATGTTCATCTGTTTTCCATATTGGGATAAAGCACAGGCTTTAGATTGACCACAGTTTGTATGGCTTTTTTTTTTTTAATGTGATAAATGACTCACATAACTTGAGCAACCATATAGTTCAGAAGGAGAAATTTTTTTTTTTTCTGATTCAGAGTTGTGGGAGTAATTTCCTTTCTTCCTCTTTTTTTTTTTTTTTAAATTCCATTTTGAGAGACAGGGACAGTGCAAACAGGCAAGGACCAGAGGTAGAGGGAGAGAGAGAATCTTAAGCAGGCTCCACACTCAGTGCAGAGCCCAATGCGGGGCTTGATCCCACGATCCTGAGATCATGACCTGAACCAAAATCAAGAGTGAAGAGCTTAACCAACTGAGCCACCAAGGTGTCCCTATGAGTAATTTTCAAGCTATGGACTATTAAAAAAGTACCAGTTCTTCAGAAAAATACAGAGGCATATACAGTAACTAATGTTCATTTTTAAAATTGTTTCTCAGTAAAAGTCTAAGGCATAATAAAGTATGGTCCCATAAGACAATTCCAAATGGAGTTGGGTTGATATTATACAGGTATGCAGTTTCTAGTGATCAAACAATAGCTTGTAGAAGATTGTAATAAAGTTTTATTTTACATTTTTTATTAGTTTGAGAGTTTATTCTCTTAATACATTTGTTTTTGAAAAGATAATATGTCAGACAACTCCAGAATCTTCAAAAGGCATACTGAAGTCTCTCTCACCACAGTGTTCTTTAGCCTCTTGTGACAGAACCACTCTTACTAGTTATTTGTGTACCCTTCTAGAGGCATGAGAAGAAACAATGGATCCATTTCTACTTAAGGGGTTAGATGTATGCATGCATAAATAAAGTAGTATATTGTAAGTTCTGGGTGAGTTATTCAAAATAAACTCTTCAACAGTTGAACAGGAAGAGAAAACATTTGGCTGGTCTGCCTAGGGAAGTCTTCACACAGAGGAAGTGATAGTGGAGCAGTCTCAAAGTATGTACAAGTTGTTGGACTTTTAGGGGGTTATTTAAAGTTTTAAATTCCTTCCTTCCTCTGTTGATAATGAAGATGTCGGAGACAGACAAATATCTAAGTGTCAGTTATATGCTTGATAAATCAATTGGAGAACTTGGCTTTAGGTCTGCAGCAAAACAGCTTGCAAACTGACTTCCCTCCAAACCGCTTCCCTAGTTTGGTTTTGGGACAGCCCAAGGAGCTTAAGTTTGGGTGTTTAGCACAGACTATCCTAGAAATCCTTCCTCTCATTGGTCCATAGCAGAGAAGCAAGGATAAAAGGGTGAAGTTTCCTAGTACTTCGCCTCTTTGAGAAACACGGGTCAACAGATGCTATGTTGTCATATAACTCATTCTCCATCTTTCACTCTAAGTGACAAGGAGGCAGAGCAGGAAGCCAGGAGTGTTGCTCAGATGGTGTTCCTTCTTCATGGGAACAGTAAATGAGAAGAAAAAAAGTCTCTTCTCACAAGTCAAAAACAGGAAGAGAAAGGCATCACCGTAATCTTTAGTGGTAGTACTACCCAAGGGGAAAAAAATGAATCTAGAGAAAGTATATGGTCAGTTCAGGGGCACAAAGATAAAAGTTTTCTCATTTGTCCTATATTTCCAGAATTGAGAAGTGATGGCATGAGGAAAGAGAGAAGGAGAGAGAGACAGAGAGCGAGGAAGAGAGAAAGAGAGAGAAAAGGAGGGGGAGAAAGGTATTAGTAATTGTTTAACAGCCCTGGGGGAAGGAGAGCTCTCATTTGTAGGGCTTGCTGATTTCTATGGTATAAATACTTCCACTGTGGCTAATTTCAAGCTATCAACATGACATAAATGAACACAAAATTGGGAAGAGGTGCACCACCAGCTCACACAGGTAGGTCGAAGCCAGTCCTCATGCACCCTTGGAGGAGGAAACACTGAAATGTGAAGACGGGAGCAGTTCAGTAATGACGAAGGTGTTTTGGGCAGCAGGGTGGGAATGGTTAACCTCCATATATGTCATTGTTTCCAAAATATGTTCTAGTAAGACCTAAATGTTTATAGAAGACCACTTGATAGCCACATTGGGCAGTCTCAGCCTTCAATGAGCCAGAGAAGCTGCATTTTCATCTCTCTTATACATTGTCTAAAAATGTTCTGAAAACCACAGGTTTTAATTTGTGCTGTTGTAAGAAACTTCCTAGGATATAACGCTCATTGTGTAATGTTTTAAAAAATGATTTGCTTATCATCGCGATTCCAGGTGTGGTAGAGCTGGCATCTGTACCCTGCAAAGCTGATCTTGCAACTGGCAGACTGTCCAAGGGTATATGAGTGAATGAAGTGTGGAAGTATTGCCAGAAAAAATAAAGAAAAATTGTAGTAGTCGAGGCAATCCTAGAAGCATCCCTGGCCTCTCCAGACTGAGTTTACAGTGTTAATGCATGTAGAGTGTAGCCCTTCCTGGAAAGGACCCTTCTAAATACCTTGGGACTGCTAGAGCTGCTGAGGATAAGAGATAGACCCAGATGAGTCAAAGCCTGGCATGGGGCCTTGAGAAAGTGGGAGAGAACCAGGAGCCTAGCCTCAGGCCACCCTGGAGATCTCTCATAGGAAGAGGAAGTCATATGTTTTAACCCAATCCTGTTTCTCCAATGTACCCACTTTACCATGGAAAATTCCAGCACTTGACCGCACCCTCTGGCCAACCTCCCTCAGGCTGTGTTGTTGTCCGTTCACCCACAGCCCAGTGGTCTATGCCATGGCACAGCATGAAGTCGACCTTCTTGATTCCCTCCCATCTGTATTCCTCTTCATTTCACAGAGTACAATGATATGCATGGTATTTTTGTTGGGGGTGGGGGGTGAACCGGTTGATTCTCGGGACTCTGAGGACTGTCACTCAAGTTTCCTGTTCAGTGACCAAGCCCCACCCAGAAATAGAAATGGAATTTGGAACTGGTATCAGAAGAAATCATTCTCAAATGTATTTTAGGTGAATTTTTGCCTCCTCCCCACCACACACACATATGCACACCCCACACCTTTCCCATGGTAAATTTGTGACAATCTTGCCGAAACCAACCCTACCACTGTGAACCTGCTATTGTGACCTTGGTTCTGTTAGGATAGGGCCAAAACTTTACCTGGCCCCTCTACATCCCAGAACATCAAATGCTTTGTTAGGGTCCAAAGATAAAGCCAACTCCAAATAATAATACCTCTAGGACACCTCCAAGGGCTTAGGCTCTATGGTGGTGTTCATTCGCTCCCTGAGCTATGATTTCACCAGCCATCCCCAACCTGTGTATAGTCTGTACAGAAGGCATCATTCCTGAAAATACTGGAGGTGAATCACCCAGACAAATTTATATCTCCAAAATATTTAGCTTTTTTACATGCCATGAATTGAGATGACATGCTCAACTTACAAGTAAATCTTTCTATACATTAAAAAGGTAAATATTTAATAAAATTATTTGCTTTTAAGGAGACTTTAATAGGGAAAAATACTCCATGATGATAGGATGCAATTATATCATTTATATAGATTATTTATTCCTGGGGGGGGTCCTAAAAACTGTGAAGCAATAACGACTTTTCTGGTTCTTCATAGTTAAAAATAAAACAGGGATCTGTGATGGGGAATATAAAGCCACTCTTTAAATCTTTGTCTTGGTGACCAGTTGGCTTTTTTAGTGTATCCCTTATGCACAATAGGATTACCTGGTAGCTATGTTCTAAGGACCCCAAGTATGTATTCCTGGAACTTTCCTCTTAGCCATCAGAATCATTTTTCAGATGCCTATCATATATCTTTATTTTTATGTCCAACCTGAAATTTATACTCAGGATGTCCAACACCAAATTGATCCACCTCCCACCATATACTCTTTAATTCCCTGTCTCCTTAATGGCATCACTATCTGCCCAATGACTAAGAAGGACACATGGGAGTCATTCTAGAAAACTTCTCTCTCCACATCTGTCAAGTATCAAATACTATTTACCCAAGAAATACTTGTCAAATCCAGCCTGTTCTCTCCTTTCTTATGCCTTTAGTTCAGGCCTTCATTTTTGTATTATAATAACTGCTTCACTCATCTTATTTTTTTTTCCTGTTGATTTCAAAATTGCTACCAGTAATTTTTCCAAATAAAGTTTGCACAACATCACATTCATTAATAATTACTCAAGGAAAACCTATGGACCTGTGAACAAAAACCGCTCTAAAAATAGCCTTATTAAAACCAAGTCCATGGACCTCTTAGGCACAAAAGAGCTTTGCCATAATTTTTAAGGCTCTTTATGCTCTGCTCCGGCCAATTTTTCCAGTTTCTTTTGCCAGCGATTTCCCCAGAACAAGTAAAGATTTTCTTTTCTTTGAGCAAGAATACCCCTTCTAGACTACAAGCCCAAGACAAACATCACAAAGTAATCACAGCAGAGTTTCACATGAATAAGATACAGCTTCAGAAATTTGATGAATCAACTCTGGCCTTCAAGCAGCTGCTCACTGAAATTTTTTCATAAGATGCAGGATACTTGGCAGCTCATTTATTCTCTCTCCCACCTTTTACATATAATATAACTGAACACCTTGTAATTCAAGAAACACACTGCTTATTTTTGCCACCCTGCCTTTGAACATGCTGTTCTCCTTACCTGGAATTCTCTTCCCCTTCCCCTTCCCCTTTCAGGTAAATTCATATTTCATCTATGAGATTTTTTTCTCAAGTGTCTCCTTTTCTTTGTGATTTCCATGACAAGATCCCATTCTCCCAAACTCCAGGGAAGCTAAATTCATTCTCTGCTGTGCATTATATTTATTTATATGTTGGTTCCTCAAATAGATTGAGTGAACTTTTGAAGAAAGGGAAAGTGTCATACTTATCTTTTTTTCTTTAGCACCTAACATATTTTCTAGGACACAGTAGGTTCTTAATAAATGATTGCATAATGATTGAAATACACAAGGAAATACACACCTGCCTCTAGTCTATCCTCCTACCCCCAGTCTTGCTTCCTAGAATAGTTTTAGTCGTTTATGAAGGATAGAACAAAAATCAGGTCTAGCCTTAATCCTCATGCTTACCACCAGTTAAAATAAGATGAATAATTCTCACAATGGATGAAACGTGTTAATTACTAAAGCATTCTGGTTCAAAGAGATGAGGAGACTCCAATTAATCAATAAGAATAACCTCCTTCATCAATAGGACTTGGTTATAAATGTAATTCTAAGGACCTTTAAATCTTTATTTCCTTTTTTTAAGAGATAAAGAAATTGGGACTCTGAAACATGGAAAATGTATTTAAATTAGGCAGAAAGAAACATACACATTTTATGAAGATTTTTCTACCACTCTATCTACATAAACCACTATGTCTAAATAGGATTTTCTCCTAAACTTGAGAATTAGAAAACATCATTATCTGGGCATCCTATGGGCTTGCCATTTTGGTGGTGATTAGAAACACACATGTGAAAAACAACATGGATACAGTATACTCTGCCTGATGTCTACCCTCAGTATTTTACTAATGTACTTGGAGGAAATCCATAAAATGTTTAACCATAAAGTTGTCCCACTGCAAGAGGCTTTTCTTTGCCCAGATACTTGGTTTGAACTTGGTTACATGGATAAGTAAGGATCTAATCCTGATGCTAAACAATTGTTGTTCTTGATTTCCTAGTCCATATCACCAGCAAAGATCCCAGGTTCTTGGAGCATCTGGGTGGCTCAGTCAGTTAAATGGCCAACTTCAGATCAGGTCATGATCTCACAGTTTGTGGGTTTGTGGGCTGTGTACTGACAGCTCAGAATGTGGAGCCTGCTTCAGATTCTGTGTCTCCCTCTCTCTCTGCTCCTCCCCCACTCCTGCTCTGTCACTATCTCTGAAAATTAAATAAACATTAGAAATAATTAAAAAAAAGATCCTAGGTTCTTAAATAGTCACCATAGATACAGTCTAAATTTATATGTATTCTTTTATGGATTTTTCTTGATCTTTTTTAGAAGTCTTATGTTTTTATTCTTTATTATTTCCTTATTTTTAGAGGTTCTTGGGATGAGTTCATGATGTCTATGAATCCCTAAAACTCCATACAAAACACTGTATGTATGTGAATATTCTCTGTGGAAAAGAACTGAGTTTTCATAATTGCACACAGGTTGTGTGCCCCTAAACCATGAGAATATTCTCTCTTTATTTTCTCCTCTCTCTGGTGAAGCTCTACAACTATTCCCCATTCTTTATGTTTGATTCTTTATTTATGTTTGGGTAATAGCCCAATTTATAGCCAATAACTACATGCCTAAACTCACTCTTACACTCTAGACCTGTATTTCCAAATGCTGTGGGACTAAACACTGAAACTCATTATGTCATTATAAAATCCTCATTAGAGTCCTATGGACTGCATTGGCGCTAGACAGACAAGGAAGCCTTCAAAGCCATTTTTATATTAACTATCATTTACTGAGCATGTCATATGTTCCAGGAACAGTGCTAAATATTTTACCTGTATTATCTCATTTAATTCTTACAACAAATCTGTGAGGTTTACAGAAAAGGAAACAGAGCCTTAGAGATTATATAACTTACTTAAAACTGCATAAATGTACAGGTCAGATGACTCAGTTTGAACTGACATTTGTGTCTCTGGCATCCAAGTTTTTGACCACTGTGTTATATTGTCTCTCTTATAGTATAATAGAAAGTTAGAATTGAAAACAGGTTGCTACAATAACATATAAACTATGATAAACAGTGAATCATCTCGAGCTTAAAAACTCTCATGATTTCCAGTGGTCTAGAGGATCAAGTACATACTCTTGAAGCCAATCTATAATCTGGCCTCAACCCACCTCTCAGTCCTCAGTTGCCAGCATATTTCCCATATACATTCTAGTGTCGAGTCACAAAACCACAGTTCGTTTGCTCGATACCTCCTGTTCTCTTCTCATACTTCTCTGCCTTGTATATGTCATCCAGTGGGCTGGAAATCATTTGCCTTCTTCTCTTCTTGGAAGAGTTTATTTGCAAGATCTATTCAATGTGTATCACCTACTAAGTAACTCCCTGAGGCAAACTTAGTTGTTCCCAGTTCTATAATACTTGTGCCCCTACCATAAAGCTTGAATGTGATCGCATATTTAGTGATCTTGCTCCATTCCTAAGTAAGTACTAGAGGAAAAGCTTTCTAGTTTTCCTAGAATTAGTATTAATGGGAGGTATTCAATCATAAATTACACTCAATCAGTGTAATGGCAGTTATTTAATACATGCCTATATAATGAATTGTATTCAGTTTTTATCTGTCTTTGAAGTTTAGTATCTTTATGTAGAGAGACAACCTCAACAGAATATATCTTTGATATGGCCATTTTCCCTATACATTTTAAATTTAAGTGATTTTTAAATATTATGTAAATGCTCCAAAATATATTTAAATTTTTTAAATTTATATTACCTATCTTCTTGAAGTTTGTCTTTCACTTTTGACAAGCTGACACAAATCTGAAGGGAAAATTGTTACAAGAAGATATGAATAAAGTGACATTTTCTAACTTGATCCCTTGGTATAAACATCATTTGGGGCAAGAAATGAGATTTAAGAAATGCCAAAATAAAAAGATAAGAGAAGACTTGGAAGTGATATAAAAAAGTCCATGAAAGTCTGTTTAAAAAGAAGACAATGATTAATATTGGAGGGAAGATGCCCACATAATTCAATAAGAGCAAGAATAGCCATTTTAAATTAAATTAAATTAAATTAAATTAATTGATTAATTAATTAATTTATTTTTGAGAGACAGAGACAGAGCATGATCAGGGGAGGGGCAGAGAGAGGGAGACTGAGTATCCAAAGCAGGCTTCAGGCTCTGAGCTGTCAGCACAGAGCCCGACAGGGGCTCGAACCCACAAACTGTGAGATAATGACCTGAGTCAAAGTCAGATGCTTATCTGACTGAGCCACCCAGGCACCCGTGAATAGTCTTTTAAACAAAAATACTGGGATGCCTGAATATCCAGATGCAAAAGAATGAAGTTAGACTTTACCTCACATTATGTACAAAAATTAACTCAAAGTGGATCAAATTTTAAATGCAATAACTAAAACTATAAAACCCTCAAAACTAATTTTCATTTTCAAAAGTACCTGTTTCATAGGGTTGTAAGTTTGAGAGAAAGTACATAAAATGCACAGGGCCTGTATTCAATAAACACTAATTTTCATTTTTTTTTTATTTAAAAAAAGGACTGAACGAAAAAGGTAGACTTTATTCACTTTGAGAATCGAAAATTTATATAAATATGTAACTATAAAACTATAAAGCTCTCAAAAAGAAAATCTGCAGGCAAATCTTTTTGACCTCAGATTTGATTATGATTTCTTAGATGTGACACCAAAAGTGCAAGCAGCCAAAGAAAAACAAGAGACTAACTGGACTTCATTAAAAGTTAAAACTTTGTGTATTAAAGGTCACTATCAAGAAAAAAAGTTGACCCACAGAAAAGAATATTTGCAACTCATATTATTTGTTAAGAGTCTAGAAGTCAGACTATATAAAAAACTCCTAGGGGCGCCTGGGTGGCGCAGTCGGTTAAGCGTCCGACTTCAGCCAGGTCACGATCTCGCGGTCCGTGAGTTCGAGCCCCGCGTCAGGTTCTGGGCTGAAGGCTCAGAGCCTGGAGCCTGTTTCCGATTCTGTGTCTCCTTCTCTCTCTGCCCCTCCCCCGTTCATGCTCTGTCTCTCTCTGTCCCAAAAATAAATAAACGTTGAAAAAAAAAATTAAAAAAAAAAAAACAAAAACTCCTATGAGACACTAAGATAAACTAATTAAAAATGGGCAAAGCATTTGAGTAGGTATTTCTCCAAAGAAGATACACGAATGTGTAATAAACACATTAAAAGATGTACGGCATCATTAGTTATTAGAAAAATGAAAAAAAAAAAAAACCTTAACCAAGTGGCTACCAAGATGGCTATAATAAAAAAAGAACAAAAATAACAAGTATGGCAACGATATGAAGAAATGGGAACCCTCATAGCTTGTCAGTGGGAATGTAAAATGTTGAAGCCACTTGAGAAACAGTTTGGCATTTCCTCAAAAATTTTAATATAAAGTTATCATATGCCCCATAATTGTACATCTAGATTTATGCCCAAGAGAAATGAAAACATGCCCACACAAAAACTTGGACATGAATGTTCATAATAGTATTATTCAAAATAGCCAACAAGTGGAAACAGCCCACTTGTCCATCAAGTGATGAACTGGGAGGACAAAATGTACTCTGTCAACAGAATGATATGTCATTTAGCCATAAAAAAGAAATACTGATACATACTGCAACATGGGTGAACCTTGAAAACATTATGGGAAATGATAGTAGCTAATCTCAAAGACTATATATTGTATGATTTGATCTATATTAAATGTCGGGAACAGATAGAGCCCGAGAGACAGAGAGTAGATTAGTGGTTTTCTAAGAGCTGGTAGAAGGGAGAATAGAGAGTGACTGTGAATGACTACAGGGGTTTTTTTTTGGGGGGTGGGGTGATGAAAATGTTCTGGAATTATATAATATTGATGGCTTCCTAAATTAATGAATACACAAAAAATATGCAATTGTACACCTTAAAGTGGTGAATTTTATAGTTTGTGAATTTATTTCGTTTTTTAAAAAAAATTATCTGTTTCATAGCATTGTTGTGAAGATTAAGTGCAAGAAAGTATATAAAATGCACAGGGCCTATATTCGGTAAACACTAGTTTTCATTTTTCTTTTTGAAAAAGAACTGAATGGAAAAGGTAGACTTTATTCAGATTGAGAATTGAAAATTTACATAAATAATATGCATTGTACATAACTTATATGGGAATTGAATGCAAATGTGTTAAAACTGTTTGAGAATACTTCTTACAGTGCTTATGAATCAAAAGGAAGACAAAGGACTACTTTATCCGCATGATCCCGACTAGTGCAGTTTGTGCTAATATGAGTGCACCAAGCTGTTTGTGCTTCTGCCCAGTGTCACCACCATAACAAGGACAGGTCATTGGCTTAGGGATACACACAGCACCCCTTCCAACAATTGAGTAAACCAATGACTGAACTGCCATTGTGATTAGTATTCTGGTTGCTATGTAGCACAACAGACATTCACAAAATACAGAACAATCACAATTACGTCAGAGTTTCATATCATCATCAACAGAGCCACTATCTGGAGGCAAAAAATGCTTTAAATTATTAGTGCTAAATTATGTAAGCCTATAGTCTTGGATTCAGTTAGGTCAATTCCTGGGTGCAGTTAGTTCTGGTGCGCATTTAATTTTCAACAGTAGCACTGCACATTGTAAAAGTCACCTTATGTCATAACTATATACAACTAATTGTTTATGGTTCTACATTCCTGAAAGTTGTGCATGCTGCACTAAATGTTTAGTGTGTCCTTGACCAAAAAATAATGCAATATTAATTATGTTTTAATGACAAGTTGACTTCATACAAACATAGATAAATAACTTAGCTAAGCACAACAGTTTCAGGAAATCCTTGATCCCTGGGTTGCAGGATCTCTAAAGAACTTCTTTCTCAAGAATGTCATTTCAAAGAACATTCTCTAAATTCACCAAAGTTTAATGATGAAGAAATACAATAAATAAATGTTATTTAATTTGTTGGAAGATGGTTTGGAAGTGAATGTCCAAGACTAAAATTCAGAGATCACAATCATAAAATGGTTCAAAAAGTTTTAAGTGAATTAATAAGAAAAACAAACAAACAAACAAACAAACAAAAAACAAGCACATCCAAATTCCTGAAACAATTTGTTTCTTCTCAGTTCCAGGTTGAGCTTTAGTTATCCTATGACAGGAAGTTCACAACACTGGGAAAAGAAAGAAAAAAAGGGAGGGGTAGAATGCAGGGAGAGAGAAAAGAGGAATGCGAAAAAATAAAAAGAGGGAAAAAAGAACTAAGATGAAAAGAAAAATTGTAGGGAGAAAATTTAAGGAAAGAAATGGAGGCTTTGCCTAAAACAAAACCAGCAAAGCAATAAAACAATAAATCATCATCACAGTGTGAGTCTTATTTTCCAAACTGATGGCTAATGTCTGTTTGGGCAGTTTTCTAGTATATGATAAAACTTAGAAGCAATGATTGTAACCTCACTAAGACTGAATTCATCATGTCAGATAGATGTGTCTTAGGCTAAATGTATAGTATATAACTTCTATATTCTCTAAATTACTTACTTTTCTAAAAATCAACAAAGCCAGTTAAGTTTCATTATACATGAAACTATCGTAGACATTTGAACAAACAAGCATTTTTTGGTTGGCATTCAAAATCCTGAAAATGGAATAAGTATGGTTTAGGGGGTCCTGTTAGTTTCCCACCCAAATCCCATTTACCACCTGCTGTACCCAGCTGCACCCATCCCCCAGATGCTCTGAGTGTTGGCTGACCAGGCTCACTGCTTCCCCTTTTTCCTTAAAATTTCCCTCGGCTCTGTGGAAGTCGCTGCATTCTGCATCCAGGAGGTTATCCTCCCTTTCCTCCTCCCTAACACAAGCCAGACCTCTTGCCTCAATGTGGGACCAACTCTGGATTCAGTTGAGCTCCAGAGTCACCCATAGGACCAAACTGAAGCTGGGCCCCATGGTGGCTCACGTGCCTCCTTAGCGCCTTCTCCTACCCCATCCTACTTCTCACATGTCCTTCTCTTGAGAACACTCCCTCTGTAAAGCTCTTTAGAAATGTGACCTGAGGGGTGCCTGGGTGACTCAGTTGGTTGATCCTCTGACTTTGGCTCAGATCTTGATACTGTGTTTTGTGAGTTTCACTCCCACATCGGGCTCACTGCTGTCAGCCTGTCACGCTGTCAGCCTGAGACTGTCAGCTTCAGACTGTGAGTGCAGAGCCTGCTTCAGATCCTCTGTCCTCTTCTGTCTCTCTCTCTGCCGTTCCCTTGCTTGTGCTCTCTCTCTCTCAAAAAATAAATAAAACTTAAAAAAAGTGTGACCTGAAACAGAAGGAAAAGAATTTTCCCCTTGTAGACATTTTAGGAATAATAATTGTTTATGAAATATTATTTTAAAAAATGTATTATTCCCAGCATGTTCTTGTGAGTTTTGTTACGTTTTGTTAAGTTTCAAGGTAGAAACTAGAGCTCAAATCATGAAATCTGAATCAGAACTAAATATACCAGCAGAAAAATTTAATTAAGTCATTTTTCCTGTATCTTAAACCTTCACCTGCCAAGCAAGAATTTCTTTCACTGTCATTAGACCTTGGTCTGGGTTTCCTCTGACTTTCTCAAGCCTGTTTGCTGGAGTAATGCCTACTCCTTGTCACTTCAGAATCCCTGAGGTTAGACGTCTTTTTTTTTTGGGGGGGGGGTCATTTTTATGTACTTTCAGAGTACATCATAACCATAATCTTCAAGTTCATCATGCTCCATAGTGATATCCTGTTCACACTGCTCGCCCTGTACATCTGGTAAATTTTCTGAAAGCAATGCAAGGGCCGTGTTTTATTCTTTATGCCCTCCCCATTACTGAGTACCTCGCAGATACTTGAACAGTTGTTGAATGAATGCATCCTTTACGCCTATCAAATGAGTATCATACTGTACAAGTAGTGAAATTATCTGGCTTCAGCATATAAATTACTATACAGATTCTCTTGAACTACAAGTAATATACCATACTTGTTACTGACGTATGAAAAAAAGAGTCACTGTAGATGAGAAAACTTGTGACTAAACCAATAAATTAAAAAACCATGAATGTAATTTTTAGGATGTTTAACGTCAACAATAAAATGTCTAGACTATGTTGTATTAAGTATATAAATTAAACTCAAACACATACTGATTAAGCACTTAACATTTCACCAGCACAATCATCAATTACATGGGAAATATAGCTTGTTAATGAAAAAAATCATAATATAAGATACAGTATAAATTAATGTGAAGAACACATGACACAAGCCAGTAATTTATGAAATTAATGGGTTCAATTTGAGTACATGGGCAGTAGGTTTTCCAACAAACATGATGCTAAAGAGACAAGTATAAATTTGACATATTTAGAAAATCATAAGAAAATTGGTCTGACTGCAATGGAGGGCATGTGTTAGGGAATGGGGAAGATACAATTAGATAAGAAAGTAAAGTTAGACGCATTGATGAGGTTTCTTAGGATGGCTATTTAAAGTTGGTTTGATGGGGACACCTGTGTGGCTCAGTTAGTTGAATGTCCAACTCCTGATTTTGGCTCAGGTCATGAGCTCACGGTTCATGGGTTCGAGCCCTGCTTCAGTCTCTGCTCTGACAGTGTGGAGTCTGCTTGGGATTCTCCCTATCCCTCTCTCTCTGACCCTACTTGTGCGTACACTCTCTCTCTCAAAATAAATAAACTTAAAAAAAAACAGTAAAAAAATAAGTTGACTTGCTGAACAAGGAGAAACTACAGGTTCTTCAGAAGGGAAGTGGAGTATGTATTCAGAACAAAATATTTTCAGAACAAAGCTCATGACAGTATCTAAGATGAAATGGGTATTTATTAGGTAAATCTAAATATTAGTAACCAATTAAGGTTAAAATTAGAAACTAAGGTTATAATTGGCTTAGAAATGATAGATTTAATCATGAACATAGGGTTGTATGGTGAAATTTTATATATGTGGAAGTAAATAAACTTTTATTCACAGAACACTAGAAAATTCAATGTAGTTTATTCTGTCTATATTTAAAATTAGATCAGAAAGTAATGAGTACTCACTGTAAATCTTTTATTTTCTGAATTCACCTATTGAGGGGAAATAGAGGGTATTTATCACGAGGTCCAACTGAATTTAAGTCTTGAAAGGACCAAGAGCAATATAATAAGACCAGTATAATAAGACTCTCTCTATATTTATCATAAGATAGATATGATACATATTTTCTAAGAAAGTCTCAAGGGGGAAAAAAAAGTCAATGTAATAAGATCTTTTAGAAGAGAGAAAATAACTCATTGGAAGCCTAAGGGGCACAGAATAAGACAAACAGAAATGGAGACAGGGGTCAGGAGCCAAGTTGAAACTGAAGAGCAATGAAGTAATGTCAGTAAATTAATCTGAAGAGGATTGGTGTGTTAATGGTAGTTGGGCATATAAACTAGTTGAAAGGTAAAATGTGTCTTAGCTCCACATATGCAACTACAAATGTTTCTGAAAAAAAGGTGCTAAACAAGGATTTTATTTTTATTCTCTTTATTTAGAAAGCATGAGACCCTGAGGCAAAATGTTTCCAAACCTTCTCAACATCTTGACAGACTTGCATGTCTGTCAGTACATTTCCACTTATGGAATTGGCCATAGTGCTTCTAATTACTGCCGTCATAAAAATGAAACATTACCAGGAAAATATAAAATCGAAGTGAAAACTATCCATTCCAGTTACAAGAAAGGTATCATTCAAACACATGGACATTCTTAGGAATCAGAGATTTATAATACCTAGCTACCTATTAAATACACAATTGCTTTTTCTATGATATTCGCTCAACAGAACCAATACTTCACAAAACATGTTTAGATAAATATTATCTGAGTAAAATTAATGACGTGAAAATACCACAAGACAATTTTAATAGCTGTTTATCATGACTACCCATCTTTCAAAAAAGAGGAAACGGTATGGAGTACACTTAGGTGTTACAGTTTGGTCTTCATGACTGCCCTGTGCTGTATGAATGAAATTTGCTTACGTGTGTGTCAGCTAGGGTTCAGTTCAGGAAAATGAATAAGCTCCAGATACTTGAGGTAGACCAAAATTCAATATAGAGAATTAAAAGCTTACAAAGTAATTGGAAAGTCTAGAGATAGAGGCTCCAGGCTAGGCATCAAGAAATGTTTCCAGAACGCAGTAGAACTGACCTATTAGGGGAACTACTACTTCTGCTTCAATCAGAAAGGTGAGGAATCCAGAAGTCACTATGGAATTTATTGAGTTCAAAAACACCCAACTGGAGCTACACGTAAGGGCTCAAGAAATCACCACTGCTGCCACCGCAACAGTGTCTCACAACCCATGAAACAAGAACTTGGACGCTGGAAACTATCACACAAAATCATGTCTTCACAATCTCGCTTATTGGCAGAAAACAATGCAAGCGGCAGGAAGATGACCTTCACTTGACTTCTGCCTTCCAAATCTCAACAAGTACGTTTAATTGGCTGAACCTAATTTGCATCTGCAACCTCAATTGCCCAGAAATCTGGGGTGACTGGAGTCCAGAAACGCACACTATAAAATGGAGAATGGTTGCCAATTGGCCACATCCACAATACTGCAATTCAAAAACTTTAGAAATTTCTCATCCAAGGTCACAGAACTTGTGAGTGCTAAAGCAACAAACTTGAATTCAAAGATTTTGGCTACTTGCCCAGTGCTCTTTCCACTACATCAGTCTACAGCACTGATTACTCTCTGAAGACATTTGCCAAAGGAGACATATTTTCAAATCTTGTGCTAATTATATTTTTCACTGAAGCATTAATTCAGGCATCTGTGAATATTGTTACCTTTTAGTCTTATGTCAAATCCAGTTCTTCTTCCAAACTCAGACTTAATCTTATTTTACAGTACTTACAGTTAAACCAACACTGCAAGGGTTTAATACCTTTGAGTATTTTTCTCAGCAGGCTTGCTGCTTAATCCATTTAATGTCAGAACAACACAAACCTTCTTATTAAAATGGGGGGAAGGACATTACTAGAGACTACATTCGTGGCTTTCTTTCTGCAGGGTAAAACCTGCCAATATGGTGCTATTTGTACCTTACGTTTATTTGTGTTTTCTGTTAACCATACTGAAAAAAAAAAAAAAAAATTGAAAAAGGAAAGATTTGGGATGTCAAGTCCTCTTGAATTTTAATGATACATAAAAGAAAATTAGAATGAAAATTCTCTTAGAAGAGATCTTCCGGTTTGTATTTTAATATTAAAATTAAAAATACAGTATATGTAAATAAAATATTTGGATAAATGGAAATTTTGTAGTGTATCAGTAATACCTCATTAATATCAATTAGACCATAATTTTCATTCCAAATGATGATTTTTTTTTAATCTTTTTTTTTTCCAACGTTTATTTATTTTTGGGACAGAGAGAGACAGAGCATGAATGGGGGAGGGGCAGAGAGAGAGGGAGACACAGAATCGGAAGCAGCCTCCAGGCTCCGAGCCATCAGCCCAGAGCCCGACGCGGGGCTCGAACTCACGGACCGCGAGATCGTGACCTGGCTGAAGTCGGACATTTAACCGACTGCGCCACCCAGGCGCCCCTCCAAATGATGATTTTTAAAGGAACTCTGGAAACATATTTTTATATGCACATTTAATGATCTAAGCACAGAAATTCCTTAAGTAAACATTAAAAGAATATAAATTATTAGATATGTGTCTATTTAGACCTAACAATACTATATTAAAATGAAAAAAAGGAGTTAAATCTATGTTACTACATAAAAAATTCAGTTCTTGCAAAGTTAACATGTAACTCTGAGATGTTTGAGAATAAAAAGTCAAAGTTTGTACTTTATATCTTTGATCTACTTTCTGTATACAGTGAAAGCACTTTAGGGAGGTTCAGATTACTGTTTTTACTAATGTGCGTGTTGACTAATTATTTTTGGTGATGGTGGTGGTGATTTGCTTCAAAAATCATGTGAAAAGTTGGTTAGAAAGCTGAGCACTCATAAAATCTTAGTTTAATATGGAAAAACAATAATAAATATTTAAAAATCCTGGTTTCTGAAGAGTTTAGATAAGGATTGTTTACATTATAATCTAGTTGGCATTTCTTTAAATACTAATGTACTCCAAAATAATCGTTTGCTCTCCATGCTCTTTTTTAGAGACACATTTACTTTATGTGATTCTTTATTGATTCAGATAACCAGCAAGGATTCAACCCAAAGCAGGGACTGAAAGAATGTAAGAGATTTATTCAAAACTGGGAATGAATTGAATCCTTCCAATCCATTTCCATCAGGACTCCTTGCCTCTGTAAAGGCATATGGGAAGTCGATCTGTGTTCAGTCAGGAAAGCAACTCAACTTAAGTTTTTAGTTTTACAAGGGAAATTCTTCCACCCTGCCTTAGGAGGGAAGGGTGGAGAACCTGGTGGTATACAGGACACTCCACCCTTAGTTATATCCCCTTGATTAATTATGCAACCAGATCTCCATTGTCATTATCAATTTACCAATCAGGTAATGGGATATTTTTACAACACTTGGTGCAGGGTTTGATTGATAGGGTCCTAGGATCCTTACTTATCATTCTTGTTCTGCATAGTACTAATGTGAAAAGATTTAATGTGGTGTGCAAGTTAACATTTTTCCCAAAATATTTTTTTAAAAACCTGTTATTTTAACATGTAAGCCTTACAGATATAAATCCTGACTATTGATGCATTATAAAGTTTTATACAATCCAGGGAGAATATGCAAGAAAATGGATAAAGAAGAAATTTCAAATTTATAGTGTAAGAACAAGTAGAAGAATATTTGTAATGTATTAGAAACTGTTAGCATTTTAGTATATATAACTAATGGTAGAATGGTAGAATGAATGATTTGTAGTCAGTATAAACCAGCTAAATTCTTGAAATGCACAACTAATAACACATATATTCCTCAGCCCACAGATGCTGCAAAATGGGGACCAAGACTTCTCGGTTTGTTCTCACACTAAAGAAGTGCAGAAATTTCATGTGAGTCTTTTAAATTATCTTCCATCTGTTTCTTAGAATATCAAGGGTTAGAGAAAGGTCTAAAGCTTTATCTTAGCAAGTGCCGTATGATTAATATATCAGTCCTGGCTTCATCTCTCACTGACACAGTTATTAGGTTTCAAATAATTATTTTGTTTCTAAATTTTAAACTTGAGGGGAAAAGGTTATTTGCTTTTGCTATTAGTTTTTCTTTTTATTGTGAAAATTTCAACATATGGAAAAGTTGAAAGCATAATACAAATACCTCTATACTTTTCACAGTGGTATATATGTTTGTACCAACATGCATATATGCGTATGTTGGTGTGTATTTTTTTTTTTTTGGCTAGATCATTCTTAGATTAAGTTACAGACACAAGGCTATTTCACACTTAAATGTGACAGCAAGCATTTCCTGAGAATAAGGATCTTCTGCATTACCACCGTACAACTGTTGGTCCTGAAAATGTTTATGCCCAGGCTACAACCTACATCACGAAATCAAAATCTTTGTAAAGAAACCCTAGACATAAGTATTTTTTAAAGCTCCCAAGTGATTACAATGTACAACAGTAGAGAACCACTGTTTACAGATCTAGTAAATCCAAGTTAAACATTTTCAAGAAAGAAAACATTGTTTTTGCTTTTTAATATGCATAAGAATGTGGTAATCTTCAGCAGGTCTACATTACAGATTTTAAAGCAAAATGTCACAATAATTTACATTTCCTTACGTTTTCTGTACATGTTTAATATGATTTTTAAAAATATCTCTTTCATATAAATATATTTGATCTTCCTTTCAATTTCTTCTATATGATCATTTAAAGTGCATAAACTGTATCGTTATGGGAATCTCAAATACATTTATCTTTAAAGTTAAATAACTTTAAACAAAAATATTTATACATGTGTAATTTAATAAATTTTTAATAAATCAGATATGAATCTTAGCATGTAAAACATAAATCTTCTTCATAATCTATCATGTCATCAAATTTCACATTTACAAGAATACAAGTTCCAGCAAGCAAAAGTCAAAATCTAAATGGAATACATGTTAATATTTTAAGAATGTTCTTTCATGTGTTAAAACTCTTGATGTTTCTTATAACAAAACATTAACCCTAAGTAAACAAAAATAATTTTGACTAATAAAATTTTCCTACATTTTATTGTAGTTGACTTGTTCATATTAAGATTAGTATTGGCCTAAGAGGTATTTCTAAAAGTTTTCAACACCTATTAATCACTTTTTATTTTTGGCTTCTGCCTATGACATTGTCATAGATTATCCAAGAAGGAAAAAAGGTATTAAGCACTTAGAAATAGCCATTAGATATTTATGTCTGATCTTTAGTGTTAGAGTCAAAGCAAGTGATGTATAAACTGATTAATTTTTAAGAAATGAATCAAACCAGTACACAGATAAATAAAATATTTTTGCCTGGAATAGATGTCCTAAGACCTGACTTCTAGGCTATCATAAGCAGGCCACTTTATCTCCCTGGGCCTGAAGCTTCTCATCTGTTAAAGGAAGGGTTTAGCTATGTCACAGATTCCCAGACTTTCCCAGTTCATGGTACTCTTAGTGTCTCAGTAACTTTTTTCACAACATCACAGGGTAAAAGAAATACTTTACAATTCCCATTATTAAGTAGTTAGGGCCAAAATCACATATGTCTGTCTTAACCACTTTGTAGCTATTTAAAAAAATTTATTTCATTCTTAATAAGATGTGCACATCTGTCGGCACTTTACAAATTCTCAAATCTTGAAATTGGATTAGAATCACTACCCTCATTTTCCGTTCCACCGTCATTTTCTCATGGTCCTTGTGTTTTATAACTACAACTTAACAAAACCCAGCATCACAAAGGTATGATGTCATCAAAAGGAAGAAGTATGATAATGTTGAGGCTCTGAACTACATGGAGCTGGTGGTTTGCATAGTGTCCAGCTGATGTCATTGTGTTGGCTAAGTGAAATGGATGAATACATGTACTGTGACAGAATAGGGTTAGCGTTCAATTTAGTTATTTCCCTTTATTCTAAAACAGCTACTATTTATAATAGCATTCCTAAAACCTACTTCTTTTTCTCACAATATGTAGGAGGAAAAAGGAACACACAGACCTATAGCTGCGTCTGAAACCTTAAAAAGCCATCCGACATAAATGAAATAAGAAGGTAACATTGCTTTGATAAGGCAGTAATGTATTCATAAACTCCTAAAGGCATTTTTTTTTATTATAAGAAAGAAAGAATGTTATTACATAAAAATTGCTCACAGAAAACTTTTAAATCTTAGTGATGGCCAGAAACCACACTTTGAGAATCATGTTCAACAGTGGTCATGTTAGAAGTAGCAAGTGATAGTTTTTAGAAAGTGACAACATTTTTTTTTTAAGGGCATTATACTACAAAGACTGATTTCATTGACATACTAAGCAAAATTTGTCAGGGAAGTGCATGATGTCACTATTAAAATAAATCCTGAAAATCATATTGTTGGTATACAAAAATCAATTACTAAGACTGTAATATAGTATAGCATCATAGGATTTCTGGATAATGAAAATAGTCCTGAAGTCAAGCAGAAAATTAGGGTATGGAAGTAGGAGAAAAGACAGAGAATGACTATACCAAGTAACTAACAACCTTAAAAAGGGTGGACATTTTGACAAATCAAAACTACACTGAGATACTAGGTCACCTTAGAATCAGGGTGGCTAAAACTGATAACTCAGGAAACAACAGATGTCGGCGAGGATGTAGAGAAATGGGAACCCCCTTGTACTGTTGGTGGGAATGCAAATTGGTGCAGTCACTTTGAAAAGCAGTGTGGAGGTCCCTCAAAAAATCAAAAATAGAACTACCCCACAACCCAGCAATAGCACTACTAGGAATTTATCCAAATGATACAGGAGTGCTGTTTCTAGGGGCACATGTACCCCAATGTTTATAGCAGCACTCTCAACAACAGCCAAATTATGGAAAGAACCCAAACGTCCATCAACTGATGAATGGATAAAGAAGATGTGGTTTATATATGTACATATAATGGAATACTACTGGGCAATGAGAAAGAGTGAAATCTTGCATTTGTAACAACGTGGATGGAACTGGAGGGTACTACGCTAAGTGAAAAAATCAGTCAGAGAAAGACAGATGTCATATGTTTTTGCTCTACGTGGAATTTGAAAAACTTAAGACCATGGGGGAAGGAAGTGGGGAAAAATAGTTTCAAACAAAGAGGCAGGCAAACCATAAGAGACTCTTGAATATGAAGAACAAGCTGAGGGTTGGTGCGAGGGAGTGGGGGAGAGGGGAAAATGGGTGATGGGCATTGAGGAGGCCACTTGTTGGGATGAGCACCGGGTGTTGTATGTAAGCAATGAATCATGGGAATCTACTCCTGAAGCCAAGAGCACACTGTATATACTGTATGTTGGCTAACTTGACAAGAAATTATATATTGTTTTTAAAGGTGCACATTTTGTAAAACAAACAAACAAACAAACAAACAAACAAACAAAAAAACCCTAAGATTGCTTCATGGGATTTAATTCATTTCATATACTTCTTTTCTAAAAGGAGCTTCAAGTTACACAATCAATAAATTAAGTTTAAAAATGCATTTTTCACCCCAGAAGTTCCTCTGCTAGGAGGAAATTATTTGTTTACACTTTATACATTTTACATAGAATGGTGATGGACAGGAATGCAGAGATGGAGAAATAAAAGAGAAGGTCAAATAGAGACAGCAAAGTCTGTCATTTTTGGGAACTTGCTCCCTCTTTTGCCTTGAGCTGAAAGCTAGCTTTCCCTGAGGCTGGACATCTCCCAAATGGTGCCTAATTATTTTCTCTCATCACACATCCAGGGTATGGGGTCTATGTCCACTTCCTTCCCTGTTGTCATTTCCCAGATCACTTTTATTTTATCAACTTGTAAAACTAAAACAAAATCATCAACCACAAAACAGACCTGGTTTCCTTTTAGGTCATGCTAGAATACCCTCCTCATCACATCTTTATCTTTCTGACCAAAAATTACCAGCTACTGCATCTCACCCATTGTCCTTTCCTCCAGCTTCTGTGGTGTAGTGCTCCTCAAACTTTATGTACACTTCAGTTATCAAAATTCAGAATTCTAATTCTGACTCAAATTCTATTCAAAATTCAGATTCTGATTCTGTAGAGACACCCAAGTGAAGTCTCCATTTCTTATAACTTCCCGAGAAGCCATGGACCACCATGAAGAGTAAAGCACTAGAGGAGATTTTTCTGCCATTACCTAATCTACTATAATCCTAATTCTCCTGTTCTGCTTTGGAACTCATTCTTCCCTGCCCTTACTATTTTTAATATCTATTGTTCCTTCACTACACCTTGTCTTTCTTAACTGCTTAAGTAGCATCCATTAAAGCCTGCAGGCTCACTCACACACACACACACACACACACACACACACACACACACCTACCTCAATTTAACCCTTTACTCCCCACTAGCTACCATCGCAGGTCCCTCCCTTTCACAGCCAAACTTTTTTAAAAAAGAAACTATTAGAAAGAAAGAACTGTGTTTGCTTATGCCATTTCTTCACCCCCAATACAGAAATAGATTGGATTCTGTATCTGCATCAATCTTACTTGCAGGTCATTAGTCCATCAACATAATGTTCACTAAAGTCACCAATGGTTGCATGTTGAGAAGCCAACAAAGACATTTTCAGTTCTCATCTTATTTGAACCTATCAACAGCATTCATTTCTGTGAACCACACCTGATATTTTTCCACATTGTTCTCTATGACATGATGGTCTTATTTTCCTGTTATCCTGTTATTTTCCTGTTTCTAGTGACTTTCTCACTTGGTTTTATAGGACCACAATCTTCTATCCAGCTATTAGATATTATATATTGAAGTTCTTTGGGACATAGTCCTTTTCCAGTACATATTTTCTAGTATATATTTGTACCGTATAAACTCCATGCTCTGTCAACCAAACACTTTTTTTTTTTTGAGAGAGAGAGAGAGAGAGTGCATGCATGAGCAGGGGAGAGGGGCAGAGGGAGAGAGAGAAGAGAATTGCTCTTCTCCATGCTGAGCATGGAGTCTGATGCTGGGCTGGATCCTGGGATCCTAGGACGCTGGCATCATGACCTGAGCTAAAATCAAGAGTCAGACACTCAACTGAATGAGCCACCTAGGTGCCCTTAAATGCAAATGACTTCTAAATTTATGTCTCCAGCTTACACATCTTCTTTGAATTACAAACTTGTATGTCCTATCACCTACTTGACATCTTCTCTTAGATGTATCAAAGGCACTTCAAACATAAGAGATCCGAGCTATATTAGTGATTTCCCAAAAGTACATGCCAGTATCACACAGCCAGGTACATAGTCCAGAAAATTATTAAGTTTTTGATACATCCTCTTCTCTGTCATATATCCACTCTATCTTCTGAGGCCTCCCAAATGTCTATAGAATGTAGTCTACTTACTTCATCTCCACCATCATCTCCATCCTAGTATCAATGATTGTCATCTCTGGGCTCAGCTACTACAAATGATTTCCTAAGGAGTATTACTTCCATCCATTCTACTCTGCTCCTCCTTCTTTAATCTATTCTACACCCTGCAGATATGGTATTATTTTTGAAACACAAATTTCACCATTTATGCCTTGAACTTGTTTTGATCCCTTGTATCAGTCAAGCTTTTTCCCACTAAAGCAATGTTGCTTGTACTGTTTCAATGGCTTGGAATGTTCTTCCCTCCTTTCTCCTAGGTAACCCTGCTTATCCTTCAGACCTCAACTCAATTACCATTTTGTTTTTGTTTTTGTTTTTGTTTTTATTTATTTATTTATTTATTTATTTATTTATTTATTTTTGGAAAGCCTATCTTTGCCTGCATGACTTGGACAAATTCATTTACTAGATCACCATATTCCTATATTCCTTGACAGGCTGTTATATTTCTGGTTTTGTTCACCATTATCTTCCCAGTACTAGAACAATTCCTGACACATAGGTGTTACTCTCAAAATATCTCTTGATGAATTAATGTATGGAGAGGATAATATCAGTTGAAGAATCCCAAATGGTATGGGATTTGAGCTGGGCACTCTCTGTAATTATTGAAGAATAAGGTAGAGGGAGATGAATAGGGATATTGCAAAGAACAAAATGTAATAGCACTTTCTTTAATAATTAGGAAGGAAGTCGAAGAGGAGTTGAAGATATTTCATAGGTTGATCTAGAGAATGGTAAGGCCAATGATAAAGCAGTTTCAGCTAAATAAAATGATAAGCTCAATTTATCCATCAATGGCACTTGAGGTAAGAAACTTACCAGTCTGGAAAGGGCTTGAAGACGTGTTAAAATGTAGGATAGAATATGGTGTGAGATGTCATCTAGGCATCCTGGTCTAGATGCACTTTGTTGCTGACAAGCAAATAAACTTCTCTGTGTTCACTATCTTGGTTACCAGCACAGAGTAAGAAATCATGGGCCATTTGAGTGCGCTTTCTTCTATTTTCTTATCTCTTTTTATCATCATCTATTTGTTCTTTTCTGTCCCACGGCCACTTCCTTGGACTTTCACCTGAACTATTTCAACAACTCTCTTACTACTCCCCTTGCATCCAGCCTTGCTCTCCTGTAATACAGTTTGCACTTTCCTCCCAGAGTGATTTTTCTAGGACACCACAATGTCACTTTCATGCTGCGTATCTTTAAAAGGTTTCCACTGACTACAAAATAAAATCTAGACTCTTCATCAAGGCTTTCTGATTTGATCCTAGAAGTCCTGAAGTTCTCTTCCAATGCGTCTCTCCAATCATACCAGACCACTTCTTATCTCTAAGTGCCTCCTTTCCTTCTTCGTTGTTTCCTTTCCGTCCTATCGAAATCTGGCTGGAGAGTAACAAAGTTATTCTGACTGGTAAGGAAACAACAACAACAAAAGACCAAGGAAACTCTTAGCCTTCCAGTTCAACTCAGATGTGGCCTCCTGGATGAAGCTTTCCCCTCTAGGAAAATATTTAGAGTCCCATTGGTTATCTGCCAGCTCACTGTAACTCTTCGCCAAAAGTTAGCTGAGTCACTGTCTCTCACATAGGTGAAGTTAAGCTCACTATTTGGCATGTCTCCTTGAGCTAGTCTAGCTACAGAGTTTGGCTCTACGTAATCTGTTGTCACACCTCCCTTCTAGAGGTGTGGAAATGTTTCCACAGAATCCTCCCCTTGACCTAAAGAAGACGGCTACGCGGAGGGGGGAGGGCGTCGTTACGTTTTACGTCATCACGCGCAGGGAGGGTGGGGCCCTCAAGGGAATGTAATGAGGGGCGTGGCCAAGTGGCATAGGGCGGGGCTACAACGAGCTGGGCGGGGCCGCAGTGGAGTCGGGGCGCCTCTGCTCTTCAGCCGCTGTGCACTGAGTCCAGAGGCAACGCTGGGAGAGTCCCCTCGACGCTCGGTCCCGAAAACGTGATCAGGACCACCGGCTCAAAGCAGAGGCAGCTGCGTAGTCTAGCGGACGCTGGTGGTACGGGAGTGCGGCCGAAGTCTGAGCTCTGCAGGCGGGAAGCACCCGGGATAGGGGAAGCCCCAGGAGCAGCGGAGCTGCGCCTCCCTTACCCGAGGGGCCGCGGCGACGGTCACGGGGCGCGGCGCCACAGCGCGCGACCCAGGCCGGTATTGCAAACAGGCTGCCCAGGCTCCTCCTCCACCCGGGCCGCCTACCTGCGGACAGCGCTACGCCGCCTCTGCCGGTGTTGAAGGCACCTGCGCCGCCTTGCTCTCCGGTCTCCGCCCCTCGCCCCTCAGCGCCAGGCCCGGGCGGCGCACCTGGACGCGCGGGGGCTGCGGGAGCCAGGGTTCGGGGCGCGCGGCGTCCTCGCGAGGACGCAGGTGGAGCGGGCGCGACTTCGTGGAATCCGGCGCCGGCCGCTGCAGTCGTCCGGGTCGCTCCGGGTCCCGGGAACCTGGCCGTCTGCGCCCGCTCCTGGGGAGGAGTCGCCGCCGGCGGGGCACCATGAACAGCAGCAGCTCTCACATCACCTACGCCAGTCGCAAGCGGCGGAAGCCGGTGCAGAAAACGTGAGTGTGCAGAGCTAGTCTTCCGCGCGGAGTGTGCGCCACTGCACCCCGGTGCGGGAGGCGGCCCCACCCCGCCTCCAAATCCCCGCCGTGCAGAGATTAGGTTCATTCGCGGTACAGTCCGTGGAATCGAGATTTAGAGGCCGGCCGACAGACCCAGGCCTTGGATTTTTAGTTTTTAATGATCGCGTTTAAAAAAATGCACCCCCTCCCACTTCGCGGTGCACACGCACCCTCCCGCACCCCCACCCATCTGCACCTCTCTTTTCTGTTGTCTTAATTTGTTGACTGGTCTAGCCTGCCCAGTGGGACTGGTGGATTAATTAACACAAAACCGCCTTGAAATCCTCTTCGATTTTTAATATTCTCATTGGTTGGGTTAGAGGACGGTTATTATTTTCATCCTGGTAGGGCCAGATGTTTTAAAGAGCTAAACACGTGCCGTCTGCAAAAAAGGGTCTGAGTTCCTCTGAAGGTATTTTTTGGTCTCTGCAACCGGCTTTCTCTTAGCTCTTATTTACTTATTTGGCAGTAATTTTGTAGCGCTCAACGTGATCATATCGGTGAAATGTATATACAGGGGAGCAGGGATGAATTGAGTGTAGTGGACAGGATACAGCGGGGGATTTGTATTTTCAGCCACCCTTTTGGGGACTTTTCTTACCACTTTTGAAGTGATTTTAGGGTCTGTAAAGTGAAAGATTTAAAGCTGGAATTACTGAAACACGTTTGCATTCTTAGCATTTTTCTCTTTTTCCCTTCCTTCAAAGTTTTATCGATTCTAATAGATTAATTAGAAACTTAGATATTTGTTTTGGTGATATATATTTGTGTGAGATGGTAAATACATTAAAATAATGTTTCAGGAAAAAAATTAATGCTTGACACAGATTGCTGAGATCGTTATATTCACGTGTTTATTACTAATTTGATCTTTGAGCTACTTAACATTTTTTCAAATCTTCATAAACCATTTTAAGAACAGAAACGTTTACTCAGAACAAGTCAGAGTGTACACTTTGCTTAAAACTCAGTTTAGATCACTAATCCAGATCAGAAAAATCACAATTCAGAATTTGTGTTTGGAACCAGTAACAGGTTTAAAAGTTTCATTATTCTGAAGTTTTAATTTCCTTTTAGAATTTCAATTATAGTTCTTCAGGTCTAGACTTGGCCTTAAGAGGAGATACTAACCTATAAGTAGACTGATTAAAATTTGGAAGTCTTATCCTGCAGTGTGGCTGGCATTAGGAATACTGCCTAGTCAGCAGTTTTCTGCCTTGCCAATTCTGTGGCATTGGCTTAAAATACTTATATTTTATAAAGGAGTCCCTTATATAAAAATGTATTTGTCTAACTCGGCCTTGTGTTTGGTGGTTATTTAAAATAACCAGAGGCATCCCAAATGCCTCTTCTATGTATTTGTTAATACAGTAGTATACTTAGCCTAATTATAAAGGCAGTATCATGGATTTTATGTGTATGGTCAGAAAACTTGAAGATCTCCGTGATGAATTTTTAGGTTTTAATCATTGTCATAGCAAAGCATCTAGATGACTTTTTTTTTTTTTTTAATCAAAAGCCTTAATGTTGTATTCATTATAAAGTTTAACATCTTTGGCTTTTAGTTAGCATTTTATTTATGTAAGATCTATCTTTCGTTGTTTTATTTTAGCGTTTTAATATACTTCAGAAAACTTGTAAATACATTTGTATTTAACAATCTCTTGTAATACAGTATAACTAAAGCATTATCCACGTTCACATTCATTTTATTTTAGTATAGATTTTATCAGATCTTTATTGAGCACTTTGTGTTGCTTGTAGTCATATAAATGCCTTAACATGTCACCGTATCGCTCCCTTAAGGAAAGCCCAGTGCTGGCATTTGCAGAATCACGTGAAATTGATTATAAGTTGTTTTTACCTGAATGAAAAACGGATTACTTTATAATGCAGTTAGTCAAGGTTTATTTTAGGAATGTGGCCATTAAACCTAATGCTACGTTTAACATGCATTTAAATTACTAGTTTTTAGCTAATGAGGTCTAAAATATGCCCGCATTATCAGAAAAACACTAGTCTGAGCTGAAAATGGTATTTAACTTTGATCCCTTAAGTGAGAGTCATTTTATTTTACTTAAAGAAAAAAAAACATATGTTGTATCATAATTATAGGACTGTTAACAATACAGTCAATTTAATATCCAGTTTCATAAAATTTTATAATCAAGTATGTGACAACTTTAATCTGAAGCTCTTCCAGTGCCTCTTCAATTGACTGTATTAAACAAGATAATCTCCCCCTAGTGGCAAGTCTAACATTGAAAATTATCTAATTGGCACCAAATACAACTTAAATGTGTTAAATTTAATCCCACTAAAGTATCTTGTACATAGTAGATGCTCAGTAAATGTTTCCCTTCTTTTTGCAATAATTAAGTTAGGAAATTAAAGGATCCTAACCAACCTTGCACCAGACCCATGTTCCTAAAGGAAATTTCCAAAGATACCCTTAGGCATGGATTCTACCGTTGCTTTCCTTAAGGTGTTGCTCTATATGTAATCACTCTGCTTAGAACACAAACAAATGAAATTCTTCTTTTTAATTTAAATTAGGTTCCTGTTTTGTTTTCTTTGGAGATGAAAATATTGTTCATTTGTTTAGTTACTTTGTCTCATGAAGGTAGGTGAAAAGGATACCATTGAATTAAATAGAATCTTTTTTTCCTGTTGATAATAACTTTGTATATATTTTTACATTTTTTAAAGTTTTGTTACTACTGGAAAAGTCGAACGGTACTTCAGTTTACTGTTTTTCTACAAAGTTATTACTGATTGTTGGTAAATAATAGGTGTTGAGTAAATGACATCTACACTTAAAAATGATAGTCACAGCAGTGGTGATCAAGACAGCCATCATGAAATGCCTGTATGGGTAATAACTTCTCAGTATTAGATGATCCTGGTTACCTCATTAATATACTAGTTATATAATACAAAAGCATGGTCTTTGTTGCTGTATTTGCTAAGTTACTGTTTATTTAAGCTTCATACGCCTCATTTATATATAGTAGTGGAATAAAATTATATATTGTTTTACTGAAAGTATTTCATATAAATATACTATGGTATCATTTCCCAAATAGCTTTTAAAATAAAGGGATAGGTCTTTTCACTTCCATAATTATTATTTTATCATATTTTTCAGATAGCTTTCCTTAGTTTATGCATAATGACTACAGAGATCCTTACATATTGGAACTATGAAATGAATAAGTGAAAGTGTTTAGTTGTCAGCATTTATGAAAAATAACTGGCAGAAAGAGGGAAAAATGAGAAATAAATGGAAAGAGCATTAGGTCTAAACTAAAGGATGAGGCCTAGTTTCCTTGCTCTTGTAGATCCAAGCAAGTGATTGACCAGTAAAGGAGCATAGTCAATACCTACACAGTCAGTCTCACAACTAAAATGAGAAGAACAGAACTTTTTATAAACTGTAAAGACTGTAAATCATTGTTTAATGATATAAATGAAATGGAAAATTCTATTCTATAAATAATTATAGCTTACATTATCACAGAACAATCAGTTCTCCTGTAAGAGGCAGTATATGATTATGTTCTCAATTATGATTATGGCTGAAATGTGGTACTTCACTGACATCTAAACTTATATAGTGCATGCTTAGCATTGTATATAATTAGGACAGTTACTTAGAAATAAATACCATGCAAATCTCTAACAACAGTACCTTTCTACTTCCGCAGTTTTTTTTTAAATGGATTTTTTTTGCCCAAAAGTTTATCAAAAAGCTACTGTTCATTAGTACTTATTGTGATATATATATGCACGATGTTTTACATTTTATTTTATTTTTATGATGGTAGCGTGAAAAGGTATTACTATTTATTTTATAGATAGGGATCTGGGATTCAGATTCAGAATTGTTAGGTAGCAAATGAGAAAGCTGAGTTTGAATATCAGATTTCAGGTCTTATGGCTACAAAGCTTATGTTATTACCAACTTCACAATAATGCTCAGGTAAGTAAGTTTAGTGATTTTTATGGCACACCCATATACTAGGGATTTCCTTAATGCCCCCATTTCTCCTTAAATAATTAGTGTTATTTGCAATAATAACATTAATTAGTGTTATATGAAATAAATGATTTTCTGTTTGCCAGACTTGTGCTTACCTCCATACTTGCATTCATGGTCTTTCCTCTTGGTCTTTCTTATGATTTACTACCTGCCTCCCTTCCTTTATAATTCCTATATGGTTTTCAGTGGCTGCATAGTACTCCATTCTGTAAATGTTCCATGGTTTATTTAACTATTTTGGTTTTGGGGGGAAACTCTGTTACTTCCAACTTCTTAATATTTTATCTGGTATTTCAGAGAATATCCTTGAGATACATGAGTTTCTATGCAGATTCTTAGTTGTTTCCTTAGGAAAAATTCCTTTATGTGGAATTTGGAGGTACAAAGGTGTGTATGCATACTTTCAAGGTTGAGCCAAATATACTTTGAAATAGTATCAAATTACTCTACAAAAAAATTTATTCCTGTGGATAGTATGGGAGAGTGCCTGTGTCCTTGCATTTTTGCTTTAAAATGTGAATTGTCCATTTCATAGGCAAAAAAGAGAGGAGGGGTAGGTAATTCAACTTAAATGTTGGGTTTGTGAGTGTGTGTGTGTGTGTGTGTGTGTGTGTGTGTGCGCGCGCATGCGTGTATGAAGTTGTAATACTAGTAGTAATAGTTTATTTGCAGATTTTTCTACTTGAAGTGTATTGTTTGCTTTGTCTTATATTTTTCATTTTGCTCTTTTCCCTTTGATCGAAATACTTTTTTGGGACAGTATTCCTATTAAATAACACATGCATGGTTAAACAAGTCGAGGGTATGTGTATCATGCTATCTTTTCAGCATATTAGGTATTTTCTGTTGATGTTTTATTGTCATAGTTAAAGTGATTGTTACTTCATATCTCCTCCCCCCTCACCTTCTTCACTCTCCCAATATAACTTTTTCACTGTTACAGATTAAATTAACTTTGGGTGTTTCCGTATTTTTTAACTGTAAATATTGTTTACTGCTGAGCTAAGTAATATACTGTGAGTACATTTTCCTTCCTGTTCTATGTTATCATTGATTTTGTTTGTACCTATTTTTCATCTCCGTATTATTTATATCTGGGTTTAGCTATCTTTTAGGTTTATAGGGTTCAGATTGTTTCTGTCTCTTGTTTTCCTTTCTAGCATGAATTATCTGAAGAGAAGGATCTTTTTAGAGAGCTGTGTACTTGGCTGTCACAAAACCAGAAGTGACTTACTTACCTGTCTTTTTAGACCTGGTTTAGATGCCAGATCTTCATGAACCTTCCCCTATTGTTCTACCTGCTCTTACTTTCCTGAACTCCTGAGCATCACTTTTATGGCAACTGTATGGCACATTTGTTTGATATTGCCTTCTTATAATGCATCTCCTCCTAGTAAGAAAGATAAGTTCTTCAAGGTTAGCTCAGGCTTTTATTTGCGTTTGTAGCCACCAGAGCTTCTTAATACCATGCACACGGTCAGTATTTACAATTATTTACTAAACAATTGACCACCTCTTAAAATTGTCATGTTTTAGTGATTTTAGTATAGTAGATACTTTTTATATGGGTTCCAAAGGACATACTGAAAAAAAATGTACATTCATATAAGAAAGGAAAAAGGAAACACTTTCAGTGACTTTTTTCAGGATTTTGGAAGTAACTGTAATTTCTAGGGCATCTTTCATGTTCCAGGTTTTCACTGTTAAAGTCTTGTGCTAGAGATTATGTGCTGTTTGAACCTTATTGCCTATCCTTAGGAATAGCAAAAAGGGGGAAAGGGGAGGACTCATCACAACTATACAGTGGCAGCAGCAGGTGATTGAAGAATTCTGGCTCATTAAAAGTGACTTTCAGCTAGAATTCTCAGAAGTTTCTGTAGATTTTTCCCCCTTCATCTGGGAAAGTAAAATATCCAGCTGTATTCACCCTGCCAATGAAATAAGGCTTTATTTGTGTCACAGATCACCTGTCCAATGTTACATTAATCATATAATTTATGACTTGAAACATTTAACATTTACTTTCAGAGATAAATAAGTACACACTGAAGCCATTGAGGTGGAAATGGTGAATGAATGGCTTGAGTAAAGTCAGTATGGGGCAGAGATTGATTGAGGATTATTTCAGTTTCATAGCCATTGGCTAAAGTGAAGAGTAGTACCGTATCACATGCTAAGAAGGGGGTGCCTAAATTCTGGAAAATATAAATGAGAAGACACCCAGGTACAGGAGCTGGAAATAAAGATTAGCAATTTATTGGTAAATTGACAGAAGCAGTGGGAATAGATTAAATCACTGAGAGGAAAAAGCTGATAGAGCAGACTCAGTACTGCGATAGGTAATCTGTTAGAAAACGTTGCTTTAATCTCATAGGATTACTGAAACTGTATCTTTGCGTGACATTTGAGGTTTTATGATAAATGTCATATGAAAACATAAACATTTACAGCTGTAGTAACTTATAGTAACCCAGATTAAACTGGGTTAGACATTTAGCTTGTTTTCAACACTGGGCGCAAGTGAGGAGTCTAATAGACACTCTACACTGGGATACTGAAAAGGCTTTAAAGATGGCACTCATACTAGCATTGGATGTGGCGTTGGGCTTGTCAATAGCAGTACTTACAGCATGCAGGGCTTTGAAAACAGAAGCATGGCACACAGTCAGCTAGAGTCTTGATTTCACAACAGTTTTGATTTGCAGGTTGGGACAAGGTTTTGAGGTAAGGCTTTAAGAAAATAATAAATTGCTTCTTCGCTTTATCAACATCAGTGGTCTCTCTATGTCAAGAGATATCTTAACTTCAGATCTCCCAAGTCTAAGGTTACAGGGATGTTTGTTTATATTTCAAATATAGCCTCTCATTTAAATAGGTAGTTGGCAGTATATATTTTGGCATAGATTTAAAGGCGATACGAAAGTAAAAGTACTAGCATAACCCAAGTCAGGTGTAACTGATGTAAGTTTACTTTTTCTATCTAATTATTATGCGCATCTTTAAGATGTGTAGATAAGAATGAAATACTTTCACAAAATAGTTGTAAACATTTCTCACAAAATCAGTGACAGAGTATGCCACGTTGGTTGCTTTAGTTTTAACAGTAGTGCATTTGAAATGCCACATCCGGTGGGTACTTCTCATTTAATTTTTCTGTGTATTTGATTTTGTTTTGTAATATCCAGAATATTCCAACCTGGTTCTTTTCCTGTCTTCTTGTAATTCCTCCTCTGTTGTCTTTGCCTGTGCCTCTTCCCCAATGCTATGCCTAAATGTCTGTATCATCAAGCTCTGTCCTCTCGTCTCGTTCTCTTTGTTTGGTGTACCTTCCATTAGGAAGTATAGTCCTTACCCCAACCTGCTTCTTCCTCACTCCATGTTTTCCTCTTCCGTACTTCCTGTGCCCCATCAGCAAACATTGGAGTCTTGCTATATAGCAAGCTTTATGATGGGCATAAAGTGCTGTGTTGAAGTATCTCATACCAGGCCTTACTTACTTTCTTTCCTATCACTGCCTTTGGTCAGGTCCTGATAACTCTTTTTCCAGATACTTTTGATCAGCAAACATTAATTGAAGGTCCACTCTGTGGATAGTACTATGTTGAGCACTGGGGATACAAAAACGATCAAGTTTACAGGCATAAGAGCAATAAACAAGTCTAAGTATTACCAGTTGCATAACACGTAAGAAATTTGATCTCATGCTAAATATTCCATAATGTGTATGATAGATAACACATTAGAGCTGTGGAAGGTTTTATGTTTTGCAAAGAAGTAGGTTCATCTAGCTCATGGTTGAGCATTGCAGAGAGACAGCACAAGATGGACAGCAGGACTTCATGGAGCAATATCTTGAATGATTTTTTTTTTCTTTTTTTGTATCGTGATTGTTATTTCTCTGCGTCCTCTTAGTTTGTCTTGGTTCATTGTGTTACTGTCTTGTCCCCAATGTTTTATAATCATTACTGGAAAGCTACCAAGAGTGCAAGACAAAATGCGTTTCCAGTTTATTGGAAATACTATCTGCACAGGATATTCCTTAATGGAATGGTTGTATAAGACATTTGCTTAAGATGCATAAGGTACAGAAGTAGTACAAGAGGGATCCATTGTGAGTAGGTCAGGGAGGACTTTACAGAAGTCATCTAACTGAGCACGGCTTTGTAGCGGATGAGACAGAACAAGAGGATTCCGGGGAGTAACATGTATGAAAGCACCAAAATATATATTGATAACTAAGTACTTTCTTCTGTCTGGAGTATAATGGACAAGAAAGGCTTTGGCTGCAGGAAATGAGACCCGAGGAATAGTTAGGGGGCTATAAAAGATCAAGAGGTGTTTTGCTTCTAGGCTAAGGAACATGGGCTGTCCAGAGCGACTGAAATTTTTAAATCCGAGGAGTGTTGTAGATTTGTATTTTAGAAACAAGTGCTAGCTTCACTGAGAGTTGCCCTACATTTCATGCTCGTCATCGCCAGAGTCAGCTTAGTAAAACACAAGACTGGTCATGTAAATCCCAGCTCAGAGCTTAAGATGACTCCCAGATACCAGACTCTAATTTTACACCATTTCTGTGAGGAAATTGTCTGTTTGCTCTATCTTGAACATTTTTTTTTTTTCATCAGATACCCGCACAGCTCACTCCTTCGTTGTATTTATGTCTGTGCTGAAATGTAACATCAGAGACCCTTCCTGGCTATCAAAACCAGCATGCTTGTCACTCTTTAGTTCCTTATCTTGCTTTATTTTTCTTTTTAACACTTAGCAGCTCTGAAAGTTATATGTTTATTTATTCACTCAACTAGTTATTTATGTTTCCTGCCACTGGAATGTAAGCTTCATGAGAACAGGAACATTAGTACATGTAATATAGTTCACTGCTGAGTCTTCTGTGCCTTGCCCATGGTAGGTGTTTACTATTTGTTGCATGAATGTGGCCACAACCACTTTCCCCTTTCTCTTCTCTCTTGTACTCTATGCTTCACACTCCGGACAGGGGACTTTTCACAGGCCACTGTTTCTCAGCCCTGCCTCCTCCTGAAATCCCGTTCATCTTTAAAGGTCCATATCAGATACTACCTTGTCTATAAAGATCTTAATTCAAGTAGTTAGTTGCTCACATACTTTGCTCCCATAACACTTTTTGAATATGTAGGAGAGGAATGTTTTCCTAGACTACCCAGGACATGATAACTGCAAGTAAATATTTGTGTCAACAAGAAATTAATCAGAGAATTATTCAGGGAGGTAGACATGCATTATAGGTAACTTTTGAAAATCATTTGATTAATTGAAAAAATTTAGAGATGACTTGAATTTGATTACAAATGCAGTATGATTAAGGAAAAATAGAGAAAGAATCATCTGTTTCTGTTAAGTATGCAATTACACAGTCTGGAGAAAGTACCTGATTTATTTTGTATGTATGCCATATACTTTATCAATTTATTAATTCTTATTTTTGTAGAAATAACATGAACTGGGGGCGCCTGGGTGGCTCAGTTGGTTAAGCGTCCGACTTCGGCTCAGGTCATGATCTCAGTTCGTGAGTTCAAGCCCCGCGTTGGGCTCTGTGCTAACAGCTCAGAGCCTGGAGCCTGCTTCGGATTCTGTGTCTCCCTCTGTCTCTGCCCTATCCCCACTTATGCTCTGTCTCTCTCTGTTTTAAAAAGTAAAACATTAAAAAAATAAATAAATAACATGAACTGTAATAAAAACAGAAATAGATAAGTTCTGAAGAAATTACTTGTTGGGAACAATATATAACAAACATTAAAATTTTTATTGACTTTATAAAAAGATTTTTTAATATTAGTTTCTGAGAGAGAGAGAGAGAGAGAGAGAGAGACAGACAGACAGACAGTGAGTGAGTGGGGGAGGGGCAGAGAGAGAGGGAGACACAGAATCCGAAGCAGGCTCCAGGCTCCCATCTGTCAGCACAGAGCCCAACACGGGGCTTGAACACGTGAACCGTGAGATCATGACCTGAGCTGAAGTCAGATGCTTAACAGACTGAGCCACCCAGGTGCCCCTTTATTGACTTTTTATTAATTTTTAAATAAATTATTACTTCTCCACATACAACATTGAAAACATAAAGTATCTAGAAATATTTCGATTAAATCAGCACTATATTCAAGCCAATTTCTACTTTTGAAGATGCCATCATTTGAATTGTCGAAAATGCCTTTGTCTTCTCAATAAAGGCTGGAGGGAAATGTCTTTGTTGTAAGAATGCCCTGCATAAGATTTTATTTTTCTGGCAAATGGAAAGGTGAAGAGGCATGATCTTTGTTTTTTGGTTTTTTTTTTTTTTAGTATCTTGTCTATATTTCATTGTGTGTGTGATGATCTGTCAGTTCATTTTAAATAATGAATTTCTGCTGTGAAATTCTGGCTAAGACCTTTCTGTGAAGTTATGCAGTTTCTCATATCTGAACTCAGGTTCTACTCTTAACTATAAATGTCTTTTCTCTCAGATGAAAATCATGCTACATGTTGGGGATTCATTGAATTTTCTAAGACATAAGCTATGAAAGCTAATAATTAAGTAGAATTATTGACCAGCCCTAAATGCAAAATTTGCAAGGAATTACAGTTAACCTCTAATATCTGTCACTCAACAAATATAAATAACCAAAGCCAATTTTTTTTAAATATTGGAGGACCCCATTAAATGCCTAGATGACCATATAGAGGTGCCAGAAGGACTTTGAATAGTTGTCACCGACAGGATGAAAGTGTTAAATATAGGAAGCTGGGGTGATTAGGGTAGCTCCTATTTATCTACATCGTAAATGATGCCAAGATGCTTCTTGAGGAAGATAGCAAAGGAAGCATAATCTTCACATAATTAATTGCAGATTTCTTTTTCATTTCTTTCTGGAACAGTGTCTGGGTTTGAAAAAATAATCCTACTGGATTTGTTACTGGGAATCACTGTACCACAAATGTATGAAGTGAAGGAAGTATGAAGTATATAAGATGCACTCAGCATTTTCTTGAGTTCATAAGCTTTTAATAAAACATTATGAGGAATTTTACCAATTTTTTTTTGTTTTTCTTAATTACGATACAAAGGAGCCTTTTGAAGGGATTTACGTAAACTTGAGTAGACTTTTTGGTGTGTGTTTCATTAGAGAAATACCTGAAGAGCTATAATGCAATATAAATTTTTACTTTATCTATCTTATTTTGTGGTATTTTGTTTGTTTTTCAGTGTCAAGCCAATCCCACCTGAAGGAATCAAGTCCAATCCTTCCAAGCGACATAGAGACCGGCTTAATACAGAGTTGGACCGTTTGGCTAGCCTGCTGCCTTTTCCACAAGATGTTATTAATAAGCTGGACAAACTTTCAGTTCTCAGGCTCAGTGTCAGTTACCTAAGAGCCAAGAGCTTCTTTGATGGTAAGAAGAAGTTTTGTTTATTGCTATATATTAAAATTTAAGTAGCAGAGCCAAACTTGTAGTATTTCTAAAAATACATGTTCCAGGTTCATTCATCAGAAAGATGCTTCCACTTGCCTGATTTGTAGTGTCATTCTGTGAAAATCATAGGTTTGAAAGTTATGCCCATATAGTTTCCAGTTCCACTACTCCTTCCAATGCAATTGTTTAAAGTCTCTGTCCCCCCCCCCCCCTTCTCTCAATGAAGGGAATAAAACACATATACTATGACATATTTTTGCTTATTTCCTTCAATATGTTTGGGTAGATATTTATTCTTTAAAAAAATTATGTACACTTCTACTACTATATATTAACCGTGTGTTTACTCCAGGAAAATGTAAATAATTTTTTTTCCACCAGAAGAAGTATTACATTACAGGAGTCAGAATTGGATTTCAATCTCATTGTGCCATGATAAACTATTTGATTTTAACCAAACCATTTACCATCCCTGTACCTCAGTTTACTCAGCCATGTAGTTACTTTCTAATCATATATGATTTCATAGCAATTAAGTATTTTATTGGAAATTTTTGTTGAAAAATAAAGTTTCGTTGTATATTCTTATGTAAAATAATTCCTCACTTTCTCTTTTTATCTGTTTATATGTCAGAAATAGATTTTTTTTCGGGAAATGTTGATTCTTTTAAATATATCATGCTATTTAACAAATAGTAGTAAAGAATTAGTGATAAAATCTGAGTGCCCTAGTCAGTGCTTCTCAAACTTTGAGTATCTACAAATCATATAGGGATCTTACTAAGATGGGAGTTCTTATTTAGTAGGCTTAGGTGGTAGTCAGAGATTTTGCATTTTTTTTTTAACATTTATTTCATTTTGAGAGACAGAAGTGAGACAGAACAGCAGTGGGGGAGGGCAGAGAGAGATAAGGGACACAGCATCTGAGTCAGACTCCAGGCATCTGAGCTGTGAGCATAGAGCCCGATGCGGGGCTCAAACTCACAAGCTGTAAGATCATGACCTGAGCCAAAGTCAGACCCTTAACCGACTGAGCCACCCAAACGGGCCAAGATTTTGCATTTCTCACAGGATCTCAGATGCTGCTGCTGCTGCTGCCCTAGATCCATCTACAGATACTTGAATTTATAATATGTGTTTAGAATATTGGAAAACAGTTATTCCCCTGCAGGTTTGTATTTAAATGGTTTGCTGTGTTTAGTCTGGGCATTTTTTTATTTGCTTGCTGTGTATGATCTTTATTTTGGATAAAAACTATGTAGTTTAACAGTTGTGATTTGAGCAATGCACACTGATTATGAGGATAATCATTTCAGGTCAGATTACATGTTTAAAGGTTCATAGTAGACACTTAAAATGGTTTCTTATCTATAAAGTCTTTGAATTTTCCTTTACACCAGATCCTTCATCTCTAGGATGGGTTATGTGGGATTCGGTGTGTGTGTGTGTGTGTGTGTGTGTGTGTGTGTGTGTGTGTGTGTATGTGTGTGTGTGTGTGTGTGTGAGAGTGTGTGTTTATCAACTAAACAGTAATTCTTTGATAGAGTTGGAACTAGAACCCTGGTTTCTGGATGCCCTGTGTTGTTTTTCCTAACCATCTTCCAATTACTTCTCTTTTCTGGGAACCATTTATATAGCACAGTCCTGAGGACTTTCCCCTGATCTGTGGTTCTCAAAGCATAGTCCCCAGATAAGCAGCAGTAGTGTCACCTGGGAACTTGTTACAAATGCCAGATCGTGGGCCCACCCTAGACCTGCAGAATAAAACTCTGGTAGAGTGGTGGGGCTGGATGTATGTGGAAGTTTGGGAGCCCCTATCATAGACTGTAACCACTCCCAGCTTTGTGGAATAGCTGTCCTAATCCTCAGCATTAGTTCACATGCAGTGCTTACTGCTTGACCTTGTGGCAAGGGGTTCTATGACAAACAGGATCTGGTTTCTGCCCTTAGAAAGTTGACTGACTAGAAACCAGAGAGATGTTATTCCTTGACTTTGGTAAAGATGCATTGATGTTAGTCATTTTTGCCTTTTTGTTTCTTGCTCCTATATGATAGGAAATCAAACTATAAATGTTAGAAAAGGGGCACCTGGGTGGCTCAGTTAAGCATCTGCCTCTAGATTACCGCTAAGGTTATTATCTCACCGTTCCTGGGATTAAGCCCCATGTAGGGCTCTGCCCTTTAAGCATAGAGCCTGCTTGGGATTCTCTCTCTGTCTCTGTCTCTGTCTCTGTCTCTGTCTCTGTCTCTCTCCCTCTCTCCCTCTCCCCCACTTATTTGTGCATGTGTGAGCACAAGTGTCCCCTCTCCCTCTCTCTCTGTCTCTCTCTCTCTCAAAATAAATAAATACACTTAAAAAAAAAAAAAAGAAAAAATGTATACATTGTGCCCTGTTTAGAAGTAGTGGGTAAGGGGCTCTTGGGTGGCTCAGTCAGTTAAGCATTGGACCAATCTCAGCTCAGGTCATGATCTCACGGTTTGTCAGTTTGAGCTCTGAATCGGGGTCTGTGCTGAAGGTGCAGAGCCTGCTTGGGATTCTCTCTCTCCCTCTCTCCCTCTCTCCCTCTCTCCCTCTCTCCCTCTCTCCCTCTCTCCCTCTCTCCCTCTCTCCCTCTCTCCCTCTCTCCCTCTCTCCCTCTCTCCCTCTCTCCCTCTCCCTCTCCCTCTCCCTCTCCCTCTCCCTCTCCCTCTCCCTCTCCCTTTCTCTGCCCCTTCTACACACTGATTCTCCCTTTCTCTCTCAAAAAAAATTAAAAGAAAAGAAATAGTGGGTTAGCATTGAACCTACTTAGCAAGTAGCCAGGTACCATTTAAGCGCTAACATAATTACCGTTTTCTAGGCAGTGTGTGTGTTTATATCTATGCACACACACATATGCTAATTAAAGTAATATATGTATGTTTAATGTATAAATTTATATAGATATATTTTTTTCATGAGACACATGTGTCCTGTTGAATACCACAAGTAAGGTAGATTTCAAACCTACCTTACAAAGAATGTTATTATAGCATAGCTGGGCTCCTTTTGGAGATCTTACATATTAACAGTTATTTTCTTAGCTCTTCATTAATGAGTTAATTTTTCATTCTGGTTCAGTGTATTTAACAATAGGATCTTATTATCCTTCATCATTCCTTCATCAGTTACATTACCTTTAATTTTAGGTCCTTTGCATTACAGTTTTTATTTTTATTTTTTTTATTTTTTTATTTTTTTTTTTAATTTTTTTTTCAACATTTATTTATTTTTGGGACAGAGAGAGACAGAGCATGAACAGGGGAGGGGCAGAGAGAGAGGGAGACACAGAATCTGAAACAGGCTCCAGGCTCTGAGCCAACAGCCCAGAGCCCGACGCGGGGCTCGAACTCCCGGACCGCGAGATCGTGACCTGGCTGAAGTCGGACGCTTAACCGACTGCGCCACCCAGGCGCCCCTGCATTACAGTTTTTAAACTTCAGTGTGTATCAGAATAACCTGGAAAGGTTATTAAAAGGCACATTCTAGGGCATGCCCCTCTTATTGCTGATTCTGAGTGGCTTCAGTGTAGAACCAAGGAATCTGTATTTTTATTATGGATCCTAGATGAGTCTGAGGCATTGATTTAACTTGGTTTTGATTATGCCTGAATTACTTAAAAAATTTTCTCTTTGCCTTCAGAAAAACAAATCCAAATGTACAAAATTTTAAGAAGAATATAAATGTGTTTGCTTAGGTTTTAGTGGAATGTATACCCTAAGTAGTTTCTAAGTTGTTCACGGAATTAGACGGAAACTGAGAGATACAATCAGTAGAAAAGATTCCAGTCTTTTCCAGGCCTCCAGTGATGTAGGATGGCAATTCAATATTTTGAAAGGACGCAGACAATTCATTTTTCAAGGTAATGTTTAAGATCTGAACAGATGCTAAATGCTACAAACCAGGAGACTTGGAGCATGCGGACAGTTTAGGATTCTAATGTGCAGTAAAACCACTCTCCTACTAGGGAAAACAGTATAGCGAAGTGAGGGGAAGCTCTAAGTGAATAACAGGATGCAAACAGGGGGTGTGTGATTCCTGCGGAAAGAACAATATAAACGAGTAATCATACAATCTTGTTAAAAAGGAAACTCAAGTTTTACTGTAACAATAGATATTTTTCCAAGAAAATACATCTATTTATTGCAAGTTTAAATAATCCAGCTTGGGTGGATCTTCTTAAACTTTGGAGCCATGACTCTAATACTGCTCTGACTGTCTGAAAAGCAGCACTTAGGATTTAAGTACACTACTATTTATCCATTTCTAATTGATCAAAACATTCTGAAATACAACTTTGAACAAAATATTTATTTTTCAAGTATGATAAAGTTAGCACTTTCTTTGACACTGTTAGATTAAAATTATTATATAATACATTTGTAATTCAGGATTGCACTTTATTCTAAACCCTGTGCAGGTGCCGAATTCACAAAAAAGAAAAAGAGGTAGAAAAAGATTTCTGCTCTCTAATAGCTCAAGGTCTAGTGTTTCAGCAACTGTGACAAATATAGTATGTGAAATCCTTTAAAAATGTACCTATTCAGTATTTATAATGCACTACTTAGGGAATATTTCAAAGTAAGTAAGAAGATTAGAAGTTTTGTTAGTTATTTTAGTTTGAACTGAAGAAATAATTGAGGGAATCTTTGAATGCTGAATCCTTGAAAACTTGTAAACTATATTCTAGAAAATAAAGCTCAGATAATTATTTTTCAGTTCGTATTCTGTTTATGCCACAAATGAAGTAATCATTACAAACATTTTCATTTCTATATTATAGTGCTTTGGTTTTTCTGGTGCACTTAAAATTCCTATATATCGCCTGTTTCACTAACTAGAATGGAAACTCCTTGAGGGTATTATGTGTACTGTTGTACCTTAACACACTTAGAACAATGTCCGTCCCATAGTAGGCATTCAGTAAATATTTATTAACTCAGTTTCACTAACTTATATCTGAAAAACAATGTAAATTTCATGTTGAAATTTTAGATTATGGATTTAAATGTACAGTTGTGGGACTTAGTTTCAGATGTTAATATTTTGCTTTTGCCAGATACTCTCTCTGCTAGTAGCCAATTACAGTTATTGGTTCTATTGGGTTTATTTTCTATCTATAAATATGCAGATATGAGAAATATTTTATGGAATTGTAGCAGTAAATTTTTTTACATGGTCTCTGATTGGCTGGGTCATACAGTGAAGTGTGTACAAGAATTTAAAGATGCAAATGTGAAAGCTACATACATCTTTTTAGGATGAATTAGTATCAACTGTATCCTTCTCCAATCAGTACTTCCCTTTGCATTCCTTGCCTGTCTCTCTGCTCCTTTGCCTTCTCTTTATGAGTATTGTTCCTGATTCGCTGGTTCTTTGCTTCTTTGTTGGATGCTCCTTTTGTACCTGCCGGCAGTCTGGCAGTCTTGGGACTTAAAAAAAAAATTTTTATTAGTGTAGATGGAATGTGCAAATAGAGCTAAGTATTAAAAAAAAAAAAACTCCCTTTTGTAAATTTGATAAGAATAAGGTGATACTTTATTTTTAATTTATGGACAATGGACACACGTAGACATATTTTAAGGATTAATAACAATATTAATAATGATAGATTAAAATAGTAAAAGCTGTTGAAGTTCTATTCAATTTCCTCAGTAACATTGCTCTTCTGGGTTCTCTTTTATTTTTCTGTGCCTATTTCTTTTTATAAAGACTCCTCTAAATTATGTATCTTTGAAGTTTCTTTGTAGAGTCTTTTCTGTCTTTAGAAAATTAATACCCAGGGGCACCTGGGTGGCTCAGTTGGTTAAGCGTCTGACTTTTGATTTTGGCTCAAGTCATGATCTTGCAGTTCCTGGGATCGAAACCTGCATTGGGCATCTGCTAACAGCAGATTCTCTCTCTCCCTCTCTCTCTGCTCCTCCCCACTGACTGTGCACACACACTCTCTCTCAAATAAATAAACATAAATCAATATTGAAAAAAAGAAAAAAATACCCACAATCCAAAATTGATGTTTTCTGATGTTGGTGATTAAACACAGTAAAGTGCCATTTTTGCCTGTCAAGGCAAATTAAATCAGACCAGAGGGGAGCCTGAGGACAGTTATAGGATCACATAGAGCTGTGACCTGACAAGTCAGTGTGGACTTAGGTCCTGGAAATACAGAATGGAAGACTAAAGTCTTTAACATTATATTTAAACTTTTTCACCAAATTCTAGAATGTTAAGATTAAATCATACTTTTTTAATTAAAAAGAAAAGAGGAGCATAAAAGGAAGACCCAAGTTACAAAATGAGTATTAAACTCAAATATCATGTTACCTCTGAGAGGGAAAATATCTAAGAAGTTTAAATAATTTACTGACTGTGACCAGTAATAGTTTATTCAGGGAGACTAGGATTTGGGTGGTTATAACCCAGCCTTTAAAATTGGGTGGTATTAAGGGAAAGGCTTGTTTCCTCTTGTATTGTGTCTATTAGTTCCAAGTCTAACAGTGGACATTGGGTTTGTTGACTGATTGGAATCAGTATGGTAATGTCATATTCTTGGTAAGAGTAATTGTAGCATCTAAAAAATTTGAGTTAGATTTCATTGTCTCTTTTTAAAATATTCATTATTATGTCAGTGTTGCATTTAAATTACTTTACTTTTGGACAGCATTCCCAAAATTACAATTCATATGTCTGCTGAGGCACAGTATCTAATGAGGTAGAAAAGGCAGAAAAGTTTTCTTTCAGTGAGGCAATAGTACGGATCAGTGGCATGTAGTATTATGTCAATAAAATATTCATAGTATATATTACACCATTAAAATATAATTATTAACTGTGAAGTCTTTTATATACTCCATTATATATGTCATGGGTTATATTTTGTGACATCTTTATAATTGAGATACATAAATTTAACCTGTGGAAAGGAAAACTTAAACACAAGAAAGAGATGATTTTGTCTAGGTTTCAGTAAGCCTGACAAGTTTGAGGACCTGAGATCTAATTCCCAACTCCTGCATAGGCAGCTGTTATAGGGGGTAGTTTCTGGTTATTTTAAAAGCTAAGTAACATAGGGGAAAATCATTCTGAACCATTACATGTACTTAAAATAATCACCATTTTATAAAGTGTAGTATTATTTACATAGTGGAATGTTCTAAATTCATGAAGTCTAAAAAATGCTCTAAGAGGGGAGGATAACAATAGTTAACTTACATGATGTGGTGATCTAACATTTAGTCAACCTCATTGTCGAATATGGATCTTTGTTGACTTTATTTTAAATTAAAAAATTGCCCGTGCTCTTTTCTTGGTCTTCCTTTTGTCTTTAGTTAACAGTTCATTTCCAGTTCATTAGGTTTTCAAAAGAGAGCTATTGTGTTTATTCATCTTGAGCTTGTGTGTTTCTCTGGATTTCAATCCTGTTTTGGTGTCTGAGTAACCCAGAACACTGTCTTGAGAAACATGTGCAGAGAATGAGCTTGAACAGGCAGAGAAATGAATTAAATAAAAAGCCCTTTCAGGGGTTGAAATTTTATAAAGTTTAAGGGTTTTATTATATGTGTGCTTTTCATTCATGGGATTTGTATGCTAATTTCATCTACATTAATTATATAATTTTGAAGTTACTGTATAGCAAGTAGTTTGCAAAAGTTTCAGCAATGTGGTACCACAGCAAATGTGATTTCTTAATTCCAGAAAGTTCTATGGTAGGTTTGTTTGCGTAAATGATGAGCATGTTTGAAATCATCATATAGGATTCAGTTTCACTTATGTGTGGTGTTATCTACCTTACTATAATTGAACTATATATTTTTTTCCAGAATTCATATTCTAAACGTGAAACTAATTATAACATTCATGATAACTACATAATTAAAGCTATAAAATGTAAAGATTTAAAAATGTAAAGGTTCTTTTAAATTTTAATGTATGGACTTTCTATAATCTAATCAATGTAAACTGAAACAGGGACAAATAAAAGGAATAGTAGAATATTTTTGTTGAGTCCAGTTGAAGTTGTATTAAATCCTGGCTCTTACATTTAATAATATGATCTCTTTGGATAAGGAATATACTTTCTCTTTTCTTCAGATATTGTAACTTACAAGATTCATTAGATTCTGTGAATAAGTTTAACATTTTATGATATTTTATATAGGATACTTTCATCACTGAGTATTCATTTGCTTTGATAGGTATTTTCAAAAAAGACAACAAGTGCATATTAAAGATTCAGACTGAACCTGAACTTGCTATATCTTTTATTATGTTTTGCTTTTTTTCCTCTTGTAAATTTACTGCTTTTTAAATGGGTTTTCTCTTTGATCATACTTAGCGTTGTATGTCTGTAGGATCCTTAATTGCTTGGCCATGAGCAGGTCCAGGTGGTCATAAATTGATGCGTTTAGCTTTTTTTTTTTTTTTTAGGAAGATTACCATTGGGGTAATATTAAAAACAATTTTTTTTAATGTTTATTTTATTTTTGAGAGAGAGAGACAGAACATGAGCAGGGGAAGGGCAGAGAGAGAGGGAGACACAGAATCTGAAGCAGGCTCCAGGCTCCAAGCTGCCAGCACAGAGCCGGATGTGGGGCTCAAACCCATGAATCATGAGATCATGACCTGAGCTGAAGTCTGACACATAACCTACTGAGGCACCCGGGCACACCCATTGGGGTAATATTAAAGCCCTCCAACTTGCAATTTTTCCTTTTTTCCCCCAAATAAAGATTTTAAATGTCTGTAGTTAATTTGATATTTTTTGTGTGTTGATTTTTGTGTGTGTGTGTGATCTGGTTAATGCAAATCTACAGCAGCATCTTGTTGTAGTGTTTTAGAAATTGTATTTACGTATAGTAGAAAATTAATCACTTTAAGGCCTGATATAGTTACATTAATTAATCGCTTTAAGGCCTGAAATATAGTTACATTACCATTAATCATTTTTAGTTAGTAATCATATTTATGTCGTATTTTGAAATCATGCTTTTACAGCTTTTCTACTTTTTTTTTTTTTCAACGTTTATTTATTTTTGGGACAGAGAGAGACAGAGCATGAACGGGGGAGGGGCAGAGAGAGAGGGAGACACAGAATTGGAAACAGGCTCCAGGCTCTGAGCCATCAGCCCAGAGCCTGACGCGGGGCTCGAACTCACGGACCGCGAGATCGTGACCTGGCTGAAGTCGGACGCTTAACCGACTGCGCCACCCAGGCGCCCCCAGTACTAACCAGGCCCGACCCTGCTTAGCTTCCGAGATCAGACGAGATCGGGCGCGTTCAGGGTGGTATGGCCGTAGACTTTCTACTTTTTGATCAACCATTTTTTCAAAAAAATTTTAACGTTTATTCAATTTTGAGAGACAAACACAGAACATGAGTGGAGGAGGGGCAGAGAGGGAGACACAGAATCTGAAGCAGGCTCCAGGCTCCCTGCTCCCAGCTGTCAGCACAGAGCCTGATGCAGGGCTCGAACCCACAAACCGTGAAGTTATGACCTGAGCCAAAGTCAGACACTTAACTGACTGAGCCACCCAGGCACTCCATAGCTCAAATTCTTGTTTGTTCAATAGCTGGAGATTTAGATTTTGGAATCATTATAATACAGTTGAAATAATATTTTAAACCATGAAAGTGAATAAAATATTCCAGAGGAGAGCATATAGAATAAGATGAAAAATACCAGAGATTAGATGTTTTAAGGAGCAGTGAAGGAGAGCAAATCTGTGTGTACATGGAGTATGAAACTGTGCTGAGGTGAGACTTTGCTTAAAGATGCCTTCATTTGGATGTATTACTTGGCAGTCAAAAAGAATGAAATCTTGCCTTTTGCAACAAGGTGGATGGAACTAGAGTGTATTATGCTAAGCGAGATTAGAGAAGTGTCAGAGAAAGACAAATATCCTATGACTTCACTCATATGCGGAATTTAAGATATAAAACAGATGAACATAAGGGAAGGGAAGCAAAACTAATATAAAAACAGGGGGACAAAACATAAGAAACTTAAATATAGAGAACAAACTGAGGGTTGGTGGAGAGGTTGTGGGTGGTGGGATGGGCTAAATGGGAGGAGCATTAAGGAGGATACTGGATGTTATATGTAGGGGACGAATCCCCGAATTCTACTCCTGAAATCATTACAGCATTATATACTAACTAACTTGGATGTAAATTTGAAGATGTATATCCATGAAAAAAAAAAGATACCTTCTTTTGCTATTTCAAGTTCTTAGAGGCTCAAAAGAAAATTGCACATGAAAGTGTAAACTAAAACGACATCAGAGTCCAGAGAGAAAAATTACATTACTGCAGGAGATCATTTCTGGTCCCTGACTGTCCATAGAGGCCAGAAAGCCATTCAGGTGCTTGCCGTAGAGGTTGGGAAGGGAAACAAGCAAGTCACTTCGAATCAATCTAACCTAAAATTGATTGAATTATTCTGCTTTCTTCTAGCCTTAAATTTTCTCATATGATGTGGCGTGCCTCTTATGGTCACTTTTACAGATATTGTTGTCAACTGGAGTGTTAATTGTGTCTAGTGTCATTACGTCTGGTCTCTCTGTTATGGAGTCAGCCTCCTGTCTCTTTATCTTAGGATGGCAGAGGCGGATTGTCACGGAACAAAAGCACAGGCAGGCAGGAGACATAGAGGCTAAGCCTTTGGCCTTAGATAAGACCTTTAACCTCACTGTTGCCCAGAGCCTTCGTCTCAGCATGGACAATAAGAATGTTTGCCTCCCCCATGTGCTAAGTTTGTGGTGGATTTATCCTAAAAGTATGAGCTGTATGAAGTGAATTTTACAACTAAAATTTTATATAAATTATAATTATTAATTACGGAACACTGATATTTTACTTCTTTTAATGGGCAATTTTGTTGTCATTGTTGGATATGCGTAGAGGCCTTTCAGACCTGGCGTTAATATTCTCTGACAATCTCTTGAGTTAATATTATATTTTGATTTAGAGATAGAAATTTGCTAGTAAACTTTTTAACGTTTAAGCATAATATGTAATTATTTCCCCATATTGTTTCCTCTTCAGAAGTGGCACACACTGAAATCTAGACACTTTGTTCAGGGAAAAGTGACATGGCTTGCTTTGGTGAGGAATACACTGTGGGCTATGTGCTACTTGCTGTATTTGTATATATACAGAATTTTTTGTTACTGCTTTATATTTTAGTCTTAAATTATGTGCTTCTGTTTTGATCTTTATAAAAGTGGCATTGAGTCATTTACTGAAGACATTCATATTAATGAAAGCACTCTTTAAGCAGAGGAATAATAATTTTAAAAAAATAATAAGAGAATGAGATTCAGAACATTTAAAAGTTTATGAATTTCTAGTCACTGGTTCTCAAAATGTGTCACCTGGTCCCAGCATCACTTGGGAACTTGTTAGCAACGCAAACTATAAGGCCCCATCCTAGATCTCCTAAATCAGAAATTTTAGAGGGTGAGGTCCCGCAGTGTCTTTTAACAGCCGTAGCCTTATAGGTAATTGTACTGTCTATGAACGTTTGAGAATCACTGCTTTAATTGGTTACATTCTTCTACTTGGAATGCAGTTTGAATTCCAGTCTTGAATATGTAGAAAGCTCAGTGCAACTCTTTCCCCACTACAAAGGTAAACTAACTGCTCTTGTTGGTTCCATTACCTCAGGGCCCTAACACAGTTACAGTAGAATTGATTATCACTAAATGGAAAACTGGGGAAAAGTTAAATAACATCTTTGGAAGTCAGTTTCCACTTACTTGAGAGCAGGAATAGGTCTAACTTTTAAGGACTTACTTGGCTTTAAAATAATGTGTTTTAGATTGGCTAAAAAGATAGACTACCAGTCATGCAACCTACATTCATTCTTAAAGATAGAAGCGTGCATTTGCATTTTCAAAAACTGAATTTACTTTATTTCTGCCTTTGGTGATTAGAAATTTGTAGGTAGAAAAAAAAATCTGTCAATATCATAGGGGGAAGTATTGTGTAAACTATATAGACCTAGTCTTTGTGTCCTAGGAACTCAGCATGTTCAAGAACTCAAGAAAAGTAGCATACTTTTCTTGAATTTCAGTTTCTTCCTTCTTTCCCTCAAAAGAAGAACACTTCATTTACAAACAAAAACTTAGAGTTGAAATATTTCTTTTACCCCAAAGTATGTAGAAGAAGCTCTCCTTAGGTACAGTTAATATATTATTTGGAAATTATTTATAAATACTTATCCATATTGGACTAAACTAGGAATGTTTTGTTTATATTTAAGAATTACTGCATTACTTAACTCTTCCTAATTTATAGAAGTTTATGTGGTTGAATTTTATAGTGATAGCTTTGCTCTCTCTTATGCTTATATCAGTGTGCAAATGGAATTTAACTTTTTCTGCCAGAAGTAATAAAGGGGATAATAATTATTATAAAATAAATTGAATTTAAATCAATAAGTAGAGATTTAAAAATCTTATGCTTTTTCCTGGCAAGATACTTACCATGTCATCTTTCTGTTTAATTACAAATACAGTAGCCTACAAAATATAATTTACCATATGCAATATCTCTTCCTCATGAATTTCTCTGTTGAACACTTCAGAGCATGCTTTCAAAGAGGAAATATTTAGTTTATAGGAGAAATGGAAATCCAAGCTTAGATGTATAAGGAAGGAAGGTGTCATATAGGAAATGGATATGGTTAAATACACGTGGGAGTTAAGACTTGAATCACTTGTTTAAATGACCATTTGATAATGCTCTGATGATATTTACCCTCTAGATTCATTCATCCATTAGATTAAATTCCTGTATAATGGCTTCAGTGACTTCTCAATGAAGAATTAGGTGAAATATTTTGATGCTATAAAATCTTAATATTCCTCAGACTGTTCAAAGTCACATCTTTATATTTTAGAAAGTGTATTCTTGCAGATGGGGAGGATTTTAACAAGTGTCTGTTTATTATAGCAAATGCTTCTCATGTAACAGAATTGGCTGTGACTTACTTTCAGATGTTACATTTTGTTTCTGTGAAATATTGTATATTTCATTCCAGTGATGTAATGTGTAAGTGTCCTATGCATCTGATTATTCATATAACTTTTGTAACAATTCATCATTGTAAAGTGCTTTCAAATCTATAATGTATAGGCATCATAACAGTCCTAATAGATGATATTCATTAATACTCCCTGTTTAGAAATGAAAATATGCTCAGTTATCTCTGGTGTGCATTAAAAATTTTTTTTTAAGTTTATTTATTTTGAGAGACAGTATGAGTGGTGGAGGGGCAGAAAGAAGGAGAGAGAGAATCCTAAGCAGACTCCATACTGCCAGTGCAGAGCCTGACGTGAGGCTTGAACTCATGAAATCTCGAGATTATGACCTGAGCTGAAACCAAGAGTCAGATGCTTAACCGACTGAACCACCTAGGTGCCCCTCTGATGTGCATTTTCAGTGTCGATTTTCATAATGATTTCAGGGTATATCAACTCAACATATAGCCCATTATCTCAATTATCTCAATCCTGGGCTGTAAATTGTGATTCTAAGTATTACTTAGGTACTCCACATCTTACTTTAGCTCTAACAAGAATTTGTCTCCAGAAGTATCCTTGTCCTCACTTAAAGATGAAGACACTAAAGGTCAAAGGTTGGCATAGGTGAGGAGTCCAGCATGTGGTTAATAATAGCTTGCACGAGTAGGCTACCTGGGTTTGATCTAGACTTCACTGCTTTAAGCCCTCTGACCTGGAGACGGTTTCCTAACCTCTCTAAGTCTCAGTTCCATTGAAAGGACAAAATAATACCAATCTCCCAGGATACTGTTTGGAAGACTGATAAGATCTAGTGTATGGAAACTGCTTGGCATACAGTGTGTGCTCAGTTACGTATCACATCTTATTACTAAGGAAATTATTTTAGGCCACTTCGATGGTATGAAGTACACTGGTGCCAGTACCCCAAGTCATCTCACTCTTCTGTGGCTTTCTAATCAAGGCGAGAAATGCATACATGAAAATGACTAGTATTAAAGTAGCTCAAGCAGTTTTAAGAAGGGAGAGGTGGTAGGTATGATGTCAGGAAACAGAGGACAAACTTCATGGAGGGGCATAGTTTGGGACTGGAGGCCCAGACGTAAAGTAAGATCTCTAAAAAGTCACATTAGTATATTTGTAAAACGAGAATGCGAAGGGAATGCATCTTTCCTGGACTCATCTTTGCACAGTATTTATTTAAATTCTTATTAGCCTTATTAACTAGTTATTAACTAGTTATTAACCTTAAACCTAAAAGCAACAGAAATATCTTTGGAAGAACTCTCTGGTGATCCCTCCCTAATATGTAGTCACTTTTCCTATTTAAGCAGTTACACGTATTAAACATAAACCTTCCAACATTTAGAATTGTAAGCCCTGTTGTTTAAAAAGGGTTTGTTTTCTTTTTTCTTCCAAGATCCTGTAAAACTTTAATTAAATCCCATTTTGCTACTTAATCATTTCTGACATTCTTAGTTCTTTATTTCTATAAGTTCTATTCCCAGCTAAGGGCAGAGTCTGATTTCTAATTACATTGGCTAATATCCCTAATGCAAAGCCAGAAACAAATTGTAACTTGTTCTGAGTTGAATAGTGTCAGTGGTCCAGTAGCTCTGGTTGGAACTGGCACCAGTTGTTTTAATTGAAAATTAATTTTAAGAGATTCCTGATAATTTAGACATTTTAAAATTTGATACTAGTAATATCTATCCATTTTTATAATTACATACTTTGCTTTTTGCAATGTGTAGGTTTTGGTTTTGTTGTTTTCTTTTTAACAGTAAATCTTTTTTTCTTTAATATGAAATTTATTGTCAAATTGTCTTCCATACAACACCCATTGCTCATCCCAACAGGTGCCCTCTTCAATGCCCATCACCCATTTTCCCCTCTCCCCCACCCTCCATCAACCCTCAGTTTATTCTCAGTTTTTAACAGTCTCTTATATTTTGGCTCCCCCTCCCTAACTTTTTTTTTCCCCGTTCCCCTCCCCCATGGTCTTCTGTTAAGTTTCTCAGGATCCACATAAGAGTGAAAACATATGGTATCTGTCTCTCTCTGTATGACTTATTTCACTTAGCATAATATTCTCCAGTTCAATCTACGTTGCTACAAAAGGCCATATTTCATTCTTTTTCATTGCCACGTAGTATTCCATTGTGTATATAACCCACAATTTCTTTATCCATTCATCAGTTGATGGACATTCAGGCTCTTTCCATAATTTGGCTGTTGTTGAAAGTGCTGCTATAAACATTGGGGTACAAGTGCCCCTATGCATCAGCACTCCTGTATCTCTTGGGTAAATTCCTAGCAGTGTTATTGCTGGAAACCCTCTTGCACTGTTGGTGACAATGCAAACTGGTGTAGCCACTCTGGAAAACAGTGTGGAGGTTCCTCAAAAAATTAATAATAGATCTACCCTATGACCCAGCACTAGCACCGCTCGGAAGTTAACAGTAAATCTTACTGATATTTGGTGTAACTCTTTTTTTTTTTTTTTAATGTTTATTTACCTTTGAGAGAGAGAGACACAGAGCACAAGTGGGGGAGGGGCAGACAAAGAGGGAGACAGAGAGGGGGACATAGAATCCGAAGCAAGCTCCAGGCTCCAGGCTGTCAGCACAGAGCCTGATGTGGGGCTTGAACTCACAAATGGTGAGATCATGACCTGAGCCGAAGTCAGACACTCAACCCACTGAGCCACCCAGGCACCCCTGGTGTAATTCTTAAATGGTGCCTTGCACTGGAGCTTTTGGAAAAGTGAGAGTATAGTTAACCCTGACATTGTGAGGTTTTAATGCACTCAAATTTGACGATTAGAAAGCAAGCAGCAACAGAACAGGAAAGGAGAAAAAGCCTTTTTCTCTTCTACTTACATTGAGAAAGATTAACCATTTCCTTTGGTCTTGATTAACTGTTAGATCAATTTATGTACCTCAAACTATTTTTTTGGCCCAAGGAAATATGTTCTTTGGCCTCTTGAAATTGTTACATTCAGAGGCCAAACTTTTGGCCTCTTCTTTCAAAGTAGTATGTTTCAAGTTCTGCAAAAGCAAGAACTTGGCATAAGATTCCAGTGTGACACATGCACTGATTTACCAGAAAATATACTTCAGCGTGAAAATGTTTTATATGTGAGGCTTTGCTCAACTGGAGAGAAAATCTGGTTATTAGTAAATCTTGTTTTTTGCCAAGCCAGATTATCTTTGGTGCAATAAAAATCTAATGAAATGAGTCTTAAAAGGAATGTCAAAGTCAGTTTCACTTAATGATTTCTCTTATTTGACATTGAAGGTTAAAAATAGATCAGAAAAATGGAAATACTGTATTGTAATTGTATCTAAAAGGTTGCATATTATAACAAGATAATCTATAGGATCTGGGAAACACTGCTAATAATTTACCATTTATTGAATTACTATTGAGCTGCTGAATGCCAGGAACTTCACATATATTCTCACTACTCTTCACAATAACCCTGCAAAATTGTTTTTTTGTTTGTTTGTTTTTGATTACCGGTTCACATATTAGGACAGAGGCTCAAAGACCCTACACATTTTAATAAATGGCAAAGCTAAGATTCGAACTTAATTCTGCCAGATACTACTATTAAATGAGATAATATTTGAGAGTGCTTGGAAAAATTCTAAGAACATAGCAGCTATTATTAGTACCCTCAGCTGTGGTGCCTCCCAAGCTACACACACACACACACACACACACACACACACACACACACTATTAAGAAGAGAGATGGGAGGGTAGGAGAGAGATCATTATAACATGCTACCTCCAGAAGTAAGCATCCCACCATGGCAACAGACTTCCCCTTCAATCCATAATCCACAAGCAGTTAGGAAGGGGAAGGCATTTTACAGGATGGAATACATAGAATAAACATAAAAATGTACAAATCTTTTTTTGTGGAAACTTTAAAATATTCTAGTGAGACAAAAAAATATAGATATGAACAAAAGGAAGAAAATGCATGTTCTTGGATCGAATGATTCAAAATCACAACGATGTTAATTCTACATGAGTTGATTTATAAATTTAGCAAGACTCTGCTAACAATACTAATCCCTTTTTTACCCAAAAGTTAGACAAGAAGATTCTAAACTTGATGGAAATATATTTCTTAATAAAGCATATGGTTGATTCTTTCTCCTCACCACTACTAGTTCACTGTTTAGATAAGTGTATATTAGTATGAAAATAATTTATTTTCATGAGTAAAGAGAAATGGGAGGCGTAGTTATAGAGGTACCATGCAGGTCTTTAAAACTCTTAAGTTATGTGCCAGAAATCATAATGAGCTCATCAGAAGTTGTTTCTATTAATTTAAATAAATTATTTATTTGTAATTAATAATTTTTAGCAATCTGTCCATTGACTTGGAAACCGCTCATTGACAAAGGAATATTTGCTTAGTCTTATAGTAGCAGTAGACACCGGTATTTCAAATTGTGTCTTTGTTAGGTATATAGAGACTTTTCCATTATAGCCCTTTGAAATTGCTCACTCTATCGTTGCTTTTTCCTTTTCTCCACAGTTGCATTACAGGCCTCCCCAGCTGACAGAAATGGAATTCAGGAAAACTGTAGAACAAAATTCAGAGAAGGCCTGAGTCTGCAAGAAGGAGAATTCTTATTACAGGTGAATTTTAGTAAATATAGCTTCTCCTAACAAAAAACATTGTAAATGGAAGACTAATTGATCAGTCTTTTAGTTACTCCCGTTTACTTAGAACTCACCCAGGGTGCTTCATGCCATGTTTACTGGGACTGCAACAGTGGTATAATGCTACTCTATGAAAAAGTGTAATGGTATCGAGTAGATGAGAAGTCTACCTATCAGTTTCCCTATTGTATTTCTTTATTTTATTTTATTTATTTATTTTTTAATCTTTTTTTTCAACGTTTATTTATTTTTTTTGGGACAGAGAGAGACAGAACATGAACAGGGGAGGGGCAGAGAGAGAGGGAGACACAGAATCGGAAACAGGCTCCAGGCTCTGAGCCATCAGCCCAGAGCCTGACGCGGGGCTCAAACTCCCGGACCGCGAGATCGTGACCTGGCTGAAGTCGGACGCTTAACCGACTGCGCCACCCAGGCGCCCCAATTGTATTTCTTTAAATAGCAAAACTCCTACATTATTTTTAAGGTTCTCATTTAAGACACCGAATTTATATGTACCTTTTCAGGACTATAGCTTCATTAAAGCAGTTAATTGTATTTACTTAACAGTTCAAAAATGTTCTTACCTGAATTTTATTTTTCACTATGTTCTTAACTCTTAGCTATGGGGTATGTCGTATCAACACGCTACAGATTTTCTTAACAGCTGTAAGTCCTAATTTTTGTTTTAGAACTTAGTTTCTAGATTTGTCTGTGAAAATATTTTAATTTTCTTTTTTTTTTTTTTTACTCTATTTCTTGGAATTGATAGGATGCTTGATTGTCAGCTAAAATTCTCAGGTATTTATTTTGTTAAAAAAAAAGATAGAATGAGTATGTGTGCTTTGATATGTTATTACTATTAAGTGATCATCTTCAATTCTACCCGGTGAACCTAGTGAAGAACTTTTGTTTGCCATTGTAACAGAAAGTAGCCGCAACTTTTGGTAGCTCCATTAATTCTTTCTGAAAATGCTTATGTGTAACCCAACAATTTATAACATTTTTTATTATAATTTTGTAATTATGAAAATTAAGTTTTGCACCCATTAGGTTAAACAAATTAAATATATTCAAGCATGAGTACTCAACCTGTCCCTGGCTGAGGATGCTTATGTATATAATAGCTTGAAACCTAAAGACTCCTTCTTCAGGTTATAGGAAAACATTCTAATAATTGTTGCTTCATGTGATTAAACACACACCATGGGTTATGTAGTAAAGTAATAAGGAAGTCCTTTATTTCAAATGAAAATAATCACATATGGAATGCTTAGCATTTGGTAAAACTGTTTAAATTATGGGCCAATGATTTTTTTTTCCCTCATAGAATATTTAGGCAAATTGTAAACATATTCTATGTCAACGACAAAGAATAAAAATAATACTAATCAAAAACTAGTCTCATTTTTTTAATTATCTGAAAATTGAAAACATTTAGGTCTTTAAAATAGATGCATCTGTTATGAATTATATTGCATATCAGTAGTAGATTTTCCATTTGGAAGCATCACATGTTATCTGATTTGCTGGTATCATGCTTGGCTGTTATCTCTTCTGAAATAGCTGACCAAAAACCTTGTAGACACGTGAAAATGGCATACTTCATTATATACAGTTGCCATATGGCATCTAACTTTATACTTTCAACATGTGATTATCAACCAATTATCCCTCAGACATAGAGAATGTTTCCAGAGGTAGAGTATACCCTCTGGCATGAAACTTTTTAATGAGAAATCTTTTCCTTTGGTTTTAACTAAGGAGATACATAAAGAAAATGTTACATAATAGCTTATTAGCAAAAATTTTAAATAATTACTTTTAAACTTAGCTTAAATTTATTACTGTTTTACCAGGAATAAAAATGAAAAAAAAAATGACTTTTTGTATCTTCTCATTAGCCATTATTTATTTCAGACATTTATTTTCATTTATTTCATCACGTTCTGTCTGGTGCTACTTACTGTGGTGCTGATTATAATCAAAAGCTTTGTTGTTGAGTTAACAGCCATTGAAACAATAAATAACACTACTGATTGCAGTTTATTTGTCTTGCGTTAAATAGTAAGTGAACCTCAACATGACTTTCGGATAGGTAGGGCAAATTTTTGTAAGTCTAAAGAATGATAGTTTCTTTCATTAATATGTAATTACCATATTTTTATTGACTCTTTCAGTATAATAACTTTCTTCCATATAGTATTTAAGATCATTTGAGATATACATAAAATCAGGATGCATATATTCTTTTTAAAGGCTTTTTATTTCTGACAATTCACCGTCTAAGAGAGTGTGATATTATAACTTAAATTATCTTTGTGTCTTCTGGCATAATGAGCTCATTGGAAAGTACTAAATTCGTTTCGCTGTTTGAGAAAGCAGGACACTCTGCAAAATAAAATGCATATGATAAGTGGATACTCCTATCTAAAAAGAAGATATTTTTGGAAGGAAAAAAAACAAAAACGGTATATCTATTATTACTGCCAACTGAAATTTAAGAATAATTTGTAGGGTGTTAATGAGTAAATATTTAAGTTCCTGTTGGGTGCCAGCCCCATTCCTTCTGGGGAAATCACCAGGCATTGTAGCCATAATCTCTGAAATCAAGAACTTTAGAGCTCAGTTGGGATTAAAAGTGTAACAGTCCTGCCACAGCTGGCGAGCAATACTCCTAGAGGAGGCAGACCATGATAGGTACGTGGACAGGCTTCATTGAGCAAGGCTAGTTGTTTCCTGGCTCAGCTTCGCTCTGTGACCTTTGGCAAGTTGTTTTGCAGTTCACCTCGTTTACCTGATTGCAATACTGGAATATGGCACCTACCTCAATGGAATGTTGACGAATAAACAAAAACGTTTAGAAAAGTGGCTGTTAAATAGTAGATGCTGTTTATTGTCTTTGCAGTCAGTTTTGCAAGCGTATATTAGAGATCAAGAATCTTGAAGATGAAAAAATTAGAGTGAAAAGGAAGACAGCTGCTGTTCATCTACTGTATCTAATAATTAAGGTAGATACTTACCTGACTTTGCTAGCATTCTAAGCACAGTGGCAATGTCTTGGTAATTCTCTAGTTCCAGTACTTGATAGCTGTCCTCTTCAGTTTGTCATCATTGATTAAGTGTTGAATTAGCTAATTGTTGTCATTATATACCTCAACAGTTCACAAAGCATGGTCATGTAAATATTTGCTCATTTCCACAACCTTATAGTAATGGTGCCTTATGTTAATTGAGTGCCGACTCTGTGCCAGGTGCTAAGATGAAATAGGCTCTTAACCAAATTGCCTGTTTTTCAAATGATGACACTAAAATTTGAAGGCATAAATAACCAAAGCCACAGAGATAATAAGAGACTGGGAAAGTAATCCAGTTCAAATCTGACTCCAAACTGTATGGTTCTCACTAAACCACACCATGTCTCCTTTTACATGAAGAAGAGGAGAGCCTCAGAAGGGTTTAGCCCTGATAACATAGCAAAGAACACATTGAACTCTGCTGAGCTGAATTGAAGCAGGAAACAGTGAAGGCTTATAGAAATAAAATATGTGATAACCATAAATGTTTAAAGTGATCTAAATAAATACTCTTTCTTTTATCCAAGAGTATAGAAATATTAACAGTGGACTTGAGTAATGATTGAAAGAATAGAAAAGAGTATAAATTTCCAAGCTGAAAGTAGGGGAGCAAAGGGAATAATAAAAATAAAAAATTGGCCAAAAGCAGGTAAAATTGAAAGAAAAAGAAGTATAATATAGATGGAAATAATAGAAATAGCACATATAAAATGATAGCTTTAAACTTGACTATATTAGTAATTAGATGGAAATCTGTCTTATATAAAATGACAGCTTTAAACTTGAATATATTAGTAATTAAAGTGTATATTTGTATTACATGTATATTATGTGTATTTTATGTGCAGTCCATATATGTGATTATATTGCCAGTAAAAGTTTTTAAATTGTTTTAATGCTTTGGGAGTATTCAGATTTCAAATTGCTTCAATGTGTGAATGGTCTGTGCAAAGATGTTCTATCAAATTTCTCTTCAGAAAATAATAAGCATCTTTACAGACTATCTTTCTCTAAAAAGCAATGTGATAGATTCTAATACATGTTTATACAATTTAAAAAACATGTACAATAAAAATATGCAGTATATTTAAAGCAATATCTGAAGCACGAGGAAGACAAAACCAATTTTACTGAAGTTACTGTGACTGAGCATTAAATTTAGCTGTAAGCTTTTCCTTACCTAAATCAAAAGGTATGAATAGATTCCACTCATCCCACAGTATTCAGTGTATCTGTGTTTATGAGGTGTGATTTTAGCCATTTTAAAGAGAAAAATTTTCAGCAATAAAGTAACAGCCTTAAGCAACCTCATTATTTATGAGTGACCATATTGTTATTTAGTCACATTACTAATTTTAGAATCTTTTTCTAATTACTAATCTTTTTCTTTGTAGGCTCTGAATGGCTTTGTGCTGGTTGTCACTACAGATGCTTTGGTCTTTTATGCTTCTTCTACTATACAAGATTACTTAGGGTTCCAGCAGGTAAATATATTTTTCTTGGGTCATTTAAAATCTTTTTAGAAATTAACTCTATGTATCATACATTTTAGGGATGTAATTGATACTTTGTATATAGAAAATGTCAATTAAAATATGCTTATAAAATAAAAATCATCTTTTTGCAGCTAATAATTTCTATACTGTTAATAATTTACTGCATTATAATTTTCTTAAATGTTTTATGAGATTCATGGATATTGTGTTTCATCTTTCACTTATTAAGGAATCTCTTATATATTAGGAACATTGGCTGGGGGGCAGACAGGAGATTATTTGCCATCAAATTAGTTATGGATACTATGGAGGGCATGCGGCAGCTCTGAAATGAATGAGGTGATATGTAAAGGTACAGGCAAAATATCATGGTTTGTATCTTTAATTCTGACTTAATGCTGATAATGGAAGCTTTCCTGATGCAAATGGTATTTAAGCATAAGATTCAGAGGGTGGACTTCAGTGTAGGAGGAGCACAGGAAAGAAGAGATAGAAGCACTACCATAAGCAGTAGACTGGACGTGCTTAAAGAGATGAATGTATTTGGTTTGTTTAATGTTCTTGAATAAATGGTGCATAAATGGAGTGGTGTTTGTCATATTTGAGGGACAAGAGCATCTGATATGATGTGAGAACAGTTTGTAAGTACACTTGACTGCTAGCTATTCTTATGTATCACTAGTTCTTAAATTCTAATGTGTTAAGACTCACTGGAAGAACTTGATGCAAAACTAAAATCTTTGGTCCCCACTCCGACATACTCTGATTTAGTGCGTCAGAGTGGGGCCTATGAATTCGTATGTCAAACAATCTCACAGGTGATGCTGAGACTGCTGGCTTGAATAACAGTGTCTACACTGTTAAACCGACTGAAGTTTAAAGTATGTTAAGTACACAGTGGAAGCCTCTAAGCTTTTTTTGTTAAGGGAACCTGTGCTACAGTCTTGTTTCTGAGAAGAACTCTGGTAATCGGGTAATGGACTGCATAGAGATGGTTTAATGCTAGTTACGTTCACAAGGAGGTTTAAGTCTAGATAGCTAAACCAGCGGAACCTGGCTCTGCGACAAAGCCTATCTTGTGGAGAGTCAAGTGGTAGAAGAAGGATTCTGACCTGGTAAAGGTATAATCCCTTATTCTTCCAGAGTGGACCGGAAATAAAAATCTAACATTAAAGAAAGTCATTAGAGGACAGTGAAAGAAATAATTTAATACTCTTAAGCTTAGAGAAGTCTAAGACAACTGGATTTTCAGACAAGCGTTTGTGAAAGAAATAGGATTTAAAAGATCAAGAAGTGGCTAAAAAGACACAGAACTTAATGTGTTGCCATGAAGGAGTGAAGAGTTGACTTCTATAATTGAAGAGCATTCAGCTAGGGGAGTGATGGCAAGGAACTCTTGCTCACCAGTGACAGTGCTCCCCTCTCTCTAGCTTTTCCTACCTTGGATGACTGGACAGCTCTGTGATCATCTGTCTGATTCATGTGCATTCATCACCATTAACGACCACCCCGTAATGTAGCTACATTTTGAAATTAACTTAGTAAGACATATTTTTTTAATCACGGCTTTAAAAAAATTTCCCTGTATGTTTTTTCTTTAGTCTGATGTCATACACCAGAGTGTGTATGAACTTATTCACACTGAAGATCGACCTGAATTTCAGCGTCAGCTGCACTGGACATTAAACCCTACGCAGTGTGCAGACTCTGGACAAAGAATTGATGGTAAGAATGTTTACCGAAAGATAGTGTTGGGGAGTTTTTAATGTAAGTCTGTGAAAAGAGGCAGAGAACCTTTGGAGGCATAGAACTCTTTGGTTAAGGTTGGGAAGAAGTGGAAAGACAGGAGTCTGCAGTTGGATGTCACAGCCAAGTCACAGATTGAAGACCTAAGGAATATTTTGACAAATGACCACCATTGATGAATTTCAAGCAAAGAAGTGTTACCATACTTGGTAATATATTTTATACAAATAACTTTTGAAAGATTGGAAGGAATGTATAAGGTTGATCCTGGAGTGTGTAGAAGTTGTTCTGTCTGTAAAATGCACCAAATAAAAATCCAAAGGTAAAATCTTTTCTCAATCAATGCTTTTAGAAATGTGTGAAGGTGCTAAGAAGATAAAAAGTGTTAGAGAATATGAAGATTATTGACAATAGAAATAAAAACAAAACTGAGTAGGTGAAGTTCTGTGTAGTAAAAGTGATATTCTGTACGTGTATTTCTTTTCATTAGCTCCTCTTCTGAAAATGATTCTTCATTTCTGTATTCAGAATAGAATCTGGTTAAGAAATTAACACAAATTTTATCTACCCCAAAACACCTGATTGTACAGCAAAATGGGATGTAAATTTGTGTTGCTATTATTTCTCTAGAAGCTAATGGCCTCCCGCAGCCAGCAGTCTGTTATAACCCAGACCAGCTTCCTCCAGAAAACTCTTCCTTTATGGAGAGGAGCTTCGTGTGCCGACTAAGGTGTCTCCTGGATAATTCATCTGGTTTCCTGGTAAGGTGCAAAATCTAATGATACTGGCAATTGCAGTTCAGAAAGTAAGAAATAAATGTTGAAACCATTTTCTTCGGTTAGATTTGAGTTTGATTTTAAAAACCTCCTTTATAAAATAATTGCATGAAGGAAAGTAACTTTTTTTTTTCAGATTTCTAGTATCTTCCATAACTCCAAATCTCGATCTTTTAAGATATAGTAACAAAGACTGAGTGAAATAACATGGACTTTGTATCTTGGCAAAATATTTCTGGGACTTTTTTATGTAAAAGAGAACTTAGTAGCCGTTTAGCAGCAGACTGCTGCTTTAAACCCTGTTTGCATTTAATTCCTGCTGAACAGAAAATTATCATGTCCTTTGCTACACAGCTACAGTAACTGCCATATAGAAAAATGGTTGTAGGGCCACCTGGGTAAATCAGTCAGTTAAGCGTCCGGCTTAGGCTCAGGTTATGATCTCATGGTTTGTGGGTTTGAACCTCGTGTTGGTCTCTGTGCTGACAGCTTGGAGCCTGGAGCCTGCTCCAGATCGTGTCTTACTCTCTCTCTCCCCCTCCCCTGCTTGCAGTCTCTCTCTAAAAAATAAATAAAAACATTTAAAAAGAAAGAAAAATGGTTGTATATTCATGATTGCAAAGTAGTCATCTGGTATGAGATGCTGTTGTTCTGAACACCTGAACAGGATAATCAGGGAGCAGCTTTCGCAGGATGCTCAGATTCATACTGTGTTTGTCCTTAAGGAAGTGCACTCCACTAGGCACAGAAGACAGTACAAAGCATAGTGCATATTACTTTTGTGAATTAGCAGGAATTTGAAGTAACCAGATCTTAAACATTATTAGCAAACAGTGATTTTTGTTAATGTGTTTATTTCTGAAGATAATTTTGCTGACCCAGAGTTAGAATTGTGCTTTGAGATAGCTTTCCTAGTATTGATGATCAGCTAATATGTATTTCTCAGGTGGAATTTGCATAATTGGGTCTTTGGTTCCTTGTGCTGCTACCATATCACACTGAGGTCAGAATCATCCCTCAGCCTGATTAATACTGTTTTAAGCAACTAAGTTGATCATGTTCACATTTAAATCATCTTTGTTTCCTCGATCTTCTTTCTAAAAGTACCCTTTATTGTTACTTTGAGTTCTGCATTCTTTATGTGATTTTATGATTAATTTTAGCATTTTAATGAAATTGCATTTTATCTGTATATGAAAGATTGCCATGAGTTGTGAAATAGAGCATGAGCTGTGGAATATAGCTCATCTCTATTTGAAAATTAATGTGTACTTGATGACTTTATCATTATTCGTTCATTCAGGAAACATGTATTGAATGCCATGGGGGGAAGGAGCTACGTCCTCTAGGTGTGAATGACAGGGCATTTATGAGCTCAGAAGATGATACGGGTATTTTTGTTGTGACAGTTAAAAAGGAGTACCTTATTGGGCTGCCCCTTTAGCATCTAATTCGTATTGCCTTTTGGGATAATTATAATGGGCTTCTTGTGGAGAAAAGAATGGATGTAACATCAGTCAGCCTCAGGAACTTTTATGGAATTATCAACAACACTGGAAATGGCCATGATTGAGCCTTTGGAAATTAACAGTTTTAAAGGGTTAATTTTAATAAGCCAGTTTTGGTTTTTTAAAGGCAATGAATTTCCAGGGGAGGTTAAAGTATCTTCACGGACAGAACAAGAAAGGCAAAGATGGGTCAATCCTTCCACCTCAGTTGGCTTTGTTTGCAATAGCTACCCCACTGCAGCCACCCTCCATACTTGAAATTCGAACCAAAAACTTCATCTTTAGAACCAAACACAAATTGGACTTTACACCTACTGGTTGTGATGCCAAGTAAGTAAAACTTGTTCAGTTTTCTTTCATTAAATGTATATTTTGTTGTAGCAAATCTCTCTTAGTATGTAAAATATGTAGTGTAAATTATAATGTTTATTATTAAATTAGCTGTTATTTCATACTCTTTCAGTGTAGCCTTTTAAAATAATTTCCTCAGGCTCACAAATCCTCTTGTAATTTTTTTTACGATACTTGTCACAGTTTCTGTGTCATAAAGATGATTTGCTTGTATTAGTAAGATTCACTATCCTGATGACATTTGTTGGTTTGTTTTACATTTTTTAATGCACAGACTCTATTTGATTTTTAGCCCTAGAAGTTGAGTAACTTCCAGAAAATTATGAGGTAGACTGTGATATTAGCATTCATACTGTGTCAAAACCTATAATTGGTTTTCCCCTAATATGAAAATGCAGACAGATGTGAAAAGCTTTGCCCCTTGAAATGGAATATATGCTTTCTAGGTTTTTATTAAAGATTCTGTTTTACCTACATAATCTACTCTGTTAGATCCATCTTTAGCCATGCTAATTTTCAACAGTTTTTTTTCAGAAGAAGAAAATAAAACTGATATTAACAGTCATAAACAAAAGAGAGCACTTGCATGAATATGGTTTTTTCTACTGCTCATCTGAAATTCTGAATCAAGGAAAACAGTGCAGAAAATAGCATATAACTGATCAATTAGGTTATTTCATTTATGTTAAATTTTAATTTCTTATTTACCTTTTTTTTTTTTTAAACAGAGGAAAACTTGTTTTAGGCTACACTGAAGCAGAGTTGTGCATGAGAGGATCAGGATATCAATTTATTCATGCTGCTGATATGCTTTATTGTGCAGAGTACCATATCCGGAGTAAGTTGTATTTTGTTATGAACGTGTCCAAAAAAACTGCATATATTCTAGTACATGTTTCCAATTTTACATAAGGTAATGAGTTTAAAGCAACTGGCTAAACTTACAGTCGATGTCAAACCATTATGATTAACCTGAATTACACTCAATTTATTAACTGCCTTACACCTACCATGCAAGAGTCTAGTACTTTAATTACTATGAAAATGAACATTTTGCCCAATGTTTTGCTTAATTTTTAATGGCATTTTAATGGTATCATTAATTTATAAATCTATGCTAATGTAGATTATGCTTTAAAATGGTTAAATAAATTCCTAAGTGGTAGAAACATTCCCTTTTTATTTTTTTATTTTATTTTTTTTAATTTTTTTTTTCAACGTTTATTTATTTTTGGGACAGAGAGAGACAGAGCACGAATGGGGGAGGGGCAGAGAGAGAGGGAGACACAGAATTGGAAACAGGCTCCAGGCTCCGAGCCATCAGCCCAGAGCCCGACGCGGGGCTCGAACTCCCGGACCGCGAGATCGTGACCTGGCTGAAGTCGGACGCTTAACCGACTGTGCCACCCAGGTGCCCCTAAACATTCCCTTTTTAAAATGAAATTAATTTTAATCGTTTTGTTTTCCCCAAATTGTGTACCCTCTCTGTAGTTAGATGCATTACCAGAATTTTCTGATTTAATCTTCCCTTTAATCTACTAAATAATAAATTTAGTCTTGGGGCGTCTGGGTGGCTCAGTCGGTTAAGCGACTGACTTCGGCTCAAGTCATGATCTCCTGGTTTGGGAGTTCGAGCCCCATGTCGGGCTCTTTGCTGACAGCTCAGAGCCTGGAGCCTCCTTCGGATTGTGTCCCCACTCTCTCTCTCTGCCTCTTCCTACCTCGTGCTCTGTCTCTCTCTCTGAAAAATAAACATTAAGAAAAAAATTTTTTTAAATAATGTTTAGTCTGATGTAAAAAATAAACAACTCTGAAGAACTGTTTCCATACATTTTAATATATTGTGTTTAAAAGTTATCAAGACATATATCATCTTTGGTGATAAAAGAAATATGTCCAAAAAATATGTCATAGGGGCTTTGTTTCAGAGGTTTTCTTTAAAATGTTGATTTCAGGGGCACTTGGGTGGCTCAGTCAGTTAAGTGACTGACTTCGTCTCAGATCATGATCTTATGGTTCTTGAGTTTGATCCCCACGTGGGGCTCTGTGCTGACAGCTCAGAGCCTGGAGCTTGCTTCAGATTTTGTGTCTTCCTGTCTCTCAGCCCTTCCCTCACTCATGCTGTGTCTCTGTCTCTCAGAAATAAACATTAAAAAGAAATAAAATGTTGTTTTCAGGTTTGATAATTTAATTTTTGGATTTTGTTTTAGTGATTAAGACTGGAGAAAGTGGCATGATAGTATTCAGGCTTCTCACCAAAGACAATCGATGGACCTGGGTTCAGTCTAATGCACGCTTAGTGTATAAAAATGGAAGACCAGATTATATCATTGCAACTCAGAGACCACTGACGTAAGTACAAAGACAAAATGTTACATGTATTCATTTCTTTTTTTTTTTTTAATAACACTTTGGTTTTTAAATCCTCTTACATGAAAACCTCAAAATAAATTTTATGAGAATTTTCTCTGGAAGTAAAAACTGAAAATATGTAAAGAAACAAGGCATAAATGAAGGACATTGAGAAGACAAAATTGACAAACTTTATTGAACAACTAAATAGGTGGAATTACAGAAAGAGAATAACCAAAGAAAACTCCAGGTTTTTTCCTGATGTATGAAGAAAAGATGAAAAGCTAGTGCCATATATAAAATAAAATAAATGCATAACCGTCCTGTGCTTAGTACATGTTTTCTAAACAAGCAGAGGTTTTTGTGTTTCATATAGATTCTATAAATAAGCATTTTGTCAGATATTTGTATTAGAAATGTTTTCTACGCTCTAGAGAGCTGATTTTTTGTTTGTATGTGACTTGAGGTAAGATCAACATTAATATTTTCCTTTATATGTATATCCAGTTGATCAGAATCACTTATTGACAAGGCTGCTTTTTTTCCCTGCTCCACTGCATTTTGATCAGGGGATTGTGTCTGTGGTTCTGTTTCTGGATTCCATTAGTCTACTTGTCTGTTTTCACCTCAATAGCACATTATCTTTATTACTACATCTTTATAGTAAATCTTGATATTTGTGTGTCAGCTTACCATATTAGTTGAGGAATTTTTGTTCTCCTCTAGCATTGTCTCCTCTCTTCTTTATCCTTTATATTTTAGAAATAAGTTGTCAGATTTCACCGGAGTATCTGTTGTGATTTTGAACGGAATAGCATTGAAACTATAGTTTATTTTGGGATAATCAGCGACTTTACAATACTGACTCTTCCAACCCTTGAACATGGTGAATATATGTATGTGCATATAGGTACATGAGTCTGTACCTATGTCTTTGTCTTAATAATGGGTTGTATTTTTCTTACCTGACTCTTACGTATCTTTTTCTTAATTTTATTTCTAGTTGTTTGATGTTTTGTGATGCTGTTTTTAAATGGTGTGCATGGTGTGGTGCCTGGGTGGCTCAGTCGGTTAAGTATCCAGCTCTTGATTTCAGCTCAGGTCATGATCTCATGGTTGGTGAGATCGAGCCCCAAGTCAGGCTCTTGTACTGACATCATGGAGCCTGCTTGAGATTCTCTGTCTGTCCTCCCCCTTCCACTCTTTTGCTCAAAAAAATAAATAAATAAATAAAACATTAAAAAGAATAGTATGCATGTGTACACCAGTTTCTAATCGTTGAATTTTTTAATGCTGGCTTGTATTCAGTGAACTTATTGAAATCCACTTATTCTCATAAGTGTCTGGATCCTTCACAATTTACTACATAACATTTGCAATAATTTTTTTAATCTTTAGACATTTATTATTTTTTAAAATTCCTTTATTGCACTGGTTAGGCCCTCAGTAAAATGTGAAAGAAATAATGATATCAGGTTTTGTTTTTGTCTTATTACCAGTCTCAGGGGGAAATCTTTTAATATTTTACCATCAAGTATGATGTTGTGGTAGTGCTTTTGCTATTAAATTTTATATATATATATATATATATATATACACACACACACACACACACACACACACACACGTGTGTATGTATACACACATACATATACAATATCTAGATACTACATGCATACATATATACACATATACATTCTGTACATTTATATACGTTATATTCATATAGCCATACAGATTATATATTTTGCTACTAAATATATATTTTTAAGTATATGTACACTCATGTATATATATGTATAATATATATATTCATGTGTGTGTGTGTGTATATATATACATATACGTTTTTAATTTAAGAGCTTCCCTTCTCTTTAGTTTACTAAATGTTATCATCATGATGGGTGCTGAATTTTGTTAAATACTTCTGGATTCATTAACATGATGATTTTTCTCTTTTATGCTGTATTTCCTTTTCATTTTGTAGTATCTGTACTGACTTTTAAAGAAACATTGTTATTAGCAAATTGTGCCTTCTCAAATAATATTGCTACAAAGCCATTAGTTTCTAATCTTCTCAAGGATCCAACTCTTGGTTTGTTGATTTTTCCTATTGTTTGCTTGTTTTCTGCTGCATTAATATCTGCTTATTACTTCTTTCCTTCTACCCTCTTTTTGCTATTTTTCCAGCCTTTAAGTTATCAATTCCCCCTTAAGCACAACTTTAACTACAGTCCTCGTGTTTTGATGTGTCTTGTTTTTTCTATTCATGATTTTGAAATATAGTAGTATGTACTTTTTACATTGGGGATTTTCTGGGTTTTTTGTTTTAAAAAAAAATTTCTTAATGTCTTCTAGAGCGAGTGCACGTGAGTGGGGGAGGGGCAGAGAGATAGGGAGACACAGATCCGAAGCAGGCTCCAGGCTCTGTTCTGTCAGCACAGAGCCCAATGTGGGGCTTGAACCCATGAACCTTGAGATTGTGATCTGAGCCGAAGTTGGACACTCAACCGACTGAGTCACCCAGGTGCCCCTGGTGTTTTTGTTATTGAATTTTACATCAATTCCACTGAAGTTAGAAAACATTCTGTGTGTGATGTCCGTGTTTTGAAATTTGTATTTTTTGTATAATTTATGATCAAATGTTTTATGATCAAATATATAGTCAGTGTTAGTAACATATCCCGTGTGCTCTGGTCAAGAATCTATGTTCTATTGCAGGTATAGTGCTCTTCATTTATCAGTGGTTTCATTTGGGCTGTTCATATTTTTACTATTTGAGTTTGCTTGTTCTGTTAGTTATTAAAAGGTTATTGGTTGCATTTTCTCATTACCAATGAGGCAGGACATCTTTTGTATCTTTCTAGGACATTTTCCTTCTATGAATTGTCCATTCATATTGTTTGTCTATTTTCTCCTATGTTGTTTGCCTCTCTCTGGGTCCTCATTGGAGCTCTTTACTTCCTATGGGTGTTAAGTTGGATATATTTATACACACACATACTATATGTAGTATACATGTGAAATTACAGACATTACACATTTGATCCGTGCATTAACTTGATTTATGAATGCTTGTGCCATGTAAGATTTTTAATTTTTATGTCAATTATGCTAGTATTTTCCTATAGAGATTCTCCATTTTATTTACACATGACTCTTCCCACTCAGATTTCTAAGATTTTTTAAGTATAATTAACATACAATATTTTATTAGTTTCAAATGTACAACATAGTGATTCAACAATGATACACATTATGTAGTGCTTACCGTAAGTGTAGCTGCCATCTGTCAGCATATAAAGTTATTACAGTATTATTGACCGTATTCCCTGCGTCGTACTTTTCATCCCCATAATTTATTATAACTGGGAGTTTATACCTCTTAATCCCATTCGTCTATTTAACCCATCCTCCCAGCACCTTCAGTCTGGCAACCACCAATTTGTTCTCTATTTATGAAACTGTATCTGTTTGTGTGTGTTTTGTTAGTTTCTAGATTCCATGTAAGTGAAATCATATGGTATTCATCTTTCTCTAACTTTCACTTAGTGTAACACCTTGTAGGTCCATCCATGTTTTTATAGATAGCAGGATTTCATTCTTTTTTTGGCTGAGCAATATACCATATCTTCTTTATCCTCTCTTCTGTTTAATAGACAGGTTGCTTCCATATTTTGGCTATTGTAAGCAGTGTTGTAGTAAACATAAGGGTGTCTCTATCCTTTTGAGTTAGTGTTTTCATTTTCTTTGGGTAAACACCCAGCAGTGAAATTACTGAGTTGCGTGGTGGTTATTTTTTTAATATTTTGAGGAGCTTCTATACTGTTTTCCACAGTGGCTGTGCCAGTTTACATTCCCACCAACAGTGCATGAGGGCTCCCTTTCCTCCACACCCTCGCTACCACTTGTTATTTCTTGTTTTTGATGGTAGCCATTCAGACTGGTGTGAGGTGATATCTCATTGTAGTTTTGATGTGCATTTCCCTGATAATTAGTGATGTTGAACATCTTTTCATCTGTCAGTCGTCTGTTATATTCCCTGGAAAAATGTCTATCAGGTTCTCTTTTTAATCAGATTCTTTTTGGTAAGTTGTATGAATTATTTATATATTTTGGATATTAACCCCTTATTAGATACATCATTTGCAAATATCTTCTATTCAGTAAGTTGTCTTTTCATTTTGTTGATTTTTTCACTTTGCATAAGCTTTTTATTTTGGTGCAGTCCTAATCATTTGGTTTTGTTTTTGTTTTCCAATTTGTTGGCATACAATTTTTCATATAGTCTCTTATATTTCTGTAGGGTTGGTTGTTACTTCTCTTTTATTTATGATTTTATTTATTTGCATTTTCTCTCTTTTTTTTTCTTGATCCTCGCTAAAGGTTTATTGATTAATGAAACCAACAGCCTTTGTAAAGATAATCATTTCTTTGTAGTCTCTATTTCATGTATTTCTGCTCTGATCTTTAGTATTTCCTTCCTTCTAACTTTGTGTTTATTCTTTTTCTAGTTGCTTTGGGTGAAGGGTTAGATTTGTTTCAGATTTTCCTGGTTTCTTGAGATAGGCCTGTATTGGTTTCAACTACTTAGAACTACTTTGGCTGTGTCCCAAAGATTTGGACCACTGTATTTCCATTTTCATTTGTGTCCAGGTATTTTCTGATTTCCTTTTTCATTTCTTTGTTGTTCCTTTGGTTTTTTAATACCCTGTTGTTCAGCCTCCATGTATTTGTGTTTTTTCTAGTTTTTTTTTTTTTTTTTTCCTTAACAGTTTATTTCTAGTTTCATTTATCTGTGGTCAGAAAAAATCCTTGTTTGGATTTCAGTCTCAAATTTACTGACACTAGTTTTGTGACTTAACATGATCTGTCTTAGAGAATGTTCTGTGTGCATTTGAATGTGCATTCTACTTCTTTTAGATGGAATTCCCTGTTATAGATTAACTCCATCTGGTCTAATGTATCATTCAAAGCCACTGTTTCCTCATTAATGTTTTGCCCAGATGATCTATCCACTGATGTAAGTGGGGTGCTCAAGTCCCCTACTACTGTTGTATTACTGTCATTTTGTGTCCCTTTATGTCTTTCATTTAGGCTTCATGTATTTACTGATCCTCTACTAGGTGCATAGATATTTCCATTTGTTATATCCTTTTGTTGGATTGATCCCTTTATCATTATGCAACGCCCTTCCTTGTCTCTTGTTATAGTCTTTGTTTTAAAATGTATTTTGTCTTGTAAGTATTGTTATCCCAGCTTATTTTATTTTGCTTTCATTTGCATGGAAAATACTTTCATATCCCTTCACTTTTAGTCTGAATTTGTCTTTAGTCTGAAGTTAGTCTCTTGTAGGTAGCATATAGATGGGTCTTGTTTTTTATCCAGTCACCTTGTATCTTTTGATTGAAGCATTTAGACCATTTATATTTAATTAATACATTAATTGCCATTGTGTTCACTGTTCTGATTTTTTTTTTTGTAGTTCTTCTCTTTTCCCTTATTTTCTTGCTTCCCTTCTGATGGGTATCTTTCTTCAGTGTCATACTTGGATTTCTTTCTCTTTATTTGATATTATTTTTTAAATCTTTTACATATTTTTGGTCTGCAGTAACCTTAAGGTTCATATGTAACATCCCAAGTATATAGCAGTTTATATTAAGTTGATGGTTGCTTAAGTTTGAACACATTTCTAAAAGTACTATGTTTTTGCTGCCCTTTCCATTTTTTATATATTTGATGTTATGTTTTATCTTTGATTCCCTAAACTAATATTTAGATCTAATTCATTTTTACTGCTTTTGTCTTTTCATCATCATAAGGTTAAATCATGCATTTATAAATGATTGATCTCCTGCCTGTACTCTAGGTTTGCCAGTGACAATTTTCCTTTCTTAATTTTCTCACTTCTTGTTGTGACCTATTTTTTCCTGAAAGAAGTCCCTTTACATTTCTTTTAAGTGGTTTAGTGGTGATGAATTCCCTTTAACTTTTGTGTGGGAAAGTTTTCATCTCTTCTCCAATTCTGAGTGATAGCCTTGCTGTAGGTTTGTTTCCTTTCAGTACTTGGAATATCTCATGACAGCCCCTTCTGGCCTGCAGAGTTTGGCTGCTTCCTGGACCAGAAAACCTGTTTCCTTCCCCAGTTTAGGGAATTTTTCATCCCCTTTCCTTCTGTCTTCTTCTTCTAGGAGCCCTATAATGTGAATGTTTGATGTTGTCTCAGAGACCCCTTAACTTATCCTTTTTCTTTTTGCTGTTCTCCTTGCCTACTTTCCATTACCTGTGCTCCAGGTCACTGATCCATTCTTCTGCATCGTCTGACCTGTTGTTGATTCCTTCTGTATTTTTCATTTTAGTTATTGTATTCAACTCTGATTTTTTTTTATATTTTATGTCTCTTGGCTGAAGCAGTCACTGAGTTTGTCTACTCTTCTCCCAAGTCCAGTGAGCATTTCTTTGAACTCTTTATCAGGTAGATTGTTTATCTCCATTTTGTTTAGTTTTTCTCAAGTTTTGTCTTACTCTTTTGTTGGAAGTGTTATCCTATCTTCTCATTTTGACTTTCTCATTAGGTTTAACAGGTACTCCCAATCTTGAAGGAGCAGACTTGTGTAGAAGGATCTCCTATGTAGGTTGCATGTCTCTGGCACCTTTGGCTGAATGACTAGTGCTATAGTGGGCAAGGAGTCCCCAGTTGCTCTGCACAGGGGTTGCCTTGGCTGGGATGGTTAATTCCTAAGTGTTATAGTTTGTTTTTATAGTTGGATCTTTATTCCACTTTGAATTTATTTTTTTCAGGAGGATTTCAGGGGTGGTAACTGAGAATGGATATAATGACTAAATTCTAAATCACTTAAATTTTTCTAAGAAGTTTTCTAACACTTGTTATCTGGAACATTTATGTCAAAGTAAAGTTCATGCTCCAGATCAAACTCAATTACAATGTATTTTGCTTTTATATTGTTTTTCTATTACATTTTTCTAAGTGTTTGATATAACTTTTTTTTTTCTCATACCCAATTTTAGAGATGAAGAAGGAACAGACCATTTACGAAAACGAACTATGAAGTTGCCTTTTATGTTTACCTCTGGAGAAGCTGTGTTATACCAGGTAAACAACCCTTTTCCTCCCATGATGGATCCCTTACCAGTGAGGACTAAAACTACTGCTTGTGGAAGAGAGTCTGCTACCACATCAACTCTAAATAAGGAATCTTTCAATCCCAATTCCCTCCTGGGTGCCATGATGCAACAAGATGAGTCTATTTATCTCTATCCTGCTTCCAGTAACACAGCTTTTGAAAGAAATCTTTTTAACGAACCTATGAATGAATGCAGTAATTGGCAAGACAGTATGGCACCAGTGGGAAATAACAGTATCCTGAAACACGAGCAAATAGGTCTGTCTCAGGACATGAACCCAGCAGTCTCTGGAGGTCAATCAGGGCCCTTTGCAGACAACAGAAATAGTGACTTGTACAGCATTATGAAACACCTAGGCATTGATTTTGAAGATATCAAAGACATGCAACAGAATGAGGAATTTTTCAGAACTGACTTTTCTGGTGAGGATGACTTCAGAGATATTGACCTCACAGATGAAATCCTGACATATGTCCAAGATTCTTTAAGCAAGCCTGCCTTCCAGTGTCCCGGTTACCAGCAGCAACAGGCCGTGGCTGTGAACTCAAGTTGTATGGTACAGGAGCACCTGCAGCTAGAACAGCAGCAGCAGCAGCTGCAGCACCAGCAAAACCTCGTAGCATCGGAGCAGCAGCAACAACTGTGTCAGAAAATGCAGCATATGCAAGTTAATGGCATGTTTGCCAATTGGAGCGCTAACCAGTCTGTGCCTTTTGGTTGTCCACAGCAAGAGCTACAGCAGTATAATGTCCTTTCAGACTTACCTGGGACCAGTCAAGAGTGTCCCTACAAATCTGAGACGGATGCTATGCCTTATACACACAACTTTATCCCCTGTGATCAGTCTGTGCTACCGCAACATTCCCAGGGGCCACAGTTAGACTTTCCCTTAGGGACCTTCGAACCATCCCCGTACCCTACTACTTCTAATTTAGAAGATTTCTTCACGTGTTTACAAGCTCCTGAGAACCAAACACACGGACTTACTCCAGAGCCACCCATAGTAACTCCTCAGACGTGTTATGCCGGGGCTGTGTCCATGTACCAGTGCCAGCCGGAACCTCCGCACGGCCACGAGGCCCAGATGCAGTACAATCCAACCATGCCGGACCCACAGGCATTTTTAAACAAGGTAAGGGTTTTCTCAGGCAGAGTAAACCTTTTTAGTGATTCTTCTTACATTTATAGACATCAATTATAAAATTTTTATGTGACTGTTTTTTAATAAGCCAGTGCTTTTCCAGTAGTAGTGTGTTACTAATAGATCTTTTTTAACTGAACAGCCAAGGAGGAAAAAAATCAAGGGCTACAGCAACAAGAATATGTCATATATTGTTTAGAATAGATCCTTTGGTTTATCTCTGTTCTTTGTAATTATAGGACCCTTTAAAAATTCAGACTTCAGAGGCGCCTGGGTGTCTCAGTTGGTTAAGCGTCCAACTTTGGTCGTGATCTCGTGGTTTCTGAGTTCCAGCCCCACTTTGGGCTCTGTTGTTCCAGAGCCTGGAGCCTACTTCCAATTCTGTGTCTCCGTCCCCCACTCACTCTCTGTCTCTGTCTCTCTCAAAAGTAAATAAACATTAAAAAAAAACCACCTTTTTTTTTTTTAAATATCAGACTTCAAATATATATTTGCATTTTTAAAAGTAATTTCTTAAAGCTCAATCTTTTTTGTATATATTAAAATCAGGTTAAAGTCAATACAGTTGTGTTTTCAGACCCTTAGTCCTTGGTGATCCCTGAATTCAGTCTGAGGGTCCTCAGTGTTCTATGGCAATCCCTCCATGTTATCTGCCCAATCCTCATTTCATCCTTCAAGATGGAATGTTTTTTTCTAGCATCTTGTAAAAAAACATAACTTACTGGCTTTCTCTCATGTGGTCAAGCTGGGTACTGTGCTAAATTTTCTACTTGTCTAAAAGTTTTGTTTGTTTATTTGAGAGAGAGACAGATCGAGCAGGGGAGGAGCAGAGAAAGAGGGAGAGAGAGAGAATCCCAAGCAGGCTCTGCACTGTCAGCACAGAACCCCATGGCAGGGCTTGTACTTATGAATTGTGAGATCCTGATCTGAGCCAAAATCTAGAGTCGGACACTTAACAGGTTGAGCCACCCAGGACCCCCCAGAATTTTTACTTATTTTTTAAGGGGCTTGAACTCACAACCCTGAGATCAAAACTCACATGCTTTACCAACTGAGCCAGCCAGGAGCCCCTATATTTTTAAACTATGTCATCAGAATACGTCCAGCAGCAAGCACACTTTAAATCTAAAGTAATTATATATATATATATTTATGTGTGTATATATATATATACATATATATATATATTTTAGATTTAAACATATATGTGTGTGTGTGTGTGTGTGTATATATATATATATATTTAGATTTAAACAGTAATGGTAGCTGCTCTCTGTGGCCACTGGGGAATACATCATTTTTTCATTCATGCTTTTCTGTTAGAAAATGTTGAGTTCATTTTATAGTATAATTAAATAGGCTTTTGAAGAAAATCTTGATTTAAACTAAGTTCAGTGGTTTCTGTTTTCTGTGTATTATAGGTTAGCAACAAAGATTCAAGTTAACATTTGTAATTGTCTTACATTTGGCTTGTATATGAGTTTTTTGATAGAAAATGGTAATGAAAGTTTTTCTTATCCTCATTTCTGACATCTTCAATTATATCGGAATTATTCAGTACACTCTCACAACATTGCTATGAAGTACCATGGATAGGTAACTTGAGTAAGTTGTTGACAACTTAATTATTTACGTAACCTAAAATTTCATTACCAGGTTCTTTAGAGTTTTTTTTTTTTTCCTTCCCTCCCTGCCACTTTGTATTACTTCTTTATCAACAGTGAGTTAATAGCAAGTCTGTAGACCTATGTATTTCCCTAGGGAGTTACTTTTAAAAATTGCCTATGTGGCTCACAGTATTATTTTATTGAATAGCATTGTTTTTGATAATATACTCCAAGACAATTGCTGACTTGCATTGTGTTAATGACTGGTAAGAGTAAGTTACTCAAAGGCTACCATTCTCTGCATAATAACTTCCATTTGAAGTCTCCACAGCTGCCATTCACTGAAGACCTGGATTATATGACTTTATATATTTAATGTGTGTTTTAGAGGATCTTTTAAATCTGTGTTTCAAGGAATTAAGGGTATGATTTTGATCTATATGAAAATTTCCATAACTTTCACTAACTATATCCAATACAAAGGCCCTATAATCTATAAAAGCGTACAGACTATGTATCTTTTTTTTTTTCAGTATCAGCTATAGACTCATTAGACTATTTGCATTATAAGAGGACAAGAGCAAGCATTTTATTTGATAAAAATCTATAATTAGGATACTTTTTAATAGTACTTACTAAAAGCCTGTAACAAATAAAAATGGTTTAGGAAATCATACCCATGCTGTAATATTTTAGGAATATTAAAGATGCTTCTATCAGAAATGACCTCTTATAGAAAAGTTCTACGTCTGCAGTCCAGTCTAGTCGTTTTGAATGCAGTCAAGACTTTGGTACCCAGAACTCGCCTGAGATGAAATCTGGTCAAAGCCAACCTATGTATGACGGATATATGTAACTGTGATTCATAACTGGTACTCTCTGATCCATCATTTCCTATCCAGACCAAAGGCAATTTGTTAATCAAATACTCTCCTAATACCACTTCTGAGCTGAGACCCATGTATCACACATCTGTACCATCTAATGGAGAAACCAAATTGTTATAAATGCAGCTAATACATAATATTTGCTGTGTTGGTCTTCATTGAATGATGTAAAGGATCTGAAGTTTAACATGCAAGGCAAAGATTTTAAAAATACTTTTTAATATATCATTTAGTGGCTTAAGATACTTGAAAAATCTAATAAGTTGCATTGCTATTTTTGTTTGCAGTTTCAGAATGGAGGAGTTTTAAATGAAACCTATCCAGCTGAATTAAATAATATAAATAGCACTCAGACTCCCACACACCTTCAGCCCCTTCATCACACGTCAGAAGCCAGACCTTTCCCCGACTTGACATCCAGTGGATTCCTGTAATGCCAAGCCCATTTTTCACCATGGATTAAAGAAGATTACAGAATAATAGAACTATCAGTGTTGGACATCAGCAACTTTACATGGAGGCATTGATGTATGTTGTTCGCACTATTATTCCAAACCAAATTTTAATGTTTTTAAGAGTTAAAAAAAATTACCAAAACTACATATACTATAGTCATTAAAAAAGAAAGTGTACTGCCAGAGAGAGGGAGATGCTATCTTTCTTTCACTTTATAGTCTGAGTACTAGAGAATATACAAAATTTATTCAGGGGAACTTTATGACACTTTTAAATAAAAAATTTCTGTCAGAAAAAAATGGAATACTTTTGAGTTTTCAACTTATCTATTCTTATTAGTACACCAAATAACAAACTATTTCCTTTTATCTTCTGCTTTTATCTCAGATGTTAAAATAAGTGGTTTGGTGCTTTTATAAAAAGATAATCTCAGTGCTTTCCTCCTTTGTTGTGTAAGTGCCTCACAATTTTTTATACCTATAACACTGTAGGATGTATATTTGATAGAAAGTAAACTTTTTAATAACTTTCTGCACACAAATGTTATTTGTATTTCTTAAATTCAGTCCTTTGTATTAGTCCAGGCATGTTTTAACTGCACTACTCACCCACTTTCTTCAGGAAAAGGGCAAGTTATGATTGAAAAAATATTTATTACCTAGTTGCTTCTACATATTAAATGTTGTTATGTGCCTTACGTTGAAAAATTTTGAAAGTAAAATGTCTTTCCAAATTATTTTTTGATCATCAAATAAAGACTGCAGCACTAAAATGTCAACAGTGTTTTCGGGAGAAAGAGATACACTGCAACTTACCTTTACTGAAATCTCCACCATGGTGGTTCAGTGTTGCAGGTGTGCAAAGATCTGCTTGAATGGGACCGTGTTTATCAACTTGCAACGAGGAGGAAGTAGCTTTATTTCTAGCTCTTTAATCACCATTTCACTGTGTATAAATTCTTTCAAAACTACTTTAGACCTAGAATGAACTTTAAGGTAGAATATGTTGACTTTATAACTTTCACTTACTAGTACAGTGGAAACTATTTGTTTTTTCTCATATTTGAGGAGCGTGAAGTTTGAACGTGGCAATGTTTGATGCAAAGTATTGTTATGAGTGACACGATTGGTGCATTTATATAGTTTATAATGAACAAAATTATATTTAAAGTATTTTGAAGCTTTCATTTGAAAATAGTCTATACCTTATATGTGCACGTAATTTGAGTCTTACATATATTCTTGCGTCTTTTCAAAATATCAAATAATGAATCCAACTGCTTTTACTTTGGTCTTAAGACACCCATGCCATTCTCTTAACTTCAAACATTACATTGTTTCTAGGATACAATGGCCTTTATTACTGGGAAGGCAAATGATCCCCCTGCCAACTTTACTGTCCTCAGGTAATTTTTAAAAAAGACTCCTTTATTTAAATGTGACATCTGAAGGGCAGGCACATTTTTCATGTATTCTATAAAAAACATGACAGAATCTTAAACCAAGGTATAGTATTAAAATGCACTATTTTCACTTATTTTTTTTTTTTAGTAAATTAATGTATATCAAAGTGGCTTCAGAAAAAATATGTCCGTTCTATGAATTTTCAGTTCATACTTTGAATCCATAGAATCAATTTAAGGAAAAAAAAAACAATTTGTCTAAAACATTTCATAATTTGTTTCCAGTATGAGGCATCACTAAAGATTTAGACCAGTGGTCTGGCTTAATATTCCATTTTTACATTTAAGCTTTTCATTAAAAGCCTTCACAATAACCATTTTTGTTAGTGTCTTCCACATGCCGTTGGGTGAATTATTTAGTGGAAAAATAGGCTTTTTAAAGTGTGAATAGGATGACAGTTCTACACTTACAAAATTAAAAACGTTTAAAGCAATATTGTATATTTTTATCTATATAAAATCAAATGTATCTAAGAATAATAAAATCACATTAAACCAAATACACATTTGTCTGTATTGCTAAGTGCCAAACAGAGAATGCTCCGTGTGCTGGTCTAATGAGGGACTCATTTCTTAGATAATGTGCACTTCTGAGTATGTGGGTATGTCTAATTTGAACTTTTCCTAAACCAAGTTGTTCTTCCGGTAACAGGAGATTTGCCTGTGTTCCAGTGTTCCATTCATTACTCTGCACCGACTAGCATTTTTCAGTATTACTAAATTTTTGGTAGATGTTTTCATGACTTTTTTCTTCAAAATATTACTGCATACCTATGTCATACATACATTTTTTGTTCAAAATATGATTTATAATATCCTTATCAAACAAAATTGTATACAATAATATATGGTAATAAAATCAAGTATAAATAACATGTTTTAATGTAAATTCTTTCTGGTTCATATAGAGGAAAAGAGCATGTTTAGTACAGTGTTTCAACGATATTAAAGGCAATCTATAATATTGAAGGAGACATGAAGCAATAATTTATAAAATTCTGCCCATGGATATTTTAGCCTTTAAATGGATATAAAAAAGGCTCTTCAAGTAATGTCGCAGATTAAAATGCTTCTGAAATGGAGCACTCTTTTAAACTTTGTATTGGTGTTACAGATGTAGTGGTGTTAGTGTCTCAGATTAAATTTTAAAACTCCGCTTTTAATAGTATTTGTTGAGTTTTTAAAACAACTCATGTTGTATTTCGTTCTCAGATTAGAAAAATTATTGCTTAAGCCTATCCTCTAACAAATATAAATGATACGTTAGGCCTTTGGCATTAAACTCAGGAAAACATTCACTAAGAATGTTGCAATTAGAATTATTTGAAGAAAAAAAATCCTAAACAGTTTTCATTCTATTAACTTTTTTTACATTAGTCTTATGTTTAGCCATTACAATCATTACAATCATTAGATATTTCTTCTCAACACTCGACATAGAAGCATGGCAAGTGACCAACACCATACCTAATTTGGACATTTTAGAAATACTGTGTCTTTTGTCTAAGAGTTCCATATTCAGTTTTAATCATTTGATCTGAAAACATCAAGTAAAAAAATCAAGATCATGATAATTGTCTTTGCTTTCACTCCAGTGGCTTCTATCAGCAGGAATGACTTCCAGTTGTGCCCCTTCACCGAGCCTGCCAAATACTGACCAGTGGTGTTAGTTACTCACAGGACTGGATACTACTCTCATGTTTGCCTCCCAGTGTCTACGGATGACCTTGCTTCTAGTGTTACTAATACAATTGAAATCATCAGAAACCTGTAACGCATCCTTAGTGTGTCTGTACCTTGACCTCAACAGTGCCACTACCCTTGATCTCTTAGGCTCACCTACAGTATGTGAGGAGAGCTTCCCCTAACTTCCAGATGAATACCCTTCCTTTCCAAGTCTTGTGCACATAGTGTCTACATTGCCCCTGTCCAGTCTTTGTTCTATAAACTTCTCTCTGTGCTGCTTCTCCCTCCAGCCTGGAAAATACTTACTTGACCCTGCATCCTTTTCTTACTAAATTCTTTACCTCCTTTCTCTAAAATTATTTTTTATCTCCTAAAATCTTGTTTTATTTTTCATCTTTCTATTAAAATGCTTTATGGACATTCACTTAACTTCCTTCCCACCAGAGGCTAATTCTATATCCCTGCAGGCCAAATTGTACCATTCGTACCATCGATGAACTTTTTTCTTCCCTTAGCTTCCGTGACATCCATTGTTCTGCAACCTTCTATTAGTCCTTGTCTTTCCTGTGTTAGCTACTCTCCCTTCTCCCACCTGGTGACAGACTTGGTTCTGACATTTTGTCTTTTTTTTTTTTCCTATATACTGTACCTTTGGAAGCTCATCCATTCTGCAACTCCTGCCTTGATGATGAACTGCTGCAAAACCTGTTATCTCTTATCTTACCTCTGCTAATCACTGACTGACATTGTGGAACATCTTCTCCCTCTGAGAGCATAGCAAAGCTTAGCACACAGACTCTGGAGTGTGATTCTTGGCTTTGTACATACATGATATGGATCATTGGGAAGGTGTCTTACTCTGAGTCATAGTTTCTACAAAATAAGGATAACCATAATACCTGCCTCACTGGATTGTTGGAGGATTCAATAAATGATTTATGATCAACTACTTAGTTCCCAATGGCCCAAACTGGAACAATTTGAATAACATAATAACAGCATTGGATTAAAACCCAAAGAATAAAATAAATATTCTGAGTCCATCCTGATCTATATAAATGATTAAACACATAAATGAGCAAGAAGGGGTAAATTTTCCTTACAGAAGAATCCTAAGTGTTTGTAGATACTACACTCTCCAATAGATGGAGCTTAGTACCCCTTCCTTTTGAATGTGGGCCAAACTTAGTAACTTGCTTCCCAAGAACAGAGTCCAGAAAAGGGGGAAAAAAAAAAACATAATGACTTTACACTGTAGCAATCTGGCAAGCACTGCTTTAACCCAGTGATTGGGGTTCACATCACCAAGGGTAAGTCATGGCAGCGTGTTCTCTCTAACTGATGCTCTGACAAGCATACTTCAGCTCTACTGAATCCCAGTCTAATTGTGTGAAAGTATCAGACAAACCTGAAGTGAGAAACAATGCACAAAATTCCTGAGTATTCTGCAAAATGTCAAGGTCAAGAAAAACAGACCAAGACACTGTCACAGACCAAAGGAGACTAAGGAGGTAAATGGGCACTAAATATATTACGGCATCTTGGATTGCATCCTGCCATTGAGAAAGGACACAGCTGCAAACAAGGGTCCAATTCGACAAAAAACAGCAACAGTTACAGAAATCCCAATAAAGTTTGCTTGACATTAATTTATTTCCTTGTTTCACCAATGTCCCATGGCTATGAAAGACACTGTATGGTGTTAGAGCAAGTTTTCATCCCCTTCATTCAGGTTCCTCTATTTTTTCGGGGTGCTTGGGTGGCTTAGTCTGTTAAGCAGCCGACTTCAGCTCAGGTCATGATCTCGCAGTCTGTAAATTTGAGCCCCACCTCAGGTTCTGTGCTGACAGCTCAGAGCCTATAGTCTGCTTCCCATTCTGTGTTTCCCTCTCTCCCTTTCCCTCCCCTGCTTGCTCTCCCTCAAAAATAATAAACATTAAAAAAAATGCTCTGTTTTTGCATCTCTAATTTAAATCTAAAATTATTCCAAAATAGTTTACTTAAAAATCATTTTCTGGGGCACCTGGGTGGCTCAGTTGGTTAAGCATCTGACTTTGGCTCAGTCACAGCTCATGATCTCACAGCTCATGAGTTTGAGCCCCATGTCCAGCTCTGTGCTGACAACTCAGAGCCTAGAGTCTGATGCAGATTCTGCGTCTCTCTCTACTCCTCTCGCACTCTGTCTCAAAAATAGACATTAACAAATAAATCATTTTCATATTAAATAAACAGTTTGATGATAACCACATAGCAACTACTCAATAACTATCTGCTTTTACTATTTCCCTGTGATATCCATGCAACCTCTTCTCAGTTGGAGGTACATCTATGCCTGACACTAATCCTTTTTTTACATTGTTTTATTTTATATTTGAGAGAGAAAGAGAGAGAGAGACAGAGCATGAGCAGGGGAGGGACAGAGATGGAGACAGAATCTGAAGTAGGCTCCAGGCTCCACGCTGTCAGCACAGAGCCCGATGCAAGGCTTGAACCCACCAACTGCGAGATCATGACTCGAGCTGAAGTCAGACGCTTAACTAACTGAGCCACCCGGGCACTCCACGACACTAATCCTTCTCAATCTGTTCACTGTTGATTTGATGAACATCTTGGTTTTTAGTCTCCAGGTCAATGTCCCTTTCCACTTTTATCTCCTGACATCATCATCCTCAAGGATCCTTCTGTAATTCCTACACATCAACTCTAATCATGTACTTTTCCATTCCAGATGAGTACAGCCACAGCTCAGACTTGGAGCGCATGTAAATGCCTTCACTCTGCCAACTTGTAATTTGCTTTTCTAATCACACTATTTTCTCTCCTTTCCCAATCCTGTCTTCTTTGTTCAACTAGCTCTTCACCTTATTGTCCTCTCCAGTTCCTAGCGTGCAGTCCCTTCTTTTTCAGTCCCTCAGCCTGGACCTCAGTATCAGGATTTCAACAGTATTTTTGCTTATATACTTGAATTGCTCACCACCTCCTTGGCAACCGCCACTCCCATCCATAGCCTGGGCCAAAACACCTTCTTTTCCTGGTCAACTAGACAAAGTGACAGAACTGATGGCCTCACCAAAAACGTTTACCGTGTCTGTGGCAGCGACTGGCAATAGCATCTTCCCTTCTTTCATTGTAGGAGAACTGTGACTTTCCTCTGGTCACAATGAGGGAAAAAGACTACATTTTTCAGCCTCCTTCATGGATAAGTGTAGCTAATGTGCGTTTTGGCCAAATATATGAAAGGAAAATCTGTGTGGTAACTTCCAGAAAGGATGCCTCAATACACATGATGCAGTGGCACGGAACCTAGTTTGCATTTGCCCTTTCCTCTGCTAGCCAGCACGTGTGCACATGATGAAGACAGAGCTAGAAGTTCCCTGGAGCCTATAAAACAGACGCTAGAAACTAGAAAGGTGAAGCCACAATAGGATGAGCCAAGGTTCCTCAGAACTTAGAGCCAGAAACCCAACCTTTGTCTGCCTATCTCTGTACCTCTTTTATAGAAAAGATAAGACTTCAGTCTCAGTTAAACCATCTAATATCTATCCCCCACTCATCTAACCCCATCTTTCTAATATCTACCCCCCGGCCCCATGGCCTCCTCATTTCTGGCTACAATAACATTCTAATTTGACTGGAAACAATCAGACATCAACTTCAGTATTCTACTCTTTGACTTTTACGTTTCTGTCAACCATCCTCTCAGATTTCCCTTACTCCACTTTCTCACATCTTCAGTGCAATGGTTTCTTCAGCATACAAGCATAGTCCATTCCCTTCTAAGGAAAAGAAATCAAACTATATCATTCTTCTGTTTTGTTTTCATTACTGAATCGAGCAGCTGGCGATGACTTGCTTGCTTTACTTCATCACTGGCCTCTTATTTAATCTTCACACTCTGAATTTCACTATTTACAATTTTATGGGGTGCAAATATGCTATTAAGGGGAAAGTTTTTCTTCCTTAATATTTTCTTTCCTTGGCTTCCATATCATTGTCCTCAAATTTCTTGATCTCGGATCACTCTTTGTCCCTCTGTCCAACCTTCTTTAACTCTACAGATAGACATTTTTATAAGGTTTGGTCTGTCCCTTTTCCTCTTGTCTCTGTATGTTTCTGTCTTCATGATCTCACCTAATTATATCACTTATGTATGACTCTGTGTGTGGTCTAGACCATTCCTCTGAGTTTCTGGCCCGGACTTTCCATGGTTTATTTTGTACAATATTTAGTACCGTTTTTAAATATCCTACAAGAACCTTAAATGGTCTTTGAACAAAACTGAATGAATCATTTTCCCTCATAAATCTAGTGATTCTCCCATCATTTTTGTTCACACCTCCATCTCTGTGTTTCCCTCTCCATTACCATAGGAGTCACTTCCACTGCACAGTGGCATCTTTTGTTTCTGTACTTTAACGATCTTACAAACTTTAGATTACAATCACAGCTAGAACTCAGCTAGAGTGATGTGCTGACCCACACCTCGGAAAAGGCAAACTAAGGGGCAAAACTCTTCTACATAAGATGGCAAAGGAGTGTGTAGGAGACAAACAATTATAGGGATTGAGAGAAGTTTTAAAATTAAAGACATGTTTTCAACAAGCAAGGATTTGGGAGTGGTTAGAGAGAGGGAGTAGGGAATCATTCATTCCATGAATATTTAGCCAACCAAGTGCAATAGGGTGCAGTTTGAGATTGATGTTCAAGAACCCAGTTGAATAGTTTCTATTTTACTCCCTCCCATCAGGAGGGAGTCCCTCACTAACGGTCCAGGTCCTTAAGGACATGGGGTCCATGAATGAACCAGAAATAGTCTATTTTCCTGGGTGTTCATGGGCCATCTTGCATCCATATCATAGGAGGAATGCTATAAAAGTTAGATTTCTGAAGACACTTCATGCTCAAAAATCTTGAGAATCTTGTTTTTTTAAATTGCTTTTTTTACATTTATTTATTTTTGAGAGACAGAGAGAGACAGAACACAAGTTGGGGAGGGGCTGAGAGAGAAGGAGACACAGAATCCCAAGCAGGCTCCAGGCTCTGAGCCATCAGCACAGAGCCTGACCCGGGGCTTGAACCCACAAACCACGAGATCATGACCTGAGCCGAAGTCGGACACTCAACCGAGCCACCCAAGTGCCCCGAAAATCTTATTTTTAACAAGCATTTCTGACGATTCATATGTACATTAAAATGTGGAAAACAACACATTCTTATGATTTAATTATTAGAATGTGGAGGCCCGCCCTAGGCTACCCTGTCCTGGGGACCCTCTGACTCCCACCTGAGAAGTAAAATCACCTTCATTAGCTAAACTTGTCTGCTTTCCTAGTATATGATCTTTAAGATATCAACACTTGCTTGGATAGAATTTATGTCTGTCCAGTTTGCTTTCCTGTGCTGTTTAATTGAAACTTTTAAAACTTCACCCTAGGCAGAACAAGTTTTGGCCTCTTTCCCCACCTCCAATCCCACCACCAGCTTGGACAGGATCCACAGGATCCTAAGGATCAGCTTCTGAAACTAGGCCCTAGAAAGGCCCTAGGCCCTAGGCCCCAGGCTCCAACGAAATTTTTCAGGAGGATGGATAGACAAAATTATATCTGTGGTATCTGATGTATACAGCCTGCATGAAGCAACTCACATTTTAAAACCAATAAGAACCATGAGGGAATACAAATTCATACATAGAAGAATAGGAATCAGGAACTAAGACATTGGAAAACAAAAGAATTGTCTGTGACATGATTGCTTCAGATAACTGATATACTAACACGGGGGAAAAAACATTGTTTATGGTACAGAAGTTAATTGAGGATCAATGATAAAAGTTACAAGCTATTAGAGTTTACCTTAATGTAAAGAAGACTATCATTAAAAGATACTTGGAGATGAATTAGGCAGATATGAAATATAATGATCTGTCTTTAGAAATGATCATTTACAATTTATGAGAAAATTCAAAATTCTGATGTGTATATATATCACATTATCACTACTCAATTTCCTTCTACTTCTGACAATCTGTGATTACATAATTTCTGTGTTAGATATGATCTTTGGAATGATTTATTTCGTGTCCCCCCATTTTATGTTTGAAAAGAAAACAAAAACTATCCTGTACAAGTCTCTTTAGTTGGTGATACACTGACCTCATATATCTTGAGTTCTGGTCCAGTATATTTTCCCCAATACAAGAAGGTCACATTAGTCTCCACTTAGGAAAATCAAAATACTCAAATAACTTTTTTACCCTTGATACATGAAACTGCTTATTTTCTTTTATTCAGAATTATAGTTTCAGATAATGCTGGATATTGTAATGCTTGCAGAATGTCTATACAGTTATTCTCAACTCCATTTTTCCATGATGCTGTATCTTTAAAATGTTTTCTAAACTACCTATTTATTGACATTTTAGGGTATTGACATCCAATTTGAGGACTCTGGCATAAAGACCTAGAAGAGAGACTGTAATCTGTGTTTTAGAATTAGGTTAACATAGTTAGAATTTAACAAATTATAAGTGGGTATCTATTTTCTAGGGTATTAATTTCTATTCCCTTTGAAGATACTTCCCTTCCTCTTAATTGTATCAACTGATTAGCATCTGTGTTGGTTCCCCACAAGGCAAGACAAACATCTTGACATGCACTTAAAAGAAAGGAACCCTAAACTGAGGGAACACTCATCTTTTTTAATGGTGGTAGGCATGCCTGACCCTTTGCTGTGAAAGAAGACACTACCTGTTCTGAGGCTGTTCACTATGCAAACATCTTGAAAAGATTGTTTCTGAACAAAAGAAATTGGTAACTTCTGCAAAATTTGCAGAAAGCCCACAGAAAATTGCCTCCATCACTTATGACTGTTCTGCTTGCTCTTTCAAGCATACCGCTTTCCTTGCTGGACATGCTCCCCATTCTTGACCACAGAGATAACATGACAAACCAGAAATACTCTCTATCCTCAAAATACATTATTCTAAAGCTCCTTGGAAATTGTTCTGAAACTGTGTCTTTAACACTCTGCCCCAAGTCCTTGTCCCAACGCAACATGCCAGGGTACATTATGTTTGAACTCTGGCTCTCCTCTCTTGTTAGACGTGTGATATGAGGATCTTATTTAAATTTTATGTGCCTTTAGTTCCCTTCTATGTAAAAAGAAGATAGGGACACCTGGGTGGCTCAGTCGATTAAGCCTCGGACTTCTGTGCAGGTCATGATGTCAGTTTGTGAGTTGGAGCCCCATGTTGGGCTCTATGCTGACATCTCAGAGACTGGAGCCTGCTTCAGGTTCTTTGTCCACCTCTCTCTCTCTGCCCCTCCCCCACTCATGCTTGCTCACTCTCTCTCTCTCTCTCTCTCAAAAATAAATGAAAAATATTTAAAAAAAAAAAGAAGATAATATAATGAGGTTTACCTTATAGGATCTTCTGGAAAACTAATAGGATAATACATGTAAAGTGCTCAGCATAGTCACTAGCACGTGATAATAAATGTTAAAATTGCTAGCTCTTAAAATTTTTGTAAACTCTATTAGTTGGAGTAAAGGCCAATCTGGTAATAATGAAGAGACCAAAAGTGCATCGTGTCAAAAATAGACATTGGTCTATTATAAATAGGCTTTACTCCACAAAGCCACCCAGACAGGTCGGGCAACCCTTCCATCCTCAATATGCTCTAGCCACTGTCTTTTCCAACCAGGAGGAAGGAAAGGAAGGAACTCTCCCAGACCATGGATCTTTGAGAAAGTAAGTTAGAAATTACACATACTACACTTCTGCCCACATTCTGTACCCACGAAGTTAGTCACGTGGTCACACCTGGTTGCAACCATCGGCCCAGCTAACATTATTTTTCTATGGAAGAAGAAATAGATTTTGGTTGATAGCATAAAGCATTTAACAAAAAACAAATAGCACTTCTCTTTTCCGTTTGAATTTTGAAGCTATTGAGAAATAAGGAAGAAATATGAAAATTTGTCATCATTACAAATGGTAACTTAGCCCAAAAGTCAAACAGGGATCACCTGCTCTATTCCCCAGTCTTACATCTAGACCTTAGAATGGACTATTGTGAGATGCTCTGAGCTGGCAGAGCCAGCCTAGTTTTCCATGTCACTGCCTCTTACACTTTCAGCCAAAGGAAAAAAAATGGGAAAAAATATAATCCCTTGTGCCCAGGACCACTGATGGATTTGTTTCACATATTTGAAGAATGTGGACAGTGGCTGTCACCCACTTGGCCTTTCTCCTATGGAGGGATGAGCAAGATAAAATGTTGGCCAATAAAACTTAGGAGCATTTACAGCAGATAGACTGGCTCAGTGCAGAAGTGGTGCCTTAAGATAATGTGATGATGACTCTGAATACTGGTTTTAATCCTGTCTGCCTTTCCAGAGGCTATGGCAGTGTCTTCATTATCATTCTCTTTGACACTGCTTTTGTAAAATTATTTGCAATGTCCATGACATTTTTTGTTTGTCGGCCCCTCTCATATTCCCAATCCTAGTTGTCTAACATATTGTACTGTTTCCTATCTTATAGATTCTCAGTTTTCTTGGCTGGACCAGAGAACCAAGAGGGCACCCAGTGTGATGACTTGAGAACTGATGTGTGGACACCAGAGAAACATTGCCCCAAATCTCTTATAAATAAGTGGGTGGGACTGTGGGAAGGTTGTTAAGTCCTTTCTTTTGTAGGTGGGGTTATATTGACACTTATGTCAGGGCTACCAATCCTCATAGCCTGATCAGAAAACTCCACTTATGCATAGAGATGAAGAAATAGAGCCAAAAGGCAAAGCTGCCTGTACAGGTCACAGAGGCAGTAGTGGGTACAGAATCCAAGCTTTGTACTTCTGAATTAACAACACTTTCAATGAGTAAATTTTCCCCAGGCCATCATTCAAGGGCTTTGCCATATTGCTTAATCCAGATTATCTTGCTGACTCATGATACATCCCATAAGGTAAATATAATTGTCCCAATTGACACATGATGAAAGTATTCTAAAAAAGCAATCAAAATGACCAAGATGATTGTGGTAGACAGACTAATGCCTCCCCCGCCCCAACTGCCAAAGATGTTCATATTTGAATCCCCAGACTAGATAGCAAAAGACTTCGTAGATGTTATTAAGATGGAGATAGGAAGGCTATCCTTGATTATCTTGGTGTATACCAAGTTCCTATGAGGAAGGCAGGAATGTCAGGGTCAGATAAAGAGATGTGATGACAGAAGCGTAGGTCAATGAGAGAGAGAGAGAGAGAGAGAGACAGAGAGATTTAAAGATACTCTGCTGCTTGCCTTGAAGATGGAGGGCCACAGGCCAAGGAATATAGGCAGCTTCCAGAAGCTGGAAAGGGCAAGGAAACCAAGCCTTCCCTAGTGCTTGAAGGCAGCTCTACCAACACCTTGATTTTAGGATTTCTGACCTGCAGTACTACAAAATTATACATTTGTATTGTTTGAAGCCACAAAATTTGTGGTTATTTGTTACAGCATCAATAGAAAACCAACACCATGGTTATAAATTTTCAGAAGGCAGGGGAGCCATTATGAGGAAAATATTTACTCTGCCATTATAATACTATATAGAGAAGAATAGACAAGCTGTTCTCCATATCTCTTCTTGGCCTTTCTGCAGGGGAGGATCAGGAAGGTCTGGCAGTGTTCCCCATCCTTCCTCTCCACCCTTAGACACATCTGGGCCTGCAAAAGGACCTCCACTTTATGAGGATGATAGTGGTGCCTGATGGGCTCCAGCCTTGCTTTGGCATTGCAAAGAAATGTGCAAGAACACAGCCAACTCACAGCTTCATTACAGCTTTGGCTTTTCCAGATGTTTAGCTCATGTCAGAAGCCAGGAAATACATTGCTTACAGCCCCACATGTGTTTCTGAAGAAGGTCCTGATAAATGTGTCTGATCTTTCCAAATAACCCAAAAAACTGGCTTAATTCCTAGAAGAAACATTGCTTTATTTCAGTAAGTTAGACATTACACAAGTAGCGTCAGATATGCATCTTTAAGTGTTTGTTCTGCATTTAAAATTAACAAAACTATTTTGCACATCCTTTTACAGCCATGCATTTAAAGTGCTTGAGTATGAAAAGTTTTGGGTTTTGTTTTTTTTTCCTGGTAGGTACCATGATGTGATCATGTACTCATGTCTAATAAAGATCATTAAAAAAGAATAAGTGGCAAGAAGCATATGCTTAAGAAATAGAATTTATAAAAAAGGGAGGAAGCCACCCAAAACTATCAGAAAAGCTTTTTTTCTTTTTTCTGAAGATAGTACAGCATACATTTGTTCAATGCATTATTTGCACAGCAATTTCCTATCCATTTTCAGAATTAATTTTGACTACTCTAGTATAAGGGGAGTTTTTACTGAAAACAATCAAAAAATATTATTCAGCACACATAGCGACTAACAGGTGGCATCAAAGACTCTGCTCAAGTCATCTGTCTTCCAAGTTCAAATTTTGATTATTTTTTTTCCAAGTTCTAACTTAAAAAAAAATATTTCAAGGTGGTCTCTGATCGGGTACAAGAGTTGAATCGTCGATTTAACTACATGCACCAAGCAGCTACAATTTCTCTTGAAGGTCAAGTGCTCAACTGGGTTAACTCTCAGATAGCAAGGCAGGATTACTACTTTGGAATCTATTGAGGACTTACTATTGAAAAGTTATTATCACTATAGTTGAGTAAATTGAGGCTAGAATGGGAGATAATTAATGCTTATTCTACCTAAAATGCTCCTCATTTGTCTAGCAAATAAAACCAAATTTAAGATTTGGCCATTTGACTGACCAATCATTCAGAAAGTTTCCCTCCTTTATTAAAGTGAAATATAAAATTAAATATCTCCCACTGAACATTCATCAGCTAAGATGTTCATGATGGCTCCTCGCTCTTGACAGAACTGAATCTTTCCTGGAAAATTAACGTGTGCCTCTCTGCACAAAGTCCATTTGTAAAATTTATACTCACATTTGTGTATTTATCAAAGTTCTTAATTGAAAAATGGACATTGCAAGACTTACATCAGTATCTATTTAAAACAGAAGTATGACAACACTTAGATAATAGACTCCCATGCTTTCTTTGAAATCACAGCTACAGCATTTAAAAATTCATTTAAAAGTCATCTTACCAAACAGATTTAATAGTACAGAAAGGAGCTCTGACTTCTGTTTTTCTTCCATGTTCCAAGTATTCAATATACAATTTTTCACTAGCCTTTCAGTATTTGAGGAAGCCACACTTTTTTTTGAAATAGATTGACCAGAATTGTATTCTGGCTGTGGTATGCAAGAGCTTTGAGTTAATGTCTATTGTTTCCTTTGCTAGAACTTTCTTCACAATGACATTTTTAAAGCTATTTTAGTCTTAACAGCACATCAAGTCAATGTCTTCTGAAACTACAAAATGTTTTTAAATGCATGGTTTTTATAGAATATGAGTCACACAAGATGTCAACATGTGGATTTGATGATCAAATAAGTTTGGGAAAACTTAGGCAAAGAAAAGTTAATCAGATACCCTTTATTACAGGTCTCTAATGTGTTACTGCATATCATCATTATCCAAGAGAGGGAACTGGTGTTTAATATTTTCCAAACTTACTTGACGATGGAACCATCTTCAGAGCTCATCCAATGATGTTAGTTATTCCAAGGAAAATACTTTGAGAAAATTCTGAACTGTGGTAAAAGATCCTAGGATCTTCTCTTGGACTGTTCCTATGGTTCAGAGTCCTATTATTTTTTTTTCAACGTTTATTTATTTTTGGGACAGAGAGAGACAGAGCATGAACAGGGGAGGGGCAGAGAGAGAGGGAGACACAGAATCGGAAACAGGCTCCAAGCTCTGAGCCATCAGCCCAGAGCCCGACGCGGGGCTCGAACTCCCGGACCGCGAGATCGTGACCTGGCTGAAGTCGGACGCTTAACCGACTGCGCCACCCAGGCGCCCCAGAGTCCTATTATTTTATAGGTAAGATTAGAATAGCTATGGTATGCCCTTTTACATTAAACTTATCTGCCATTTCTCTGCCTAAGCACATAGATTCCCCAATCCAGTTTTTTAATATGTGGAAGAGTTTAATGTTATTTCCACACCCAAAGTACTCACTGTATGGTCTCTTAGCTGTATCACATATAAACATACTCGAAATTTTTCTTTTAGTCAAGATTAACCATCACAAAACTCTTTGTGGTTTAGGCATGTTATTTTCACCATCCTCGCAGAGAGTTTCATTGAGTTTTGTTTTGGTGTTTTTGATCTGAATTTTTATTGCGGGGTACTAGGAAAAGCAGTTTTAAGAAATTACGGCATTTACAGTAGGGGATGTATTTAAGTCCCTTAGAAAGGATCCATATGCTTTCTTAGTGTTAGAACTAGGAAAACAGCATGTTTTCTCCTCATCAAACTGTAATTGACTCTCTTTTTATTTTGAACACCAGGCAACTTAAAACCAAATCATAGAACAACTAGAACAATGATTTATGCCTTTAGAGCTTGCACATTTGGGTTACATTTTTATCTCTCCCTAACTTGCATTAACCTCCTACTCTAGTTTATATTGTTACTGCTTTATTTTGCATTTATTTTTCTTTTCACGCTATCCTATTTTATTTTATGTGTTCTCATTCTAACCAAATTCATTTTTAGTTCTTGGAATAATTTTTAAGAATGTAAAAAAAGAAAAGAAAGAAAAATAATTCTGGTTCCAACCGTGACTACTACACGCTGCGGTATTGGCTATAACTGGTGCTGTGAGATCATTTAACATTCATCGTTTAATTTGGAATACAATGTCAATGATGCTCATGACATGATTGTTTTCCTGGTTTTATAATGGTGCCAGTGTACACGTTAGAAGATTCAAATTCTTTAATCTTCCTTAATTGCTTCAGTTAAAAATCTCCAAGTGCCTAAAAGTTTGACACAAACCATCGAGATAGTTATGAATGAGGAGCTCAATCAAGCTGGAAATGTAGGAGGTTCCTGAATTCCCCTTCTCCCCCACACACATCAGATCTATAGTTACAAAGCAATTACCAATGAACGAAATCTAGAAACTAATGAACAACTCCTACACATTAGGCAAATGAGAAAATACCAACATCAAAATGGGCAGGAAAGGCTGAGGTACACTTTGCCATAAACCCTACCCCTGGCACAACACCACACATTTGGGAGGGAACTCCCAACTCTCAGCTTCTCCCTGAGGAGCACAGGGTTTGGACCTAACATTTAGTACTTAACTTTTAAGACTTTCAACTGAGGGACAGTCCCCCAAAACATAAAGCTAACTAAGACTGTGTCCATACCAACAGCAAACAAAGGAGCAGTTGTTAACATTGTGGAAGCACTTGCTGTTAAGGCTCTGCCCCTAGGATTCAGTGCAGAGAGAGCAGGCAAAATTGCCCGTCATTTAGTCTTTGTCTGAAAGCGTACATCTGCAAACTTTGAAAGCTGCTGCCTCAGTCAGGCTTCTAACTTAGCATACATATAGGGGCTGGCTGCCCTCATCCCTGAAAACCAAGGAAACTGACCAACACCTCTCCCACTGACTGCTTGTAATCTTCTCCAAGCCACCAGTATCTCCCTAGAAGGAGCATGTATAAATGTCCATGCCCCAGCTTTTGCAGCTTCTGCCCAAAGGGTGAATCCCTGGTATGCCTACTGTAGTGGTTAAGGGGTTTCCACTTACAAATCCAGTAAGACTATAGAAGTCAGTCAGGATCACCTTCCTATGGCTATATACCTGAGCCCAGGATAGACAAAGAATGACAGAACATCCATCTCCTTGTTTTTCCCTGAAAGGGACTTAACTGCATACATTTTCAGCGGCTGCCTGAGCTTCCAGCTTCCGTTTAATCTACATCTGGCACTGAAGGCACTCCTTTCCTTTTGGACACTGATAGGTCTTGGCATGCCTTCAACTACTGGGATTCACTAAGAACAAAAAGGCAGCTTGGACAATCACAAAGGTTGAAAGAAAACTGAGAGCCCAGGCCAAACTGATAGATAAGGTTTATCTCCTACTTGAGGCCACTCTGTTAAGACCTAGAAGGTGGATGTTTTATCTAATGCACAGAAACCAACAAAAAGGCAAGCAAAATAAAGAAACCAAAGTATGTTTCAAACAAAAGAACAAGATCAATTTCCAGAAATAGATTTTTAATGAAAAAGATGTACATAATCTACTTGATAAATAACAATCATGAAGATATTCACCAAGATCCAGAGAGCAAAGTATGAGCAAAGAATTTCAACAAGAACAAAAAAATAGAAAATATTAAAAATTACCAAACAGCAAGCACCTGAGTGACACAGTTGGTTGAAAGTATGACAGCTCAGGTGATGATCTTGCGATTTCAGAGTTTCAGCACCACCTCGGTTTCACTGCTGTCAGCCTGTCGATGGAGAACCTGTTTCTGATCCTCTGTCCCTCTCTCTCTGCCCCCCTCCCCCTTGCACTCTCTCAAAAATAAATAAATATTTTTAAAAAGTCTACCAAACAGAAACCATAGAATTGAAGAATAAATTAACTGAAAAATTCAATAGAGGGATTCAATAACAAACCCAATCAAATGAAAGAAACAATCAGTAGACTCAAAGACACAGCAGTGGGATTCATCCAATTAGAGTAGCAAGAAGAAAAATCAAGGAGAAACAGTGAAGATAACTGAAGGCAATTATTGGACACAATCAAGCAGACCAGACCAATATTCACATGATAGAGGCTCTACAAGGAGAAAAGAGAGAGAAAGAGGCAAAAAGCTTATTCAAAGAAGTAGTGGCTGAAAACTTCCCTCATCTCAGGAAAGAAATGCACATCCAGGTGCAGATCCAGGAATCCTATAGAATTCCAAATGAGAAGAATCTGATGATATCTACACCAAGACACATTATAATTAAATCACCAAAAGTTAAAGACAAGGAAATAATCTTAAAAGCAGCAGTAAAGAAGTAAGTTGTTACATACAAGGGAACCCTCAAAAGACTATCAGCAGATTTTTCAGCAGCTACTTTGCAGGCCAGAAGGGAATAATAAGATATATTCAAAATGCTGAAAGAAAAAAAAAAATACCAACATGAATACTCTACCTTGCAAAGTTGTCCTTCACAAGTGAAGGATAAATCGTTTCCCAAACAAAATCAGAAGGTATTCATCAACATGAGACTAGTCTTACAAGAAAGGTTAAAGAGGGTTCTTCAAGCTGAACCAAAAGGATGCCAATTAGCAAAAGGAAAAAGATGATATAAAATTCACTGGTAAACATAAATATATAATTAAATTCAGAATACTCTAATGTGGTAAATGTGGTAGGTAAGTCACTTACAACTCTAGTATAAAGATAAAAGTTATTAAAAAGAACCATAACTATAATCATTTGTTAATGGATACACATGGTAAAAATGTATAAATTGTGACATCAAAACATAAAATGTTGGGAGAGTTAAAATTCAGAGCTTTTGTATACACTCAAAGTTAAGTTGTTACCAGATTAAAATAGACTGATATATATATATATATATACACACACACACACACACACACATATATATACATATCTATGTGTGTGTGTGTGTGTGTGTGTATATATATATATATATATATATATGTTTTATGTATATAGCATATATGCCTCATGATAACCACAAAGAGTAAATACACAAAGATAAAGCTAAGCACACCACCATAAAAAAATCTTCAAATCACAAAGGAAAAAAGGAACAAAGGAACAAAGGATTTCTAAAATAACCAGGAAACAGTTAACAAAATGGCAATAGTATGATCATACCTATCAATAATTACTTTATTTTTTTATTTTTTTTTAACGTTTATTTGTTTTTGAGAGACAGAGACAGAGTATGAACAGGGAACGGGCAGAGAGAGAGAAAGACACAGAATGTGAAGCAGGCTCCAGGCTCTAAGCTGTCAGCACAGAGCCTGACGCGGGGCTCGAACTCACAAATGGTGAGATCATGACCTGAGCCGCAGTCGGACGCTCAACCGACTGAGCCACCCAGGCGCCCCTATCAATAATTACTTTAAATAAAAAGGAAGTAGGGGTGCCTGGGTGGCTCAATCAGTTAAGCATCTGACTCCAGCTCAGGTCACAATCTTGTGGTTTGTGAGTTTGAGCCCCACGTGGGGCTCTGTGCTGGTAGCTCAGAGCCTGAAGCCTGCTTTGGATTCTGTCTCTCCCTCCCTCTCTCTACCCCTCCCCCACCTCCTCTCTCTCTCCATATATCTCTCAAAAATAAATAAACATTAAAAAAAAGGATTAAAATTCTCCAATCAAAAGACACAGAGTAGCAGAATGGATATAAAAATAAGACTGAATTATATGTTGTCTACAAGAGACTCCCTTTAGCTTTAAGGACACACATAGGCTGAAACTAAAGGGAGAAAAAAGCTATCTAATGCAAATAGAATCCAAAAGCAAGCAGGGGTAACTATACTTAATATCAGACAAAACAGACTTTAAGCCAAAACTGTAATAAGAGACCAAAAATATTGTTATACAATGATAGAGTGGTCCTTTTAACTGGAGAATATACCACTAGTAAATATTTATGCACTCAGCATACGAGAACCTAAATATGTAAAACAAATTTAACATCTAAAGGGAGAAAAAATAATAATGGAGGGGTACTTTAAAATCTGACTTTCAACAATGGATAGATCATTTAGGCAGAAAACAAATTAAAAAATGAACTCAAACTACACTTTACAAAAGTTATACCTAACATATATTTATAGAAGTTTCCATTCAAAACAGAACACATTCTTCTCAAATGTACACAGAATATTGTCCGGCCTAGAACTTATGTGAGGTCACAAAACAAGTCTTAATAAATTTAAGAAAATTGAAATATATCAAACATTTTTCCCAACCACAATGTTAAGAAACTAGAAATCAATTAAAAGAAGAAAACTGATGGGGCACCTGCGTGGCTCAGTTGGTTAAATGCCCAACTCTTGATTTCAGCTCACGTGATGATCTCATGGTTTGCAAAATTGAGTCCTGTATTTGCTCAGCGCTCATAGCACAGAAACTGCTTTGGATTCTCTCTCTTGCTCCCTCTCTGCCCCTTCCCCACTTGTGCTCTGCTCGCTCGCTCTCTCTCTCTCTCTCTCTCTCTCTCTCTCAAAATAAACATTACAAAAGAGAAGAAAACTGAAAAATTTAGAAATATGTATAAATAACAGACTCCTGAAACACCAGTGACTCAAAGAAGAAATCAAAGTGCAATAAAAAAACATCTTGAGACAAATGTAAATGGAAGCACAGCATACCAAATTTATGCATTGCAACAAAAGCAATTCTGAGAACAAAGTTAATAGCAATAAACATTTACACTATGAAACGAGAAAGATCTCAAATAAACAACGTAACTTTACAGCTCAAGAACTAGAAAAAGAACAATAAATAAGCTCAAAGTTATAGAGGAAAAGAAATGACAAAGATCAGAGTGGAAATAAATAAGATTGAGACTAAGAAGACCATAGGAAAAATTGATGAAGCCAAGAGCTGGGTTTTGAAAAGATAAACAAAGTAGACAAATCTTTAGCCAGGCTCAAGGAAAAAAAAAAAAAGAAAGAAAGAAAGAAAGAAAGAGAACAAGAAAGAGAGAGAGAGGATTCAAGTAAATACAATTAGAAATGAAAGAGGAAACACTTCAAACTGCTAAAACAAGAAGTACAAAAAACTCTTAAGAGACTACCATGAACAATTGTGTGCCAATAAATTAGACAACATAGAAGAAATGAATAAATTCCTTGAAACATACAACCTACCAAGACTAAATCATGAAGAAATAGAAAATCTAAACAGACCAATTATTAGCAAGGAGACTGAATCAGTAATTAAAAACTCTTCAACAAATACAAGTCCAGGACCAGATGGTTTCACTGGTGAACTCTACCAAACATTCTTAGAAAAATTACTATCAATCTTTCTCAAATTCTTCCAAAAAAAAAAAAAAACAAACAAACTGAAGAGAGAAAACTTCCAGACCCATTTTATGAGGGTAGCGATACTCTGATTCTGAAGCCAGGTAAGGACACTATGAGAAAAGAACATTACAAGCCAATATCCCTGATGAGCATAGATGCAAAAATCTTTGATAAATATTATCAAACTGAATTCAACAGTTAAAGGATCACAACACCAGAATCAAGTGGCATTTATTCCAGGGACGCAAAGACTGTTTAACATTTATAAATCAATCAGTGTGAAACACCACATTCATAAAATGATGGCTACAAATTGTATGATCATTTCAATAGATGCAGGAAAAGCATTTTACAAAATAAAATATCCTTTCATGATAAAAATCACTCAACAATCTATGTATAAACAGAACATATCTTGACATAATAAAGGCTATATATGACAAGCCCACAGCCAACATGACACTTCATAGTAAAAAGCCAAAACTTTTCCTATAAGATCAGGAATAAATCAAGAATGCCCACTCTTGGTACTTACATTCATTGTAGCATTGCAAGTCCTAGCCAGAACAATCAGGCAAGAAAAATAAATAAAAGCCATTCAAATTAGAAAATATGAAGTAATAATTTTCTCTATTTTAAGATGACAGGATATTCCATATAGAAAACCCTGAAGATAACACTCAAAAATTGTTAGAATAAATGAATTTAGTAAAGTTGCAGGATACAAAAATAAACAAAAATCAGATGAATTTCTGTATACTAACAATGAATTATCAAAAAAAAAGAAATTAAGAAAACAATACCATTTGCAACTGCATCAAAAAGAGTAAAATACGTAGGAATAAATTTAAGGAAGTGAAAGATCTAAGCAGTGAAAACTATATTAATGAAAGAATTGAAAAATGGCATAAATAAATGTAAATCTATTCTATGTTCACGGATTTAAAGAATTAATATTTTAAAATGAAAATACATGCAACACAATCTACAGGTTCATTGCAATCCCCACCAAAATTCAAATGACATTTTTCACAGAAACAGAAAAAAAAAACCCTAAAATATGTATGGAATCACAAGAGTTACTGAGTAGCCAAGGAATCTTAAGAAAAAGCTAGAGGCTTTCAAACTACATTACAAAACTATAGCCATTAAAACTGTATGGCATTGGTAAAAGAACAGCCTCATAGATCAATGGAGAAGAGTAAAGAGCCCAGAAATCAGTCTTTGCATAAATGATCAACTAACATTTGATGAAGGTTCTAAGAATACTGAATGAGGAAAGGATAGTGTCTTCAATAAATGTTACTGGGAAAACTGTATATTCACAAGCAAATAAACGAAACTGTACTCCTATCTTATACTGTACATAAAAATAAAATAAAAGTGGATTAAAGATTAAAAGTGCAACCTGAAACCTTAAAACTCTTAGAAGAAAAACATAGGGAGTAAGCTCCTTAACTTTGGTCTTGGCAATGATTTTTTGGACTTGACACCAAAAGTAAAGGCAACACAAGTAAAACTAAGCAAGTGGGACTACATTGAACTGAAAACATTCTTCTCAGCAAAGGAAACAATTGACAAAATCCCAAGGCAACCTATACCATGGGAGAAAATATCTGCAAACCCATATCTAATAAGGAGTTAACATCCAAAATACACAAGGAACTCATAAAACTCAATAGCAAAAAAGCAAAGAACCAAATTAAAAAATGGAGAAAGGACCTGAATAGACATTTTTTTTCCAAAGAAGATATTCAGCTGGCCAACAGGTACATGAAAAGATGCTTAACATCACTAATCATCAGGAAAACGCACATCAAAAGTATAATGAGATATGACCTCACACCTGTTAGGATGGTTGTTATCAAAAAGCCAAGAGGTAACAAACGCAGGCAACAATGTGGGGAAAAAAAGTCACCTTTACACACTGTGGGAATATGAATTGGTATAGCCAGTATGGAAAGTAGTATGGAGGTTCCTCAACCAATTAAAAATGGAAATATCCTATGATTCCAAATCCTACTTCTGGGTATATATACAAAAGATATAAAACCATTATCTTGAAGAAGTATCTGTACTCCCTTGTTCATTGCAGAATTGATCACAACAACTAAGGTATGGAAACAACCTAAGTGTTTGCTGAAGGATAAATGGATCAAGAAAATGTGTTATATAAATACAATGGAATATTATTCAACCTTAAAAAAGAAGGAAATCCTGTCATTTGAAACAATTTGGATGACCTGGAAAGCATGACCTGGGGAAAAAAAGACAGACAGAGAAAGACAAATATTTCAATATGTTGACTAAAAATAAAAAAAGTCAAACTCAAAACCCAAAGAGTAGAAAAGTAGATGCCAGTGGCTGGAGTGTGGGAGAAATAGGGAGAAGTTGGTAAAAGGGCATAAACTTTCAGCTATAAGATGGATAAGGTCTGAAGATCGAATGTATGACATGCTGACTAGAGGTGATCATACTCTATTTTATAGTTGAAATTTTCTAATAGTAGAACTTAAATGTTCTCATCAAAAAAGGGAGGATTGGGGTCAATGTGTGAGGTCACATATGTGTTAATTAAGTCAATGAGGGGAATCCTTTCACAATCCATCCGTCCTTCAAATCCTAACATTGTACACTTGAAATATCTTATAATTTTATTGGTAAATTTCACCTCAATAAACTTTTAAAAAAAGTTAGCCATCAATAGTAGACACTGTCTTTATGAGGGTAGCATAGAGTTTCCCCAACAGCTTAAAAGAAATGCCCCCTCTGTCCTGATGTGGAGCATGGTTTCTCTCTTGGGGCATCAGTGACATTTTGGAACAGCTAATTCTTCCTTGTCAGGACAGCTGGTCTGTGCATTGTCAGATGCTTAGCAGCAACCCTGGCCTCTATCTAGGAGATGCCAATTACAGCCCCACCAGGAGTATGACAACCAAAAATTTCTCCAAATACAGCCAAGTGCTCCCTGGGAGTCAGGAGAGGGGGTAGGAAATTGCCCTTAAAACCAGTAATAGAAGAAGGAGCATTTCAGAAGGATGCAGTTTTATGTGTTGGTAATGGCCCAGGAAATCGAATTAAATGGTAGAATTTTCTGAGAGGTCCTATGTAGCTCCTATAGCAGTCTCTTTTCCAAGTGGCCCCATGAAATTAGTAAAGAGCTCTTTGTTCTGTTGATCCTGGCTAGAATAGATCACCTGGTAGAGAGTCGGTTCAAAGGGAGACAATTATTCACAAGACCAAGAAGAGAAGCCTTGATGCAGTAAATTATGCGCAATGATAATATGTTTATTATCAAACAGTAGGATTAATAATATCAACATTGTTCATCTTCATTATTTGCTTCAGCTTAGAAAATATATGTCCGATGTAAAAGACCAAACATGAATCATGTTTGCAAAAGTTGTACCTGCTGTTGTAAAAACATCAGAGTAAAGGAATGCATACAACAGTGAAAGTACCATCTCCGCTCACCGCTCTGCTTCCTAATGGCCTGCTGTATTTATCTATCTATCTATCTATCTATCTATCTATCTATCTATATATATATATATTTTAATTTTCTATTCATAAGCAATCACATCCATGTATTGTGATGTTTGCATGTGTGTGAAGCTTTTTTGCTTCATATAATTCAATTTTTTTTCTTTCTAGGAATTTGGGTAGTCATTTATTGTATGCATATGTCACAAATTATCCAATCTGTCCCCTATTAGTGGGAATTTAGGTTATCATTTTTACTATTTTACTAAAATGTGGAAATAATCATCTTTATGTTTACATCCTTGTATGCTTTTGGAGATATTACTGTTTGCTAAATTCTTAGTATTGCAATATTAGCATCAGAGGATATGTAGATGTAAAGTAATGAAAGGTAATTGCCAAATTGCTCTCAAAGATTGTAGCAATGCAAATCCTACTACAGTGTTTAAAAATGTACCAAGTATTAATAACTATTCTATGATTTTTACCATTATGATAAAAGACATACTGGGGTGTGTTTTTTTCCCCCACAACAGATGGTACATATTTCAAAAAAAAACAGCCTCAGAGAGGTAGATATTTGCCTCAGTTTATAGAGATAGTAAGTGACAGAGCTGAACAGCTGGGTAGCTTGGTTCCCCAATTCATGCTCTCTTCCTCCCGCAGGGATTTTCAAGCCAGGCTGAGCACCTGAAACACCCACAGAGCTGTAAAAAAATTGAGATTTGCTTCTCCATAGATGCATCTTTGTTTTTTAAATTCCCTGGTTGACTCAGAAGAACAGGTGTTTCTCTGCTTACATATAGGAGATTTTTTCTGAAGTTAACATTGTAAACAGAGCAGATGGCCTTCTGGGAATTTAACCTCCATTTGTCTTTTCTACATGTGCCCTGTTCACAGAGGGGCATGAGGTGACTCTTGTGCCACATTAGCAAGGAATCAAAATAAACTTTGTCCTTCTTGGAGAACGCAAGGGCTAGTTTTTTCTAAGGTCCAACCTCTTCCTCATGGGACAGTAAGAATGGACTAACTAATCTGTGGAGAGTCCCAATGGCCCAAGCAGGAAACTGAACACATCTGGGCTGCAAGGCCAGCCAGAATGTGTGTGAGTAGCACCCGACATGAGCAACAGCTCCAGGTCTGCAGTAGCCACTAGCCTGGATGCCCCCTCAGGTATCCCACCTCACCACCTGCCATGGAAGCAAGACAAAAGCCCTCTGAGATCTTGAATGAACTGGAAAGAGGAAGTAACACTTGCGTTTAGCTCACCTAGTGGTTGGCAGCTGGACCAAGTTCTAATTTGATTTGGGAGGTGAAGAAATGTTACATTATTTCTATCTCCAGATCATAGAGCAGTTTATACCTGGCTACTTGCACCATAACAAACCTATTTTTTGTGGGAAATGGTTTACAGTAAAAACAAATTTTACTTTTATGCTTTAATTAATTCCCATTTCCAGAGAAAAAATAACTTTGAGGGTCCCCCCAGTACTTCACAGGAACAGAGATGTGGCGGTGTCCATGATTTGGCTCACGGTTGTGATCCTACAGCCTCCTGAATTGTGCACACAGAAAAGCAAAAGATTATCTCCCCAAATTACTCTCCAGACGTAGCTCTTGAAAAAAGCTGAACTGCAGAACCTTTTCATCCTTGTCAGTTGTGCTGAAAGCTCTTCCTACACCTGTACCCAGCCTTTCTGGTTTCAAAGGAAGCGGGCCACTTCTGCTTTGGGACTCAAGTGGGGTGACCAGAACCAAGTAGGCATTGCCCAGGAGTCCCCAGGCAGAGCCTGCTTGTGCAGACAATGGCAGTGCTTGATAATGGATAATTTATACATGATGTTCAGGCAACCAAGACGGCAAAGAATGTCCCTATAAAGAGTAGACCTGAGTGCCAAGTGAGAGAGGCACACCCCAGACTTGAGTAGGCTCATTTTCAAGGTTGGAGGTGGAATATTTTGCATAAGAATTCAGTGACTATTAATTAACACGGGGTAGTGCATCTATGACTAGAAATCCTCTTTTTCTCAAGTTTACACGCATCAGGACAACTCAGTTATAAGTTATGTGTGTAGTGGAGAAAAATACTATTTTCCCTCCTTTGTCAGAAGCGGAAAAGAACTTTCAGATCCTCTCATCCCTCCCTCTTTCCTCTTACAAATGACAACGCTAAAGCTGAAAGGGTAAACCAACTTGCCTAATGCAACACAACTAGTAATCAACAAATGCTCATCTATTTTGATAAGAGTAAAATCCATTTCATTCACACTATCAAAACTTAGGCCTTCATTAGCACAGAATGAAGACATCTAGCAGTGCTTCTTAATCTTGAACACACATAAGAATTCCGCACTCTTAGATAATGTTAGAATGCAGATTCTGCTTCAGTAGGTCCAGGCTGGGCCTGAGACTCTACATTTCCAACAAGCTCCTAGGCAGCTCCCAAGTTGCTGGCCTACGCTTTTGAATACCAGGTGTTTACAGGCAACACCCTGGCCTGGTGTGTGTGGACCCGAGCCTCCAGCAGGAAGGTATGCAATACTTTCAATGGAGAACTATTCTTTCCTGATATGGTAACGAGTTGTCCCATCAGAGAATTCTTTTGGTATGGTTAAGGTGAATGCAATTGCTCCTGAGAGCTTCTTTCAGAAAAAAAGTAAAACTAAGAAGATGAATCGTTTCAATGTCTTCTATTTGTGTAAATGCTCAAATTGGATTCCTGTGTGTCCTTGGCAGAGGAACCGTCTCATAATTAAGACAGTTCACATCTGTATCTCCCACTCAGTCTGAGCATGCTTTGCTTCCTCTTAAGTAAAAATCAACATTGCAAAATCGCAACTAGGCAACTAGCAAAACGTTGCCAGGAAATACAAGTGCTAGATTTCGCTCCTAACAAGTTCCCATCCCTAACCCACGTCATTCTTTCCTACATGCATTCATTCATCACTCACGGGTTTCTCAACCTCGGCACTGTTGACATTTTCGGACCAGACATTTGTTGTGGAGAGCTGTCCTATGCATCATAGGATGTTCAGCAACATCTCTGGGCTCTAGTCATCTCTTAGTTTGGGTGCTATATCCTAGTATTATAGATTTGATGGCTTAAACACTACACACTTATTTCTCACAGTTGTGGAGGCTAGAAGACCATGACTAGGGTGCCAGCATGAACGAGGTTTTGGTCAAGGCCCTTTTCCTGATTTAGAGACTAGCATCTTCTCATTGTATCCTCCCTCATATGGCAAAAAGAGAGTAAGAGCTAGCTCTGCTTCTCTTCTTAGGAGGACACTAATCCCATTATATAGGGGTTTCATGACCTAATTACCTCCCCAAGAACCCATATCCAAACACCATTAACCTAATGTGAATGAATGAGGTATGTGAACATATGAATCTTGATGGGACACAAATAATCAGTCCATGGCAACCCACTAGATGCCTATAGCACAACACCACCAGTTGTGACAACCTTAAATGTCTCCAGATATTGACAAATGTCCTCTAGAAGGCAAAATCACCCTGAATTGAAAACTGCTGCCTTAAAAAATAATAATTCTATGTTGGCAAAGACAATTAGCTTAAAACAGAGGTTTTAATTTTAGCATATAGAGTTAAGTAATTTTAAACCTGAAAGGAGTCTCGGAGCTTTACTGTATTTTGGGGTCACAACTGAAGTTAGGTTAAAAAAACATTATCATTAGGCACAATTCCTTCTGTTCAAATGGTAAATTCAAGGTATTCCATTTTTCAACGGCACCAATTCCAGCTAAATAAAATCCCATATTCTATGTCTAGATGGAGTTTTTGCTGATGTGGTAGGGCATGGAAAGAAATCAATACCATTCTCTGTTGTCATAAGTACAAGCTTAGAAAAGGTGAGCCCAGAGCTGTATGGAGGCTCCAACATGTTCCTAGATCAGGCACCATTCAGCTGGGTTGTGAAATGTCTTCATTGTACGTAAAGTGTGAAAATACAAACATCACTTCAAGATAAGTTCCCCACCCCCTACTCAGTGCTTGTGAGCCATCCAGCTAGCTAAATTCCAGAGTCCTTTGTATTTACTTTCAATGACAGTAGGTCAGCTTACAATATGCCCCATGTGATTTTGAAAGAGGCTTTCTCACTGCAATATTCGTGAAACATGTTTTACTAATACCCTATTGACAAAAGGGAAAGAGAAAGAAAGCACGTGACAGAGCGAGGGCAATTTATCAGTTTTTGCCTTTTGGCAAATGCTCAACAACAATGATTTACTAAAGTAACCACTTGTTATTAGATTTGTTATCTCACTGGTAAAAGAACTCTGAAGTCAAACATATACTAAGTACTTAAAAACTCATTTCATGTTCATACATTCTCTAACATTATTAAAACGTGATGGCCTGGAAGGATGTCAGTGTCAACCCAAGTTATTTATGGTAGCTAATAATAATAGCTCGAGGCCCTGGCACAGGGCCAGGGTAAAGGGGCCCTTTTCCCGCCATCTCCTCTGCTGGAAAAAAAGGGAAAGCCTGTCTCTCTCAGCTCTGTACTGGGGGTGACATCCTTCACCTCCCACTGAATACAGTCTGCTGGCCTGCAGCTAACCCCCACCTCTATTCACACTCAGCTAATATTTCTCATACACCCACCATGTGCCAGATACTGACTCAGGCACTTCTACATCATTTATCCATCTTAATTTTTGTAATACATTCGGACAGTGCTGCGGAATGTAAGGAAAAACTGACATTAATAATGCCAAACCTATTTTAGAGTTCTTGGTGCACAAAAAAATTAAAATTCATTTTTTAACTTTGCAATTTTTACTTTATTTCATTAATTTGTATTTTAGCAAGAGAGAAAGAGAGCATGACAAGAGAGCCCGACGTGGTACTCGATCCCATAACCCTGGGATCATGACCTGAGCCTAAATCAAGAGTTGGATGCTCAACCAACTGAGCCACCCAGGGCCCTTTATTTTATTTGCTTTTTATCATTTACCTCCTTGCTTGATTTCTTTATGCAAAAAAATATACTCCCAACATTTAGACGCAAGTATCTGTTTTCTAAGTTGACTCATTTTTGAAATATTCTAGCATGATTCAATATTTAAGACTCATGAAGTAAATTTGCCCTTGATAAACCAAACATCCCTTGGTAAGATGACTAGCCACCTTTTATCTTCTTTTTAATTCTGAATCTTTAATTAGGTTTGTTACATAGCAGTAGAAAAAAACAGAAAAGTCATCAAGCTTGTCTAAAAATTAACGTAATAGGATGGGGAAGGACTTTTTGTGTTAACCACGAATTGCGGCTCATGCTATAAAGCTGGAAATGGGAGGTATTTTAAGTTTATCGATCCTAATGAGAACTGCCAAAAAAAAAAAAAAGGTGGGGGAGGGAGCAGACTAAGCAGCTGTAGCAGCTGAATAGACCCTTCTGCAATCAGCCCAGTCCCCAGTGTGTTTAAGGACTAGACTGAGACAGGATGGGGGGGGTGGGGGTGGGGGTGGTGGTGAGGAGGACAGAAGGAAGAACAGTGATGAATGCTTTGTAACAAGCAGCCTTCCCCTCCCTTTCCCACCATTCATCCCCAAGGAACATGAGACGGGTGAAAGGTGCTTCTAAGAGAATCATTCCTAGATATTAATTAGCAATTTGTACCAAAAAGGAAGGTATACGACCGAATTAATTTCACTTATCTTAGCTCACTACCTGTATTTGGTGGCAGCAGAAGGGAACTGAGAAGGGGGAAAATTATGTCACATCCTGCAATGATAGCCCAGAAGATGAGGATAAAGACACTTATTTTGCAAAATGTTATTTATCACTAAGAATAAAGAGGTGCTTGCTTCACCTCCATAGATCCTCAACCTACAGACTTGTTTATTTTGAGAAAGAGCGAAAGAGTGCGCATAAGCACAGGAAGGGCAGGCAGAGAGAGACAGAGACAGAGACAGAGAGAGAAACAGGAGAGAAAATCCCAAGCAGGCTCCACACTGTCAGCATAGAGCCTGACGCAGGGCTTGAACTCACAAACCGTGAGATCACGACCTGAGCCAAAATCAAGAGTCACTTAACCAATTGAGCCCCCAGGCGCTCCAACCTCAAGTGATTTTAAAACATACCTGCTGCCAAGCCCCTCTCCAGAAAAACTGACATCAGGATCTTTGGGGGTGAAGCCAAAAAGTTTTTTTTTTTTTTTAAGCCATCCAGGTGTTTCAAATATGGCAGCAGGTTTCAATAGAACTTCCAGAAAAAAGCAGCTCAGGGAAGCTGTCCAAGGACTAGGCTGAACAGTATGGGCTAAAAATACTGGGATAAAATAACTTCTAGCCTTATGATGGGAGGGAATATGGCATCCTGGGGCTGCTCTTATGTCTACTAGTCCTATAAACTTGGCCTCTGGGCCTCCAATTTTTGTCCTTAAAACGGCACTAGCATTATCACCTGTCTTCTGTGATTGCAGTGAAGAAGATAACCCACATAAGCTGTGAACTCTTCCTGGTAATGTTCAAGTGCTACAGAATGAGCTGCTGTTAGTATAAGGTTATCTTGGAAATTTACACTGCAATACTGCCATGTATCAAGTTCTTTTGGGTTTTTCGAGCACTTTATAAATGTATTTTATTTCAGCTATATTGCACTATCCAAACAACCATGCCAGACTGAAGTGCTGTTTATCAGATTTTTCTCAGTACCAGAAAAAGCTGTGCTTTGCCTGACCAACTAGTCTGTTTTCATTTTTCTTTTATTTCAATTTGGCTACTATGAATCTTGCAGTCAGTTTCTCTTTGCGTTAGCAGTTAGAAAACTAATGTGACCCATATCTCAAAACTAAATAAAACTGGCTTTATTATGGTCTCTGTTGTTTCACTTCCTTAAAATCTGAGCTTTGATTTTATACTTTTACCTGACATCTATGTACATTTTACATAGAATATTTTAAATGCTTTTATAACATCTGTTTTTGTAAGTTGACTCAAGTACTTTGTACAATGAAACCAGCTTAAGTTAATGACATTAGAAGCACTTTTCTATGATGAGATCCAGACTAATAGGTAATTGGTTAAATGAAAAATGCAGTGAAATGCAGAAAGTCATGAAAACATGATGTAGATATATATCTTCGGTTCTTTTTTAAACTTAAAACATGTAAATGTGCGACTTTTGATTGATCTTTTGATATGAAACCAAGTCCTGTCTTTAGACATAGAAATTTACCTTCTCAAACGATGGCACTTGTCACTTAACTTCTACCGTTATATCATCAGTTAGTTACTAGACCAATTTCTTTCTTCTTCCTCTCTCTTTCTCTTGGGTTCATGTGAGAGTGGGGAAGGGGCATAGAGAATAGGAGAAAGAAAATCCCAAGCAGGGTCCATGTTGTCACCATAGAGTCCAACTCGGAGCTTGGTCTCATGACCTTGAGATCCTGACCTGAGCCTAAACCAAGAGTCAGATGATTAAACAACTGAACCACCCAGGCACCCTAGACCGATTTTATTTTTAATGGAATGAGAACCCAGAGACACTTGCAAAGAAAGCATAGTACGTGCAGAATCTCTCTACAAGTGTTACTATTTCCTCCCTGATCGCTAACAACTTTCTTGCCTACACCTAATTCAAAGTATTTTTTTAATGACTCCCTTTCTCAAAAGGTTTTAAAAGTTTTAACTGAAATCTCATGTGTCCAGTATATTTCTTCCTTATTGCATTTACTTTTTGTAACATTTCTAATGACAGTTTGGGGAGAAATAAAATCAATCTCAGTCAAGATATAACTCAACTAACGGAAACAAGAGTGAAATGGATCTATTCATTGGGAGTGGTCTGTGTTCTGGAACTTTGATCTGGGTGTTTTAGACAGAATGAAGAGTCATGTATAAACTGTTGACATAGAGAAATAGCTAACTGAACAGTCCAGTATAAAATATATACCTAAATTTGGTAATGACAACATTCCAAAATATCGGAATACACACACATGTGGAAGAACATGAGCGGATTATCATGCATTTGTGTGTGTACATGTCTAGATGTGTGGGTATGTGCATGGGTTTCCCCACTGAAGATTCTTTTCCTTCTCTCCCTCTCATTAGTATTGCTCTTGCAAGGACATGTCAACACCTTTCATTTGGTAGCTATTTCCAGCATTGATGCAACTTTAGTTTTAATTTTTTTTAATATTTGCCATATAGTTCAAAAGGTGTTTCTTCAGCTGACATTTGCTATTTGCTGTTTCTTAGTATTTCAGGGAATATTTCAGATTTTTCCCTGAAGTAAAAAAAAAAAAAAAAAAAAAAAAAAAGGTTGTAACACATAATCTTAGGCAGAGCACATTCTTCATCTTCAGGGCTCTTTTTTAAATTTCTTGATCACTGTGCCTCAAATTGTACAGGAAGTAGTTCTTCACTTAGGGAATTAACTTCATAAAACAATTGATCTCCTCAAACTAGCGGGAAGATTTAACTTTGATTGAGTAATGAAAACTTTTACAGACTAAGAGGTCAAGTTCTACTTCTTTTGTGGTCAAGCAATTCACATAGCAACATGTCCCCCGAGACTTTGCAGGACTCTCAGAGGAAAGGAAATTCATGGGAGGATGGGAGAGATGGTCCTGGGGACAGGACAGAAATTCTCTCAGGTGAACTCACCAAGAAAATTGTACTTAAAATGAAAAGGATTTAAAGCTAAAGATTGTATCTAACGGCCGTTAATCCAACCAGGTTCTATCTGTAGAAATGTATAATGTTTTATGTGTAAAATATGGAACTTGGACCAAGAATACGCACCTGTAGGACCATGGAACACCAACTGTCAAGTTTCAAAAGGTAATTTAAAATGAATTTACCCAGGGTTACCGGATATTGAAGCACTCTTACATTCTCTCTACCAAACATCAGTACATATACTCTCTAATGCCTATCTGCATCCACCACTGCTCATCTTAATGATTAACATGACAAACAGAAAAGGAAATGAGTGGAAATATTTATTAACTGTATTTATTTAACCAGTATTAACCATAATTTAGCCATATTTAATCATATTAAGTTGAATCACAAAGTTCAACTGGATGAGAGCCAGTCCCTCCGCTCTATGTGGTCACACTGATTATTTCAGGGTTCTCAGAATGACTGGGCAGCTTGTATAACTGTGCTTTACTATTTTTAATCGTATAGTTCTTAATTTAGAGGTTTTATGATCAATCCCAAGATTTAGCCCAAAGCACTTTGTTCCATTGCTGAAGAGTATGTGAATATTCTATGGGTGGTGGATTTCTATTAAGAATGTCTATTAATTTTAAGTTAGTATATATGCCCCCTGAACATTTTAAACATGGGGAGAATTGTGAAATGTTTAGGAAAGCTACACACATGATAGCCAAGCATTTTAGTCCCCTTTTCTAGAGACCAAAGGATTAAATATTCATATTAAGGCAGAGTTGATCATTATTCACAGAAGGAATGTGAATTGGATGAATAATTAACATTTTTTGGATCAGAGCCTAATGAATCACCAACTGAAGAGTTAGAATGACCTGACGTTAGATCTTAGTATTTTAAAGCATGAAAACACTTAAGAGCATTGGTCAAGGGCTGTTCTTGCCTCCCAGGAAAAGCACTGAAGAATCCAATGGGGTACAGGGAGCTTATACCAGAACTCAGATTTAAGTTTTTATATGAATAGAAAACAGAGTACACTTTACTAACATTTGGTCCACTATTTGATCCTGATGCCATGGCTATTGGTGCATTTCCAAAGTCATGCACTGCATGTGAGTGTTCCAAGGGATAGGAGGACTCTCCACAACCCAAAAACATCCTTAGTTGTTTAAAACCTTTTAGAATGTAGAGACATTTTGCAATTTACCTATGAAAAGTTTTGTTACAATATTCTTCTAGATGTCAGAATAACCTGTCTTGATTTTACTAATACACTTCATTGCTTTTGTTTATGTTATAATGATTTTATCTACATTTTCCTTTAATAAATCTGAAGGTGACAAATTAAGAAAGTTCAAAAAAGGAATTGGTAGTTTCTCATCTCTAATTGAAAGGATCCAAATATCTCTACAAATTTTAGTTTAAGATGGTGCATTTCAGCTTTATCAGCTTTTAAGATGTAAGATACAGCATGTATTTTAAAAGCTGAAAAAAGTACATGTTGTATCTATGTCTCCAGAGGCAAGAGAATAAAAGCAAAAAATGAACTACTGGGACCTCATCAAAAGAGAAAGCTTATGCACAATGAAGGAAACGATCAGCAAAACTAAAAGGCAACCAACAGAATTGAAGATATTTGCAAACGACGTATCAGATAAAGGGTTAGTATTAAAAATCTATAAAAACTTACCAACTCAACACCCAGAAAACAAATAATCCAGTAAAGAAATGGGTAGAAGGCATGAATAGATCCTTTTCCAAAGAAGATATCCAGATAGCTAACAGACACACAAAAACATGCTCAACATCATTCTTCATCAGAGAAATACAAAACCATAATGAGATACCACCTTACACCTGTCAGAATATTTACAATTGGCAACATGAGAAACAACAGGTGTTGGTGAAGATGAAGAGAAAGGGCAACACTTTTGCACTGTTGGTGGGAATGCAAACTGGTGAAGTCACTCTGGAAAACAGTATGGAGGTTCCTCAAAAAAAAAAAACACAAAACAAAAATAGAACTACCCTACAATCCAGCAATTGCACTAGTAGGTATTTACCCAAAGGATACAAAAATACAGATTTGAAAAGATGCATGCGCCCCAATGTTTATAGTAGCACTAGCAACAATGGCCAAATTATGGAGAAAGCCCAAATGTCCATCAACTGGTGAATGGATAAAGAAATTGTGGTATGCATATACAATGGAAAAAAAAATCAGCCATCAAAAAGAATGAAATCTTTCCATTTGCAATGAATTGGACAAAGCTAGAACGTATTATGCTAAGCAAAATAAGTCAATCTGAGAAAGAAATACCATATGATTTCACTCATATGTGGAATTTAAGAAACAAAGCGGATGAACATATGGGAAGGGGTGAGGGGGAAAGAGGAGAGAGGGAGACAAACCACAAGAGATTCTTAACAAAAGAGAGCAAACTGAGGGTTGATGGGAGGGAGATGACTGGGAGGTGGACTAGATAGGCAATGAATACTTAGGCGGGCACTTGTGATAAGCACTGGGTGTTGTATGGAAGTGATGAATCACTGAATCCTATGCCTGAAACCCATACTGCATGGTATGTTAACTAAAATTTAAATTAAAAATAATAATCTTAAGTACTATGTCTCCTATTACTCAATATATTAGTCTGATGTGTTTTAATTTGATTTACATGTAATCCAAGCTAACAGTTTTATTATCTATCCTATCAAGACTTTGTAAGGTCCTTTGGTCTATAGAAACAGCACACAGTTCTGTCTTCTTTATAAACTGCTTTAAACCATAGACTCATATATTCAGAGAAGTTAATTTTTTTTTAACAACAGATACATCTGAAAGAAAACTGAGTGGACTGAAATGTTTAATATAAATGTTCTTACAAACCCTTCAATTTTTAATTAAAGCTCCTACCAAGTGAGCCCCCTTAGGACTCTAAACCTATCCTGCTTTTCATTAAAAGGTAAAGTCTGACAGAACTTCAGAGGATCAGATAAATCCTAACAATCCCGTAAGCAGAGCCAAACTAAAGGAAAATTTGCAGAAAGTGATTTTCCCCCCTGGTCTTCCTCCAAAAAATCCAACTCTCCTTCTTCTATATCCCCAAAGGTGTACTTAATCAGAATCCCACACATGCTTTATTTTAATTTAGGGGTGAAACTTCTCATAAAAATTTAGCCCTGTGGAGGTTAAAGTTTCTTCCTTCTTTTGCCAAACAAAGTTTGCATTGTTAACTTTAAATTTTTTTGCAAAGAAATAGCTTCTTTTTCCATAGACCTTATGCATCTTTAGTAAATTAACCAGCTGTGTGGTTCTAATCACATTGCTCTCTGCTGCCACAGCAAACAAGCAGGGTTTGGAGAAGAAATCAAATTGATTTAAATAAAAGGAAACTGAGAATAGCTATACAGTGTGATTTCAAATGTGTACCTTCCCTTAGATTATTTATTAACCTCTTATCAGAAAATGGAGCAAAGACCAAAGTGCTTATTTCACTAGGAAGAAATGTGATGATTCAGTGAGTTGCTCCCTACACAATCAATAGAAAGCACATGTCTTATTTTTCCTTTCTGGCAAGTGGTGCTGTATGTAAGTCCTGTATGTAAGGTCATGTGTAGTACGTTTGTGTCTAAAAGCACATTCATGTTATTGGAAGTCATGTGTAAAGGACTGTTGCCCCCACTTCTATTTGATTTTAATATTAAGTAAGTGGGATGCCTTTCATTTATCATAAATTTGAGCCAAAATAAATTTGCCCCAATCTGTGCAGAGCCATCATGTAAGTCTAGATTTAGATTCTTTAGCAAATGTGCAACTTTAAATGATCATTACGCTTCCATAGAATGTCACCGAGGTTAAATGAGTTACTTCCTGAAGAAAACAGCAAGCCAAGATAAGAACGATCTATAAAATTGGCTATTTTCTAAAAATGATTTATTTTTGAGAAGAGAGAGACGGGAGGGGCGGAAAGAGAGGGGAACAGAGGATCCGAAGTAGGCTCTATGTTGACAGCAGACAGCCAGATGAGGGCCTCAAACTCATGAACTGTGAGATCATGACCTAAGCCAAGGTCAGATGCTTAACCAGCTGAGCCACCTAGATGCCCCTAAAATTGGCTGTTTTAATCATACAGTTGACAAAGCATGCCCTCCTTAGTTTTAGATTAAGGCCTTATCTTTGTTAGTATAAGCAATCATTTTGGGAAAGTGCACCGAATGCACATAAATGAAAATGGTAGTTTATTATTACTTTTTATTTCTCATTAAAAATTAGTCCATGTCAATTACAGATAAATAATATTACAGGGAAGCAACTACAATAAAGTGAAAACAAATCTGTAATCCCACCAGTAGGAAGTAAACATTATCAGTTAACATTCTGATATATACATTTCTAGTCATTATAAGCTCAATCTGTGCTAAGGCCTTTGTGCTGTTGTTTCTTCTGCTTAGAATGTTCTTGCCCAGATCTACAAGAGCCTGCCTCATTCAGGTTTCAGTTCAAATGTCAGAGGCCTCCCCTGACGGGTCTAGACAAAGTGGCCCATGCCCAGCCTTCCAGTCTCTATCACATCACCCTGTTTTACCTTCTTTCTATTCCTTAACAGTGCCTCAACTTTGTGGTTGTAGTATGTTCTTCAACACTTTTTATCAGCTGTTACCTTTGGAGCCTGTCACCCATGTTAGACACATTTTTGTTTTTCTGGAAGAATTGTCAGTGGGTTCATTGTAACTGACCATACCATGAAAATTATTCCATGTCAGAAAGTATTTTCCTTGAATATTATGTGGTGGCTATACACTTGCCATGTATATATAGGTATCTGAAAATCATAAATTATTTATCATCATTCTAAAATTGCAGGACCTTTTGTTCATGTCCAATTTTTCTCTATGTTAACCGTGCACTGATAAGCATCTTAATAGCTACATTTGCATGCACATTCAGGATTACTTCCTTAGGAAAAATTCTTCGAAGTAGGATGGTTATATTCAGGGGTATGCTCATTCTAAAGCCTCTGGAAAAATGTAATAAATTATGCTACAGAAATATGGAACCAATCAACATTCCTGCTAATGATGTAGGAAAGTGTTCATTTACTATACCCTTGCCAATCTCTGAGCGTTGTCATTTAAAAGTCCTTGCTGGTGCTATTTTTAATGTAAAAATGAAGTTAAAATTACAAATACTTAATGTGCATGTTTTCATCAAGCCACCATTGAGGAAAAGTGATCAGCAGTAAGCCTCACTATTGCCTTGGAGCATTTATTATGAAGTGCCTTTAAATGAGGATCTTCCCACTGTCAGCTGGAAGACTTCTTGGTTTTATACATCTTTATTAATTGCAAAACTGAAGCAGAATTTAAGAGTCTCCAAATGGACTGCTTTAATCTGCAAATATTTTTAATACATTATTCAATGCATTTAATGCTCTAAATACAGATCTCATTTTTGCTTCCATTTAAAAAATTATGCAGAAAGAAATCATCTGAGGCTAGAAACTAATTTGGTTTCGCTATGGTGTTTGGAAACCATTGCTAAACACCCAAAACTCTTCAATAAGAATTGCACAAACACTAGTAACACCTGAAAACTACATGTGTTTAATGAGAAAATTAAATCTATTTCCCGACAAACCCGTGCAGAAACAGAAGGAGATAGATTAAGTGAGCTCTTCTCGTATAGCCAATGTTGTTTTCGTAATTCATGGTTCACGGACTTAGTAAAAAAAAAAAAAAAAAAAAAAAAAAAAAGACACTTAAAAGAATAAGCTAAGCGGTGACTTCATGTAAAAGATTCTACATGGAGGACACCCAGAAGCATCACAATTTCATCTTGAACCCACGTATGGTGTTAGCCACTAACAATAAATATCAGGCCAAAAAAATAATTTCGCATCAAGAGTATCAAGTGATCTGGAGCGCCTGGGTAGTGCAGTCGGTTGGGCGTCCGACTTCGATTCAGGTCATGATCTCGCGGTTTGTGGGTTTGAGCCCATACTGGGCTGTGTGCTTACAGCTTAGAACCTGGAGCCTGCCTGGGATACTGTGTGTGTCTCTCTCTCTGTTCCTCTCCCATTCATGCTGTCTCTCTCTCTCCTTCAAAAATAAATAAAAACATTAAAAAAAAATTTTTAAAAAACGAGTATCAAGTGGTCTTGAGTCAGTATAAAACAGGCAGAACTTCTAGGTCTTAAAAAAAGCAAGCACAGATAGCTTTCGAGGACCACCGTGGCTAACGTGGAACCTGAAAATGAGCTGGGTGTAGAAATCAGCATTACAGTCCAAAAGACAAGTGGGAGGACAAAGGGACTTTTTGACCATAGTTGGAAATGTGTGAAGGGGTATTTGCTCAGGAGACAGGTGACAGACCACTACATGCGGGTCAACAGAGTATTGGGGAAGTCAGATGCAGGCAGACTCCAGAGGATCTTAACCTGTAATGTGAGCATATTCACAGAAAAACTTACTGAGAAGAATCAAAGGGGTACAATGATCTTGCTCGTTCTATGGTTTAATATCTTTAGGTAGAAGACAAGATTTCAACCAGAGTTAAAACCTCCTCTCTCCTTCTCTAGATAATGCGAACCTCAACAGAGTCAACTGCCTTCAGTAGTCCTAACTTACAGCCTATCATTTAAGACCTTCTACTGTGGGTTCCAAACAGTCTTTCTGATTTCTGTCACTTCAGTTATCTTATATTTCAACCAATCTGAGTGACTTGTCAACAGTTGTTCCTTTTGCTTTTGCCTTATTTCCTCATGCCTTTGTTTTCATTGTTTTATCACTCTGAAAAGCATAGATGTTTGCATGTACCTAAACCTAATTCAGTCAGGCCTTAGCGGAGCACTACCTTCTCAGTTAGGTATCTCTTCCATCCTTGCTGATCATTTATCTACTGTCTCTGTGCTAGTATTAACTCCTTCTCCCCCAAATGATAGCTACTCCTATTCTTAACCCTGGTCCTCAGTTGAATTCTTAACTCCATGAGGGCTGACATCATGCCCTTCTTTCTTACATCAAGTGTTTCAATAACTTCCCCTTTTAAAAACACATGAATGTACAATGTTAGAAATATAAAGTCAGAGATTACTAGCTGTTCTACCAGGTGAAGACATCTATGCACCTTGTTGGATGTTTACTTTCAGCCTTTTTTCTGTTCTTTTTTTATGACCTTGCTAAATATAAACTTTTATGTATTTGAAGTATACTAATAGCTAATCTCTGTTCAGTGCTTTCTAAGAAGCAAGTCCTGCTTTAAGTTTATTTATTAAAGGGATTCACAACAACTGTGTGAGGTATTTAGTATTTTATCCCACTTTAGTGATGAAGAAAATGATTCAAAGAGGTTATGTCACTTGCCTAAGGACAAACAGTAAATAATTGGGAATTTGAAAATAGCAAGCTGCAGATAACCATGCTTTCTAAAACACTCACATACCTCTTAATATGTGAAGCAAAATGTTTCATCTTATAGATGTACCATGATTTACTTAACCGTTTAGAGGACATTGACATTTAAGTTGCTTTTATTTTTGCCATTTAAAATGGCACTGTAATGATTGTTTGTGCCCAGTATTTTTTTTAAGATGAATTATTAATCCAAGTGAATCACTGGGTCAAGACATGCTTATTTCAATTACCTGTTTCCTAAAAGAGTTTCAAAGACCATGGTTCCTGGAGCAGTCATTCAAGAGTACTCCAGTAACCATCTATCACTAACCCTGATTTTTTTTCTTTTTAGCTTTTATTGGTTAATTTCATGGATAAACATATCATGGGTCAACAGTTGGAACGAAGAGCTCCCTAACAGAATAGAATATGCCTGTTGGAATTACTACACATTGTGTCTATATGCGATATAGTTTAGCAATCTACTTGCGTTGCTTCCAGAAATAGAGAAGTTTATAAAATTTTAAACTTTTGCTTTTCCATGTTATTTCTTATATACCTTTTCAATCTATGAGGTCCTTGTTTCTTCAGTTATCATAGTTCTTTTTAAAAATGCATATATGGTTGTTTTAGTATTTCTTATTCTACCTCTTATAAACTTCTCAATTTGATAGGACAGTGGAGAAAATCATCAGAATTTGAGAAACATGTATTTTCTCTAACTATTTAATCACTTCACACCAAGAGCTCGTAGTCTTATACATGCATTGTGAGAGGGCGCCTAAGAGCCTTACAGAATCCAGGCCTAACACAAATGATTGTTATTCTTGGCCTGGAACTTTTCTTTTATGCCAATGGCTGTGATTTGATGAAACAAACTAAAATCACCCACACCACAAGTTGCTGGTATTGCTGGAGAGTTCCACTGATTGTCACAGCTTTGGCTTTGCTGTAAGAGAAAATGAACATTTCTTTCAAGAGAGGAAGTAAAATACCTGAAGAAGTATTTTATGTTTTTTAAGAAAAAAAAATATGTGATGCAATGGGCAGGAGTTTTTGTTGCCATCCTTTGAGTTTCCTTTTTTTCCTCTTATGCTGTGGCAAGTTAAGTATTTACATTATGGCACAGCTGGCTCATGGGAGCTTCAACATTCATGCCAAACAAGGACAAACTTTGACCAAATAACAGCCAGAGAACTAATACTGAAGCATCAACTTCAGCATTTTAAATATTTAGGGTTAAGTTTAATAATACTCTCTTTGGAATACCAAAGAATTTTAAAATCAGCTCTGTGTCCAGTTTAAAAGTTTTAAGCATTATAAACATTTGTGGAATACATGCAATTTTTACTGGTATGGCCTATTTTTATGAGGTGTGGCCATAAAGCAGTAAGATCAAGTTTAAAACTTGGAGACACGATAGCATTATTTTATAGTGATTACTTTGAAGGTATAATGCTCCTTTGCATGTAATTTCTACAATCATTGTTACAAAATTCTTTAATACAAATATCACATCACATATACAAAAGAAATTTGTGATTATTAATTTTAGCCCTTAATTATTCCTGCCAGTTCTCTAAATATTTTACCCAAATTCGTTTATCGTACAAAGTCATGCAAAGCAAAATCATTTGTCAACAATGAATAATTCTGGGTAAGCAAATGAAGAAAAACCTCATTCCTAATAAAAAAAACACAAAAAATTAAACAAACAAACAAAAAAAACACTGACATATTTTAAGTCTCAAGTAGAAATGATACATCTACTTCTTAGAATGGATGAGAAAATGGATTTCTTGTAACTCAGAATTTTATTTATTTTTTTAATGTTTATTTATTTTGACAGGGAGAAAGACAGTGTATGAGCAGGTGAGGGGCAGAGAGAGAAGGAAACACAGAATGTGAAGCAGGCTCTAGGCTCTAAGCTGTCAACACAGAGCCCGATGCAGGGCTCAAACCCATAAACAATGAGATCATGACCTGACCAGAAGTCAGAAGGTTAACCAACTGAGCCACCCACGTGCACCTGTAACACAGAATTTAAGTTCGAATTTTGTATTAGAAATTCTTATTAAAGTTAAATCAGAATTTTTTATTAGACATTTAGAGCTGATTAATTTCAACACAGACGTAAATAATTATGAAAATGCTGTCGCAGACAACACATTCCCAAATGCACACCTACAACACCTACATAATAAATTAAGACTACGTACCTAGAAGGACAAAGGATGAAAGATTAATTCAGCTGTAACATTTGTTGAATGATTCCCATCAGAAGTCTTTCTCCAAGAAAGGGCTCTTTGATGGCAGAAAAATCTTAGCAGAAATTCCTTGGCAAAACTTTTCAACTGGAACATAGGTACCAAAACGTCTGCTTGTAGTAGAGTGTGACTCCTCTCAGCGTGCACTTGCCATCTCTATTTTGTAAGATGTTCATTCCCAAAGAAATATAGGACTTAACATGGCACAAATTGTTTCTCCATCTTGTTCCTGCTAAAATCTTGCTCTAACTTTTCAGTTGAGTTGAATTAGGGATGGAAGCCCTTTGAGTGGCATAGGGGGCCTGTTGTTTCCTCCACTCATAGTACACTAACAAAAACCAATTTTTATTATGTATCTTGAAATGATACCATACTGTTTCCGTCATCTTTCTGAAAAGAAAATTTTTTACTGCCAACTTCCAAAGCCTAAATTCTGTCCTAGAGTTTACTATTCATGATCTATGCAAATTATCTTTCGACAGTCTCATGATTTCAAATTAACCTGTGTCTTTGTCTACTATTTTGCCTCTAGAAAGCAAAGAACACACTCTATGTGAGCACAGTCTGTCTTATCTACCAATGTTTTCCAGTGCTTGGCTAGTTACTATTTATTTAGTCAAGAAAAACATACCTTTATCCCACTGATGTAGCATTTTCAAAGCATAGTATATATGGGTTTTCCTATCCCCACTACCCATTCTTTTCTTAAGCCATCATCCAAGTCAAGGATTGGGAGACCAGGACACAAGGCTTCTTTCCTAAATCCCAATCCCTCCTCACCACAGACAAGCAGATGTCTAAGTATGGTCCAGGGACCCCTAGAAAGTTCCTGAGATCATTTCAGAAGGTTCATGATGTCAAACTATTTTCATAATAATACCGAAATGCTATTTATCTTTTTCATTTGTTTTCTTACAAGGGCACAATGCAGTTTTCCAAAGATTACATGACATGTGATAGACATCAGAGGAATGATACTAATAGATGATGTACTTGTGTATTCCTGTGTTTTAAAAGTATCTGTTTTAGGGGATACCTGGGTGGCTCAGTCAATTGAGCATTAGACTTTGGCTCAGGTCGTGATCTCGCAGTCTGTGAATCCAAGTCCCCCATTAGGCTCTGTGGTGACCGCTAAGAGCGCGGAGCCTGCTTCAGATTCTGTGTCTCCCTCTCTGTCTTCCCTTCTCATGTTCTCCCTCTCTCTCCCCCTCTCTCTCCCCCTCTCTCTCCCCCTCTCAAAAATAAACATTAAAAAATTTGCAGTATCTGTTTTAGGATGTTAAATATTAATAACTACATCCCACATTAACATAGACCTTTGAGGCCCTCTCGGGACCCCATGCATGATGATTACACATGGTTTTAAGAAGTATCATATCAATGTTTCAAATAAGCAACCATTAACAGACCCATAGAAAAGCCATTCACCAACAGCAGAGATCCCTAAAACCAGGAAATACCAAGAAACCCAAGATCCTAAATAACCTTCTATCCATGCAGCACATGCTAAATTGCACAACTGATAATCTATATCCAGGTACATCAAACAAATCCTTGCATGAAGAAAGCACTGACGATTAACTTTGAAGCAAATGTTCTAAGCATGTTTTAGATTTCTCCCATGGGGGAGAATTTGTCATGTTTCTCTTGGAGTGTGGGGCTTGGGGACAATCTAAAAATAATCAAGAGCAAAAATTTGGCAGCATTTTGAGAAGGCAAAGAGAGAAAGTCTTCCCTTGAACCAATAATTAACAAACGATACATTTTTCTGTGGGCTAGATAAGGAGCTGACTGCAAGCTCTCTTGAAAAGGAAGAGCCCCCACGCCCACCCCCGTCACCTTTTTTTTGGCTGCGAACACATCTATTAGTGAAACTGAGGGAATGTGTAAGCTGAGAGGGCTCCTTTACTGCTCACACACTCACGTGCTCTTTCTCTCTCAAAAAGGAAAAAAAGACAAAGACAAACAAAAAGAAAAAGAAAATTGCTGATACGTATACAAAACGATAAAACCTCTTTGGAAAATATTCTGGCCTTCTCTTACAAATTAGGACCCAGAAATTTCACTCTTAAATATTAAATCAAGAAAATCCAAATTATATTTCTACAAAATCACCCAGAGGTGAATGTTCATAGCAGCTCTGTTTCCTAATAGCCCCAAACTACCAACAACTCACAAGTTCATCAACTGGTGAATGGATTAACAAACTCTGGTCCATCATACAATAATAGATTACTCAGCAATGAGAAGGACATACTGATATTCCCAACAACTTGGTTCATATCCAGAGAATTATGCTAGAGAAAAAAGCCCAACAAAAAATAAAAAACATTCTACAATTTCATTTATATGACACTGTAGAAAAGGCATAACTATAAAGACAGAAATATGTTCAGGAGTTGAAAGGGATCGGGAGAAGGCAGAGACCACAATTGAGCAAGAAAAAGTTGTTTGTTACAGGGGAAATGTTCTCTAACTTGATAATGGTGGTTGTTAAAAATCAAAGAACTGTACAGTTATGCACAGTAAAATTTGCTATACATATAATTCAATAACCCTAAAATAAAAATATTCCTAAATGAAAATAAGTGTATACAAAAAAAAATTAATATCCCCCCATGAAGAATAGAAATTATAAACTGGATGAGAGCTTTCAATTTTGATATTATGCTGGCCAACACCTTTTAATACCCAAAAAACAAAACTATTTATAATCTGAGTAATTTATCAGATATACCTGATAAATTTTGAGAATCAGAAGTGGGAAATTAAAGGCTACAGAGTAGATTCAAAGGGACAGAACTTTAAGGAAAAGGGGGAGGGTACATTTTCCTCTAGGATATATGAAAAATTTCTTGGTCATATGTTCAAGTAGAAATGTTAGAGACATGCTAACTCCTGACAAATTTGTCACAACTTCCTCATCTTAGCTTTCAATATGACCCTACCTCTCTTTCCAGCATTGTCTCTTGTGAAATTTTCACCCCCAGCTCTGTCCCCCATACCCACAACCTGCCTCACTCTTCTGCATACCTATTATTTCCTCTTTCTAGAATGTTCTTCCTATTTTGGCCATTTGGAATCTTTCCTAACTTCCAAGGTTAACTTCAAAAGCTCTTTCATAAAAGCACCTAAGAAGAAACAGCTGGGATGCCAAATCCTAAAATCCTTTACAAGCTGCTAGTGGCATATGACACCATATTGGTGTGATTTCTTGGAGTTATTTTCATGGGATTCACTCCAATTTAAAAAAAAAATGGGCTCCTGATTTCCAGATAGGGATTTCCAGATAACAAATCGTGAACTCTCTTCTGCTCTCCACACAAATCTGGGTCATTTGTACTTCACCCACTGCCCTTATCTCTTTACTCTAAGACTAAGAGTAAGAGGATCCCAATTTCCAAAAGATACTATCACAGCTGCTGCTTCAGAACAGTGGACACTCCCACAAAGACCACATCTGTGATAGGAGGTGAGAGACAACATACAAAAAGGAGATTTAAACTCATCCAACTTCCATGGAATGAATGAATGCTCTACTCATTATTAAAGGATCTTAAATAAGCCTATTTGAGGATATCATTTTCTCTGTCCCATATTCATTGTGCTAGTATTCTTCCATCTTGGAGAAGGTGGTTATATTAATTAATCTGTATTTGGTATTTGTTTTGAGAATGGGAATAGTTACTTCTTCCCTGCAGATTATAGAGTGACACTAACAAAGGCTTTTCCTGATCCACTACCTAATCCAAACTCCCTTATAAAATTTATTTGGCCTATAGCATTGTTGTAGACATATGCCTACATGGGAGGCCATGAGAACATAAATTCTGTATTAACAGCGTCTGTTTTTCTACTAATATTTATATCCTTGGTAGACACCAGCACAAAGGAGATATTCATTAAATATTTATCAATGTTAAAGTAATTAAAATATTCATATATTAAAATCCCTTTTGAATATAACTTAAAGACTTTCTTGAACTACATTAAAAAGTTAATTTATTCCTATTTCCAGAAACCCTTCTCCATAAAATAATCTCCCTTTAAGATTCTCTAAATATATGGACCCTTAAAAGGTTATTGTAGGATGTGACGCTTATCACCTCATTACATACAATCCTTAGAAAGTCTGTTATCCATTGTAATAGTTCTTGTGAAAGTACATAGGCCAATTTCATTCTACAACTCTTTTGCCAAGTTCAAAACCACAATATCTTCGCTGCTTTTATTTTTCTTCCAAACACCATAAGTTATTATAGTATATGATGCATTGCATACTTGCCAAAGCATTTCAGCCAGATTTTTTGTTACACAAGCACGAAGGCATCCAACACTAACAAACAATTTTTCTTTCTACTTTTATATAAATTCAGAGAACTAATGCATGCTTCTATGCCTTTGGGTAGGGAAAAAAAGACATCGCTAACATTTGAAAAGTATTGTGCCAAGCCAAAATTCTGAGATATGTTCTTGAACTGACATATTTTTTCCCCCAAGTACAATTTACTTGGTATATACAAGTTTTGAAATACTCTGAAATGTGTTGCTTATGGATCCAACACGATGACTATTGTTTTGTTGTTGTCTGCTTGTTTTTCATAATTTACTATGTTTGCGTTATCTCGGTTTTTGTTTACCCAGCTACAAGTTTAATAATCCTATGTGTCTGAATTTTAAAAATTGCAACACACACACTTACACAGATCTGAGCCATCATTTGGGGATTTTTCTCAACCATCTAAAGAAAGGCAATGACATTTTTCTATCAACAAATGCAGCTTAACAAGCTGTGCTCTAAATTTGGCCTAAAGATTTTGCATCAGTTTCTCTAAGGTTTGTACACTAAGTCAATTTATCTATACATTTTTATAAGAAAATACTAGGTTTTTTTTTTTAATACTTGCATCATTAGTCTGAGAAGTAGACTCACCACAAGAGAATCATCAAAGACTGTGGAATATTGCAAGCTATGCATGGAGAAAAAGCCAGAAGATGGTGCTAAGAAAAGGCAACCCATTCAATGGATGGATCCGTGGTGTGTTAAGACATGTTTTTCGTTTTCCAAAAGCTCATTCAAAAATGTTTGAGATGTAGTGAGGAAGGTTATTTCTGTTTGTGAATCAATGTGACAATTGAAACCTGTCAAGGGATACAAGTCACATTTCTCAATGAAATGATTCAAATATTCTCCAACATTCTTCAAAGCCGTATTACCTAGATGTTCTTTTCTGTGCCTTAGTAAGAAGCAGCCATCACCACAACCAGTTTGAAATGTGACATTTTAAGAGTGACTGCATGGTAGAGTTATCTACAACTCAAGGCAAGATCAACATGACACCAAAATAACTAGCAAAGAATGGGTATTGCTCCTTGGTCTGCGCAATACAAACCACCAATTGTACAGATTTCATTTCCTACCTGTGCATTACCAGAAGGAGTCAGGGAGCCAATCCAGGTGACAGTTATGGTCAAAATGGTCTTTATGGCCTAATAAAACCAGAGTTTTAAGATCTGGACATATCCTGCCAACCATATCTCAGATAATCACAATGATGATACTGACCAAAATTTAGAGTTGGAATTCTTACAAAAAAAAGTTACCTTGCTAGTGACATTACCTTAGCTAACTGGTTGCTTTTTGGTCTTCTAAGTATACCAACTGGTGAAACATCTAGTATTGCCTCACTTCACTGTAAAATTCAGGATAACTTTGAAGTTTCTTGGGAGATAACTGGCGGTAATTGGAGATGAGAAAGGAGAATAGTTCGAAGCCAGAAACGATTTTTATTTGAAAATATTAACATTATTGTATACACATATACAATGGCACCAAATGAAGTGCTAGGTTCTGAATATATAATGGACAATGAAGCAGATATTGTTTCTGCCTTCTTTTCATTCATTTTCTAGCAGAAGAGATGCACTTTAAACAGTAAGTGCAAAAATACATACTCCAGTATTACAAAGGAAGAGAACAGTGGATTATGAAAGACCAGTATTGAGTGACTCAATTCAAATGGAATGGCTACGGGAGGCCTTTTTGAGGAAGTAGATAAAAATGAGGAATCCACAGAAAAAGACAAGATTTCAGGTCGACAAAAGGCCCTCAGGCAGCAATAAGCATGGCCTATGGGAGAAACAGCAAGCAGTTACAATGGTAGAAGATTGTAAGCAAAAGGTTGGGTGGAATGTTATACGCTAAACAAGTAAATAGAGCCAAATCACACCAGACCTCAAAAGTCAAGGAGAAGGATTTGTCTTTTATCCTGAGTAACTGGAAACCAAGAAGAGCAAGGAATAAGCAAAAAGTAATTTGTATTTAAGAAATTACTGAGGGGGAGGGGTTGCCTGGGTGGCTCAGTTGATTAAGCCTCTGACTCCCGCTAAGATCACGATCTCATAGTTCATGAGCTCTAGGCTCTGCACCAATGGCTTGGAGCCTGGAGCTTGCTTCTGATTCTTTTTCTGCCCCCCTCTCTCTCTGTCCCTCCCCCACCTGCACACACACTGACGCACACGCGGTTTCACAAAAATAAACCATTTAAGCTTTTTTTTTTTTTAATTAATCTGGCTTTTGAGTGGTATGTAGTGGAGGCAGGGGACAGGGTCAATGCTGCAAGCTGTCTAAGGGTGTGTGTATACATGTAAACAGGGATGGAAGATCTATTTTCTGCAGTCAGGATGTTAAAACACTTCACGAGTCCTTAAGACGTTTTTGCATTTGAACCTTTTAAATGGAAAATAATCACATAAAAAAGTGCTTAGAAGAGAGTAAAGCTAGAGAGAAAAGAATCGTAGAGGATGATTTCTCGGAATTTCTCCCTTTACAAAGAACTATACTTTTCTCATCACCAGGGTAGGCTGACTTTCAGGCAGTGTTTGTATTTGTGTGTCATTCACTTAAATACTCAAGTCTAGGTGCAATTATTCATTTCCTCTTATAAACTTTCCATAAAGGAATGCATCTTGCATGTAGATGAATTACAAGATGTTCTACCTCGGCTTGTTCCTTGGGGCAACATTTGCCATTCTTTGCTTTTCAAAGGGTTAAGTCAGGAAACATTACTATTTCTTATTACATGTTGTCAAATAATCCCCATCAATAATATGTGTGGGAATATTTTCTGAGAGGCAGTTGTTCAAAGCACAGGTTTTACTCATGTCGTGGCATCCATTGAGGGGCTTTCCAGACTTCCACATTCTTAGATTGCCACAAGTGCTACAAGTCTACTATTTGGAAGTCATCTATAGTGCTGCTTAAGATTTTCAAATGTTAAAAAGAATAGTGCCTTCACCAAAAAAACCAAAAACCAAAACCACCACCAATGTTTAATATATGTGTTTGTGTATATGTACATGGGCTATTTATCGTGGAGAAGCAATACAAGCTGGAATGTGTGTTCACATAAAAAGATAGTCTGATATTTTACTATGTGGAAAAAAAAACCTTTTTATCTCACATATTCATTCACTTCCCAGTCACCTCAAAGAACATGCTATTGTTTTCAAAGTCCACTTGCAGATCTACAAAAGCTAAGCTTTTAAACTAGGGATTAAGAAGCTAGAAATCAAAAGCCCATGTTATTCTATCTTGACGGTAACGGTCACATTTCATGACCTACCATTTTCAAATATGATCAATGACAGGGAGCCTATTCTGGTGTCAGATCCTGTTTTGGTGGCCTCCAAAATCTCCGTTAGTTGGGAAGAGAAGAAACTAAGTGAATCTCAGAACATAAAACTTCCCATTTCATTAGACGGGTGTGTGGAATAGCCTTAAGGAAAAAGGAAACATTTTTCAACTTCAAATCCCTTTCTGGACACATGTCTTTAGGAGGAAGCTCTAGTGATTGGATCAAAGTGTCATTCTACCCCCCAGCCCCCATCAAAGGACAATAAATACAACTTTCCCAGAGGAAAACTAGTCCAGCCAATTAAGAGACAGGACTTTAGGATATATTGCCAATTACTGTGCTTCTGTAATCTAAGTCCGTGTTTTTAAAATCTAAATAAAAAATTGTCTCTATGTTTCCATTTTAAGATTAATACATGTAAATCAAACAGATCCTTTGAGGCAGAGCTTAAAATCTCAGGCTTAGAGGTCAGGCAGCTTCCATTCAAATCCTGGCTTAACCACTTATCTGCTGAATTACTGGGCAAATCGTTAAATCTCTGTGTCTGTCTTCAACCTTTAAATGGGGATAAAAGCAGAGCTGACTTCAGAGTTCTTAGAAGGATTAATCAAACTACCTCATGCCTAATATGAAGCACAACCCCGTAGACACTCATACATTATCATCACCCAGCAATGATTATTAGTATATTAACTAAGATGACCAGTTATTATGTTCAAAACAATTATTTCACTTTATACTGGCAGGAGTCTAAAACATTGATATACTTCCACGTGTTTTCAGGTATTTGAGTATATGATCCTTGTAGCAGAGCAGATCAAAATCTGTGACCTGTATGCAGCCAGCACTTTCTTTTTCTTCCTTACAGCCCGTTACCCCACAACAATCACAGAGGCACTCAGTCTAACACCTGCACATTCCAACTGAGAAGTTGATTCATTTGTAGAAGCATCTTAAAAAACGTCTCTCTCTCTCTCTCTCTCTCTCTCTCACACACACACACACACACACATTATTCAATAACTACAAAATAGAATTTCAGACACATGAATAAGAACTAGTAACCTGAATGCCAAAATAAAAATCTAACTCAACAGATAGAATAAACGGTGAGACTACAATATCTTTTATTTTTTCCCCTTCTATTTACTTCTTAGGTCATTTTCTCCTAAGGTGGACCTTCAACAAAACCTAGATATAAAATAAATGTTATCATTTTGTTATTTTGCTCTCATATGGAATTCAAAAAATCTACATGGAAGGTCACTAAATTCTACCTAGCTGCAAGAAAGGGAAATGATGAGCAGTCCTCAAGAGCACATCCAGCTTCCTTCCAAAGGGTGCCGCTCACACAGTTGCATACACCCTTCCTGTCGCCCCAGGTGCCGGAGTTGAAAATATCTCAGCACTTGGCAATCTTGAAGATACTCTCTGCGGTGGCTATAAAAAGACTGGTCTTAGCTCCTGTCAATAGGGTAGCACACACTTCTGTATCATTTTACCATGAGGAAGTTTCTGGAGTTGCCACACCCATGACACCTCAACTTCTCTTTTTCGACGTGTGTAAATTTTTTCTACTTCTGTGTCTCAGGAGTAGGTTTCTGGTGGTTCAGTTATTTCCCAGGCTTTTACCTGAATGTGGGCAACCTCAGCAGCAGGGGCTCCTGGAAACATGCTTCACCTGTTTTTCTCAGCATATAGGAGAACCATTGACTGGACTTATGAGGGAAGTGGTTGGTTGCAGAGGTTCCCAAGTTCTTAACTGAGTTAAAAATAACAACTTATATTAATCTTTTGACCATGGCAACGTAAGTACTGAAGTCCCTTTGCTTTCTTTTACCTCAAACAGGAGTTAAGAGAGATGTTGGTTTCTAGGTTCTGGGAAGCCAATAGTTGGGGGTTATTTTTCTTCCTGCCTATTGTCAACATTACTTATAGATTTAATTGTTTTCATTTTATTTACATTAGAATGAGGGAGGGGGGAGGGCGCCTGCAAGTCAGGGAGAGGGGAAGAGGGAGGAGGAGGGAGTCTGTACCTTAGCCTCAAATGGGTATCAATCTTAATCTAACTGTGACACTCACCAGGGCCTATCTGGTGATTAATGCCAAGATCTCCACACAAGGTGATCAGGTGGTGTAAGGGAAGATCATGACTGAACACACACAGGGACCAGTGAAGAAACCTGGCTATAAGGAGCTGGAGATGAAGGGGAAACTGGGTGCATCTGTTTCTGGTCTAGAAAGAGGAGGGTTTCCTCAGCAAAGGCTTTATTCCAGTTTCTTGCCAACAGCTAAGGCAGGAAGTCCAGATCTCACTTAGTATTTGATCTGATATTTATAATTTTTAATTCAAAGAAAATTTTACTACAAAATATGGAGAGGCAACTCTCCTAGCAAAGTTCAGCTTGGCATGAAGCAATCTTTTTCATTAGTGACTGTGGAACAGTCACTAGTGAGCCTGCATCCTGCCCCAGCCATGTGGCTAAAAAAAAAAAAAAAAAAAAAAGAAAAGAAAAAGAAAAAGAAAAAAAAAAAATCAAAAATCAAACCTCAACCTGGTGTTCTAGTGGTGAAGTGGCTTGTAACTCTAGAACCTTCCACTCCAGTTATTCCAAGAGCAGCTTTATTCAAGTTGGCTTTTGTAGCTTCTATAGAATTGGAAAGCTGCCATTAAAAGAAGAGCACCTACCCATTTAATCACTAGTAATTTGAAGCAAATAAGTATGAAGGACAAATGCAATAAAATCAGCAAGTAACAGGATTTTAAGCAATGGAAAAATTCTAAGATGGGATGGGGCATTTTTAGAATAATGACAGTGCTGTCTTCAAAGACAATTGGTTCTTTAACAATTTTTTTTTTAGAAAATTGAGCTGTTGAGACCTATGTCCACTACCCCATTGGACAGAAAAAGGATTGGGAAAATTTCCTTGGTTTGTTATTATTTCTTGGTAGACCTCATTAGGAAAGCAGGCAGTGTGAAAAAGAACATACTACATGTTGGTAATGGCAGGTGCTGAGTTAGTGTGTGTATGTGTCTGTGTGCATGCTTATGTAATAAGAAAAAGGCATCTGATAATGTAAGGAAGAAAAGTGATTAATAAAGCAGATGATAATTTCACAGGCTACAAAAGGAGCAAAGACCTGATGGGAATTTACTTTACTTAGGAATTATGATGTCACTGGTGACCCGACCAAGGGTAGATTCTGTAAAATGCTAAGGGCAAACCCTGGTTACAGGAAGGTGAAGAGTAGACAGAGACTTCCTTTTCCAACAATATTGGCAGAGTAAATATCCTGAAAAATGATCCTGCTGCAAAGCTCCTGAATGTTTGAGTTGGAGAGAGTAAGAGAAACGATCAGAGTCATGAGAGGCCAAAACTTGTGGGAAAAACTAACTCAAAGAGTTGTAAGCAATGAAATCATCTGTTAATTCCAGTAACCTAGAGCTTCGGTTTTGACCTTGACAAACTCAGGTCTGTACTGGTCAAAGAGCTGGATTCCAGTTCTGAGACCTGTAAAGAACCGAATCTTCAGTTAAAGTGTCAATTAGAAAAAAAGAAAATGCCAACAAAATATGCCTTGAATTAAGAAATAAACAAGATGTCCTCTGGTAAGTCTTAAGCCAGAGCTAATCCTCCTATAGGCCAGCGTCCCACATTTCCCTGCCTGCAGTCTGATAGAGACTTCAGCAAACCCAGGCTTAAAGCTTCCCCAAGCGCCTGTCAGAAGAAGGTAATAGTTTTCTCGAGATGAATCAACCATCAAATCAAGCCTCAAAGAATTTCCTCCTGTCAAGTTCCTACCTCATCTCAGAATTTAAAAGTACAAAAGAAAAAAGGCAACAGTGAAAGAGTTTCATCAGAATGTTTCATCACATTCAACAAATCAGACCTAGAAAGAGCTCAGATATTCCAATTGTTACATTTCCAAGATTAGCGTATTTCAAGTAAAACAAAAACAAAAACCTAACAAACAAACAAAAAAACCCAACAACAACAAATAAGGAAGGGGCGCCTGAGTGGCTCAGTCGGTTAAGCCTCAGACTCTTGATTTCTGCTCAGGTCAGGACCTCATGGCTCTCTAGCTCAAGCCCTGTGTTGGGTTCCGTGCTCACAGCACGGAGCCTGCTTGGGATCCCCTCTCTTCCTCTCTTTCTGCTCCTCCCCTGCTCATGCATGCTCACTCATGCTCTCTCAAAAAAATAAACTTCAACAAAATACGATTAAGGACAAAGTGACGTATAAAGAAAAGTGAGCAGTTGAAATAAAAATCCACAATAACTTGGACATATAGAATGAAAATACAGTTAAAGTAAGAATTTGATAGGTGTGCAGGGCACCTGGGTGGCTCACTTAAATATCTAACTCTTGATTTCGGGTTGGGTCACAATCTCACAGTTTGTGGATTCGAGGCCCAGGTCAGGCTCTGCACTGACAGTGTGGACACTGCTTGGGATTCTCTCTCTTTCCCCCTCCCTCCCCCCACCTCTCTCCCTCCCTCTCCCCCTCCCCCTCTCCCTCTCCCTCACACACACACTCTTACAACAAATAAATGAACTTTAAAAAAATAATTTGATAGGTGTGCCACTTACCCTCAGACATGACTGAGGAGAGCAGGAACAAGCTGGAATATGGATCTGAAGCACCTTGCCCCAAGAGAAGACACAGAGATAGAGAAGAAACATGAAAGCAGTTGAGGGACATGAAGCAAAGAATATTAAGATGTAATCTAAGTCAAATCAAAATTCTAAAAACAAAAAGCAGAGAAACAGAAGGGATGAGTGAAACAAAATAAGCTCAGCCTTATGCAAACTAGAGAATACAAATGAAAACACCTTTAAAAAAATCCAGAGAGATGGGGCACCCAGGTGGCTCAGTCAGTTGAGCGTCCGACTTCGGCTCAGGTCATGATCTCACGGTTCCTGAGTTCGAGCCCCACATCAGGTTCTGTGCTAACAGCTCAGTGCCTGGAACCTGGTTTAGATGCTGTGTCTCCCTCTCTCTCTGCCCCATCCCCACTCACACTCTGTCTCTCTCAGTCTTAAAAATAAATAAAACATTAAAAATTTTAAAAAAATCCAGAGAGAAAAACACACTACCTCCAAAGAAACAACTGGAATGATAACTGAATTCCAAACAACAGAAGGCAGAAACTGTAATATAGGATCCCATTTATTAAAACAATTTTATAGCTACATACCTAGAATTATATACTACTATAATATCACTTTAAGAAAATAAAAACAAGAAATTCTAAAATACATACTTCCAGACTAAGAAAAAATCATTTCAGAAAAATTAAGTTCAAGAAGGAAAGGTGAGCAAATAACATAGTAAAAGTGAGTGAACTTAAACAAGTATTAACTTTATAAAATAATACAACATAAATTTAGAGTATATTAGTCTTCTATTGCTATGTTACAAAGTACCACAAACTTCATGGCTTAAAACAACGAGTATTTATTATCTCTAAGTTTCCAAGGATCAGGAGTCTGGATACAACATAGTTGGGTTATATGACCTGGGGTCTCACATGACTGCAGTCAAGGCATAAATGAGCTGTTCTCATATGGAAGGGCTACTGAAAAAGGATCCATTTCAAGTTCATTCATATTATTAGCAAAACTAATTTCCTTGAGGCTCTACAACTGATGACCCAGACCTTTTCTTGGCTGTTAGCGGGAGTCCACTTTGTTTCATAGAACCTCCCACAAATGACATCTAACTTCAAGTTATTAAGGACAATCTCTCCAGTATGTAAATAATGGACATATCATCCCATCACCCTGGCCATATAATGTAATCAAGGTAGTGACATCCCACTATTTTTGCTATGTTCTATTGGTTAGAAGCAAGTCACAAGCTCTCCCCAAACTCAAGGGGAGAAAATTATGCAAGGACATGACATACCTTAGGGTATTTTCAGCAAGAGAGTTCTAAAAATAATAACCAAGGGAGAAATCAAACAACTAGTTAGTCACAAAGAGCATGATCAGAGTTAAAATGTGCTGAAGTCAAATGAAGATGCAGATTAATTCTAAACTGCATTAAGCATAAATAGCACAAAACAAGAGAGTAAAAATAAAAGTAAAATATAAACCTACATTTTTCAATGAAAGGGTAAACTAAAGTTAATGTGGCTATACTAATAGCAGATAAAATAGATAAAACTGAACTTAAGGTAAAAAACCTGGTTTCAGGGGCGCCTGGGTGGCGCAGTCGGTTAAGCGTCCGACTTCAGCCAGGTCACGATCTCGCGGTCCGGGAGTTCGAGCCCCGCGTCGGGCTCTGGGCTGATGGCTCAGAGCCTGGAGCCTGTTTCTGATTCTGTGTCTCCCTCTCTCTCTGCCCCTCCCCCGTTCATGCTCTGTCTCTCTCTGTCCCAAAAATAAATAAACGTTGAAAAAAAAAAAAAACCTGGTTTCAGTTAGTGGGTTACTACCTAATGATAAAGAAATTGCACGCACCAAATTTCACAATTCCAAATGTTCACAGTAAAAATTAGCAGAGAGAGATCCATAAGTCATAGTGAGTGATTTTTGAGATATATTGGTTGGCAAGTGATAGATCCATTAGTTTCCCCCTCCCCTCAAAAAAAAACCCAGTAAGATATAGAAGACTTTGAGAACACAATTAACAGGTTTTCATTGTATTATGTAGAATAAAATACAAAACAATTAGAGAAAAACCTTATTTTCAAGCATTCATGATACTGACTATATAGAGAAGCCATGCAATAGTTATGAAACAAATATCAAAGATTTAACATGAATCACATTCTAGAACTACAACAAAATTAAGTTTGAAGTCCTTAAGAAGATTATGAAAAGATTCATGTTTAGGAATTTGAAAACACTTCCAAATAACACAAAGCAATCAATAAATATTAGAAAGTTTTATAATTATAAAACAATTTATGTATCAAAAAATGTAGAATATAGATATTTCACAGAAAGCAATTTATAGCCTTACATAGTAAGGCTTTTGTATTAGAAAAGCTAAAAATAAATTAAGCATACATCTTGGTTTAGAAAAATATTAACAAAAATCCCAAACATAGGAGGTGATAAAGACAGACCCCAAAATTAATAAAGCAAAAAATAAAGATACAATAAGGAGATCAACAAAACTATATCTGTTCTTTGAACACAAATACAGATGTTTCAGAGAAATTGATCAAGAAGAAAGGGGAAATATATAAATAATGCTGGCGAAGCTTCCGAACTAACAAAAACTGGAATGATAGCAAAATGTTGCACACAATACATTGAAAACTTAGATGAAATGGGCACATTTCCAGAAAATTATATCCATATCCAAAAATGGATATATGAAAGAACTAGTAGATCTGTGCCATACTGTAATCATTGAAAAAATTCTACTGCGATCTCTCATAAAACATCCCATGTCCCACGTCCCCAGGGTGACAACAAATTCTACCAGATATATAAAGAACAAGTAATTCCAATGATCACATACGTTCTTCCAGAAACTAAACATGATGAGACACTTCTTTTTTACTTGTTTGATGAGATTATAATTTTGATTCCAAAACCCAGTAAGCAAAGTCTCAAAAGAAAAATTATAGGTTCAGTCTTTATTATAAACACAGATGCAGAAATCCTGTGACAAATTGGCAAACCAAATCCAACAATATATTAAAAAACACACTAAGTTGACTTTCTTCAAAATATAAGCTAGTCAACATTTTTGAAGTTAATTTATATTAATAACAATAACTGTAAAAACTCATAAAATCATGTCACTTTTTTGCAAGTAAGACAGATAGTGTTCATTCATATTAGAAATTCTCAGCAAACTTGAGTTTAAGGAAACTTTCCCAACTGGCAAAGAGTGTGTATCAACTTTTCATAAGAAACATCATAGTCTTTGGTAAAATGGTAAAATCATTCTCTTCCAAAAGAGGAATAAAATAAAGATACTCACTATCACCACATATATTTAACATTGAACTAAGGATCTTAGAAAGCACATGAAAACAAGAAAATTCAATAAAATATGTAAGAATAAAAAAGAATGGAAAAAAAACCTCATTATTTGCAGGTATGACTATCTCCATTAAAAACCCAAAGAAAGGTACAAACTATATAAATTAGTAAAAGAGCTTAATTCAACAACTATAAATAATCAATACACAAAACTTAAACAGAAAATACAATTTGTAAAATTAAACATACATATTTTTGTAGTAGCTTTTAAAAGACGTATGTTAAGAAATATGTATTCATAAATAAAAGATTCAATATTTTAAAGATGTCAGTTATCCCCAAATTGATATACTGAGTCCATGAAATTTCTTCCAAATTCTACAATGGATTTTCCTTGAAGTTTAAAAGCCTGATTTGACAATTTAAGTGGAAGGATTAGAGTCAAGAAAACTGAAACCAAGCATGGAGACATGCCCTTACAGATATCATGGTTTCTTTGGTGCAGAAATAGATCAGCTGAAGTGAAGAGCAGGCGCTGAATTAAACCAAAGTTTCCTTATAAGGAAACTTGGTGTAGGCCAGTTTTGACAACGCGATATGTGAGCAAAAGAGGAACGACTCAATAGGTAGTGCCCTGGAAATGGGTATCCATATCTATTTTTTTAATGAAAATGGATTCCTACCTCCTATCTCACTTAAAAATCAGTTCTAAATGGATTTAAAAATTAAGCGTCAAAGTCCAAACTTAAAACTTTTTGCATAACCAAACGGAAATAGATCTCCGTTATCGTGGTGTAGCGAAGGATTTAACAACAACAGCAACAACAAAAAAACTGAAGAAAACAATTAGTGAATTTGACTCTATTAACATTAAGAACACCATCGTGTTCATCAAAAGACAGGCTAAAAACCTAAAAACGAGGAGGAAAGATGTGCCACAATTGGAAAGATGGGTTTGCCAGCTCTATCACTGAAAAATTAGCATTCAAAATTTACAGTTAATACTTACCAAATAATTTTTTAGGTAGAAAACGGGGAACATAAATACACAAATAGCCAATTAAAATATGAAAAGTACACAATCTCATTACTAAACAGAAAAATAAACAAGCAAACAAAAAAACCGAACCAGAAAAGCCAATTCTGCACATTAGGAGTTTGGACAATGCCCCATCCTAAAGACAAGTACAAAGCTGAAAAGAATGAAACATTAACAATCTTTCTTGGGTCCAGAGAAAAGTTGAGAGCAAAGAGAACGTTGTGCCCCAGATCGGAGGGAAAGGACAAGAAAGGGTGTTGCCACTTACCTGAGCAGATTCACTCGTGGAAAGCACGCTGGGAACCAGGAACACGCTAAGAAAAAGCCTGGCCTGTCCTGACAAGTTGCTTGACATCAGTGTGGACAACTCTGAGAGTTAAAGACTCCACAGGAACCTAGCCATGGGAGGCCACAATACTTTAAGTTTTGCTTCTGAGACCTCTACCAGGTTCCCACAATAAATATCAGAGAAAAATGGTGCTCTGGCAGGGGGAGGGGAAAAGGAAGCATTTTAAAATAAACCGAATCATCTGTGTTGTTCTTAAACAAGGACTGACTTCAGGAGAAACTAGTTGATGGGAGCTTAACTGGCCGGGATATTATCAGAGCCCAATGGACCTGGGCAGGGAGGTAAATCCTAACTCCAGTCGGCTGTAGTCATCCTGTCCCACCTAAGTGGGGGAGAAGAAAAACAAAAACACTTGTGAAGTTCACAGTCCAGAGACATAAGATCACCAAAACAGTGAAACCTAGTCACTCAACAATAAGAAAACAAACAACCATTTAAGATGGGCCAAAGGTTTTAAGGTATTTACCCGAATAAGTTGAAAACTTATTTCCACACAAAAACCTGCATGTAGGTATTTATAGCAGCTTTGTTCATAATTGCCCAAACTCGAATGCAACCAAAATATCCTTCAGTAGGTAAATGGATAAACTGAAGTACATCCAGATAATGGAATATTAACACTAAAAAGAAATGGTCAAGCCATGAAAAACATGGAGGAAACTTAAATGCATATTACTGACTGAAAAAGGCCAATCCGAAAGGCTACATATTATAAGATTCCAACTATATGACATTCTGGAAAAGGCAAAACTATGGAGAACGTAAAAAGATTGGCAGTTGCCAGGGGTTGGGAAAAAGAAGGGTCAAATAGGCAGAGAACAGTAGGTTTTCAGGACAGCAAAAACACTCTCATGTCACCCTAACGATGGATACGTGTCGTCATTTGTCCAGATCCAGAGAATATGCAACACCAAGAATGAACCATAGTGTAAACTACAGACTTTGGGTGACTGGCATGTGTCAGGGTAGGTCCAAGATTGATAACAAATGTGCCATTCTGGTGGGGTATATTAATAAAAGGGGAGAGTATGCAAGTGTGGGTATAGGGAGTATATGAGAAATCTCTGTACCTTCCCCTCAGTTTTGCTGTAAACCTAAAACTGCTCTAAAAAAATAAAGTCTTAGTAAAAAGTTTTTTTTTTTTTTTTTTTTTTAAAACAAGGGATGCCTGGGTGGCTCAATCAGTTCAACACCTGACTCTTGATTTTGTCTCAGGTGGTGATATCATGGTTCGTGAGTTTAAGCCCCACATTGGACTCTTGTGCTGACCATGGAATTTGCTTGGGATTTTCTCTCTCTCTCTCTCTCTCTCTCTCTCTCTCTCTTTCTCTCTCTCTGACTCTTCCCCTGCTCTCTCTCTTTCTCTCTCAACAATAAATAAACATTAAAAAAATCTTTAAAAAGCTTTTTTAAAACAATGAAATATAATTTTATATCTAACAGATTTGCAATTTTTTCGTTATACCATGTGATGTTAAGAATGTGAAACAATGGACCTTTTAAACATTGATGATGTTGATACTAACTGGAACAATAAATCTGCAAGATAATTTTACCTTATGTAGTAAATATAGATATGTCCTGGCCTAGAAAATTTCTCACACGTGGCATAAGAAGACATGTGCAAGAATGTTTACAACAGAACTTTCTGTGTAGAATAAACCACAGTAAATACTTGAAATCAAATATTTTTAAACTACGGAACCATAATGTCCTGTGGTTCAATAGAATAATAGTGACGACTGGAAACATCTATTTATAGTAAATTCCTGTGCTATAACACATTATGAACCACAACTTCTCTGCTTAGCAATATAGATACATTGCACAAACCTAGTGTGGAATAAAAACAACAAACAAACGAAGCAAGTCATAGAAGAATACAAACAGTATTATAGATATGATATAAAATCAAAACATATAAAATGAAATTGTATTATTGAGGTCTATATAAATTATAGAGAAGCAAATGAAAAAGAGCAAAAATTCATGATTGCTTTGTAGGGGAAGGGGTTGGATTCAGAAGGGAAATACAAGCTTATTTTTTTTAAGGTTTATTTATTTTTGTGAGAGACAGCAAGCAGGGGAGGGGCAGAGAGAGAGGGTGTCAGAGGATCCCAAGCCGGCTCCCCACCATCAGTGCAGAGCCCGAGGTCGGGCTTTAACTCACAAACCATGAGATCATGACCTGAGCCGAAGTCAGACGCTTAACGGACTAACTCACCCAGGCACCCCACAAGCTTATTTTAAAAGCACTGATAATATTCTATATCCTAAGCTGAACTCTGGACACATTTTAATTACCATTTACATCTTATATATACATATCATTTTACACATGTAAAATATTTTTTAATACAAACTGATAAAGCATAGGTGAGGAAGTGGAAGCTAAGAGCACCTTTTTTTTTTTTTTTGTGGACCCTTAGGTATGAGAGAGGGAGAAGGGGAAGAAATAGGTGGAGCAGGAACCAGAAACAGAAAGGAGTATGGTTTTTTAGTCGAAAGTAACTTAACTACGTTAATCTGTTGAAAATGAGAGGCTGGTATGAAGAGAGAAAAAGGTGATGGATGAATCAGGTAAGTGAGGATATAGGCAGAAATGAGAACCAGATAAAGGTTAGAGAGAGACTAGCTTTCGCCAGAGGTGGGTGTCTCTCTTCCCAATGAAATGGAAGGGGATAGTTTGTGATACATGCAGATCTTGGCTGAAGGAGGTCAAGAAGTCAAAGTGGTGCTGGTCTGATGGTCAGTGTTTTCTTATGATTGTGAATTTCAGCCATCAGGTGAAAGTGATAAAATACCAAGGGCATCAAGGAGATTGGCTGGTAGGAGATTAAAGTGATTTCTATGAGGCTGAGAAAGAGAAAGCTAAGCTTCATGTTTTCTTCAGCAGGTGCTTGTGTCAGGCACACTCGGTCTCAAGGGGATGAATTAATAACCCTTTGGGTTTAGGCAGACACAAGTCAAGAAAAGATAAGACAAGCTGGAAGGATAGAATGAAAATGGGGAGTAACACGGTGGTGGTCTTGATGTGGTCAAAGAACTGGAGCACTGAAAAGAAGGGATTGAGAGAAATAGGGATTGAGAGAATAGGAGAAGGGATTGCTGAAAGCAGTTTAAGAATCCAGAACAGGCAAATAAGAGGGTGCTGGTAAGTTCCAGGTGGGAGGGACCAGGCAGTGCTGGTCCCTGGAATTGAAAAGATCAGGGAACTGCACAGAAAGTTTGTTAGTTCAGGCTGTCTGCATTGACATTGAAACCGGCTAGGAAATTGGTGGCAAGAAAGAAGATGATCAGAGTGCTGAGGTCCTTGATAAACGTGGAGCGGTGACAAGGGTGTCGATGAACAACAGCAAGGAGGGTACAGGAAGGTCGTAACTAGAAGGCAGGAGTCCCAAAGTGAAGGAGGTTTTTTTCTCTGGGGAATGAGAATACATGGTTTGAGTCTGAGGAATGAGAATGAATGAATAGGGTTGTGAAGCTCAGAGGGTCTAATAACCAACCACTTGTGTATGCGATGCACACCCTGTGGGAGAATAAATGGACTTCCTTTGAAGATAAAGAGGATCCCCAGGCCCAGCTCTAGCATGTGGCAGCACAGCCCCTGCCTTCACTCTTATCTTCAATTTAAAAAGTGTTGTCCTAGCAATCCTTCCCCTGCTGATCTGTATCTGGGCTTTGCACTTATCTGAATTAATCTGCCACCTAACGATTCACTGTAATGCTTAGCTATACGTCTGTCTTAGCCAATAGACTGCACTCTGCTTAAAGGAAAAGCATGTAATATTTACCTTGACGTCCACAATATTTAGCAGAGTGTCCAGGATATAAAAGATGCTCAACGAGTGTTCACCGAATAAGTGAATGGATTGTGTGTTTGTATTGTGGACGAGTTTGTGTGTGTGCACTTCTTGCAAGAGTTGCTCGAAATGAAATAAAGTTGCCCCAGAGGGCAGTTATAAAGTCTAATCACCTGAGAGGGTTTGGGGTGAGAAATATGTGACTCTGGAACTCAGGAAAAGTCAGGAGAAAAATAATGACCATTATGGAAATGATAAAACCATCACAGTAACTTTGTGAATAGCAGAGAGGGGAAATGCTAAAAGAGCTCCCACTGGTATCGTATGAAATTAATAATGATCTAAATACCTCCTATGAAGTTCTTCATTAAAAACACACTTCCATAATCTAAGTACTGTAGATTCTGAATTCAACAAAGGGAGCCTTGTTCTACAGTGTTTGAAATTAGACTTCTATGAAATCAAGTTTATCTTTAGAAGTAGGTTTAAGAAAACTGAAAAGATTGGTAATAGCAAAGTAAATATGGAACAGATGTTGCCTCAAGGAGGTCCTGGATAAATTTGTATTTTGATATGATGCTAATGAAAAAGGGTGGTGTCATTGGTATGATTTTTGAAAAATGTATACATTTTCTTCCTAATCTGCAGTGTGTAAAATTTCATGAGAGGCTGAACAATTTTAATAAGTATTAAGTGGGCTTTGATTTTAGATTTAATAGGTCATATATTTTACAAAAACTACCAGATGAGATTTTAGAAGTACAAATCTTCCTCTTTGTTCAAAGGAAGACTTTCTCTTGGAACAATCTGTTCTAGTCCTCATAATTACGTTTTCCTGGGAGATGGGCCTAAAGAGATAAAAAATAATAACCTAATAGTACATATGATGTGTGTAAACGGTAAGGTATTCCCTGATGTCATTACAATATTGGTGTGCTAGATATCCTGTAAAGATTTAAAGGTAAAATAACAATAAATAGAATATGCCCATTCTCTAATACTTACAAGATTTATGAAATTTTAGAAATTAAAAAAAAACCCTTTGATATTTTATTTCAATATCCTAACCTTGTTGTATGAAAAAACAAAGGGAGATTAATGATGAATGGCAGAACTGGGACAAAGGTCAGATCTTCTGCATTTCAGGACTATACTTTCTCCCCTTCTCTTTTGCCTTGTGCAGTAGTTCCCCTCATATTTGGTTTTAGTTTTTGAGGTTTCAGTTACCCACAGTCAACCATGGTCTGGAAGCAGATGACGTCTGACTTATCATCAGAAGATCGATACTAGCTTAACGTTAAGTCACAATGCCTACCTCATTCACCTCACTTCACTTTATCATATAGGCACCTTATCATCCCACATCATCACAAGAAGAAGGATTAGTACAGTATAATAAGGTACTTTGAGACAGCGAGAGAGACAGAGAGAGAGAGAGAGAGACCACATCCGCAGAACTTTTATTACAGTATACTGTTATAATTGTTCTATTTTTATTATTACTTATTGTTGTTAATCTCTCACCAAAACTAATTTATAAATTAAACTTTGTCATAGGTATGTATGTATAAATTCATAGTAATTATATAATCATATATAATATATGATAATCTATATAGTAATTATATAATAGTTATATAATTATATAATTATATATAATAATTATATATAGTAATTATATAATCATATATAATATATGAAAATATATATCATATAATATATAATATACTACTGTAGTCAGAAACTGTTTTCATTATACTTACATTTGATATCTATATGAAAACGCCTTGGCTTTTACACACAAGCAAAGTGATATTTTAAAATTAAAGTTGAATTTTTGTATACTGATTTGGACTTTAATAGAACTAACAAGAATGAAGGAAAGACAGTTCCAGGTGGAAAATTATTTCATTAGAGAAAGAGGATCCACAAGAAATCCTATCAGCCAAGACTTAGAACTAAGCAGAGACTTGATATTCATAAATGTTCTCCAATAAAATATCTAATAGATATGCCCCTTTTCTAAAAGCTATCACAAAATTTTCATAATAAAGAGATTCGTCTGTGCAAAGATATTCCACTACTATAACCTATTTAAAGGACTAAATGCTGAACCATGGGGCCCAAAGTTATACAGAACCAGAATTGACTAATTAGAGACCCTCTTCAGGTTCAAACGGCTGGATGTTTAAATAGAGGCTTGGCTAAAGCCTATCTATTGTTCTGACTTCCGCTAATGGCTACATAAACCTGGAAATTTCTTTCTCCCTTCCTCCCCCAATTAAACATCTGCTAGGGTTGAAAGCAGAATCTAGAATGTCAAACCCACAGAAATGTTATGGTTTGGGCACATTTAATCTTGGTAAACTGTTAAAAAGATCTGAGTAGGTATTTGGTTTTGTTTGGGACTAACAGCAGACTCCAAGGCAGAAAAACTCATCAAGAAGTTTAATAGCCACTTCAAATAAATGTTGGCTTAAAGAAAAAATGTAAAAGCCATACTTACAAAAATATATCAGATGATATATATACATATATATATATATATTTATATACACAAACATAATATTTTCTACCATTGAAATTTAGGAAAGCTGAAGAAAGTATCCAATTTGGCCCTCAAGTATTATTTTTTATTTGGATATTCCTATCTTCTTAGAAAGAAGATAAAATTTAGTCACTTCTCAGATGGTACCTACACTTGTGTTGAGCACAGCATTATGTGTAGACTTGTCAGGGCGCCTGGGTGGCTCAGTCGGTTAAGCGGCCGACTTCGGCTCAGGTCATGAGCTCGCCGTCCGTGAGTTCAAGCCCCGCGTAGGGCTCTGTGCTGACAGCTCAGAGCCTGGAGCCTGTTTCAGATTCTGTGTCTCCCTCTCTCTGACACCCCGTTCATGCTCTGTCTCTCTCTGTCTCAAAAATAAATAAACGTTAAAAAAAATTAAAAAAAATAGACTTGTCAAATCACTGTTGTACACTTAAAACTAATATAAACATTGTGTATCAACTGTACTTCAATGAAAATAAAATGAATAAGAATACCAAAGGATATACTACAGTAGAGCACACAAAGATTTTTTTACAATATCATTAACAATAGAAAAAATTGGAAACAATGATATAGAAATGATTACATAAGTTATGATTTGGCTAACAATAAAAAAGTTTAGTTGATTCTTTCAGCAAAAAGAAACTTCTAGTCTAATTTTTGCTCCTCAATCTCCTTCCTAGTGCAGGAATAATAATTAATCTGTTCTAAGCACATAGCTATATTGCTTTCCTCTCTACTTCTTATTTAAAGTAATTTGTAAGAATTTGGTTTCAAGAAAATTATCTCCAGTCTCTTATCCAATAAGAGTCACTAAGTCATTTATTATGTACTCAGTGACTCTGTGGTAGGGCAAAGTGTATTTTGTATCTTGAGAAGTATATAAAACATAGGCAGAAATCTTGATATCCGTAGTATTTTCCATAGAGTTTTATATCAATTGGCTGATCAACCTCTTGTGGATAAAGTAATGGGCAAAACTTCAGAGCAAATCTCACTGGAATGTTGAGTTTCCTGAGATGATACCTTATTCATTGCTGTAACCTAACTATAAAGAGCCAGACACACAGTTGTGCTCATTTAACAGCAAATGTGGAAGGAATGAAGCCTTCCTACAATTAAGAATCGTGATATCATCTTCAGATGACTGTTTCTAGGAAGCACTGGCTCACAAACATTCTGTCTTCCCTTCTTTTATCTTCCTTACATATTATGAGCCACATGATGAAGATTGACAGAAGCTAAATTTGCTATTCTGTAATGGATTATTGATCCTAAAATGATTTTTTCTCCTACAAGAAAAATTACAAATTCATTTTTTCTTGTTTTTAAGAATATAACCAAGTTCTGCATTTATTGTTTACTTTTCAACAGAGTGTGCTTTGTAGTTAATATCACCTTTGGCCACCCTGTCAATGCTACTGTATTCATTTCACCCAAGAGGAGGTACATGCCTGCCTTGATTTTTCCTGTGGGTTGTCAGTTTCTATTTTTTCTTCCACTGAAAAGAGCCAATATTACTCAAAAAAGTAGACACTTGGACTGGCTGATCCAATGTGTTTTTTTCAAATCCATTTCTCCCCTGCCTCTCAGGGGTGAGTGACGGTAAGGATAGTAGGAGTTAAAACTCAATTTCCCAGCCTCTCTTTCAGCTATGAGTGGTCATGTGACACAGTTTTAGCCAATGAGATGCAAAACTAATAGCTCCTAATGCTGTCTTTCCTTGCCCCTTTCTTCCTGCCTGGAGCATGGATGGTAGAGTGACCACCCTGCAAACTTGAAGATTAAAATCTTATGCTAGGAATGGCAAAGAAGAAAGCTGTAACAAGCCTAAAACATGTACCACATTGTGAAACCCACCGCACCAGCCCTGGAGGACCTACCTGAACTTCGTTTTATGTTAGAAAAATTAATCTCTTTCACTGTAATTTTGGTTTTATATTGTTAAACACGATCCTAACGGATACACTGGAAAAATGTATTTTGGGTATATAGGTCAATAACGTTAGGATGATTTCCAAAAAATAAATATTTACAAATGATTTATTTATCTCTGATACAAAAGACAACAGAGAAAATGTCTCATTAAGATGATTTTTTAAAACAAGGCAGTTTCTTTTGTTTTGTTGAATGTACGTACCAGAAAACTGATAGTAATTCTCATTCATTTAAAGCAATACCTCAGGGGGCCTCTAAACTCATGGCTTTATAAACCCAACTCGGGGATTTATTGAGAATAACTTAATTGAATTATGTTACATGTTTCTGCACTTAATCTATTGGGATATGTTATTTTTACTGAAATATATAAAGAAAATTTTACCTTATATTCAAATGTGACTGAAAAGGTATTATAATAATAGCCTCTAAAAAGTTCATTGCAGTATAGAATCTGAAACTGTCAGCACACTCTACTTCATTAGCTTAAAGTCCGTTGGTCTCTGTTGCGCTTTGAATGGATCTTTTGCCCGTGCATCACTTTGTAACATCATGCACGGGTTATATGTAAAATGTTGGTTCGGTGACTTACATTGCTTTTCTAAATGTGCACCCATTTCATCATGTAACATAGAAAAAAATCATATTCAATAATACTAAATTCATTACATAGAACAGTCACTAGGTATCGGGAAGCTGTTAAACTTACAGTGATGGATACGTTTCTCAAAATTCTTTCACCAGAAAGCTCAGATTTTATCACTGACTAAAACACTGCCAGTTGTTTTCCTAGAAGGAACAAGCTCACTTTGATCATTTTCAAGGGAATGTCTATCAAATATACAGCTCTGAATGACCAAAGCTCTTTGTCAGTCATCCTTTCTTTTTTTAAATGTTTATTTATTTTTGAGCGAGAGACAGGGGCAGAAGGACAGGGAGACACAGAATCTGAAGCAGGCTCCAGGCTCCCAGCTGTGAGCACGGAGCCTGACGCGGGGCTCCAACCTAAGGTGGCTGAGATCATGACCCGAGCCAAAATCTGACTGAACCACCCAGGTGCCCCAAGTCTTCCTTTCAAGTAAGAAGGGTGTCCCATGAAAAAAGTGACAATTCAGCTTTGAATTCAGTCTATAGCACTTGTGCTGTTATGCTTGTTTGTCCTTAAGGCAGTCATCATACTTGGTATGCTTCAGGTTCATTTCCTATTGTGTCATAGAGAATATTAAAAACACATGTACTCAGGACTGATAATAAAATAATTTTTACTGCTTCCTCAAGGACATTCTAAAGTAAATATTTTTGTCTTTTTGTTTTTTTTGTTTTTTACAGTGAGTATGTGATGGCAAAGAAAACAGTGACAACTGGTACAGTTTGGTGTCACCTCCCTGATGCATGATAACGGCACCAGAAGTTTATCCACTATTGTTTTTGTATCATTGGTACACGCGTCAATACAATGTAAAAAGCAAATAATGTCTTAGTATTATTATAAAAATACTTTTGAATTCAGGAACTGCCAGGGATACACACTGAACTGCAGTTTTTTTTAACGTTTATTTATTTTTGAGACAGAGAGAGACAGAGCATGAACGAGGGAGGGTCAGAGAGAGGGACACACAGAATCTGAAACAGGCTCCAGGCCCTGAGCTGTCAGCACAGAGCCCAACGCCGGGTTCGAACTCACGGACCGCGAGCTCATGACCTGAGCTGAAGTCGGACGCTCAACCCACTGAGCCACCCAGGCGCCCCTACACACCGCATTTTGAGTACCAATGCCATATAGAATATTAGATGGACCAATAATGAAACCAAAAATACAAAATATATCAAGAAAAGCCATTGCCACAGGAACCCAAGTTATTCACAGCAAGGGACACTGGTTCATAAAGAATGAATGCTTTTGTTGAAGTAATTGTACCTGTATTCTAAAAACAATTACTGGGGCGCCTGGGTGGCGCAGTCGGTTAAGCGTCCGACTTCAGGTCACGATCTCGCGGTCCATGAGTTCGAGCCCCGCATCAGGCTCTGGGCTGATGGCTCAGAGCCTGGAGCCTGTTTCCGATTCTGTGTCTCCCTCTCCCTCTGCCCCTCCCCCATTCATGCTCTGTCTCTCTCTGCCCCAAAAATAAATTAAAAAATGTTGAAAAAAAATTTAAAAAAAATAAAAACAATTACTAAATTAGGACATAATTATTTTTTCTTGTAATATAAGTAATATATGCTAACATCTGGAAAAGCATGAAGAAAAGAAATTAGCTATCCCCTACGACTGCCACAGATTAACTATTGTTGACATGTGACATATTTCCTCAATATTATATTATAAACTTTTAACCTATCATTTAAAATTCTCTCAAAACATAATTGTTGTGGACAGTAAAATGTCCTATTTTCAAGTGATAAAATAATTTTCCAATAATTTCTATAGGGTTGGATAGGTTATCTCCAATTTTTTTTCTATCACAGGCATTGCTGCCAACATTAAATATAGATGTGCATTTGGCTATTATTAGGTAGACATTTTTAAATTTAATTTTAATTAAAAATATATCTTTTAATATTTATTTATTTTTGAGGCAGAGAGAGACAAAGCACGAGCAGAGGAGGGGCAGAAAGAGAAGGAGACACAGAATCCGAAACATGCTCCAGGCCCTGAGCTGTCAGCACAGAGCCTGATGCGGGGCTCAAACCCAGAAGCTGTCAGATCATGACCTGAGCTAGTCAGACTGAGCCACCCAGGCAGAAATTAAATTAAATTAAATTTTAATTAATTTTAATTTTAATTTTAATTAAAATTAATTTTAATTAAATTAAATTAAAAATTAATTTTAATTTTTACAGAGAGAACACAAGCAGGAGAGAGGGGCTGAGAGAGAAGGAGAGAGAAAATCTTAAGCAGGCTCCACACTCAGCACAGAGCCCAATGTGGGACTCAATCCCACGAGCCTAGGATCATGACCTGAACTGAAATCAAGAGTCCAGCACTCAACTGACTGAGCCACCCAGGCACCCCAGGTGTAGTCAGACATTTTAATTTAGTCATGTTCCAATATTTCATTGTGACTTTAATTTGCGTTTTCTTAGTAAATAATGACACTCAGAAAACTTTTCGTGTGCCTCCTTACCATTCATATATCTTCACTCATAGATCTTCGTTACACTTTTTCTCTTGTATTTTTACAATACATGTTTTCGGAAAAGTTTGATTCTGTTACATATACCACTTAGTATCACAGTTCTTTTTCTTTATAAAACATGTTGTGACTTATTACAGAACTTATATTGCTCATGGGAAATAGAGAAAAGTATGAAGAAAACATAAAAGTGCCTCATAATCTGACCACTAAGAGATAACCACTGCCAGCCCCTTAGTTTATTTTTCCAGTCTTTGCCTTATGTGGTTTTCCATAATTGAATCAATATTGGATATTCATTTTAGCGTCCCACTTCTTTGTTCGTTTCAATACTTTATCATGAGCATTGTTGTGCATTGTTAAATATTCTTCCCATATCACTCTCTCTTCTTCCTACACCACCCACAGGAAATTAAGGTTTATCTAGGGCAAATATGTGCTAGGTCATAAATAATAGAAAACTCCATTTTATAAGGTAAGGTATTGGGGAATAGGACTAAGTTGATATGGGTGCAAGGCAAGGTTGCCGAGAGCTGGAGCAGACAGGAAAGCACAGTGAGGAGGAAAGATGAGTTAGTGAGGTGATAGCAGGTGTGTGAACCAAGGAGCAAGGAGCAAAGACGCAGAGGCAGGAGAGAGCAGGGCTGTGCTCTATGAGGGCCATGTAGGTTTGAGCAAGGACACAGTGAGGAGAGCGCCAGGATTGGTTTACTTCAAAAGATATGGGAGGGTCCAAAGTTCAGAGGTCCTTTCGAGCCTGGCTCTCTGTAGAACTGAAATGTGTTTGGAATTACATCAAATGTGGTGATCTGTGGGAGAAAGGCCAACTTAACAGCGAGACACACACACTGTCAGTCCCAGAAAGGACATGCTGTTGCTAGAAATTGTATAAACCTCCTTTGGTGAATGATACATATATTTTCCAATTTTGTGCTAATGACAAATATATGAGACAGGTGTTATTATTACTGGCACGACTATGATCATAGCAGTTTGTAAAATGAGTAAATTTAGTCCACCTAGATTGAGCCATTTGCCTGCATTCACTACTTGTCCCAGAAGTCCTAGGCAAGGAGCTCAAACCCAGGCCCTCTGATCTCAGGCAACCCTAGTTACACATGAAAATCAAATATGGAGCTTTTAAGACTTTCAATGCCCACTTCTACGCCTCCTGCTCTGAATTTCTGATTTAATTAATCTGAAATGAGACTTAACTGCTGGTGGTTTCAAATATCGCCCCCCGCCCCCCACTTTCAGTTCTTCCGCATTTGAGAACCACACTGTTACATCACTAAAATGTTCTTCGGGTGATTACGGAAAGCACCAAGACACTTTCTCCAGGACATGCTGAGATTTGAATTTTCAATTTGATTACTTTCTTGAACACATAAAGGATTTCTCAATAAAATTTATTATTAAGAAATGTACACATGTGATATGTTTTCTGCATCTTTCATATGTGAGAATGTCTTTTTTATTCTACACAAGAAGGATAATTTAGGTAAATGTGGGCATTGGTGGACCAATTTTCACTCAAATTTTACAGCTATTTCCCCACTCTCTCTTCTGGCATTTATAGTTGCAGAAGGCAAATCTGATGCATTTTTTTTTCATTTTGATGAATTTAGATTGCTTTTTTCTTGAAACTTTATTCTTTGTGTCATCTTTTCATTTTTTAAATAGCTTCAGTTTTATATTTGTTTTTTTCTGATACATTCTGAGAGAGCATCTCATGGTTAAACTCTGATTCAATGTTTGTAATTCCCTCACTGACTTCAATAAAATTTCTAATACACCGACTATATTTAATTCTGAAATCCTAAAGTTTCTTTATCTGGCGTATCTAGCCTCTCAGTGCATCCTTTTGACTTCTGGCTCTTGTGTCATGAACTTCATACTCTTGCTACTATTGTTTATGTCAAGAAGTATAAACAATACTTCTTTTATGTTCTTGGGTAGGAGTTACTCTCCCATGTTCTGAAATATATTTTCCCTTGTTTTCTTTTGTTTGACTTTCTTTGCTTCTAATGCAACAAGACTCAATGTTTGTCAACTGATGGGCATATGGATTTCCCTTCATGACATTCAGTGTCTGTTGGAAACTAGCTATAATTTGGCTAGAAGGCAGGTCAATGAAAGTTCCGTCCAGCCCAATTCTTAGTTTCTAGGAAGCAGTCTCCATTGTAGTGATTCTGTCTGTTTTGGGCTGGTCTGGGATATTATCCTTTTCACTGACAATGTTCCAAACAGATTTAATGACTGTAAATTTATAACATCCAGTTAGAATTGTCATAAGGGCTTCTTGTGTTTACCTCAACTTATACCACTTTTATTTATGGGATCAATATCTCCATAATGCAATGTGACAATGATATTTTCTCTTTCCTCCCTTTCTTCAATTGTCAGATAAAGTACAAGATGCCCAGTTAAGTTTGAATTTCAGATAAACAACAAATAATTTTTAAGCTTAAGTGTGTCCCATAAGTATTAGGGATATACTTAACACTAAAAAAGTCCTCTTGAGTCCCCGTGTACTATTTGGGACATGGTTATATTAAAATATTGTTGGTAGTTTATTTGAAATTCAAATTTAATTGGCTATCCTCTGTTAGTATTCGCTAAATTGGGCAAACCTCCTCACTACTCTCAGGTTGTTTTCTGGGAGGATCAGTCTCTCATTTGTATAGGAAGAACTATAGTGAGTACATGTGAGTACTCACTACTCTCACTCATGGTAGTGAGTACATGTGAGGCACAGAACGCTCTCTGACTGCTTCATCAGGCAGTACGCCCATGCAGGAGAGGGACACCTCAGTTTATTCACTGGTATAGTTCTGGTGTTTCTGAGCCAAAGGACAAATCGTGCGGGGATTTCTCAACGTTCTTCAGGCAAGGCAGCTTGCTGTGTTGCAAAGACTTGGCATCAGTGGCTCTCAGTTGTGTTTTTCGATCCAATTCTATAAATCTTTCAGTTGGATGTAAGAGCTCCAAGATTCTAAAAATTCAAGGTTTTGGATTTTGTTAGTTTTTATCTTTTTGTGTGAGAAATCAGGAGAGGCTGACTCTGAGGATATTAGCCAGACATTACTGGAAATCAGACTCCTGGCGCTATTTTGTGTGTGTGTGTGTGTGTGTGTGTGTTTGCATGCTTGAGCTACAACTTCAGAAGCATTCTTAGAGGCCCAAAATGAAGGAGGCAATTATTTTTGGCTTCATGAATCCTGCCAAAATGGAATCAACTGTGATATCTAAATCTATCTCCTCAACAGCAAGGCAGGCTTTTCTGGAAAAGGCTATGGTGTTGCTGGATACACGATTATGTTGCCTAAAGTACATATTCCAGGGGGTTATGTGGTTCAGTTTTTGAGCTTTTACCCCTTTTGAGTGTCCACAGATAAGTATTGTAGTCATTGAGGGCTGTCTGGCCAAGTATTGTTTTTGTCCTAACAAGGAAGAGCCTGTCAAAGGTATACTCATCCTTTGCCTGTTTTATAGCTACCCGACATAACACAGGCATTTTTTTTTTTACAAGAATTTCTTCTTCCTGCTACTCTTGGGAAATAGTCAATCATGCCATCCCTGACAGAACTTAAAATCACACTTATATGAAGGACCATCTGCTACTGGCTGTTTGGCAATCCTCAGAGAACATGAAAACAGGCTAAGTATAAGAAAACATCTTCAGAATTGGTCTTGACACTCTTAGTTCAACCGGTTCCCAGCTACCAGCTCTTCTTAAATAAGTCATGCATTTAGCTTAGTTCAAAGCCTGACAAAGGTTATAGATCTTGCTTTTGTGTAAATGTGCAATGTCTCATGCTGTGTTTCATCTTCTCAAACACAGGCTAACCCACCTGCTTTGCCTATTTGATTTCCTCCAGCTGGCTTCCCATTTGTCTTCATTTACTCTCAAGGTTTTGGTTGTATTGACTTATAGAGGAGGTCTCCTCATTTATTTCCTGAAGATTTTCTTTCTACAGCTGTGCTATTTGGTCAGCAGAACCCAAATTTGGTAATAACTGTATTTATTTGTAGAACAAGATGATGGATTTCTTTTGTAAGCAATAACATACACCTTAAGAGGTAGATACTGATGAGGAACTCATGTGGAAAGAATCGTTTCTTCCGCAGCCATTTGTCATAGGTGTTGAGGTAAGCTGGTGTGATGCCACATAACCAACAACCCTGGAAAGCCCTTTTTTGAACTTCTTGCAGTGAGGACAGGCTGTTCTGAGAAAGAAAACCTCTCGAGGAGAACTTTTAAACAAAATGGTGCTCACTTGAGATCCAGAAATGGAAAGATTAAAGACTGTTCTGACTTGGATCCTATTGGGGCTGAGTATTTCTGGTCCTGGGCCCACTTGGTTTTGTTCTGTCCCCATTCTTGAGGGACTGATCTTCAGCAGAAATATGCTCCACTGAGCAAGACAGGGAAGCTTGAAAAATCCTAAGACATGAGTGACTTACGCCCATGAACTTCACTTTTTTTGATCTGTAAAATGAAGCGAATAATTCTTCATTAGCTCAGGTAAGGGCTAAGCTGATGAAACAAAGAGATCTCAAAATATAATGCTTTAAAAAAGACAATGGCTTAGATTAGAAGTCTGTTTCTTGCTTCTTATGTAAATGTGTTAAGGTAAGCATTGGAAGTTGGGTGAGCATTCTTGCTCCTCTAAGCAATTGAGGGGCATAGACACTTTCCATTTTGCCAGTGGGTCATTCTGTAGGACGTATTCCACATTCACGAGGAAAAAGCTGGGTCTTAGTAAATCCAGGAAGCCTGCATGGAGGGTGAAAAGAGGAAATCCTGCATGAGCAACTTGCTTTAAGAAAGTCCTGCATGCAGAGGTTTGGCTCTTCCCCTCACAGTCCATTGGTCATGTGACTAAAATTCTCACCAATGGAATACTGAGAAATGTAATCTCAATCAGGGAGGCTATGTGCCCAGGAAAAAGGGGAGAATGGGCTTTTGAGGGCAAATAGCTACTAACCAGAAATACCAATCTCAAAAGCTAGATGTAAAGGTTAAATAAGCTATTTTTAGAAGTGCTGGGCACATGATAATAGAGAGTATTACCAAGAGCCTAATGCTCAATTAATAAAAAATGTGATAATAATTAGGAAAAAAAGGAGGGGGGATTAGAAATAATGCACAGTTCTAAATATAGACATAAGAGGAATGGAGAGAACAGAGCCAGGTCTGGGAATACCTGAAATTTAAATACCTCTCATTCCTGAATGGTTTAATTAACTGAGTGTCACAGTGGAGTTTCGGTATAGAATAATTCTCTTCAGAGATTTCTCTAAAACTATGACAGGATGAGGAGCCATTCCTTTTTTGTTATAGAGACATGTCTTATACTTTTTGTCTCTAACTCAGTTCTTTAGAAATTATAGGTGATAGATAACTGCTACTTTATTATTTGCTGTTCAACCAAATTCAGCATTGAAAGTCCTAAGGTAATAAGCTTATGAGCAGATTAGACTCTGACTGGGGCCTTGTCAGTTGAGTAGTTCATGTATGAATTTCTGAGTAAGGCATTCTCCAGATTACTGTGATTTCTCTCTCTGTAACTTTGGAACTATCCAAGGGTTTGGACAGTATATGCTCAATAATACATGTGAAATGTTTGAATCATACAAAAATCTGTTTAAAAACTTAAGAATTACTGTGACTTAAAATCAGAAAAAAATGAACATTTGGGTAGTTGTTTAACAAAAACAAAGTTTTGTGGGAAATAAAATCCCTCTAGACTTCTATTTGCATAACTGTGCTTAATAAAAAAAGTAAGTTCCATTTGTTATAATTTACGAAATTTTAATTCTTACTTTAACAAAACACATGTACATATTTATATGACTGTAAGGATACATGTTGCAAGTCAAACAGGTTGCTTTTGGTGGATGAGGATATGGAGGGTTGTTATATTCTTCTTTTTATTTTTCTAGTATTTTCTGTCCTTAAGAATGAGATAATTAATGGGGGGAATTGGAAGGTGGAAAGAATAAGACTTGATATAATCATACCTTTTAATAGATCTTGTGACTACATATGTTCCAAAAGGCTTTTCATATTGTCTGGAATAAAAAGAAACTAGTATCCCCATTAAATGACTAAGGGAAGCGGGTACAATGTTGGTTGTTTTTTCAAGCGTAAAACTAAAGTGTAAAGGTATTTTGCATGCTCCCCAAGACAGTGGTGGGAACAGGACTGGAACATGTAACACGTCCATTCAAGGCCCCCAAACTCATGAAATGTATTGTTCACAGAAACATTATGAGTGCAAAAGACTGACATTTCCTCTGCCATTGTTTCTTTCTTTAATGCTCCCTGGTGCCCCATACTCTTCCAGGAAACAGCTCCCCACTCCTTCCGCTTAATGAACATCAAAAGGTTTAAAAGCCATTTGTGCATCCATATGTATTCATTGTGGAGACTGAAACCAAATCCAGTTTAAGTTCTCAAGTAGGAACTCCAACGAGAATGGTAAGACTACTCCGGGATATAAAGGAGAAGCCTCTTGTATTCATTTTCCACATCCAGCAAAATCTAATGTAACCAATGTCCAATAAAAGATTTGTCTTTTAAACTTCACTCTAAATTTCCAGAATGGAGTTAATTGTCTTTATGGTTTCTTCAAACACCCTCATACTACAGATTGGAATCTCTGGCAATGAATTTTTAATATAAATAATTGAGTGGGGGTTGGGTGGGGAATAGAAATTTCCAGCTCTAAATGAAAAGTACTTATTTAAGAAATCTTACTTCAGAAGAGTGTTGCTATTCTGGCCTAGGGTTCTAGACTCATTCCTTACCCTAGCATTTGCTCTTACCCAAACATTATTTTCTCATTTTCCACAAATTGGTAACAAAAGTAATTTTCTTAACACAAAATTATAAGAGGGGTAATATTGGTTCACAAGAAGAGGATGTGTTATATTCTTGTCCTATATACATAACTATGATTTAACTTACCTATTGTGGAGGTAAGGGGGAGTGGAGTATAGGAGATACTAATAAATCTACAGCCTGTCTTGCCTTTTAGAGAAGTTTGTTTTATTTTTCTTTAAAACTTTAGGTGAAACATGTTTAATTTCTCATTTCTGTTACTTGTCTATAACTCAGTAACTGGGTAAGACAGGGGGAGAATGTATGACTGAAATGTCCTATATTAATATATTTATAGAGGTTCTTTTGTCCCAAGAAAGTTTGATCTTAATATCAAATCTGGCTTAAGAAATCTCAGTACTTAATAATCAAATCTGGCTTAAGAAAACTCATACATGGTTTTTCGAAGTGTACTTTATGAAACACTGTTCTGAAGCACTGTTAACAGGTATTCTACAAAAACTAGCTGATCTCAATTTTTCAGATGTACAAAAAACCCACCTGTGAACATTCTCCAACAAATGAAACATAAATCTTAGAAAAGACATATGGAAATAAAAACTAAGGTTGAGCAAGGAACCAGTAAAACTAATACCTGTCTAAATAATTGTTGAAAGTAAGGCTATGCAGCTAAATGCCTAGGTTAAAGAATTGCTTTAACAAAAGGGGAGGTATATTGGGGCACCTGGCTGGCTCAGTTAGAAGAGCATGAAACTCTTGATCTTGTTCATGAGTTCAAGCACCATGTTGGGTGTAGAGAATACTTAAATAAATAAAACCTTTCTTTAATAAAAGTGTACCTGGGATTCATTTCAGAATAGGGAATAATTAGCCCCTCCCTACCCTCCTGGTATCTTTAGATTTAAGTATGAAAATAATTTCATGGTGCATCTTCTGTGGAAGAAAAATGAGACCAGGGATCTGAGAACCAGGCCCATAGTAGGAAAAGAGAGGTTACTGCTAGGTCACCAAGGAGTCATCTATGAATTATTATTATGCAAAACTCTGCAGATTGAGTTTGGATAATTTCAACCCATTGAATGTATTCTATAATGTGAATAATTAATTGTTTATTTTCTAGAAAAGGATTACTACTTTGTAGAGTGGAGAAAATAATTTCTTTCCTGGGGAAGTATACTGCTGTGAATTTTCTAGACCATGCTTCTCTTAAAGGCAATAGTCCCAGGGAACAAGAACAGTACATGTCATGATCTTGGCAGCCTACAAAAAAGTTCAGTTGATGCTTATCATCCTTCTCCATTACCCAAAACACACAAACAGCTCTGTAGAAAATATTCAGAATTGTTGTCTTTGGATGGTGACTGTGTCTTATTTTTTTATACTGTTCTGTAGTTAGCCAATTTAGGTTCATGCTTATTTATTATTTTACTTTTGGAAAGGTGAAAATAATGCCTTACTTTTCACATTAATAAGGATCATAAAATACTTGTACATATATTTTTTAAAAATATAATTTGCTACCAATATATAAGGGAAAGAGACTAAAGAAAATTACACACTAGAAATGTGTGAATTGAAACATCTGAGATATAGACTGAAGAAATTCAGCCAGGTTTTTAGTTGCAACTTTGGTAAGACTGGCTTAGGTATGGAACAGACATCTTAAGATATCTTAAGAAATGTGATTTAAAAAAAATTATTTGTTTTTATACTTAATATTACCTGGAGTTTCATACTCGATGGCCTCTTTCTATAGCCATGCTATTTAGCTATTTAGCTATTTAGTTCTTCACTCGAGAATCTGTGTGATCAAAATCTACTATCTCTAAATATTTAAGGTTTTCTGTAAGTTCAAATGTCCATGTTTTTTCTTCCAAAATATGTCCAAGGCATTATGAGGGCCCTTAAATCTTTTTGGTGTGTCATGAAGAAAGAAAGAAGAAAGAAAAGAAAGAAAGAAAGAAAGAAAGAAAGAAAGAAAGAAATGAAAGAAAGAAAGAAAAACTTATTTCAAAGGTTATGGTAAAAACTCGTAATGTTGAGTAGCCTCCTATGACCTATATATGCTTGAGAAAAGAAACCAGACAGTCACTTTCTCCCTGGCAAACACCTTTAACACAGAGGTGGATTTACAAGTTTAACAGAAATAAATGAAAAACAAATAATTGTAAAGAATATAGTGTACTCTCGGGGCGCCTGGGTGGCGCAGTCGGTTAAGCGTCCGACTTCAACCAGGTCACGATCTCGCGGTCCGTGAGTTCGAGCCCCGCGTCAGGCTCTGGGCTGATGGCTCGGAGCCTGGAGCCTGTTTCTGATTCTGTGTCTCCCTCTCTCTCTGCCCCTCCCCCGTTCATGCTCTGTCTCTCTCTGTCCCAAAAAATAAATTAAAAAACGTGGAAAAAAAATTAAAAAAAAAAAAAAAGAATATAGTGTACTCTAAACTCTTAAAAACCTCAAATCTTTAAAATTTCTCACCCTTCTTGCATGATGCCTAAAGGGATAAGGATGTACTCTGGGGAGTTTGGGAGACCATGCCTCCAACCCTCAGATGTTGATGGGATATTCCTTTTCCATAGCTGTAGGAACCCTAATTCTGGCATGACCTCAGTTGTGTATACTTCTCTTCATTTCTTTGAAATTATGACTCCACACATTCCCCTATAAACTTCACTCAAAGGAAAAGAAACATCTTTATATGTGGCCAATTGTTTATCCATCCACCCTGTGTCACCTTTCTTCTCATCATCTTCCATCAGTATCATCATACATTGAACATCTAAGAAAACACCAAGCACTGGGATTGGTGCTCACATTATATACTCTCTCTAAGATTCTCTTATTTGGCCCTCCTACCCCAAAAGAACTGCCTTTGGTTTCTATGTCTTCAGAAAACATTCTCTTTCTCATCAAACTGAAAATACCATCTTGGGTAAGATGCAGGTGCAAGCAAGCATGGCATAGTAGAAGGAGCATGAGCTCTGAATCAAGGAGACTTATACTTCGTTAGGTATAAACCTTGGCTCCTCTATTTACTAGTCATGTGAGTTTTGGTGAGTTGCTCTCTCTGCACCTCAAGGTTCTCACCTACTATGTCTGTTGGTGTGTCTGCTTCACAGAGCAGTGAGAGGAATTCAATGAAATATAAATTGTCTTGCGTAGTGCGTAGAACATGGGAAACAATAAATAGTAGCAATTCTGATGCTAAGAGATAGTTTCCACTTGAGTTGATACTGACATGTTTCAGAATGGTTAAGTGGCTTTTTCATGCCCTCTTATGGGCACAAACATGATGTAGAGGGCATACCCAACAAATATGTATTGTAATTGTGAATAAACAAATGATATACAGTCTAGACTAGTGAGTGCTTCTCTTCGTTGTTACAAGTGTTATTTTAACAAATCCTCCTTTTTCCTCTTCGTATATAAATTAATTACAGTTTCATATCATCCTCATCCTTTTGTTTGATCTTCTCTGCGTTTTCTTAAATTGAAAAATACCAATAAATTTAGATTAGCCATAACTGAATCATGGTTTTCCTTCTTTTTGCCATTTCCTTCCTTTTCATCTTCATGTAATTTAAACTTTCCACATCCTAGAGTGAGAAATACGAGTTCCCAGTTTTTCCACAGCCTCAATAAGAGTGCTGGAAAATGTTTTAATGGACTGCTTGAACCAATGAATTTTAATGGTTTCCCCACATCCTCCTGAAGATTTTCATATTTAACTCTTCTCTTTGTCTGGTGTCTTTAACATCTCAGCCCCTGCCTTGAGTTGTAAGGAAGTGAGCCTGTGCTAGCAGTACTGGAAAAGCTATTCCTTAGTTTAAATGGCAGCAACGATATTTTGCATCTAAAATTAATTTTGCATTATTACTTTCACACAGTTCTTTCTCATTTTCCTTTGTTTCTTGTTTGCTTGTTTTGAAATGAAAATTCATAAAATATTTCTCTCTTTCCTCCTCTTAGTGATACCAAGATGTGACAAGGGCTCTAGAACGAATCTTTAATTTGTCCGGGGACCCAATAGGTACCCAGTTTTAAAAATGTTTTTCCCATATTTAAATCTTCCTCAAAATCTTACTCAAACTTTTCTAGAAAAGTTATGTTCTGGGCACGTTATGTTTTTACCAAAGTGTCTAAGCTTTGTTTTTATCATATCAGGCATATGACTTGTGAGTTTTCCTTTATCTGTGAGAGAAAGTTGACCTTTTGTGCTAATTCCACTTCCTGGTGAGTCAGCCTTCTTTCTCTTGGGCTTGTCTCTTTGCTCAGTGCCAATAACTTCTCACATTCCATGGATTCAGCACCTACCTCTCCTTATCCAAGTTCTTCTTTAAACCGTTTATACCAGCCCTATCCTTGACATAGTGGCTTTTTCATGTGGCCAGTTACTTAATTTTTCAAAGCCTGTTTCCACTTAAGAAAAATGAAAATGAAAATAAAAATAACACATCATTGGTCACCTACTCAATGATATCAAGTGGAAAAAAATCCATACAAATGAGGGTTACTAGTAATGACAATCTTTTCCAGGAAGGAGGCACTGGTAAAACAATGAGAATTCATTTTATCACAAAAATTTGACATCCAGGCAGCTACAAATAGGAAAATTTATTTAATCTCATTTTTGTTCTCTCTACTAATTTCGACTGAAATTATCCAGGTTCTATTTTTCTTTATGCATTTCCAGTTCAAAATAGTAGAATGGAAAGAAGTAAAAAATAAATTTTCTCAAGGCTTTTCAACGCTTCCTTATGTATTAAGAGTAGAAATGAGAAAGCAGTACCAGGTACTGATTAATTTATCCAGCAAATACTTAATGAGTGCCATCTTGCCGCTATGTCACTGCTTCTATATAGAAAGGAAGTATTCCTCTGAGACATTCCCTCACTTGGTAGAGGTCATCTGTTCAAGGAGCAGAGCACATGTGTTTCCCCAACTACAGAAAAAGGATATGCCAAGGATCCTACATCTCTATTCAATGATTCCAAGAGCTGAGCTAAGCCCTTTTATAAATAGCAAAAGGAAATAATTAGACTATGATTCCAGTAGAAGAATGCATTGATTTCACATTCTCCTTTACTATGGTGTATTTTTAATAAGGTCTGCCTTTGAATTAGATTTCAGCATCAAGGCTGATCATTTTTCATGCTTTTTGCTTCTCATAGCCTGGAATTACCTAGTGTGTGGATGTTTTCTTTTCATAACTACAAAGTCCTTGAATAAAACAGCTAGTATATAAGGCTTTTAGAGGAACATGTGTGTCTCTTAACTTTTTTTTTTTTTGATAGGAAGATACTTAGTAGTAAGGAGTTTTCATGAGGTCTAATTAGAAGGTCTCTTTGCAATCCTAATGCAAGAATGGCAGCATATAAGTCATTATATGAGATCATTATTTTCATCTAGAATCCTCCATCCCTGCATAATGAGTTTTCTCCCAAGTGAGCACCATTTTGTTTTTAAAGTGAGTGTATTTTCTAGTACTTAAGGCTTTACCTAACATGGTGGCAATTCATTTGACTTGCGAATCATAACATTTATCTCTTACATGTATTTTTACCTCTTCTAAATCTTGGCTTTATGGTATAATTAAATTAATGGAATATACTTGCAAATTTTTACAGTTGCAAATTATAATATGATTTTGAAAATATAAATAATTAACACTCAGGGAAGATGGGACGGTTTCATAGGAAAAGTACTGGATAGAAATAGGAGACCGGGATTCTACTTCCAATTTTGCTACTTACTAGCTGTGTGAACTTGGGAAAATAATTTAATTTCATTTAAATTCAGTTATTTTCATAAAGCAATAGGCTAGATCCTTTCAGTACTAAAATTCTAAAATAATTTTCCTTTTCCAAATGAAACTAACCAACTATCTAAACACATTGAGTGATTAAACTTTCATAAGAGACCTAAAGAAACACTTTGAATTTTTAAATAATATTTCCATTTGAGGTAGGAAAGTGTATAAAAACAGTAATTTCACTACTCAGATAATCACTTATTAGAAAATATATGTATAGGGTTTAAAAAGAAATCCAGACATTGGAAGAAATGAATAAAATGGAAAGTTGTCATCTCCATTACCAGTGGTCACCATTCCATTTCCTAGGAGATAAATACTGTCAATATTTTTCCCTCTTTTAGAAATCATGGTACACTAGGAAATATATGTGTTGCTTAAGTATTTCTTAATATACACATATCATATTTTAAAAAGAGAAATCATTGTGGTTTTTTGAAATATTTATTTTATTTTATTTTTTAAGTTTTAGAGAGAGAGAGAGAACAGGGGGGAAAGGCAGAGGGAGGGAGGGAGAAAGAGACACAGACAGACAGACAGGGAGAGAGCAGGCTCCATACTCAGCGCACAAAGTCCAACACAGGGCTCGATCTCCTGACCCTGGGAACATGACCTGAACTGAAATCAAGAGTCAGCCACTCAACCAACTGAGCCACTCAAGTACCCTGAGGAGAAATCACTGGTTTAGGGTACATTTCATAACATTAGGGAGTGATTAAAGCACATTGAAATTTCTTTAAAATGCATTAGTAGGATTGTAAACAGTGTTTTCCTGTCCTGTGTACAGAATAAGGACAAAGACATGTTTGGAAACAGGCCCATGCGTATTCTCTGATAAATTCCCCTCTTAAATAGGTATAGTTAACCTGTGGGACTGGGATTTGTTTAAGCAGGTTTGAATATTATACTCAGTTTATCAGCCCAAATAAAATAAGTTGGGATGTGATTATTTTTCTCCAGCAAGTAATTATTTTCCTCAAGGTTTAAATGTAACATATAAAGAACAACCCAAACAGCCAGAGCTGGAACAAGTTTAGTGGGGTCCCAACACACCACCCCCAATTTAATAGTTCAGACAGTTCTCTTGGAAAGATCTCAAGTGTTCTCTGAAAAGGCAGCAGTTTCCAAAGCTCCACAGGAAGACCTTAATGGTAACAATAGAACCATCTGTTCTGGAAAACAGACTCTGAAATGAATTATACTTGGGGTAAGAAGATCAAGCCCTCTTCTATATTTGTGAGTAACCCAAGAGGTACATCACAGCTGTTGGGGGCACATTTATAGGGATCCTAGAGGTTACATTTGTACTTTGTGATGGCAAGATAAGCTCGATATCCTACCTAAAGGAAGTGAGATTTGCCTATATTTAGCAACTGCAGGATTCATATTCTCGAAGCAAAAAGTAAATGAAACCTTCCTTAATGTGAGGGAGCAACAAGAGTATACTAGTGAAGACATTACCATGAGTCATTTCCTTAGTCAAACCAGTATCAGTACTCAAGTATAATGACTGCATAGGAAAAATCATCTTTAAACACGTAGAAAACTTCTGCTAGTGCTTATTAGAGACCACTGGTAAAAAGAAACCTTATACAAAAGGGCCAGCCCACCCCTATATTCATAAATATATGGCAGCATGTCTTAAAAGCATAAATTCTAGGGTTAGGTTTCTTGTGTTTAAACCCCAGGTCTGAACCTCAATTACTGTGCTATTTTGGCCAAGTCTTGAGCCCCTCTGTCCTCAAATTCTTCATCTGAAAAATGGGGGTGATGATAGTACCTGGCTCATTGGATTGGCATGAAGATTAAATATGTTCATACATTTAAAACACTTGACTGACACACAGCAAGGGCTATGTAATACTAGTTATTCTTATTTTTATTCAGTTGGTGTATTCCAAGATCATAGTAAAGGTTCAAGTAAAAACAGAGAAAACTTTAAGTTGAAAAATAATTCATCCAAAACAATGCCACTGTTAATACATAAAAATGAAAAATTTTAAGGAGAGTTAAAAAAGACTGGTATTCTGCATTTAGATTTTGAATGTATGTGCAAGAAACATTTGAATATATTGCACAAATGCTTATGTTTGTGAGCTTAAACATCCTCTAGTTGTGAATCCAGTTTTGCATACAAATTATGTGCATACAAATAGAAGGGACATTGTTGAATTCATTTTAAAAATAAATTTTACAGATTTTCCTAAGAATCCCTTAATGAGAAGGCAGCAAGAAGATAATGAGGAAGGACCAAACAGATGTTGGTTTTCCCTGAAATTTGCCAGACTTTTACAGCATCATTATGATAGATTTCCATTTGGGTCTCCACAAGTTTAAAAATAAGTGGGACATTTGGATCTAGAAGAGAGCAGAGATGATTAAAGGGTTGGAAACCCAAGGGGAAAGGATCACGGAAATGATGTTGGTTGGCCAAAAAGAAGAGAAGGCTGTGGGTGACTTAACTGCAGTCTTATTGTATATAATATGCCTTATAAAGGTTGGGGAGCAGATGTTGTTCCCCAATGAAAATGGTACAAGATGGAATGGGAGCACTTTGGCTCTAACTTGATAAAAATCTTTTTAAAGAGTTAAAAAAATTTTCTTCGAAAGAGTTGTTAGACAGATAAATCTTTGTTCATTCAACCACTATTTATTCCATTCCTCCTCTTAGACCCTGTATTAAATGCTGAGGCTTAACTGACAGATAATTCACAAGCAGACATGTCTATTTCTATAGACATACTGAAGTGGGAATTTCCCTTCATGCCAGAATTGTCCTTGCAGTACACTTGGTGATTTATGTGCACTAGAGAATGAGAAAGATGGACATCCAGGGGGGAAAGGTAGCAGTGGAATGTTCTGCATTCCCTTTCCTGCTGCATGAGAAGGCATGGGTATCCTGAGAACACCAGAGGTAGAATGCATCTAGGTGGGAGTGCTTTTCTTGAAATCCCACCCCAAAGTGGGTAGGAGGAACCAGCAGCAAGATCCTGTGGGATGTATCACAGGAGCTGAGAGAGCTTTGGGCCAAAAAGGAAGCAGAATGGAGAACCAGGCTCAGAAAATTATTCACTGGGCAGGTTTCCCTTTGTAGATTCACCTATGTACCCAAGAACTCATCCAGGAGGACTTTCTCTCTCAGGGGCCCCATGAGAGAGCCACCATCCAAATGCCTGCCTCCCAGAAGCACAAATAACCAGCCTTGGATTAGCCAGGGAAACAATAGCAACCAAAAGACAAAAAATGACACAAAGGTCAGTGCAGTGATATTATGAATAGAATGTTTAAGTGTTCCTGTAAGATAAAGCAGTTATCTATAATGTGTCAGGAAGCTATAAATATGAATTTTTATGTTTCTCCTTGCTAATAAATAGCTAATAAATAAATAAAGGGCTGTATAAATTTTGAATTATTTCTTCCTCCATCTGAATCAGCCAGAAAAAAAAGTTAAATTATAATTCACAGAGCTTTGGCCTGAAGTGTATTAGTTGTGTTCTAATGATTTGAAACTTGAAAATCAAGCCACTTTGTTTACTACTACTCAGCATATAGAGTAACAAAATACTCTGTTTTCTTTTACAGCAGTTTGCACGTTCTGACAAACATGCACATTCGCTGGTCATTGAAGTGGATGCTGTGATGTGTCATCCAGTCCCCCCACTCGAGCCAGAGGCTTGCATTTTCCAAGCTACTTGCAGTTTGGTTCAGAGCCAGTCCTCTTTGGGAATTTCCCTGGGTTGGAGGGAGCCACTAAAGTTATGCCCCCTCACAGGTGCATGAGCATCTAGCAACTGGTTGATACAGGGTGGAAGAACAGCCCCCTTTGGCCTCAATTCAAGATACCTCTGAAGGGCCATCAGCTCCAGAGCCCCCCATGATACGGAGGTCTTTGCTAAGTCTCTGCACTGCAGTTCAGCCTCTCTGGCTCCCTGCATACCCCGTGGTCTTGTTCCCAGAATACACCCCATGCAAACCTCTGTCTCTGAGTCTGCTTTCAGGGAATTTGACCTAAGACGAATCAACAGGAAATAGCAACAAATTAGAGATCAATGAAAGATACATACTGTTGGTTATCAAAAATCAGTATGATACAAGTTTGTAAAATGCAAGGTCATCTCCATCCTCACCTCAATTCTGTTATTGTTAGAAATTACTTGGTCTAAATTAGGATGGTAGCAAAGAAATAAATTTCTTTGCCAGCAAACAAATCTACTGCTTTCCACCACTAGCTCTCAACCAGGGGGAAATGCAGTCAAGTTACCATTAGACTAACTGGCATCAGAAACTAACAAATACATGAAACACCACCATATCTCCTTCTTCTCTTCCACTATTTCCCCTCCTGTGTCCTGAAGCAATTAATAATTCATCAGAGCCAGAAGAAGTTGAAAGGCATAACATTACACACTAAGTCATGAAAGTTACCTGAAAAACGTTATTCCTTTTATTATGTAATAAGATGCAGAAATTCTTTTAAGAAGCCTATTTCATTTAATTTGAAAAACTTATTTTTAGAATAAGTTGTCTGTTTTATTATACAGCCAACAGATATCTGTGAAAAATGTGATTCTGATCAACTGTTCTGGCTTAGATAACTGTGAAGTTTTCTGAAATGGCATCCAGGCATTATGTAAGTATCACTGGTGAAGGAACATTCTAATGTGTAATTTGGAGCTGGTTAGAAATATTTTTTGAAAACTTAATTGAGGGAGTTTTCAGGTTGTATCCCCCCAGCCCCCCAAAAAGCAGACCCTGAGACAGTGATTTGAGTCCACAGTTTATCTGAGAAATGAACTTAAGAAGCTCTTGTAGGAGAAGGTAGAGGATATGTTAATACGTTACCACTTTAGACAATGAGAGCTCAATCCTTCTGGGTAAACACATCTCAGAGTTGTCCCACCGGAGGCACGAGGAAGCTGGAGTGTTTATCCAACTCCTATCACTGGTCAAGACCTGCTTGTAGGGATATTCACTACCCAGATCTTCCAGACGTCCCCACACATGTATGAGCTGAGCTTGCCCTCTTCCCGACAGAGGAAGCTCATAGCAGAGAGTTGCAGAAGTCTGCATTAAGAAGCTAACTATTTGGACACTGAGGAATTAAAGGTGGGGCACTAACAGCATCTGCTAAAGAAATTATGCAATACCATGTCCTAAAGCTTTTGGATAGAAATAGGCCTCAGACAAGAATACTTAATGAACATCCATTATTTTTGGGAAATGGACAGGTGATTGTCATATTTATCATAGTTTTAAGATTCCAGGCCTCTACAAAAATTCTAATAAATTTTATAGATAAATTTGATAAATTTATTGATAAATAAAAACCATTGATAAATAAAAGCAAGTCATTATTTGATTACAAAGAAATAATTTTATCAAGAAGTTATATTGGGGTGCCTGGGTAGCTCACTTGCTTAAGCACCCAACTCTTGATTTCAGCTCAGGTCATGATCTCATGGTTGTGGGACTGAGCCACGTATTGGACTCTGTGCTCAGCATGGAGCCTGCTTGGGATTCTCTCTCTCCCTCCCTCTCTCTCTTTCCCTCCTCCACTCTCACTCTCTCAAAATAAATAAATATTTTTAAAAAGTTACATCTAGCATTGAATATTTATGAAAAGTGTACTATAAAGAATTAATATTGTTAACATAGCTGAACTACCCAAAGCCAACTATAGATCCAGTGCAATCCCCATCAAAATTCAAATGGCATTTTTTATACAAATAGAAGAAAACATTTCTGAAATTCACTTGGAACTACAAAAAGACCGTGAATAGGTAAAGCAATCCTGAGAAAGAAGAACAAAGCTGGAGCACCCACTTCCTGATTTCAAACTATACTAAATGCTTTAGTAATCAAAATAGCATGCTACTGGCATAAAAACAAGCGCAGACCAAAGGAACAGAATCAAGAGCCCAGAAATAAACCCATGTGTATACCAATATTTGACAAGGGAGCCAAGAATATTCATTGGAGAAAAAAAGTTCCAATAAATGGTGCTGGGAAAATTTGATATTCAGATGTAAAACAATGAAACCAGACCCCTATTTAATACTACTCACAAAAAATAAATCAAAATGTATTAAAGACCTGAATGTAAGTCCTAAAACCATCAAACTTCTAGAAGGAAACATAGAAAAAAGGCATCTTGACACTGGTCTTGGCAATGATTTTTTAGATAGGACATCTTAAGCACAAGCAACAAAAGCAAAATTAAACAAGTAGGACTACATCAAACTAAAAAGCTTCCTCTCAGCAAAAATAAATGACTGTTAAAAAGGCAACCTAAAGAACTGGAGAAAGTATTTGCAAACCACACATCTGATTAAGAGTTAGCTTCTAAATTATATAAAGAACCCATGTAACTCAATAGAAAAGAACAAATAATCTAATTTAAAAATGGTCTTGGAGCGCCTGGGTGGCTCAGTCAGTTGAGCTTCCGACCTCGGCTCAGGTCATGATCTCACGGTCTATGGGTTTGAGCCCTGCATCGGGCTCTGTGCTGACAGCTCAGAGCCTGGAGCCTGCTTCAGAGTCTGTGTCTCCCTCTCTCTCTGACCCTCCCCCATTCATGCTCTGTCTCTCTTGGTCTCAAAAATAAATAAACATTAAAAAAGTAAATTTAAAAATAAATAAAAATAAATAAAAATAAAAATGGGCAAAGGACCTGAATAGACATTTTCCCAAAGAATATATTCAAATAGACAACAGGTGCATGAAAAGGTGCACAACATCATCACGTAAATGCAAATCAAAACTGTAATGAAATACAACTTCACACATGTTAAAATGGCTATTATCAAAAAGACAAGAGATAACAAATGTTAGTGAGGATGTGAGGGGGAAAAAAGGATACCTTATACACTGTTGATGGGAATGTAAACTAGTGCAGCCACTTTGGAAAACAGTATGGAGGTTCTTCACAAAGTTGAAAATAAAACTACCAGATGATCCAGCAGTTCCACTTCTGGGTATATATTTGAAGGAAATGAAATCATTATCTCAAGTACCCCCATGTTCATGGGAGCATATTTATAATAACCAAGACATACAAACAAAGTGTTCATCAATGAATGAATGCATAAAGAAAATGTTACACACACACACACACACACACACACACACAAGAATATTATTCAAACATAAAAAAGAAGTAAATCCTGTCATGTGTGACAATATGGATGAAACTTGAGAACATTATGCTAAGTGAAATAAGTCAGAGAAAGACAAATACTATACAATCCCACTTATATGGGGAATCTAAAAAAACCAAACTCATAGAAATGGAGAACAAACTGGTGGTTGTCAGATGAAGGGGTTGTAGAGCAGGGAAAACGAACGACGGTGGTCAAAAGGTATGAACTTCCAGTTATAAGACAAATAAGTTGTGGGGATATATATACAGCATGTGGACTATAGTTAATGATACTACATCATATATTCAAAGTTGCTAAGAGAGTAGTTCTTAAAAATTCTATCATAAGTAAGAAACCATAACTATGTGAGGTGATGGATGTTAACTCACCTAATTGTAATAATTTCAAAACATATACATATATCAAATCATATTGTATGTTATATGTCAATTATATCTCACTACAGCTGGAACAAAGTGTAAATTATTAAATAGTGTAAATTGTAAATTATGAATATTTACAAGAAATGTGCACTCAAAATTTCTGGTAGAAAATGTTCATTTTTAACCTGTTATGATAGAACAAGCTGGGGTCTATTCCATGGATAATTTAATGTATTTATTTAGAAGCTTAATATAAATGCGAATTTATTTTTCCATTGTTTTTTATAATTCAGTCTCAGAAACCAGTCACTGTAATACATTTGGAATTCTCTTTGTGATATATGTATATACAGTTTTCTTGCCTCAAGTGTAAAGCCCCAAATTTTCCTAGCTTTGTAAGTCATGGCATCAAGTTCACCCCAAGCAGAGCATATGCTGTTCTGAACTCTTGTGGTGGCTTCCTCTCCAAGTCAAGTTTGATACAGAGAGCTAGAGACTGGGAAGCTTGGAAGAAGCCAGGGTAAGCCAGGAAGTCTGTGATTGGCAGGTAGTTAGTTGCCTGGCACCCACATGGCCAGCAGACCAAATGCCTCCACAGGAGAGAATCTGCATTGTCAAATGGCTATGCTTCTGCTGATTTAGTAAGCTGGGTCCCCTGAGCCAGTAACCAATCAGCAACAGTTTGTACAACACCTTCTGTTCAGATGATGTCTCACAGTTTACAAAGTTCTTTTACACACACTAATTCATTTACTCTTCAAGATATACCAAGTATGAATTATTATATTTCTTCTACTGGCGTGGAACCACAGTTTAAAGGAGATTAAATAAATTTCCCCATTTGTAACCAAATAGTAAGGGACCAGCTGGTACACAAACCTACTTCCTAGAGGGAGAATCTTAGCTCTCTTTTCACCAGCCCGGTCTTGTCTTTGGGTTCCTAGGGGACTAGATACATCATCGCACATTTCAGGAAACAAACCAGTGAATGGCAAAATGTGAACTGTGAAACAGATCTATCTTAAAATTGAGCTAAGGCAGAATTACAATATACACATTTATTATTAGAAATCGGATTGTAATTTCCTTGGTTTTCTAAACCTGGTACTCAAATCCTCACTCAAATAAAGGTGTAAGACCTACATTCGAAATAAAATTTGAATATTTACTGTGTGTATTAATTATGTATCGCTGCATAACAAATTACCCCCAAATTTAAAAGCTTAAGATAATAATCCATATCTCACAGGAGATCAATCACTATCTTACTGTGAGTTAAGGATCCAGGAGACGTTTAGCTGGGTGGTTCTGACTCAAAGTTTCTTTTGAGGTTACAGTTAGGCTGTTGACCAGGTCTGCAGCCACCTGAGGCTGGCAGATCCATTTCTGGGATTACTCCTGTCCCTGACCCTTGTCTGGCTATCTTTGCTCCTTGCTGCATGTACCTCTCCATGTGTTGCACAAGTGTTCTCATGACATGGCGGCCTGCCTCCCCAGAGCAAGTGATCCAAAAAGAGAGAGAGCTCAAGGTGGTAATTGCAGTCTTTTACAACCTCATCGCAAAATGACGTATCATTTTTTCTATATTGTGTTGTTCACACAAACTAGTCCTGGTACAACATTGAGGGGAGAGCATACAAGGGTGTGAATACCAGGACTGAGGGAGCACTGGGGGGCCGCCTTGGAGGCTGGCTGTCACACTGACAAGGATACAAACATAGGGGCATGTCAGTTCTCCCCATTGCTCCTCAGGGTAGGTTAGGGTATACATAAAGCAGAATCTTGTCACATTATTTGTTATGCCATCTCTATGAGACTGAGCTCAAAAGAGATATGATAGAGAATTAGTAAGACATTAAGATTCCACCACTACCAAAACCAGATTCCATCACTACACTCAAAACACTCTGTTCCATAGAGAAAATATGCCATGTAACATAAATCAAGAGAAAGTCAATAATATGACAGCTCAAAAAGTAAAAGTAAATAATGATGGTGAGCTACTGTATACCTGGGGGAGAACAGAAGTTTGAGGCAGCAACGATTTAATATAAAAGCAGCTGTCAAACCCCTTGCTAGAAGGGCTGGAAAACAGAAAAAAAAAATGTCAAGATAGACTTGATTTCCTGCTTGAATTTCTTCAGTGGCTTCCTCTTTGGGCAACAGGCAGACTCCTTAGCCTAGTTTTCAAGACCCTTAGTGTGGCCTGCACCTTGGGAGCTGCATTGCTAACCACCACACTGCCTCGGTTTCTCATTTTCCAGCCCACCAGCAAGGCTCCAGCCACCTTGTCTACTCATCATCTCAGGGTGCAACTGACTATGTCCCAGCTACACAGGCATGCTTTTTCATCTTTCAATTTCTTGCATGGAATATCCTTCATATCTTTTGTCTGCACTACCTCCAACTCACCTTTACAAATTCCATTCAAAGTTCACTTTGGAAAGAGTTTTCTGATTTTCCTCTTTGTGAATCCTCATCCCCACCAATATCATCACTGTACACATTTCTCCATATAGCATAGCACTTACTCAATTTAATTGATTCTAATACAGATGGTCCTTGACTTATAAGAGTTCAGTTTCTGTTTTTTTAATATTACAGTGTTGCAAAAGTGATATGTATTCAGTAGAAAATGTATTTAAAATTTTGAGTTTTGATTTTGTTTTCCAGGCTAGCAGTATGTGGTCCTATCCCCTTTCATGGCTGGGCAGCCACTGTGAGCCTCAGCTTCTAGTCAGCCACGTGATCATAGGGGTAAACAATCAATACACTTAAAACCATTCCATGCCCATACAACCATTCTGTTTTCCACTTTTGAGCAGTATACAATAAAATGCATAAGGTATTAATACTTTATCATAACATAGGCTTTGTGTGAGATGATTTTGCTAAACTGTAGGCTAATGTAAGTGCTGTGAGCATATATAAGGCAAGCTAGGCTAAGCTAAGCTGTTTGGTACGTTAGATGTATTTAACGCATTTTCAATTTAGGATATTTGCAATTTACAATGAGCTCATTGGGATATAGCCCCATCGTAAGTAAAGGGAGATCTCTATGCATATTCAAATTTTACAGTGGAATGATAGAGTTTATCTGACATCTTTTTTCCCTTGGTGGTAGATAAAACAATAATACATCTAAAAAAACAATGCTTGGGGTGCCTGGGTGGCTCAGTCAGTTGGGAATCCGACTTTGGTCCAGGTCATGTTCTCACAGTTCGTGGTTCGAGCCCCGCGTCAGGCTCTGTGCTGACAGCTCAGAGCCTGGAGCCTGCTTCAGATTCTGTGTCTCCCTCTCTCTGGCTCTCCCCCACTCACGCTCTGTCTCTGTCTCTGTCTCTGTCTCTGTCTCTCTCTCAAAAATAAACATTTTTAAAACATTTTAAAAATTAAAAAACAATGCTTTCTTAAATTTGATGAAATTTATTTGCACTTATTTGTATGTTTACTCCTTCTCTGAGACTAAAAAGACCCTGAGGTCTGAGATCATTTCTTATTTATTCTATATCCCCATTGACCATCACATTGCCCTGCATATAGTAGGTTGCCCATAACTGTACTAGTACATAAATAAAGAGGACTGATCCTTAAATAGCTAATAAGTAAAGTAAGCTTCGCTGTTCTTTACCTCATTCCAGGAAGGATGACCCTGATTAGCCATGTCATCACAAAAGGGTCAGTTTAAGGTAAGTGAAAAAAAATTGCTTCTCAGTTTTTTGGCTGAGATCAAGGGCAAAGGTAAGTGAATAAAGATTCTCTAATCTGTTGATCCTGTGACAGCACTTAAAAAATTACAACTTTCTTTTCATATTATATATTCCTGAGCCTTCCTGGAATTGATGTTGAAAGCCCCAAATCTCAGGGCTCCTGGCTGGCTCAGTTGGTTAAGCATCCGACATCGGCTCAGGTAATGATCTCATGGTTCATGAATTCGAGCCCTGCATTGGGCTCTGTGCTGACAGCTTGGAGCCTGGAGCCTGCTTTGTATTCTGTGTCTCCCTCTCTCTTTGCCCCTCCCCTACTCACACTCTGTCTCTCTCCATCTCTCAAAAACAAACAAACATTGAAAAAAAAAACAAATCTCCTGGCAAGACACGGTTTTTGATAATGGACTTAGAACGGTAAATATATACAGTTGGTGAAATGCCTGATCAATGGAGTCAGACATGCCTGAATTGACATCAGGCTTTAGTATTTATTAGTATGTGACCTTTTTGTTTAACCACCAGGAACCTCAGTTTTATCCTTTGTAAAATGAAGGTAACACAGCTCACTTCTCAGGGTAGTTGTGGGGATTAATTACAATAACAGATATAAAACATCTGATGTGGAGCCTGGTATAGGGAGGTATCAGTTAATTTCAGGACCATCCTTAGGTGTCCAGCACCTGACACATAACAGAATGAACAACAATACTAATGAAAGTGAATAATCCTCATGGACAGGTGAGCAACATGGATCTAGAAACCCTTGCAAAACCATACTAATTAGGCATTGAGGCAATTGTCCAAATTCATGATATTAAAATGCAATGAACACCAATTCCTATGGAGGATTTATTCTGCTTGGGCTTCCATGCATTTATCTTCATGTATGATTGAGTCATTTTAAATTTGGATCTGGTTTTACCTCTTGTCTTCCTAGTCACCAAAACATGTTTTAATGACAATTAGACTGTATTTTCCCACATATCATTTTAGGGACTAGTTTGTTATTTTTGCTCACATGGCATTGTAATTCAACGATGTACTGCACAACAGTCTTTAGCTCCCATTGGCTCTGTCTCAATAAAGTTACCTTATTTCCTCTAAAGTTTTCCCGGAGTTTTTGCAACCTTCTTTTGCACTTTCTCCATTCCCTAAGTTGCTTGACTACATTTTCCTTTCTCTTCTATCATACACTTCTCTATGTTCAGAAGTCTTTGGGGAAGCAGGGAGTCTCTGTGCCAACTGACAAAGACTAGGAGAGGCATGGAAAGTGATTGAGACTTTTCAAAGAGAATTTAGAACTACAAGAGCAGGGAAGGTAGACAGGAGAGATGAGGAAGGAGGGAGAAATGAAAGGAAGAAAGGAACTGAGGAGTGATTAAGGGAAGTTGGAGAACAGAAGAGTAGAAAGAGCAATAATTGTGATGATTAGTTGCCAGAAAAAGACAAAGAGATTAAGATCAAGAGAGAGGAGTTTTGGCTGGTTTCCATTTCAAGAGGATGGAATGGGAAGATAGAGACCCAGTTTGCACAAAGAAGTTTAAGTAGGAGCCTAACATAAAATGCTGAATCTCTGCCAGAAAAATCCTGCCACACTTGCTGGGAATTAAGTTCTAGATATCAATACAGAAAGAGATGAAAGCCCCTTTGATCCCACAGTAATCTAGAAACACAATCCCAGAACAATAAACAACAAATACAATTTTTGATCTTTTGGCTCTTTTTGCTCATTTCATAAACTCAGCTGCTCTGTCGGTGGCTAACCCTAGCCCAACAGTATATGTGCTTGGATGGCTGCCTGATCTAAATGCTTAGATAAAGTCAGTCTTTTCAACTCTTCTTATAAGCACAACTTTTAAAGATACTCTCTCCAAAAGCCATGTGCTTTGATTCACAGGTTTAAGTGCTATAATCACCAGGCATTTGAATGCAGATTAACTCATAGACCCAGATAATGAATCTTGTTCTGTCATGTTGTTTTTAGCCAAAAGTTGAAAGAGAAAGCTTTGAAGAATATGGAGAAACTGACTATAAAATTTTGATAGCCTTGGGGCAGAGAGACTTAACACAAAGAAATAATCGTCATTCATTCAAAGAGTATTCATGGCCTTGGTGGAAAGATTAATGCCAGAATTCTGTGATTAATTATGGTTATTGAAGAAGCTAAAAAAAAAAAGGCACCATGAGTTCTTAGGTTGATTAAAGACAGAGCAATTCAAATAAACTGTCCTATTGTCAACAGTGAGTTCTTGATGAAATGCTCATGAGCCTCATTGTTATTTTGAATCAGGACTCCTCCTTCTTCTTGAAACAGATTTCACCTTCATCCTGAGAAAAATGCCTGACTGAATATTATTGATTTGATAGAGAAGGTATCAATTATTTTGCTACATAAACATGACTAATAACATCTGAGTTGTGATATTTAGGTTTTCTTGCCTGAGAAACATCATTTCATAGTAACCTCCTAAAAAAGTAAGGACTATATATTGTGATTAGAAATTTCTCTACAGGAGAGAATATCAAGAACAGGCACAAAATAATTGATAGCAAGGACCACTTAACCATACCAATAGAGCATCTCTGCTTCGGTAATCAAGACAAAGCTATCTATGATGGATTTGCCTGCCAGACACCTAAAGAGCCCTGGCAGAGAGAAGGGGTACCTGGCCGGCGTTTTATCAGAGAAGGGGTGGATAGTTGGGTTTAGAAAGAAGTGCAACTTCTCTTCCTTACATTTCTAAGTAGCCTTTTGAAGTAGAGAGGACTAATAATTCATGAATAGAAAAAGCAACCCCTTATTACCAGGCTTCAAGAGGTAACTTGCATTAAATAGTTGCTGTGGCCACGGCTTCCTCTGTGGGGCATGGAAAAAAGATATGCATTTTGCCCAAGATTCCTTAGAGTTTTGATTAAATTGAAATTCAACCCTACAGAATGTTAAGTACTGAGTCTGAACTTGCCACTATTCCTGAAATCAGCTCTTTCTAACGTATTATCTGTAGTATGTAAAGGAATTAAAACAGTGAACTTTACACACTTGAAACCAATAGAGTTTCCAGAATTCCTATTACTTAAGGAATGAAAATACCTGTTATACTTTAATTGTTTTTCTAGCAACATAGCTGAAATTATTTGTGTGTTATCCTAATTCTTCTCATTTTTCTGAATAATCAAAACGAAGGAAATATATATATGCCTATAGATAAAACTTGTGGAGCCCTAAAAGCCTGACACAGTGGAAGAGATACCCAGTTCAGTTCTAGTAAAGCAAACCACATAAATAGTTAAATATATAGGTTTTCTATTGTTCTCTTCACTAATTGCTGAAAATATATGTATGTTTTTTGGCTAATCAGCAGTTAGTTTGGGGTCACTTTCATCTGACATCTTACATACTACATCTCTTTCTCACCTGTGAATGAGATTCACTCTTGTGAGTTAAGCTTTTATTTGTAGACCCAAGTTTCTCATACTTTTTAGACTTCTAATTCCATTAAACAAATAAAAGAAATACATCTAAGAGAACATTAAATGTTGTAAAAGGGGTCGTGTAAATATACTATTTTCTTCTTTGCTGTGTCAGAACAAGATAGAAACATCCCAATGCTACGTGTTTATTCCTGGAAGAACTGTATATAAAATTGAGAGAGATTCTCTCTCACTGTTCACTGAATTGCCACACTGCCAAGCCAAGCCAAGCCCTGATCTCCCTTCTAATCACTTCTTCATTCTCTCCTCCTTCATAAGATTCTCCTCCCAAAAACTGTCCATCATTTCATAAACTACATACACTCTCCTCCTTAGGAAAGAAACATGAAGACAGACAAAAAGCTGACCTAGATCTGCTTAACCTAGCACTCTTAGAAATTTCTGAGAAAAGCAAGAAATTATTTCTATATTTTGCATAGTTAAAAATACAATATGGTACAGAGTGAACATTCAATAAATAAATTAGCAAGTTTACTCATTATCAACCAAATAATTGAATCTGAACCTTGGCATATTGATTTAGGACAAATACAGAAATGAAAGAAGGATACTTGGGCCAAATTTCAGTCAAGTCCATTTTTTAGTACAGCAATACTATGATTTGACAAAAGAAAAAAGCTGCTTTAAAAAAAATGGAAGTTTTACATGAAGACTTAATATGAGCTTAAGGTACACAAATATATATCCTAGGTTTATTATTGTTGAGGTTGTACAGGCTCAATAACATGTGTTTGCTTCCCTCCCCTCTTTTAAAAGTAATAATGATTTTATTATAAGGTCTGGTTTGACTGTAGGCAGAGTTGAACACTTGGAAGAAAGAAAAGTGATGTGTTGGCTCTCATTACTTTCCCATAGCTTATGAATATTAACTGTTTCCAAAATATCACCACCCTTGGGAATTTCAGTTCTTCTCTTCCAAATCTATTGTTACATGTATAAGCCCCTCATTAACGAAAGGCAATTCAGACTAATTCTAATAAACTCAGAGTTAAAAAAAAAGAAAAGATGGTAAGAAAGAAAATCATTTCCAAAACCTTATCAACCCCACGGCACGTATACAAGCTTCAACTAAAACAAAACTACTCTTAAATCCAGTATTAATGACAGGACATTATTTTGATAGATTCCGGTAATTGCTTCTAGTGTGTATTTGTCTTCTTAAATGATGTTCTCATTTAAGCAGTTTATATCTGTCTCTGTTATCTTCATAGTTTGCACACATTGAAAACCAATTCCTTTGCCACTGGCACAAACACCAGTGGTTTCTCTACACCTGAAGTTGGACATCATCTTCAGGTGATGTGAAACATCAGGTCACCGTCAAAGAGGACCTGAAGGGCCCTCTGTAACTTCTGTATTAATGTTGATCTCCTGGCAAGCAGACAACTTCATCAGAGAAGTCAGCCAAGGAGAGTCTTTAAATGGAAGTTGTGCATACGAGGAGCAAATGCATTAAAAAGTTGCTGACGGGCATGAAATGCTTTGATCTGAAGATGGAAAACTCCAAAGCAGGAAGGATTTGGGGCATTTTGAGTCTGATTGACTCTGTGGTTTCTCTGAGCAGTTATTCCATGGGCTAAAATAAATGCAAAAATGGTATTTTGAGACCACAGCTGTGAGGGGAGCATGGTGAATTTCAATAAAAATCCAGTTGAATCTTTTAAGTTCAGATTCTAAAAAAGAAAGGGACATAAGAGAAGTAATATTGCTTCCTGAAATTTCACTGTTTTTATTTTAGAGGTTAAAAAAGGAGAAAATCCCATTTATTTATTTTTATTTTTAGGAAAAACATTGAATCCTTATTGCCTAGAACCATGCGGTAGATGCTCTAAAGTTGTCCTCAGAAAGATCTTATTTCATTCATAATTTAAACGTTGGAAAGAGGAAATTTAATGAGTAATCTGATGGAGGTCAAGTTCAGAGGCAAGCACACACGAGTAATGACATTAGCTTCACAAATAGGTTTCTTACAGTGGTCAGTTAATGGCAAACCAATTTCATAGAAAGCTTGTTTCAATGAGCAATGATTTTATGCCAATTATGGTTGTTATTTACAGATCCTCCTTGACTTAAGATGAGGTCACATCCCAGAATACATAAAAAATATCCTAAGTCAAAAACACATTTAATATATACAACCTGTCAAACATCATAGTTTAGCCTAGCATACCTTAAATGTACTTAGAACACTTAGCCTACAATAAGGCAAAATCATCCCACATAAAGCCTGTTACAACAGTGTTGAGTACCTCATATAATTTATTGAATACTGTACTGAAAGTGAAAAACAGAATGGGTGTGAGCGTATGCTCAACCTAGTGATCATGTGACAGAGCTGTGCCTGCCCCACATCATGACACAAGATCAGTGACAGCATATCATTAGCATAGGAAATTCAAAATCGAATGTATAGTTTCTGCTGAATACACCCTATTTAGCACCATAATAAAGTTGAAAAATCGTAAGTTGAGGACCATTTGTGTAAAAAAAATAAAAATTAAGAAAACTCAAGCAGAACTTTAAACATAAATTGCATTTCTATAAAGAGTAATGGTAGGATGTACTGAGGTTAAATGAAATTAGACACATAATGAGACCTCAAAAATTTAACAGCTAATTATGAAGAAAATCATTTTACATAGAATCTTAAAGCATGGAACTAAATAGAATAAAAAATAGAATAGCATAGTTAAGAACGTGGCCTCCTGAATCTGAATACCTCAGTTTTGAACCCTGGATCCACAGAAATTATAGATGGTATGACTTTGGACAAGATACTTCAGTATTCTGTGCCTTAGTTTTCTCAGCTGTAAAATGGACATTTTAATACAACTTTCTTCATAGACATAGCATGAGGATTAAACTAATGAATACATGTAAAGTTCTTGGAATAGTACCTGGCACCTAGTAAGCACTCAATAAATACTAGTTCTTTATTAGTAGCAGTGTGGGAGAATAAAACAAACACCCCAACAAACTGCTAGTTAGGCATCTGGTTCTGTTTCTACAACTAGTTAAATTCCTCAGACCTCATTTCAGCCTTCTATAAAATGGAAGGTTGGGCTGGATCATCTCTAAAGTTCCAATTTTAAAGCCATACTGCTTTAAAACACGTTGTTTTGGAGGTACGCTATATTCTACCAAGTTTTTAAGATAAAGGTGATACTATTTTAGCAGACCATATTTTAAGGCACTTAATGACTTTTCACAAAGATGTGTTTCACAGATTCCACTTTTTCATCTTGATTTTTCTCTTTGACCAAATACTGTGGAAGTTCATTTGTTGCTTCTCCAAGGAAATGACTCTTGTCAAGATCACAATGACTTTCACATTGCTAAGACCAGTGGTCGCTTCTTTGACCTCAGACTCACAGCTGAGTTTTCCCCTTTCTCCCTTCACCAGTAAAAGTATCTTTTTAATATATAGACATATTCTTTGACTCCCCTGCATAAAATCCCAAAATGGCTTTCCATGTCATTTATAACAAACTAAAAATTCTCTCGAGTTCCATCATCCTTCATGATCTAGATACATCCAGCCTTACTTTCTGCCCTACTCTCCTCACTCATTGCATTCTCTCCAGTCACACTACTCCCGTTCTGAACTTTGAATACTCTGAACTTATCTTAGACTGGCCAGGAATTCTCTCTCCACAGATTATGGATGGCTCCTTCTTGACATTCAGTCTCAGCTTAACTGTCTCCTCCTCAGACAGACCTCCTTGATTATATAGCATCTAAATCCCTCCGTCTATCTTGTGCTATCTCATATTTTTAAATCAAACCTGTTATTACCAGACACTATATTTACTTTTGCTATGTCTACCTCCCTCAAAGAAAGTAAACTCCATGAAAACAGGCACCTTGTCTAGCTGATGCCATTATTAGAAAAGGTTCTCAAAAAATAGTCACTGAATGAAACATAACTTTTTTTTTTCTTTTTACATCATGACTGAAGTGTTCCCTGTTTTTCCTAATCACCCTTCATATCAGTTCCACTTATTTGGTATCTATCACAAATTACTCTGTATTATTATGGATTTTTTTCCTCTGTGTATGTCTTACCTCTCCAATTACGAAGTGAGAGACCTGTGGGGTGAGATGATGTCAAACACTGTATTTCCTAGAAATTAAAGGGCCTTTTTCATAATATCCCACCAAATGCTTGTTAACATGTTAATTTTAAAGGAAGACACATTGACAGTTAATTTATAATAACTAAATTACCCATAGCCAAAAGGAGAAAAACAAACAAAGCAAAAAAGTGCTTAAATGTTTAACTGTCTATCCTAGAGTTTAACTGTACCAAATTGATCCATTTTCCTAGGCAGAGGGAAGGAGTGAGAGATGAACTTCAGTGTTGTTTTTTTTTTTTTAAAGGACAATCCAAATTATTTTGGTTGTGTAAAAAATTGATTTTTTATTTAAGAATAACTGCTCTATAGTCTAAATATTGAACAATGTAATCTAAGGAATATAATAATGTAATCTAAGGCTTTTCAGAATTAAGCCCCTAATTACAACTCAGTCTCACCCCTTACCATTCCCTCACCCCCCTTCTGAACTCTCTCTTTTTTGTCCAACCCCCCAACAAACACACACTCACCTCAAGACAATAAAACACAAATCTCCCAGTGAACTCTATCACTTCCCCCTCTGCATGGTTTTCTCTGGCAGAAACACCCTGACCTCTTATCCACAACCTTAGTTACCCTGATTAACTCCCACTCATCTGTTGGAGAGCACCCCCTCCAAGCAGGCCTTCCCTGCCCTTGTCCATCTCCTATCCACATGGTGTTAGGCCCCTCTGTGTGGTTTCATAATGCTTTGTGTTTACTCCCACAGAGCACACACCCCACATGAGGAAATTTCTCTTTTAACCAGGCTGTCTCCTTGCAGTCAAGGACAAGTTCTCCATTATATCCTTGGCCATTACACAGAGTTGGTGCTTAAGAAGTAGTCTTAAATAAATGAAAAAAAAAATAGATGGATGAGATTTTGTCATCAAGTGGCTTATTAAAATGAGGATTAAAATAATTTATTACTTTCAGATGTAACTTACTTGTATGGAAAAAAGAATCATAATAATAGAGTGCCTACTGATTGGAAGTTTTACATTCAGTATCAGTAATTCACCACCTTTGGAGAAAGCATAGTCACAATTCTTTTCTCAAAACTATCCTCTTCAAAATGATTAAATAGTTCCAACACAATCTTTTAAACAAATACCTTTACAAACATATCAGAAACATGCCCATGATTACCAAATAAGCGTTAAGATTTCTCTCTTTTAACCTGATTACCTCTATAGACCTATAACAAGCAATAAGAGGAAAAAACTATGGTTATGAGAAATAGAGTCAAAAGCTCTTTTTATGTCTTTTTTGAGGGCATGACTATTTGGAAAGTATTACCAAAGAACATTTTTGAAATAACTGCTACAGCTTTTTCTTAACTCTAAATGTATATTTTGTCCCTCTCCAATGACAAAACATTTAGGAGTAGCTGATAGAAGCCATACCTAATATGTTCACAGATGTCAATTGCATTTTGACTTTTTGTTTTTTTAAGATTATTTATTTACTTTGAGAGAGAGAGAGATAGTGCTAGTGGAGGGGGGAGGGCAGAGAGACAGGGAGAGAGAGAATATGAAGCAAATTCCATACTGTCAGCACAGGGCCAGATGCAGGGCTTGAACTCACAAACTGTGAGAACATGACCTGAGATGAAATTGAGTTAGATGCTTAACTGACTGAGCCACCCAGGCACCCCTCATTTTGAATAGTTTAAATAATAAATGCCTATGAAGGTAGAATGAATATTTTTTCCAGTTTTGTTGAGATATAATTGACATATAACATTGTATTACTTTAAACTGTAAAACATAATGATTTATGTGTATAATGAGAAATGACTACCACAAGTTTAGTTAACTATCACTAAACATTAATGTAATCAATTATTTTAATTAATGATTCATTAATATTGTAACCATTTATTAAAATAATTGCCTTATTTTAACCTGGGTGGCTCAGTCGGTTGAGCCTCTGACTTCGGCTCAGGTCATGATCTCACAGTTTGTGGGTTCGAGTCCCGCATCAGGCTCTGTGCTGACTGCTTGCTCAGAGCCTGGAGCCTGCTTTGGATTCTGTCTTCGCTCTCTGCCCCTCCCCCGCTCAGGCTTTGTCTCACTCTGTTTCTCAAAAATAAATAAATGTAAAAAAAAAATTTAAATAACTGTCTTATTTTAAACGCAATTGCTTCAGGGGAGATAATTTACAGATGCCCCAATTCTTGAGTGACATTCAACTCCCTTTGTGATTGTATGGTCATTGACAACAAGTGTGTTATCTTTGGGGCTGTCTAATTGACAGGGTACACAGAAGACAAACAACAAAGAGCCTCAGGAAAAGAAAAAAAATGAAAATCAGGACAAAATAAAAAAATATCTGTCCATAAAGATGGAAAGATAAAGTCTTTCCGAATAGACTTGTAAATCACATAAAGCAGTAGTTTTAGGTACAGTGGAAATCACCTACTACCACCACCACCACCACCACCCCATAATAACTTTTTCTTCCTTCCTTGACCAGCATTCTTGTTTACCTTGGCAAGGAGAAGACTATGCAGTTGAGGGTCTCCAGTCCTACTGTGAAATTCCCTCTTTGAGAAAGCTGGCCATGCGAAGGGTAGAGAGTTTCTCTTCATTCTCTATGGATAGAGAGAAGCCCTGGAGAGTCGATGAAACTAAGGGATCAACAGCAGCAGACCGGGGAGGGTGCAGGGAAAGGTGAGACCGACCCAAAGAGAGAGGAGGCTAGCTCTAGTGCTGAGAGTAATGAGGACCACAGTCAGAGGCATACTTTGGGCAGCACAGATCAGTGCTAAAGACCTAGAGCCAACCTCTTTCTCCTCTATCCCTCCCATGCCCACAGGCCAGACCCCTGGGGAGAAAAGTCCAGAAGAAAGCCTGGACTTCCTCCTAATCAAGGGAATATCCTAATCAAGGGAAATGACTCAGACATTGAGATATTGGGCATTCCTCTAAAATTGTCTTACTAGTTAGGAGCATTTGATACATCCTGCAGGAGGGAGGACTCCTCTCCTCCTATGACTCACCTTTCTCTCTCACCTGTGCCCTGACTCGCTCTCTCACTCCTTCCAGTCAGTGCTCTCTGAGCAACTAACTCCATTTTCTGTTTGTTCTGGAGCAAATTCCTAGTTGCTGTCCAAGGTGAAAACATATCTGACTTTCAGTCAAAACTTGGACTCCTTATGGTTTGAATTTACAAGTTATGTGATAATGAATGAAAAGAAAAATATTTATCTGATCACTAATGATTATTTTTATATGAGATAAATAACAATGACTATTTTTGTTAGAAGTTATATTCAAAAAGCTCTTACTAAATTTTAATATGCGAAGTATTTATTAAATGATCTAATATAGTTCAAATATCACGGGGGCAATGATAGAGGAAACCAAAACATGTTAATCACATTGAAATAATTATTAACCTATTTTATTTTCTTAGTAGTAACTAAAAAATTGTTAAAAACCAGACAACAGTCCTAAAATGGAGTCACTTACGCTAAGCCCCATTTTACCAAACTGAGGCTTAACTTAATTTCACTTTTAGCTCTCCCAGAAATGGAGTCTTAAATTAATCAGGAATTTCCTGACCAGCATTAGTTAGGTAATCTCCCTGAGAAAATACACATGCAACAATAAATCTGCTTTCCTAAATAGCTTTAAAAAGCTCTAATGGAGGAAGTAGTATTTTAGGAAGTGTTTAAGTAATAGAATAAAGAATGCCTTTCAAACTGCAAGACCAAAGAAAGACCTGAAGAAAGAAAAAAAAAAAAAATGTTCTCAGCAAAGAAGTCATTTGAGAAAAGTACCTGGTACCTGAAGCTGGAGATGGAATTATCAGGCAAAAAAAAAACATAAATATATTTTACCTAAGACAACAGGAATTTGAAGGAGATGAAAAAGTGGTAGACTTACTAACAGGAGTAAGATGTTGTGTTGGTTAAAACACTCCAAAACTCCTTGTATTTTGAATAGGCTATTTCCATTCCTTTTAGGTTTAGCAAAGCATTGAAAAAATGAAATGCAAGGAGACATTTGAATTCATTTAAATATTATGAAATGATGTTTGTAGGGCTTCTAAAATTAAGACAAGTTTTATGGTATATAAAATACAGAAAACAAACTCCCCAAATAGAAGCATGAAATTCATTTGGATTGGCTAAACCAACCAGAATGCGTGGGTATGTGTATTAGTAACTTGAAATACACTCAATCATTTTGTCAAGCACATATTCTGCTTAGTTTTTTGGGGGGTTGGATATTTGGGGAAAGATGTAATCCATATGTTTTTCATTCATTTACACTTGTATTAAAATGGGGCTCATATTATGTATTCATGTGCCACGAGCCAGTAATTTCTGTTAAAAATGCATCTTTTCTTGATTAAAAAAAAATTCGTGCTTAGTGTCCAAAGTTGTCAATTCATATCATCATCTCCTAGTCTAGAATACAAATATTCTTTTGACATATAGGAAGATGTTCTAAGGTTTACAACCATCTGACACAATTAAAGGTCAAGTTCTTGCTTTTTCTGTCACTATTAACGACCACTAAATGCCATGATAAAATAATCATATAATGACAATAATTTCTACTTGGTTCCCTATTTCCAGGTTCAGTACATTTCATTACATCTACCTCAGGAGACTCCAGATTTAGAAGTTCTCCTATATCTCATTAAGGTTTTGTACACTACTTTTTATTTTCATCAAATGCAGGGAGCATTATCATAGGGCCTAAACTCAAACAAAAATGCATAACAAAACAATGTAAAACAAAGCAAAAAGTTTTACTTTTCATGAAAGATTTCACTTTACATACAATATTAGCCCTTAGTTTCCAGATCAGGTTCTCCTGTCCATTAGCTGACTTATTTCCACTTGGGATGATTGATGTCATTTTCCCCCTCAGTGGACATCTTCAGTGCTGCTTTTTGTAAGGAAAAAGCCAAGAGACAAGAGGAGAAGAAAGATCACATCGAAGCATTGGAAGCTAGATGTCGCAGCCTTTGCTCTCACCAGAGCGCCCAGAGACACAGTAGCACATTGTTTAAGAGGAGAGCAGAGAGGCAAGAGGCTCCTGTAACCCTAAGAGGGGAAGCTTCTGCTGTGGGTGGTTCTGTGGTAGCTTTGTAATTCATCTTCCACCATACCAAATGCCACTTCTGGCGGTAGCCTACTGGTGTTGACATTTGTTTTTATATGCCATAGTTCAAAAGACCACACTACGAAATAGCTTTAGAATGTGCCTTGTAACATTTAGTAAAAATAAGGACACTTAGGACCCTCTCAAATTTTGTTTTTGTTTTTGTTTTTTGGTGAGAACATTTAAGTTCTACTTTCTTAGCAAACTTCAATTTTACAATATAGTGTTATTAACTATAGACACCATGTTATACATTAGATCTTCAGACCTTATTCATCTTATAACTAAATGTCTATACCCTTTTACTAATTACTGTCTATTTCTCCAGACTCCCAGTCCTGGCAACCACTTTTCTTTTCTTTTTTCTTTTTGATTTTTTAATGTTTATTTATTTTTGAGAAAGAGAGATGAATCACAATCAGGGGAGGGGTAGGAGAGGGAGATACACAGACTCTGAAGCAGGCTCCATGCTCTGAGCTATCAGCACAGAGCCCAACACGGGGCTCGAACTCACAAACCAGAAGATCATAACCTGAGCCGAAGTGGGATACTTAACCCACTGAGCCACCCAGGTGTCCCCTCCCTTTTTAAAATTTCTTTTAATGTTTATTTATTTTTGAGGGGGGGGCAACCACTTTTCTACTCTTTTTCTATGAGGTCAACTTTTCTTTTTTTTTTTTCTCTTTTAGGATTCCACAAGTGGCACCACGAGTATTTGTTTTCTCTGTCTGACTTATTTCACTTAGTATAATGCCCTCCAGTTTCACTCATGTTATTGCAAATGACAGGATTTCCTTCTTTTTTAAGGCTGAATGATATTCCATTGTAAGGATGTAACACATTTTCTTGATCTGTTCATTTATTAGCAGACATTTAGGTTGTTACCATATGTTGAGTATTAGGCATAATGTTTCTATGAACATGAGAATACAGATGTATCTTCAGGATAATGGTTCCATTTCCTATGGATCTATACCCCAAAATGGAATTTTTATATCATGTGGTAGTTGTATTTTTAATTTGCTGAGGAATCTCCATCCTTTTTTCCATAGGGGCTTACGTTCCCAAAAACAGTGCACAAGGATTCCTTTTCTTTATATCTTCCCCTAGTGTTTGTTATCTCTTGTCTTTTTGATGATAGCCATCCTAACAGGTGGGACGTGATATCGACGTGATATCACATTGTGGTGTCATTTGAATTTCTCTGATGTTTTTTTTTTTTTTATTGTGGGGGTGGGTTTTTGTTTGTTTTGTAATTGAGTTATAGGAGTTCCTTGTAGATTTTTGGATGTTTGCCCCTTATCAGATATGTGTTTGCAAATATTTTTTTCCCATTTCATAGGCTGCCTTTTCACTGAGTTCATGGTTCTCTGTGCTGTGAAGAAGCTTTTTAGTTTGTTGTGGATCCACTTGATTATTTTTGCTTTTGTTGCCTCCAAATATTCTGAAGCAATCAGTGGACTCATACTCTTAAAACAAGATGCAATGTTGCAGAGGCCTCAAGATATGTTCTTAGTCCTTAGAAGACCAAACAACTCTGCTTGTGCTATACAGTTTAGTGAGTTTAATTAAGTTTATTATTTTCTCAGATGTTTTGTAAGCTAGGAATAAGCCTACTGCCTTCTTCCCTGACCATGTATTCACTAAGGAGAATATGATTACACAACACTGAATTTTCGTGAACCATGTGCCAGTGGTTATTAAAAATATAACATCTTATTAATAAGAATAATATGAATAATCAGGTATTATAGATTGCTGTATCCCCCCAAAGATATATTCAAGTCCTAACCCTTGGTACCTGTGAATGAGATCTTATTTGGAAATAGAGTCTTGGCAAATGTAATTAAGTTCAGATGAGAGCATACTGAATTTGGGCGGGCTCCAATATGCCTGGTGACTTGTAAGAAGAGGAAAATTGGACACAAATATAGAAACAGAGACAAAGAGGGGAGATTACCATGTGAAGATGAAAACAGAGATTGTAATGACACTGCCACAAGCCAAAGATTCGCCCAAGGCTCCCAGAACTGCAAGAGGCAAGAAAGGATCCATCTCTAGAGGCTTTGGATGGACCATGGCCCTCCCAATACCCTGATTTTGGACTTCCAACCTCTAGAACTATGAGAGAAAAAATTTCCATTGTTTTAAGCCACCCAGTTTGTGACACTTTATGGCACTCTAAGCAGTTGGAGATAGAAGTCTTTCAATCCAGTAGGGAATTCTGGTGGGATATCACAGTGTACCATAGGGTCCACTCCAACACATTATATTTGTAGTCCTACAAATAAATCTATATTTCAAAAGAACATGGTTTCTGATGAGTTAAAATTCGTATGTATTGTACAGAAAATATCTAGTCGGGAGTGAAGTTCTGCTTACCCAAACTCAGTGCTGCAAAGAACACACCTCCAGGAATACCCTTCCAGGAAAGGCCATCCCCGAAGGTAGCTGTTTGTTATATGTTTCACCATAAGGACTGACATATGAATTTGAAGATCATGTGCAAATACCTAATGTTTCTGGATTTGGGGTTAGTGCTTTCTAGGCATGGTTTTATAATGTGAGCATTGTGGTAACTACTAAGATTAAATAACAAATAGCTTTGGGTTTGGGTGCTTAAGGGCAGGGATCATTTTAGATGGATCTTGGTATCCCAATGTCTGGTACAGTTATCTGCCAGATGGTAGGTCCCAAAAATAGTTGATGAACTAATAAGTGATATTAGGTATGTATAACTAATAACTAATAAGTGATATTAGGTATGTATAAATGTTTGGTTATACATAAAAAAGATATACTTTAAGTAAAAACTGATGGAAACGTTTAATGCTTCACTTTGTGGAAAGTATTATAGTTTACAAGGACATTCATATATGCTATTTAACTTAATTTTCAATACAACTCTATCAAATAGATATTATTCTCCCTGTTTTATGGACAGGAAATTAAGGCTCAGAAAATTTTAAAATGACATGCCCAAGATCACATAGATAGTGAGTGGTATAAAAATGGTATGAGTGATTCATAGTCCAAATACTATTGCCAAATTATATTCTTTTTCTCCTATGCCATAATTTCCTTTATGGGAAATGCTGGCATAGGTCTTTAGAAGACTATAGACTTCATTGTGCATTGTTGTATGCCGGGAAACTATTCCATTCAACTGTTTCCATCATAATTTGTCCCCTTTTAGTGGGGTTAAAAAATATTTGAAAGGGACATCTGGATGACTCAGTTAGTTAGAGCATGTGACTCTTGATCTTGCGGTCATGAGTTCGAGCCCTGTGCTGGGTGTAGAGATTACTTAAAAAATAAAAAATAAAAATAAAAAACTTGAGTGAGGAAGACTTAAACAAAATCTGAAACTCTCTTCTCATTTGAACAATATGAGAATACATGTGTTAATGCTTAAATCACACAAGCAAATGTCAAAAAGAACAGTGCCTGCTTAATTCCAAAGAATTAGTTTTATAATTATATAACTAAAATTTTAGCCAGATGTAGTCTTAAATGATTTATGTTAACTAACTCTCTTCTTTCTTGCTTCTAAAGATTTAGAAAATTTATGCTAATTTTATCTACACTGTACTTCAATATTCTAGACATCCTTAGCTAAAATACCTTATCTTGATTAAATATTTTATTGAAAGCCCCATTTATCATAATCGGATATATAAAGCACTATGCACAAGACTGGATTCTTTAACTGCCCATAATCTCTCTGCATGAAGGAATAGTTCCTGAACTCTGCCTCCACCAGCACATCATTCAAAATGCTTGCAGTGGAGTCAGGATTGCATACATGCAACTGTTTTGTGGACCCGAACTTGGTGAATCCCAGTCCTATTCTGGAAATCTGGGATTTGGATTTGATACTCAAAGAGACTGCAGGGACTATTAAAGATGAATTGCATAGCTGCAATGCTCCAGGAAGGAGGTCCAGGATCCCCAGTGACCACTATGTGAAAATAGTTGTAAGGGATTCTGAAAGACCAGCCAGATATAAATCAATCAAAAGCTAATTGTGAAAACATGAACCTGATCAAAATAGAATTTAACCACCTCCTTCCAGATGAAGTAATGAACCATTTAGACATTTTATAATCATACCCATCCTCTACCACACCATGGTTAGAAGACTAAAGAAAAAAAAAAAGCAAGTCACAGTTAACACGACTGAACTATACACATATGAATGTGTAAACTGGTAAATTTTGTTACATGTTTTTTTGTTTTTTGTTTTTGTACCCACGGCAGAGTCACACAGAAATTAACTTGCTAGTTAAGAATGTAGTATTTACCCAGTTAAGATTCTCCATTTCCAATTGATGAAAACTTAAATTTCTAGACCATGACTAAGAGATGATGCACTTCACGTATTCCTAAATACTGGCAATATTTAGTGTTGGAGACCTTGATAGACATCCGCAGTGTGTGCTGGGGAATGTTTGGTGATTGTCAAACAACAACAGAACAGCCCTGATCTGTAGAACTGGCCAGTTTCCATGGTATAAATGTTTCTACAGCCATTTCAATCCACCAAAGTGATTTCAGTAAACACAGAACTGGCAAGGGGTGGACACAATCAGCTCTCGTGAGCACCAGCATGACAAGGCAGGGGAACAAGACAGAACAGAACCACCCCCAATGTCTTCTGTGCCTTCATTTCATTTGTTTCAAGTTAAAAATGTAATGATATAGGAACAGGTAAAGGGAACAAATATTTATGAAATGGCTATTGTGTACCAGACCCAATTTAAATTACCTCATTTAAAAATATTCTGTACACCATCAAATTGTACATTTAAAAGGGTGACTTTGTGGTATATGAATTATAGTGCAATCTTTAAAGTTGTTAGGTAAAACGCCTCATGGATTTGACTAAATTTCTGGATAGATTTTTTTTCTCTTATGAAAGAATTCTTTTAAGTTATTTCAGATGAACGATTACAGGCAATAAAAAGTCATTATCCTTATCAAAATCAAGCTGTCGTTATCTGACTACTTCTCTAAATTGAATGCTTTGACAGCTTACAGTGTTTACTTTAAGAGCACAGGTGACAGATATGTTGGAAGTTTCTACTGGTAGTTTATGGTGGGAGTATGGTCTTTGGACTTGTCAGCTCCTTTGGGTCTCACAAAAATTGGTGTCAGTATTTACAGATTATTGGTCCCAGCAAGAGTGATAGGAGGAAAAAAAAAAAAAGAGTGACAGGGGACAACTGTGCCAGCTATGTATCAATAGTATTGATGGTGTCATGGAACAGGAGAGCTCTAACTTTCTGCCTGCAGGCCAATTTTCATGTATTCGATACTTCTCTTAGACAATTTTATCCTCATCACTAAAGTAAGTATCCAAATTAGAATATCAAAACCACAGAATTCTGGAATTGGTAATGCTTACAGATTTTTTGTAATTTACTCCTTTTACAGATAAAGAGGGAATAATTTAGTCAGACCACTTATTTTTTTTCAACAGAGAAGTCAGTTTACTCGTTCCGATGAGAGTAGCTTCTATCTCACTGTGCTGGCACATGGCACTAAAATTCCAAATGTTTATGTTTTACAGAACTCCTACCCTCACGTCCAGTTCCAGAAATAGCAGCTCTTCTTAATGGAATTACCTCTATTTTACAAGTTTTTTAGTACATCCAGATATTTGTATCATTGAGAAACAATGACTGGACTGTACTAAATTATCTGTCAACTGTTCAACTATACTAGATTTTATTTCACTCACCATGGGTGAAACTTAAAACTTTCATGAGGAATCTAGTGTCTGTAGTTTCATCGGTTTAATTTTATATTATATATTTAATGTTTATATTTTTTATATTAGTGTATACAATTATTTTATATAATTATACTATTTATAATACATTTTATATATACGTATATGTATATGTGTATGCATATGTATATGTATAGTAAATGCATTTCCCCAATCAGGTCTTTTTGCACTGGTTCTGCCTTTAACAGAAATGTAATCAGCAGTGAGTTACAACAAAGTCAACATTAACACATGTTGGTGTCAGGAAAAAGAAAACTTTCAGATCTCCGGCACAGCATCACCAGTAGAGCTACTAATCATCATAGCTTAATTTAACTGAGCATTGTATTATGTGCCTTAAATGAATTATAGATTAATTATAACAATTTCAAAAGTGGGAGCTATTATTAACACAGTTTCTCACTCAGGAAAGGGGCCTGGAAGAGGTTGTATAACTTGCCTAAGGTTACTACTGTCTCACGTAAGAGCTCAAGAGCCTTCAGCATTTAACTAGGCTCCTGTCCTCTATCTGTGAGGTCTAAGGGGTCCATCCCAACCCTTTACAACTTCATGAATTGCTCACCCCTTGCTGCAGGCCAAAGTGCTCTGGACTAAGAAGGAGAGATAGACATGGCAGGAGACCAGAGACGCCTACATTCTCTTGTCGCTCTCCCCCTCCTCTTTCTTCCTCCCCATTGATGGAATTAGTGTCCATCTGCCTCACTTGCAAATTGTGAGATTCACTGAAATTACAATTTTAAGTCTCACTATTTAAAAACCTGCCTTTACCTTATACTGCACAGTTAGTTGGTATTAATTTTTTTAAGGGTTTGCTAAATACATTTTGTAATAAATTTAAAAATGTTAAAAACTGAGTTAAAAAAACCTGAAGTTTCTACAAATTAGTAAAACTGAATTATGAATCCCTTTTTTAGTATCTAGTGAAATCAGCCTTTTGTGTTAGGCACAGAACTTTTTGTTAGCACAGCATTCAGAAGTATAAAGATATTTATAGTGCAGACTATTAAAACATTAATGTAATTTTTCTAGGAAATTGACCACAGCCCACTTGTATCCTGCTTATCATGTCCTTTGGGGTGGCATAAGGATATGTGTCCTGTCTCCATTTCTTCCCTCTTCTCACCTTCAGCTTCATTATCAATTGCCCAATCTTACTCAAGCCCTGAAATGAGGCTTTCCAGTTTGAAAGCTGGATCACCTTGGCAATTATCCAATCTCTCCAAGTCTTCACATCTTCAACTATTTACAAACATGACACCACCTGCATTCTCTAGAGGGTATATGGGTTAAATGAGGAAACAGGGCACAGAGCCTACCCAATGGCAGGCCCCCCATACATGTGCCCTTCCCCTTCTATGCTGAAATCTTAAAGCACAGACTTTTCAGTGACCCTTAGCATTTTTGGTCAAGACCCTTTGGGAATCTGAGGTAGTTTAAGGACACACTGTGCAGACAAAAGCAGGTCCATCCTCACAAATGTGGCACATGATTTCAAGGGTTTCAATGACCCCAGGGAAGACCTTCTATGGCCTGCCCAGGGCTTCACAGACCAATTGTTAGGAACCCCTAGGGCAGTACAGAATCGTAAATAAGGAACAGTGAACCTAAACAGGAAAACACAAACAAACAAAAACAACCAAGAACAAAGAGAGCAGGAGGTGGAATGTCAAAGGAGTTTAAAAATAACTAAAAGAAAAGAAATAAATGGAAAAAGACAAAAAAGGGTAACTTGGTTTGGGCAGAGAGAATATGCAAGAAATACGGGTCCATTTGTAGTCACTGTCCACAGCCTAAATCGATGTACTTGTTAGCTGAGGATATAAGTAAATTGCAGAGTGCTTAAATAGTTAATCGTGGCTTTAGAAACATTTGACAACAAAGTGTGCACTAATCCAAAATATAATCAAATTGTAAAAGCCAAATGGACCTTCCAGATGTCGAGGATGAATAATTCATGTCAGTCCTTCCCCAGCCCCTCATCCAGCACATTACACTGATGAGGCTTCGCCTTTGTGCCTAGCTTTGCACTTTAGAATTATGGCACCACAGTTTCTGCAGGCTTCTTTGAACCACATTCACAAATAAATTAGCTTAATTATCTACTGTTTTCACAACTCAGATGAAATGATAATGTTTTAAAAAAGTGGGGACTCCCAGAGAAGACAATCTCAAAGCCAAATGAGAGCTCTCCTCTGGTGCCTCTGCTACTCTTTCGTTGCTCTGTGTCGGCCCTGATTCAAGGGCAGATTCTGGCATACCTGCTATTTTCCTGCTCTTCTCCCTTCCCTAATATTAGCACCCCCCCCCCCCAGTTAAAAAAAGGAGACTGCTTCAACATGCACTCTCAAGGCTGGAGTCAAGCAGGTCTCAACACCCTGGAGGGTCTGCTCTGGCTCTCACGTGGTCTCGTTTCCTATTTCCGAGTGTAAGTAGAATTCTGTATCAGCAAAGCTCCCAGAACAGGCTTCTACCATGGTTTATATTTCAATCCAGTGGTCCTCCATCAGGGCCAATTTTGCCCCCAGGGTTATCTGGCAAAATCTGAAAACATTTTTAGTTGTCACAACTGGTGAGGAACTGAGGGATTGGGGCCTATTGGCATCTACTGGGTAGAGCCCAGGGATGCTGCTAAATATCCTATGAGACACAGGAGAGCCTCCACAACAAATTATCAATGTCTCATGACAAGGTTGAGAAACAGTAGTGTAACTCCAGAGTGAGAATATAGAAGTTTAAGAAGACTGTTTCCACCTGTGATTCTCTTTATTCACACCTCAATAGCATTTGTCTATGTGTCTTTTTCCTCAACTACACATTAAATTTGCTTATGGATCCAGAAAAATATTTAAGTGGGCTATCTAGTAGGATGGGGTAAACAACATGGAATGATCCCACTATCCTTACTGAGTCTGGTGCCCAGGAGAAAGATGGCTGGAACCGAATACCAGGAAAGAGTCCCAGGTGTACTAGTTAAGGTCCAATTAAATTTGAAAAGATATTTAATCTCCCTGAACCTGGAATCTTCAGCAGTAAAATGAGAATAAGAGGATGGATCTTGTGAAAGTGTTTGGATTAAACAATATATATCTGTGTCTGATCCAGAGTTTGCTGAAGTGGGTGCTCAATAAATGTTATTATTTACAATTAATAGCAATGGATCCCAAACTATACTGTGCATCATCATTAACCTGGGCAGTTGTTAAATTCACATTCCTAGGCCCCATCCCCAGAGGTTCTGATCTCCTATGACAGGAGCTTTATCTAGAATATGAAATTTTTAGAAAACAAGAGGTGATTCTTATCTACATGGCCTGTGGCCCTTGTGTTGAGAAATGCCCAGTGGTGGCATATTCTGATCTAGATCCTCTTATCTTTTTTAACCTTCAGAGAGAAGCCAAAACTATGATATTCCCTCTTGCCTTTTCTCTAGAATTTAAATTCTGGGACCTGAAGAGTTTCACTTTCCTCAACCTCATGCCCATTTATCTGAAAGCCATCAACTCACTGATGTTTACAACTCTTATTCTGTAAAAGAAAGAAAACATTTGGCCAGATGGAGCTGTAAATAAAAACTTGAAGAGGAAAAGTGACATATGCTGACTTACCCTTGGAGAACATCATGAAGTCATGGGGGAAAATCTGACTTTAGAGTCAAGAAGACTGGAGTGTCACTCTTAGTCCTGCTCTTTGCTCACCCTCCGGGCCTCAGTATCCTCAGCTGTAAAAAAGGAATGAAAACACGTACTTGTTCTGTGAGCAGGTGCTCTCAATGACCTATTTTGCATGGGTTGGTCACTCTGGGATTAGCCCCTGTTGCATGCGTCAGACAATACCTATCCATTCTTCCCTCCTTGCTTGCTAACAGAATCCCATTATATGGCAAGGGAGCAGCAATGTATCCAGGTAAAAAGCAGCATCCCTCACTCTTGCATTTAGGAGTAGTAGCTGTATGACACAGTTCTGGTCAGTAAGACCCAAGATGAATTCAGTTGAGGATTTCTAGGGAAGTAATGCTTCCCTTTCTTCCTTTTCCCTTCTCTGCATGCCCCCCCTCCCTTTTTGTCCTCCTCCTTTGAATACTTTTCCTACTAACTGGAATGTGTTTGTAAGCCTGGATGGAGGTGGAGCTTTGTGCATAGAGATGGACCACTTGTATTCATAAAGATGAAGGTCTGGGCTAAGGATGATGCAATAGGAAAGCTGGGTCTTTGATGGGGTCCTTAAAACAGCTCCACCTGTGCTTGATGCTATCCCCCCCCCCCACCTTGAGTTTGTACTATAGGATGAAAATAACCCTATGTGTTAAACCACTGTCATAAGAGTTTTAAGCAATATCCTTAATTCTTACCCAAAGCAGAAGTGCTTGATCCCAACCAGAAGATCGTTGACACTAAAAATATCCAGACTCTCCAGGTTAAACTTCCATGCTTTTGTAGCTCCATTCTTTGTTTGGACCCAACACAAATCTACCCCCTGGGATATTCTATTCCAAGTTGTAGCCTGTTGGATGAATCTTCTTATCTACTGTTTGCCCTAAAATATATGCTCCATTTTCCTTTCTTTGATTTTTTTTTCCCTAGTCTCATTTACCTTTCTAGCTCTGATAACTTTCTTCGATGAGAATGTGATCTTGGGTTTTGTGATCATAGATTAGGGCCAGCCTATATTCTTATATTAGGAGCTGGGGAACATCAATGTGTTTTTCCTATTTCTAAAAGAGCCACGCCTCAACTCTTCCAGCACCCGAGATTTTTCAGCACACTCAGAACACATAAAAAGCATCTCTGATTCTTAGAATGACTCATAGCAACAGCGACCTCTAGTTCTGCTAAAGTTTCTAAGGGCACTCAATCATTTGCAAATGTTCATTAGAGTTTATGTGATCTCTTCCACCTGAGAAATTAAACATTTCAGAAAGTTAACACAGATTTAACAGATATCCATATAATGCAAAAAACAAACAAACAAAATACAATTACTTAATGGAAAGGCCTTAGACTACAACCAAAACAAGGAGGGAAAACAAGGTATCTGTAATTGCAAATGCAGCAAATATATCAAAGAGTTATCCAAATAGCTGATGGAAGGTAGACTACATCAGTGCCTTGTTTGCACAGTGATGCCTAATTGAACTAGCTTATCACTCTTGCATCTTGGAATACAATAGTCAATTATGTTCACACAAAGGATAGGAACAGGAAGATACAAAGAATTAAGAGAACATATTCTTAATATGGATTTCAAACCTTCAAGCCCTTTCAAAGGAAGTGTTGTCCAATTCCTAAATAATAATTGCTTGCTGCCTTGGGGCACTGTGGGCTTTCGATGAATGTGTGTAGAAGCAATGAACGATTGTTTAACCAAGGATATGCAAGTTGAGATGCATTTTTGATCCACCACATAGCAGGCTACTTACAGAACTGTTTGAATCCATTAAAAAATAGAAAAATACTTATGAAAGTATCTTTTCCATTCATTTTGAATCAAATGGGAATCCAGGAGAGTCAGGTTCATATATTTCACATTCACTTATATTAATCTATTAAATTGTTCTGATCACTAAAGAGTCTCAAAGAGATTCACTGCATTTGAAGCCATTTGAAAAATAAGACTTTTATCCTTCAAATAAGAAGTTCTGCTTTGCAAAGAATAAAACTCGATCACCCATTACAAATGGACTTTTCTTTAATGATGTCACAAATGTGATTCCTTTGTGTTATTTCTATGTTTTGCATTTGTATATAAATTGTACTTTATCTAATAAGGCAGAGGTGAGAAAAATTTTTACTTATCCTGTTTCCTTTCTGTGCTTCCACAAAGAATTTATAGCACAGTTGTTGCAAAAATCATTACCATTGTGCTAAGTGACCTGGCATGACTACAACCTCCGAATTTCATTTCACATTTATTCAGTATATGCTAAGTGCTTCACACATTCATTGGGAACCTATAGTATTCTAGGTGCTTCACAATACAAATTTCTGAGCTGCTTCCTATTGGCCAGGATTCAAAACATTTAGACACCATTCCTACCTTCACAAAGTTCATGTTAATTAATCTACCACCACATACGACCTTTGAAATGAAGTGGTTAAATCTTTTATTGCTTCTGCTATGCTGCTATGCTTCTAATTAAATATTAAGTAGGTTGGAAGATATTTCATCCTTAGAAACTTGTTCCATTTGTCTCCAGACTGGATGGTTCGCATTGTCTTCAAAATATTTTTGGGTTATGATCATGCAAGCCCTAACAAGAAATGAGTTCTTCAGGGTTGCCACCATAAAAGGCAAGTGATTCTGTATTCAATTTCAGTGTGTGAAACTTCAAATGTAAATTTTCTAGTTCTCTGAGTTTCAGTTTCCTCCTCCATAAATGAAGTTGGACGAGATGATCACTTTTCATATACAGCCTATGCGCTCACTGGACATCTAAGAATCTACAAAACAAGTTTGCTGGAAACAGATTAAAAAAAAAAGTCACTGTGCTATAACATGTTGTCATGCCTATAGACAATAGGCATTCTTTCCTGATCATGAAAAAATTAATGCACTCTCTTCCTTGTCCCCACCAGTTCACATCATCTCTGATGACAGTTAGGCTCTAAAAGCTATCAAAAGATTCCCAGGGAAATATGCCCACTTGTGCAGGGACTGAGCAAAAGGCTTAAATCCTGTATGTACATGGGTTATGCTTACATCTGTTTCTCTATGAACATGCATGTCTATATGTATGTTTCTATGTCTTTACGTTCATATGTATATGTAATCTATTATATGCTAAGTGCCAGGGCTTAGTTACGTGTTCTATGTACATTTTCACAGGTAATCCTTACAACAAACCTACAAGGCAAATATTGTTTGGTCCATTTTCCAGATTAAAAAGAAAATAGTGTTTAGAAATAGAGCATAACTTGCCCAAAGGTCACTAGTGAGAAAGTGACAGAACTAGAATTCAAATTCCAGTTTATACAACCCTAAAGGAACAACACCAATTTACATGCATACATAGAGAGAGAGAGAGAGAGAGAGAGACATAATGTGACTCATAGATCGTTGGAAACTGAGTTGTCAAAAGATGATTGCAGGAATGTTTGTTTCAGTCAGAAAACATGCCAACTCTGGAGGCATAAATTTGCCTTCAAAATATTGCATTGCAACTCTACCATCCTTATGCTGATAGAGAAGGCCTCTATGTTAAGGCAAGATTAACCAGAATTAGAATATGTTAATTAGAAAACAACATACAATATATGGCTCACCAAATAATAATTTTCCTCCTTAGTAGCAAGAATGTTTTGACTAACAAGACAACTGTGGTATAATGGGAAACTCACATCTAGACAAGTATTAACCACAACCTTCTTATGAGAGTTCACTCACCTATACTTCCTTTAGTGAAAATGATAGCGATTCACATTTCACAAGTTAAAATGCCAGTACATGCAACAACAGCAAAACCTAGGACTTATGTGAAGCAGCATGCATACATTATTTGTTATTCTGAAATATATATATTTATTAAATATACACACACATATATATTTACAATTAGTGGATTACTTCACATTATTGTGTCTTTTTCACATAATTTAGTTGGTATCCCCCAAGAATCTAGAAATACCAAACAATGCCATCAAATAAACAATGAGCAGATTTGGATTTGGTATAGAATATTTTATTGACAACCTAGGACTTCCATGCTACCCTGCTCAGGTAAGTATGGCTATTTATTGTGCGGCCAGAGAATTCAATGCCATGTTAGTGTTAGTCTAATCCACATATAATATATTCCACAGAATATCCAATGTGTTTAATTTTCTATGCAACTATATTTGTATGAGTTATTGACAGAGATTTACCTAGCCAAAGACATTGCATTAGAACATAAGGACTTTTTAGGTTCAGTGCTTTACTTTCCAAATTATTGAACTAGTTTTCAGAGGATTTTACCATTCAGAAGGACAAAATATTATAAAGGTACACATCAATGTTTTCATGAAATATAAATATTTTAATTTTTTAGTTTTTATTTAAATTCAAGTTAATTAACATAACGTGTAATATTAGCTTCAGGTGTACAATTTAGTGATTAAACACATTCATATATCATCCAGTACTCATCACAAGTGCACTCCTTAATTCCCATCACCGATTTAACCCATTTCCCCACCCACGTCCCCTCTGGTAACTCTCAGTTTGTTCTCTATAGTTAAGAGTCTGTTTCTTGGTTTGCCTCTCTCTTGTTTTCTCTCCTTTGCTCTTTTGTTTTTTTAAATTCCACATATGAGTGAAATCCTATGGAATTTTTCTTTCCCTATTTTGGCTAACCTAATACTCTCTAGCAACCATGTTGTTACAAATGGCAAGATTTCATTCTTTTTTATGGTTAATATTTTATATATATTCCCTCTCGCCCCTCTCTCCTGTCTCTCTTTCTCTTTCTCCCTCTCTCCCAAACCATACTATGATTTGGCTATGGTAGTTAGTGCTGCTATGAACATCAGAGTGCATATATCCTTTGAATTAGTATTTTTGTGTTCTTTGGGTAAATACCTAGTAGTGTGATTGCTGGATCATAGGGTAATTCTGTTTTTAACTTTATAAGGAAACTCCATACTGTTTTCCACACCAGTTTGCATTCCCACCAACAGTTCAAGAGAGTTCCTTTTTCTCCACATCCTCATCAACATTTCCTGTTTTTTTTTGTTGTTGACTTGACATTCTAACAGGTGCGAGGTGTTATCTTATTGTAGATTTATTTATTTGTCTGTTTGTTTGTTTGTTTGTTTGTTTTTATGAGAGAGAGAGAGAGACAGAAAGACAGACAGACAGACAGACAGAGGGAGAGAGAATCTTAAGCAGGCTTCACACCCAGCATGAAGACCGACATGGGACTCTATCTCATAACCATGAGATCATTACCTGAGCTGAAACCAAGAGTTGGACACTTAACCAATGGCACCATCCATGCATCCCTCTTACTGTAATTTTGATTTGCTTTCTCTGATGTGTGATGTGGAGTGATGAGCATATTTTCATGTGTCTGTTGGTCATTTATACAAATGGGAAATTTATAAATTTATACAAATTTGTACATTTGGGAAAATGTCTATTCATGCCTTCTATTCATTTTTTATTTGGATTGTTTGGTTTTTAGATGTTGGATATTTTAAGTTCTTTATATAGTGTGGATACTAACCCTTTATTAGATATGTCATTTGCAAATGTCTTCTCCCATTCTGTAGGTTGCCTTTTAGTTGTGTTGATTGTTTCCTTCACTGTGCTGAAACTTTTTACTTTGATGTAGTTGCAGTAGTTTATTACGTATTTTGTTTCTCTTGCCTCAGGAGACATATCTAGAGAAAAGTTCCTACGGCTGATGTCAAAGAAGTTATTGCCTGTGTTCTATTCTAGGATTTTTATGGTTTCTAGCCTCACATTTAGGTCTTTAGTACATTGTTAATTTATTTCTGTGAATGGGGTAAAAAAGTGATCCTATTTCATTCCTTTGCATGTACAGTTCAGTTTTCTCAGCATCATTTGTTAAGGAGACATTCATTCTTCTTCCCATTGAATATTATTTCCTGTTTTGTCAAAGATTAATTGACCATTTAATTGTGAGTTCATTTATGGGTTTTCTATTCTGTTCTATTGATCTATGTGCCTATTTTTGTGCCAGTACCATACTGCTTAGATTACTATGGCATTGTAATATAATTTGAAGTCTGGAATTACTATGCTTCCATTTTTGTTTTTCTTTTTCAGTGTTGCTTTGGCTATTCAGGATCTTTTGTAATTCCATACAAATTTTAGGATTGTCTGTTCTAGGTCTGAAGAAAATGTTGATATTTTAAGAGGGCCTACATTAAATGTGCATATTGCTTTAGGCAGTATGGACATTTTATTACATATTTTTTGGTGTCATCTTCAATTTCTTTCATCAATAAAGGTACACTTAAATTTTTAATATGAAGTCTACTTTATCAGAGGGTGGTCTACTTGTTTATACAATTGGGAAAGGGCTGCCCCTACTAGCTATTATATTAGAGGGCTGCTGGCAATGTGCTCAGTCTTTAGATCAGTTTCTCAATGAGCAGTAGAAACATGAGTAGAGATCTGTCAAAATGCTCTTCATTCCTTACCAAACATTTGGCTTGGGTTTTTAAAAAAATTTTTAAGCTTATTTCTTTTGAGAGAGAGAGTGTGTGTACGCATGTGCAAGTTGGGGAGGGGCAGTGAGAGGAGAGAAAGAAGGAGTAAGAGAATCCCAGGCAGGCTCCACGCTTCATGTGGAGCCTGATGCAGGGCTCAGTCTCATGACCGTAAGATCATGCCCTGAGCTAATATCAAGAGTTGGACGCTTAACCGACTGAGCCACTCAGGTGCTCCCCTTCCCAAACATTTCAGACCTTGAGGGTACAGTGAGCAGGGTATATATATTTAAGAAGGCATATTGAATATTATAATAGATTTTTAAGACATTACAATGAAATTACAGCTGTAAAAACTAGCAAAATCTTGACTCATGTCAGTATTCACAGATAGAATTGTGGTTTCAACTAGGAGGCAGAAGACATAACATTTCTAGAGGCCATCGCATTTTTCTTTAGTTTTCAGAGCTATTGGACACATGTATTTAACAAGAAGAAACATATTTTTTGAGAAGCAGGGCTTGAGATGATTTTTAAATCAGCCCTAAACATTCTTAGTACTGTGACTTACGGTTCAGGCTTTGTACCTTGACTCCGGAACATACTAGACTGCTTGCTTTCCCTTTTCTTACTTTTCTTTTCTTTTCTTTTTTCTTTTCTTTTCTTTTCTTTTCTTTTCTTTTTTCTTTTCTTTTCTTTTCTTTTCTTTTCTTTTCTTTTCTTTTCTTTCTTTTTTTTCTCTTTTCTCTTTTCTTTTCTTCCTTCCTTCCTTTCTTTCTTTCTCTCTCTTCTTTCTTTCTTTCTTTCTTTCTTTCTTTCTTTCTTTCTTTCTTTCTTTCTTTCTTCTTTCTCCCTCAGAGTTTTGCAGGAATTCTAGGAACCCTGGCCAGATGGGAAAATACACTTTGCTGGAGATTCCTGAGATGATTCTAAAGCCCTCCTGAAATAAACAGCAGTACAGCAGTAAATTTTGAAGATAACATCTGCAGGGGAAAACATTTCTATGAGACACCCTGTGACTAGTAAGTCTCTGTGTTATTTGAAAATGAAAGGAAAATGAGATCTGGAAGCCCAAAAAAATCACAAATGTTTTGGTAGCCGGTATGCAGTGGTATGATGGGCTTGGGCTGGCTCATGACAATTTACAAGAATCTGCTGTGAACATCTCTACCCAGTAGCTTGAAATCAGTCATGATAGGATTCGTTATCCCACAGAAATAACAAATGCTACAAATCAATCCTTTCACTGCTTCCAAACATGACTGTTAGACATTTACTAACATTTACGGAGGAGACGAGTATTGCCTAAGGACCTTTATTTTGAGTCTTTTGGGTAATAAGAGTGCCATGGTTTACTGTCTTATTCAGTAGGTTTCTATATAAGGTTTGTGGTGGAGATACTGTTTTCAACTTGATTAAAATGGTGTCCCTGCAAGGTTTTGTGGTTTAAGGATTGGGTCTATGTTTTTATGCCTGGCAGAGAAAGGTCTTAGGGACTATGAGGTACGAGTGTTTAACCAGGTACTTACCAACTGGTACCATGCTCTCAGCTCTTAATACTGACAGGGTTTCCTCAGCAGGGGTTCCATATTCATTGGAATGTGATGGCAATACTCATGCACCAAATCTCCCTCGAACTTTTGACTCTTTCCCTTTGATATTCATTTTATCTCTTCTCTCATCCATATGCACAAAACCATGCATCAGAATCGGTTCTCCTCCCCCACCTCTCTCTAACAGCCTTATTGAGATATAATTGACATATGAAGAACTGCACATATTTAATGTGTATAATTTAAACATATGCAAACACTTAGAATACCATCACCACCAAGGTGGTAGACCTATTGAACACCTTCCAAAATTTCCTTATGTCCCTTCGTTTGTTTGTTGAGGTTTTTTGTGCTCAAGGAGACTTGATATGAGAATTACCCTGAAGTAACTCTGGAAAACAGTGTGAGTTCCCTCCAAAGATTCAAGGTAGAACTATTGTATGACCCAGCAATCTCATTTCAGAATATCTAGCCAAAAGAATTGAAATTAGGCTCTTGAAGAGATATCTGCACTCCCATGTTCATGCAGCATTATTCACAACAAGCAAGATATGAAAACTCAAGTGCCCACCAACTGATGAATGGATTTTAAAACATGGTATATACACACAATAGAATATTATTCAGCCTTACAAAAGAAAGAAATTGTACCATGTGTGATATGGATGAACCTGGAGGACTTTATGCTAAGTGAAATAAGCCCATTGCAGAAGGACACATACTTGCATGATTCTACTTACATGAGGAATCTAAACTCCTCAGTCACACCCAGTCAAACTCTGGGGTGTCTGAGTGGCTGTCATTTAAGCATCTGACTTTGGCTCAGGTCATGATGTTGTGGTTCATGAGGTCGAGCCCCACATCAGGATCTCTGCTGTCAGTGCAGATCCAGCTTTGGATCTTGTCTCCCTCTCTCTCTCTGCCCCCCCCCCCCCACACCTGCTCTCTCAAGAATAAATAAATACATTTTTAAAGAGTAAATAAATAATTTTTTTTAATAGTCAAAATCGTAAAAGCAGACAATACAATAGTGGTTTCTAGGGTTTGGGGGAAATGGGGAGTTTTTGTTCAATGGGTATAAAGTTTGTTATGCTAGACGAATATATTGTAGAAATCTGCTGTGCAGCCTAGTACCTATAAGTGATGAAATGGTGTTGTGTACTCATCCATCTCTTACACAACCACTCAACTTTATTCCTCTCCTAGGGAAATATGATTGTGTACCATCAGCCACAGAGAAAAGCCATTTGGTAATTATGTGGTTGAACTGACTGAGCTAGGTAATAGTGTTAGGGAAGAATAATGCCTCTTGTCTTTGCAGGGTGATGATATTGGACTCTCAGCTATACCAGGGACCTGGGATAAATCAATTGTTCCTGACATATGTAAAATGTACAACAGAATAAACCCTCATGAAAATAAAACTCTATGCAAAAGTCAACGCAATCCTGGGCACATTCAGAAAGATGTTAGGAACCAATAAGAAAACTGTGCCCTAGCCTCAATCAAAACCCCATCTGGAGTTCTGTATGTAGTTACGCTGCTTCCCTCAGAAAAGCTGACATAGGATGGGGAACATCCCAACAGGGACAATCCACATGGTAAAGGAGATATGGGAGGTATTGGGAGAGGCCTCCTATACGGACTGGAATCAGGAAGGCAGGGAGGAGTGAAAATCAACAGCTCCTGCCTTACTAGGATAAGAAAATGTAGGACAAATGAAAGGAATAATATTTCAGACAATAGGGGGCAAATTTATGGGAATTTTAACCTGAAAGGTAACAGAATCAAAAAGATTTAAATAAATTTAAAAGTTGACAAGGATACAAAGGAAGAAAACTCTCAACCATATTCCTTTCTGAGGAGGAATTTAGAATAAATTTCATCCTCTTCATCAATTATGCTTCTCTTTCCTGAACAAAATAGATGATGGCCCTTATGCATACAGAAATTCCTATGGTATATACAAAGAAATGGAGCTCACCCTTTCCTGGAACATCAAATTAAGAAATATTATCCAGAATTAAGAGCAATCTTTATTACCCTTGGAAATAATAATCTAACACTTCTTCATAGGTGAGTAATGCATGATTCTTTTCCAAAATCAACAATTAACCACAAACCTTTGGCTAGTCTAGAAAAGGTTTAAAGGATTAAGAATATTAGAACAGACTTAGAATAGCAAGTGTTCCAGCTCACATGCCTACACAAGACCACTCTATACTTTTAGAGAAAATGACCTGTATATGGCCAAGGACACCATTTTATTCTCCTTAATCTATCACATAAATTATCTCTTGTGTCTGTTAAATTATGTGCAGTTTATCTCTCTAAAGTCGCTTAATCTGCATCCTGGTACATTCTATCCATGCAGAAGTTTTTCTGTTCCCACTAGAATCTAAACAGAGAACAGAATATAACACTGTTGAATGAAAGCAGGGAGACAACAATCTAAATGCTAATGGACTGTATTTCTAAGGTCTTAGCCCAGAGATGGCAAAGTACAAGATAAGTTAGCTTCTGTGTGCATATGACAAAGCTAGAGCAAAGTGGGGCAAGAGAGCCCAAATGTGTATGTAGGTTCCTAAAATCCAGTGGAGCAAGCAACTTAATGCCCTGAACCAGCGTGTTTCCTGTTGGCTCAATGGCTGATGACACATTGTCTAACAGGGTGGCAATAGGGAAAAGGAATGCTTCCAGGCCTTCTTTTGTTTGATTTCTACCTTTCTATTCTCCAGTGCCATCTACGGTGTGGTTCTCAAATTTGACTCCGCATTGGAATCCTCTGGGGAGTTTTAGAAACTAACAATGTCTTGGCACCATTGACAGATTCTGATGAAATTAGAATTCGAATTCTGATGTAATTAGAGGTTCAGCCTAGGCATCAGGATTTTTAAAAGCTCCACAGTTGGTTACAACGGTGGCTAAAATTGAGAGTCACTGATTTATAGGAATTAAGAGATGGTCTAGGTAGTGCTTCTCAAATTTGAATGTATGAATCACCTGTGGATCTTATAAAAATATGGGTTTTCACTCACCAGGTCTGAGGTGGGGCCTAAGATTCTGGGGCCTAAGATTTCTAACAAGCTCCCCAGGGATGCTGAGGCGTATGTGGTCTGGGAACCAGATTTGGATTAACAGGACCCTGGAGCAGTGATCATTAAATTCCTGAAGCAGCATCCACATCACCGAGGAACTTGCTTAGAAATACGAGTCCTCGAGACCAACACCAGACCTGTTGAATCAGAAACAGTGGGGTGGGGATGAACAACAATCTGCCCTTGTTTTCCCTTTTCTCTCTCTCCCCCCGCCTCTCTCTCTCTCTCTCTCTCTCTCTCTCTCTCTCTCTCTTTTAAGAGGCTTCATGCCCAGCACAGAGCCCAGTGCTAGGAGCACCACCCTGAGATTAAGACCTGAGCTGAGATCAAGAGTCAGATGCTTAACCAACTGAGCCACCCAGGTGCCCAGAAATCTGCTCTTTTAACAACAGCTTTGGGTAGTTCTCATGTGAGCTAAAGTTTGAAACCACTGGTCAGAACTTTCATTCAAAGTGTGGTTACCAGACCAGAAGCATCGACATCAGCATCACCAAGGACGTTTTTTGTTTGTTTTAAATGTGTGCGTGTGTTTTATTTTTGAGAGAGAAAGAGCACACGAGCGAGGGATGGACAGAGAAATAGGGGGACAGGGGACCCAAAGAGGGCTCCGTGCTGACACAGCAGAGAGCCTGATGCAGGGCTAGAACTCATGAACAAAGGGGGAGATCATAACCTGAACCAAAGTTGGACGCTCAACTGACTGAGCCACCAAGGCACCCCCACCGAGGACTCTCTAAGGTGAATGCAGGATTTCAGACTTACTGAATCTGAATCTACATTTTAATAACATCCTCGGTGATTTCTATACATATTCAAGTGTAAGAGGCACAAGACTCAGCAAATTTCCTCCTCCGACCCTTGCCCAGAACAACTGATGATAAAACATTCATTTGAAAAGAAATTTAACAATATTGATTATAATTGTGATAATATGTGGCGGATTTCTTTTTAATTATTAAAAATAATCTTGTTTATAGTGACAAGCTTTAAAATCTGGCAAAGACTAATCAAACAAATAGAAACCACACATGATCCTACCATATGGAAAAAACTATTAATAACTGTTTATTCTTCCATCAAATAACAGTGTTTCTAAAGAGAGAATAAAAATAAATTACTGAGAGAGATCATTTTATCCTGCTCAAACAGAAACTTGGCGATGTTTTAACTGCATCTTACACCCATTAGATTTTGCCCAATGTGGCAAAAATATGAAGCTCTTGTTTAAGATAATGTGTGTTACTAAAGGGGATAACATCAAATCCAGTTCCTATGGTCATCTTGGGAATATGCAACCTCCTTGCCATGATTCAGAATGCTGAAACCAAGTTATTCTGTTCTGCTTCTAAGTTAGAATTTCAGAACTCATGGACTTAAAAATACCAACCAGTAATGAAAAACAGGGCAGCCTCATTTAAGTTACCAGCAGTGAATAAATTCCCAGAAAGTTGAAACACTGATGTGTACTGGTGACCTTTAAATATATAATGAATAAATAGTTTGGAAAAACAGTGATTCACATGGGTCTCAAATGTATTCTCTTTCAATGTATAGCAGGTCAGCTTGTTTTCTGTGAGAGAAGTCAGATTGTTCAAATTTTAAGAAACTTGGCTGCCTAGGTCTGCTACATCCAGAGCTGTCAAATCAGAAACCTAGCAAAGGAAATGGGAACTTGCACGTAGAAACCAAGATTCCCAGCTCCATCACACTAAGCCAGACCAGGGAAAGCTAAGAACTTAAACTTTTTTTGATGGCTTTTTCTCTAAAAGACTGTTAGGGTATCAAACTCCAGCGTGAGAAAGAAACTACTCTGGCTGTCTATCAGCACTGGAAGGAGCAGCTGGAGCAAGAAATCTATTGCTTCTGTGCAAAGAAAAGAACTGAACATAGTGGTGGGAAGTAAGATGGTTTGAAAACTAAAAGATGGAGAATTTTGGAGAGTCAGGGTTGGACATTAGAGTAGGAAGGATGTGTTGTAGGCTGCACCTCTCAAGGAGGTGAGACCAGTCACTCTGATGCCTTTGGAAAGTGTGTGAGGCTGTGTCTATTTTTTAGTGAAGTAGTGGCTCTGCATTACATATTGGCATACATATGGTTTTGCTATAAGGCACTTTTTCACGACCCTTTATATTATGGTAATCCATAGTAGTTTAAATTCTATGTATAAGTAGATTTGTATAGTCAAATGAATTTCATATCAGACAAGTAAAATAATACAAAATAGTTTTAGAAAAAGGTCATTGGTTTGTAAGAACCTGCGAAGGTGATTAAGGTGATTACCTTATCATCAATATAAATATAATTATGTGCATAGCAACTTCATTGTTGAGATGTTCTATGTTCAACACCACAACAATGTTAGTTTTTCCCCCAATTTGGAAGATATTTTTGAGATGCTGATTGAAAACCAGTTCATGTGACATGTATAATAATTTTGGAAATCAAAGCTGAGATAGCAACAGAGATTTGGAGACAGACAAACAGTAAAGAAGTGACATTAATATAAAATGTTATGAGCCAAAATAAAACAAAAACAAAAAAACAAAAGCATGATTTCAGTACAACCCCAACTTGAAAGTCCCAGAGATAGCTTTTGACATACACTGGGCCCCATCTCACATGGGTCACTTTATCCAGAGAGCTTTAACGTTAAGGATATATTTACTCACTACATGGAGGTTAGCTCCATATAAAATTAGAGTAGTCCAGAGGGGTATATTTTACAAATATAACAGAAATATTACTCTCCAGTTAGTTTCAGAGTGGGGAAAAATTTAACAATCCCCTTAAATAATTTTGGGAGGTGGGAGGTACTTTCATGTTGTCACATTACCCATTTTTCTTTTTGTCACTCATGTAATTAAGTACCTTAATCGTGCAAAATAATAATAATATGTAAAACAATATTGAACTGTGTTCAAGGTCTAAAAGAAATTTAAAAAGGAGGTGTCACAGCACTGCTTTGTTGAAGGTGAATGCTTGTAAAATATCAATATTGTGTCCCTGCTAATGGCCAGGTAGCAGAACATGAGGGATTCTGACCCTACATCGCAGTGCACTTCATTTCCCCCACACCGTGGCTATGTTAGGACAGGAAAATACTAGAATCCAAATAGGAACTCCTCAGGAACAGAGTTATTAAAGGTCAAAAGATGAAATGGGATCACTCCATACTTTTGAGACCCCTAACACAGTAGCCCACCACATCAGTTTGGAGACACAAGAGATTCTTAAGAGGACTGGAAAAATGGCTGAGACTTCCAAGGGCCTCCAATCAGTTACATTGTCAGTCACCCCATTTTCTTACCCAGTGGTTCTTAGTTCTACATTAGAATCACCCAGAGAGCTTTCAAAATAGAATCTGATGCTCATCTTGTATCTACAGCCAATCAAATAAAAATTTCTGTGATTGGAACCAAGACATTCATATTTTCAAATCACCCTTTGGTGATTCAAGTGTTCACTCAAGGTTGAAAACTACTGCTTTAGCCATATCCCAAGAATGAAACTCAACACAAAGAATTGTAATAAACTTCTTAAATCACCTGCAGTAACTATCATCACTGTCATCTAGGGCTATCCAGTATGGCCCTTAAATTAAGTTCAGAATTTGCTGGGTTGGCCATTGGATCAGATGGGAAAAATCAGCTAAACAAAACACAATTCTTGGATGGAAATTTAGCTTTTTGCCAACCGCGTGTTTGAGTATTTGTGGCCCAACTTCAAATGAAAACAGAAGTGTTTTCTTTTTTTTCTAACTAAATCATAATGTTCACAATATACAGCTTGACTGGCAGTGCTTGTGGGCAACTGAACAACTTCAGAGATTCCTTTTTTGCTTGAAAGTACACTGTGGACATTTATTTTATTCATTTCCAGAACAGGACTCTGAAAGCTGGGCTTGATTTTGCCTTAAACAATCTGTGGGATTTGGAGCACAAGCCAGACCTATCTAGATTTTAATGTTGTTGACTCTAACTAAAATAAGTTTGGACTGAATGATCTTAAAGATCATTTTCCATCTCTTAATGTTTCAATTCAATAATGTATAGTTTTCTCCCCCTTCCCAAGGCAAGTGCCCTCAAATCACTTAGATTCATATGGTGATACCATATATTTTCACTACTTAGGCCACATATTAATGGCAAAGAGTTACACAATAACTTGATTGTTTTGCGTGGTGTATAAGAAGTACCAAAAGTACTAAGCTTTTCACAAAGGACAGCACAAAGTTTAAGTGTCACCCATTCATTAAGTGTGAAGAGACATCTCCAGTAGAGACAAAGAGAATATCTGCTTTCTAATATAAACATCTCTTTTGTATAAAAAATTATTGTCTCAGGAGGCACTCACTGAAGGGAAATTACTGGCCCTGGAGGCAAAGATGTGATAAGATAATGATTTCTATTCTTGCATTTCGGCCAAATGGTAAATAAGTCACAAATGAAATAACTTTGGCACTATTAATTCTCAAAAGCAGATTTAGGCAGAGACTTCAATAAGCCTGAAATCAGCACTTAATTTTTCATTTTCTCTTTTCTGGGAGCCTTCAATGGAACAGTTTCAATTCTAAATTTAAGATATGTTGCCAAAAACTGATTGAAAAAACATGGTGCATGAAAAGATGTTTAGGTAGGTTTAAAAAAAACACAAAACCTGGATATGAACACTGCTTGAAAGGAAAATAACTTTTGCACCATACTTTTATAGACTTTAAATAGAAAAAGACTCCTTTCTTTAGACTTTGGAATAACTTGATGCCTAAAAATATATATTTTTTTGCTGTTGATATTTTGAGAAGTGTAGGGAAAAGCTTGGAAGTTTAAGAACTTCATTTCAAATGGAAATACTTCGCATAGTTTCCACATTCTCTTTTCTTTTCCCATTTCCCTTAATAATATTGGATTTTGAAGTTATTCTGTCTTCATATTCTCCGACATGGATGATTTTGCCTTTAAACTGAGAAATTCAAAGAAATGATGATGAAAGAGTTATGTATATTCTACTCTACATTTTGCTAAGACTTCAGGTAACCTCTTCGTATTTGAGTGATAAAATTATTCCACCTGGAATTTCTTTTTTTTTTTTTCTGAAATTTATTGACAAATTGGTTTCCATACAACACCCAGTGCTCATCCCAAAAGGTGCCCTCCTCAATACCCATCACCCACCCTCTCCTCCCTCCCACCCCCCCCCCAACCCTCAGTTTGTTCTCAGTTTTTAACAGTCTCTTATGCTTTGGCTCTCTCCCATTCTAACCTCTTTTTTTTTTTCCTTCCCCTCCCCCATGGGTTCCTGTTAAGTTTCTCAGGATCCACATAAGAGTGAAACCATATGGTATCTGTCTTTCTCTGTATGGCTTATTTCACTTAGCATCACACTCTCCAGTTCCATCCACGTTGCTACAAAAGGCCATATTTCATTTTTTCTCATTGCCACGTAATATTCCATTGTGTATATAAACCACAATTTCTTTATCCATTCATCAGTTGATGGACATTTAGGCTCTTTCCATAATTTGGCTATTGTTGAGAGTGCTATGAACATTGGGGTACAAGTGGCCCTATGCATCAGTGCTCCTGTATCCCTTGGATAAATTCCTAGCAGTGCTATTGCTGGGTCATAGGGTAGGTCTATTTTTAATTTTCTGAGGAACCTCCACACTGTTTTCCAGAGCGGCTGCACCAGTTTGCATTCCCACCAACAGTGCAAGAGGGTTCCCGTTTCTCCACATCCTCTCCAGCATCTATAGTCTCCTGATTTGTTCATTTTGGCCACTCTGACTGGCGTGAGGTGATACCTGAGTGTGGTTTTGATTTGTATTTCCCTGATAAGGAGCGACGCTGAACATCTTTTCATGTGCCTGTTGGCCATCCGGATGTCTTCTTTAGAGAAGTGTCTATTCATGTTTTCTGCCCATTTCTTCACTGGGTTATTTGTTTTTCGGGTGTGGAGTTTGGTGAGCTCTTTATAGATTTTGGATACTAGCCCTTTGTCCGATATGTCATTTGCGAATATCTTTTCCCATTCCGTTGGTTGCCTTTTAGTTTTGTTGGTTGTTTCCTTTGCTGTGCAGAAGCTTTTTCTCTTCATAAGGTCCCAGGAATTCACTTTTGCTTTTAATTCCCTTGCCTTTGGGGATGTGTCGAGTAAGAGATTGCTACGGCTGAGGTCAGAGAGGTCTTTTCCTGCTTTCTCCTCTAAGGTTTTGATGGTTTCCTGTCTCACATTTAGGTCCTTTATCCATTTTGAGTTTATTTTTGTGAATGGTGTGAGAAAGTGGTCTAGTTTCAACCTTCTGCATGTTGCTGTCCAGTTCTCCCAGCACCATTTGTTAAAGAGGCTGTCTTTTTTCCATTGGATGTTCTTTCCTGCTTTGTCAAAGATGAGTTGGCCATACGTTTGTGGGTCTAGTTCTGGGGTTTCTATTCTATTCCATTGGTCTATGTGTCTGTTTTGGTGCCAATACCATGCTGTCTTGATGATGACAGCTTTGTAGTAGAGGCTAAAGTCTGGGATTGTGATGCCTCCTGCTTTGGTCTTCTTCTCCACCTGGAATTTCTTGAAATAAAATTACTATCTTAGGCTCAAAATAGATTGATGATATAAATATGATAAATATGGGAGTAAATAATTCTTTCACAACTACAAGACCTTATGGTGCCAAAAGAAGAAAACATTCCTCTTCAAATTTATTCCTATTCCATATTAAACAGGCTACCGACCAGAACTGAAACTAGATAAACAGGGATTGGATCTCCAATTCCAAATATGATAGTTGCTTAAAAGGTATGTTTTAACTACTCTAACCTAATCTGAATCCTTTTGAACCTGGCTTGTTAAAGTTAGAACTGGTTTGAATTAATTTACATTGGATTGAACCATTTTCACCAATTTTCTCATGGTCTTAGCCTTGTCCAATGCCTGACTGTCAAATAAGACAATGCACTTTCTTCAAGAACAGTACACAGGCACAAAAATATAGAGATGAGATCAAAGGGGGAGGAGGCCAATATTAACTATAATTTTGTAGAAATATTGTGTAAAATGCAAGAGATGATCAGAATTTGGGGGCCAAAAGTCAAGTCAGGAAACCAGAGGCGGCATGAAATCTTTCTAAGCACTGGACACAACCCAGGTTCACTGAGAAAAACAGGGAAGTTACAGGTGACACCTGTAACACTTCCAATCCCAGAGGCAGAGTCTGTTCTGCTTCAGGCTGTGTAAAACTTTGCAAGTAATTATCCAAACTCTTCCAAGTGCTGCCTCTGAAATGAACGCATGATGAGGTGCCCAGCATCCAAATAACAGTTTTGAGTATGCTGTACAGCTGAATGCTTTCTGTAGGAAGTGTACTGTTTTGTCTGAGATCAATAATGTCCTATAAAACGGTAAACTGGACCTTCATGGTCAGTCTGCCAGCACAACTATGATGGTGTCAAGAATTTTCAATGGAAGGGTATCAAAAATAAATTTTAACAATACCATTCCCCAAAGTGCTTAGGGATCAGGAATGCATGTGGTTTTTCAAGCATGCTTGATTCAGAAGCATCTGAAATCAATGTTAACCCGGTTCAGCAAAGTGAGTCATGGCACAGAAGGGTGCCAATGTCCCTGGCAGCATGAGTGACCCTTTACTACACGCTGAGTTCTGCAGCTCTTACAGGGCAGTTCCAGAGCTCTACCAGGCAGCATTATCACAGAGTCTATATGGTGGCACCACCTTGCCTTTTGTTTCCTCAGCTTCCAAAATGTCGCACCAATACATAGGCTTGCCTTAGAACTAAGACCTCCAACCCTGTTTAAATAAGTAAGGACTATTTTGAGATAAGCTCATCAAAGGTTTAAAATGTTGAACTAAAATATTAACTTGAGCTAGTTCTTAAAGACAATCCCAGGTTTGGTTTGTTGTTCTTGAATAAATAAGTACACCTGAAGAGGTATGATAGATTATAATGCTGAACGCTTACCTCAGGGAAGGTGGTTATTAACTCAGAAATGAGTGAATCAGAGACCATGTTGAATGCCTACTCTACAAAAGGCCTCCTTGCTGGCCTTCTCCTACTGAACAACAGGCTTTATCACATTTGCCCAAGTTTCAAATTTCAAGATCTTTCTAAACCACTATTTGTTCTTGTATGTCACTTTCAATTTGATGTTTAACATCTGTTGCCTGTTTATAGGAAATACATGCACGCGGCACTGCTTATATGCAACATGTAGGTTTACTATAACAGATTTCATCAAGTGGGAATTAAGTCAAGGTGAACTTTTATTTAAGGTCATGTGTTTATTTCAAATCATTTTGCTGATGACATAATAACTGCAGGCTGATCAAATAAAATGATCTCAAGCTATTCCAGGCAAGAAAAATCATGACCATTGTTCCTTTCTCAGTAATATCAATTTCACTTAAGAAAAGATTGTTTTTATTTGTTTCAAGAACTAAAACAAACTGCTGACTTCAAGCCTTAAAATTATTCATAGATTTATGGGACCCAAACCAGACTTTGCCACGTGCATCATACAGGTACTGGGAGAGAAATGAGATTTTAAAGAACTTCCTATATGTGAAATAAACATCATAACTTTGTCATATGAGTTGATAATGGTACAGAAGTAATTTAAACCTGCTTTACAAATTGGGAGGATCTAATATGTAGAGTGATTCTCTGTTGAAAATGGGAGCAAGTGCTAGTGGCAAAATTGAGGGGCTTTTGTTGAATTGAGGATTCATTGTACTCTTTCCCCTTGCCCAAAGAAACTAGTACTAAGTTCAAAGAAACAAGCAAATATTTGAGTATGCATTAAAACAAAGGTTATGTCAATCATGTTTGGGGAGCTGTCAGGCTTACCTTCTCCTGATTGGATGTGATAGGTGGGGTCATGATAGGGAGAATACAAGAAGGAATTTCACGGCCAAAACCTCAGGGCTCTGCTCTCCTGAAATCATCCATCTGGGAGCCTCAAGTCCCAGAAATCCCTCCAACACAATCCCAGCCTCAAAAGAAGAATGGAGCATGAAGCTCAGGAACGGTTTGAAGCAGCCTCCGCCCAAAGTGTCCCAATTAATCCCTAGGTTCTGTCCTCATGTACTATTCTAACCATTGTTATTATATTCTCCAAGCTAATTTATATAGTCTATATTATGGGTTTAATTTGTTTCTGTGACAAATTATTTTCTTTTTAACTCTAAGTTTTCTTTTCTTTCATCTTTTAGTTTCCAGTTTTTATGGTCCCATCTAACTTTTGTCATATTTTATTCATTCCTGACTTTTATTCTTGCCATTTTATAGGGCTTATTTTATGCCACTTTATCTTACTGGTTTATTTCATTATGTTATCTTTGTTATTTTTATCATCTAAGATATCATTCTTGTTTTCTTTCAAATATTACTCAGCTTTTACAAATGGCAGACAGAAATATTGGCTAAAAGGATGCATCTCGGAGGTCAATCTAGGCCCTAAACAAGGAATGTTGAGAGATATTTTTCCCTCTTCAGGGTTATATGACGTCTCTTCCAGAGCTCCACAATTAATTCCTGAATTCCCACCCAAGATAAATCTTTTGGTTGTGAAATAAGTCCGAAAAGAGAGTTTGACTACCATCCTGAACCCTTTATGCGAAGTAACCCAAGCAGCCTACAATCCAAAAATATCCCGTCAGCATAAAGATGATACACCCCTGTGGACAGTACACATGAAAACCAAATTACAGTAGTCTTCCCTCACAAATTAGCCAATCCATTTAAAGAAACTGTGAGAAAACTGTATCATTTCTGCTCTATAAAACTGTTGGATTCTGGGTAAATTCTGGGGAAAAAAAACCCTGTTTATCAGGAGAAAGAAGGCCACAGGAGTTGCAACCAGAAGGAAGTCAGGCAGTTCAAGTTAAGGAAAGAAATTGGCTCATATTTTCCAGATTACTTTTTTTTCTTTAAAAAATTTTTTTTTAGTTTATTTTATCTGTTTTGAGAAAGACAGAGAGGGAGTGGGGGAGAGGCTGAGAGAGAGGGAGACAAGGATCCCAAGCAGGCTCTGCACTGTTAGCACGGAGCCTGATGCAGGGCTCGAATTCACGAACCGTGAGATGATGACCTGAGCCAAAACCAAAGGCTGGACACTTAACCAAATGAGCCACCCACGCACCTGTATTTTTTCTTCTATAAGGAGAATGGCTTCATTGTTTTTCTCTTGATACTTCAATAGAATAGGATAGGATCATATAGAGAATTCAAATGACAAAGTTCTAAGCAAGCAAGTGAA